>NC_073249.2:115686666-116917500 GCF_029289425.2 Pan paniscus
AAGGTCCTTCTGCAACGAGAGGAAATACCTGCTCATAAGCAAGCTGAAGTCACACCTGGGTCTGTCCTCAGGTGCATCATGACTAAGCCCAACATGCTGTTCTGAAGAAGATGCAGGTTAGGCTGCAAAGAACAGCAAAGACAGAGAGGCCAGGGTGCATGGAGACAGCCAGGGAACTTCTAGGCCCTCACAGCTGAGAAAAGGGACACACTTACAGAAAGTGCCCTTTTAGAAATCTGTTTTTTAGTCGTGGGACCAGTGCTAAGTTTGATAGCTAGAATTAGAATACACTAGATACTCTAGACCTAGGCCTTGTTGCTCAGAAAAATTTAGGCCAGGAACTGGGTATCCTGAAAACCAGCTTGATATACAGACATGTCTTGTTTTATTGCACTTCACTTTATTGTGCTTTGCAGATATTGTGTTTTTCACAAATTGAAGGTTTGCAGCAACCCTGTGATAGGAAAGTCTATCAGGGCTGTTTTTCCAACAGCATGTGCTCATTTTGTGTCTCTATGTCACATTTTGGTAATTCTCACAATATTTCAAATGTTTTCACTACTATTATTTCTACTGTGGTGACCTATGATTAGTGATCTTGAATGCTGTTATTCTAATTGTTTTGGGGCACAAGTAATAGCACTCATGTAAGATAATGAATTTAATCAATAAATGTATGTGTTCTGACTGCTTCACTGACTGGCCATTTCCCTATTTCTTCTCCTCTCCTGGAGCCTCCCTATTCCCTAAGACAGAACAAAATTGAAATTAGGCCAATTAATAACCCTACAATATCCTAAGTGTTCAAGTGACAGGAAAAGTTGCATATCTCTCACTTTAAATCAAAAGCTAGGCTTAGTGAGGAAGGCATGTTGAAAGCCAAGACAGGCCAAAAGCTAGGCCTTTTGTGCCAGTTAGCTGTGTTGTGAATGCAGAGGAAAAAGTTCTTGAAAGAAATTAAAAGTGCTACTCTAGTGAACACATGATTGATAAAAAAGTAAAACAGTCTTATTGCCATATGAAGAAAGTTTTTGTGGTCTAGACAGAAGATCAAACCAGCCATAATGTTCCCTTAAGCCAAAGCCTAATCCAGAGCCAGGCCCTAACTCTCTTCAATTCTTTGAAGACTGAGAGGAGTGATGAAGCTAAAGAAAAAAAGTGTGAAGCTAGCAGAGGTTTGTTCATGAGGTTTAAAGAAAGAAGCCACCTCTACAACATTAAAGAGTAAGGTGAAGCAGCAAGTGTTGACATAGAAGCTGCAACAAGTTATCCAGGTGATGTAGTTAAGATCATTGGTAAAGGAGGCTACACTAAATAACAGATTTAGTTATTTATGCAGCTAAGGTAGACAAGACATCCTTCTATTGGAAGAAGATGCTCATCTAGGACTTTAGTAACTAAAGAGGAGAAGTCAATGCCTGGCTTCAAAGCTTCAAAGGACAGGTTGATTCTTTTGCTAGGGGCTAATGCAGCTGGTGACTTTAAGCTGAAGCCAATGCTCATTAACCATTCTGAAAATCCTAGGTCCCTTAATAATTATGTTCAAACTACTCTGCCTGTGGTGTATAAATGGAACAATAAGGCCTGGATGATGGCACATCTGTTTACAGTATGGCTTCCTGAATATTTTTAGACCACCATTGAGACCTACTGCTCAGAAAAAATTTCTTTTAAAATATTAGTGGCCATTGACAATGCATCTAGTTACCAAAGGGCCTGGATGGAGATGTACAAAGAAATTATTGTTGTTTTCATGCCTGCTAACACAACATCTATTCTGCAGCAAATGGATCAATAGTAATTTTGACTTCCAAGTCTTATCATTTAAGGAAATACATTTTATAAGGCTATAGCTGCTGTACAGAGCGATTCCTCTGATTAATCTGGGAAAAGTAAATGGAAAACCTTCTGGAGAGGATTCACCATTCTAAGATACTATCAACAACCTGTGTGATTCAAAGGAAGATGTCAAAATATCAACATTAACAGAAGTTTGGAAGAAGTTGATTCCAACCCTCAAGGATGACTTTGATGTGTTCAAGACTTTTGTGGAGGAAGTCACTGTAGATGTGGTGGAAATAGCAAGAGAACTAGAATTAGAAGTGGAGCCTGAAGATGGGACTGACTTGCTGCAATCTCATGATAAAACGTGAACAAATGATGGGTTGCTTCTTATGGATGAGCAAAGAAAGTAGTTTCTTGAGATAAAATCTACTCTTGGTGAAAATGCTGTGAACATTGTTGAAATGACCACAAAGGATTTAGAATATTATATAAACTTAGTTGATAAAGTAGCAGCAGAGTTTGAGAGAACTGACTCCAATTTTGAGAGAACTGACTCCAATTTTGAGAGAAGTTCTACTGTGGGTGAAATGTTTTCAAGTAGCATTGCATACTACAGAGAAATCTTTCATGAAACGAAGTCAATTTCAATTTGATGTAGCAGACTTTATTGTTATCTTAAGAAACTGGTACAGCTACCCCAACCTTTAGCAACCACCATCAGTCAGCAACCATCAACACTGAGGCAAGATGCTCCACCAGCAAAAAGATTATGGCTCATTGAAGGTGTAGATAGTTGTTAACATTTTTTAGCAATAAAATATTTTAAAATTAAGGTATGTACACTGTTTTAGACATAATGCTATTTCACACTTAATAGACTACAGTAGAGTGTAAACATAACTTTTATATGCACCAGGAAACCAAAAAACTTGTGTGACTTATTTTATTCCAACATTTGCTTTATTGTGGTGGCCTGGAACTGAGACTGCAACATCTTTGAGGTATGCCTGTATATACTGGCATTTATCTCTGAGCTATATCAATTCTCTCACTCATGGCAGTGCACCATTTCCTAATTTAGATGCATACATTTTGTTGTCTGGGTCTTGGTGAGGATGGCTAGAGGGACATCATAAAAAGGATCAGGGACAAACACTCAGGTGGCTGATGGGTCTCAACATATGAAGCAAGAAACTCCTGCCCTTCGTGGGCTTTGTGCGTTCCTTGGATTAAGCATCCCTTGAGGCAGGTCTAAAAGTGGAGATAGAGAAGTGGAAGATGCTATCTGAGAGGTTCCTCAGGTCTCTAAGGAAATTAATATAATTATTGATTTTTAGAACTGTAAAAACCTATGAGAGATTATAAAATGATTTGTTTGGCTGGGTGTGGTGGCTGATGCCTGTAATCCCAGCACTTTGGGAGGCCGAGGCAGGTGGATCATGAGGTCAGGAGTTCGAGACCGGCCTGGCCAATATGGTGAAACCCCATCTCTACTACAGAACACAAAAAATTAGCCGGGAGTGGTGGCACGCGCCTGTAGTCCTAGCTACTCAGGAGACTGAGGCAGAGGTTGCGGTGAGCCAAGATTGTGCCACTGCACTCCAGCCTGGGCGACAGGGTGAGACTCTGTCTCAAAAAAACAACAACAAAAAAATTATTTGCTCAAATTAAACAATGAGCCAGAAAATTTTAGTGGTTGAGAGCATTCTACTGGTAGAGGAAAATGAAATATAAAACTTCTGAATCACCGTGGAAGAGGAAAGAAGGGAAAAACAGTGCTGAAACGAAGCAAGGAAACATAGAGCACAAAAGACAAAGCATAACAAGGTAACAAAAACCCAAATATATTACATATGACAGAAATACTGACAGATAAGCCTCCCTTATCGAAACCCAAATATTAATGAATCTCAACATAAAGTCCTTTCCTATCACTGTAGGGTTGGATTTATTTCCCCTCTAGTGGAACTAGAATGGAAGCCCAGGCTTGACATCCTGCTAGGACCCCAGAGGCCTTTGTTTCACTCCTCCCTGCTTTGGACATCTGTCCCCGTGCAGCATTCTTCCCAGCTACAGCTTCCCTCCAGTTCTCTGAGAACAGAACTGATACAGGGGAATGTCCAGAGCTGCTTGTTTCTACGTTTAAAAGAGGTTAAGATGATGCTTTGAAATGTTTTTATTCTTTTAGAATGTATTCCACCAGCTGTCAACAGCTCGTATAACCGACCTGTGACACCCAGAAGTGAAGGCTTCTGTGCTAATATTGGCAGAGGCAGTGGCAGTGGTAGAGAAGGTGGCAGTGATGGGGGAAGTGATGGAGAAGGCGGCAGTGATGGGGGCAATAGGGGAGACAGAGCTTTCTGTAGTGGTAAAGCAGATGGCATTTATAGTAATCCTGAAGATAATAACAAGTTCTACTGGTGTGTGGAAGGCAATACCTTTCACCTCAAGTATGCCCAAGGTTGGAGCAGAACTGTAAGTGTTGCAACTGGCCTTAAACATACTCATAAAATCCTAGTGTCACAGATTCTGTTGTCTGCATGTCAAACTACATCCTCCAATATGTCATGTAGTCTACATATTATGTAAATCTGTCACTTTGGAAGCTTTACCCCACTAAAACTGCATTATAATAAAGCTTAACTCTATTAAGACCTAAAAATACTATAAACTCCTCGAACCAAGTCTAGATGTAAAATAAATATGGCACAGTATGTTTTAGTCTTCGTGTTCATTTGTACTTTATTACTTTTATATACAATGTAGCATTTAAAGTATCCTGAAGGTTAACTGAAGCTATATTAAAATTTTATCTTTCATCAAATCAGATTACTATTTTAGAGAGTTCCTTTCCCTGGGAAAAGCTTTGAGCGTCTCTGTACCAAACAGTGTGAAAGATGTTCTATCCCCACCTCCACCCCCATCAATATCCTCCAAAGGGACCTAAGACCTTGAAGCAGAAAAAAAAACATTAAATGCTAAATTATCACCTCTGAAAAAATCTGCACATGTGGGTACAAAGGAGAAAAAGGAGGGAGGTGTACAGGAGAGGTGATAACAGTTAATCCTGACGTATCTCAAGTCATAAATACTTCTTGATAAGATAACAGAAATCATTAAGTCATCAGATTAAAAGAAGTGTATATATTAGGTATGTTCTTGCTGAGGTATCTTTATCATTATCTTAATATATCCTATGTGATTTCTCATAAAGACTTTTCTGTCCTTCACCATTATTATTTCAGAAGACCTTGGCCTTTAAGGAAGTAGGCACCCCCAGCATCATATGACCAGGAGGCTTCACCTCTTGCTAGCCCTTTCCCCAGGTAACACTCATCAGGGGGTGGCCATGAGGGTTACAGTAGGCTCTCTTGCAGCCACTGGCAGCTTCTCAATCTTTGGTGTCCAGACACATGCAGGCTTATCACCTTTCTGGTAATTACAAAGAAGCCTAAGTGGGTACAAAAGGACCGTCTTATTAAAAGATTAAATCATATTTAGTGCCAATCCTGAACAAACTATATACTTGATTATTTCAGCTAGTGCTGGAAGGAAAGGGGTCTACCTCTCAGGCCTGAGTGTCTGAGTAAGTACTTTAAATGCAGCTGCTTACAAGTCAGTCTGGGGCTATAAATATTATGATCTTTATAACCCCAGAATGACTTGTAAGGTTCTAGGGGGTCATTCAGATTGGAGGGCAGACCCAATCCCCTAGCTGCCCTGGGGAGTCCTCCTCTGACTTCAGGCCAGGCCCAAGGACTTAGTAGATAAGTTTTATTTTGATTCCTGCCATATCCCCAGTGCTTACTGCTCTGCTCAACACATAGTAGGACCTCAGTATATATGTTGACTCACAGACTAAATGGATGATGTCATAGGAAAGGGGCAATTTTTTGGTTTTTGAGTTTTATGTCAATCTGGGAAAGTCAACCAAATCAAGACCTTCCCACTCCACACTGAGCAACACAATTGGAAGAGCTCCAATACATGTTTTAATCTGCCTTAAGTGTTTTCTGTATCTAGCAAGCCCAAATCCCATCCAAACCCTTGATATGTATAGGCTAACAGCCTCCTATGACCAGGGCTAGTGGTAGAATATATAAAATTGGCTCCTGGGAATTAGAACTAGAGAGCAGGGGCCCACAAATATTTCACTAAAATGAAATCACCCAACTCAGCACCCAACAGGAACCCACAGACCCAGACACGCACGTGTACACCACAAGTCAGTAGATGGAGATAGCACTGTGCACTAGTCTTTATGTTCTCATACAGCAGCTATAAGCCCCTGTCCCTCCCTGGGCTCCAGGCTGCCAGACAAGAGGGCCACAGTAATGTAGAAGAAGAAGAGCAGCTCTGTCCTCAGTCCTGGAGAGTCTGTGTATAAGAGGAGCACGTGAAGGTAGTCACAGCTGCTCAATTATAATACAGGCTTAGGTAGGCCACACGGTTCCGATGCTTTCTAAAGTCTTTGTCTGTGGACAGCTGCAATGAAAGAATGTTGTCTAGATCAATATTCTAATGAGAACCCTCTCCCTCTGGTCTTCCCAGTTATGCAAAAAAAAAAAAAAAAAAAACTGTACATTATAGAGGTGAATCCCAACTCCATAGTAATCTAGCCTTAGTGATTCTCCCAAAATTTGTATGTACATCTACCCTTTATCATCTTACTATACTGTATACCATGCTAGGAATTATTTACTACTTAGTAAATCCCCAAGCAGTTGGTGGGCTTCTTGAAGTCAAGGACTATATGTTTAATTCTTGAGTTGTTGCCCATAGGCCCTAATGCAATAATGTTAATACATTTGGCATTTAATAAATAATTGTAGAATTAATGAAAAGTTCCACTAGGAAAGAAAAAAGCACCTCTGGAATTATGATAGCTAACAGATTGAACAATTACTATGTTATCAGGTACTGTGTTAAATGATTTTCCACATTTTCTTTATAACCTTATCGGATTGATTCTATTGTAATACACATTTTACAGATTAAAAACTGAGGCTTAGAAAAGTCAAAAGATTTGCTCAAGATTACACATCAAGTAAATACTGCAGCTAGTATTTGAATCCAGGCAGTTTTGTCCCCAGAATCCATGCTCTTAGCTGAATTCTCTATGGCTCCTCAGTGATCTAGTACTCAAGGGGTATGTTGGAAAGAGCAATGTATTAGGAGTCACAAGATCCAGATTCCAGTAGTGAAACCTGCACAAATCACTTAATCCATCTGGGCCTCTATTGTGTAGGGATATTTCCTCTGTACCTACCACAAAAGTTATTTAAGGATCAAATAAGAAAATGTCACTTTTATTTAGTCATATATACCTTTAAGAATCTAATGAAATAGTGTAATTCTCCAAAAAGTTCCTCACATTCATATACACACAAAATTGTGCATATAATTTTTTGGGACCAAGGACTTCCTGAAGTTCATTCACAGACCCCTAATTAAGAGTCCCTGATACCTATGAAAGTACTAGATCGAATAAGAGTCTTCTACAGAAGTTCCAATCTTATTACCTCAGCTTTTAGGGTTCTTTTCTGTAGACATGGAACCTGAGCCCAGTCTGGAGATCCAAATTTCATTGGCCAGGCAATTTTTGGTGGTGGCTTCTTCTCTGGGTTGTATGCACCAGGGCTAGAAATAAAAATACAAGCATCATGTCTAATGAGTTAGTGATCATACACAAACTCCATCAGTACCAGAGCCGTCCCTGGACTAGGCCTAACCTCTTGGAAAAAGGCAACAGATTGATTAACTTTTTAATTAAGCATGGGATTCCTTTACCTGTTAATGTATTTCGAGTTAGATGTTAGCGTTAAACATCTAACTTGACAATCTTGACATCCAGTTAGAGCACAGATCGACTCCAGATTAAAAGATATTTCTGTACCTCAGTATCTATAGCTGAGAGACGAGAAGGTCCTAGAAGCGGTGGGTGATGAAAGAGATCTAAAGCAGTGATGAATTAGTACTGCCCACAATTTAAAGTTGGTGATAAAAGTGCAGTGATAATCTATCTGCAATGTAGGCAAAGCAAAGCAAAGCCAGTTAAATTTTCTTGACAATGGGGTCATTTAAAAATTGTCTTTGTTCATATACACTTTGTCTTTTGGTGTGGACTCTTTACTGTCAGGAAATAATGGACTGGACTTAGGGGTCAAGACTCAATGCTTCTACTTCCTTAATGCAACTTGAGAAAGTTACATCACTCTGTGATTCTTGGATTTCTCATCAATAAAAGAAAGTCCTTGATCTTTTGCCCTACAAGTCTATACATTCTGAATAGCTTCCTAAAGCATTGAGAGTAAGCCTGTTGGCCTGCAAGGCCTATGTGCTCCAGCATGCCCTCCATTTCTGTCTCATTTCCTACTTGCTCACTACACTCTAGCCATGGCAGCATGCCTTTTTGTTCACGTCAAATTCCTTCCCAATTTATAGCCTTTGCACTTGCTGTTCCTTCTGCTGGGAATGCTCGGTCCCCAGATCTTCACAAGGCTGGCTCAGTCTTGTCATTTAGATCTCAGGTTAACTGTCATTTCTTCAACCCTTTCTAAAGTAGACTCCAGGCCATCACTCCCTATCACATTGTCATCCTGTTTTACCTTCTTTGTAGCCTGGACAACCTACTTCCTGGTTTGTCTATGACAGTCCCTACCTTATGGGTACTGTCTTGGTAGAATTATTAATAGGCCCCCTTTTACTCTCAGAAGTGTCATGGTTTGACTAACAAATTATATGGTCACTCTATCACTATTGATATTTTCTTGTATATTTGCTTGTGCTCTGTCTGGACTCTAGAATGTAAGCCCCAAGAAATCAGGAGCCTTGTGTGATGGATTTAGTGCAAAAATCTATCGAACCTACAAAACTGCCTGGCATATTAATAAAAATTCATTGAATGAGTAACTATGATTCTACATTCTACAATGCCAGAAATCTGTGAGACAATTGATTAAATCTCTGAATGGTTCCTTATTTAACTGCGATGGTTTGGATGTCATCCCTTCTTTATGTGCTTCTTTTATTACGTACTTCTTTTCCTCCTATTGCTTTTTTGTTGAAGTGCACCAAAAGAGAGGAGACATACCTGGGATAGTAAGTGTCCTTTGGGTAGTTCTTAAATCGAGGCACCAAGACATTAAATGGAGCAAAATTTTGTTTGTGTTTTTCCTGCTGAGGACTTACGTTCTGGTACCTGCCTGCATGAGGTGTCATTTCCTGTTTCCAAGAAAAAGATCATTATGTTACAGAGTGATATGTATATATATACACACAAAGCCTTCCAGGTAGAAAAAACAGAATCATCCTCTTTCTGTTCATAAATCAGCTATGGTTCAGCCACCTCAAGCTACAGAAATAAGTCTTCGGTAGGTAGAAAACCGAGATATGGGTGTGGTTCAGCTACCTAGTGATACATAATATATAGGTTGTAGAAATAAATCTAGGATGGGTAGAGAACCAAGGCAACTTATCACGGCCACTATGCTTAACACCTCACTGAGAGATTTTTAGAGATTGTATCTCTGCTCCTTAAGCTCAAGTGTCAGGAAAATGTCGTCCAATAAGAGATTAGGATCCCCTACTGAACTTTAGACTTGAAACCCAATCACACAAAAGGGTGGAAAAGTTGGAATTTGTTATTTAACTGACAAGATAATATAATGTATATAAACACAAGCTTCAAATGTTTAACCTCAGGTATCTCAACACTAAAGCCCTGTGTTGGGACCATTTCTTCAGTAAATTGTTTTCCACTCCCCCGGTACACTCATATGCATATTTGCAATGTTAATGCCCAAGCTCTTCAGATAGGCTTCTTAATAGCTTTTGCTTAAATGCCTACTTTTCTTTAATTTCAGGGCATATTCTTTTAGATCACCCCCCTCTTGCTCTCTGCCCTTTGCACTCCTGTGCAAATGCATGCAACAATGTGGATAACACTAAAATCCCAGCACATTACCTTCTGTATTGGCTTAAACCTCACAGCTGTTCTGGCTCCCAAAGTATATCCTTTTATACTGGTTGGGATCTTAGATAAGTCGTATGCCAAGCCATATCCCTTTGGGTGGTATATTAAAAAACAAACAAACAAAAACACCAAAAAAAAAAAAAAAAGAGAGAAAACAACGCATAGTCAGAGAACATCAGGGCCATCGAAATGGAATGAGCTTAGCATGTTCCCATCTGAACCTTCTCTGCAAGGGATTATTCTTTCTTGTCTTGACTCCTTTGAGGTCAAGACCATAGAATTACACAAGTAATACAGGTAACTTTGTAGAGGGGTGTGGCTGGATACGTAGACTATAGGACATTGCCATATATTCGAATGCATCAGTCTTCGGAGCCCCACAGAGCTGAACTTACTCTAATGCAACTGTCAGCCTGAGGTTTGGAGGAATGGGAGGGTAACTGGCACTGGCTCAGAGGCCTTTGGAAGTGAGGAAGGAGTAGGGATTATATGAAGCTAGGGCTTGCGTTTAATGGAGGTGCAAGGCGGGGAGCAATAATCCTTTCATCTCTGGCATTGGCTGAAACAGCTGCTTGCAGAAGAACAGGGCGCTTTCTTATGCTGGGACTCTGGAGATCTCAAGTCCCACAGAATTTTTTCTTTTACGAAACTTGGAAACTTGGCTATCCCTCAATAGCCGGGGAACTGAGGAGCATCTAAGGGGAGGTGAATACTCACATCTGAAAAATAACACCCAGGCCCTCTGTGGGGTGATCCCCTAAGAGGGACAAACTTGTTCCCAATCAAATTTGGGGGATGGAAGTGAGGAAAAAGTTTCCTCTGTTGACATGTTCCAAAAGGGTAGTTATCCGCAGCGTCTAAAATAAAGAGGAGAGGCTCCACGTGAGGGACCGCACCTGGGTCTACGTGAGCGCGTTCCGGGAGGGGAAGGTCGGGGAGACTGAGCAGAGGAAAGGGCCTAACCGTGCGCTTACAAAACCACGCCAAACTCCTGGAGGGGGGCGAACTGCACTTCCTCCCACTTCGTCTTTCCCAGCTTCCCCACCCTTCCCCCTACCTGCCCTCTACTCTAGGCTTCTCGGCAGCCCTCCTCACCTGCTCTGCTGAAGCACATCGCGAGCTGCTAGGGCTAGCACTTGTGTACTGCGTTGCCAAGGAAACGAAGGCTAGTCCCGTGATTCCCAGCTGCGGAGCGCGGGGAGGGGGAGAGGGCCCGAGCGCGCCTGCGCGGCAAGTTGGGGCGTCCACCGAGCCACTACTGGGGCAGGAACCCGCACCTTGGAGCCCAAAGCCCAGGGGATTGTAAACTCAGTAGCTGGGCTGCGGGTAGAGGGTTTCCTGGATTCGCGGCTGTAGGGGCTGCAGGGTTGACGGGGCGGCAAATAGCTTTGGAAGCTGGGCCAAGAGGAATGCGCTGTTGTAGAGGGAAGGACAGTGAGGTTCAGAATATCCCGAAGCCTGGGCCACCAGCAAGTAAAGTGAAAGTAGAAAGACAGCCGCTGCGGCGTACGGGGGTGGACTCCCTGGGCAACGCCCCAGCAGAGGAGTAGGGGGCGGAGTTGAGCTGACAGCTAGTTCCATATTAGGCCCTTAGACCATTTTTCCTTTTCCTGAAGCCCCTCCAATCAGGTTGCCCATTCTATCCCGGGGGGCCGTGGGGAGGGGGCGCGAGGTTTTAAAAGAACTGGAGGCCTTGCGTGGACCGGGTAGAATGCCACGGAATCAGAGAAGACTCTAATAGTTTTTTTTTAGAATTTGGGGCAGTCAAATTTCTAAGCCCCAGTTTTCTCATCTCTAAATTGGGAATAAAAATTCCTCTATATAGGATTGTTGAGAGGATCAAGATGACAGGATTAAAACAGTTCAGAACGTGGTACTTGGTGGGTGACATACGACAGGTTATTATCACTGAAGATAATAATAACCGAAGAAAAAAGATCAGAGTGTGTTTTGTCTTTTTTGCCTTTGTCATGGATATTAACACTAGCTTGTTTTCACTCGATTTTTAGGATGGCTTTAGGAGTTGTCCAGGTGTTAGAGGTTAACAGAACACCCAGTGTGACTGGTCCATACTTTGACCCTTTACAGGTGATGACCCTGGAATCCACACATACTCCGCGTTAGGACAGCCTTCAGGGATGATTTTTATAGATCTAAGGTAGACTTTCCAAAAAAGGTGACAGTGACTCCCAGAGGGTGTTTTGGAAATTTGTGGAAGAATTTTTGCTTGTTAAAAATTGTTGGGGTGTTGTTCCTGGTCAACAGGCTAGGGAGGCTAGACATCCTACACTGCATTGCCCAGGCATACAGTGAATTGTCCCATGTCCCACATGACATTCAAATATGTCCTGTTGGACTCTACAAAAATAATTAGTAGTAGTTATATACATTAACATTGTGAAGAAATTTATAGGAAATAATGCAGAAAGCCCAGTAATATAAAAGGTTGTTATGAGGAGCCAAGCTTAAATGGAATAAAGATAGGGTCTGAAAATTATTGTATAATTTACTCCAAGCATTTTGTCTACTTAAAATACAATTGCAATAATACTGATAGTAAATAAAATGTAAAGAAATGCAATCACCCATTACTTAGTGATGAGGATGTTTTCTAAGAAATGTGTCATTAGGCGACTTTGTTTTGCGAACGTCATAGACTATATTTAACACAAACCTAGATGGTATAGCCTACTACACACCTAGGCTTATAGTATGGCCTCTTACTCCTAGGCTACAAACCTGTACAGCACATTACCATATTGAATACTGTAGACAATTGTAACATGATATTAAGTATTTATGTATCTAAACTTACCTAAACATAGAAAAGGAACAGTAAAACTATGGTTTAAAATTAAAAATGGTACACCTGTATAGGGCTGCTCCATTGTAATTTTAGGGAGCCACCATTGTATATACAGTTCATCATTGATCAAAATGTCTTCATGTGGTGTATGACTGTATTGGTATGGATTTGATGATTTTTACTTCCATTAATAATTTAGGTAATATTAACATTTGTAGGTATTAATGTGCTTTTTGAAAATAATGTTTACATTATTTGTGACATGAAACATATTTCACAAAGTTTCTTGAAAATGTGGTAATCCATTCTTACTTTGGTAGACTGGTTTGCTTCAGACTAATTCTCCAGCTGAGAACAGGTGAATTGAATAAGTAAAATATATATGTTTGAAGATATCAAAGATATACCCAGAAAGAAAGAACATTCAGAACCAAAATCTCAGAGAGAAGAGAAGCCCAAAGTGGTGAGTTCAACCTTGGTGCTGCTCTTCCATTGGAACGCTTGCTAAATAAAAAGCTGGCTAAGAAGCAGAAGATTTGAGCAGAACTTTGGTTAGACAGCCTCTGAGAACTCGGAAACAAGATTTAGGTTGGCCATGGAGAAGGGGAAACTGGAAAACACAGTTTGAAGTTTAAGTCAGAACTTCAAAGAGATAAACCCTAGGAATAAGGGTGAACAAGAAATAGACCAGCTGTCAAAAAACCCTGAAGTTCAGCTTTGCACCAATTCAGTTCCCAATTGCATTAAAGTGATCCACTTCTATCCTTATTGCATGTAATAAACAAAAGTAAGTATTTTCTGAAGATATCATCCAGAGACTCAACTAATTTTTACATTTTTTTCATGCAAAATGTTTGGCATTTGATATAAAACAAGAGGTTATAATAAAAGAGTAGAAACAGACCCACAGAAAAATCCAGATATCGGAGTCATTAAACATGGACTTTAAAATAACCATACTTGGTTTGAGATTTTGGAGAAAGCAACAGGACTGCAAGGTGAACATAGGGAAGCGAAAGAAAGCAAGGAAATAACATAAAGCAAATGCTTGACTTCTTAGGTAAGAGGCTAAAAGAAAAAGATCAGACTCTAAAAACAAAGTCAATAAAGATCCCAGTATACTCAAGGAAAGAGAAATTTCCCATCAACCTCTGTTCATATTGCCAATGTGATCAACATAACTTAACTGGGCCCATCTACATCCTGATTGATGCAAAATTTATCAACTTTTCAGTAAAGCCAGACTGAACATCGTATAGTCAAAGACAGACTGTCTATATGTCATGTGTATCTCCTGTATAACCATCTGTGTAATGATAATAGGCTAATGCAGAATTTCAGGTAGCTCTAAGAATTGCCAAAATGCCAGTTTTTGAATGATGACCATGCACAAAGGAACTCATGCAGGTGTCTGCTAGTACCAGGGAGTACTTAGACAAAGTTTTATAGTGTAGCCAGTTTTGATGAAGACCTTAAGAATTCAGTAGTTTCCATCATGCACATTTTATAGTATCAAGAGGATGCCAGATGTTTATGGAGACTGTTATAGCTTTATGAGACAGTTAATGGCTTTTCTCACTTGATTGTCTCTGAGGACATATAAGAATTATTATTATTCCAGGGAATTACTTGCTCTGTTGCAATGGTCTAATTTAATGAGGATAAGTAGATTCAATTTTTGGCATAATGTTTTAAATAGATTTGTCTCATTTTAAAATTATTGAATTAAATAATAATCAATTCAACACAGAGGAAAAGCTGATTACCATATTTAAGAAATTAAATGACAAGATGAATTTAGAAACAGTAAATGAATCAAATAAAATTGTAGAAATAAAAAGTATTGTTGCTGAAAATAATAATTCAATGTATGGGTTTAACAGCAGATTAGAAAAGCTGAAAAAAGTGAATGAATGGACTTCCAGTTCCAAAATAGCAGCATAGAAGCAAACTGGCTTCACCCTTTGCCTTCTCTAGAAAACCAAAACCAGATATACAGCACTGGGATTATCACCAAAAATATCCCAGAATTCAAATATGAAAACAGTTGCCAGTGCCACGAGAAGTGAAAAAATTCCAAGCAGATGGTAAGAGAATTGGACTTCCACATCTGTGGCACCCCTCCTGCCATTCTGCCCAGAACAAGCATGTGGAAAATTTTCCTCCAGTTCAGTTTCTACATTGGAAAAAGTGATACTGAGATGGACAACCAGTTTTCCCACTATCTTGGGTTTCCTTGCAGAAGATCTGCCCCTGCCTTAACCCACAGGAAGCATCACAGTGCCTGGGGGGAGAAATATACCTGAAAACAGGCAGAGGCAAAGGGAGGAGGCAGGATTACCTAACCAGCCCTGAAAACTCTGTAACTCAGCTAAAGGAGATGCCAAATCAGAGTGGCTGTTCAGCAGTGCAAAGCTGTAGGAAGTTCATCCCACAGGTCTCCTGGGCACAAACCCCTAGCTGGCCTTCTCACACTAAGAATTTATCTCAACAAGGGATATCTCAACAAGGGGTTCCACTTTTGGCTCCAAGGCTGATGCTCTTGCTAGGTCTCAGTTTGTGGAGAGAGAAAGGGACCAAGAAGGCAAGGCCTGAAAGTTGGACAC
Source organism: Pan paniscus (assembly GCF_029289425.2). Lineage (NCBI taxonomy): Eukaryota > Metazoa > Chordata > Mammalia > Primates > Hominidae > Pan > Pan paniscus. The sequence goes on from NC_073249.2 coordinate 115,701,839, forward strand.
ATCATTTCCACTCATGTACAGAACTTAGACATGGCCACCTGGATACGGTATTCTTAGCTGGCAGTTTTTTTCTTTCAGCACTTTGAAAATGTCATTATGCTTACTCCTAGCGTGTATAGTTTCCATTGAGGAATCTGTTGCTGGATGAATTGGGGATCCTTATATGTTATTTGCTTCTTTTCTCTTGCTGCTTTTAGGATTGTCTCTTTCTCCTTGAACTTTGAGAGTTTATTCCTTGGGGTAGTCTTATTTGAGTCATATCTATTTAATGTTGTCAGACCTTACTGTACATAGATGTTTATATCGTTCTCAAGTTTCGGAAAGTTTTCTGTTATTATTTCTTTGAATGAGATTCTACCCCTTGCTCATGCTCGACTCCCTCTTGAACACCAATAATTCTTAGATTGGGTCTTTTGAGGTAATTTTGTATATCTTGTAGGAAATTTTCTTTTGTTTTTCATTAAAACATTATTTTATATCACCAAATATAAAATAAAGCTTTTCAAGTGAAACGAGAAATAAGTCCAAAGTAAATTAACATAGATCATTATATGATAAAAAGCTTCATGCAAATTGTCCGCACTATTAACAAAGCTGCTTCAGAGTCATCCAATCAACAGACTCTTAGAATCACAGGCCTGACTACGCGGGATTAAACTTGAAGGAAATTTGCCATGCAACAGTATTAACTACTGATATATGAGAAGCTTCATATGTTGATACATTACCTGTAAGCCTCACAACAACCTTGAAAAGTAAAAATTGTTATCTCCCCCATTTTACAGATGAGGAAACTAAGGTTCAGGGAGACGGTGACTTGCGAAGTTCACACAGGCCATACAGAGCCAGATTTGGTGGGCCCGTATGATCCCAGGCCCACATTTGTCCACTCTTTTTTGCTACCACTCCTTCTGGAACAAAGTTCCCTTTCTATATATCTGATATTTTCTCAATACTTTGACACATTCAGATGATTAAAAGATTTTTTTTTTATTATTATACTTTAAGTTTTAGGGTACATGTGCAGGTTAGTTACATATGTATACATGTGCCATGCTGGTGTGCTGCACCCACTAACTCGTCATCTAGCATTAGGTATATCTCCCAATGCTATCCCTCCCCCCTTCCCCCCACCCCACAACAGTCCCCAGAGTATGATGTTCCCCTTCCTGTGTCCATATGTTCTCATTGTTCAGTTCCCACCTATGAGTGAGAATATGCGGTGTTTGGTTTTTTGTTCTTGTGATAGTTTACTGAGAATGATGATTTCCAATTTCATCCATGTCCCTACAAAGGACATGAACTCATCATTTTTTATGGCTGCATAGTATTACATGGTGTATATGTGCCACATTTTCTTAATCCAGTCTATCGTTGTTGGTTGGTTCCAAGTCTTTGCTATTGTGAATAATGTTGCAATAAACATACGTGTTCATGTGTCTTTATAGCAGCATGATTTATAGTCCTTTGGGTATATACCCAGTAATGGGATGGCTGGGTCAAATGGTATTTCTAGTTCTAGATCCCTGAGGAATTGCCACACTGACTTCCACAATGGTTGAACTAGTTTACAGTCCCACCAACAGTGTAAAAGTGTTCCTATTTCTCCACATCCTCTCTAGCACCTGTTGCTTCCTGACTTTTTAATGATTGCCATTCTAACTGGTGTGAGATGGTATCTCACTGTGGTTTTGATTGCATTTCTCTGATGGCCAGTGATGATGAGCATTTTTTCATGTGTTTTTTGGCTGCATAAATGTCTTCTTTTGAGAAGTGTCTGTTCATGTCCTTCGCCCACTTTTTGATGGGGTTGTTTGCTTTTTTCTTGTAAATTTGTTTGAGTTCATTGTAGATTCTGGATATTAGCCCTTTGTCAGATGAGTAGGTTGCGAAAATTTTCTCCCACTTTGTGGGTTGCCTGTTCACTCTGATGGTAGTTTCTTTTGCTGTGCAGATGCTCTTTAGTTTAATTAGATCCCATTTGTCAATTTTGGCTTTTGTTGCCATTGCTTTTGGTGTTTTAGACATGAAGTCCTTGCCCATGCCTATGTCCTGAATGGTAATGCCTAGGTTTTCTTCTAGGGTTTTTATGGTTTTAGGTCTAACGTTTAAGTCTTTAATCCATCTTGAATTGATTTTTGTATAAGGTGTAAGGAAGGGATCCAGTTTCAGCTTTTTACATACGGCTAGCCAGTTTTCCCAGCACCATTTATTATATAGGGAATCCTTTCCCCATTGCTTGTTTTTCTCAGGTTTGTCAAAGATCAGATAGTTGTAGTTATGCGACGTTATTCCTGAGGGCTCTGTTCTGTTCCATTGATCTATATCTCTGTTTTGGTACCAGTACCATGCTGTTTTGGTTACTGTAGCCTTGTAGTATAGTTTGAAGTCTGGTACTGTGATGCCTCCAGCTTTGTTCTTTTGGCTTAGGATTGACTTGGTGATGCGGGCTCTTTTTTGGTTCCATATGAACTTTAAAGTAGTTTTTTCTAATTCTGTGAAGAAAGTCATTGGTAGCTTGATGGGGATGGCATTGAATCTATAAATTACCTTGGGCAGTATGGCCATTTTCACGATATTGATTCTTCCTACCCATGAGCATGGAATGTTCTTCCATTTCTTTGTATCCTCTTTAATTTCATTGAGCAGTGGTTTGTAGTTCTCCTTGAAGAGGTCCTTCACGTCCCTTGTAAGGTGGATTCCTAGGTATTTTATTCTCTTTGAAGCAATTGTGAATGGGAGTTCACTCATGATTTGGCTCTCTGTTTGTCTGTTATTGGTGTATAAGAATGCTTGTGATTTTTGCACATTGATTTTGTATCCTGAGACTTTGCTGAAGTTGCTTATCAGCTTAAGGAGATTTTGGGCTGAGACAATGGGGTTTTCTAGATATACAATCATGTCGTCTGCAAACAGGGACAATTTGACTTCCTCTTTTCCTAATTGAATACCCTTTATTTCCTTCTCCTGCCTAATTGCCCTGGCCAGAACTTCCAACACTATGTTGAATAGGAGTGGTGAGAGAGGGCATCCCTGTCTTGTGCCAGTTTTCAAAGGGAATGCTTCCAGTTTTTGCCCATTCAGTATGATATTGGCTGTGGGTTTGTCATAGATAGCTCTTATTATTTTGAGATACGTCCCATCAATACCTAATTTATTGAGAGTTTTTAGCATGAAGGGTTGTTGAATTTTGTCAAAGGCCTTTTCTGCATCTATTGAGATAATCATGTGGTTTTTGTCTTTGGTTCTGTTTATATGCTGGATTACATTTATTGATTTGCGTATATTGAACCAGCCTTGCATTCCAGGGATGATGCCCACTTGATCATGGTGGATAAGCTTTTTGATGTGCTGCTGGATTTGGTTTGCCAGTATTTTATTGAGGATTTTTGCATCAAATTTCATCAAGGATATTGGTCTAAAATTCTGTTTTTTGGTTGTGTCTCCGCCAGGCTTTGGTATCAGGATGATGCTGGCCTCATAAAATGAGTTAGGGAGGATTCCCTCTTTTTCTATTGATTGGAATAGTTTCAGAAGGAATGGTACCAGTTCCTCCTTGTACCTCTGGTAGAATTCGGCTGTGAATCCATCTGGTCCTGGACTCTTTTTGGTTGTTAAGCTATTGATTATTGCCACAATTTCAGCTCCTGTTATTGGTCTATTTAGAGTTTCAACTTCTTCCTGGTTCAGTCTTGGGAGAGTGTATGTGTCGAGGAATTTATTGATTTCTTCTAGGTTTTCTAGTTTATTTGTGTAGAGGTGTTTATAGTAATCTCTGATGGTAGTTTGTATTTCTGTGGGATCGGTGGTGATATCCCCTTTATCATTTTTTATTGTGTCTATTTGATTATTCTCTCTTTTTTTCTTTATGATTCTTGTTAGAGGTCTATCAATTTTGTTGATCCTTTCAAAAAACCAGCTCCTGGATTCATTGATTTTTTGAAGGGTTTTTTGTGTCTCTATTTCCTTCAGTTCTGCTCTGATTTTAGTTATTTCTTGCCTTCTGCTAGCTTTTGAATGTGTTTGCTCTTGCTTTTCTAGTTCTTTTAATTGTGATGTTAGGGTGTCAATTTTGGATCTTTCCTGCTTTCTCTTGTGGGCATTTAGTGCTATAAATTTCCCTCTACACACTGCTTTGAATGTGTCCCAGAGATTCCGGTATGTTGTGTCTTTGTTCTCGTTGGTTTCAAAGAACATCTTTATTTCTGCCTTCATTTCGTTATGTACCCAGTAGTCATTCAGGAGCAGGTTGTTCAGTTTCCATGTAGTTGAGCGGTTTTGAGTGAGTTTCTTAATCCTGAGTTCTAGTTTGATTGCACTGTGATCTGCGAGATAGTTTGTTATAATTTCTGTTCTTTTACATTTGCTGAGGAGAGCTTTACTTCCAAGTATGTGGTCAATTTTGGAATAGGTGTGGTGTGGTGCTGAAAAAAATGTATATTCTGTTGATTTGGGGTGGAGAGTTCTGTAGATGTCTATTAGGTCAGCTTGGTGCAGAGCTGAGTTCAATTCCTGGGTATCCTTGTTAACTTTCTGCCTCGTTGATCTGTCTAATGCTGACAATGGGGTGTTAAAGTCTCCCATTATTATTGTGTGGGAGTCTAATTCTCTTTGTAGGTCACTCAGGACTTGCTTTATGAATCTGGGTGCTCATGTATTGGGTGCATATGTATTTAGGATAGTTAGCTCTTCTTGTTGAATTGATCCCTTTACCATTATGTAATGGCCTTCTTTGTCTCTTTTGATCCTTGTTGGTTTAAAGTCTGTTTTATCAGAGACTAGGATTGCAACCCCTGCCTTTTTTTGTTTTCCATTTGCTTGGTAGATCTTCCTCCATCCTTTTATTTTGAGCCTATGTGTGTCTCTGCATGTGAGATGGGTTTCCTGAATACAGCACAGTGATGGGTCTTGACTCTTTCTCCAATTTGCCAGTCTGTGTCTTTTAATTGGAGCATTTAGTCCATTTACATTTAAAGTTAATATTGTTATGTGTGAATTTGATCCTGTCATTATGATGTTAGCTGGCTATTTTGCGCATTAGGTGATGCAGTTTCTTCCTAGTCTCAATGGTCTTTACATTTTGGCATGATTTTGCAGTGGCTGGTACCGGTTGTGCCTTTCCATGTTTAGTGCTTCCTTCAGGAGCTCTTTTAGGGCAGGCCTGGTGGTGACAAAATCTCTCAGCATTTGCTTGTCTGTAAAGGATTTTATTTCTCCTTCACTTATGAAGCTTAGTTTGGCTGGATATGAAATTCTGGGTTGAAAATTCTTTTCTTTAAGAATGTTGAATATTGGCCCCCACTCTCTGCTGGCTTGTAGAGTTTCTGCTGAGAGATCCGCTGTTAGTCTGATGGGCTTCCCTTTGAGGGTAACCCGACCTTTCTCTCTGGCTGCCCTTAATATTTTTTCCTTCATTTCAACTTTGGTGAATCTGACAATTATGTGTCTTGGAGTTGCTCTTCTTGAGGAGTATCTTTGTGGTGTTCTCTGTATTTCCTGAATCTGAATGTTGGCCTGCCTTGCTAGATTGGGGAAGTTCTCCTGGATAATATCCTGCAGAGTGTTTTCCAACTTGGTTCCATTCTCCCCGTCACTTTCAGGTACACCAATCAGACATAGATTTGGTCTTTTCACATAGTCCCATATTTCTTGGAGGCTTTGTTCATTTCTTTTTATTCTTTTTCTCTAAACGTCCCTTCTCACTTCATTTCATTCATTTCATCTTCCATTGCTGATACCCTTTCTTCTAGTTGAGTGCATCGGCTCCTGAGGCTTCTGCATTCTTCACGTAGTTCTCGAGCCTTGGCTTTCAGCTCCATCAGCTCCTTTAAGCACTTCTCTGTATTGGTTATTCTAGTTATACATTCTTCTAAATTTTTTTCAAATTTTTTAACTTCTTTGCCTTTGGTTTGAATTTCCTCCTGTAGCTTGTAGTTTGATTGTCTGAAGCCTTCTTCTCTCAACTCGTCAAAGTCATTCTCCGTCCAGCTTTGTTCCATTGCTGGTGAGGAACTGCGTTCCTTTGGAGGAGGAGAGGTGCTCCGTTTTTTAGAGTTTCCAGTTTTTCTGCTCTGTTTTTTCCCCATCTTTGTGGTTTTGTCTACTTATGTTCATTGATGATGGTGATGTGTAAATGGGTTTTTGGTGTGGATGTCCTTTCTGTTTGTTAGTTTTCCTTCTAACAGACAGGACCCTCAGCTGCAGGTCTGTTGGAGTTTGCTAGAGGTCCACTCCAGACCCTGTTTGCCTGGGTATCAGCAGCGGTGTTTGCAGAACAGCGGTTTTTCATGAACCGCGAATGCTGCTGTCTGATCGTTCCTCTGGAAGTTTTGTCTCAGAGGAGTACCCGGCCGTGTAAGTGTCAGCCTGCCCCTACTCGGGGGTGCCTCCCAGTTAGGCTGCTCAGGGGTCAGGGGTCAGGGACCCACTTGAAGAGGCAGTCTGCCCATTCTCAGATCTCCAGCTGCGTGCTGGGAGTACCACTGCTCTCTTCAAATCTGTCAGACAGGGACATTTAAGTCTGCAGAGGTTCCTGCTGCCTTTTTGTTTGTCTGTGCCTTGCCTGCAGAGGTGGAGCCTACAGAGGCAGCAGGCCTCCTTGAGCTGTGGTGGGCTCCACCCAGTTCGAGCTTCCGGACTGCTTTGTTTACCTAAGCAAGCCTGGGCAATGGTGGGTGCCCCTCCCCCAGCCTCGCTGCCCCCTTGCAGTTTGATGTCAGACTGCTGTGCTAGCAATCAGCGAGACTCCATGGGCGTAGGACCCTCTGAGCCATGTGCGGGATATAATCTCCTGGTGCGCCGTTTTTTAAGCCCATCGGAAAAGCACAGTACTCGGGTGGGAGTGACCTGATTTTCCAGGTGCCGTCTTTCACCCCTTTCTTTGACTAGGAAAGGGAACTCCCTGACCCCTTGCACTTCCCGAGTGAGGCAATACCTTGCCCTGCTTCAGCTCGTGCACAGTGCGTTGCACCCACTGACCTGCGCCCTCTGTCTGGCACTCCCTAGTGAGATGAACCCGGTACCTCAGGTGGAAATGCAGAAATCACCTGTCTTCTGCATCGCTCATGCTGGGAGCTGTAGACCGGAGCTGTTCCTATTCGGCCATCTTGGCTCCTCTCTTGTAGGAAATTTTCTATGTTTTTTATTCTTTTTCTTCTCTGTTTCTTTTCTTTTCTGTCTTTTATTTTTTTTTTGAGACAGAGACTCACTCTGTAACCCAGGCTGGAGTGCAATGACCCAATCTCAGCTCACTGCAACCTCCTCCTCCCATGTTCAAGTGATTTTCCTGCCTCAGCCTCCCAAGTAGTTGGGATTACAGGTGCGCACCACCACGCCCAGCTAATTTTTGTATTTTTGGTAGAGACAGGGTTTTGCCATGTTGGCCAGGCTGGTCCCAAACTCCTGAGCTCAAGTGATCTGCCAACCTCAGCCTTCCAATGTGCTGGGATTAACAGGCATGAGCCACCTTGCGTGGCATCTGTTTATTTTCAAATAATCCATCTTTGACCTCACTGATTCTTTCCTTTCATTGATCCATTCTGCCATTGAGAGGCTCTAATGAATCTTTCAGTTCAGAAAATTATTTTCTCAGTTCCATTTAAAAAAATTTTTTTAATTATCATTTAAATCTCGTTTTAAAATTTCTCTGATAAGTTTCTGATTTGCTTTTCTGTGTTATCTTAGGGATCACTGAGTTCCCTTAAAACTGCTATTTTGAATTTTTGGTCAGAGAACTCACATATCCTGTCTCAGTAGGGTCAGTTACTGGTTCCTTGCTTTGTCCATTTGGGGAGGTGATGGTTCCCTGTCTGCTTCTGTTTCTTGTGAATGTACATCTGTGTCTTGGCATTGAAGTATTATTTATTCCAGCCTTCTCTGTCTGGCTTGTTTTGGTTTTTATTGGATATATTTACTAATAGATTCTTTACTGCTAGGTCACTGCCTCCTTTTGAGCTCCAGGTGGTGCCCTAAGCCCAGATTTGCCTCAGCTCTGGTAAATGATTGGAGCCCTGCCCTTCCTAAACTGTCGCCACTTTTCTCTCTGAGATTTTGGATTTGCATGTTCTTTCTTTCTTGGTATATCTTTGATATTGTCAAACATATATATTTTAGTTATTTCATCCAGCCTTTTCTACCTGTTCTCAGCTGGAGAATTAGTCTGAAGCAAACCAGTTTACCGATGCAAGAAAGGATTACCATATTTTCAAGGTACTTTGTGAAATATGCTTTATGTCACTAATAATGTGAACACTGTTTTCAAAAAACACTGTGATTACCTACAAATATTAATATTACCTAAACTATTAATGAAAGTAAAAATCATCAATTCTATACTAATACAGTCACGCACCACATAAAGACATTTTGATCAACGATGGACTGTATATGCAATGAGAATGACAGACCAGGCCTTCCAGCTCAGAATTGCCTACTTCTGGTTATGAGGTTCTGAACATCAGCAAGAGGGCTGATTGCAGATGCCTGACATTTGTTTCTGACACTCCCCAAAAGAAGATGGTACCAAGGCAATAAATAAACAGCTAAGATTTGACCAGAGTATCAGACAGAGTGCTATAGTACAGTGGGGGAGCAAAGATGCATCTGTGGTCATGGGAAGTCCAGGAGGGCAGAATGGAGGCACCTGTCCTCTGCAGCCTCTCCTTCCCCACCTGAATCAAATCTGCTGGGAGTCAGGAGGGACTTCCTATTGTGGGGAAAAGGTAAGCAGAAGATTCCCACCAGTCACCACAAACACCTACAGTGCTTACAACAGGAGAATACCACAGTCCTCATGAGGCCTGAGCCCAGTTTGGAGATGTGCTGGGAAATCACATACCTGCATTGCCCCAGATTAGGAGCACAAGGGTATACACCTCACCCCTCTATCAGCCAAGCTGCTGCAGCATGGAGCCATCTTGAGACCAGAGGTACTTCTGGAGTGCTTCCTCCTCTGGGGGCCAATAGCCACTGCACCTCTCCAGCACTGCAGCTCCATCTTTATTCCACAAGCTTCCACTGGTGGTTGAATGTTGCAACCCCAGCAGGGTGGAGCCCGATCTAGGATAGGCTGTGATGCTGGTCCTGCACAGCAGGGAAACCAATTCCCACTGCTTTCACCCCCAGCCAGGGGAATAGCCTGAAATTTCCATCCAGGGTGAACCTGCCTTCAAGCCAGCCAAACTGCTGTGCACCCTTCCCCAAACAGGAGAGATTCTCAAGCCTCTGAGCATCTGATATGCTCCCAGGCCAGTGGAGTGGCTATGGACCTGCATCCAGGGCCTGAAAAACAGCCCTGAGATGCCCTACTCACTGCAGACAGGCCCTTGACCTGTCCAGTGCCCCTGTGCCTACAATTAGAACTTGAGAAACAGCTCCACAGGTGGCACCTGGTACAAACGCCTCTGGGCTGGTGGAGCAAATATGTATCTATGCCCCAGGACTGAGAAATTCACAGGCCGCCCCTGGAGGGCAAGCCCCCAGGCCAGCTGAGCAGCTGTTTGCTCATGTTCTGGGCCTCAGAAACTGTCCTGTGGGTCACCTCCTGCAGACACATCCCTAGATCAGCCAAGCAGCTATGCACCATTGTCCCAGGCCCAAGAAGCAGTCCCACAGGCCACCCTTCCAGACCAGCTGAGCAGCCCTGTGTCTGTGTCTCAGAAAAGCCCTGTGCATACCTCCAGACCAGCCAAGTAGACCTTGAACCTACATGCCAGACCTGAGAACCAGCCCCACAGATCACCTCAAGCAAAGATACTCCTAGGCCAGTTGAGCAGTCCTGTGCCTACGTCTCAGGCCTCTGAAACATCCCTGTGGTCTACTGTCTGCAGAAATGCCCCCAGTCCAGCCAAGTAGCTGTAGGTCTGTGTCCCAAGCCACAGAAATAGCTTTATAGGCCTCCCACTGCAGACTCATAACTAGACCAGCCAAGAAGCCATATGACCACAATCCAGGCCTGAGAAACAGCCTGATGGGCTACATATGACAAACATGGCCTTAGGGCAATGAAGCAGTCATAGAGCTGGGTCCCAGACAGACCTGAGAAACTGCTGTGGGTTGTCTCCAGAAGACACATCCTCAGGCCAACCAAGAAGCCAAACAACTGCATAACAGCCCCACAGACTGCCCAGGCAGGCACACCTCCAAGTAACCACATGCCCATTCTACTAGCCAGAATAACAGCCATGTGGCTCCAATCCTGGCGAGCCAGACTCCAAGTTGGCCAACCCACCCTATGCACACACATGCCCCTGACCTGAAAAACAGCTTAGTGAGCCCACTCTGACAAAACTAAATAATCATTGCCACCAATTCTCTCAGCCTAATCCACTGAGAAACTCTCAAATGCCATCATTGTGGCTTATAGCTGGTCACTACATGGAGAACACACTACTACTCTGCCTAGAACAAGGCCAATGCACCCTCCCTGAACTGACATCCCAAGACCCATTCATATAAATAAGTCTTTATTTATGAAACCTACTGCATAACATTTGAAGAGATGACTTTCCTATCAGATGTGTAGAAATCAATGTAGGGACACATCAACATGACAAAGCAAGAAAACATGTCACCACCCCACACCAAAAAAAAAATTCTCCAGTAACAGACCCCAATCACAAGGAAATATATGGAATGCCCCCCCCAAAAAGAATTTAAAATAATAATATTAAGGAATCCTAGTGAGATACAAAGAATGCAGATAGAAAATTCAATGAAATAAGGAAAACAGTTCATGATTTGAATAAGAAATTTAACAAAGAGATAGATATCATAAAAAAGAACTAAACAAATCCTAGAGCTGAATAATTCAATGAATGAAATAAATATACAATTAAGAGATTCAACAACAGACTGGACTAAGTAGAAGAAACAATTTCTGAACTTAAAAGACATGTCCTTTGAAATAACACATGCAGATTAAAAATAAAAGAAGAAAGAATTAGAAAGAATGAAGAAAGATTACAGGATTTATGGACATCATTAAGTCCATACTATGGGCATTGCAGAAGTGAAGAGAAAATGTGAGGGAAACATATTTAAATGAAATAATATCAAAAAACTTCCCAAGTCTAGGGAAAGAGACAGACATCCAGGTTCAGGAAGCTCAAAGAATGCTAAATTGATTCCACCCAAACAGGTCCTGAGGCACATTATATTCAAATTGTCAAAAGTAAAAGACAAAGAAAGAATTTTGAAAGCAGCAAGAGAAAAGTATCAAGTCACTCTCAAAGGAATGTCTATTCAACTATTAGATTAGTAGCAGATTTCTCAGCAGAAACCTTATAGGGCAGGAGAGAATGGGTTGATATTTTCAAAGTGCTTTGAGTTTTCAAAGTGAATAGAAAAAATTGCCAGTCAAGAATATTATTCCCAGTAAAGATATTTTTCAGAAATGGAGGAGAGGAGAAGAGGCCAGCTCATCTCCCATGGGTCCCCACAACTGCTCATCACCAGACAAGGAACCCCTGGCTTGGGCCCACAGCACAGACCCTCCATCCTGGGCTGATTGCACTGAGTGATTGCTGAACTGCATCTCTTTGGGGTGGAGCCCCCGGGAGACAAGCAAGTAACCCTTGGCCACAACCACTACTAAGATCTCTTCCTCTGCTGCCTCCATGGTGAGGAAGAAACATAAGCACTGAGATCACCCCAGAGCTGCAGTGGGCAACTCAGGAGTGCCAAGTCACAATCTACAGCCAGCACTGAAGTGGGAGAGGAACTCTGCAATTTCAGAGCATTGAAAAAGAAAATGCTGCAACTGTGCAGAAACATAGGGAGCTGCATAACCAAGCAAGAGTCTACTGACTGACCAATAAGCCTAAGTGCCACTTGCTGGATCACACCCCAAAGCTTCAACACCAAAAATACCTCACTAACAAGCCTCCCTCTGAAACCAGAGACAAGAAGTCAGCTTCAAATAAAGGCCCTGCACAAAGCCTCAGCCTGGTGAAAACATCCAGAAAAGAAGTGTAGTGATTGTACTCAATCTACACTGCAGTTAAATGCACACCCACAGACAGAGATGAGAAAGAACCAATGCAAGAACTCTAGTAACTCAAAAGGCCAGAGTGTGGTATATCCTCCAAATGACCATACCAGCTCTCCAACAAGAGTTTTTAACCAGGCTGAACTGGCTGGAATAACAGAAATAGAATTCAGAATATGGATAGGAACAAAGATTATCAAGATTCAGGAGGATAGCAAAACCCAATCCAGGAAAAATAAAAATCACAATAAAGCAATACAGGAGCTGAAGTAAAAAATATCTGGTATAAAAAAGAACCTAATGGATCTGACAGAGCTGAAAAACACAATACAAGAATTTCACAATGCAATCACAAATATTGACACCAGAATAAACCAAGCTGAGGAAAGAATCTCAGAACTTGAATACTGGTTCTCTGAAATAAGACAGTCAGACAAAAATAAAGAAAAAAATGAAAAGGAATGAACAAAACTTCTGAGAAATATGGGATTATGACTGGGTGTGGTGGCTCACACCTGTAATCTCAGCACTTTGGGAGGCTGAGGTGGGCCAATCACCTGAGGTCAGGAGTTCAAGACCAGCCTGGCCTATGTGGTGAAACCCTGTCTCTACTAAAAATACAAAATTAGCCAGGCATGGTGGTGCATGCCTGTAGTCCCAGCTACTCAGGAGGCTGAGGCAGGAGAATCACTTGAACCTGGGAGGTGGGGGTTGCAGTGAACCGAGATTGTGCCACTGCATTCCAGGCTGGGCAACAAGAGCAAAACTCCATCTCAAAAAAAAAATTATATATATATATATATATATATATATATATATATATATATATATGGATTTATGTGAAGAGGACAAATTTATGAATCATTGGCATCCCTGAAAGGGAGGGGAAGAAAGTAAACAACTTGGAAAACATGTATCAGTATATCATCCATGAAAACTTCCCCAACCATGCTAGAGAGGCCAACAGTCAAATTCAGGAAATACAGAGAACTCCTGCAAGAGTCTACACAAGAAGATCATCCCCAAGACACAATCATCAGATTTTCCAAGGTCCAGATGAAAGAAAGAATGTTAAAAGCAGCTAGAGAGAAAGGTCAGGTCACCTACAAAGGGAACCCCATGAGGCTAACAGGTGACCTCTCCGCTGAAACCTTGCAAGCCAGAAGAGATTGGAGGCCTATATTCAACACTTTTAAAGAAAAACAATATTCAACCAAGAATTTCATATCCAGCCAAATTAAGCTTCCTAAGTGAAGGAGAAATAAGATCCTATTTAGATAAGTAAATGTTGAGAGAATTCATTACTAGGTCTGCCTTACAAGAGATCCTGAGAGGAGCACTAAATATAGAAAAGAAAGACCACTACTAGCTAACACAAAAACACACTTAAGCACACAGACCAGTGTAATTGTAAAGCAACTAAACAAACAAGCCAACATAATAACCAGCTAACAGCACAATGATAGGATCAAATCCACACATATTAATATGAACCTTGAATGTAACTGGGCTGAATGCCCCACTTAAAAGGCACAGAGAGGCAAGCTGGATAAAAAAGCAAGACCTAATGGTGTGCTGTCTTCAAGAGACTTATCTCACAAGTAATGACACTCATAGGCTGAAAATAGAGGGATGTAGGAAAATCCATCAAGTAAATGGAAAACAGAAAAAAGGAGGAGTTGCCTCTTAATTTCCAACAAAACAGATTTCAGACTCACAAAGATAAAAAAAAGACAAAGAAGGGCATTACATAATGATGAAGGGTTCAATTCAATAAGAAGGCCTAACTTTCCTAAATATATATGCACCCAATACAGAAGCACACAGATTCATAAAGCAAGTTCTTAGCAACCTGAAAAAGACATAGACTCCCACACAATAATATTGAGAGACTTCAACACTCCACTGACAGTATTAGAGAGATCACTGAGGAAGAAAATTAACAAAGATATTCAGGACCTAAACTCAACATTGGACCCAATGGATCTGATAGACCTTTACAGAACTCTCTATCTAAAAACAACAGAATATACATTCTTTTCATTGCCACCTGGCACATACTCTAAAATCGACCACATAATTGGACATAAAATAATCCTCAACAAATGTAAAAGAACCAAAATCATACCAAACACACTCTTAAACCACAGCACAATAAAAATAGAAGTCAAGACTATGAAAATCGCTCAAAACTATGCAATTACATGGAAATTAAACAATATGCTTCTGAATGACTTTTGGGTAAATCATGAAATTAAGGCAGAAATCAAGAAGTTCTTTGAAAATAATGAGAACAAAGATAACAACATACCAGAATCTCTGGGACCCAGCTAAAGTAGCGTTAAGAGGAAAATTCATAGCATTAAATGTCCACATCAGAACATTAGAAAGATCTCAAATTAACCTAACTTCACAACTAAAAGAATTAGAGAAGCAAGAACAAATCGACCCCAAAGCTTGCAGAAGATGAGAAATAACAAAAATCAGAGCTTAACTGAAGGAAATTAAGACAAAAAAAAAATTCAAAAAATCAGTGAATCCAGGAGTTGGCTTTTGGAAAAAATAATAAAATAGGCCACTAGCTAGACTAATAGAGAAGAAAAGAGGGAGGATCCAAATGAATACAATTAGAAATGATAAGGGAATGTTACAACCGATCCCACAGAAATAAAAATAACCATCAGAAACTACTAAGAACACCTCTACACATAAAAACTAGACAACTTAGAAGAGATGGATAAATTCCTGGACACATACACCCTCCCAAGACTGAGCCAGGAAGAAATTAATTCCCTGAATAGGCCAATGACAAGCTCTGAAACTGAATCAGTAATACATAGCCTACAAATAAAAAAAAAGCCTGGGACCTGATAGATTCACAGCAGAATTCTACCAGAAGTACAAAGAAGAGCTGGGACCATTTTCCTACAGAAATGATTCCAAAAAATTGAGGAGGAGGGACTCCTCCCCAACCCATTCTATGAGGCCAACATCATCTTGGTACCAAAACCTGGCACAGACACAACAAGGAGAGATGGATATTCAAATGCAAAAGAATGAAACTGGACCTCTATCTCTCGTCATATAAAAAAATCAACATAAGATTTATTAAGGATTTAAATGTAAGACTTGAAACTATAAAACTACTAGAAGAAAACATAGGGAAAACACTTCAGGACATTGGTCTAGGCAAAGACTTTATGGCTAAGACATCAAAAGCACAGATAATTTAAAAAATAGACAAATCTACTATATTAAACTAAAAAGCTTCTGTGCAGCAAATGAGGCAATCAATAGAGTGAAGAGATAACCTGTTGAATGGGAGAAAATATTTGCAAAGTATTCATAGACAGGGACTAATAGCCACAATATACAAGGAAGTAAAACAACTCAAAAATAAAAAACAAATAAAATCTCACTAAAAATTGGACAAAAGGCATGAATAGGCAATTTTCAAAAGAAGACAAAGAAATGGCTAACGTGTATATGAAAAGAACTCAACATTACTAATCATCAGAAAAGTGCAAATTAAAACCACAATGAGATACCATCTTACCCCAATTAGAATGGCTATTATTAAAAAGACTAAAAATAACAGATGGTGGTGAAGATGTGGAGAAAAGGGAACTCTTATATATTGTTGGCAGAAATGGAAATTATTATAACTACTATGGAAAACAGTATGGAAATTGCAAAAATCTAAAAATAGAACTACCATATGATCTAGCAGTATATCAAAGGGATACCTGCATTTGTGTGTTTATTGCAGCAGTATTCACAATTGTAAAGATATAAAACAAACAGATGAATGGATAGAGAAAATGTAGTATATATACCCAATGAAATACTATTTGGTTATAAAAAAAGAGTGAAATCATGTCACTTGTAGCAACATGGATAGAACCAGAGGTCATTATGTTAAGTGAAATAACCCAGACACAGAAAGACAATGTCACTTATATGTAGGAGCTAAAAAAGTTGATCTCATAAAGGTAGAGAATAGAGAGTAGAATGGTAGATACTAGAGGCTGGAAAGAGTGAGTGGGTGGTGGGGGATGAAGAGAGATAGGTTAACGGGTACAAACATACACTTAGATACAAGGTGTAAGTTCTGTCATTCAACAGCAGAGTGACTATGGTTATTGATAGCAAATTGTATATTTCAAAGTAACTGGAAGAGAGGACTTGAATTGTTCCTAATATATAGAAGTGACAAATACTCAAAGTACTGGACACCTCAAATACCCTGACTTGTTCATTACACATTCTGTGCAAGTAACAATATCACATGTACCCCATAAATAGGTAAAATATAATGCATCAGTAAAAAAATAGCATATTTACACTCTCTTCCTCTTTTCATTTCAATGGCTTGTAATTTGTCTAGGTATTATTCCTATTTCAACTAAAGCTATTTACCTTTTTCTGCTATCAGAAATTGGTAAATCTGGAGTGTTATTAGTTCTCCTAATACTGGTTTTTGTTCTGGTGTCCACTTATAACTCTATTCTTTTATTTTCCTAAACTGCTTGTATGAAAGGACTTCTGATCTCTTAATTCTGGACTAATTCATTATACAACATATGGTGCAAGAATCTGACTACTTCTTTGTCTCTAAAGTAGTTACATCTAAACATTTATGTACTGAAATCCATATTATTTTGTTAGAAATTATTTTTTCTCCTTTACTTTATAATTAGGGCATTATACCAAGTTGTTTGTGAAATTATATGTAGTAGGTTATGTTATCCATGAATTAATTCTAATTTTAGGATAATAAATAGAGTGTTATAAAATAATCTACCACTCAAAGCAGGATTGAGAATCCCTGTCCAAGAGAATAGAGATCTCTATTCTGGAGAAGGGAGAAAGACAGGAGGAAAATATAATTTCTACATACTATCTTCCAGACTTTCTTAAAACCTACATCTACCATCTGATGGTAGAGGAATGAATAAAGGCTTTGAAATTTCTCAGCACTGGCTTTCAATAAGTATTAGTCTGTCATTGACTAGCTATGTGACCTTGTGGAAGTTACTTAAACTTCCTAAGCCTTGGTTTATCTATAAAATGGCATGAATCATTTCTTTCCTCCTAAGGATGCCATAAGAATTTCGGAGCTAACACAAGGACAAATCGTATACAGTGAGGGACTAACCTATATTTGGTATTTAACAAATATTAAGGCACTTCCACTTTACCACCTCCATGCCCAGGGATGCAGCTAGCTCCAATGGTATCTTTGTGCAAATGAAGAAACAGTGCAGGTTTATTAAGATGGGAGCTGGCCCTTGCTGAAGCAAATAATTTGGTGAGTGGAACACTCTCTCTGCCTCCATCCAGAATCAGAGAACTTGTGTAATCAGAGACCTTGTGAATATTCTACTTCTTTCCAGTTAGACTCCAATGCTAAAAGGATGAGTTTTCATACATCTACTAGAGTCCAAGAACATGATTACCATTACCAAAGTTCCAGATGTATGGCTGTCTGATCCATGATATGGTTTTGTTGCCTCTCAAGCTCCCAGGTAGAGAAGATAGCATGGACCTTCTGGATTCCTCAGTCATTCTGGGCAAGAACAGGTCCTCAGGGGAACTTCCAGTAAGCCTGGATCTCTCATGTATTATTTCCATGAGTTGCCACTCTCACATGGGGACTTCAACCAAGAAAATGAAGGGTGTAACTAAGACTGGCTGCTAAGCAACAGCCCCACTCTGGAAGTCCCTCTTCAAGTCATTGTGACATTGATTTGTGCAAGGCAGCATTGTGGTTTAAAGAGAGCCAGAGAGGCCTAATTTTTGAGAATGAGGTCCACTAATTACCAGCTCTGTGATCCTTGGCAAGTTGCTTAGCCTCACAAGGTCTTGATTTCCTCACCCTGAAACCTGGGGACAATACTCACTAAGTAGGAGATAACCTATATAAAGTACATTGCCTGATGCTTGAAATATTCAGCTTGTTTTTCTTTTCTTGTACAGCTAAATGTTTAATAAATCAGTACAGAAGGCATCAGGAGACACCAAATATGGTCAGGTCACCGCACAGCAATGATTGGGATGCAAGTCATCTACAGGCTCACCACCATTTGTCCTTCCTGGTAGAGAATGGACAAGAGACTTTTGTAAATTTATGTCCTGTTTTTTAGACTATAGTGGGAAGGCAGAGAATTTCTCTTGCATGTGACTCTTTTCAGTTGCTTTCAAATCAAAATAATACTTATTTTGAGGTGGCATATTCTGGTCTCTTACATTGTATTCAAACAGGTTGCTGCTACTTCTCTATTGTTATTAATCTTTTTATCATCTTCTTATTCCTCTTAGCACAGTCAGGGCATAACATGTTATCTTCTATCCCTGGGGATGGGAAATTGCAGGCAGGTAACAAGAAGAGAGAATTCATCCTCCTGTGAGTGGTAGGCACCCAGGACTGACCTGCATGAAACTGCAGGCCTACCCAACCCTTTGTGTCTGCTGAGAGAAGTCTGCCATGGACCACACACCACCTGACATGAGGGGTCAGCTTGTTAATTCCTATCTCACTTCCTTTACCACATTCATTTATTAATTCACCAAGTATTTATTCTCTTATAATATGCCAGGCCTTGTTCTAGGCAGTGAGAATGTTGCAGTGAACAGAAATGCCTTTCCTCATGGAGGTTAATACTAGTGAGGGAGGTAGACGATAAAAAAGGTAAATACGTTAAATGAATTGTAGGTCAGGTAGTGACAAGTGTCAAGAAAGGGCAAAAGAAGCACAGCAGGCAGAGGTGGAGAAAGGGGGTTTCAAAATCAGGTTGAGTGGCCAGGAAAGACCTCACTGAGAAGGTGACTTCCAGGAAAAGCCTGAAGAAAGTGAGGGAAAGAGTCAAATGGAAATCTATGGAAAGTGTGTTCTAGCTTGTATGAAGGCCCTGAGGCAACACATGCCTGGAATACTTGAGAAACAGCAAGAAGATGACATAGTTGGAATGGAGTGAGTGAGAATTGTTGGAGGTGAGGTCAGAGTGGTCAGGGGAGCTAGCTCATGCTCACCCTCTTTTTGCACATAGTAGGTGCACAGTAAACATGCATTTGAATGACCAATTAATATGTAAAAATAGGAAGAAAAATGGAGGGGACACTACTTTTTTGGCTGCAATAATTTTCCTGTTCTAGAAATGGTGGTAGAATTCATCTTTGTGGGAAAATAGTGGCATTGAAAAAGGTGCTAGTTTTGAAAACCACTTTGATTTAGCCACTGGACACTATGTTGTTCAAAGACGCTCTTCCTCAAAGCCAACAGCTGATGTCATGTCATTTTTTCATTAACTCCAGAGCCCCACATCCCCATGTCTCCCCTCAGTGCTATTCACTTTAGTAGTGACCTAAATAGGAAACTCCTTTCAAAAGCCACCACCAAAATTTCTATGCTCTATTTTACTCCAGATTTCATCATTCTTTGACTAGAAATATAACGACATTACTAGTGATACCCACTTTTACTGTCTCTTGCCTTCCTCTGTTCATTGAAGACACAAGTCCCCCACTTCTGTCTTCAATCTTCAAGGCATATCACAAAGGTGCTCAGTCAATCCATTGGCTACCATCACCATGAGTGCCATTTTCCTATATTCTTTAATCCTATTCCAGCCTCATCTCATCAATGTTGAATTTAGATCCTGTCATCAACCCCATCCCTATTATCACTTTCCAATGGCTTCACAGCCACTTACAATAAAATACAAACTTCTAACCATGTTTCAAGCCCTTGAATGATCTGACCCCTGCCTATTTCTTCCCTGTGCCCACCACCTCATGGCCATACTGGGCTTCTTGTATCTAACACTCCATGTTCATTTCCACCTCAAGGACTTTGTACTTAGTCCCTCTGCCCAAAACACACTTTTCCCAGATCCCAAAACAGACAACTCTTTTTGACTGTCAAGGCCGTCTTGTATAGGACCTCCTCAGAGAAGCCTTCTGGGATTGCTCCAAATAAAGTAGTCTCCTCTTTTGGTCACTTTCTATCACTGTTTAATTTTTCTCATTTGTTCATTTGCTTATTTATCATCTAACACTTCCACTAGCAAAATATAATCCCCATGAGAGTAGAGTATGTCTTATTTACCACTATGTCTTCAGTACCTAGAATATCACCTGACACATAATAATCAATAAATGGTGTGAGTTTATGAATGAATGATGTTGCCCAGAGAGTGGTGTGCACCTCATCACTGCCACCAGTGCTGTCATCTCCCATGAGAACAATGTGGTGTGTGTCAAGGGAGGCAAGTAAAACATAGTAGATAAGACTGTGAGCTCTGGGGCCAGTCCACCTGGCTATGTATCTGGCTCTGCAACTAGCTAGCTGTGTGATTTGGGGCAGGTTAATTAATTCATCTCTACTTCAGTTTCCTGGAGTTAATGTTATCCACCTCATAAAGTTGCTAGGAAAACTAAATAGGAAAATACATGTAAAACACTTAGAACAGTTTGACACATAGTAAGAATGCCAGAAAAAAGAAATGAGCCCTTATATTCTCATTACATTATTTAGGTTTCTTTCATTTGCATGTAAAAGAAGCAAACTTTAGTCAGCTTAAGCAGCAAAGAGGAATTTATTATGTAATTATAGGGATATTTCACAAAATCCATAGGCAAAAGTGCATCTGGGCCTCAGGAAGGAACTATAATCAAGAGCTAGAAAGCTATTTATCTGGCCAGGCGTGGTGTCTCACGCCTATAATCCCAGCACTTTGGGAGGCCAAGGTGGGTGGATCACTTGAGGTCAGGAGTTTGAGACCAGCCTGACCAACATGGTGAAACCTCGTCTCTACTAAAAATACAAAAATTAGCTGGACATGGTGGCATGTGCCTGTAATCCCAGATACTTGGAAGGCTGAGGCAGGAGAATCACTTGAACCCGGGAGGCGGAGGTTGCAGTGAGCCGAGATCATGCCACTGCACTGCAGCCTGCCGATAGAGCGAGACTTCATCTCAAAAAAAAAAAAGAAGAAGAAGAAGAAGAAGAAAGCCATCTATCAGTAAATGTTCTCTCTCATCTCACATCCTGGCTTTTGTCTGTAGCTCAGCTCTGCATCTAGGACAACTTTTCCTTCCCCCTAGTCCCTTGCTACAGCTCCTGAGCTTACATATTGCAGACCCACCCACACGAGTGATGACAGGCAATTCCTTGTTCCGAGCTGCAAATTCTGAGGTGTGATAATCTTATTGGCCCTCTTGAGCCTGATGTCTATCCCAGTCTATCAGCCAAGCCATGGGAGGGGGTATGCATACAAGCACAGCAGCTGGTGGCCATCACTACAATTCCAATGGTAGGTGTCATCTCCTGAGAAAGGGAGCCTGGTTGGCCCATGGGCTAGGCAGACACCCTAAATGGAGTCTACTGCACAAATCTTCCCAAAGCTGCCAGTCCAGGAGGTGTTGGACCAGCTCTAGGTCTTCAGTAGAAGTGGAGAGGATGTCCCAGTCTTCCACTCCTTGAGCAAGCCAGGCAGCACTGCTTATGTCCCCCAATCTTACAGAAGCACTTCAGCTCCTTCCTGAGGAAAATTGCCTGGTGACAGACCTATCCTCTTCATATCCTCATCCCTCCCATGCACCAAACATTCAGACATTTCCTCCTTACAGCTTCCAACCTTCATGCAGATGAACACAGGCAGATAGAAGACTGTGGCGCTGTTAGCTCCACCACTTCCTCTCACACTCTACTCCACCACTCCACTCCCATGCATAGCCCCTATTTTCATATCTGGAAGAGGTTTCCACCCAAATCACTTAAAAGCAAGGACAGTCATGTTTTGACTGCTGATTTTATTGCAGGACTTTAGGTAGGGGCCACATGTCCTAAGCAAAAGAGACTGGAACTCTAGGGAATATAGACCAGGTCAGGTTTATGCCCAGTTGCAGCAATCACAGCTGGTGTCGAAGACAAGCCCGGCCTGGCAGTTCTGCTGGTACGTGACTCCATTCACGCAGTGCCAGAAGGCATTTCTGTTATTTGCCACGGGGTAGAGGCCGTTGGCTCTGCCAGCACAGAATCCACTGCCTCCCGAGCTGCCTCCAGAGCTGCTACTCCCGCTCCCGTTCCCGCTGCCACTGGGAGCAGCAGTTATTGGCTCAATGGGCTGAGCTGGAGCCATGCAACCTGAAACATACAGCAGTAAGAGCAGACTAGTGGGCTTGGGAGAGGCTCTAAGCTTCACCTAGAGGTGAAGAGAACTGTGGGAGTGGAAGTGTGGAGGTGGAGTGCAGTTGGCTCTGGATCCCTGCAACTGAGAAGAGAAAGTAGCTCCATATTCAGGAGATAAGTAAAGCTATTGTGTCAAGCCAGCCTGGCTTTTAATTGTAAAAAAAGGTTGCTCTTTCCTTATAACATCTAAATCATTCAAAAAAAAATTTACTAACCACCAAATGTATGCAAAACACTTTACTAGAATCTGGGCATAAATGGTGAACAAATAAATTCTAGGAAAAATCTGGAAAAAATTTAGAGAATTGATACATCCCCTGAATCACTGATTAGAGATATGTGAGCATTGGTGAGGGTTTCTTAAATCTCCCCAGGTGGGCTGACAAAGATTTTGAATAAGGGATTCATAGAGAAGCAGATACTTATATTGATGTTAGTGTAATTTCTTGAGGCTCTTCCACACCCTTAAGACTTAGCAGACTTAGAACACCCACCCAGTTAGTCCTGGCTTCCCATAAGTGCACAATGTTCCTGACATGGCCATTCAAGGGTAAAACCTGTCTCTCATCTGGGCAAGAGCGGTGAGGTGAAGTGGAAAGAGGATCCCTGGGCAGGGGGGAGGTGGGAAGACATCAGGGTTGCTTTTTGAGTTGGAGAAGGGGTATTTATACACCTGGGCATTCCCCCTCAGTCACTTACTTGCACTCTGCAGGCCGAGGGCCTTCTTCAGGGTGGAGATTAGGGGAAACTTGCCCTGGTTGCAGAAAGTGCCAGTGAAGTCATCCAGATCAATGGCCCAGACCATGGCGCCTCCAAATTTGTTGTGCGTAAGCCATTGAGCCTGTTTAAAGAAAGAGGATAACAGGAATCACTTGCTTTCCTGGGACTCAGGGCTGGGACCTCAGCACATTTAAGGGACTGATCTTACCTTAATATCGAAGCTCTTGACGTTGTCATAGCCAACCCACACATTGCCCTGATAGGCATAAGGCACTTCCTGAGGGGCATCCCATTCCTGAGTGGCTCCATTTTTCAGGAAGGTACAGATCTTTCAAAAGTCAAGAGATTCAAATCTTTTAAATGTTACTCCCATTAAAGAAAAACATGTTTCAAATTTTTCTTCTTTCATGTCTCCAGTTGGGGTTTTGCTCAATTTCTAGTTACAGGTTTTTATTTGTAGTAAAGAGGATCAAGTTGCTTGTCAAATGATTTTGGGAACCCACAGTAATATGAGAGGTATATTTATTTTATTACCTGTGTGCTAATATAAATTACATTTAAAAGGTAGTCTGTTGTGTGAAGGGATATTATGCATTGTTAAATGCTATTCATTTGGATTATGTAAATGAATGCTATTTAAACACTTTAAGCAGCTGTGTTTAAAGCATTTAGGTAGGAGACAGAATGAACATTCAAGATTTCAGCAGATTGTAGCCCTAAGGCACAGTGCACGGAATTCACAGAGCACTTTTCAGTCCAATCTACATACCTCGTAGTAAGCCCAGATCCCAGACTCCTTGGTATAGGGCCCAGCAGGACCAGCACCAGAGGTGGGGGCACCAATTCCAGTGTTGGAGGGGTTGCTCAGGATGAAGTTGTGTCCATAGGTAGGGAATCCAACGATGAGCTTCTCAGCTGGTGCTCCATTGTCCTTCCAGTAGTTCATGACATAATCCTGCAATGTCAGTGGGTTAGTTACAGGGCCCAACCAGCTGAGGACCCAGTACTTAGTTATATTAGTCCCCTATTCCGACAGGTAAAACTCTATGCTGTTAATTCCAGATGGATTAGTATTTTTTTCAAAACATTTTGGTGAAGTTGTAGTTAATGAAATACGATCAACTTGAGGACAGTTGTTTAAGTGAGACACTTGCAGAATTTATGTTTACTTTGTGTCCCAGTCTCTGTGTGAAATTAAATGAGAATATTTAATTAATTATGGCAGCCTAATTTCCCATTTGAGAAAACCACTAAACTTATGATGCCTTTTGTGCCTGAATCTCTATGTGATTTTCATCATCATCTCTGGTCTGCTCTTGCATCTGTACAGGGACTCACCACATTGAGGTAGGCGTTGCTGCCAGTGTCAGTTGGGTATTTGTAGAGGGGGCTGTTCTCTCCAGTGTAGCCCTCCCAGGAGCCATGGAGGTCATAGGTCATGACATGGATGTAGTCCAGGTACCTGAGTTGGGGTAGAGGATTTAAAATCATTCTGATGGTCATTTCCCACACCTATGCAGGCACAGGACACCACTTCTAAAGTCTCCTAAACAAGGTCCCTGAATAGCAAGCCAGACCAAGGACAAGTCTAGTGTGCCCGAGTGACACCTCCAGGAGTTTGAAGATAAGGCACATCACTCACTGTGACAGTTGGGGGATCTCATAGCCAGACTGGATATTGGAGATGCCAGCAGCTACTGCAGCAGTGACCATCAGCCTGGGCTTGTTGATCTGCTTGGCCTCCTGCTCAAAAGCTTCACGCATTTCCTACAGAATAATAAGGCATAATAGGACATCTATGATGCTGATTTTAGCTCCTTAAATAATACTAATAAACATATGTCTGTATAATGCTTCTCTCTCTTAAATTGCTTTCACATATTTTATTTTACTTTAGTCTCTCAACAACCAAGTAAAGTAGACCGGATAGATAATATTATTGAATTTTCTGGCTATCTAATATACATAAGAGTTAGGACACTTCACCAAAGTCCCACACTGAGTTAGTAGGTAGGTCATGACCAAAACCCAGGTCCCAGATGACAATCAGGGCTCCATTGTATCTCTATACTTTGAAGCTCTAGTTGCAGTGATACCCTACATCCAGCAGCATAGAAATTTGTTTCATAAAGTAGATGAACTACTTTATAGGACTGACATCCCATCAAATAAAATGGTGTATTGGCCAATAAGGAAGGCGGTAACAGCTAGATGATAGGTTCCCATTCAATACTAGAGACTAATCCACCTGTATCTGTGCGACTGTAATCTCATTTGGAGTACTGGGTTTAGTTCTTATCATTGCACTATTAGGGTGCGCCAGAGTATGTTCCAGTGAAGGCTGGCTCTGAAAATTGTCATGTGATTATTGATTGAAGGAATTAAGATATTTAACTGGAATAAGAGAAATTATAGGCAAGGTATTTACAGCTGTCTTAAGACATTAAGCCCATATACTGCAAAAGGTGCAGTCTTATTCTCTGTTGCTTCAGCAGGAAGAACTAGAAACAATGACCAGAAGTTATAAATTATGACTAGAGGCATGTTCCAGCCAAGAAAGAGATATTCCTTTATGATCATTAGGGCAATTCAACAAATAAGTAAATTGACTTTTCACCTGTTACTTAACATTGAAACTATTCAGAGGCTGGGTGACGATATGTTACATAGAATGGTATAGCAAACAATCTGTCTTGGGAGACAGTAAGTCTAAAAACCAAGTATATCAAGTCAAGCTTTTTTGTCCTGAACTCCAGATTGATATTTATCTGATGTCTACTGGGCACTCCGTTAGGATGCTCTACAGATACCTCATACTCATCAAGTTCAAGGTCAATTTTTCTTCTTTCAAATCTACACTTCTTCCTGTATTTACCATCTTAGTTAATAGCATTAAAATCAAACCCATCCTCAAAGTCAGAAAATTGGAGGTCCTCTCCATTTCCTATTTCCAGTTGATCTCCAAATCTTATTGATTCTATCCTCTTGATATCTCTTATATACATCCTCTTCTTCCCTCAGTGTTAGAGCCTTTGTTGGGGCCCTGATCATTTCTTGCTTGATTTACTGCAATAACCTCCTAATTCTATCCATGCCTTCTCATCTCCTTCTAATTTATCCTCTATGGTAAAAGCCAGCTCTCTACTATTTAAAATTCTTCAAAACAGTCCCATTGCGTCAAAGGTAAAGTGCAAATTCCTGAACATAATATAAAAGTTCTCACATTATCTGGTTCTTCATGCAACTTCACAGCCATTATCACCCACTTGCTCACACTTATCTGTATATCATTTGTGCCATTCCCATCCTCACTTAATTGGTTAACACCAGTTTCTTTCAAGACTGAGCCCAAGCATCCCTTTCTCTAGGAAACACTTTCTGATCCTGCCCCAGAGCAGAATTAGTTACCCTCTTTCCTTGTTACTTTTGTACTCTGCAGACCTCTAACATGGCATTTATCACAATGCACTGCCATTGTTCATATTCTTTCAGTCTTCCACCTCAGAAGAAGTTCTTCAAAGCCAAGGATAGTGTCTTATTCTTACATTTAGCCTGACAATGTCTGCCACAGAATATGTACTCAGTAATAACGGGCAGCCTAGTGTAATGCTTAGAAGCAATGGACTCTGTAGCCAAACTGCAGAGGAAGTTATGATTCCTACTAGTTGTGTGATCTTGGGCAAGTTGCTTAAATCCTCTCTACTTTAGTTTCCTCATCTGTAAAATAAAGATTATAACACTTATAGTATGTATGCCATAGAGTAAATATGAAGATGAAATGAGTTATGGTTCTTAAAACAACATGTAGAGCAGTGCCTGGCACAGAGCTCACATGTTGCTTTGTTGTTGCTATTAAATGTTTGTTTAATGAACGCACGATATATAAGACTCTTTGCAATGCTAATATTCTATCAGTTTAAATTCAAGTTTTGTTTTACCCTAGAGCCACCCAATTCTCCTCGGAAAGAAAGACTTTGAATCTTTTAGGGCTAAAGACTGGGACTTCCTTCCCCACCTGCACCAGGACAGTGAAGAGATGCTTGTCCTGAGGAGGGCTCCCACAAGAGCCAGGGTACTCCCAGTCAAAGTCCAGCCCGTCAAACTCATACCGGCGCAGGAATTTGATGACTGAGGTGATGAAAGTCTGGCGGTTCTCAGGAGTAGAAACCATGGCAGTGAAACTGAGGGAGACCCAAAGAAGGCAGGGTGAGACCTTGGTGGTCCCAACACCTTGGAGTAAAATCAAGCTCTCAATTTCTGCCTCAGAGCTCTTCATCAGGACCCATAGCCCAGAGTAAAGCATGTTCTTGGTTTTCTCCTCTCCTTCCTTTGTAATCACTACTCTTCCCAGCCATGGTATCTTAACATTCCCTTTATTTTGTTATCCCCCCAACTCTGCTCTTTCTCCCAAGTTGCCCTTGTTTCTTTGGATACCTGGCAAACCCAGCACACTGTGTTCCTTCCCCAGACATGTACCCTCCAAGAAGTCCTCTTGTTTATTTGTGTGATTTTCTCATTCCTCCCCCCACCAGAAGATAAATAGAGGGAAGCATTATAACACTCTCCTCAGGGTTTGTACTCTTGAAATACTTTAAGAAGAGGTTGTTTGGGAACCTCAGTAAGTAAACCTCTGTGGATAGGGCCCCCAAATGTCCACCAAATTAAATGTATGAAATAAATTGTGTTCCACTTAATAATGAGGTTCTGGTGTAGCAATATATTTAATTCACATATTTGTTTATGTACATCCTCAATACCCTGTCTTAGATTGTGAAGTCTAAAGGGACAGTGATCACATGGGGCTAACTTGTTTCCCATAGCAAACGAACAACATGCTCTCCGTAGAAGACTTACGGGGCAGTCCCGAAGTTCCAGCCTCCAATGGCCAGGAGAGTTTTCAGCTGGCTGTTCCTGTAAAGCAAAGGATAGAAACAGATAAACTTCAAAATTCATGACTCCCTCCATTTAAAATACATTGCTTTAGTATTGGATCTGGTCAGATATTTTTGTTTTGCCTTTTGTAGAACAATTTTCCTCCTCTACTGAAAACTTCCTTTATAAAAATTCTTTGTGTTGTTCCTGTCATGAATGCACTCAGGGTTCCCTAGGGAAATCTAAATTTTGAAACTGGGCTTTAAAAAATATTGTGTGTTGGCAGTATCTTTGATTGTGTAAGTTTAAGAAGCATGAATAGCTAATATAATATTCTATTCTATCAGATAAAATGGTAAATGTTGCTTGAGCTTAATTACATTTTTAGCCTCTGTAATGTGAAAATAAATTAATTGGCTTGAAATTATACACATTCTCTTGAATAGAGATTCCCAAACATTAACATACATAATAATTAAGTGCAAGGGTTGTGGTAGGACAACATTAAAAATCTGGGTTTATCGCCCCTTCCCCTGAGATTCCAATTCGGTTGGATTGCAGTAGGGACTAACACTTACTCAAGTACCTCACATGATTTTGAGGCAAGTAGTCAATGGACCACACTTCAAGAAACACTGCTGTAAAGGAGTTTATTTACTCTTAGTCATTGTAACTTAAATTCTAGTAGCTGTATTCACGATAATGCCATTACTGATAGTAGCAATCACCTGTAGCTTTCCTTCTCTTAAATATGACTAAACTGAACAAAGTCAACTCAGAATGGATTAAAGATCTAAATTTATGACCTCAAATTGTAAAACTACTGAAAGAAAACCTTAAAAAAAAGCTCCAAGAGCTACAGCAAGAATTTTTTGGATATGACTGGAAAGTGCAGCAACAAAAGCAAAAATAGACAAATGGGATTACATCAAGCTAAAAAGCTTTTGCATGACAAAGGAAACAGAGTGAAGAGACTACCTATGGAATGGGAGAAAATAGTTGGAAACCATATGTCAAGTAAGGAGTTAGTATCAAAAATATATAGGAAATTTATACAACTCAGTAGTAAGAAATCAAATAACCTGATTAAAAAATGGGCCAAGGACTTGAAAAGACATTTCTCAAAAGAAGACATACCAATGGTCAACAAGTGTATAAAAAATGCTCAACATCACTAATCATCAGAGAAATACATATCAAAATCAAATGAGATACCACTCAATCCAGTTAGAATGGCTGTTATCAAAAAGATGAAAGGTAAGTGTTGGAAAAGACATGGAAAAAAAAGGAACTCTTGCCCACTGTTGGTGGGAATGAACATTAGTATACCCATTATAGAAAATAGTATAGATGTTCCTCAAAAAATCAAAGAAATAACTACCATATGATCCAGCAGTTACACTACTGGGTTTACATCCAAAGGAAATGAAATCAGTGTGTTGAACAGATATCTGAATTTCCATGTTCATTGCAGCACTATTCACAGTAGCTAAGATGTGGAATCAATCTAAGTGCCCCTCAATGGATGAATGGACAAAGAAAATGTGGTCTTTATATACAATGAATACTATTAAGTCTTAAAAAAGAGGCAGAAATCCTGCCATTTGCAGCAATATGGATAAACCTGGAGGATATTATGTTAAGTGAGATAAACTAGGCACAGAAAGACATATACCACATGATCTCACTTATAAGTGGAATCTAAAAGAAGTTGAACTCATAGAAGTATACAGTAGAATGGTGGTTAGCAGAGGCTGGGGGTGGTGCGGGGATGGGGGTTGGGGGGCATGTTGGTCAAAGGATACAAAATTTCAGTTAGAAATGAGGAATAAGTTGCAGAGGTCTATTGTACAACATGGTTACTATTGTTAGTAACAATATATTGTATTTTGAAAATTGCAAACAGTACATTTTAAGTGTTCTCACCACAAAAAACATTAAGTATTTGTGGAAATGCATATGTTGATAGTTCGATTGAGCCATTCCGCACCGTATACATATTTCAAAACATTACATTGTCCATAATAAACACATACAATTTTTGTCAATTATAAAAGAAAAATGAAATGCAGAGTCTTGGTCCCCATCTCAGATCCATGGATCTGAACTACATTTTAAGAAGCATTAATGTTTGGGAAGTACTGAAAAAGGGGATACCAAATTAAATATCTCCCTTCTCCTACTTATTTTTCAGGCCATTGAAAGCTTGGTAGAGAGTCACATCATTCCATTCGATGGTGGTGATCTCGTTGTTCTGCATCCCAGCAAAGGCGTAGATCAGGTGGGTACAGAGGCAGGGGTCGATGTCGTCAGGCATGAAGCGCCCCAGGCCTGGCCGGTACTGGGCCCAGTTGGTGAAGTAGCATGTCAGCTGGTAGGCAGAGCCTGTGTGTAGTCAGCAGGAGGGACAATGGCCTGGTTTAGGATCCACTGAAGTGTGCGGTGAGTTTTGGCCCTGCCTCTGTTTCCCTCCCTGTGCCTCAGATGCCTGATCTCTGTGTGGAGGTAGTTAGTATGAACACTCTTGCAAATGCATCCTAAGATTCTAACTCAGAACTGGTCATTAACTTGGAGTTGTTTATTTTTAACTTTCACAGACTCATTTTGGGATTTTGGATAAGCCTAGCTAGCAGCCTTCTAAGAAAAGATGCCCATAGTCCTATGGAGCCCAGTGAGTACCAGTTTATAATTCAGATGGTCATGCTGAAGAGGATAGCAGTGACAGCCAATCCAAAACACTAGATTACTCCCAAATCAAACCCATCTGTCTGTGAAGCAAACAGCGGCTCTCTTTCCGTAGTATGGTTTATCTCGTATATATACATTCAATGATAAAACATGGAGTCCATGACTTACCGAGCTGCAAATTCAGTACAAGGACAAGACCTGGATAGAAAGAAAAAGCATGTACTTTGAACTGATTGTCTGTACCCCGTAGAATCTAATTCTGAAGGATCGATTGCCTTCCAGTTTGCCATAAATTGTTACAGCCTCAGTGAGATTTGGTGGTGATTCCAAAGGCTTTTCAGTGAATACAACAGTAGATCTACCTTTCCCCACCTTTATCAAAAATGACCGTGGTACCTTCGTCTCACACCTTCCTTGTCACAAGTAAATGTTACTGAATGCTGAGTCCAAAGTTTACTATCTATGGAAGATGTACTTACTGAAATCACCAACTGATCACTGTACTCAATGATGACACATCCATTCGTTCTTCCCCTACCTGAGTGATAGAACACAGCCTTCCAACAGATAAGGCATCTGCTAAATCAGAGAATTCAGTATCTTCTGGACTTTAGTGGTTTTTTGGAATGACTTTCAGGAGGCCTTATATGAGGAAAGAAGAGCTAGGAACTATGGGGTGAGACTCCAGATACCTTTCCCTGACTTCTACAAAGCAATTCTTCTACTCTGATTGTTTTATAAATTGAGCTTGAGGTTTCATTTGGAAAAGGTTCTGAAGCTTAAACAGTTTGCAAATCCCAGCTCTAGAGCAACTAATAAATTCTTGGTATGACTTGTCTCTAAACAACTTACTGAATCAACCTCTTTGAATAATTTAATTTCTAACATGTTTATGGTACATCATCAACTCAGTAGGATAATAGGGGAATAAATAGAGAAATAATTCTGAAAACAGCAGAACAAAGACAACTTGCATAACTCTATCTCAGTTCCTACTGATTTTCTTCCCTGGAAAAGCTAGTCCAAGGACACAAGCAAATAAATAAACATTATTCCAATTAAAATGAGATGGCATAGGAAGAAGAGTAAAGAAAAATGAATGGCTGAACAAAAGATGAAAGAGTAAGACTAACACTAGGAGAAAGTATGCTTTTCCTTTAGGACCAGGTCCATGGGATTAACAAAAGCAGAAATGTTACCAGAGTCAGTTGAAGTTAAGAGAACAAGAGGCAGACTGATTTGTATATAACAAGATTCATTTGAAATTTGAAATGATGAAAGAAGAATGGAAAAGTATAGGGATGTAGTGTGAAGACCACTTCATGATTTTCAGAGCCTGTGAGAGAAAAAGAAACTAGATAAGATGAAGGGTCAATCTCTGATTACAAACCCACCTGTGAGGAGAATAAGCTTTGTCATGGTTGCAGTCAGCACCAGTCCCGGAGAGCCTAGATTGGCTTTTTATATGTTCTGATTCTGTGGTTATCACAAAGGCTTCTAAATGGAGAATAATTTGACCCAGATGTGTATGTAGTTAATCAGTAAATCAATGGAGCTTCTCTTCTACAAACAACCTCCCAAGACCTTCAACCTACACCCTCCCACCACCAGCATCACCACCTTCTCTGCCCAACAAGGACAGAACAATGTCATGGCTCCTAACAGGGTGGTGGAGACCATCACCATGGAAAACACCAGTTTAATAGCTTTTTTGGCAGTTCCAAGGGCTGATAAGCAACTGTTTAGATACTGTGGTCAGATTTTCTATTGTGGACATTTTGTGTCTGGCATCAAAGCAAGTCTTTATGGAAAAATAAATAAAAAGAAACTTCGGAAGTTATTAGCTGTTCTTAAACCTTTTTTTCCTCATGGAATTATTCATATGTAATTTGTACAATCAGTGCCTAAGAAATCTTCCCTCTTTAGGTGCTACTTTCTCAATATTCTACTCACACATGTTCTTTGGAATGGCTTCAAGTCATGACTATATGATAATTTTATCTAAGAATGTTTGGATCTCAAAATGTCCCCTCTAAAGGTCACCAAGAACTCTCTAGTGTTCTGTAGTTTCAAATTACATCCCCTAAAAACTTTGCGTTGCTAATGGATAGAAATAATATCGATGATATTGAAATGAGTCTCTTCATAGAAATATTTGCAACTTGACCATTTCTGGAACTTTGTATTTAAATTAACTCCAATCTACCCCTTCCAAACATAATTCACTACCATTGTTCTATAATACATTTCTCCTTTGGCCAAAGGTCTATTCTTTGCCCTCAAACATGCCTTGCATGTCTTTGCTCAAGTTATCCCTCCACTCCTTGCCTGTAATGTCTTGCCTGCAGTGTCTCCTTATCCTCACTGCCTATCCCAATCTTAGCAGTTCTTCAAAGTCCAACTCAGATCTTTTCTATCTTAATGATCTCTCCTTCTTCTGATTTACTTTATGTACTCTAGCACATATTTTCTGTATTGCTTATATGATGCTGTCCTGTGACAATACCAGGAATGCAGTTGGCGGGAATATGGGTGATCATTATGGGATTTCAGCACCTTAGCAGAGTTCTTGTGAGCCCAGACAGGTTTATCCATTTATCACATTTGGAAACTAAATTGTATCCATTCTTCCTGTGATTGGTAGGTTAAGTGTTTTGTTCTACTCTCAGAACCAGAGAAAGTCTAATAGAAGTGCTGCCAGGAAAAATTTTCATTTTATTTTAGTTCCAGGGTACATGTGCAGGGTGTGCAGGTTTGTTACATAGGTAAACATGTGCCATGGTGGTTTGCTGTCCCTATTAACGCATCGCCTAAGTATTAAGCCCAGCATGCGTTAGCTATTTTTCCTGATGCTCTCCCTCCTGCCACCCCCACTGACAGGCCCTAGTGTGTGTTGTTCAGGGAACATTTCAATTGTGAAAATAATCTTATCAACAAACACTACAAGTACCTACTATGTGCCAGAGACTGTATTTGGTGCTTATATCACTTAGGCTTTAATTTTGTAAGCAATCAAAACCAACGCTATGAAGCACAAATCAATATATTTGAAAGACATGAAGAAACTCACAGAATCAAAAAGAATACAGAACCTGCCTCTAATACAATAGAAACCAAGTCTTTCTATGGGGAGGGTTGTGGGAGGAAGGCTTAGGAGAAATAAACTCCAATTTTATTTTCCATCTATGAATGACAAGAATTAAATCCTGGGGAAAAAGCATATTGTTGTATGACACCAGACCCTCGATTAGGGAAAGGGCAGGGCACTTGGATTTACATTTTCACAAGGACTGGTCACAAAATGAAATTCTAAAAGAATAAAAAGTAAAGCTGAGTGACTAAAAAAAATGACTATCATCAGAGGGCTTGACTTTATTGTTTCTTTTACCCTATAAAGAGGATTATTACTATCACACCAATTTTGCTGATGAGAAAATTAATCAGCTATTAAACACCAGATCCAGATCCCTGTGTTAAGTACGCAAGCTTTTCGCCCAAGTTAAACTGACTGAGGCATTTTCCCAAGGTAGTCAAGAGAATACAGTTGAGTCAAAGAGTCAGAATATCAAATCAAAGTCAAGGATTTGCAAAAACAAACAGCAAAGCCAGTAGCTCCAGGTTTATCGTATTCAGGACTATCGGGTGTAGCTACCATTTATATCTAATGAGGTATTTTCTATTGAATTTGGCATCCCCGGTTCTAAATAAATGACATGACCTACAGATTAAACATTTCTTTTTAATAGCTCCTTAAGAGCCCCAGCAAACTTGCATCCCATCTGAGCACTTGGTTATTGGAAAGAATTACTGCCTTTATGAGTCATAGAATGAATAGTTTTAAACTGTGACCATGTGTATCCTTTTACATTATTTTT
This sequence comes from Pan paniscus, assembly GCF_029289425.2. Classification (NCBI taxonomy): domain Eukaryota; kingdom Metazoa; phylum Chordata; class Mammalia; order Primates; family Hominidae; genus Pan; species Pan paniscus. Next base: position 115,736,172 of record NC_073249.2, read on the forward strand.
TTCAATAACCTTGTATTATTTTTAGTTTCTTTAGTTGTAAAATCTACCATACACATGAGTTTAGGTATACATTTTAAGAAAAATATGGCCAAGCGTGGTGGCTTACACCTGTAATCCCAGCACTTTGGGAGGCCAAGGCGGGTGGATCACCTGAGGTCAGGAGTTTGAGACCAGCTGGGTCAACATGGTGAAACCCCATCTCTACTAAAAATACAAAAATTAGCTGGGTGTGGTGGCAGGTGCCTGTAATCTCAGCTACTTGGGAGGCTAAGGCAGGAGAATTGCTGGAACCCGGGAGGCAGAGGTTGCAGTGAGCTGAGATAGTGTCATTGCACTCCAGCTCAGGTGACAACAGCGAGAATCCATCTCAAGAAAAAAAAAAAAAGTAAAAATTAAAACCTTTTCTCCATCACCTAACTTAAAAACTAACATTAACTTTGACTATTACCCTACATACTTCTCCCCAGTTAAATGCTCCTCATTCCCCTGGAGTAACCACTATTCTGAGTTTTGAACTATTTTCTTACTTCATTTATAGTATTATCACATATGTCTGTTTCCCTAAATAATACATTTATTAGTTTTATATTCACTTATTATAATCACTTTATTATATTAGTTTCAACATATTCATTAGTCTTGGCTTTATAGAAATGAAAAAATACCATATGCATTCTTCTATTTCTTGCATTTTTAGCTCAGCATTGTTTTTGAGATTTATCCACTTGGTACAAGTAGCAGCTGTTCACTTATTTTCATAGCTCTACGGTATTCCATTATACAAATATGCTGTGATTTACTTATCCTTTTTATGTGTAACAACATATGGTTTATTTTCAGTATTTTTCTTCTACATGCTGCTATATAAGCGTTCCTGTACACATGTCTCTTGGTACTCATTTACAAGAGTTTTTCCAGTGTTTACACCTAGGAATGGAATTGCCCAGTGAAATAACACATGCATATTAAAATTTACTATTTAGCTAGAAAGTTTCTTCCAAAGTAGTTATATCAATTTACACTACCAACAGCAACGTATGAGAATTCCTGTCACTCCACATCTTTGCCAAAACTGAATCATCAGACTAAAATTGCCAAAACTTAATCATCAGACTAAAATTTGTGTCATTAAGGTGAGTAGTTTTAGTTTATATCTATCAAATTACTGATGTGGTTGAGCATTTTTGACATTTATTGGCTGTTTTTGTTTCCTTTTCTGTGAAATGCCTGCTTGTATCTTTTGCCCATTTTTCTATTGTGCTGCCCACAAGTTTATTAATTTTTATAGCCATGCTTTATATATTCTGGATTGTAATTATTTTTCAGTTATGTGCATTGAACATATCTTTTCCAACTTTATGGGTTATTTTTTCACTCTCTTTATGGTGCCTTATAATGAAAATAAATTCTTAATTTTAATATAGTCAAATGCACACCACTTGTTCTTTATAGTTTGATTTTTTGGAATCTTATTTGAAAAATTTCTCCCTACTCTGAGAGTGTAAATATCCTTTATATTTTCTTCTAAAATTTTAAATGTTGCCTTTAAATTTGAGCTCTTAATTTATCAAATTTATCTTTTGTGTGTAGTGCATAGACTTGATCCAATTTCATTTTTTCCATGTGGGTAACTACTTGCCCCAGCATAATTTTAATAACCCATCTTTTCCACGCTAATTTGAAATGCCATTTCTACCACTCCTCAGACCTGCCATAGGTAATGGTATCCCACCCTCCAACTCAAACACACTGTTTATCATCTTCAGGAATGCCTTAGTTATCTTGGCCTTTTACGCTTTCATTTTAGTTTTATCATAAAAATCCCATAAGAAACCCCATTGGAATTTTGATTGGAATTACATGGAATAACATTGGAAAAAATGAAAATCTTCATGATTTTAAGGTTTTCCATGAAAACAGGTTGCCTGTCAAGTTATTTACATCTTTGAAAGTGTCTGTTAATAAAGTTTCATAACTTTCTCCATAGTAGTCTTTCACATCTTAAGAAATTACAGATCTCTTATATATTTTGTCTCTGTTATAGATGGTACCATTTTAAACTGCATCTTCTATTTATTACTTGTTTCTATAAATGCAATTAATCTTTATATAAAAACTTTAATTCCAGCAATATCACTAAACGTGATTATTAGCTTAAATACTTTTCTACGCATTTTTTTGGTTTCTATGTCATCTGAGAATAATGGCAGCTTTCTTTCTTCTTTTCCAATATGCTTAGCTTAAAGGAGAATCACATAAAAGGAAAATGAGGAACGAATTCTGAGAAGATGGCAAAGTAGAAAGCACCAGGAATCTGTCTCCCTTCCTAGACAAAAATTTTACTGGCAGAATTTGTCTGATGCAACTACTTTGGAACTCTAGAGTCTATTAAAGGCTTGCAACTTCAGAAGAAAGCTTCGTAGGTAAATTGAAGTTAATTTTAGTCAATTTCAGTTCTTAGCACAGTAGCAGATATTCTTCCCCCACCACTAAGCCCCAAGGCAGGCAGCTGTGCATGTGTTCCAGGAGCAGCTTATACAGAGCTTGTGGGAGCCAGGGTGGGCAAAAAAGGACTATGTCCTTCAACTATCAGTGATCTGTGCTCTTATCACTGATTGCTGCTTCTGATTACAAAGGTGCAGACAAAGAGGTAGGCAGTCATTGTTCTTGCACCTCCCCCCATTGTTGCAAGCTACTTCCCCTCTGGATGAAGTAACATTTGGGTGATGTAAAGGGTTGGCACCATTCTTATCTTTCCTTTATTTTTCTCTTTCCAACATTTGGAAGCCAGACATCAAACACTAGGCCATTAAAAAACAACTGTATATACTGGGAGAATTAGAAAGTCACTGCATATGCCCAAGGAAAGGCTCAGAAAAGACCTGTGAAGATCTTAAGTTTATATTTCAGACTTATTCTCAGCACAGAGATACCTTACAACAAAAACAACAAAACAAAACCCCAAACCAAAGCCAAGTGCAGTGACCTGTAATCCCAGCTACTGTGGAGGCTGAGCTGGGAGGAGATTTGAACTCAGTAGTTTGAGGCCAGCCTGAGCAACACAGAAAGATCACATCTCTAAAAAATAAAAAATACAAAAAAGACAAGAAACCAAAACAGTAACAAAAAACCCCCAGCAAATTCTGGGGAAAGGGGAGAATCTGCTTTTCAGAGATACCACATTATTAGATTCAAATGTCCAGTTTTTAACCAAAAATCACAAGGCATACAAAGGAACAAGAAAGTATAGCTCATTCAAACGAAAAAATAAATCAACAGAAATGTCTCTGAAAAAGACCTGATGGCAAATATGCTAGGCAAAGACTTTAGAACAACTGTCTTGAATATGCTCTAAAAAAAAGATGTAGCGAATGAAGAAAATGATGTGTGAACAAAATGTAAATTTCAATAATAAGATTTTTAAAAATTTGGACAAAAACAGAAAATAAATTCTGGAGCTAAAAAGTAATATAACTGAAATGGAAAACTTACTAGAAAGGTTCAAGGGCAGATTTGCACTGACAGGAGAAAGAATTGGTAAACATGAAGATAGGAGAGTGAAAATTATTAAGTTTGAGGAACAGAAAGAAAACAAATTGAAGAACACTGAAGAGAGCCTAAAGGACATGTGAAAAGCCATCAAGTGGACCAACATATACATTGTGGGAATTCAAGAAAAATAAAAGAGAAAGAAAGGAGCAGACAGAATATTTTAAAAGATAATGGCCTAACACTTCCCAAATTTGATGAAAGACATGTATATAGACATCCAAGAACTCAGCGAACTCCAAGTAAGATGAACTCAAAGAAATCCACGCAAGACACAATATAATCAAATTTTGAAAGACAAAGGCAAAGAGAGTCTTGAAATCATCAAAAGAGAAGCAACTGGCCACATACAAGGGATCTTCAATAAAATTATCAGCAGATCTCTCATCAGAAACTTTAGAGGCCAGAAGGCAGTTGGCAGATAGATTCAAAGTTCTAAAAGAAAAAAAGTGTCAACCAAAAATCTTTTATCTGGCAAAACTATCCTTCAAAACAAGGCATAACATGAGACATTTCTAGATAAACAAAAGCTGATGTAGTTTGTTACCAATAGACCTGTCCTGCAGGAAATACTCAAGGGAGTCCTATAGGATGAAATAAACAGACACTAGACAGCAACTTGCTGCCATATGAATAAACAAAGTTCTCAGTAAAAGTAAACACATGGGCAATTATAAAAGCTAGTATTATTGTAACAATGGCTTGTAACTCCACTTTTTGTTCTCCACATAATTTAAGAGACAAATGCATTTCAAAGAATCATTAGTTTACATTTTGGAACACACAATGTATAAAGATGGTATTTTATGCCATCAACAACTGAAAGGGGTAGGGAATGGGGCTGTAAAAGAGCAGAGTTTTTTTAAGTTATTGCAGTTAAACCTGTGTAAATTCAAATTAGAATGTTATAACCTTAGGATATTAAATGTAATCCCCATTGTAACCAATGGGGAAGAAAATAGCTATATATGTGTGTGTATTCATATGTGTGTGTATATATATGTGTGTATGTATATGTGGGTATACATGTGTATAGATGTATATGTGTGTGTGTGTATAAGGAAATGAGAAAGAAATGTAAACATTTCACTACGAACAATCAACTAACCACAAAGAAAGACAATAATGCCAGAAATGAGTGACAAAAAAGCTAAAAGGCATATAGGAAACAAATAATTAAAATGACAGAAATAATTCCCTCTTTATCAGTAATTACTCTAAATATAAATATATTAATGCTTCAATCAAAATACTGAGACTGGCAGAATCAATTAAAACACATGATCCAACCATACGCTGTCTACAAGAGACTCATTTTAGATTTAAAGACATAAATAGTTTGAAAGAGAAAGGATGGAGACAGGTATTCCATGCAAATAGTAACCAAACGAGAGCAGGAGTTGCTATATTAGTAACAGACAAAATAGATTATAAATTAAAAAATGTACAAGAGACAAAGCAGGACATTATATATTAATACAAGGTTTAATACAGCAAGAATCTAACAATTACAAACATTTATGTACCTAATGACACACTATAAAAATATATGAAGCAAAAACTGACAGAATTAAAGGAAGAAATAGATAGTTCGACAATAAATGATAGTTGGAAACTTCAATAGCCCGTTCTCAGTAATGAATACAACAACCACACGGAAGATAAGTGAGGAAATAGAGGACCTAAAGAACATAATAAACCAACTAGATGTAAGAGATATATACAGAATACTCTACCTAACAAAAACAGCATTTACATTCTTCCCAAGTGCACATGGGACATTTTTCAGTATAGACTATATATTAGGTCACAAATTAAGTCTCAACAGATTTAAAAATATAGAGATCATACAAAGTATCTTCTCCAACCACAAAGGAGGTGAAGTTAGAAATTGATAATAGAAGTGAAACTGTAGAAGCCACCAATTTGTGGAAACTAAACAACACACTCTTAATAATAGATTAAAGAAGTAGTCATAAGGGAAATTTAAAAATACTTAGAAATGAATGAAAATAAAAACATAACATAGCAAAACTTATGGGATACTGTGAAGGCACTACTAAGTGAGAACTTTATAACTCTAAATATTCACATTGAAAAACAAGAAAAATGTCAAATTGACAATCTAATTACACCTAAGGAGCTAGAAAAAGAAACACAAATTAAACCCAAAGGTAGCAGAAAGAAGGAAATAATAAAGACTGGTGCTCAGATAAATGAAATAGAGAATAGTAAAACAATAGAGAAAATCAATAAAATAAAAAGTTCTTTGAGAAGATAAAACATTTCAACAAACTTTTAGCTAGATAAACTAAGAAAAAAGAGAGGAGACTCAAATTACTAAAATCAGAAATAAAAATGGGGACATTACTACTGACTATAAAAAATAAAAAGGATTATGAGGCTTTTTTTTAAATTTTACTTTAAGTTCTAGGGTACATGTGCACAACGTGCAGGTTTGTTACATAGGTATACATATGCCATGTTGGTTTGCTGCACCCAATAACTTGTCATTTACATTAGGTATTTCTCCTAATGCTATCCCTCCCCCAATCCCCCACCCCCAACAGGCCCTGGTGTGTGATATTCCCCGCCCTACGTCCAAGTGTTTTCATTGTTCAATTTACACCTATGAGTAAGAACATGCGGTATATGGTTTTCTGTCCTTGTGATAGTTTGCTGAGAATGATGGTTTCCAGCTTCAGCTTCATCCATGTCCCTGCAAAGGACAGGAACTCATCCTTTTTTTTTTTTTTTTTTTTGGAGACAGAGTCTTGCTTTGTTGCCCAGGCTGCTGGAGTGCAGTGGCACTATCTTGGCTCACTGCAAGCTCCGCCTCCCAGGTTCATGCCATTCCCTGGCCTCAGCCTCCCGAGTAGCTGGGACTATAGGTGCCTGCCACCATGCCTGGCTAATTTTTTTTTGTATTTTAAGTAGAGATGGGGTTTCACCGTGTTAGCCAGGATGGTCTTGATCTCCTGACCTCGTGATCTGTCCACCTCGGCCTCCCAAAGTGCTGCGATTACAGGTGTGAGCCACCGCACCCGGCCCAACTCATCCTTTTTTATGGCTGCATAGTATTCCATGGTGTATATGTGCCACATTTTCTTTATTCAGTCTATCATTGATGGACATTTGGGTTGATTCCAAGTCTTTGCTATTGTGAATAGTGCTGCAATAAACATATGTGTGCATGTATCTTTATACTAGCATGATTTATAATCCTTTGGGTATATACCCAGTAATGGGATCGCTGGGTCAAATGGTATTTCTAGTTCTAGATCCTTGAGGAATCACCATACTGTCTTCCACAATGGTTGAACTAATTTACACTTCCACCAACAGTGTAAAAGTGTTCCTACTTCTCCATGTCCTCTCCAGCATCTGTTGTTTCCTGACTTTTTAATGATCGCCATTCTAACTGGCATGAGATAGTATCTCAATGTGTTTTGGTTTGCATTTCTCTGATGACTAGTGATGATAAGCATTTTTTCACATGTCTGTTGGCTGCATAAATGTCTTCTTTTGAGAAGTGTCTGTTCATATCCTTTGCCCACTTTTTGATGGGGTTGTTTGTTTTTTTCTTGTAAATTTGTTTAAGTTCTTTGTAGATTCCGGATATTAGCCCTTTGTCAGATGGGTAGATTGCAAAAATTTCCTCCCATTCTGTAGGTTGCCCTTTCACTCTGATGGTAGTTTCTTTTGCCGTGCAGAAGCTCTTTAGTTTAATTAGATCCCATTGGTCTATTTTGGCTTTTGTTGGCATTCCTTTGGTGTTTTAGTCATGAAGTCCTTGCCCATGCTTATGTCCTGAATGGTATTGCCTAGGTTTTCCTCTAGGGTTTTTATGGTTTTAAGTCTAATATTTATGTCTTTAATCTGTCTTGAATAAATTTTTGTGTAAGGTGTAAGGAAGGGATCCAGGTTCAGCTTCCTACATATGGCTAGCCAGTTATCCCCGCACCATTTTTTAAATAGGGAATCCTTTCACCATTTCTTGTTTTTGTCAGGTTTGTCAAAGATCAGATGGTTGTAGATGTGTGGTGTTATTTCTGAGGCCTCTATTCTGTTCCATTGGTCTATATATCTGTTTTGGTAACAGTACGATGCTGTTTTGGTTACTGTAGCCTTGTAGTATAGTTTGAAGTCAAGTAGCATGATGCCTCCAGCTTTCTTCTTTTTCCTTAGGATTGTCTTGGCAATGTGGGCTCTTTTTTGGTTCCATATGAACTTTAAAGTAGTTTTTTCCAATTCTGTAAAGAAAGTCATTGGTAGCTGGATGGGGATGGCATTGAATCTATAAATTACCTTGGGTAGTATGGCCATTTTCACGATATTGATTCTTCCTATCCATGAGCATGGAATGTTCTTCCATTTGTTTGTGTCCTCTTTAATTTCGTTGAGCAGTGGTTTGTAGTTCTCCTTGAAGAGGTCCTTCACATCTCTTGTAAGTTGAGTTCCTAGGTATTTTATTCTCTTTGTAGCGATTGTACATAGGAGTTCACTCATGATTTGGCTCTCTGTTTGTCTGTTATTGGTGTATAGGAATGCTTGTGAGTTTTGCACATTGATTTTGTATCCTGAGACTTTATTGAAGTTGATCGTCAGCTTAAGGAGATTTTGGGCTGAGATGACGGGGTTTTCTAAATATACAATCATGTCATTTGCAAACATGGACAATTTGACTTCCTAGTTGAATACCCTTTCTTTCTCTTGCCTGATTGCCCTGGCCAGAACTTCCAACACTATGTTGAATAGGAGTAGTGAGAGAGGGCATCCCTGTCTTATGCCAGTTTTCAAAGGGAATGCTTCCAGTTTTTGCCCATTCAGTGTGATATTGGCTGTGGGTTTGTCATAAATAGTTCTTATTATTTTGAGATACATTCCATCAATACCTAGTTTATTGAGAGTTTTTAGCATGAAGGGCTGTTGAATTTTGTGGAAGGCCTTTTCTGCATCTATTGAGATAATCATATGGTTTTTGTCATTGGTTCTGTTTATGTGATGGATTATGTTTACTGATTTGCATATGTTTAACCAGCCTTGCATCCCAGGGATGAAGCCAACTTGATCGTGGTGGATAAGCTTTTTGATATGCTGCCAGATTTGGTTTGCCAGTATTTTATTGAGGATTTTTGCATCGATGGTCATCAGGGATATTGGTCTAAAATTCTCTTTTTTTGTGGTGTGTCTGCCAGGCTTTGGTATCAGGATGATGTTGGCCCCATAAAATGAGTTAGGGAGGATTCCCTCTTTTTCTATTGATTGGAATGGTTTCAGAAGGAATGGTACCAGCTCCTCTTTGTACATCTGGTAGAATTCGGCTGTGAATCCATCTGGTCTTGGCCTTTTTCTGGTTGGTAGGCTCTTAATTATTGTCTCAACTTCAGAGCCTGTTATTGATCTATTCAGAGATTCCACTTCTTCCTGGTTTAGTCTTGGGAGGATGTATGTGTCCAGGAATTTATCCATTTATTCTAGATTTTCTAGTTTATTTGTGTAGAGGTGTTTATAATATTCTCTGATGGTAGTTTGTATTTCTGTGGGATCAGTGGTGATATCCCCTTTATCATTTTTTATTGCATCTATTTGATTCTTCTTTCTTTTCTTCTTTGTAAGTCTTGCTAGCAGTCTATCAATTTTGTTGATCTTTTCAAAAAAGCATCTCCTGGATTCATTGATTTTTTGAGGGGTTTTTTGTGTCTCTGTCTCTTTCAGTTCTGCTCTGATCTTAGTTATTTCTCACCTTCTGCTAGCTTTTGAATGCGTTTGCTCTTGCTTCTCTAGTTCTTTTAATTGTGATGTTAGGGTGTTGATTTTAGATCTTTCCTGCTTTCTCTTGTGGGCATTTAGTGCTATAAATTTCCCTCTACACACTGCTTTAACTGGAGATTCTGGCACATTGTGTCTCTGTTCTTACTGGTTTCAAAGAACATTTTTATTTCTGCCTTCATCTCATTATTTACCCAGTAGTCATTCAGGAGCAGGTTGTTCACTTTCCATGTAGTGGTGCGGTTTTGAGTGAGTTTCTTAATCCTGAGTTCTAATTTGATTGCGCTGTGGTCTTAGAGACAGTTTGTTGTGATTTCTGTTCTTTTACATTTGCTGAGGAGTGCTTTTCTTCCAACTATGTGGTCAATTTTGGAATAAGTGTGATGTGGTGCTGAGAAGAATGTATATTCTGTTGATTTGGGTGGAGAGTTCTGCAGATGTCTATTAGGTCTGCTTAGCGCAGAGCTGAGTTCAAGTCCTGGATATCCTTGTTAACCTTCTGTCTCATTGATGTGTCTAATATTGGCAGTGGGTTGTTAAAGTCTCCCATTATTATTGTGTGGGAGTCTAAGTCTCCTTGTAGGTCTCTAAGGACTTGCTTTATGAATCTGAGTGCTTCTGTATTGGGTGCATATATATTTAGGATAGTTAGCTCTTCCTGTTGAATTGATCCCTTTACCATTATGTAATGGCCTTCTTTGTCTCTTTTGATTTTTGCTGGTTTAAAGTCTGTTTCATCAGAGACTAGGATTACAATCCCTGCTTTTTTTTTTTTTTTTTTTTTTTTTCTTTCCATTTGCTTGGTAGATCTTCCTCCATCTCTTTATTTTGAGCCTATGTGTGTCTTTGTACATGAGATGGGTCTCCTGATTACAGCACACTGATGGACCTTGACTCTTTATCCAATTTGCCAGTCTGCGTCTTTTAACTGGGGCAGTTAGCCCATTTACATTTAATGTTAGTATGTTATGTGTGAATTTGATCCTGTCATTACGATGTTAGCTGGTTATTTTGCCCGTTAATTGATGCAGTTTCTTCATAGCATCAATGGTCTTTACAATTCGGCATGTTTTTGTAGTGGCTGGTACCAGTTGTTCCTTTCTATGTTTAGTGCTTCCTTCAGGAGCTCTTTTAGGGCAGGCCTGGTGGTGACAAAATCTCTCAGCATTTGCTTGTCTGTAAAGGATTTTATTTCTCCTTCACTTATGAAGCTTGGTTTGACTGGATATGAAATTCTGGGTTGAAAATTCTTTTATTTAAGAATATTGAATATTAGCCCTCACTCTCTTCTGGCTTGTAGAGTTTCTGCAGAGAGATCCGCTGTTAGTCCAATGGGTTTTCCTTTGTGGGTAACCCGACCTTTCTCTCTGGCTGCCCTTAACATTTTTTCCTTCATTTCAACCTTGGTGAATCTGACTATTATGCATCTTGGGATTGCTCTTCTCTAGGAGGATCTTTGTGGTGTTCTCTGTATTTCCTGAATTTGAATGTTGGCCTACCTTGCTAGGTTGTGGAAGTTCTCCTGGATAATATCCTGCAGAGTGTTTTCCAACATGGTTCCATTCTCTCTGTCACTTTCAGGTACACCAATCAAATGTAGATTTGGTCTTTTCACATGGTCCCATATTTCTTGGAGGCTTTGTTTGTTTCATTTTACTCTTTTTTCTGTAAACTTCTCTTCTAGGTTTATTTCATTAATTTGATCTTCAATCACGGATACCCTTTCTTCCATTTGATCAAATCAGCTACTGAAGCTTGTGCATGCATCACGAAGTTCTCGTGCCATGGTTTTCCGCTCTGTCAGTTCATTTAAGTTCTTCTCTACACTGTTTATTCTGGTTAGCCATTCGTCTAACCTTTTTTCAAAATTGTTAGCTTCCTTGTGATGGGTTCAAACATGCTCATTTAGCTTGGATAAGTTTGTTATTATCGACCTTCTGAAGCCTACTTCTGTCAACTCATCAAACATATTCTCCGTCCAGCTTTGTTCCGTTGCTGGCAAGTAGATGCGATCCTTTGGAGGATAAGAGGTGCTCTGGATTTTAGAATTTTCAGCTTTTCTGCTCTGCTTTATCCCCATCTTTGTGGTTTTATCTACCTTTGGTCTTTGATGTTGGTGACCTACAGATGGGGTTTTGGTGTGGATTCCCTTTTTGTTGATGTGGAAGCTATTCCTTTTGTTTGTTAGTTTTCCTTCTAACAGTCAGGTCCCTCAGCTGCAGGTCTGTTGGAGTTTGCTGGAGGTCCACTCCAGACCCTGTTTGCCTGGGTATCACCAGTGGAGGCTGCGGAACAGCAAATATTATAGAACAGCAAATATTGCTGCCTGATCCTTCCTCTGGAAGCTTCGTCCCACCTGTATGAGGTGTCAGTCAGCCCCTACTGAGATGTGTCTCCGAGTTAGGCTACACAGGGGTCAGGGACCCACTTGAGGAGGCAGTCTGTTCATTCTCAGTGCTCAAACACTGTGCTGGGAAAACCACTGCTCTCTTCAGAGCTGTCAGACAGGAATGTTTAAGTCTGCGGAAGTTTCTGCTGCCTTTTGTTCAGCTATGCCCTGCCCCCAGAGGTGGAGTCTATAGAGGCAGCCAGCCTTGCTGAGCTGTGATGGGCTCCGTCATGTTTGAGCTTCCCAGCCACTTTGTATACCTACTGAAGCCTCAGCAATGGTGGATGCCCCTCCTCCTGCCAGGCTGCTGCCTCACAGGTCAATCTCAGACTGCTGCGCTAGCAGTGAGCAAGGCTCCGTGAGCATGGGACCCACTGAACCAGGTGCGGGATATAATCTCCTGGTCTACCATTTGCTAATACCTTTGGAAAAGCACGGTATTTGGGTGGGAGTGTCCCGATTTTCCAGGTACAGTCTGCCATGGCTTCCCTTGGCTAGGAAAGGGAAATCCTCCAGTGCCTTGCACTTCCTGGGTGAGGCGATGCCCCACCCTGCTTTGGCTCACCCTCCGTGGGCTGCACCCACTGTCCAACCAGTCCCAATGAGATGAACCCGGTACCTCAGCTGAAATGCAGAAATCACCTGTCTTCTGCGTTGATCACACTGGGAGCTGCAGACCGGAGCTGTTCCTCTTTGGCCATCTTGCCTAATTCTCAGTGGTTGGATTATGAGGCTTTTATGAACAATTGTATGCCAATAAATTAGATAATCCAAATGAAATGAACAAATTTCTAGAAACAAGAAACCTAACAAAGCTAAATCATGAAAAGATAGAAAATTAGAATAGACTTATAACTACTAAGGAGATTTAATTAGTAACCAAAAATCTTACACTGGGCATGATGGCTCATGCCTGTAATCCCAGCATTTTGGGAGGCCCAGGTAGGAGAATCACTTGAGCCCGGGAAGTTGAGGCTGCAGTGAGCTGTGATTGTGCCACTGCATTCCAGCCTGGGTGACAGAGTGAGATCCTGTCTCAGAAAAATAATAAAATGCAATAAGTTTCCAACAAAGAAAAGCTGTAGACCAGATGACTTGAGAGGTTAATCTACCAAACATTAGTGACAAATGAACACCAATTCTTTTCAAACTTTTCCAAAAAAATGAAGAGGAGAAAACACTTTCTGACTCATTCTATATGTCCAGCATTACTGTAATATCAAAGCCAGATAAACATACAGGTAAACTACAGACCAAAATCCCTTATAAACACTGATGCAAAAATCCTCACCAAAATACTATTAAACTGAATTTAACAGGATGTTAAGGGATTATATACTGTGTTCACGAGGGATTTATTCATAGAATGCAAGAAATGATTTAACTTATGAAAACCAATGAATGTAATACACCACATTAAAAGAATGAAGAAAAAAATGGCATAATCATCTCAATTGATGCAGAAAAAGTATTTGCCAAAAGTTAATACCCTCTCATAATAAAAACAAACTAGAAATAGAAGCAAACTACCTCAACATAATAAAAGCTATGTTTGAAAAACCCACAGCAAATATCATACTCAATGGTGAAAGACTGAAAGCTTTTCTTCTAAGATCAGCAACAAGATAAGAATGCTGCTTTTGCCACTTCTATTCAACATAGTCTTAACCAGAACATTTGGGCAAAAATAAGACATAAAAGGCATCCAATTTGGGAAGGAAGTAGTAAAATTGTCCCTGCAGATGTGGTCTTATATAGGAAAAACCCTAAAGATTCCACACCAAAAATTTTGTCAGAGCTAAAAAATGAATTCAGCAAAATAACAGGTTACAAAGTCAACACAAAAATCAATTGCATTTTTATAAACTAACAAAGAAAATAAAAAAGAAAAATTATAAAAATAATTTCATTTACAATAGCATCAAAAAGAATAAAATACTTAGAAATTAACTTAATGAAGTGAAAGACTTGTACAATGAAAACTATAGCATGCTGTTCAAATAAAGAAGATATGAATAAATGGAAACATGCCCCATGTTCATGAGTTGGAAGACCCAATATTGTTAAAATGTCTATACTACCCAAATGATGTACAGATTCAATGCAATCCCTATCGAAATCCCAGTGATGTTTTCTTTGTTGTCATTGTTTTTTGAGACAGGGTCTCACTCTGTCACCCAGGCTCGAGTGCAGTGGCATGATCATAGCTCACTGCATCCTTGACTTCCTGTGCTCGAGCAATCCTCCCACCTCAGCCTCCTGATTAGCTGGGACCACAGTGATGTGCCACCATGCCTGGCTAATTTTTTTGTATTTTTTATAGGAACAGGGTTTTGCCATGTTGCCCAAGCTGGTCTCAAACTCCTGAGCTCAAGAAATCTGCCCACCTTGGCCTCTCAAAGCACTGGAGTTACAAGCATGAGCCACCACATCTGGCCCCATTGATGTTTTTGGGCCATTTTCTAACATCATAGGCAAAATTAACTCAAAATAGATCAATGGCCTAAATGTAAGATGTAAAAGTATAAAATTCTTAGAAGAAAACATAGGGCAAACAGTTCATAACATTGGACTTCCAATGATTTGTTGGATATGACACCTAAATCACAGACAACAAAAGAATACAATGCACAAATTGGACTTCATGAATATTTTAAATGTTTGTATATCAAAAGACAATGCAAACAGAGTAAAAGTGCAACTCACGGAATGGTAGAAAATATTTGCAAAGAGTTTATCTGATAAGAGATATTCAGAATATAGAGAGAACTTCTAAAATTCAGTGACACACACACACACAACCAAACAACTTGATTCAAAATGGACAAAGGACTTGAATGTGTATTTCTTCAAAGAAGATATTGAAATGGCCAATAAACACATAAAAAGATGCTTAATGCCATTAATCATTAAGGAAATGCCTATCAAATCTACAATGAGACATCACCTCATATCCACTAGGATGGCTACTATCAAAAAACAGAGAATAATAAGTGTTAACAAGGATGTGGAAAAATTGGAGCAGTTGTGCCCTGTTGGTGGGAATGTAAAACGGTATAGCTGCTAAGGAAAACAGTATGGAAGTTCCTAAGAAAATCATACGTAGAATTACCATATGATCCAGCAATTCTGCTTCTAGGTATACCCAAAATAACTTAAAGCTTGGTGTCAAAGAAATATTTGTACTTCCATGTTCACAGTAACATTACTCACCATAGCTAAAACATGCAAGCAACTCAAGTGTCCTTCAATGAATGAATGGATAACAAAACTGTTATATATACATACAATAAAGTATTATTCAGCCTTTAAAACGAAATTCTGACTTGCTACAACATGGATGAATCTTGAGACATTATGCTCAATGAAAAAAGCCAGTCCAAAAAGACAGATACTATATGATTTTTCTGTTTATGTGAGATACTTAGAATAGTCAAAATCATGGAGACAGAAAGTAGAATAGTGGTTTCCTGGAGCTGGGGGAGGGGGAAATGGGGACTTACAGGTTAATGAGTATAGAGCTGGAGTTTTACATGATGAAAAGAATTATGGAGATGGAAAGGAGAGATGGTTCAAGAACATTATGAATGTATTTAGTACCACCGAACTGTACACTTAAAATATTTAAGTTGGTAATTTGTTTTGGTCTATTTTACCACAAGAAAAACATTTTTAAAACATGGAAAAAAAGACAACAGAGACTGGCCCATGCAGTCAATGTAAGTGAGAATGCCAGTTTATTCACATACAAAGAGGGTAAGACTGTTAGAATAACCAATGCCAGTCAATTGCAGAGAGCATTCTCCCACACCTGTCCAGCACAAAGGTTGCCATATGACAGAACAGAATATCAGCATGGTCTCTAGAATCACTGACTTATATTTCAATTTTTGTTCTCCTTCTTTCTAGATATGTGACATTAGACAACTTATTTCACCTGTGAACCTCAATTTCCTCATGTATTACATATGGATAATACTAGTTGTTGTCTTATAGGGTTGTTGTGAGAATTAAATGAGATAACCTACCTAGCACTGGGCCTAGCACATGTTAGTTATTTAATAAATTTTAGTTAATGTTATTTTTCCCAATCTGAAGACCTCAAGTCCTTGGATAGCTGAGGAGTAATTATAGGGGAAAGGGGAGTTTGCACACAAAACATTGTGTGTGAATTAAATACCTTACATGTTTCAAATATAAATTTATTACAATTACTATTTTTAAGATTTAATTCAATTCTATTTTATTTTAAGTTCCGTGATACATGTGCAGGACGTGCAGGTTTCTTACATAGGTAAACATGTGCCATGGTGGCTTGCTGCACCTATCAACCCGTCACCTAGGTATGAAGCCCCACATGCTTTAGCTGTTTATCCTGATGCTTTCCCTACCCCTACCCCCGCCGACAGGCCCCAGTGTGTGTTGCTCCCCTCCCTGTGTCTATGTATTCTCATTATTACAATTATTTTTAAAATATAGATGTTTAAATAAAATACTAATTCATTTGGAAATTCCAGTTGCATTTTGCTATATATTTTTCCCCCCTTTTTAAAAAAAATTTTACTTTAAGTTCCAGGATACAAGTGCAGAATGTGTAGGTTTGTTACATAGGTATACGTGTGCCATGATGGTTTGCTGCACCTATCAACCCGTCATCTAGGTTTTAATCCCCACATGCATTAGGTATTTGTCCTAATGCTCTCCCTCCCTTGCCCCCAACCCCCCAGCTGGCTCCAGTGTTTCTCGTTCCCTTCCCGGTGTCCATGTGTTCTCATTGTTCTGACTCCATCTTATGAGTGAGAACATGCAGTGTTTAGTTTTCTGTTTCTGTGTTAGTTTGCTGAGGATGATAGCTTCCAGCTTCATCCATGTCCCTGCAAAGACATGATCTCATTCCTGTTTATGGCTGCATAGTATTCCGTGATGTATATGTACCACATTTTCTTTATCCAGTCTATCATTGATGGGCATTTGAGTTGGTTCCATGTCTTTGCTATTGTAAATAGTGCTGCAATAACCATACGTGTGCATGTGTCTTTATAGTAGAATGATTTATATCCCTTTGGGTATAAAATGATCTGTGTGAGAGATGTGTGAGGGGAGGAGAAAAGACACACACACAATACCTTTAAGGGTAAACAACCTTTATCTCACATAAATGGCAATGCAGATGTAATAAGCAAACGATATAATAAGCAACTTGATATAATAAGCAAATTGATGTAACAATCAAATTGCAATGGGAAAGGGAGAAGGGAAAAGATATATATATATTTACACTCACCAGACTATGGAGGATTCACTACCAGACTGGAAAGCAACAGCCTGGGCTCCAGAGTCGGCCACCTGTTCGTGCACAGACGAGGAGAGGTTTCATGAAGCTTTGGCACCGTCTGGGACTCTAGCTGTTTTTGTAACGACTTGTTTGGCATGAGGCCCGGTAACAAGGGCCCTTCACAACTAGGTTCAAGGAACATAAAAAGGTCAGCTTGTTTTTTGAGATTGTCTATTTTTTTCAATAACTAACATATAGGACTAGATTGAAATAGAGATTTTTCCAAAACAGTGCTGGATGAACGCCTCAAGGGGCTCACACAACGTGTTCCGGGACTTGGTGACCATTGTTTGTGTCCATGTTCAGTTGAGTTCAAACTTAATATTTAACTTTTCCTCCACATTTGGCCTCAATTTGATACTCAATTGCAGGAAAATACCCTTACAGATATATGGGGAAGGGATATTTGATATAGTTTACAGATACAGGTTAAGTACAGCAGAATTAAAAGCACAATTAATAAAAACCACACCCAACATGGCTTTGTGAGTAATATTGTGAGAATTGTTAGGGCTATACACAGAACATTCGGTATGCAGTAAGGTGCAAACCCCTCCTTGGGCTGAGGTAAGCATATCTAATGCCATTTGATTTTGTAACACAACAGTACGCAGCTGAGCAAATTCATCTGATAACAACTTAAGTCCAGTGTCCGACTCTGGAGCCTAGGCTGTTGCTTCCCAGTCTGGTGGGGAATCCTCCTTTCAAAAGGCAAAAGTTAGCTTCCTGTTGGGCTTTGCTGGAAACAGAGCACCTTTGCTTCAACCACGATGTCTTTATGAAGCCTGAAATTCCTATTACGACTTGGGTCATGAGTTCCCCAAAAACTCACTGGATATTTTTTTCCATAGACAAAGATAGGGACCATCATCAATTTTATCATGTTTAACCCTTTATATAGAAGCCATAATCACATAGACTTTCTAAGACGGAGCTATAGTGGGAGTCTACCCAGAAGTTCGGTTAGTTCAATCAGCCTATTTCAGATTATCTTCTTCACTTGTTATGAGGGAACTAACCTCATAAGTCACATACTTTGTCTTTCCTTCCCTTTGCACCCATTTAACTGGAGCTCATAACACCCTAATAACATGACAACCTGTGCCATCTTGAACTGATCCTATCAGTCATAGGAAGAGGGTCAGAGGACGGAATTTGTTTGATCCTGCTTGGATAAGACCATATATAAATCATTTCACATTCACCAAAGTTTTCAAATTGTAATTTCATTCGAGATGCTGAGTCAAGCTCCCCTCGGTCTGCCTCCTTAGAGCTAATTCTTCCAAGGCCAATAATAACAATCATGGAATGCTAGGCTCGATGATCTTAACTATGCAGTATCACTTTTATCACTCTGTATCTTCAGGAATTTAGTGGACTATTCCCCATGACGGCCATAGCAATCTTTGAAAGTGATGGGATCATCTGAGAAACACTTTTTAAATCCCAAGTCCCTTGGTTCACTTCTAGAAGGCCATGGTAGGTGCCCCTAGTCTGACATCCAGCTCTCTACACCAGTTGTCAAGTGATTCAGGGTGAGTAGCCAAGCAGCATGCACACTGGGCTTTCTGGAATAGTACTTCTGGGTAAAAAGTCAGAGACAGAAGCAATGGCAGATGAATGATCCTCTGGTGTTTATTTTATTCTCAGGCAGCATACAACAATCTAACATAGCATATATCTAGCTCTGAGAAAGAGGCTCTGGGCCTTGGATGTTGGGACTTTTAAGCTTCTTAACAAAACTCTTCTTTAGTGAGATTAGGATATGGGATCTAATAGCAGTATGATATAGCAGAACCTTGGCTTTCAGTCTTATCTACTACCTTAGCATTCATCTGTTGGGAGAACACTTGGCTTTCTTCTGGTGTAATCCAACCCCGTGATTATGCACAACTGCTTGGTGTAAACTTGGCTGAAGTTCTCATTCACCATGGTCAGCTCTCTGCCAGGATGGATTGCATTAGGACCTAGGCTATAGATTATAGCTGGTTTCCAGAGGCAACAGGCCAACTTTCTTTTCCAGGAGGCCGCCTGCAGGTCTGTTAACTCAGGCAAGTTAAATCTTACCTCTCAACTGTTTTATAGGAGAAATTGACAAAAACCATCATAATCAAGGCATAACCTTGTTAAGTTATTGAACTTCAAGAATAAATCATGAATTCTTCAGGCACTCACAGGAAAAAAATCAAATAACTTTAAAAGTGTGGATTAAAGAAAGGGTAGTGATTATCCACTGTCTTCAAACATCCCTACAACAATATTCAATGCCAGGACACAGTGGAGCAATGCCTACTATCTAAGGCTAAGTTCACCTGGAAGTAGCTCATGTGAGAGTAATTTGGGAGTGGAATGCAAGGAATAAGTAAGAGACAGGGGAGTGAAACAGGGAAGAAGGGAGGCCCAATAAAATCATGCTTTTATCATATTAGCCACTGGTAGAAACAACTAAATGCTCCATCCCTTTGGAACGGTGTTAGAAGTCTTACAAAATGCACTTCTAGAACATCAGGGGAGGAAAGCTGGAAACATTACGTTTCCCTGATCTTTGTAAGTGACAGTAACCCCTCTGCATGTCTAGATTGTACCTGCTTGAGTGGAAACCTGTATCTCAGAAGCCCTAGGAAGGGTAGCAAGAAGTACACAACACAGATCTGAGGTAAGATTCCATAACGCCATGAAGACCATTAAGGCTTATGCAGAATTGGTGGCTGTAGCTTCAACTGGAATTAAAAGGTAAGGCAGAGATGATTTGAAATAATGTTAAGAAGTTTTGTCTACACCTGAAGAGTTCTGAGGAAAAGAAAGTACAAGCCTATCGTATTATACTCTACCAAGTATAATATTCTTGAAGTATACTTTTCAAGAACAGAGGAGACAGGCAGATATTCTCACATATAAAAGAACTTAAGGCCTGGGGCAGCCACAGAACTACTTGAAAAAACTATTCAACTACAAAACATCCAAACCTGAAAAAGTAAATGAAAGAGCCATAGGAAAAAAACTAGCTCAATATTCAATGTCAGAATAAAAAGCAGTAATATTTACAAAATTTTGAGTAAAAGAGTGAGCCAATATCTATGTCCAAAAAGTTACCAATCAAGTATAAAGGCAACAGTCAGGCATTTTCATACATGCAAGAAAATGGAAGATACTCCAAGTCCTTCTTGGCAAACAAAAACAAAACAAACAACAAGATAATTAAAGAAATGAATATTGGATAAGCTGTAGTGTAAGTAGAGGGGATGAATATTGCATTGATTTAAATATAGGACTTCAGTTCTGTTATAAAACAAAGTGATATTAAAAATTTGGGGCTGGATGTGGTGGCTCATGCCTGTAATCCCAGCACTTTAGGAGGCTGAGGCTAGAGAATTGCTTGAGTCCAGGAGGTCGAGGGTGCACTGAGCCATGTTCGTGCCTTTGTACTCCAGCGTGGGGAACAGAATGAGACCTTGTCTCAAAAAAAATTTTTTTTAAGTTAAAAAAATTTTTTGACTCTGTGAAAATAATAATAAAAATAAGAAAGTGAGAGGTATGGAAAGAATGTTAGATTTTTGTCTCCCATATCTCTAAATAAGTAAATGTGGGTTTGAAAACATAAATTCAGCTTCTGTTTTCCATAATCTTTTATTCTTAATCCCATTTTTTGCTTCCCTTTAACACATATAAGACAGGTTTTTGTATCCTTACTGTCTTCAATTCTTACCTTTCCATTCTCTCTGAAACCTACTGCACTCAGGCATTTGCCACCAAGATGTTTACCAACCCCACTTCTGTCAAGTTTGTCAATGATCTACAGGTTGTTAAACATAATGGTCAATTCTCAGACTTCATCTGACCTGACCTAAGTAGTATTTGACAAACTTGATCACTTTCTCCTCCTTAATGTGTTTCTTTCCTTGGCTTTCAGGATACTTGACACTTGGTTTTCCTTCTACCTCACTTAGCCCTCCTTTTTTGGTCTTCATTACTTGTTCCTACTCTTCTCTCCAGCCTCCCTCTGAATGCTGAAATGCTCAGGGCTTAGTCCTTGAACGCTTTCCTTTCTCTGTCTCCCTTAATGATCTCATCTAATCTATTGACTTTAAATACCAACTACCTCTAAAAGTGTTATGTCCAACTATAAATACCAACTACCTCTAAAAATGTTATGTCCAACTATCTACTCCACATCTCCAATTAGAAACCCAATAACAATCTTAAATTCAACATGTCCAAAGTTGAACTTCTGCTCTTCCTTCATAATCTACTCTACTTTTAGCTTTCTCCATTTCAGTTGATGATAATTTCATATTTGCAATTTCTTAAGCCAAAATGTTGAAATTATCCTTGGCTCCCCTTTTTGTCTCCCACGTTCTACATACAACCCATAAAGAAACCTGCTAGCTTAACAAATCTTAAGAATACAGCTGAAATTCAATCACCTCTGACCACTTCTACTGCTACTACTTTGTTCTGAGCCTGCCCCTCTCCCCTGAGTCACTGCAATAGCCTCCTAATTGTTCATTCTCAGCAAAAAGGGCAAATCAATCATTTTAAAATGACATTTGTTTATGGGTCATTGTTATCTGAGTCTTACATTCTTGGGCTCCCCAGCCTTCATCTGAATACATGTTTTGAGAATGAAGGGACCATGTATTTTCCTTTAATCCCCCTGCTTCCGCTACCCA
Source organism: Pan paniscus (assembly GCF_029289425.2). Taxonomy (NCBI): domain Eukaryota; kingdom Metazoa; phylum Chordata; class Mammalia; order Primates; family Hominidae; genus Pan; species Pan paniscus. The sequence continues at coordinate 115,757,887 of NC_073249.2, forward strand.
ACATCCAGGAATAGCAGTGCCTGCTGCAGGCTTGGGGGCTGGTGGAGCAACTGTATATCATTGGGAAATAGGGATCAATTACATCTAAGATCCTACAGTAAAGAAGCAGAAGCAATTGTACAGTAATGCTCAACCTTTTATTGCACAACAACTTCTGAGGCTGGGTGAGGTGATATCTGAAAAATGTTATCACCAGCTGCAGCAGGAGCAGAAGGTATCGAAGACACCGCCAGGCTGGCAGTACTGAGTGAAAGTCTTTCCATTCACACAATTGTAGAAGGCATTCTTGTCAGTGGGGTCAGGGTACAGGCCACTGGCCCTGTCGGCACAGAATCCACTACCTCTGGGGCTGCCCCCAGAGCTCCTGCCAGAGCGGCCCCCAGAGCTACCACTGTGGCTGACACCGCGTGTGATGTTTGCCTCGGCAATGGGAGCAATGGGTTGGGCTGGAGCTTTGCAACCCGAGAAGAAAAAATAAAACAAATCCTGAACCTCCTTGCTTTTAGCCAGTGATACTTGATGTGTGAGAGCTAGTACCCTGGATTTTGTTCTTGGCTCCTCCTTCTATGTCTCCTCATATTTCAGTCTTCTGATCTGATATATTCTTCCTGCTCCACTCACCCCTTTGCTTACCAACTCCTTCCTCATCCTTCAAGTCACAGTGCATTTTTTTCCTCCTTACATCTTACTGATTGAAATTTTTCATTATCATGAACTCACAAGAAGGTTACTTATTCTTTTAGGGGGCACAGTATCACATAATATCTTCTGTATTGTAGTCTAGCTTTGCAGTTTTTGTAAATCCAATTTCTCTCACTAGATTGTAAATTTCCATAGAGTAGATATGGATATTTATGCATTTAGATCACCTGTGGTACCTACAGAGCACTGTATATGTAATAGATGTTCAATAAATTTCTTGTGAAATGAATGAAGGAAGGAAAAAATGGTGAAGAGCCCTGTTTGTTCTTCCCAACATTAATCAATTGTTACCAGATAGGAATGGACAATGTCAGACAATTACTTGTGCAACAGCTCCATGACTTCCAAGGAACCTTTGGAATTTCTCTTAAGTCTGAGGCTTAGTGTCCCTTCTCACTCCCTAACTCACTTGTACTCTGCAGGCCCAGAGCGTCCTTCAGGGTGGTGATCAGAGGGAATTTTCCTTGGTTGCAGAAAGTGCCTGTGAAATCATCCAGGTCAATGGCCCAGACCATGGCACCTCCAAAGTTGTTCTTCTTTAGCCAATCTGCCTGTGGTAATTAGAAAGGAAGTCAGTTATGTACAGACACCAAGGCTGAGCTGTGGCTCCAGGGCTATAATGGGAACATGCTCACAGGCAACAACAACCCATAGAACACAGTCTACCTTGATTTGGAAACTCTTGGTGTTATCGTATTCAAGCCACTCATTTCCTTTGTAGGCATAGGGAACATCCTCAGAAGCCTCCCATACTTCAGTAGCTCCATTCTTCAGGAAGGTACAGATCTAACAGAATATAAGGTACAGGTCAAGAGGTAGGCAGTGTCCTTGTGGTGGCAGAGGTAAAAGGACATGGGGAAGGGGAAGTAGAGGAGTGTTGCATAAAAACTCCTTGAAAATGAAGGTCTATGGCTTTACCAGCAAATTTCTTAGTTATTTGGGATTCTGTTTGTTTACTCCTTTTGAGTAATTTATTTTCAATTTGGGGAGAAACTCTTAAATCAAGGAATGCCCTGGCAGTCAGAAGTGTCTACAGATTGATATACTCTCACTAATGGTAGCCTGCTTTCCTACACTCTCTGTGTTTGGAATCTAGCCTCAAAGGAACCTAGTGAGGGCCCAATTAAAGTGGTGCAACAGGGGGGTTTATCTTGCCTCCCTTCTAGATAGCCACAAACATCCACTTTCAGCTCCAATCCAAGAACTGTTGAATATTGCTCATATTATTAGCTACATGGACCAAGAGAAAGCCACATTTCCTCTAACATTTCTGAGTGTATACCTCATAGTAGGCCCAGAACCCAGACTGCCTGGTATAGGGTCCAGCAGGGCCAGGACCAGTGGTAGGAGCATCAATTCCATGGTTGGTGGGGTTGCTCAGAAGGAAGGAGTGTCCATAGGCTGGGAATCCAACATGAGCTTCTCAGCTGGGGCCCCGTTGTCCTTCCAGTAGTTCATGACATAATCCTGCAATGGCAGTGGGTTAGCTAGAGTTCTCACCCACAGCTGATGGCCTAGTGATTAATTATTAGCTAAACTTTTTTTGGTTTGGTTGTGCCCACTGTACAAAGTACTTGCAACATATTTTAGAGCATCACTGACATATATCTGTTAAAGTGATAGGTCTCATTCTCAACTAAATTCTTTTAATAACATGCAGGCTTTACATATACCCTTTGGATAAAAAATATATGATAGAGGAGCAGAGATTTTAAAATGATATTCCTGGTATGATTCATTAGTTAATGGCCAAAATTCTATATGATATACATAGGCAAGGGATTAGAACAGTAGAAAATGGGTAAGGCAAAAGGGAAACAGCAAAAGGGGGAAGGTGGAAAAAGCCTTTTATAATTTATTGAAATAGGAGCAGTGGCATATCATTTTCTTTTATTAAAAAACAATGCACTTGTTATTAATCTTCTTTCATATTAGGTAAAATTATCAGTATGGTGTTAATAAATAGGCAAGTTTTTTAGTAAATGGGAATATTTAATTAATTATGGCAGCCTAATTTCCCATTTGAGAAAACCACTAAACTTATGATGCCTTTTGTGCCTGAATCTCTATGTGATTTTCATCATCATCTCTGGTCTGCTCTTGCATCTGTACAGGGACTCACCACATTGAGGTAGGCATTGCTGCTAATGTCAGTCGGGTATTTGTAGAGCGGGCTGTTCTCTCCAGTGTAGCCCTCCCAGGAGCCATGGAGGTCGTAGGTCATGACATGGATGTAGTCCGGGTACCTGAGTTGGGGTAGAGGATTTAAAATCATTCTGATGGTCATTTCCCATACCTGTGCAGGCACAAGGCACCACTTCCATAGCCTCCTAAACAAGGTCCCTGAATAGCAAGACAGACCAAAGACAAGTCTAGTCTGCCCGAGTGATACCTCCAGGGGTTTGAAGATAAGGCACATCACTCACTGTGACAGTTGGGGGATCTCATAGCCAGACTGGATATTGGAGATGCCAGCAGCTACTGCAGCAGTGACCATCAGCCTGGGCTTATTAATGTGCTTGGCCTCCTGCTCAAAAGCTTCACCCATTTCCTGTACAGGAGCAGGAGAAAGTCTGTGAATAGTAACTTTAAGTTTACTTTCATGAGGTTCATGACACTGAATTAAATTAACCTCTTCCATCCTTCCATTCATTCCTCAGCATCCTTACTGGAATAGGATTTTCAGGTCCTTCACCCCAAATAAAATTCTAGGAAACTAGGTTTAAGGTCCCAGTGATCTTTCATATGAGATGGGTGTATGCTTTCCAGTGAAAATGATCTGGAACTTAGCTCATCTGCACCAGGACACTGAAGAGATGCTTGTCCTGAGGAGGGCTCCCACGAGAGCCAGGGTACTCCCAGTCAAAGTCCAGCCCGTCAAACTCATACTGGCACAGGAATTTGATGACTAAGTTGATGAAAGTCTGGTGGTTCTCAGGAGTGGAAACCATGGCAGTGAAACTGAGGGAGACCCAAGGAAGGCAGGGTGAGACCTTGGTGGTCCCAACACCTTGGAGTAAAATCAACTTAGGAAGTCATCTCCAAAAAGAACTTACAGAGCAGTGCCAAAGTTCCAGCCACCAATAGCCAAGAGAGTTTTCAGTTGACTATTTCTGAGGGAAAAGAAACAAAGTATTTTACCAGAACAAATGAAAAGAAAGGGAAGCCATTTCAACATTTAGCTGCAATAGTGAGCAAGAAGCCAGGAAAGTGTCATGCAGCCTCTCATCCTGGTTTATCTTTGTTCTTATCTGTATTTCCTACTTATGAATGTTGGAGTAGGTGACTATGATTGGTATGTTTCAATGTCTCCACAGTTTTTTTTTTTTTAATATACTTTAAGTTCCAGGGTACATGTGCACAACGTGCAGTTTTGTTACATAGGTATACATGTGCCATGTTGGTTTGCTGCACCCCAATGTCTCCACAGTTCCAATTATTTCCCTAGGAGTGAATCTCCTGACCAAGGAGACTGAATGCTTTATCAATGCCAGCTTTGGATTGCTTCTAAGTGGAAGATTGTTCTCAACTGAGTCCACCAGTAGTTGGACTTATAAGCTTTCCTTGGCAGCTGAGCTGGGCTTTAGTTGGCAGCTAGCTTCTGTGAGCCAGCCATTCCCCTTAAAATTAGAGTCATTCTTGCACTTGAAATAATAAGAAAGCTGAATTTACCTGCTTGTTGGCCTGTTTGGAATTTCAGCCTGAAGTCTGCTGTGGAAGATCTTGTTTAAACTGTCCTTAAAGGTTAAAAGATTTGAAACTCAGGTTTTCCGTCATTTACTTGTTTTTCAGGCCATTGAAAGCTTGGTAGAGAGTCACGTCATCCCATTCAATGGTGGTGATCTCGTTGTTCTGCATCCCAGCAAAGGCGTAGATCAAGTGGGTACGAGGCAGGGGTCGATGTCGTCAGGCTTGAAGCATCCCAGGCCTGGCTGGTTCTGGGCCCAGTTGGTGAAGTAACATGTCAGCTGGTAGGCAGAGGCTGTTACCCAGAGAAAGAAGGTGAGAGACAAGCTCCCTAGTGAGTCACAGATTTCTTTAAAAACCACAGATTTCCAAATGATTTCCCTATTTGAAGTCTCAAAGGAAAGGGGAAAAGTCGATGTAAGAACTTTATGTTGCAGCAAACCTATAATTATATAATTTGCAGGCAATAATGAGCAGGCAATTCGGGGCTGAAGATATCTCTTAGAGATAGCTCTGTTCCTCCAAGAGAGAATTAAATAACCTTAGAAACCAGTGCCTTTAGCTGAAATAGAATTTTAAAGCTTAATGAACTATGATTTAGATGTATTCTAGCTCCCTTATGTGGCAGCTTAGGTACCAAGCATTGCTCTGAGAAATTTACTTATATTTACTCATGAATCCTCACCAAAACCCTTTGATAGAGGTATTATTATTTTCTCATTTTAACCCATTTGGAAACTGAGACACAGAAAGGATGATAGTATAAGCCTATTTAGCCCTTTTAGATATCTCCCTGAGTAATTCCACCCAGGGGGAAATGAGTCTTCCCCCAAGAGACAAGGGCCCTGGCTACTGGTTCAGATTCTGCCATGAACTCTCTGTATTACCTGGGTCAGGTCATATGTCTTATCTCTGCCCTGGTTAACTGGTCTGTGAGACGGAGTGGTAATGCCTTTCCTGTACACCTCTCAAAGAAGAGTTGTTTTAAAACTCAGTAAGATGACAGATTTTAAAATGTTTTAAGAGCAGAGGACACTGTGTAGCTGCCTCACCACATTAGTTTTTATTGTTAACACGTATTCTTTAAGACTGCCATCTAGTTGGTTTCTGCTTTGGGATTTTTAGGCCAATGGTATCAATCCTTTAAACTTGGTTAGGGAATTTCAAACTCTCTAGAGAGTAGTTAATATTCTTTGTCTGATGTGGAAGGACACAGGGCCGTACTGAGTTTCCAAATTATGAATAAGAAAAGAGGAACAATATAGTGGTTCATCCCAAGAAATATACCTACCTATTTCAGCTGTCAGCACAAGGAGCAGACCTTAAAGCAACAGAGAGAATAATGAACTGGAGGAATGTGAGTAGAGTAGCCTTTATACATTAGTCACCTCACTTAAGCAGTAGGAAGCTTTTTCTATTTTTCATTCTCTTAAGATCCTCTGTAGATGACCAACCTACTGAGGCTGGCAAAGCCTTTGGATTTGTCCTGGAAACTCACTCCCCTCTATTTCCATTCAAAAGACCATTAAAGTGCCATGAGCCTTTGAGGCTTGGTGAAGGGAGGGGGACAGCAGGGCAGTGAGAAACCTATCACCAGGCAATTTGGGGCTGTCCCCCTGTTCAGTACATCCCCATACTTTTGCCAAAAGCAAAAATCTCAGTTGATCTGGTTTAAATTTGAAGGTAAAAGAGTTTTAAAGGGGCAGAAAAACAAGATGGAGAGAGTCATTCAGAGGTACAGAGATGAGACGATCTCTTACCAGTGAGGAGGGTGAGCTTGGCCATGTTGCCTCAGTGGTAGTGTCCCTCATCCAACCTGCCATTTATACCCTCTTTGCCCTCTCTTGTGCCTTATCAGATTCTCCTTTATCAAGATTGCCTCTAAAGTAAGTGTTGATATTGGCAGTGCTCACAAAGCTCAAGCCCATTTAAGAACCCATTATCGACAGGGAAACAATACTATCTTGATTTCATTTCACAAGAAGAAAAGATTGGGCTCAAGCCCAGGAACCACACTAATAAGCTCCATTATGGAGTAGCTTATATAATTCAAAATGGCTTATGTATAGTGGGCTATATTCTCCATTTGGATAGTGAAGCAACTGATTGGCTATTTCAGGCACTCTTTGTCAGATGGAAGCATTGAGTAACTTTGCATTCATTTATTCTTTGCAGTCATTCATTCACTCATTGTAAGAACAAAGTTTCCTCCTTAAGCAAAGGCTATAGAGGGTCATTACCTACTCTGTCTTTTTGACCCCAAATTCATTACCTCTTTTCCTTCTGTTGATTTTTCTACTCCTATTTCTCCTACCCTTTCCCAGCCCTCTACCCCTGAAGTGGCCTTCACTTGGTTCTTCTCTTCTCAGGAGGCTCCTTTCCTTTGTGATACTTCCTCGGATTCAGCCTGCCCCAGGGCCCCCGGTGTAACATACCTGACCACAGACCCTGTGTGGCTGACAGTTTCCAGGTGGTTCTTTCCCCTAAGCCAGCACCTCTTCCTGTTGCCCACATTTCCGTGTGTGGTTCCAAAGTTCTCTTGATCACCCAGGCTCTCACCACTATAGTTTTTGTGATTCATACATTTCTTCTACTCTCCAAAACCCATTGGTCACTGAAATCTATAGTCCTCTTCTCTTTGGTCTTAGAGTTCCCCTTCTCCTTGGAATCATCAATTCCATTCCCCGCCGCCACTTCTGTCAGAGTTCAGCACTGTGATAGTGCACTGTAGCTCCCTTCTTTTTCTTCTAGATCTTTTCTGTATATGGCTCCAAATCCCTGGAGTTGGGGGGCAGAGTTTAACAGCTCCTTATTGCCTCATAGAGTTCTTTCTCCTTCGCCTGTCATCAACTCCGCAATCTTGCCTCAATTTAACTTTTGTTATGCCCAGACCGTTTGTTCCCCAAAGAAGACCACCAGAGTCCAGAGTCAAAGCCAAGTGGCAAGGATCTTTACTACAAGTTCGAACCTGGTCCCTCCATTCCACCGCATACAAGAGGGCCCCGAACAATGCGAGTGTTTGCTTTTTTATAGCCTGAAAGTTACAGGGGAACAAAGGAATTCTTTTGGTTCCCGCTCTTTCAGTAAAACTTTGAACGGCTGTCCCCTCATCTGTCCCCTTATCGGAGACTTTCCTGGTGGTGTTTGTACTGGGCTTGTTTGTTTTGAGCCCAGGGGAAGTTTAAGAGATATATGGTGATATGTGGTGGGATGGGAGGATGGGATGTGTTTGTACTGGGCTTGTTTGTTTTGAGCCCGGGGCTGAGGAATGTGCCTGGCTCTTTTCACTTTCCGCCTTGCCTTCTGCTAGCCTCTCAATTTAAATCTTGCATATTAAGTTATACTGTTCTCCACACTCAAAAATGGTCTCATCTTCACCCTCCTGCTGAGGCCATTCCCTCTGTCTAGAATATAGAATATTGTCCTCCTGTACTCACCTCCCACTCCATTAAAGGCCCACCTCAGTGGCTTTCCCCCATGACCCCTTCCCCAGTCATCACACCTGGAAGTGACTACCTTCCTCACCTCTACTTCTCTGGTATTTTGTTTGTACCATTCGGAAAACTCACTACTTCTTTTTGAACCATTGGTAGGGAAGAAATGTGGAACCAGTGGTAAAAGCCACACATATTGGAGTTCAAATTCTGTCTACCATTGAGGTTCAAATTCTTTCCATTGTTCATTTGGTTTGAGAAATTGGGACAGTTCCTTAATCTCAGTTTCCTAATTTGTAAAATTGGGATACAAATGCTTACTTTGCATGGCAGTTGTAAGCATTAAATGAAATATTTGTAAATAATCAGGTGCAAAATAAACATTCCACAAATAATAATCATTATAGACTATTTGCACATGTGCCTTATCTTCTGTTTAAAAATTCCTTAAGAATACCAGTCCTCCAAAAAAACCCCAATACTACTCAAACCCATGTTAATTCCCATGTTGTACCTAAAGTCTATTTCCTATGCAAAATAGGGCTTCTAAATAAACATTCACTGAGCACCAAATAAATTAATTTTAGTAGGAGTAACTGTTGTATTTTACACATGAAAAAGCAGGCTGGCACAAGGGCATCTTTTGGGTAAAAAATCTTCTGATATTTTTAAACCTACATCCTACAGAAGGATGTGTAGACATGCTGCCTACCTTAACGCAAGTGCTAGGAATTGCAAGACGGATTTTAGTTAGGCCTTTTTGCAGTTTGAGAAAGATTGCTGTAAAGCTCATAGCCATAAGACAGAGGCACTGAGGCACTGTGTACGTTAGGAGCACCTGCAGGAAGGTAAGTGGTTTCACTCATCTTGTACTCCAGCTTTCCCAGATCACCACTGTTTTCTCCTGTGCCTCCCTAGTTGTGTTTTAGAATGCTTAAAGCCTTCCTTGTTCTTAAAAGTAAAATAGGCCAGGCGCAGTGGCTCATGCCTATAATCCCAGCACTTTGGGAGGCCGAGGCGGGTGGATCACCTGAGGTCAGGAGTTCAAGACCAGCCTGGCCAACATGGTGAAATCCCGTCTCTACCGAAAATACAAAAATTAGCTGGGTGTGATGGCTCATGCCTGTAGTCCCAACTACTTGGGAGGCTGAGGCATGAGAATCACTTGAACCCAGGAGGCAGAGTTGCAGTGAGCTGAGATAACACCACTGCACTCCAGCCTGGGTGACAGAGTGAGACTTGGTCTCAAAAAAAAAAAAAAAAAAAAGTAAAATAGGTGAGCTAGGGAGTGCTAGCAATATAGCATATGTAGTTCTTTGCTGGTGGCTGTGGGTCCTAGATTCAGTCCTACTTTAGATATGTTTTGGGTTCTCAACCTGTAGTATGGCATCAAGGTCCTGACCCTGAATTTACTCCTGGATCTTAAGGCTTTCAGGTGAGTTCAAGGAAATTCACAATTGTTTGTGCTACTTCACTAATGGAACTGATTTCTTTGAAAGCCTACCAACCCTATTGTGTGGGCTCCTGGAAAGCTCACAGAGGGCTGTTAACATTCCTTTGTTCTGGAATCAGGCTAAGATTCCAGAGCAGTGCTGCCTATATCTCTCAAGGAACTTGAAGGACTAAATATTACAGCAGTGGCAGAAGCAGATGTGAGGGTGGGAAATACAGCCTTTAACCCAAGTCTGAGGTAATGAATGAGAAAGCATCCTGGACTTGAAAGTCAGGAAATGCCTAGTGTGCACTCTCCCACTAACATGCTATGGCTTTGGGAAAGTTACTTAAATATACCAGAAATATACCAGTAGTTACATTAAATATAAATGGGCTAAATACTCCATTTATTAGTCAAAGATTACTGATGTGTTTTCTTTTTTAAAAATATTCAAGTAAATGCTACTTTTAAGAAAAATATGACAGTGACACAGCAAGATTAAAATAAAAGGATGGAAAAAGTATGCTATGCAATCACTAACCAAAAGAAAGTAGGTATAGCTATATTGATATCAGACAAAGTAGATTTTAAAACAAGAAGCATTCCTAGAGATAAAGACATTTTATAACAATAAGTGTCAATCTAACAGGGAGTTATAAAAACTCTTAATCTCTATGTACTCATGAACATAGCTACAAAATATGGAAAGGAAAAATTGCCAGAACTAAAAGGAGAAAAGACCAGTCTACAATCATAGTAGGAGACTTCTAATACCTCTCACAGTAACAGAACAAAGAAAAAAGTCAGTAAGTGTCTAGACCTGAGCATGTTATTAATATTTGGCCTAATTGACATATATAAACATTACATAAAAATTTACACAATATACACTTTTACACAGTCATATTCTTTTCAAGTGCATATGAAGGAATGATGGGGGAGGGGCTCTTGTTTCTAGAGGACTCTCATCAGTTAAAGCACGTATAGAGGAGAAATACTCTAATAAAGAGATAGAGTCTGGCAGATGGTACTCATGGTGTGAACACATGAAAGCTGAGAGTGTTGATTTGCATATGGGAAATCAGGTAGGAGATATTAAAAGAAGGTATCCTTCCAGTAAAAGATGAGTCACAAGCTAGAAGGAAGAAAGAGAAGAGGTGCAATTCCCATCCCCTACAGGGAATCCCCTATAGGGGATCTTATAGTTAGATGGTGTAGTTTGCAGTAAACACCTTGGGAATGCACCTACATCAAACTATTTATTAATTAATGTTTATTCATTTATTTAATAATTACCTACTGAATGCCTATATTGTGTCAGGTACCTTGTGAGCGCTTGTCTATACAAGTAAACAAGACACAGGGCTTACCATCACTGGTGCAGATAGATAAGTAAATAAAAACTTATGACCTAGTGAGTCAAACATTACAAGGCAAGTTAGCCCATAATAACTACTACAGCAAGTGAAAAGGAACCCAGCCTAAGGAGTGGACAGCCAGGCATCTGGATTTTAGGATTCCCAAGGAAATTGTTAGAGGCAGAGGGAGAGAGTCAAGGAGACACTTTTAGAGAAGATTGTTTTTATAATATTTAGCATTTAGCATTGAGATACAGCAAAGATAATGGAGAGACAGGGGAGTGAGGCAAGCCCAGCAAAATGATAATGCAAAAATTCACCACTAAAAAGAATAAAATACTTCTGATATGCTGATGAGATGAAAGAGTGTCTGAGAAAGTAAAAGAAAGTGATGCACAAAAGAGTAGTATGCTTCTGAGTATATAAAATATAAGAAACAGGAAATTTTCTCATATAAAATATAAGAAAATGGATTATTCTAGAAAATGGGATGCAGGACAAGTGTGGACAATTGTAAAAATAGTCACAGTGCTTTTTAGCGCCTTGTATCAGGAGTTGCTTAGCTCACCCCTTGAATCTGGGCTAGCCTTGTTATTTGCTTTGACTAATAGGACACGGCTAGAGTAACATTGGGTGAGTTCTAAACCTAGTTCTGAAGAGGCCATGAGGCTTTTGCTCATACTCTTGGAAAGCTGATATTGTCATGTGACCAGAGTTAGCCTGAGGGACAATGAGAAACATGTGGCCAGTCACTCCCAATGGCCTCAGCTGACAGCCAGGCAACCCCCAGAAGCAGAGCCCACTAGTTGACTGCCAGCCAACCACAAACGCATGAGTAAGCCCAGCCGCCAAGACCAGAAGTACTTGGCTCATCCCATCCCAAACTGCTGGCCCACAGAATTGTGAGCTAAATAAATTGTTGCTGTTTTGATTTTACCTTATTTTTAATTTTCTGAAATTATGGTTAAAAAACACAATAAAAATGTAAACTCTCAACCATATTTAAGTGTACAGTAGTGTTAGCTATAATCATATTGTTGTGTAACAGATCTCTAGGACTTTTTCTAACAACTAACTCTTTCGGTTTTTGTTTTGCAAAACGGAAACTCCGTACCCATCAAATGACTCCCAATTTTCCTCCACTCCCCAACTCCTGGCAACCACTATTCTACTTTCTGTTTCCATTATACTGACTAGTCTAGATCTCTCATAAAAGTGGAATCATACACTGTTGTCTTTTCATGACTGGCTTATTTCATTCAGGATGATGTCCTCAAGGTTTATCCATATAGTAGCGTGTTAAATTGTTGCCACTTTAAACCATTATATTTTGGGGTAGTTTCTTACACAACAAGGCTTAACTAACACAAAAGGGTGATCTCCAAGGGTCTGATTGATTACATCTGGGGTGAGGACTTCACCAGTATCTGGTGAAAATACTAGTCTAGCTATTAGTTGAGGGAAAAGCTAGAGAAAAGACTTACAATGCAAGCCTTGAGCCATACAACAGATATATGAAGGAAAGTAAGGCCTATGAGCTTTATCTTCTACTCCAGTTCCCTAAACTCTCCTTCAGAATTGTATTAATGGGGGTTGTGTTTATGATGAAAAGCGTTCTTTGAGTGTGTTGGAGAAATACTGTATATAAGATGCCTCTCTTAGAAAATCATAATTCACATTACATTGAGAGTTCTAAGTCCTCCATTCTTAACTGGCATATCCCAAATACATTTAATCCATAAAAATTTTTCCCCAAAATCTCAGGTTACCCTGCAGAACACAAGAAGAAGGAATATAGTAGGCAGTGCTTTCCAAATTATTAAACTTTGAAACCCTTTTGTCATATATAGTATATATATAGATATCTTAGAGTATATAGTTCAAGAAACATTGCAGCTCTGTCCAATAGAAAAATAATGGGAGCCACATATGGAACTCTAATTTTTTTAAAAAGCCACATCTAGAAAAGTAAAAAGAAACAAGTGAAACTAATGTAATAATATATTTTTATTTAATCTAGTATACCTAATATATATCATTTCAACATGTGATCAATATAAAAATTACTGAGATAGTTTACTTTTTTTCCCCTCTAGAAAATATTCAAAATCTGGAGTGCATTTCCAACTTATAATACATCTTAGTTTGGACTATTCACATTTCAAGTGCTCAGTAGCCACCTGTGACTAGTGACTACCATATTGTACAACATCGCTCTAGAGAGATCAGTAGAAAGCTGAAACCTGCCTTTTATATAAGCGTCCCATAGGTTTGCTTTGATTGATTGCATTTTTTTTAACTTTTAAGTCCAGGGATACACGTGCAAGATGTGCAGGTTTGTTACATAGACAAACATGTTTCATAGGGGTTTGTTATACAGATTATTTCATCACCCAGGTATTAAACCTAGTATCCATTAATTATTTTTCCTGATCCTCTCCCGCCTCCCACTCTCCAGCCTCTGATAGGTCCCAGTGTGTGTTGTTTCCCTCTATGTGTCCATGTGTTCTCATCATTTAGCCCCCATTTATAAGTGAGAATATGTAGTAGGTATTTGGTTTTCTGTTCATGTGTTAGTTTGCTAAGGATAATGGCCTCCAACTCCATCCACGTCCCTGCAAAGGACATGATCTCATTCTCTTTTTTTTTTCTTTTGTTTTTTTTTGAGATGTAGGCTCGCTCTGTTGCCCAGACTGGAGTGCAGTGCCGTGATCTCAGCTCACTGCAAGCTCCACCTCCTGGGTTCATGCCATTCTCCTGCTTCAGCCTCCCCAGTAGCTGGGACTACATGTGCCTGCCACCATGCCCAGCTAATTTTTTGTATTTTTAGTAGAGACGGGGTTTCACCGTGTTAGCCAGGGTGGTCTCGATCTCTTGACCTCGTGATCCACCTGCCTCGGCCTCCCAAAGTGCTGGGATTACAGGCATGAGCCACCGCACCTGGCCAATCTCATTCTTTTTTTATGGCTGCATAGTATTCTATGGTGTATATGTACCACATTTTCTTTATCCAGCCTAACATTGGTGGGCATTTTGGCTGATTCCATGTCTTTGCTATTGTGAATAGTGCTGCAATGAACATAGGCATGCATGTGTCTTTATAAGAGAATGATTTATGTTCCTTGGGGTATAATAGCTGGTAATGGGATTGCTGGGTCAAATATTATTTCTGTCTTTAGGTCTTAGGAATCACCATGCTGTCTTCCACAATGATTAAACTAATTTACACTCCCACCAACAGTGTGTAACTGTTCCTTATTCTCCACAACCTCACAACATCTGTCATTTTTTGACTTTTTAATAATAGACATTCTGACTGGTATGAGATGGTATCTCATTGTGATTTTTATTTGCATTTCTCTAATGATCAGTGATGTTGAGCTTTTTTCATATGATTATTGGCTGCATGTTATGTCTTCTTTTGAGAAATTTCTGTTCATGTCCATTACCCACTTTTTAATGGTTTTTTAATAGGGTTGTGTGTTTCTTTCTTGTAAATTAGTTTAAGTTCCTTATAGATGCTGGATATTACACCTTTGTCAGATGTATAGCTTGCAAAACTTTTCTCCCTTTCTGTAGGTTGTCTGTTTACTCTGTCAACAGTTTATTTTGCTGTGCAGAAGCTCTTTAGTTTTCTTAGATTCCATTTGTCAATTTTTGCTTTTGCTGCAATTGCTTTGGCATCTTCGTCTTGAAAGATTGATTGCGTTTTGGACTTACGCCCGCCCTTTCTTTTAAGGGATGCTATAGGGAGCATTCATATGTAAAAATAGGCCTTTGTGTTTACTGTGAGGATGTTGATCCTTGGATTATGCAGTGTTCTGGCAATAAAAATCCTGGAGGGAAGTATATTTCTGGTCTTTCAATCTAAAATAGTTTGCCTTGTTGGTTTGCTCTGATTTTCTGCACATTATAAATTGTGTAATTAATTTTGTTTCTAATTTTTCACTGGTCTACCAGAAATATAAAACCAAATTTGTGGCCCACACACAGCATGAGTGTAGGATAGCATTTCCCGAAAAACAGGTTTAGTTTGTTACTAGCTTGCAAAAAGCTAGGGTTATTTGAAACATTTTGTGAAATGCTGCTGCAGCTGATGGAACTGGTCACATCCAAAGGATTACTCTGATAGCGATTTTAAAAAAAAACAACAGAGTAATGGAGTGAGGAACTAGAGATAGAACAAGAGTGAAGCAAGTGTCATTGGGGTGGGGGTGGGGGACAATGGGCAAGTCTGGGCATCTGGTCCCACAGACTTGCCCACCTCCGATCTGGACACAAAGAGCTTCCCAGTCGGGAGATTTAAAGACTCCCGGTGTCGCTCACCTGGAGACGGTGGTGACTGCCCCGCTTCTGTCCCTGACCAGACAGTGGTGGCCTGTACTGGCTGGAGAGAAGAGAACCCTAGCGGCCAATGCCAAGTGGTCTTAGGAATCAGAGCCACGCGGGTGCCAGCGCCACCGAAGGTCTGCACTTTCCTCGTGAGTTTCCCAGGGCAGGTGGGGCGCTCCCTCCAGCTCCCTCCAGCCAGCTTCGTGCCTTGGGGGATCCTGTGCAGTATTTCACTTGGAATCTGGCCAGCATTTGTTTTCCTCGGCAGTTCAGGCCACCTAAAAAATGTTGAATGCCCCTCCAGAGTTTTTGAAAAACGTCGGCAACCTTTAGCTTTGAGTCACCCAGCCAGTGGGTAAATGAAAGGTGCAGGTAGCCATACGAATTGTGAATTGCAGAAGGCCTTTTTCTTAGACACTTCAAACTCGCTGCTACCTCCAGAGTGTGCCTTACTCCATCCAGGGACATGGATGAGGATCCGCTTCCTTGCCCCGCCCCACCTTGTCGCACCCCGCCGGTTCCTTCAGTGCCGGCAAGAGGGAGACCGATGACCTTTCATTGCCCTAAGTGGAGATTTTGGCGCCTCCGCGCCGTCACCTCAGCTCAGTGCTATTCCTACCGGACATCCCCTGGCGAGGGGTCGGAGCGACCAAGGACAGGCTCTCGCTGGCACTCAGGTTGGATTCTCTCTGGCTGGGGTCGTCACACACGGGAGGAAGCAGGCTGTTGCGGCCCCGCGCGGGGCTACCCTCACCTTGTCGGATCCTTCCCGCAGGCTGTGTGGGTGTGAGGTGGCTCCCGGTCCGCCTTGCCCTAGGCCACCCGGGACTCACCGGTGGGTCACCGCTTGGGGGCGATGCTCCATCCATCAGTAGAGAGGGCCGGGGGCGCAGCGGGGGCGGCCAGGCAGCCAGGGGCGGCGTTATGGATGGGGTGCTTTGAAGAGAGGGAATCCTGAAACTTGTGGTGGTGCCACCTGACCTGCTCCACCCAACTTTCCCTGGGTCCTAAGGTCCAAACGCTGGCGCCTGGGCAGGAATGAGAGGTGGCCTCGAGTTGCGGTTGGGCCAAAGGACAGCAGAGTGTGCGTTAAGATCCTGGACGCCGGAGCCAGACAGCCAACTTTGAAATGCATTTTTGAGCTATTTGACCTTGGTCAAATCTCTTAGTGTCTCCGTCAGTTTCCTCGCCTGGAAAGTGGCCGTGTAAGAACCATGACTACCGCATAGGGTCGTTATGAAGATTCCCATGTTCACAGAGTGCTCAGGACAGGGTTTGCTCAGAGTACTGTTGTTAAATAAGTAAAGCGGCAGGAAGGAGGTTGGGGAGAGGACTGGGAGAATACCAAGGATGACTCCAGCCGATCTTCCTCCCTGGACTAGCCAGGGCAATAAGATAAGGAGCCGTCAGGGTGTGGGGATTCTCAAGATGAAGATAATCCAGACACACATACAAAGAGCTAAAGTGCAACCCGCAAGCATCACAGGGGAATCGAGAAACCCTTGTCCAGATCCACTTGAATGGCCATGAAATACATGCAAAGTATGTCAGATTCACAAGAAATTAAATTCACGTTCTCTTTTTGTCATTAGTTTACAAAATGGCTGGGCTAGCACTTGGTGCACATACGGGTTTTCCCTTTCTGCTGATTGTTTATGAGAACATTCAGTGAATAATGGAATGTCCACTCAGCAATTCTAGTCTCTTCATGTGATTCATCATCCAAAGCCAGACACACTGGAGGGTGAAAGGGGGCATTAAAATTATGAAATTTTTGAAATATTTATTTTTGATTGAAAAAGTGTTTTATTGTACTAATGGACTTATAAAACAAAATAAGTAGTTCTTTAAAAATAACTATAAAATAGTTCTATTAAAACTATTTCCAAAAATATAGTTTCTAAAATGTAAAAATAAACATCTGTACAGTAAATAAAACTGTAGAATTCTGAATAATTATTCGTGCTACATATTCACAAACTTTAATTCGTTTCTTGGCCCTATTTCTAATATTGTGCCACTGGCATTTTTCTGAAGAATAGAGTTTTTTCAATTTGATTTTATTAATTAAATTTTTAAATAATATTGCCTGCAATCTTCTTCAAAGTTAATTTTTATGGTTAATCAATTTAAAAATGCTGGTACCTCCCATTTTATCTTACTAGGGCTGCCATAACAAGTGCCTCAGACTGAGAGGCCTAAACAACAGAAACTTATTTCCTCACAATACTGAGGGCTAGAAGTCCATGATTAGAGTTGGTTTCTTCTGAAGGCGTCTGTCCTTGGCTTATAGACGACCACCTTCTCCACACATCTTCACAAAGTCTTCCCTAGGTGTGTGTCTGCATCTTAATATCCTCTTCTTATAAAGACACCAATCGTACTGGATTAAGGCCCACCAAAATGACCTCATATTACCTCACTTACCTCTTTAAAAGCCATATCTCCAAATACAGTCACACTGTGGTAGTGGAGGTTGACACTTCAACATATAAATTTTGGAGGGACATAATTCAGCCCATAATACCTTCTACTGATTGTCTTTGTAGATCAGAAAATTTTTAACTCAAAAACTTTAATCGAGAAAAAATATCTCTACAGATGCTCAGAGCAAGTTCTGTCAAATGTAGGGTATTCTCAGTTCTATTTTTTCCATTAAAATGTTGAAATATTTCAACTCAAATGTTTCACAGGTGCTCTGTTTGCCTCCGTCCAGAGCTCCTTGCTTCAACAAACATCTTTACAAGAGGAAACTTGTCGAGTAAGTTATCTCTATGACTCTTTGAAATGTCTCACCAGATTTAGATGTTGCAAGATCATAGGTCTCTTAAGTTTCTTTCCAATCTAATATAGCAATAAATGTATCTGATTAAAAATAATATCTTATAAAATAGTTGCTCCATCAAAAGATTCTTCCCAAAAATTGAAATATTATAAATTGCAATTATAGAATTTGTATATTGTATAGCATTAGAGCACTCCTTATTTGATTCGTTCTTGCCTCTTTCAAAGTTTCACTATTTGCAACATCCTTTGTTCAATATCAACTTACTAAAATGTCCTAAGTTTAGAGCATCTTGGAGCTTCATTTGCTGAATACTTTGATGAAAAAATGTATAACTGCTCATTTGAGATGAAGGCAGAGCAAGATGGCCAAATAGAAGCCTCCACTGATTTTCCTCCCTGCAGGAACACTAAATTTAACAACTCTCTAAACAAAAAAATACCTTTATAAGAACCATAAAATCAGGTGAGTGATCACTGTATTGGGTTTTAACTTCATGTCAAGAAGAGGATAGGAAAGACGGTCTTGAATTGCCAACACCACCCTTCCTGCATCCCCTGGCAGTGGCTACATGGTGCGGAGATGGAATCTGTGCACGTGGAGGAAGAACACAGTGATTGTAGGACTTTGCACTGGAACTTAGTGCCAACAGTGGACAGAACTTAGCTGGCACCCATGAAGGGAACATTTATTTAGACAAGCCCTAGCCAGAGGGGAATCGCCCACCCCAGTGATTGTAGCTTCAGTTCAGCAAACCTTGCCACCATGGGCTAAAGTTCTCTGGGGTCCTAAAAACCTGGAAAGGCAGTTTGGGCCACAAGGACTGCAACTTCTAGGCAAGTTCCGGTGCTGTGCTGGGCTCAGAGCCAGTGAACTTAAGGGACATGTGATCTAGTGAGACACCAGCCAGGGCAGCTAAGGGTATACTTGCATTACCCCTCCCCTAACCCTAGGCAGTGCAGCTCAAAGCTCAGAAAGAGACTCCTTTTCTCCGCTTGAGGAGAGGGGAGGAAGAATAAGGAGGACTTTGTCTTGCAACTTGAATACCAGCTCAGCCACAGTAGAAGAGATCACAAGGCAGAGTTCTGAGACCCCCTTTCCAGCTCTAGCTCCCAGATAACATTTCTAGACACACCCTGAGCCAGAAGGGAGCCTGCTGACTTGAAGGGAAGGACCCAGGCCTGGGAGAGTTCATTACCCACTGACTGAAGAGCCCCTGGGCCCTAAATAATTGGCAGTGGTACCCAGGCAAGTACTCATTGTGGGCCTTTTGTGAGACTGAGGGCCATGCTGAATTTAGGTGTGTCCCAGCACATTCCCAGCTGTTATGGCTACAAAGAAAGAGGGCCTTTCTGCTTAAGAAAATCAGAGGGAATAATAAACAGAACTTTGTCTTGCAGGTTAGGTACCAGCTCAGCTGCAATAGGCTAGAGCACCAGGAAGGCTCTTGGGGTTACCAATTCTAGGCCTTAGCTCTTGGATGGCATTTCTGGACCTCCCCAGGGCCATAGATGATCCCACTGATCTGAAGGGTGAATCTCAGAGTGATGCATTCATCACAAGCTGACTGAAGAGCCCTAGGGCCTTAAGTGAACATCAGTGGAAGCCTGGCAGTATTCCCAATAAGCCAGTGGTGATGATGGCCACGGGGAGAGACTCCTCTGCCCATGAAAAGGGGAAGTAAGAGAGGGAAGGATTTGTCTTGTGTCTTGGGTGTCAGTTAAGCTACAGCAGAACAGAGCATCAGGTAGATTTCTAAGATTTCTGACTCCAGGCTCTGGCTACCAGACAGCAGAGCTCAAGAGAACTCACCACCCTGAAGGGAAGAACACAGCCTGGCTGGCCTTGCTGCCTGATGATTGTAGAGCTCTAGGGCCTTGAGTGAACATAGGCAGTAGCCAGGTAGTGGTAATGATGGGCCTTGGGTGATACCCAGTGCTGTGCTGATTTCAGGTCTGACCCAGCACAGTCCCAGCGGTGGTGGCCACAGGGGTGCTTGTGTCACCCCCTCCTGCAACTCCAGGCAGCTCAGCACAGAGAGAGAGACTTTGTTTGTTTGAGAGAACGTAAGGGAAGAGAAAATAATCTCTGCTTGGTAATCTAGGAAATTCTTCTGGATCTTATCCAAGACCAACAAGATGATACCTCTACAAGTCTGCAAGAACCACAGCTTTACTAGGTGTGGGATGCCCACCAATGCAGATGTGACATCAGTGAACAAAAACTTAGATCACAACACTCAAATCCCCTCAAATACCTGGAAAGCCCTCCCAAGAAGGATGGGTGGGAAATAGCCCAGACTGCCAAGACTACGATCAACACCTAACTCTTCAGTGCCCAGATACTGACAAATATCCACAAGCAACAAGATCATCCAAGGAAACATAACCTCACCAAAAACATGAACACTAAATAAGGAACGAGGGGCCAATCCCAAAGAAACAGAGATTTGTGATCTTTCATACAGAGAATTCAAAATAGCTGTTTTGAGGAAATTAAAAAAAAATCAACATAACACAGAGAAGGAATGCAGAATCCTATCAGATAAATTTAGTGAAGAAATTGAAGTAACTAAAAAGAATCAAGCAGAAATTCTGGAGTTGAACAACGCAATTGACATACTGAAGAATGGATCAGACTCCCTTAATAGCAGAACTGATCAAGCAGAAGAAAGAATTAGTGAGCTTGAAGACAAGCTATTTGAAAATACACAGTCAGTGGAGATTAAGAAAACAAAACAAACAAACAAAAAACAAGAAAGAATGAACCATGCCTACAAGAGAGCTAGAAAATAGCTACAAAAGGGCAAATCTAAGAGTTACTGGCCTTAAAGAGGAGGTGGAGAGAAATGTATATTAATGCATAGAAAGTTTATTCAAAGGGACAATAACAGAGAACTTACCAAACCTAGTGAAAGATAGCAATATTCAAGTACAAGAAGGCTATAGAACACCACACAGATTTAACCCAAAGAAGACTATCTCAAGACATTGAATAATCAAACTCCCAAAGATCAAGGGTAAAGAAAGGATCCTAAAACAGCAAGAGGAAAGAAACAAGTAACATACAAAGGCGCTCTGATATATCTGGCAGCAGACTTTTCAATGGAAACCTAATAGATCAAGAGAAAGCAGCATGATATCTTTAATGTGCTGAAGGAAAAAAAAAACACTTTTATCCTAGAATAGTATATCCAGCAAAAAATCCTTTAATTATGAAGGAGAAATGAAGACTTTCTCACATAAATAAAAGCTGAGGAATTTTATCAGCACCAGAATTGTCCTACAAGAAAAGCTAAAGGGAGTTCTTCAATCTGAAAGAAGAGGGCATTAAAAAAAACAAGGAATTATCTGAAAGCACAAAACTCAATGGTAATATTAAGTACACAGAAAAACACAAAATAGTATAACACTGTAATTGTGGTGTATAAACTACTAATATCTCGAGTAGAAAGACTAAAAGATGAACATATCAAAAACAATAATGACAACTTTTCTAGACAGACAATACAATAACATAGATATAGAAACAAGAAAAAGTTAAAAAGCAGGAAGATGAAGTTAAAGTGTGGTTTTTGTTAATTTTCCCTTTGCTTA
This sequence comes from Pan paniscus, assembly GCF_029289425.2. Taxonomy (NCBI): domain Eukaryota; kingdom Metazoa; phylum Chordata; class Mammalia; order Primates; family Hominidae; genus Pan; species Pan paniscus. Next base: position 115,779,216 of record NC_073249.2, read on the forward strand.
TTTATTAGTTTTGTTTATATAATCAGTGCTAAGTTGTTATCAGTTTAAAATAATGAGATTTAAGACATTACTTGCAAGCCTCATGGTAGCCTCAAATAAAAAAACATACAGCAGATACACAAAATATAAAAAGCAAGAAATTAAAAATAGCACAAGAGAAAATGACCTTCACTAAAAGGAAGACAGGAAGGAAGGAAAGAAGTAAGAGGAGATCACAAAACAGCCAGAAAATAAATAACAAAATGGCAAGAGTAAGTCCTTACTTATCAATAATAACATCCAATGTAAATAGACTAAACTTTCAGATCAAAAGACATAGAATGGCTGAGTAGATTAAAAAACAAGACTCAATTTTCTGTTGCCTACAAGAAACACACTTCACATATAAAGATATACATAGACTGAAAATAAACAGATGGAAAAAGATATCGCAAGGAAATAGAAACCAAAAAAAGAGTAAGAGTAGCTATACTTGTATCAGACAAAATATATTTCAAGACAAAATCTATAAGAAGAGACAAAGAAAGTTGTTACATAATGATAAAGGGGTCAATTCAGCAAGAGGCTATAACAATAATAAATATATATGCCTCCAACATTGGAGCACCCAGATATGAAAAGCAAATATTCTTAGAGCTAAAGAGAGAGGTAGACCCCAATACAATGACAGCTGAAGACTTCAACACCCCACTTTCAGTATTGGAAATCAACAAAGAAACATTGGACTTAATCTGTCCTATAGACCAAATGGACCTAATAAACATTTATAGAACATTCCATTCAGCAGCTACAGAATACACATTCTTCTCCTCTGCACATGGATCATTCTCAAGGGTAGAGCATATGGTAGGACACAAGTCTTAAAACATTCAAAAGAATTGAAATAATATCAAGTATCGTCTCTGAGCACAATGGAATAAAACTAGAAATAAATGACAAGAGGAATTTTGTAAACTATATAAACACATAAAAATTTAAAAATATGCTCCTGAATGAACATTAGGTCAATGAAGAAATTAAGAAGGAGATTAGAAAATTTCTTGAAACAAATGATAACGGAAACACAACATACCAAAACCTCTAGGATAGAGTGAAGCAATACTAATACGGAAGTGCCTACATTTAAAAAGTATAAAACTTCAAATAAACAACCTCACAATGCATCTTAAAGAATTAGAAAAGGAAGAGAAAGCCAAACCCAAAATTAGTTGAAGCAAAAAAAAGTAATAAAGATTAGAGCCAAAGTAAATGGAATTGAAACAAAAAATACAAAACATCAGTGAAACAATAAAAAGTTGTTTTTTTGAGAAGATAAACAAAACTGACAAACCTTTAGCCAGACTAAGAAAAAGAGACAAAAATAAATAAAATCAGAGATGCAAACGAAGGCATTGCAACGAATACCACAGAAATTCAAAGCATCATGAGTCTCCTTTGAGCAACTATATGTCAATAAATTGGAAAACCTAGAAGAAATGGATAAATTTCTAAACACATACAACCTACCGAGGGAAACCATAAAGAAATCCAAAGCCCTGAGCAGATCAATAAGAAGTAGTGAGATTGAGGCTGTAATAAAAGTCTCCCAGCAGGGAAAAGCCCAGGACTCAGTCGCTTCTGTATTAGTCAGTTCTCACATTGCTATGAAGAAATACCTAAGACTGGGTAATTTATAAAGAAAAAAGGTTTAATTCGCTCATGATTCCACAGGCTGTACAGAAAGCATGATGCTGGCATCTGCTCAGCTTCTGAAGAGGCCCCAGGAAACTTACAATCGTGGTGGAAGGCAAAGGAGGAGCCAGCACATCACATGGCCAGACCAAGAGAAAGTGATGGGGAGTTGCCCAGCTCTCTCAAGAACTCACTCATTATCATGAGAACAGCACCAAGAGAAAAATCAGCTCCCGTGATCCAATCACCTCCCACCACCTCCAAGACTGGGGATTAAGATTTGACATGAGATTTAGTCAGGGACACAGATCCAAATGATATCAACTTCACTGCTGAATTTTACCAAACATTTAAAGAGGAACTAATAATAATCCTATTCGACTATTCTGAGCAACAGAGGAGGAGGGAATAATTCCAAACTTATTCTATGAAGCTAGTATTACCCTAATAACAAAACCAGACAGACACATCAAAAAAAGAAAACTGCAAGTCAATATCCCTGATGAACATTGATTCAAAAATCCTCAACAAAGTAATGGCAAATTGAATTCAAAAATACATTAAAAAGATCATTATAACCAAGTGGGATTTGTCTCAGAGATGCAAGGATAGTTTGACATATACAAATTCATCAATGTGATCATCCATATGATAATTTCAACTGATGCTGAAAGAGCATTTGATAAAATTCAACATCCATTCATGATTAAAAAAACACTAAATAACTGGATATAAAATAAATAGACCTCAACATGATATAAGTCATATACAATAGACCCACAGCTAGTATCACATTGAATGGGGAAAACTGAAAGCCTTTCTTCTAAGATCTGGGACATGACAAGGATGCCCACTTGCACCACTGTTATTCAACCTCGTACTGGAAATCCTAGCTAGAGCAATAAGACAAAAGAAAGAAATAAAGGGCATCAAAATTGGGAAGGAAGAAGTTAAACTATTCTTCTTCACAGATGATATAATCTTATATTTGGAAAAACCTAAATACTCCACCAAAAACTATTAAAACTGAAACAAATTCAGTAAAGTTGCAGAATTCAAAATCAACATAACAAATCTGTAGCATTTTAATATGCTAACAGCAAACAATCTGAAAATGAAATAAAGAAAGTAACCTCATTTTCAGTAGCCATAAATAAAATAAAATATGTAGGAATAAACTTAACCCCAAAAGAGAAACATCTCTACAATGACAATTGTAGAACATTGATGCAAGAAATTGAAGAGGAGATAAGAAACGGAAAGATATTTCATGTTCCTGGATTTGGAAGAATCAATGTTGTTAAAAATGTCCATACTACCCCAAGCAATTTATAGATTAAATGCAATCCCTATCAAAATACCGAAGACATATTCACAGAAATAGAAAAAAAAATGCTAAAATTTATGTGTAAGCACAAAAGACTGAGAATAGCCAAAGCTATCCTGAGCAAAAATAACAAAACTGGAGGAATCACATTATCTGATTTCAAATTATACTACAGAGCTATAGTAACCAAAACAGCATGATACTGGCATGCTGACACATAGACCAATGGAATACAATGTCGAACCCAGAAACATATCCGTACATCTACAGTGAGTTCCTTTTTGACAAAGACACCAAGAACATACATTGGGGAAAGAACAGTCACTTCAATAAATTATGCTGGGAAAACTGGATATCTATATGCAGAAGAATGAAACTAGACCCCTATCAGTCACCATATACAAAAATCAAATAAAATGGATTAAAGACTTAAATCTAAGAACTCAAACTATGAAACTACTAAAATAAAACATTTAGAAACTCTGTAGGACATTGGACTGAGCAAAGATTTCTTGAGTAATACCCCAAAAGCACAGGCAACCAAAGCAAAAATGGACAAATGGGATCATATCCAGGTAAAAAGATTTCGCATAGCAAAAAAACAAAACAAAACAAAACAAAACAAAAAAAAACACTTAACAAAGTGAAGAGACAACTCACAGAATGGGAGAAAATATTTGCAAACTATCCATCTGGCATATATATATAGAAGAAGCTCAAACAACTCTATAGGAAATAAGTCTTTTACTAATAATTCAATTAAAATGAGCAAAAGACAGAAATTCAAAAGAAGACATAAAAATGGCAAACTCGTGTATGAAAGGTGCTCAACATAATCAATCATCAGAGAAATACAAATCAAAACTACAATAAGATATAATCTCACCCCAATTAAAATGGCTTTCACCTAAAAGACAGGCAAGAACAAATGCTGGCTCATATTTGGATAAAAGAGGATGCTCATACACTGTTTGTGGGAATGTAAATTAGTACAACCAATATGGATAACAATTTGGAGTTTCCTCAAAAAACTAAAAATAAAGCCGCCATATGATCTAGCAAACTCACTGCTAGTATATACTCAAAAGAAAGGAAATCCATATATCAAAGAGATATCTTCACCCCTATGCTTATTGCACCACTATTCACAATAGCCCAGATTTGGAATCAACCTAAGGGTCTTTCAACAGATGCATGGATAAAGAAAATGTGGTGCATATACACAACAGAGCACTATTCAGCCATAAAAAATAATTAGATCCTGTCATTTGCGACAATGTGGATGGAACTGAAGGTCATTATGTTGCGTGAAATAAGCCAGACACAGAAAGACAAACTTTACATGTTCTCACTTATTTTGGGAGCTAAAAATTAAGACAATTGAACTCATGGAGATAGAGAGTAGAATGATGGTTACCAGACCCTGGAAAGGATAGTGGGTGGGTGAGGGAGAAGTGGGGATAGTTAATGGGTACAAAAAAATAGAAAGAATGAACAAGATCTAGTATTTGATAGCAAAACAGGGTGATTATAGTCAATAATAGTTTAATTGTACATTTAAAGATAACTTAAAGAGTATAATTAAATTTTTGTAACACAAAGGATAAATGCTTGAGTTGATAGACACCCATTTACCCTGAGATGATTATTATGCATTATATGCCTGTAACAGAATATTTAATGTACCCCTAAATATATACAACTACGATGTGCCTACAGAAATTAAAGAAGAAAAATTTATAATAATTCTGAATAAAATGCAACCAAACTTAGAAGACTTGTGTACCAAAAAAGTTCAATACTATCGTGGGACACTTCAAATTAATTAAAAAGTAATTCTTCCATGACTCAAACATTTCTAAAATCCTATTGACAATAGGCAGCAAGGAGAGAAAGCACATAGTGCTGTGATGTGTGTTGTCTTGTATTCAGTATCAGTGTTGTTAATAAAATTTTATAGATCAGTTACTTTATGTATATAAAAATATCTAAAAATTTGGCAATTTTTATTTTGAATGATAAAATATCAGTTTTGGGGACATATAGAGTGATTTATAGTCTGCAACCAATTTTTAGAACATTTCTGCCCTATAGTTGTTTTAATTTAGAAGAAAATACACTTTATTGTTTTTCATAATGTTATGCTTCCATCAATATTTGAATTCATATTGTCACCATAAAAATAATTGATTTTCAATGCTGAACTTCTAAACTGAATCTACAATAGCTTTTACAATGATGTCAGATGTTTCATGCTGCTATGGTTTGAATGTGTCCTTTCCAAAATTCAGCTGTTGCCAATGTGATAGCATTAAGAGGTGGGGTATTTAAGAGGTGATTAGGCCATATGGGCTCCTCCCTCATGAATAGGATGAAGGCCCTTTTTTATCATTATTATTATACTTATTATACTTTAAGTTCTAGGGTACATGTGCACAATGTGCAGGTTTGTTACATAGATATACATGTGCCATGTTGGTTTGCTGCACCCATCAACTCATCATTTACATTAGGTGTTTCTCCTAATGCTATCCCTCCCCCAGCCCCCCATCCCCTGACAGGCCCCAGTGTGTGATGTTCCCCGCTCTGTGTCCAAGTGATCTCATTGTTCAATTCCCACCTGTGAGTGAGAACATGTGGTGTTTGGTTTTCTGTCCTTGTGATAGCTTGCTGAGAATGATGATTTCCAGCTAGGATGAAGGCCCTTTTCAAAGTGGCTTCATGCAGCAATTCAGCTAGCCTGCCCTTCTGCTTTCTTGCCATATAAGGATGCAGCAAGAAGGTCTTCATCAGAGACCAGATACAGTCACCTTGATCTGAGACTTTCCAGCCTCCAGAAATGTGAGAAATAAATCTTTGTTTTCTATAAATTACCCAATTTGCAGTATTCTGCTATAGCAGCATAAATGGACTAAGACATTTAGAAGGAATACTGTTTTTACATAATGTTATGTTCCATCAATATTTGAATTCATATCACTACAAAATAATTAATTTTAGTGTTGAACTATTTAACTGAATTTAAAATAGCATTTATGATAACATCCAATGTCTCTCCTTTAACGAAATGAACTACCAAAAAGCTTTATTTTTATTTCATAAGCTGTGTGAAAAAAAAAATCCAACTATCCCATCATTATTTGAATAACTATCTTATCTGATTTTCTATTTGAAATATCTGATGACATTGATATTAACTTGGTATTATTTAAACGCTTGGAAAGTTGTTCTGCAAATAGAACTTCACTTTTATATATGTACACACACAGATATAAAACTTGGAATAGAAAAAGAGAAAAGTTAATTTGAAGCATCAGTCACTTGATCTACCTAAATGAAAATTTATGTTTCATTTAGTGTCTTAGTCCACTCAGGCTGCTGTAACAAAATACAATAAACTGGGTAGATTATAAACAACAGACATTTATTTTCCCCAGTTCTGGAGGTTAGGAATCCAAGATGAAGAAGTGGGCAGATTCAGTGTCTGGTGAGGACCCACTTTCTGGTTTATACATAAAAGCTTCTAGCTGTGTCCTTACATGGTGGAAGAGGTTTGCTAGTTCTCTGGGTTCTCTTTATAAGGCCCCTAATTCTAAGCACCTCCCATAGGCCTCATTTCCCAATACTATCACCTGGGGGTTAGGATTTCAATGAATTTGGCTAGGGACACAAACATTCAGACCATGGCACCTAGTGATATAAATAATACCTTTGGCAACTACTTTTGTGAAATCATCATCTTTAGGCAAAATCCTCTTAAAATAATGATTTCTTTGAAGTAGACGCTGATGCTTGTTCAGCAGATTCATGTCTTTTGGTTTTCATGCTATGTCAAACAACCCCATGGTGGTTGGTAAATGTCAACCAACATCTTATGCAAGTTGTACATAAGTTATACATTCACCATCAACTTTCTTGGAAAATGGAAATTCATTACTTAATTTTTTATTATCTAGACATTTGAACTTTTAAAGCTCATTGCTGACAAAAGAATTTATTTGCAAAATAAAAAGTCTTACCAAACAATAAAATAAATAAGTGGTTGTAGATTTATACTACACAATAGATGATAAAGCCCTTGTAGGAAGAGCATGCAGACTACTCTCTACAAACTCAGTGGAATGTCTTCTTAGTTTCTATTAATATTTCCCTGTTTATATTCCACATACTCTTAACCTATAATTACCCACTGATCCTACTGACATGTGGCCTGATGGCTTTATGCATCTCACAGGCCATGGCACAACTGGCTGGTCCACGAAGGGGTTGGCAGGAGCAGCAGTCCCTCACCAGTCCTGGAGACCAGAGGTGACAGCTATCTCTAGCTACTTCCGTCCTAGTGCACATCAGTTTATTAGCAAGCACCCAGCAAGTAGTCATTGAAAGGGGGCTGTAATTTGTTTTGTCAGAAAAGGGCCAGGAAAGGAGAGGGGTTATCTCTGGTAAATGTTCAGATTTAACCACATATTAAAGAACTCTGTTTATGAAACACGGCAAAAAGTAGTATAAAGTGGAGGTGTATGAATTCATGTCATATAACTTCAATACAATAGTAATAAAAATACTTTATAATAAAAACTTTAAACCCACACAATTGCTAAATGGATTGGACACTGGTACAATAGTTAACCAGGACTTTCCCGAGCAAACAGAGATGTATAGACATCCTGCTTATACTCCAGCTAGCCAGATGGGAGGGACAAAATAAACTTCTGGGGATTCTGCTTATGACTGATTATGACAGTTTTGTCAGAAGCGTATAATCCACAGACTCCCTCCCTATCCACCAATAAACAAGTTAAGGTGGCTGGACAAAGAGGTGTCTCCCTTGCTTGGTGAGCTGCATTCTTCCTGCCTTCTGCAGCATGGTAACTGGGGAAAAAGCCAAGGCCAGGTTCTGGAGGTGGTAGGAGAAAGAGGACCTCTGACTCCTGCTGTAATGTGGTTTTTCTTCTAGCTTTCTTATTGCCTTCCCTAAGGGAATCAAAGGGTACGTTGCAGCATGGTGTGGCAATAAAATGATAATAAATGAATTTGTTTTGGAAATGAAGTAATCTTGAAATCATCGGCGATGGTCTTTTTTTCCTAACCTCATAGGTGTGGAAGTGGTGTGTGTAAACTAGCCCGTGGTTAGCCCATCATGCTGTGTCTTTAAAACACAGGCTTTCTTAGGGTTGTTTGCCATGGAGTTGGGAAATGAGTAAACTTCGTGAAGAGTTCCTGAAGAGGGTGGATGCCGTAAATTAAGTGTTCCAAGTCCAGCCACTCTTCTGGGTCCTTCCGCAAGACCCTTTGAAGGCATATTTGTGAGAAAGAATGAGGCTTTATTTTCTCTTGTTCCTTAGAGCCTATTTCCTCTCTCGTCCTGCTTCAGGAGGGGCCAGAGTGCCAGAACTTCCCATAGAGATGCTCAGAGAGGTCCCAGGTACCTGTTCCTCCTTCTCTCTCAGCCTCAATGTTTGGGCATCTTCTGGGAGCTTGTGGACAACGAGGATTAGGGGGTGGCAGTAGGTTGTCTTTTACTTGCAGGATAGTATCACACAGATTTATAAATCAAAACAGACAACTTGGCATTCACATGCAAAACTTCCCTTTAATCATCATTTAGTCTTACAATCTCCAAGGGACCCAACAGGTGAATAGCTTATGCCCAGTTACAGCAAGAGCAGCTGGTATCAAAGACCAGGACTTCCTGACAAGCCTCCTCATACATGTGCTCATCCACACAGTTGTAGAAGGCATGCTTGCTGGGGGGACTAGGATACAGACCTTTGGACTTCCCAGTACAGAATCCACTGCCACCAGTGCTGCCACCCCCAGGTGCTGCAGTGATGATGGGGGCCAAGCTGGTGCCCAGGATAGAGGTGGGCACTCTGCAATCTGAAGAGAGAAGGAAAATGGTCCCCATAAGCTCAGGAGAGGACTCCTTTCCCAGGATGAGTGTCATGTCTGTAAGGTCACTCTGGGTTTCTCTCAGTACACATCCTACCTAAACCAGTGGTTTAATGCTCTGAGCCTGAATCGAGGATACCCAAGTTCATAGCCCAGCTCTGCCATGAGCTATGTGACCATGAGAAATTCATTAACACTTCTCTGAGCCTCAATTTCCTCTCTGAAATGATGGCATAATTGTATCATCTCTTAGAATTATTAGGTAAAGCATTTTCCAATGTGCACACTATATAACATAGTGAGTACCACGTAATTATTAGCTTTTATTTGTAAGTAAACTAATACACCTGGCACCAAGAGTGCCTATGAGAATTATACGAAATCTAAAAGAACCAGCAGGCTTGAGACGGAATAAAGATTCAATGATTAGCACTAGCTTTTTCCACAGCTTCCCAGCCCCTCTTTCTTCCTGGACTTGCCCTGTTCTTGGGGCTGAGACAGAATCATGTGTTGAGACCATCTGTAGCTCTGCTCCCCACTTCAGGAAAGATGCTAGCTGAGCCCCTTTACAGTTCTCCTTCTCTCATTCCTTTCCTCATCTTCTAAGTTTTTAATCCCTCCCTTGCTTTTTTTTTCCTCTGACCCACAAAGTTCATAAAAGCTGGAGCCGAGCAGCAGTGACAGGGAATACGGTGTTTTTGTCCCCTTCCCTACCCACGCTCCAGCATGTTCAGTTTACTTTATAGAAGCTTCACTGAGTAGCTCTACAGAGGAGAATCCTCCAGAATATTGATAGGTCCCCTTTTACTTGCCAGGGCTCTCACTCATGGCCTGCCCCCTAGTAAGTCCGCTGGGTCTTGCTTTCTGGGTCCTAAATGCAAGTTCCAACTGGACACACTAAGACAGCTGGAAGATCTGGAGGAGGCCTTGTTTGAGGTGAGACTGGGAGGAGCTCTGGTCTTCTCTTCCTCTTAACCATGCCTAGTTTGTTATCTCATGGCTGGTAGGTCATCACTACTTACTGGGTGCAGAGACACCAAGTGCGGATTTGAGTGCATTCATGAGAGGGTATTTGCCTCATCCACAGAAAGTGCCTGTGAAATTATCCAGGTCAATGGCCCAGACAATGGCCCCTCCAAATCTGTTCTTTAGGAGCCACTAAACCAGAGGGAGAGAACCAGGGGGATTCTGGGCTGTCCTTGCACAAATGCAGGGAGTAACTCTAGCAGGATGGCAGGAGGACCATGATCTAGTCATGGAGAGGAGAGACTGGGGGTGGGTTTTGAGGAGGCAACTTTGAGGAATTCATGAACATATTTGGATGTACAGGACTGTAGGACTAAGTCACAGAGAATGAGTCTTGGCCCCAAGCAGCTCTTACCCCCTGCCCTTTGTTATCACCGACCACCTTCTGAGAAGGCACCTCAGAGCTGGAGTTTGGGTGGGTTGAGTGCTATAGAGATATAGGGCCCTTCACAAAGCAAAGTACCTGGGCAAAGTGAGAGGGCTCTAGATGGAAGGTGTAGGGTGAAGGGCCCTGGGATTGATAAACAGCAATTATGTCCTCCCCAGACCTGAGCATAACCTCACAGACCAGAGGCTCTATCGCCTCCTGATTTGGGCTCAGCCTGTGTGAATTTGCCATGGGCAGGAGATAGGCAAAGGAGAGCAAAAAACTCTGTGGTCTACACTTTGTCTTTGGAGTGGGGAAGAACACCTGTATCAAGAAGCAGGAAGCATGAATCAAAGAGCTGCATGAGGACCAGAGAAGAGCAGGGGAGGGGGCCAAAGGAGAGTCTCCAGGGGTGGGAAGAAGGAGAAAGTGCAGGAGTCAAGGAAAGGAAGGAAAAGGAGGTGAAGGGGTTGCTCCAACTGTCAGGCTCCGTGGCTGGGTCACTGGCTCACCCTGAAACTTCACAACCTCTCTGTGTCTCTCCTCACCTCCCTCAGGGGTCTCCTGGGATTGCAATTCAAGGGCAACTGGAGGGTAGGTCCCCCAACTCTCCCCAACCATGCATTAGGAAGAGTGTGGAGGGCCTTACCTTGAGGGTGAAGCTCTTGGAGTTGTTGTACCTGATCCACTGGTTCCCCTTGTAGACATAAGGCACCTCCCAGGGGGCATTCCACACCTAGGTGGCTCCTTTCGGGAAGGAGTAGAACTGGGGCAGGTACAGAAGGAGCAGTCATAACTCAGATTGGCCCTGCTGTACTCAGGCCAATTCTCTGTCCTCCCTCCATTTCTTTTCTAAGATCCACATCCCAGCCCATTCCCCTTTGCTGGAAATAATAGAACCTGGTTCCAGTGTCACCCAGCTCCCTGCCCTGCTTTTGTCCCATGGGACAGTGGAGTGCTCTAGCTAGAGAGATGAGACATGAATTCAGTCCTTTGTCTGCCAATAACCTCATGTGCAACAATGAACAAGCAGCTTCTTTATGCCTTGTGTCCTGGTTTCCTTTTGAAATGAATTTGTTCCGTTTGAAAGAGTTGTGTCTCAAAACAGCTAATAAGAGGACAGTATAACATAGTGGGTAAGGTCTGAGATTCTGGAGCTGGACAACTTAAGTTTGAATTCCAGCTCTGCCACTTACTAATTCTGTGACCTTGAGCAAATTACTTAACCTCTCTGTGCCTCAGTCACCTCTTGAATAAGATGGGGAGAATGCAGTACCTTATTGTTTGTTAAATGAGACGATATATAAAAGTCACTTGGAGCACAACCTGGCTCTCCATTTGCACTCAGTAAGCATTAGCTAGTTCTAATATTAAAGATGCATGTTTACTTTAAAAGGTTAACATTTAAGATGTTTTATCAATCTTTCACTCTTCCTTTCTCTCACTGCCACATATATTCAGAGCAGTCAGCAACAGGGTACCCTCTACTGGAAATCAGAGTGTAGAATCTCTCCATTGACTTATCTTCAACCTTGAGAACAGAGAGAGTGGGTCCTCTAGGCCCTCTGAGGACATTACCTCAAAGTAGGCAAGGGTTCCAGCCTCCTGTGTATAGGGCCCAGAAGTCCCAGGGCCAGAAGTGGGAGCATCCAGGCCATGATTGGCAGGATTACTGAGAGTGAAGGTGTGAGCATAAGCCCCAAAGCCCACCATCAGCTTCTCAGTAGAGGCACCTTGGCTCTTCCAGTAGTTCATTGCATAATCCTGGAGGCAAGATGAGGAAGATATCATGAGAAAGCAGCTGAGTATGTACCCAGAGGCCTTGGAACAGCCAGGTTTTCTGCCTAATTCCCTAGTATCTCCAGGTACAGCATCCAGTCAAACCCCTTCCACAGTCCAATCTCATTGAAAGGAAAGGAGTGCTGCCCCTTCTAGAATGGGTGTTAAGAGAGGTTCATTGCTTTAGTAGCAGGGCCCAGTGTTAGCCAGAGATCCTCTTTTTCCTCATACTGGAGTTCATTTGGGGCATGACTGGTGTTCAGCCATGCATCCACTTGTCTTCCAAATGGGCTTACTACAATGCTGAGGATTGTTCGTGCATGGAGCATCGACTGGGAGATTTTCCCATGTCAATTTTTAAATCTCTGGTTGAAATCTCCACTGAAATGACATCTAGCCCATTTACTCACCTACTAATCATTAGGCAGACTAACTATTACAGCTGCCTAAACCACATAAATTAGGAAGAAACAGGGTGGAAGGGAGGGAAGGAAGAGTGGGAAGAAGATGGATCATGAGATGTGCTCCTAGCATAAGTGGAAAATATATTTTTTAAAATTCCCCAATGTTTGGGATTATCCCAAGCCACTATTCTGCTTCCTTTTTTTGTGAAAGATGAATGGATACAATCAGTCACAGGGACAGGGAGGTAGAGAACATGAGCTGTCCATCAAGTTTCTTGGTCTCCTTTGCAGTCTGGGGCAGGGGATCCAGTGACAGGCTTTGAAGATGTCTGTTAGGACTGACTTCCTCACTCACCATATTAAAGTATTTGTAGTCTCCCTGGTCATTAGGTCCTGCAAATGGGGGTGTCCTCTCCTATGAAGCCCTCCCAGGAGCCCCTTAGGTCACAGGTCATCACACTGATGAGGTCCATGTACCTTAGGTAGCTGGGAGAGGGAGCAAGAGGAAATAAATGACCCAGGGAAATCATTCTTTCTAACCCACTACCCCTAACACTCCTAGTCCCAAATCGGCTGATTGCAGATTTGACAAACAGCCAAATCTGCTGTTTGCCACTATGCAATAAAGTTTCCCTTATGCATTGTTATTCTTTATTCCATTCTCCCTCACCTTCATCTCAAGAGAACCTGGAACATAAAAGGCACCCACACCATGATCACTATCTGGTTACACTCAGACCTTCAGGACTTGTAGAAGCTTGAGACTCAATTAACCTTCTCCAAATGACCGTTTACCCTAGAGAACCTTGGAGATAGACTTAGAAACGAGGCCAGCATTCATACTGTCTCCCTCTGCCTCTTCCTCAGGAATTGAGGTCATTTCATTCCTCTGAGATAGAGTCCTCTCTATCCTGGGTACCTGAGCATTGGTCACTGGTATCTGGGCATTTGACAATGCCCGGGGAAGGTCTAAGGGTCACTTAGCTCTGAATATGAGCTCCTGGGTTTGCTTACCTTGACATCTCGGGGATCTGGTAGGCAGTCTCAATGGTACCTTTGCCAGCTGACACAGCAGCAGACATCAACAATCTGGGCTTTTTGCTGCGGGTAGACTCTTGCTCAAAAGCCTCATACATTTCCTGTGAAACAGAAGACACTGAACACAGGCTAGAGGGACAAGTGGGCATGTGACGAGGTCACAGCTCTTATGAAGAAAGCTGCAACGTGCTCGGTTTAGAGTCCTTTGATCCAAAAGCTGTTGTTGGTCTCTGGGGACAACAGTAAGCTGTCTTCTGAAAACTTGGAAATGAGGGAAATTCGGTCATCCTCTGACAGTTAAATTTTAGAATAAACAAATCTGTCCAGAGTAGAATTTTTTTTAAAAGGAGGGAGATTGTATTAAAGAGATAAAAATGGCCTCCAGCACTGCAAACTGTATATGTGATTGCATCTAAACATCAGAAAAATGGAAGAAGGGGAAATAAGAGCATCGAAGCCAACATTGGTGCTCAAAGGTATACTTCTCACTGCCAGTCGGAGTTTTCCCCAAAACAGAGATCTGCTCTTACACTAAAGAGATGAGGCTGTGAGCCAGAAAGGGTGAGATCCACACCCCTGGCCAGCATATATTCAGCCTCTCTCAGAACCCCTCTCCAGAGAGAGGCCTTGTCCCAGCCCGCTGTGGGCCAGATCGTGTATTCTTTGGACACAGTGAGGGTGAGACACCTTCAACAGGATGGTGAAGAGCTGCTGGGTGTCAGCTGGGCTGCCACGATTGCCTGGATACTCCCAATCAATGTCCAGCCCATCGAAGTTGTACTTCCTCAGAAACTGTATGGCTGACTGCATGAAGGTCTGGCGGTTCTCAGCAGTGGCCGCCACATCAGAGAATCTGGAGTCAATAAGTCATTGTAGCCTAAATCACAGTAGCCTAAGCTCCTGAATACTCTGTCTTGCCACTTATCCGCCTTACTATTTGCCTGGACATACATTCAGTTATTCTGTCATCTATTGTCATTTACTGTCATTCAGTTATTCTGCCATTTATTAACATTGCTGGGATAGAGTGGTGAATAAAATAGTTTCTGCCCTGGAGGAGCTCATATAGAGGAAGGTATAGATAAGTAAATGGAACTTAAAATACAGTGTGGTATAGGATGACTATATAGTTAACAATAATGTATAGTTTCAAATGGCTAAAAAGAGGATATTAAATGTTGTCAACACAAAAAAATGACAAATGTTTGAGATGATGAATATGCTAATTACCCTGATCTGATCACTCTACATTATACGTATTGAAACATCACTATGTATCCCATAAATATGTACGGTTATTGTATGTCAATTAAAAAACAAAGTTAAAAATAATGTAACAAAAAATCATGAAATGTCCAATTTAAAAAAATAGTGTGGTAAGAGCTATGATGAAGGAAGAGCAGACTTCAGGGAGACCTGGTCAGAGAAGAGTTCTGGGATGTCTACACTGGGGTCTGAGGCCCGGGGTTCACTCACTTTAGAGAAACTTACAGTCCTTGGAGCTTGGAAGAGACTGATTAATCTGGAAATGATTCAATCCTGAATACTAGGTCTTATCCCTGGGATCCAAAATTCCAGCCACCAACAGACAGCAAGGTTTTCAGTTCTGTGTTGCTGGAGATAAAAAGATACTAGTGTAAAGAAATTCCACTTGCAATGAGCTGTCATTTGCCAGTCGGTCCCTCCACCCTCACATTCCACACAAGGCCTTTGTGTTGGGAACAGAGCTCTCTGTAGGATCAAGGGGCCCTTGTGCCATGAGTCCTCCAGGGCACGCTATAAATAACTCATTGAGTAGGTTCTTGCTGCCATCTCTGCCAGTGGGCTGATGGACCCTGGTGCAGAAGGGAACTTCAGGGAAGAAAAGTCAGGGCATCCTGGGGAGGATGAGGGAGCCAGATATCAACCCCTTAGCACAGAAGGTAGATTGGCTGGAGCTTCCGGGATACACAAGGCCAGAAAGCTGGAAGTCTGAGTCTAGGAGAGAGCAAGGAACATCGGCAGTGGAAGTGTCTACCATTTACTGAGTGCCTGCTAAATGCCAGGTACTTTACATGCATTGCTTCTTTAACCCTTATAACCCCACAAGGCAGAAACTGTTAATATCATTTGACCTTTAAGTGGTATTCAGAGAGATGAAGCAACTTGACCAAGATCATCCAACTCGTAAGGTGGCAGAGCCAGGACTCACACCTAAGTCCTTTATACCATGGTCCTGTGAGCTTGACTATAAAATCTACCCATTGGATTCCTGATGGGACAAAAGCATCAACTTAGCTGAGAAGGTGATCTGGCCTTCCTGGGTTCTGTGGGCTAGGGAAAGCTTTTAACCTCCCTATGACTCAGTTGCCTCAACCTTAACATGGTTTTAATATGCCCACTTCATTGCATTTAATGTGTGGGTATATAAAATAATAAATGAAAAGCACCTTGCACACAGTAGTTACCCAATAAATATGCTAAACATTTAGCTGGTGCAATTTTAGGTTAAACTTTAGGTTAAATTGGCAGCTAGTTGATAGGTTGTTGTGGGGCTGTATAGCAACATGGCAAACTTCAGGGGATACTATTCACAGAGAATCCTTTGTGGATGGCACCTCCTGTGACACACAGAATAGGATGCTGGGGAGTTGAATTTCCTGGAGAAAAGAATCCAGAAAAATGACAGCAACCTGCCTCTCCTAGGGAGAAGGATGCTGAAGGCTCTACCAATGAAGCACGGCATGAGAGTGACTGCGGACAGCATTCAAAGGCTAAACATTCTGCTGTTGGTATCTTTTGGGGAACCCTCCCATGGGATACTTACCCAGCTGCAGCAGGAGGGCCAGACCTAAAGACAAAAAGGTCTTGTTCAGAGGGTGCCAGGGTCATCCTGTCTCTGGCTGGGAAGGGGCAAGCCTATGGCAGCCATGGCCAGTAAATGGGGAAAGGGAGATGGGGCTTGACGCCCCCTCTGCTCTATAAACCCTTTCCCAACATAGGCTACTGTATGACATATTTGGAGCAGGTGGCTAATGTAGGCATTCACTTGGCTACCCGGAAGCTCAGGTGATGGTGTGTGACTCAGGAGCCAGGAGGATGTGTTGTTATTCTTTCAATAAACCTATATTAATTACTGGGTGGTAGAGATCAAAAGACTACATAGGCAGGGTCCCTCCCCTCAAGGAGCTCACAGCCTGGTGGAAAGTCACACCTGTAAGCACATAGGTGCAATGCCATATGACAAGTGATAAAATTGAGACACAGAGGTCAGGGAAGACTTCCCAAGAGAAGTGACCTTGGGACTGGAACTCCCTGCTGTCCCTCTAGGCCCCTTTGACATCTGTGCTTATCCCCATCACAGCCCTTACCACACTGAAAGATGATTGTTTATTGGTCTGCCCATCAGACTGCGAGCTCTGTGAGGGCAAGGACTGTGCTGACACTGCTGAGTCCCCACTACCCAGCACACAGTCAGCTCTCTATCAATATGTGTTGAATGAATGGACCCTAAAGATAAGCCAGATTGGTGGGGAGGGGCACAGGAGGCATAGAAGGTGAAGAAAGGGAGATCTCAGGCAGAGGGCCCCTTCCCATAGCAGTCTCTTCACCCTAGAGCTACAACTCATCTTTTCCAGGAACAACTACACTCTACTTTTCAACTCAGATGAAGTTTTTAAATTGTGTCCTTTTCCAAGCCACCCAACCACACCCTGGATGTGCTGTTGTGCCATCCCAGTGATCACCCTTATTGGGCTTCTTTCTACAGTTTGGTCACTCTCTCTGGGAAACAAGTTAGCCATGGGGGAGCTGCATTAACTCTTTAAGGCCTTTTCTTCCTCTCTCCCAAACCCCCTCCTATGCACCTGCTCCCAGAGTTCTACATTCAGAGAAACATCTGTCTTATTCATTTTTCTACTAATTGCTCCTGGTAGTTGGTTAATCTTTGATTAAGTGAGTGTCTTGAGCTCCTGCTCTGTGGCTGGCACTGAGCGGGAATCACAGAACACTGGAAAGGGGTTGGGGTGGGGGCTGGCCTAAGTCTTCTCTTATTTCACGTGGTGGAAATGGCCTTGTCCTGGTCTGCCAGAGTTATCCACTTTCCCTCCGGTATGAAGCCCTAAGGTGCTCAGTGAACTCTTCCTTACTTCCCCACCATGTTATGTACTCAAGAAGGCTGCAAGAGATGGAGGAAGGAGACAGTGCAGGCCTTTGGAGCATAGGATAGGGGAGGAGACAGCAAGTGAACTGAGGAGAAAAGGCAGCTGCTCTGAAAGCTAAACTCAGCTTGCCTGGGAAAGACTCATCAGCAAGAATCAGCAGCTTGCCCATTTTGCTGGGAAGTCCTAAATGCAAGTTCCAGGTCTGAGTGGGGTACTCAACAGCTTTTATAGGGAGCATGCAGGCCCTCTCATCCTGCACCTGGCCCCCTTCAGCAGGCATGATGGGAGATCAGGAATAAAGGGATAGGGGTGGCATACGGCTCCCCTTAGCTCTCTGAATCTTGTCTGTGTTTTCCATCTTGGGTAACCAACCCAGGGACACATGGGAAGGCAGCTTTAAAAGGCTGTTGGCTGAAAGTTCTTTGAGGAAAATGGCATATTTGGCACACGTATGAGGCTGACCTAGAGTCCAAAGTCATTTGGGGTCAGAGTAGGTCCCATGTGTCCAAAGAGACCAGATGGATGCTAGCAGAGGAGTATGGACAAAGGACATCAAATAACCATTTGACCGCATTCCTGGATAAACCATCCTGGGTGGGTTTATCCCTGCCCAGGCCCTAATACCTTGATTCTATTGTAGCAATAGATTTGGGTAGTGGCTACAAGAAGTTTGTGAGTTCTATCAAGTTTGGCATGAGAAAGCATCATTTTCCAAGGTTGTTTCTGTTTATTCAAAGGTCGTCTGGTTTACAGAGGACAGAGAAAATTCACCTGGGACAGACATTTCTAATTATGCTTTGACTCAGAAAGGAGAGGCAGCAAGCCCTGGGACAGGTCCCGGGAACAATGTATATCAGAGAAAAGACAGCTGCAAAAATGCCCAGGGATCAAGGCTTTGAAAATCACAATATTTTAGGACCCACCTCCTTCCACTCCTTCCCCAGTCTTACTACCCATACATAAAGGGATGCCACCTACAGGAAGCCCACCATGATGCCACATCATAGGTTTCTAGACCATTTCTGAGGGTCCCTCTGCCCCAGAAGACAACGAAAGTACCAAAGATGTGATCTGCTGTCCTCCAAGGCAGGCCTTTTTTAAAAAACCTTTGGTATTGACATTAGCCCCGAGGCATCGACATAGCCTAACTTAAATGAAATCCCATCTAGGAGAGAGTCTTGCTGCTGGCTCCACTCCCAGTATATGCCAAGATACCTCCTTCTTAAGAGATCTGCCAGGTACATTTTCAGGATTTTTCTGGGAGATGCTACTCAGACCGTTGGGATCTTTGAGGCCGGATCCATTTAAAGGCAAATTAGATTCACAAAGAAAACAGAAATGGGTCCTACAAACTTTAGTACATGTGTATGGTTGTGCAGAGCTGATGGCATTTCCAAAGCTATTTATTACCTACAATCTGTCCCCATCGTTCCCAGGCTTTTGACTGTTTAGCTTCTGTCTGAACACTAGAAGAATGTCAAAAACTGGAGGCATTGACTAACTAGAACTGGAGCAGTATTGAACACAATAATAGCGAACATTCATTCAGCACTTACGATGTGCTAAATGCTTCATATGTATTAATTCGTTTATTCAAAACTATCCTTTCAGGAAGATGCTATTACTGTCATCTGTTCTACATATTAGGAAAACTGAGGGACAGGAGACTAAGCAAACTGCCAAAGATCACACCGAGAAGTAGCAGAGCTGTAATCCAAGCAGAGACCAACTGGGGCCTGGGTTCTTATGACCTCCTGACTCTCACCCATACTGCCCCTGAGCAAGTCTAAGATATGGTTCCTCCTTGGCATAAGACTCTTAGCCTACAAAGATCTCCTCAAAGGGGTTGTAGTGGGTAGGGGTGTAGGGGAGAGGAAAGGAAAGGAGAGGAAAGTAGCGGAGAGGAGAGGAGAGGAGAGGAAAGGAAAGGATGACCAGAATCCATCCCCAACCCCAGCCAAACAAGGGGCCTTGATTTCCTTAATCTTCTCCTGGACGTTTGCAAAACAAATGGTTCTATCCTCACAGTAAGCATGAGAGAGGGCTCCATGAGTTCACGGCTTACAGCCCAAGACATAGACCTTTATTGGGCTCTTAGGCTCCATGCAAGGCCAAGGTTAATGTGTTGGGCAGCTGCCCATACTCTCTCTTGTGCCCGTTACAGCAGCTGGATAATGGAAGTGTTAAATTAACTTTGGCCTGAGGTTATCTCTGTAGTTTGAGTCCCTCCTAATGATCTAGAACCTAATGTAGTATGTACATAAACTGAAACCTAACTTAGAAGTATATTTTTTTGTAACAGTAACCAGATCTCAGCCAATCACAGGCAGCCAACTGATCGGACCATGTTTAAATAAGGCAAACTCCTGGCTGTGACCAATTAGACTATTTCTCTACTTTCTCTTCTGTCTATAAATACTCATTCTCCATATTGCAGAGGACAGCTCTCTGAACCTCTTCTGGTTCTGAGTGTTGCCGAATTCATTGAATCATTCTTTGCTCAAATAAACTCTGTTAGATTTGTTTTATCTAATGTTTTTCTTTTAATGGAAATAATAGCAAACAAAAATAGTATTTGTGATGTGTCGGGCATTTGCCCAAATGCCTTACAAATATCAACTTACCTAACCATTATCATATCCCTGAGAGGTAGATATTGTTATTATCCCCACCTTAAAAATGAGAAAGCTGGGGGCACATAAAAGATAAATAACATGCCCAAGGTCACATAGCCACTAGGTTGGTGACAAAGCCACTGTGTGTGAACCCAGGAGATCTGGCTCCAGACTATGTTCTTAATTACACTGCTCTTCTGATTCTTGAGAATTCAATTACCATAGGAAGCAAAGTTAGAAAGCCAGAGTTAGAAAGCCAGAGAGGTGCCCAAGCAATTTCTACCTTGTAGTAAGAAGATCTGAGCACTGGAGCAGCATTCAAGGGGACATTGGGGACTAACTTCCCCTACTATCCGTCAGTGCTTGCCATTCCCATTCTTTGGTATGTATGTCTGGGGTTTTCCATCATAATAGGATATTCAAAGCAGTTTTGAAAAAAGTCTCCTAGTATTCCCACCTTATGCCGCTTTGATCGTGTAGCCACCTCTAATGCCCTCCTCCACGGACATTCTGGTGCAGCCGCCTTCTTGGATTCAGTCTAGTTGCCACCACTTATCAGACATGTACCCTTACACTGATGCCCCAGTTAGCTCATCTGAAAATTGGGTTTATTATCACTAACTTCACAAGCCATGAGAATTAAATATGTGCATGAAACTGTTGTTCAAAGGTCAGGATAAAAGTGGCTTTTCTAGACGGAAAAGATTGGAAGAAATCGGGAAAGTGGGGGAAAACAGTTCATCCTAAAATTAAGGAGTCTGACACCGGAATCAGCCTTAGACCTGGTGCTGTGAGCACCGTGCTTTAGAAAAGGGGTTGGCAAACTTTTCTGTAAAGGGCCAGAGAGTAAATACTTTAGGCTTTGCAGGCCATACCATCTCTGTCATACTTCTCAACTCTGCCATTGTTGGGAGAAAGTAGCCACAGACAATATGTAAACAAACTGAGTGTGGCTGTCTTCCAATAAAATTTTATTTACAAAAACAGGCAGTCGGCTAGCTTTGATCCATGGGCCGTAGTTTGCTGACCCTCCTTTGGAGGGTCCCACTTGGGCCCTCTTCCAGTTGCACCCCTCCCCACAAGGTAAGGAGACTGCCAGGCTAGGAGCACATTCACCTAAAGCTCACATACCTCCTCTTCTAAATCATGATCCAGACATCCAGCATTTCTACCCAAATAGCCAGAAGAGCCTGTGTGCTCTCTCAGGGCCTGCACATGACTTTTCCCTGGGCCCATCTTTACTGAGAGTGGACCACAACGCTGGTGTGCACATGCATAGCCCAGAGGCGGGTGTATGTGTGTGTGCATGGGTTTGTGTGTTGGAGGTTGAGGGTAGAGGGTAGAGTGCAGATGAAGCTTGGATACAAAGCCTACAATGTCCACAAGTATGCCCATGAGGCTTCTACTATGAGAGACAGAGGCAAAGATGGGAATTCTGGTGTGGTATTCTAAGGAGTCTGAGAATTTTAAATTTTCAGGTTCTGACCTTCTAGGTGGTTGCAAAGTTGTATGTGTTAATGTTGGAGCATAAGTCATATTTTAACAGCATGTTAGCTGTTTTTAATATTTAAACATGATATGCAAACCTTCGTTTTCACCCTATCTCTGGATCCCACAAATAGCAGGGACAGAACAACCTGATATCACAGGGTCAAGGACTGAATAAATGAGGCCATACTTACTGGAGCAAAATGAATTTTTTTATTGTACTTCAGGGCAACAAGTCAACAGCTGCAGGAAAACAAAACCAGGTCCAATCTATGATCTAAGAGGAAGTCAGGAAAGGCTTGGAAGAGAGATCCAAAGGCCAGCCTGGCAAGGGGAATCCCACATGAGAATTCCTGGGAGAGAGCAGGCCCCAGGCAGCAAGGTCATCTTGCCTGCTTCTCTGTAAGTTAATCCTGGAAACAAAAGGAAAAAGATTTCAAAGCCCAACTCAGTAAACTGAGGCCTAAGTCAAGTTACTAAACAATGGATGCTCAGAGTTGGAAGGCTGCTACCCAGTTATCTAATCAGGAGTTTTCAAATGGTTCTAGGCCCTTTGCCAGGATAGCAGAGCCAGTCTTTTAGTTGTCTGTCTGCAGTGAGCCCCAGCGCCCTGCTTCTCCACCCTCTGCCCTAGAACCAATGTATCACAGCATAACTGTTTGGTCAGCAACAGCCTTCATCTGCACAGGAGGATATACAATACACCTAGGGAACTGGGGGTCCAGGGATGGAGCAGCAGCAAAGCCACCGACCTTCAAGGTAATAGGGAGGCTTGGGTAAAGGCGTAGCAATAATGACCATGGGAGCTCCCAAATGTCTAGACTAAGTAAGATCAACTGTGGGTGGGGGAAAAGAGCATCAGGTAATGAGTGAGATGGAAATTATCATCAGTCCAGTGAATTGAGGACATAGAGTCAGATTTATTGTGATTTAGAAAATTAAGACAGGCTGATGATTTTGTAACCAAGAATTGTGGTGGAGTCAATATTTATCCCTAATATATATGTAATGAAAGTCCTTAGCTCATACTATGCTCAATAAATGGTAGCCAAAATTTATCAATATTATTATTATTACTTTAAAAGTCTATGGGAAGCCTATGAAAAGGGCAGAACCAGCCTAACTGCTAAGAAAACATGGCAGAAGAGCCAAAGGAGCATGAGAAAGGATTAGTCCAAATATGTGAAGATGATCTCCCCCAGTCTCCTGTGCTCTGTTCTGCCCAGCTGTCTGCCCACTCCCAGCTCCAGCCTGGACTGTTACCTTCACAGGGAGCCAAGGCTTCTCTTGACTGCTTGGATAAGAGGGTAAGGGCCCTGGTTGCAGGATTTGCCAGTGAAGTCATCCATGTCAATAGACCAGATCATGGCTCCTCCCAGGTTTAAATTCTTTAAGAACTGAACCTATGGGAGACACAGAAGGACACACAGAGATTCGAAGGGTGGCCCCTAAATGCCCAGGACCATATCAGGTTCAGATGAGGGACTAAGCTTAGAATACAGCAGTAGACTAACTGGTTTTCTGGAGTTAGAGACTCCCTGAGGGGTAAGATTGCTCAGGGAGAGAGAGCCACCAAATCAGCATTAGCTACGTCTCATTCTGACTTGAGTCACCACACTCAAGGTCCGGCATTCTTGGAGGCTGAGAAAACTCTCCATAATAAGGGAAAAAACTAGGAAGCCCTTAACAAGACAAGTGGACAGGATTGTCAATTACACTCAAGCCTCCTTTTTGCCCTAACCCTGAAAGGAACACAAATGTCTTACCAAGGTCTAAGAACTGGTAGGCTCAGGAATCTGGAGCCTCCTAGCTAGGTAATCCATGAGAAGGACTGAACAGTTTGTCCTGAGATAATTAACAAAGTAGATTACCTATACAGGCACCAACGTCTCCTTTATTCCCTCTCCCTTCTCCTTGCCTTTCTCTTCTCTCCACTCCTCACTTATCAGAATAAACTTACTTGTTCTCAATTCTTTTTTGCGTCCTTTCCAACTCTTCTACCTGTACCACAGCTGCTCACGGGTATGACATAGAGTCACTACTAGACTTGAGCTATAAAGTCTGCTGGATCCCATCCTAGAGTCTGGGGCCTCAGAAGCTTCTCTCTTTCAACATAGAGTATTCAGGCATTTTACTACATATCACCATTCCCCACCTAAAGGAGTATCTGCCTGTGGCCCACCTACCTTGGTCTCCATACTCTTCACATCATCATAGCCCACCCACTGGTTTCCCTTGACTGCGTAGGGAACCTGCTGATCCTGGAGCCTCGTGATCTTGGCTCCTTTCAGGAACTGGCAGATCTGGCAGGGGAAAGGGAAACGAGAGGGTCAGTAATGGGTTATTCTTGAAACTTGGTTGGGGTAGACAGGGCAGGCGAGCCACTAGGGACTTGGGGAAAATATCAGAACCTTTATCCCAAGGATCAGACAATGAGAGAAATGACCACATATATCATATGAAGTGGATGTTCCAAGGCGAACCTCTAGGAAGTGTCTGTGCTAAAGTCTCATCAGGAGGAGACACAGCAGCTAGAAATCAGAAAATACTTGAGTTCCAGATCAGACCCCAGCACCGACCAATAAATCTTCCAATTTCTTCATTTGCAAAATGGAAATAATTATAATAATGCTTTCAACATATCTACCTTACAGTGTTGTTGTTAGGATCAAATGAACTAATACACATTAAAAAATTTTTTTGAAAACAGTAAAGTGCTCTACTTCTAAAGTTAAGTATTATCATGACCATCACCACTATTCCTCATCTTGTAGCATCTCCACTTAAATCTTATTACTCCTTCTCTGTCCTGTCCCATTCCCAATATGCCCTGTCCTGGGGCTCCCCTTCTATCATTAGCTATATTCTTTCTGTTAGCATAAGGAAGAGCTCTAAAAAAGATAAATCTTCAGTTAAAAAATGCATTTCAACATCACATAGAAAATCCATTTCGGATTACTCTTTTTGGATGAACTACATTCATGCTTACTACAATGAGGGAAGAAAATGAAAGTTGAATATTTAAGCAAATATCAACCTGTCAAAGTTATAATGACCTAGAGTCATTATGAACTGAACAATCAAATCAAACTTTCCATGAGATGGAAAGTGCATATCTAGTGGTTGATATTATAACCCTACCAGGAGATTCTGAGCAATGACCTCTCTTCTCCCTTATATTAAGAGTGTTATTGCTATCAACCTAGAACTACCCAAGGATGGGTCAGCCTCTCTCCCACTTCCTATGTATCAGGCACCCTGAGATTCAATGAGGACTCTCACAATGACCCATGTCCCATTCTTGTTGACAATTGAATTGATGATGTGTCAATCATTCCTATGTGTAAGATGAAGGGAAAAATGGAGCATTACACTGAATGGGTACCTTGGTGGGTGCCAAGTCATTCAGCATGGGCCGATGACATGTCCACACTCACAATGAGAGGTCAGGCTGGGACTCCAAAGATAGACCAGGATATAGAATGATATTTTTTTTTCTCTACCTGATCAAATTTCTACTCATCCTTCAAGGCCCAGCATAAACTTCTCCTCTTCCATGAAGCCTTCCCCAGTCACCCATCTCTGATCTCATGTCACTCTACACCATTCATTGGTCATTGAATCCCATATTGTTTTACAATACGTCTCTGATTTTATTAAATGTTATAGTTATCTTGTTTTTGAACTCTTGTTTAACTAGCTATGTCTGTATTTCACATTCTTTCCACCTTGACAATAACCCCTTTAGAGACAAGGATGGATAATTACTTATTTCTAGCTTTCACAGTACCCAGTGTTTGGGATATGGGAGTGTCCAAAGAGTTTCTGTTGGTTGACCTATTGTTAGATTTATATCTTCCCCTATGCTTTTTAAATAAATTTTCCCAGATTGGAGGGCAGAGAGGAATGATGGTATAATTAGCAGAACAATTTTGTTATCCCTATGATCTATCTGACATCTGCACAGAATTTGACACATTTGACAACTCCCTCCTTTTTGAAACACCTACTTCTCTAAGGTCTTTGGCACAGATCTGGGTGGGTTCCTCCTATCCCTCTTGTAGTTCCTTGTCAGTTAACTTAATATGTTCCCCTTCCTCTGCATGACCCTCAGGTGTAGGAGGTTTTTGGCTGTGTCTGGGGCCTCATTCACTTCTCACTGTATGGTTTGGCTTCAGGTACCAGCTTTATGCTGATATTTTTGAATCTACCTCTCTAGTGCAGACTGGCCTGCTGTGATCCAAACCCATATATTCAATGACTCACATGTTATCTATATGTCCCACGGGCTCCTCACACTCAGAACATCCAAAACTGATTTCATAAGCAGGACCAATGTCCACTCTGTTCTCCCTCCAGTCTTCCCTATCTCTGTAAATGGCATTGCCATCCACTTAGCTGCTCAAATCAAGAACTTGGGGTAGTCTTCCTTTTTCAATTTCTCGCACCCTCCTCTGCCTATCCCCATTCCTGGCTAGCTCCATCTCCTCTTCAGAGTCCAGCTTATTTCACTTCCTCCAGGAAGCATTCCCTGACCCTCTCCCAACCGAGAGTTAGGAGATCCCCTCACATGTTCAGTAGTACTCTGCCCTTTCCCCTTCGTAAGACTCAGGATGCTTTACTCTGCTGTCAAATTGAAGATGGAACATCTACCCAGACATGGCAGGGAGCTGAGGGTACAGGGGATTTCCAGGTACCTCATAATAGGCCAGGAAGCCTGAAGACTCTGTGATGGGTCCAGCAGCTCCAGGGCCAGAGGCAGGGGCCCCCACGGTGGTTTCTGCAGAGGCCAGTGTGAAGGAGTGCCCATATGTGGGGATGCCCATGACCACCTTCTCTGATGGCATTCCCTTATGTATCCAGTACCCCACAGCATATTCCTAGAATGGGAAGAGAGATGGAGACTCAGAGTGTGGGGAAAGAAATGTGTCAGACCTTTTTTAGCCTCTATCCCAAACTTCACAGAGGTGACTGCCTGGTTTCTTTTCTACATCAGAGTGTGAACAGACCAGACCCCCCAGACCAGAGTGCTTGTTGTAATGCACATATGCTCTTTAGCAGCAAGAGGCTTATGCAACTTTTTCTAATTTCTGAAAGGAACTAGACAGTGGATCACAAAAGAAATCAGTCAAGGAACCTAGAAAACATGAAATCAAGGTTGTCACCATGTTCCTTCCCCTTTTGAGTCAACTCAAAATCCCTGTGGAACTTGTCTACACAATGGCTCTTTGTGAATACTGACAAAGGTGGCTGTCAGATTCCTAGTCCATGAGGCCTCACAATGACCTTGGACCCAATGGGACATGTCAACGTAAAGAGTCAAACTCTGTAAAATATTTGAAGAGATTTATTCTGAGCCAAATATGAGTGACGAATGGCCCATGACACAGCTCTCAGGAGATCCTGATGACATGTGCCCAAGGCTGTCAGCTTGATTTCATACATTTCAGGGAAACATAAGACATCAGTCGGTACATGTAAGATGTACATTGGTTCACTCCAGAAATGCAGGACAACTAGAAGCTGCAGCTTCCAGGTCATAAGTGAATTCAAAGATATTTTGATTGGCAATTGGTTGAAAGAGTTATTATGTAAAGGCCTGGAGTCAATAGAAAGGAATGTCTGGGTTATGATAAGTGGTGTAGAGACCAAGGTTTTATCATGCAGATAAAGCCTCCAGGTAGCAGGCTTCAGAAAGACTAGATTGTAAATGTTTCTCATCAGACTTAGAAATTCTCTTCTATCAGTCTTAAGGTCTCTGTATTGATGTTAATGCTGGTCAGCTGTGAGGCATGTCTGACACCCAACTTCCCATCATGACCTGAATTAATTTTTCAGATTAACTTTGAATGCCCTTGGCCAAGAGGAAGGATTTTTTCAGATGTTTGGGGGGCTTAGAATTTTATTTTTGGTTTATAGACAGATTGGGAGGTAAGAGGCGGATTTTGGCTTTCCTGCTCTCAGAACAAAATAAAGGGTTAGAGAAGACAAAGTTATGTCTCCTTATCCCTAAAGATAACTGATCGAGAGGAAGGAGTAAAGGAGGCTGATGTGACTTAGCCACATGAAGGCCTAGAAAACCCCAACCAGAAATCATATCTAGCTCTGGACTGATCCATTTTGTGACTTTGAATATGAAGGCCTGGAAACATGCAACACAGATATTTTTTCTCCCAGAATTTTAGGAATATACATCCATATATATGAAACAGCCTTTAGAAAGATTGTAACTGAGAAAATTATGACAGTGAAAGAGATCTGACCTAACTGACTCCATCTTTCTTCTAACCTCCAAGCTGTCCTTGTTCATTCCTGGGTGTAAGCCAACTCGATTTGGGAGGAATTTAGTCTCTAGGTTAGCTTTGAAACAAAGATGATTAACAGCCCTTTTTAGAAACAAACTCTCTTCTTGCCTAGAGACCAGTCTGCTTTTGTAGAACTAACAAATTAGCCATGAGATTAGAAGTTATGGTTTAGGAGTCATGCGGCCAAAGGCTGCAAGATTCTAAGCCTCCCCAAATTGCAGCTGGGAATAGCATCACTGCTGCAAAACCTAAGATCAGTGCTTGAGATATTTTGCAGATCTTGCATTCTGATGCACCAGCTGACACTACCCAGACCCAGGAATCTGGCTCAACCAGTTCTGTGATCCCAAACAAGAACAAAAGACAGCGAGAAAAACCCACTTTGAACCTTATGATTTCATCTTCAACCTGATCAATCAGCACTCGTCACTTTCTGACCCCCGTCCACAAAATTATCCTTAAAAACCCTGATCCCTGAATTTCCAGGGAGACTGATTTGAGTAATAATAAAATTCCAGTCTCCCATACAGCTGATTCTGCATGACTTTAACTCTTTCTCTATTGCAATTCTCCTATCTTGATAAATCAATGGGCAAGGAGAACCCATTGGGTGGATAAGTTATGTTCCAGAACAACATCAACAACATTATTTTTTTTTTTTACTTTTCATTTCCCATCACCAGGAAGTTCACAACACACGACCTTGAAGAGTCAATGGAATCTGCCGAGCTTCTGTTTCATCATCTGTGAAGTGGGAGTAACATTTCCTACCCAGCTGACCTCATGGGGTTGTTTTAAAGATAGAATCAAACAGGGAATATAGATGGACACAGGAAGGTACAAGTTCTGTTCTCCTGTGTAGATGCAAAGAAATGTATCAAAGATGGAGAATCCAGAGAAGACTGGGATGGGGGACACTCTGAGCCAGAGACAGAGCTTAGGGCACTTCAGCTATCAGCACTTCTGATATTTTCTAGGTGACATTTTATTGGTGCCTGGTCAAAGCACTTCTCCTGCACTCACTTGCTCCTGGGGCTACCCAATTCCCTCTCGGGATCATAGCTCTTGCTCAGTTCAAGACAGAAGTAACTCTGGACATGCTGGACTCTCTCCGGCCCCACCCCCACAGCCAGTACCCCTGCGGTTCCCCTGGCCTACTCACCACATTGTAGTAGGAGCTTGGCCCTCTGTCCTGCCACCCCTTGCTCAGAGGGCTGTTGTGGCCAGTGATAAGGGGCTTTTCCCAAGACCCATGGAAGTCAAAGGACAGGAGGTTGATGAAATCCAGATCTCTAAAGTGCCAAAAGCAATGGGAGAGGTTTTGTGACGAGCAGTGGTAGAAACAATTGTAAGTAATTGTTTTGGCTTTGAATGATGCTGCTAGAAGGATTGAAAGTCTCTGTAAAGAAGTTGTTCCTGGCTGAATGATGCAGGGTTAGGACAATGACCTTCCCTCTCTTCCTCCTCCCCTCATCCGTCAAACATGCTGATGCATCATTTGCATGGACCAAATTGGAAGCAGAGGGATGGAAAGTTGCTCTGATGTACTCACTTTGCCAGTTTCTCAACTTGATAGCTGTTATCAATCATTTGCCTCCCTGCAGATACGCCTGCAGTCAAGAGAAGCCTTTCCTTGGTGGATTTTGTGAAGTCCTTCTGAAAGGCTTCTGCTAACTCCTAGGAAAAACAAAGAAACAAGGTGCAATATTCCCCTTCCCAGAGTACAGTGCTAAGCTTCTTGCCTGGAATCTGTGAGGTTTCTAGAACCACATTAGATGGAAAAGATCAACCCTTTCCTCCCCACCCCACATGGGGATGCCTTGTGCCTGTATCTGCGCAGGAAGTTTCCACATTAGGCAGGAGAACCCCAGCCTCACTCTACCCAGGAATAACTATCTTGGTTACTACCTGATAGATTTTCAGATCTATCTGATAGATCTTCTGTGAGGCTACCTCAGTACTCAGGAAATCCTATGGCTACACCCTCTTTCATATGGATGTTGCTTTATTTTGATGTTCTTCATCAAAAAGAAGGACATCAAAATAAATGTGCAAGGGGGCTCCATTGTTTCATGTTGTTACCACCTTAAAATAGGAACCAGGGCTTTTCTCTCATTAGTGGGAGCTTCAGAAACGCTGGGGCTGTTAGACTCAATCTCCTCCTTTTTGTCTCCCAATGTGGCCGTGGATTCTGGATATCAGAGTACTGAGTACACAGTGGCATCTGACTCACATGAATTACTTGATTCATGACTTACATGAATCAGCACAGTGAAATGAGTGTTTTCTTTCTGATCTGGGTAGATCCAGCTTACATCCAGTCCATCAAAGTTATGGTTCCTCAGAAACAGGATTACGGAGTTAATGAATTCCAAGCGTGATGTAGAAGAATCCACCATAGGGTGGAACCTGGAAAGAAGCAATACGAGTGTCTTTTTGGAAAGAACAAGTAACACTTGTAGTGTAACACATTTTTCACAGAAATCCCAAGCAGTCTTCTCTTCCCCAATATTCACTTACAATTTGTCTATTCTAATGCTTTCCCCTTTTGGAACAGACGAGAGAAAAAGGATTGTTGGGCCGGAACATTGATCCAGCCAGGTAAAGGAAGACTAGATTCTCTGCAGACCTTCCTAAGGGTAACGGAGCTGCCTTTGGCAAAGACTCTTGCCTTGACCAAACTTAGGTAGGCTTCTCTGAGCCCTCTTCTCAACTGGACCTTAACCTTGGGCTTCTGTGTCTGTCTTTGCAGTGTCCGATTCCAGAAAAAGTCCTGCTAGGTCAGTTTAGCCAGAAACCCCCAGACCTGGTACCTGATTACTCACCCCCTGCCATCCCCCAGGTGGCATCTCATCGCTCTGGCATCCTTTGGCAGGAATCCTGTTGAATCAGTTTAGCAAGAATCCCCCTAGCCCTAGTGTTTCCTCTTTATGATTTTCCATCCACTGATTGCCCCCAGCGTGCTCTTTGGCTATATTTCCTCACTTGTCTTTGCTGCCTTTGGAATAGAACCCAGTACCATACTGAGGTCTTTTTCCCCGTTTCAATATTTCCTGAATAAAATCTGTTTTACTGTTTTAAATACTGTCCAGCTTTGGTTTTCTTTAACACTTTACACCCTTGGAAAAGCAGTTTGCAATGTGGTGGGCTTACGGTCAGGAGAACTAGATTCAAGTCCAAGGTCAGAGTCCTTTCTGATTGATGGCCACTTTGTCATTAACCTGCTCTCTGGGTTCCAGTCTGGCCACTTCTAAATTGGGACTGAGGGTACTAATCCTGCTTCATGTGCCTCAAGGGGGTAACATTTAGGGAAGTTCCAGGAAAAAGAACTGGACTCCAGTGACTTCATGGTCCCCAAACAAGCATCCCGGCCACAAATAGGCAACGCAGATCTCCCCACCCCCGGGATTTCTGATGAAAACAGGACTTGAAATCAGCAGCTCCTCAAGGGCTTCACCTGAACTAGAATTCTGAAGCCATGAAGTTGATTCTCAGATGCCCACACCAAGGGCACCAATAGCATTTAAAACCCAAAGCTGTAGATGAGATACTGGTATTTTCCTGAGGACATAACTTTTAAGTTGTGTCACTCACCTCTTACAATACCTCCCACACCCAGGCTTTCTTAGAGCCTTGAATTAATTTTGTTTTACTCAATATTAAATTGAGATTTTGATTCCTGCATGTATCTCATCTTTGAAGTTGAAGAGATAGCAAGAAACTGGCCTGATATCAGAAAACTACAGTGGAAATAGTTTTCTAGCTTTTCTCTTGCATTTGAAAGTGCTTACAATGATTAGAAAGCCATTGCACCTGAGCCTCTGGGCAGATGCCTCCAATTTTAGGAGAGATGCCCATTCAATAGAAATTTACTAATTTGTTCCTTAGAAGCAAGTTTGTATATTACACATATATAATTATTCTGCACAGCACCTGGCACAAAGCCTGGCATTTACCTAATAATAACAACAATAATCATATAACAATGATTACTGCAACCATTGAGCCCTTATTGCACAGGGGCACTATGCTAAACAGTTTGCTTGCGTTGCCTGCCTTTACAACATCACCCCGAGGTAAATTCTGTTATTATTCTTATTGTATAGTTAAAGAAAACTGCGGCATACAGACATAAAGAACTTGACAAAAGTCACACAGCTTGCATGCCTCTAAAGGGAAATCCAAACCAAACACGTCTATCTCCAAAGTTCTACTTTCAACCACTAAACTGGTAAACAATTACTTACTGAATGAATTTACTGAATGAATGAATGAATGAATGAATGAATAAATGAAGACATTTTTATTTGCATCAACACCTAAGCAAGTATTAGGAAGGGGAGAAAATTTGATAATTAGAAGGATGGGTGCCATGGAAGCCCATTCATATTGAAGGGTGTTCACGGAGGAGTTAACACAGAACCAAAAAAGTTAGGTTGCCTGATCTTTCTTCCTTCTTTCTGTGTGCAGAAATCTACATAGGTCTTCTAACACTACTTCTTCTCTCTGCCTACTCTGGCTGTAACTGACTTCTGACAGGTTGCACAAGTTGTACTATCAGATTTCTATAAAAACTCCAAGACTCTCTCAGCCAAATTTAAGATCTCTGGACTTTTTAAGATGTTAGCACTTTAAATAATAAAGCAGAAGAAATTCAAAATTAGATAAACTGTAGTTGAAGATTGAAAAAATGTGATATTTATCCTTATGTATTTTCATTTAGCTCTTGATGTAAATGGGATATCATTTCCATGTGAATAGAAAATATTATTTTGAATGTGTGCTTTGTATCAATAGCTATTTTGATTTTAAGCAAAGCAGGACTGATTGTTTCCTCTGCTGCTCTGATGGTGCTGAGGCCATCTGGCTGCACAGCCATGATCCCAGACATTGTACTCCACTGACTGCTATGGGCCATGGTGGGGCTTCTGAATGGAAGCAACCCATCCAACCCACCCCGGGGCGCAAAGTCAAACCCTCAAGTGATTTTTAAAAAAAATTGCACTTTCCAATTAAAACTAATTCTATAACCCATAAAGTGAAAAACATTCATGTAAATAATTCAGAATTTTCTGAATATTGTTCATGGCCCACTTTCTCTCAAGCCTTGAGTGTCTGGGCTTGTATTAAGCTCCAGAAGAATTCCTTCAAAGACCCCAGAAAACCTAATGCTGTTCCTCTGCTTATGACAAATCTCAGATCAGTTTTGCCACCTGGCCAAGGGAAAACCTCTTAAAGCCTAGTTTAATATCTCTTCTTAGAAGGAGGAAAAATGATGATGATCAAAAATTACATGGGGAAATGAACAAAAAATAAAGACGTAGTCTTACCCTTTGGAACCAAACAGGTACCCTCCAATGGACAAGAGAATTTTCAGTTTGGGATTCCTGAAGTAGAAGAATAAGATGATTATTTATGTTCTGGCTGCCAGGGAAGCCTTTGTCTAAAGAACAGAGTTCTTAAGTGTAGAGAATATGGACAATTAGGGCCTGGCTGTTTGAACTAAAGTGAAGTTCAGTGAAGGGATGAAGCACTGGTGAGAACAGTTAGGATCAGAAATACACCCAGAGAAATACATAGGAATGAATGAATGAATGAGATAGTATGTCTTAGGCTCAGCTTAAGACCAGCTTCCCTCCTCTAAAACCCATGCAGGATGCTTCCACCCCCATCTTACTGACTTGGTTTTGAGACTGTTGATGGTCTGATAGAGCATCACTTCACTCTTGTCCTTGATGATAACCTTGTTGTTTTCGATGCTGGCGAATGAATAGATGAGATGAGAGCATAGGAAGGGGTCAATATTCTCAGGGGTGAATTTTCCTGGTTCCTGCCGGTCCTGGGACCAGTTGGTAAAGTAGCAAACCAGTTTGTAGGCAGATCCTGGAGTAGAGTGAAGAGAGCCAATGAGACTCTAGTGCTGTTGCCTTAGAGTCCAGAAAGTCACAATTTTCTCCCCAAGACAGCCATTGCATCATTTGCTCATTCTGCCAGAGACTCTGAGGGTCATTCAGCCTGGGCCTTTAGTGCTGGCTCTTGAGTACCCAGACCCCAGTTAAGAAATACGCTGAGGCTGGGCACAGTGGCTCACACCTGTTATCCCAGCACTTTGGGAGGCTGAGGCAGGAGGACTGCTTGAGCCCAGGAGTTCAAGACCAGCTCTGGCAACATAGCAAAACCCCATCTCTACAAAAAATTTAAAAATTAGCCAGGTGTAGTGGTTCATGCCTGTAGTCTCAGCTACTAAGGAGGCTGAAGTTGGAGGATTGTTTGAGCCTGGGAGGTCGAGGCTGCAGTGAGCCATGGTCACACCACTGCACTACAGCCTGGACCTTACAGTGAGACCCTGTCTCAAAAAAATTAAAAAAAAAATACATTGAGAGACAGAGATACCACCAACATATAAAACACCCATGGAGCACTAAGATTCAGTGTGTATGGATGGATGGATGACACAGATCAGTAGAGAAACAGATAATACAAACATTGTGTATGTTTGTATTCACACACACATATTGAGGCCAGCTATGGGGGAGGGGTGAGAGAGAGAGTGGCTCAAAAAGAACTAGAACAAGGGATACACAAAAAGATACAGAGAACAAAAACTCAGTGTCATAAATATGTCAGTGGCAGAACCAGAGAGAGTAATCAAGAGAAAAAGCACGTAGCAGAAAAAGAAACTGTACATCAAAAATGAAAGCACTCAAGCCAGGAGATCCAGGCGGTAGTGACTTATTGACTACTTACCTCCCTGGAGAAGCAGCAAGACCACTACACCTGCAATAGATGGGTGGAAAGAGAAATCTGTTGAGCCAAACCTGGTTCTTCTGTCCCAGATAATGGCAGTGAAAATGTGGGTGTGCTCACATACAAGATAGAGCCACACTTCATCTGGGCTCCCCAGTCACAGCTGCTGTGGTTTCTTTACAGGACCTTGAGGTCCCCAGTCCTGGGGTGCCTTGTGTCTCTACATTCCTAGGCAGAAACATGTTCCAAGCTGGGAATTTATTTTTTCATTCATTTATTCAACAAAGTTTTATTGAAACATATGCTCTGTGCTAAGCATTGCTCAGGACACTGGGGGAATTATAATGCAGTTAATGCCTTCCCTGCACTCAAGGAGCTCATAGTCCAGTCTGGAATTGAATATAGGTAGGGTGACCATATAGTTTATTGTCCAATGAGACCCTTCAAAGAGTAAAAAGGAGCATTATTAATAATTTCCCTAGGACGATAGCTTGAACCAGAACTATCTCAGGCAAATTGAGATGGTCACACTATGTATAAACAATTAACTCTTAGAACAAGATAAGCAGTGTGAGCTGGCCCTGGTAGTGCTTTAAACTTATATGTTTGAAATTATGCCCAGTCTCTTCTCCATAGGACATCTACCCTAGGAAGACTGGTGAGATTATTCTATACTTAACACATCCTCCTAAAGGAAAGAAAGAGCAGACCCCTGGATCCTAGAAACTTTGCCCAATGGACAAGACTCCTGGAACTGCAATCCCCCCAGCCTGGGGATATTGTTCACTCTGAAACCTTTACGGGTCCGAAAGTGAAGAAAGGGGCAGCCAAAAAGGAGAGAAAACTTTCAATGACACAGCTGCTGGAGCTGATTCCTCCCCTGCAGAGCTTAGGGCTGGAAAACAGGGCTCTACTGTTCTCTCTTGATGATTCACATGTTTTTTTAGGCAGGGAGGTTAGGCCCTGGTTCTCCACACACTCACTAATGGTCAGAGAAATTCTGTTTGGCACATCCACTGTCAGGTCAGCCTCCAGGCCCTTCTCCAAAGTGTGGCCTCCCTACGGGCTCTACCCTGTCAAGGGTCAGTCCAGGGCTCAGCTAAGTTCAACAGGGAACCCAAAAGGCTCTTGCCAAGTGGGGGCTTAATGGCTTGAGAGGGTAAGACAAGGTGAAAGAGGTATGGACACAAATAAATGATTTCTTTCCTCCAGCAGACATATTCCCTCCCCTCCCCTCCTGGTAAACGTCCCCCGTTCACTCATAGCCTTGTTTATTTAGCCTCATCCCCACTCTCATCCCAATTCCCAGCCACCACAAAAGCCAGAGTTTTGGATCAGAACTTTAGAGTTGAAAGGGAGAGTTTAAAAAACATTAAATTCAATAAAC
This sequence comes from Pan paniscus, assembly GCF_029289425.2. Classification (NCBI taxonomy): domain Eukaryota; kingdom Metazoa; phylum Chordata; class Mammalia; order Primates; family Hominidae; genus Pan; species Pan paniscus. The sequence goes on from NC_073249.2 coordinate 115,815,404, forward strand.
CATTCTGCAGATGAGAAATGTGGGGCTCTCCAAAAGTTGTAAAATATAACCACAGCAGAGCCCAAGAAAGATGTGACTCGCAATACAACGCTCATACACCAAGAGACTAAGAAAGCTTGGCCTCTTTCCTGTCTTAGCTCCAGTTCTAATGTGGACAAGAAGCACCTCTGCACAAACTGAGAACATCCTGCCAGTGCAAAGGGTTCCGGCTACTGCTGCATTTTTGTCCATTCAGGAAAGATCAGGTGGTTCCCCTACGAGAGTTGCATTGGCTTGAAATTTTTTGACACTAAGGTCAATGGAAAGACTGAAGTCCCAGGAAAGGAGGAAGATTACTTCTTCTACAGACCTGTTACCTCTTCCTTCCTCACCAACTTTCCTGCTGAATTATCAACCCCATGCTCACCTGCCCAGAGAGACTTCTGGTCCATGGTGGTTGCTCCCATATCCTTGGCCAGCTTCTTCTGGGATGCACATTCTCTAGGTCTTTTATCCACTGAGGTTTCGACAGCCTGCCCTACACGAAAGCAGCAAGAAGTCCAGGGACTTCCCCTGGCAGACTTGTGAAACTTCTTGGAAATGAAGCCCAGATTTGAGCAATGCCAACTCTGACCTGTCAGAAATTAGTTGCTGTGAAGTCAGCTGCTGAAGAGCCCTTTTCATCTAGTCTCACCTAAAAGGGACCCGGTCCTGGAGAAGGGAAGGAGGTGATACTCAGGCTCTGCCTCCTGGTATCACCCTCGGCCCTGAATCTCCTTCCTCATCATCCCAATCTGTCTCCTTCTTCTTGCCCCCACCTCTCTCTCTGTGTTCACACCACCTCTGGCTTGCTTAATTTTTTTAGAAACAGGATCTTGCTCTTGCTGTATCACCCCAGCTGGAGTGCAGTGGCACCATCATGGCTCACTGCAGCCTCAACCTCCCGGGCTCAAAGGATCTTCCCAGCTTGGCCTCCAGAGTAGCTGGAACCACAGGCATGCACCTTACACCTTGCTAATTAAAAAAAAAAAATTTGTAGAGACAGGGTCTCACTACATTACCCAGGCTGGTCTTGAATTCCTGGGCTCAAGTGCCCCTCCTGCCTTGGCCTCCCAAAGTGCTGAGATTACAAGTGTGAGCCACCACACCCGACAACAGCTATTGTTTACCAGGCACCTCCAATGACACCTTCTCTGTAGCTCTTCCCACTGTCCCCCAAGCAGAGACTAGCTGGCACCTCTGCCTACAGTGCATTCTATTTCCCTTCATTCCTTCACACTGTATTGTGATGTATTGGTGTCTGTGTCTCCACTGTGCAAGTACAAGAAGTATGCGAAGGAAAAATTAGCCAGGAGTAGTGGCACATGTTGATAATCCCAGCTGCTTGGGAGGCTGAGGTGGGAGGATCACCTGAGTGAGCCCCAGAGGTTGGGGCTATGGTGAGCTGCGATCACACCAGTGCAGTCCATCCTGGGCAAAGCAAGACTCTATCTCAAAAAAAAAATAAAAAATAAAAATAAAGAATTATGTGAAACACAAAAAGAAAAACCTCAACAAATGTTTGTTCAGGATCCTGCCTTAACCTGTGAGAATGGACTTGCACTCCATACTCAAAGGCTCAGATCCTCAGGGCCTTGCACATCTCCCTACCTATCTCCCAGTGCCTTTTTCATAACTGACTCCTCGGTGTCACCCAAAATGTACATGTTGAAGCCCTAAGTCCCAGTGTGATGGTCTATGGAGAAGGGGCATTGCGGGTAATTAGATCATGAGGGTAGAGTCCTCATGAATGGGATTAGTGCTCTTACAAGAATAGACACAGAAGAGATGATCTTGTTTACCATGGGAGTATGCAGCAAGTAGGTGGCTTTCAGCAGATCAGGAAGAGGGCCATCACCAGACACCTCATCTGTGTGCAGCTTGATTTTAAACTTCCCAGCCTCCAGACTGTGAGAAACAGACGTTTGTTGTTATGCCACCGAGTCTGTGGTATTTTGTTATAGCTGCCTGAACCTACCTACTCAGTTCTCAAGGGCTCCAGAAGCCTGCAGAACCTTCAGTGTGAAAATACCTCAGCTGAGCTTACTGAAAGGGTGCCAATTTTGTTCTTGTTTGTTTGTTGATAACAAAACACAGTATGGGTTCATACTAAACTTCTTATGCATACCAATGTATTCATTCTTCTTTCAGATTTAAAATGAGGTTTAAAAAAGCACTCATGGTCCAGCCTGGGTGACAGAGCGAGACTCCATCTAAAAAAAAAAAAGAAAAAAGAAAAAGAAAGCACTCATGGTATTATTTGTTAGTTTGAACTGAGATCTTTTCATCTTTTGGTAGGTATTTCCTGCCCTGCTGAAGAAGGTAAATGTAGCATTTCACAGTGTGCCTGTGCATTCACTCTCGCTGGCATTGCTTTGCAGTTGTCTATCTCCGTATTTCAATCAGACGACCAGATTGGCACTGAGAGTACAGTAAAGAAAGGCATTAATGTTTTATCTCTGCTTTCCTGACATTATGCCTTATTATGTTGGTGGATGGAGAGATGTATCTTTTTTCTCCTGACATTTTAATTCTAGAAAATGATAAACTTGTCCCCAGGACTAAAAGAGAAAGCTTAGTCAATCAGATTTTGACTTTCGTGGTCAAGGTCATGGCAATTATTTGCAGATTTTTTTCTTAAACAAGTTTCCTTCCAGGCTTAAGCTGTGGATTCTCTCCTAAGCAAGGTCTTCATCTGCTCCAGTGCCTATTCCAACTGAGAACCTAACTTGGAGACATTCCTTACTAGACTCCTAATCTTTCAAAGTCACAAGAGACATTAGTATGTTCTAAACTCAAACCCCACCATGGAAGAGGAAGATAATGTGTGTGTGGGGGTTGGAGCCCAAGGAGGAAAAATGGCTTTCAATCCTTCAGCATCTGACAAATACAGCAAACACTTATGGAAAATCTACACCTTGTAAAGAACTGATAAGAGCTTATACAGTCCCTATTTGATCTGCCTCAAGAAACTTGTACTCTACTTGGGAAGGCAAATGTATAAATACAGGTAAATATAACATTAGAGGGAATGAAGTATGTGCTAAATAAAGCATCCACCCTTAAAATGTATAAAAGAAAAGTAATTTAAAAAATTAATGGAGTGTTTACTCTGTCAGTCACTGCAAAAATATAATTTATACAGTAAACCAAATATGAACCAAATATAATTTGATTTCAGCTTTCTATTGACTTATGTTTTTAGTGGGGGAGACAAACATGTAAACAAATTATTCCTTTTTTCCTCAAACTTGAAATTTAAAAAATTGGGCTGGCCACGGGGGCTCACGCCTGTAATCCCAGCACTTTGGGAGGCCGAAGTGGGCGGATCACCTAAGGTCGGGAGTTCGAGACCATCTTGACCAACGTGGAAAAACCCCGTCTCTACCAAAAATACAAAAAATTAGCCAGGCATGGTGGCACATGCCTGTAATCCCAGCTACTTGGGAGGCTGAGGCAGGAGAATCGCTTGAACCTAGGAGGCGGAGGTTGCAGTGAGTCGAGATCGCATCATTGCACTCCAGCCTAGGCAGCAAGAGCGAAACTCTGTCTCAAAAAGAAATTTAAAAAATTTAATTGTAGCAAGTTTACATTGTAGCAAAACCCTAAGAATATTAAAATATATAAAGCAGAAAATGAAAGTACCTATTCATTCTCTAAAGAAACTACTGTTAACAATTTTGGTACACATCATCCCTAACTCCCTTCTCTCTCTCTCTTTCTCTCTCTCTCTCCCCTTTCTTGACACACACATACACACACATACACTCTCTCTCTCTTTTTCTCCCCTACCCTCAACAATTTATGGCAAAGCATCCTTTCACATAATCAAAATAGAGAATATCAATTTATATGCAATTTTAAATTACTACATCCCCCATTGATGGACATTTCAGTTGTTTTCAAATTTCACAGTCACAGATAATTCTGCAATGAGATGATTTTGTATAAAAGACATCCATATACTATTTTTATACTACTTTTCAAATTGTGCTTTAACGTGTACTCCTTCCAACTACGTATGAGGCATGCTTATTACCCCCATTCTAGTAAACAATAAATAATGGGTATTATCAGTCTATCTTTTATATTAAAATTATGCCTTCTTATTTTAATTTATGTTAAAACTAAAGGTTGGGCAACTTTTTAATGTATATATTTATTGGCCAATGCTTTTTCTCCTTCTCTGAGTTGCCTGGCCATTTCTATTGGATTCTCCATCTCTTTGGTATGGCTTTTTAGGAATTCTCTCTGTATTATAGAAATTAATCCATTATCATATTTATTGTATTTTTTCATTTTTTACTTCCTATTATGTTTATATTGTTTTCATTACATAATTTAAAAAATATTTTTATGTCTGCCAATCTTCATTTACAGCTTTTGCATCTAGCTCAGGAAAGAGATATGTAAGAGGCAGGATAAAGGAGCAGAGAATTAAACACAAACACCACAGTGGTACAGAAAGAATGGAGGACTGCAGAGAATAGAAGGGCCATACTGCCCTGGTAGAGACCCGGCTGGCTTCCTCCTGAAAGCAAGATTTGAGAAGGGATTAGAAGGAGGATCTGGGCATTGCCAGGAGGAGAAGAATAGGAAACACACAAGGAGACCAGTCTTAGTGAAGTCTCAGAGTTGGACTCCGTAACTCTGTGGCAGACGTGGGAACAAGGGTGACTTAATGAGAGTGTAGGTGTGTCATGGGAACTGAGATCACCAGCGGGGTGGAAGCATGAAGATGTCCATTTCTTGGCATATAAGGCCAGATTTAAATGCCACTTTCGATTCACCTTGATTTACAGGGGTCTGTGAAGGCAGGATCTAGCTCTGTTCCAAACCCCAGGGAGAACTTGAATCCCTAAAGATAGGAAAAACTATACTTATTAACCCAAGGTTAGGTTAAAAATATGCTTTGGGGATTTGCTTGAGGAGAAATTCAGAACCCAGTTCTGCCACAGGGAGGAAATAACAATGAAGGGTGGCCTTCTATTAGTCAGTGATGAGGCAGAGGCACTGTCACCTTCCAGATACAAGCCTGTGTCCAGGGCCTGCAGCACTTCTGACCCACCCCAAACCTGGACTCCCGAGGGAGCCTCCGCAGGAGCGGCATGGGGAAGGGGCGCCCTCTCGTGGTTGTTGGTAGGCAGCTCAACACCTAGTTGGCGCTGGGCAGGTGTCCTGGGAAGGTCCTACCTCCCCCAGCTTCTCAGTCTCCTCTTGGCCCCGGGATTGTCTCAGAAAGGTTGGAAGGATGAGCGGGGACAGAGGGATGATGTCATAACCTTGTTCACTGCAGAAATAAGTATGACCCAAAAAAGAGAATGCAGAGGAAGAACACCAGGGAAGATCAAAGGGAAAAATGAAAATAAAAATAAAGGAAGGAGAAACGCTCTGTTCTAAATACAGCAAAGTGGATTTTTCTTGTTTGCCCTAACATGCTTGCATTCCTGAGGCTTGGCACTGTCCCATCTTGCTTTCTGGGGCCGGATTCAGGCCTAAAACTGGTGTAACAGAAAGAGACTTCTGTTAATGTGCTTCAAGGCTGAGGAAGAGCCAGGCTCTTTTAGCATATCTCAGCATGGGACACATGGACCACACTTGCTCAGTGTGGCCATCAATAAGGGAGGACACTGGAGGGAGGTTTAAAGAGGCCAAGTGTCCACTGGGACGAGGCGTGGGGGAGAAGAGGTAGCAGGTTCAGAGACAGGTATGTGCTCCCTGGGGAGAGCAGTGGGTCTGTGAGGCACCCAGAGAGCCTAAATAGAAAGACCTGGGCCCAGTGCAGAACCAGGGAGGAAGAAAACGAACTGCAGCAGCCACCTCAATACTCACCTTACCTGAGACCCTTTATGTGTGAGATGTTATGATCCATCCCAAACTACAAATCTCCTGTACATTCTTCTGGACTTTGTGTGCATGTGACTGGACTGTTACGAAGTTGTTTGATAATGGACTGTAAAGCTTATTTCTTCCACTAAGCGGAACATAAGATCAAGACTCTTTCTTGCTACCCACCACATCTTTAGGACCTGTGCTTCAAACAAAATAAGACCGCAGTAAGTCACTGTTAGGTGAAAAAGTATAAGTATAAATGAATGAATCACTCATCTGTACACTTCCAGTTTCCCCCACACACAGCAGGTCGATCACTGGTAGTCCATTGCTGATAAGTGAATGAGTGACCTCTTGGGAGCCCAGCTTTGGTGGTTGCTAGGTTGGCTATGAGTTGGAAGATGTCGCATAAATGTTTGCCTGCATTGAACCACTGGTGGGAACTTTGCTCAAATGCAGGATGTGGTCTGAGAGTTTCTCCTCTTCCTATTTTTGAGGGTGGGGGATGGGCATTGAAAGTGCCTCGGATTTGCTGGTGGGGTCTGAGCAGTGCTGCCAGATCTGCAGAACTGAGAGCTGGGGAGGGAGGAGAAAAAAGAGGAGATAAGCAGGAGCCAGCAATGAGAATGAAGCTGCTCACAGGGATTCATGCTGTAGAAGACAGGCCAGGACCCTGGAGGGCATCTGAGATCATGACTCATTGCCCTCAGGCCTGCCCCAACTCTCATAAGACAGAGGCAAAGGGCTTTATAAAGAGGAGATAATGAGATTACCTCCCTGGGAGGTTGTTTGAGGGAATGAAATGTGATAATGCAAGTGAAGCACTTAGCTTAGTACCTGGCTCAGAGTGTACACTCAATAAACATAATCTGATCTCATGTCCCAGTAATTCATCTTCATTTCAACTTTCTGTCACATTGATAAAAAAGGCAGGTTGGCCATGTGCAGCGGCTCATGGCTGTAATCCCAGCACTTTGGGAGGCTGAAGTGGGTGGATCACTTGAGGCCAGGAGTTCAAGACCAGCCTAGCCAACATGGTGAAACCTCAGCTCTACTAAAAATACAAAAATTAGCTGGGCATAGAGGGTGCCTGTAATCTCAGCTATTCAGGAGGCTGAAGCATGAGAATCACTTGAACTCAGGAGGCAGAGACTGCAGTGAGCCAAGACTGTGCAATTGCACTCCAGCCTGGACAATAGAGCAAGACTCTATCTCAAAAAAAAAAAAAAAAAAAAGAAGGGAGGTAAAAAGTGTTGAGAAGCTGAAGCCTGTGGTATCAGGGTGACTCTTCTGTGGAGTCATCATCCCCTGCCTGACCTGACCTTTCCCTGTCTGCAGGGAAAGTGGACTGGACTGTAGCTGCCAAAGCCCATGGTCACGGTCATTCCCTGTGTCATGAGTTGGGCCCCCTAGAAGCAGGTGTGGAATTGAAGTGTGGGCACAAGCTGTTAATTAGAAATTATCTGTTGTGAAAGGAAAGAGGGAGCAAGATTGGGCAGAGAAAGAGGCTGAGTTTGGATGCAGCTCCGACAAAGCTTCAGCCAACCTAGCCATGAGATTCAGAAGAAGTGACATCCATCAGAGTTGTCTCACTTCAGACTAAAATGCCTGGGTCTTTATACGCCCTCCTCATTCAGCCACAAGTGATGGGCTTCCCTGGTAAGTCATGACCTTGGGCAAAGGGATCCTTTGCCTTATCTGCACCTGAGGCAGACCCTGAAACCACTGGCAGCAGGGTGTTGTCTGCTAACTGAACCCCACAGTGGGCAGCCAGTCTCTAGAATAAGTGCTTCTTGAGAAGACAGGCCTTTTACCTGTGCCTCTTGTGGCCTGGCACACCGAGGCAGATGCTTATTGCTCCAATTATTGATTAAATAATCCAATTTCCTTAAGTGTTGCTGTTCATGGCACGGTTTCACAGACATGGTCTCATATTGCAGGCTGCATGGTGGTGAGAGGGCCTTTGGACAAATCGGAAGTGGGAGTCAAAGCAGGGACAACCAGAAAGCTCATCCACTGGCTCATGATGGAGCTAGTGGGTCTTGATCTTTCCAAATGATCTGATACACTTGGGATGGAAAACCTCTTTCCACTTTATCTGAATGTGGGTATGGGGAGGGCTTGGAGGGGGCTTGGCTGAAGAAGTCAGCATCCCAAGTGCTGGAAGACATAACTGAAGAGGAGGAGACGACTGAGGAGGAGGCAGTGCTCAGAGCAGCTAAGCCAGGGAAGAGATGATGTGGCTTGAGTGTGAAAGCACAGCCCGAGGATGCAAAGCACCAGGCCTCTCCTCCTAGGTCTAACAATAGCTTTGTCTTGGGCAAATTCCTCCTCACCCACCCACCCTGAGTTTCAGTTCCTCTACCTCCTCTATGCACACTAACTCATCTTCACAGCCTACTAACCAGCATGGAAACTAAAATACTTCACACATTTAATAAGTATTTGTGGCCTCCTCCAGTAACGACTGAGTAACTCTCACATGATAAACTAGAATATGATATAAAATATACAGAATGATTGTTTTCAGACATTGGGCAACATGCAATGCAGGGCTGTGAAAACAAATGAGGTGAGCCCTCCCACAACTCCAGCTTTGTGCCTTGTACAGACTGCAACACAAGGAGGGGGGCCTATGGAGAGCATGCAAGTCCCACTGAGACAAAGAATGGAGTTTGAAGAGGCTGAGAGGCTTGGAAACTTCACAATAGAATGCCAGAGATAAGGGAGCAGTACAGAAAAAGAGCTTCAGAAACCTGCATGGGGTTCTCTCAGATCTGTGGCTGAATACAAAGCTCTCATACAGAGGGTGAGACTACAGCAGAATGAGCAAAAACAACAACAACCAAAAGTACCAAGGAAATAAGCACCACCAGAGATCTGGAAGCTGAACAACCACTAAAGCTTGCACTGGGCTGGGAGACATTTGATAAGACCAGCTAGAGTGGAAAGTCCTTCTTGAGCAGCTGGAAATTTAATAGAAACCTCAGAAGCGTCAAACTTTAGTTAAGGGCCTCACTAGCCCCATGGTAAGGGTGACTCTAGACCCGTTCTAACAAAGTTTAAACACAAGCTTCAAAATGTTCAAGTTGAGCGGGGCACAGTGGCTCACACTTGTAATCCCAGCACCTTGGGAGGCTGAGGTGGGAGGACTGCTTGAGGCCAGGAGTCTGTGACCAGCCTCAGCGGCATAGAGACTCTGTCTTTACAAAAAAAAATTTTAAATAATTATTTGGGCATAGTGGCATACACCTGTAGTCCCAGCTACTTGAGAGGCTAAGGCAGGAGGATTGTTTGTGCCCAGGAGGTCGAGGCTACTGTGAGCTATGATCACACCACTGCACGCCAGCCTGGGCAACAGAATAAGACCTTGTCTAAAAAAAAAAAAAAAGCTCTTGTCAATCTCCAAATAAATTGACTTCCTGGCCACAAAATCTAAACATTCAACAGCAACATAACATTTATAATGTCAAGCATCCAATTAAAAAAAATCACCAGATATACCAAAAAACAGGAAATGTGACTTATAACCAGGAGAAAAATGTGTCAATAGAAACAGATCTAGAAATGACAGATATTAATATACAAGACCTTTAAAGCAGCTATTATAAGTATGTTCAAAACCAGGCACGGTGGCTCACACCTGTAATCTCAGCACTTTGGGAGGTCGAGGCAGGCGAATCATTTGAGGTCAGGAGTTTGAGACCAGCCTGGCCAACATGATAAAACCCCATCTCTACTAAAAATACAAAAATTAGCTGGGCATGATGGCAGGTGCCTGTAGTCCCAGCTACTCAGGAGGCTGAGGCAGGAGAATTGCTTGAACTTGAGAGGCGGAGGTTGCAGTAAGTCAAGATTGCGCCACTGCACTCCAGCCTGGGCAACAGAGTGAGACTTCATCTCAAAAAAAAAAAAAAAGTACATTCGAGGGTTTAAATGAAAACATGAGTATAATGAAGACAGAAGTAGAAATTATGAAAAATTAAACAAAAAGTGAAGGAAAGCTGAAAAAATATGAGATTTAAAATTTAAAAATTCACTGAGTGAGCTTAATAGATTAGATCCTGCAAAAGAACAAGCAAACTTGAAGACAGTAATAGAAAGTATCTAACCAAAACAAACAAACAAACAAAACAAAACAAATGAAAAAAACAGAGAGGAGCCCAATCAGGTAGGTGCCCCATAGTCCATTTTAAGGACCTTGGCTTCTAATCTGAGTAACAGAGGCACCATTGGAGAGCTTTTATAAGAGAAATGATACCATCTGATTTACATTTTAATGGAATCATTCTGGCTGCCATGTTGAGAAAAGACTGAAGGAAGAAAAGAGTAGACTCAAGTGGCCCATTAAGAGAATGCTGCATTATGAGTGAGAGATGATGGTGGCTTCAGCCAGGTTAATGGCAGTGGGGGTGGTGGGAAGTACTAAATAGTTGAAATCTGGGATACACTTTTGATGGTAGAGCAGACAGGACTTGCTCATGCACTAGATTCTGGAATCAAGGCTGACGCAAAGGTGTATATAATGAGCCTTCAACCGTTTTTGAGAGGATGCACTATGTACCTATTAGGACTGCATTTAAGTATATATAACAGGAAACCCAGCTACAGTGACATAAACAAATGAGGGCTTAGCCGTTTCACATAACTGGTAAGACCAAGGCTGGTCAGCTACTCAAAGTTGTCAACTGTCCCAGGTTCTGGCTATCTTTCTGCTAAGCCATTGTTTCATAGATTGCTTCTTTGTTCTTTTCCTTGTGCTTCATGGTTCCAAGATTGCTGCAGTATTTCCATGCATAATGTCAGTATTACAGGAAAGAAGAAATGGCAGAGGGGCAAAAGGGACCCTACCAGTTGAGTCTGTCCTTTTTTGCCCAGAAAGCAAAAGCTTTCCTGGGCACTGCATTCAGCAAACTTCCCCTCATAGCTCATTGGGTCACATGACCAATTATAAGAGAATGAAATTACTATGTGTGGTTTAGGTGAATTACAATTCTTGCATTATGGTGAGGGTAGGAGGCCTCCTCTCTTTAAAGTCAAAGGATTTCTACCGATACCTAGCAAATAGGGGTTCTATTAGCAGAGAAGAAGGGGCATGTGGTAGGAAAGATGTTGGGCTAGTGATGAACAATTTCAACTGTTGATTGCTTTTTTCACTTTTATTGCAAAATACCTGCTGCCCATGTTTGGCAGGTGTATATAATAAACATGTTTTTATAAGATATCGGCATAATGGCACTATGATTATGGAAGACTTTACAAATAAGCTGATTGAAAGACATGGAGGGGGCATGGATGGGGCACCATTTGCGATTATACAAATGGCCATAAAAAGCAGTGTTCTGGCGACTCTCGAAGTCCATGTAGGGGATGGTGGACCAGCTTGGTGGTCTTGCTCATTTTAGGTTCTCTGGAGAAACAAAGGAAGTATCGACTGAAAAACTAATACAGTGAGAAAAGAAAATGCACGTGTTTTAAAGCTGGAGGCAGAAGTCCTCTTGGGGGACTCATGTGTGTGTGTGTGTGTGTGTGTGTGTCAGCAAAACATTTGTGTGGTTGTTTAATTCTGAAAAATTAGTTCCCAGAATCTTGTCTTGAAAGGAAAAAATGAAGCAAAGAAAACTAAATTGCTCTGCAAAATAAAGCAAGCAGAATTTTAAGTTTTGGCTGTCAGTGTAAGAGGAAGGATAATGGGATCTCGGGAACTGGGAAGGAAAGGGGAGAAATGAAAATGGATAGGAGAGGAAGTTACATAACCCTTATCACCAGGGTATAGTGCACATTATAGCCTTCCCCATTTTACAGGGAAAAAGTTGAGCAACTTTCAAATGGCAGGGCCAGGATTTACATGCAGCAATTTCTGACTGCATTGCAGGCCTGGCAGGCCTGGTGCTTTTTCTGCACAAAACCTCCCTCAAGTCACCAGGGAGTTCAGATTTGACCTGAGAGGTGGTTGGTTGGTCATTTACGAATTCTCCCATCCCCCACTTCTGTCTACGGAAAGAGTTTAAGGTGAGGGCCCACCTCAGTCATGAACTGTTCCATCAGGTGCTCTGGCAGGAAGTCCCATAATGACCTTGGGGAACCAGACAGTTTCCTCTGGTTGTGGGTGATGGTTCCACCTCTGTCCCCAGAACAAGCTGATAAACAAACTTAGCTCCACCTCCTAGGCCCTGGCCTCCTGCAAACAGGCCTCTGTTGAGAGATTTACTGAGACTTTCAATTTCCTGTGAAGAAGGAGACTAGTATCTGGGCCCTATAGAATAAGTATCAATTTGCATTTGGTTTCCTTTGTGTCGAGAGACAGAGAGAGAGAGAGAGAGAGAGAAGAGCTGGGGAAGAAAGCAAAAGCAAAATGAAGCAGTGATTGCACAGCCCCATTCACCCTGGGAACTTGGTGCCCATGGTTTCTCACGTTCTCTACAACTCTACAATGTGATGGCTGCTCAGACCTCACATCTCTCAGGCATCCCATCGGGTGCTGATTACCCCTATATTCTGCTTCCTGTCAGTTGCAAGGACACTAGTGAGCTTTGTTTTACCTTTGGAGTATATGGCAATAATATTAGCTCAAATAATCCAATTATTTAAAGCATTTTTATATCTAAAATATCTGTTGGTCTTTGCAAGTACCCTGCAAATTACGTTGGTTGTGAAAACTCCTCGAAGGGCTGAAACATGTCGATGGAAAAGAGTCAAACTCTGTAAAATATTTGAAGAGATTTATTCTGAGCCAAATATGAGTGACCAATGGCCTGTGACACAGCCCTCAGGAGATCCTGAGAACATGTGTCCAGGGTGATCAGGGCAAAGCCTAGTTTTATACATTTTAGGGAGACATGAGACATCAATCAAATACATGTAAGATGTACTTGGTTTGGTCTGAAAAGGGGGAACAACTTGAAGTGGGGAGATTGCAATGGGGGCTTCCAGGTTATAAGCAGGTTTAAATTTTTCTGATTCACAATTGGTTGAAATAGTTATTATCTAAAGACCTGGAATTAATAGAAAGGAATGTCTGGGTTACAATAAGGGGTTGTGGAAACTGAAGTCTTACCATTCAGATGAAGCCTTCAGGTAGCAGGCTTCAGAAAGAATTGATTGTAACTGTTTCTCATCAAACTTTCAGAGTCTGTTCTGAGAGGGAGGCGTGTACGATGAGGCATGTCCACACTCCACCCCCCATCATGGCCTGAACCAGTCCCTCAGGTAACTCTTGGAATGCCCTTGCTGAGAGAAGGGGTCCATTCAGATGGTCGGCGGCGGGGAGTTTTAGAATTTTATTTTTGGTTTACAGATGGTATGTCCTATGAGCTGAGTTCAGTTTTGTGTGGTTTGATTCCCAGAACCAAGCAGTGTGACGCTCAGGAAATGATAGCTACATAAAGACTTCTTAGAGTAAGATGAAAAGTGAACAAAGAAGTGGAGAAAAGATGGAGTAGACTGTGGCTTTTTTTTTTTTTTTTTTTTTTTTTTTGACACTTAGGAAAGTCTGATAAGAGCATCTCCTAGTGAGGGAGGAGAAAGGAAGAAACTGGTCAGGCAGGTAGTTAGGGTGGGTTCTCTTTCAAACAAAAGAACAGCCTGAAAAATGAAGCTGCAGGCACAGATAAAGGAATTTGCACAGGGGGGCTTGCCTAAGACATGCCCACAGCCACACAGATAAGAAAGGCTATACAGGTGACTTGCCCAGACATGCCCACAATGGACAATTCCATCCCCTGACACATGCACAGTAAGGGGAACAAAGCAATACGGAGTAACTCAAGCTAAGGGCCCACATGTGCATTAGAAGAACAAGGTAGAGCTACCAGAAATTCGTACCTATGCAAATGAGATCCCCAGCCCTTATTGGTTTCCTATAAAAACCTTTGCATTCAACTGTAAAAATGGTAACCCTTTTCTGGGTCCCCTCTCCGCAGCCAAGAGCTTTCTCCTTTCTTTTATTAAACTTTCACTCCAACTTCACCCTTTGTGCTCGCTCTCCCTAATTCTCTTAGTTGTGAGAAAAAGAACTCCAGGTGATAACTCACAGTGAGAAACTGCTACTTTGTGGTGCATTGGTGAGACTGTAACATCAGGGCTGAGCCTGGCCCTGTCCCCTAGTGGGTATGTAATACCAAGAGTGCAAGCTCACCAAGGGAACTAAGTTTGATTGGCTCTGTTCAGCAGAGATCAGTTTGGGGACAGATGTTAATTTAGTACATACAGTTAAATAGACATGTGGGCACCTACACATATACACACTTTGTGCATCTATCTCTTTAAATAAAACATGATGTTACAGTAGGTAGTTACGCAGACATGAGCAGGGCAGGAGTGGGCCCCCCAACCAGGAATGCCAGGTGACCATGAGGTGATGGTCAGGCGGTTGTTGACTATTTCTCTAAAATAATAATTTGTCGCAGCTGGCACCAGGGAAAGGCAATCTCCCAGTAGATAGAAAACATCAAAATTTGGTGATCAGCAGCTCCCCAATAAGATCTCAGGAGTTGGGCGAGTGGGCCCAAGCATGCACGCTGAAAGGCAAAATGGCAGAGTTTAACTGGTATATGACCTTCCTCTAGGAATACTCAACTGGTAAGGGAAGAACGCCTCAAGTGAGCATGTGCACAACTCCAGTAAACACACTGTGCATGCGGCCTCTCGCAAGTACTGGCAGGCCACTGCTCATGCGGACAGCCCACCCCGAAGGAAGAATCAGGGGAGAGGTAATGCAAGACCTCCGAAGCATGACAACATATAAAACCCCAAGTCAAAAGTCAAACCATTCACTCTAATCTCTCAAGTCATCCACTTGGCCCTCTTCCAAGTGTAGTTTACTTCCTTTCATTTCTGCTCTAATACTTTTTAACAAACTTTCACTCCTGCTCTAAAACTTGCTTCAGTCTCTTTCTCTGCCTTATTCCCCTCAGTCAAAATCTTTCTTCTGAGGAGGCAAGAATCGAGGTTGCTGCAGACCTGTACGGATTTGCCACTACTAACAATAAGATGTAAGATGGAATGATATTCTCTGCAGGAGCACAAAGGGAAGGAAAAGAGAGTTGTTTCTGAGACTCAAGTAGGCAACATGGTGAGGGTGATGGCAATCTGCCCCCAACCTCTCCACCTGACCATGTCTCTCTTCCCTCCAGGATCCTGTCCACCATGACCTTCTTTCTTTCTTCCTGCAGTTGTCTTTCAAAGCCTTTCGTCACTGTCTTGGCTTCCCTTAAATGCCATGGTCACTTAGCAGGCAGCCCTTCTGCCTGCTGTGGTTGCTCAGCTGAGCACCTTCCTGGGTTGTGCAGGGGTGAGGGAAGAGGAAAAGAACTGTGGGGGTGTGGGCATCATTCCTTCTTGGAGTTTGTGATTAGGGCAACCAGGACAGGTGGGGATTGGTGGTGTTAATCAGTCTGTTAACAAGTATGTTCTGATTTCTGAGTTTCAGGATCGAGCTAAGGGCTCACTGTTCTCTGTTGTCTATCTCTGCTCATCCAGCAAAAAAAAAAAAAAAGAGGGGGGGGGCGGGGGAGAAAATAGAAAAGAGTTATCCATCAGGTCTCTTTCTTGTGTTGAAGATAGGGGCTTGGAGAGACATTTCCTGGATTCTGGTCCTGACAGCCACTAACTGGCTGTATAATCACAAGCCTTCACACCCCAGCCAGGGAGGCCAGGGAATGGCAGGCTTCATATTTTCTCAAGGCAGGATTTTCCCATTGTTGAAACTGCTAGGCAGAGTTCCCAGCACTTAGCAGGAACAGTGGCGGGGGCAGGGGCGGGGGGTGGACAGGTGGGCACATGAGTGCCTCTGATACTGTCCCTTCTAATTCGACACTCTAAAATTCCAGATTCTTTCTGTCAATAAATGGCCAGAGAGCAGTGGTTAATAAACACAAAATGTTCAGAGGAACAAACAGGGTGTAGGACCCAGGCGGGCAATAGAAAGATTTCATTGCAATTCGGGTAAGAAGAAGAGAATTTTAATTCAAATTATTCAGTAAAAATGTATAAAAAGACATCTTGGTAAAGTGTTATAAAAGGTTACTGTTCAAAAAAGCCAAAAAGGTAATAAAGGATGCACTATATTGCAAGAAAAGGTATATGATTAGGAAGTTGTATTCCTACAAGAAGTGTTCAGTTTATTAATTCATGGCTCATCTAGAATGAACTTGGAACTAATGCTCAGGCCTTGCTTTCCCATCCAGAGTCTCAGACTAAACCCTGATTCTGAAATGTCAGTTACTGTACTCATGTGACTGACCTAGTTTTTAAGTCTCCCTTATCTGGATGAGAAAAATGTGTAGTTCTGGGAAATTGTACACGCAAGCAGAGAGACAATAAAAAGATAAAAATGGGATCAATACTTTTGGTAAATTGTGTTCATTCAAGGAAATCGATTTGTCTTCATGATGCTGCTTTGATGATGCTCTCTCTGCTTAGCACATTTAGCGGGTGGGTATGTTCGATTTCCAAGACTTAGTGATATGCTTACAAAGATTCTGCTTATTAGATTTATAAATCTTATCTGTCAGAAGTTTGAAGTGCTGGAGATAATTTAAATTTCCAATTGTAGGTAGAAATATCTAAGAATCGGCCCGGCGCGGTGGCTCACGCCTGTAATCCCAGCACTTTGGGAGGCCGAGGTGGGCGGATCACGAGGTCAGGAAATCCAGACCATCCTGGCTAACATGGTGAAACCCCGTCTCTACTAAGAAAATACAAAAAATTAGCCGGGCGTGGTGGCGGGTGCCTGCAGTCCCAGCAACTCAGGAGGCTGAGGCAGGAGAATGGCGTGAACCCGGGAGGCGGAGCTTGCAGTGAGCCGAGACGCGCCACGGCACTACAACCTGGGCGACTGAGCAAGACTCCGTCTCAAAAAAAAAAAAAAAAAAAAAAAAAAAAAATGTCTAAGAATCTTTGATGAATTACAAAGCCCTACATGATCTTCTGTCCCCTTCTTTTCTCCTACAGTGGTGAATGGTGTGCTCATTTCCCCAGGACTGAGGTAGACTTTTACATGTCAGCCTTATCTCTAGGGGGTTATTTACATCTCTGAGGACTTCCATGACACCTATTATGATGAACCTCTGGCTTCCATTAAAAAAAAAAAAATTCCACCACTTTGGGGCATTGTTCAGTGTAGAAAGCAGAGTAGGGCATTTTGGGAGCACTACACAGACCTGAGTGTAGTCTCATAGGATATCTATTTGAGACCATCATGGAAGGCCTGGAGTGCTGGGTCACTTGTCAGCTCCATGGAAGACTTCACGACATGTCCTGGTGGGCTCATCAGGATGCTCCTGGGGATAAAGTTTCCATCTGAGTGTGAATTAAAAGTTCACTTTACCTGCTGTGTGATTTTGGGCAAGTTCCTTAACATCTGTGAGCCTGTTTCTTCATCTATAAATTGGGAATAGTAATAGCTAGCTCAAAAGATTATTGATAATGCTGATTTGAATTAATATTTGTAAAATACTTAGCATACTGCCTGAAACATATAAAGTGACCAAGCCATGAGAACTATCTGTTCCTCTTAAGTTTATGGTCAAGGAGAACTGGGAACCCCCTAAATGCAATCAAAATGTTAGGTCTAGAGTTCAATTCAACAAGCATGCATTGACCATCTGCTAATGTAGTCATCATGCTGGGAATTCATTCATTCATTTGTTCAACAAATATTTATTAAGCAGATGCTTGTTAAGGAAATTGGTTACACCTATTGGCTGCTCAATCCCCTGAACAGTGCTGAAAACACACTTAAAAATTATTACTCTTTGTTCTTTTGCTTATGAATGTATTCTGCATTCAGAGAGCGTTTTGAAAGGTAAATACACATTTCTAGTTAAAAGACGCAAGGCTTCATATTGTATGATGAAAAGGCTACATGCTGTATGATTCCAACTATAAGACATTCTGGAAAAGGCAAAACTATGGAGACGGTAGAAAGATCAGTGTTTTGGAGTGGGACGGGGGAAGGAGGGGTGAATAGGAGGAGCACAGAGGATGTTTAGGGCAATGAAACTATTCCACATAATACTGTAATGGTGAATACATGTCATTGTACACTTGTCAAAACCCATAGAATGTACAAGCAAAGAGTGAACCCTAATGTAAATGATGGACTTCAGTTAATAGTGGATCAATGTTGGTCTATCAACTGTAACAAATGTCCCACACTAATGCAAGATGTTAATAATAGGGAAAACTATATATGGGGGTGGGGTGAGGGGATATGTGCAAACTCTCTGTACTTTCTGCTCGATTTTTCTGTAAATCTAAAACTAGTCTATTAGTTAACAAAAAAAAGTAAGTGAGATTTTATCTCCCAGGCTTACCTACTGGAGATCAGACTTGATTTCTTAGGCTAAAATGCGTGTTTCTCCTTCATGATCTTGAACTACCTGTGCTTATCTTAATCCCAGTATCTCTGCATTATATTATTCCTGCAAGAATGCAAACTCTGTGAGAACAAGGACCATGCCTTACTCATCTTTGTAGGATCATGTAAGTCTTGTGTTCAGACTTGCCAATGGCTTCCCATTCCAAGCGCTTTAGATGTATTAGCTCATTTAATCCTTAAAACAACCCTGTAAGGTAGATGCCATTATTATTCTATCAATTATGAAAAAACTGAATCACAAAGAGGTTAAGAAACTTGCCTGACGTAACCAAACTAGTAACTGGCAGACCTGAGACACCAACTCAGATAGTCTGGCTTCAGAGTCTGCAGAAAAAGTACCAGAAAACCCAAAGATGTTTTAAACTGTGGGTCACAACACATTTTGGGGGTGAAATAATTTTAAGGTGCCTCAAACAAGGATGGTTTTAAAAGCACAATAGTAGAATGGAAGAAAAAGGAGAAATATCAGCATACCTTTCACATAGTAGGAATGGTATTGTTTTGTGAAACTTTTATTTGTATATTACATGTGTGTATATTACATGGCACTGAGATGCCATGTAAAATGTATTTAGAAGGCTCACTGTGTTAAACCATAAGGAGAATTATTACCTCAGGTAACAAGCAGTGCAGAGTGAAGGCAGCTTCAGGCCTGACATGCCATCTCTGACTCCTGCCCCATTACCCTGAGAGCCTGTTGTCCCTGTTCTGCTATACAAGCTGGCTTCATCTCACCAGTTCCTGTCATCATATCCAAACCCAGTGATGCCCAGAGGCAGGGAAACAGCATCACTTCTGGAGAATCCTATCCCAGAAGTCCCTAGGAGATTGCCTCTTGCCTCCCTTACTAGATTAGATACCTCCTTACCTCTCACTGGCCACACCTGGATCACATGGCCACCATGAGTCAACCTGGGGGAAGGAGACCAGGACTACCATGATCAGATTCCTCAATCTGATATACCTCTGAGCAAATATATCCATATATCCAGCAAGGGTAAAAGGGGAAATGAGTCTTAGGCACCCAAAGTGTTTGCCCTGAGTAGAACCCAGAAAATAAAAAAATGTTTAAATTAATTTTCTGTCTCCTTAGAGATAGAAGCTTTCTGCATACTACCCATCTATTAATTCATACATTTATTCACTCAACAAATATTTACAGTTTATCTAACGTATGCCTGGCACTGTGCTAGGCAATGGGGACACAGAAGTAAGTGAAAGAGATAAGACTCATGCCTCCTGGGGATGACTCTAGAAAGGGAGAGAGTAGTCGAACAAATAATCTCAGAAATACATATATGTAACTTCAAATGGCTATAAATGCTCCTAAGGAAACGGTGTGATTGAGGTTGTAACAGGAGGATCTGATTTAGATGGAAAGGGGAGGTGGTCAAAGAAGTCTTTTCAGAAAAGGTCGTTTAAGCAAGATATAAAGAATGAGTAGAAGTTAGTAGAGTGAGGAGTGGGAGGAAGAACATTCCAAGCAGAGGGATCAACACACACAAAATGTTGGGATTGAAAACTTAGCACTTTAGAAGACTGGGAAGAAAGAGAATACAAGAAGATTTTTGGCCATCAAATATAGAGCAGAGACCCTTTCTAGGAGACAGAGATTTGAGAACTTTTTAACTCCAGGAACTCTTTGTGGTAACAGAAAAGGCTATCTTTGCTTCTAATATACAGATGTTCTTTCCTAATCCTGGATATCATTGCTTGTTTCTGGAAGATGGGTAGGTTATTCAACTCATTTCTCACAGGAGATGAGAAGCCAAATTTCAGATGGCTTGCAGTATACATAGTTTGAGACAGCTTGAGCTTTTGTTCATCTCAAAGGAAGAGGAATTGTGCAGGCCAATTGATGGTGGCATTCTGTATTGATGGGCCTATTCTTGGGGAAATATGGGTTGCTTTTGTTTTTATTGTTGTTCTGGTGTCTCTGTGCCAAAAGATATTAGGTTCTAAGTATGGGACAAGGTTTCCCCGTGAATGTAATAAACATCACTCTTGTCCGTCATTCTTGAATATGCGAATACTGAGACAGGGCTGCGTTCAAGGGCATTCCCACTGGAGTCAGGTTAGCTGATCCCTGCAAGATGGGGGCAGCTCTAGGGGTAGGGAGAGAAGTACTCCAAATAAGACCCTCATACAGACCCCAAGAGTGGTAATACTTTGTGTTTAATTTTTCCTTTTATAACGTGCTTCTCTTATCATAAAACAAAGTCTTAACAAACCTTCAGCTAAGTCTTAACAAAACCTCTTCTGACCTCAGCTATCTCTATATGGAATTGAAGATAGAATCATTGTCCAAGTTGGGCAAAGTGGCACAGGGGAGAACAATAGCAGTATGTCTTCAGACACATGGGTATAACTGTGGAAGGGAAAGTAATAGTTTGAATTCCCATGATGGACCCTAATGACCAGTGAATATCAGAATTGGTCTTTGGAGTGTGTGTTTCTTGAGGTTTCTCAGAAATTCCTGGAGATACAAGCCTGGTAATAGACAGTACTTTCTGCAATTAAAAGAAATGGAGCTGAGACTACAGTGATTTGAGGATTAAAGGTATGTATGAAGTTTGGCATTTTTATTACAAATATATTCTTTCTAATCCTCACAACTGCCCTGCAAGGTGATTTTATTATATCAGAAAAGTGAGGCTCAGTGCAATGCCTAACCCAAGGCTACAGGGCAAACAAGAGGCAGAGTGGGTTCAGGTCCAAGTTCATCTGTGTCAGATGCCGAGGCTCATTCTGTTATGTCATACTGACTGCCTCCTTGAATACAACTTATTAGTGTGCTTCCTTTCAAGACCTTCAAAAAAGGAAGGCTAGGGTCGTTCACTTCCACTCTACAGCCAGACTAGGAGAATGACCCAGGGGACAGTGGAAGATGGCAGCTACAAGAAGAAAAAGAACCTTTTGTCTTAGCAGAAACTGAGGCCTCCTGTGGTATCCTTTAACTTCTTGCTACCTTATCTACACATTTATCAACATCTATAGCCATTTTCATCTTTTTTTTCCCTCAGATAAAATTTCCTTCTCCCGGCCACACGCGGTGACTCACGCCTGTAATCCCAGCACTTTGGGAGGCTGAGGCAGGCAGATCACTTGAGGTCAGGAGTTTGAGACCAGCCTGACCAACATGGTGAAACCCCATCTCTACTAAAAATACAAAAGTAGCCGGGTGTGGTGGTGCTCGCCTGTAATCCCAGCTGCTCAGGAGGCTGAGGCAGGAGAATCGCTTGAACCCGCGAGGTGGAGTTTGCAGTGAGCTGAGATCACGCCATTGCACTCCAGCCTGGGCAATAAGAATGAAACTCTGTCTCAAAAAAAAAAAAAAAGTTTCCTTTTCCCATTTAAAGCCAAACTTCTACCTAAGCTTCTAATTGCCCCCGCCTTCTCTCAGACGCTGCTCCATCTGCACACCCTCTTTCTTATACTTTAAATGTCTACCCTTGCTTATTCTCATTGCTATACCCATAATATGCTCTCATCTTCGCCATCTTAACCCATCACTTTAAACCCAAATTTTCCACTATGGATCAATTAACTTGTTCCTATTATTATCCACACTTCTCAAAAATGCAGATTATACTTAGTTAGCTCCACTTCCTCCCATCCCAATAATTTCTAATTTTATTCTGAACTAGCTTCTTCCTGTTTCATTACCTTCATTAATGTCACCCTAACATCCTAACGCATACTTTAAAAATCTTTTTAAAGTCTCATATACATATAGAGAAGTGCTTAAGTGTTCACTGCAAAGAACGATCACATAGTGAATACATCCATGTATCTACCACCTGGTTAAGAAATAGGACATTATCAGCATCCTAGAAAGAAACACTATGGTATTCTCCCAATCATTATTTCCTCCTTCCTCCCTAAAGGTAACACCATTCTGACCTCTCATACCATAGATTAATTTCACCTGTTTTAAACTTTATACAAATGGACTCTTACATAATGTACTCTTTTGTGTCTGGCTTCCTTTTCTCAACATGATGTTTGTGCAATGTAGCCATGTTATTGCATGCAGCCGTGGTTTATTTATTTTTACTGCTATGTAGTACTTCATTATGTGAATATACTGCGATTTACTCACTTTACTATTAATAGACATTTGAGGTTATTTCCAGCGTGAGTCTGTTTCAAATAAGACTCCCTTGAACATTCTTGTACTTATCTTTTTGGTGCACATGTACACAGTTTTCCTCATCTGTTTTTAAAGAAAGGAAGTTAGTTTGGTTGGGAATACCACAAAATAGATTGGGGAAGTTAAGGCACAATACTATTCAATCAATTGGACAAGTTTATCATGAGCAACGACTGTTCTTACACAGAGATGCATAAGACATGGGTTCAGCCCAGAAAAGGTACTTGGGGAAGGGAAGTGTACTTGTGTGCGGGAATACACAAAGAATAGGGAACAGAAACAGACTGTAATTAAGTGCAAAATTGCATACGGCCGGAGTAAAGTCAACTTTTAGAACCTCTGGGCTAAGACTAGACAGTTAATACTAGGGCTGGATTCCCAATTCTGGCTCTCCCATGGTGACTGGAGAGTCACCTGGAGGCCATGGAAAGAGGGCTGTAGGTCTGGGAGTCAGGCCCACAGATTCCAGACGTATTTCTGCCAGAGTCCCTTCTTCCCTCTGCCTACCTCTCCTGAAAAGGACCCTAAAACCTTGTAACCCAGGCAACCCCAGATGGACTCTGCATTTCCCAGCCCTACAGATAATGTCCTGAGAGGCAGCAGGGAACTAGGGCAGATCTCCCAGGAGGAAGTGGGCTGAGCAGACCCACAATGTCATGGTTGATACCAGAAGTTTACAGCCTGGACGTATTTGGAAGTCAATGAAGATGTGAAAAGGGAGGAGCGGAAAGGCTGCATTGAAATTCAGGATTAGAAGGGGAGAGGGGACAGCTGCAACAATTATGACAATAACAGTCCCTTAAATTTGTATTATGTAACAACCTACAAAGAGTTTTCTATTCCTGAACTTTCACATTTCTGTGGAATGGCAGGGGTTACCCCCATTTTGCTGGTCTGCTCAAGGCCAAGTTTGAATGGAAGGCAGCGACGGGTCCCTAATCCGCATCTCCAGCTCCTCCTCAGGAACTCCGAGAGTGAGAGGACAAGTAGGGCAAGAGACCTGGAGATGGTCGAAGGGCTAAAGCAGTTGCAAAGGGAGAGGTGGAGGGGTTGGAGAGGTGTGAGGACTGAAAACTCTGCCCCTTTTGGGATCCGTTTGGGGCCACCTGGAAGACGATGATTTCAGCCAGGACATGCGCTTTTGCGGACTGCAGGGTGTTCGCTAAGTCAAGCCTCCCCGGGAGCCCCACGGAGGGTGGGAACGAGGTGGCGCCGCCCAGTCCCGGACGCGCGTCGAGCGCCCTCTTCCACCCCACGCTGCCCTGCCCAGGGCGAGGGCAGAGCGGGCCCGCCCAGGTGCGCCCGGGGGTTGGGCCGGAGTCCGGAAGGTGCGCCGCGCCGCCCCGAACCTGTCCCCTAGGCCTCCCCCCGCGTGAAAGTGAAAGTGTCGGACCCGCGGAGGTCAAGGATAGGGGGGCTGGGCCAGCGCGGAGCTGGGAGCGGGAGCCGGGCACTCCAGGGGCCATGGATGGGCTCGGCCGCCGCCTTCGAGCCAGCCTGAGACTGAAGCGCGGCCATGGGGGTTAGTGCCGGCCGGGGAGAGCGCGGGGGGACGGCGTGGGCACCGGGGAGCCGGGGCTAGGGCTGGCGGCTGGGGCCCGGTGGAGGGCGGCACGGGGCGTCGAGATCCGTGAGCAGTTGGAGGGGGACTCAGGAGGCTGCGCGGGGGCAGGTGAGCGGGAGGGAGCGCGCTGAGAGGGGAAGAGGGTCAGGTGGGGGGGCGGGGACGGCGAGGCCAGGCCTGCGGGGGCGAGGAGGAGGCGGCGGGACACAGGAAGCCGTTGTGGGGCCCCGGGGCCACGTGTCCTTCCATCCAGGAAGCTTGTGGTGCAACCGCAGTGTGCCTGAAAGCGCCCCGGTTGTGGTGTCCTCCCAGAGGCACTGCCTCAGCTCCCGGCGTGCCCGCCGCCCCGCCCCACCTCGCCGCCCTGGGAGTCCTCCGTGGTCTTTGCCCAGTTCTTCGGAGCCAGCGCCCCTGCCCCTGCCCCGCAGATAGCCACCGGCCACAAACACAGGTCTCCCCGATGACGTTACCACCCCCACCCACCCTCGGCCAGGTGCCCTTCAGAGTGTGGCCTCCAGCGGAGCGGCGGTAGAACCTGCGCAGCTGCTGCTTTCCAGCGTGTCGCCCAGACAGGGCACCCCTTCCCTTTCCCTCAGCCCCGCAACAGTGAAATGGACATAATTCCCCCGTCCAGGATTATGGGGATTAAATTAGAAGTCAACTTCTAAGTTAAAGAAGCACCTTCTTTTCTTTCTTAGCAGAGCCCTGGGGTTGGAAGGAGGGCAGTTAGAAATTCATTCATTTATTCATTCATTCGGCAAATATTTGTGTGGCTTAGATACTTTGCCCAGAGGTCCTACTGTCTGAGGAGCAAAGAGCAGGGGCCATTCCCAGACAACCTGCCCTTTCCAACATTGGCACGCCAGGAGGCCAAGTGAGCCCCTCTCTTAGCCCAAGCCCCAGAGTTGGGGGGACCTCAGGGAGTGAGGTCAGTGCACCCTTCTTTGAACTGCAGTGACCTCTGAGTGATCTGCTCTTCCTCCTGTTGCCATTCCTCCTGCCACACCCTGCTCCTTCCCTCTTTGTAGTGTCCTCTCTAGACACAGATCTCCAATATCTGGCCATTCCATCTGCACCATCAGGGAGAGGTCAGAGACCACAGTTTGGGGCAGAGGCCTGGGACCGTGCAGTGGTGGGAGCAGAAGGCAGGATGAGGCTGACATTCTCTCTTCTCTGGAGAGCACTGGCCTGGTCTGTCCTGGTCTTCCCAGACCCTGGGACATCTGTGTGAATGGAAGGGGTCTGCCCCCTACAGCCCAGAGGAGACATTCCAGTTGTTCCCACCCACCCCTGCCCCAACACCAGGCACTTCCTGATTGTGCCTGGAGGAGCTTCCTGATACTGAGGAACTGTAAGAACTGAGGCCTAACACTTGTAGGGCCAGGAGCATATGCCCTCTTCATCTTCCATACCATCCTCCACTTGCCTGGGGATTCTCCCCCTTCCTCCTTTGCCTTTCTGGCCCCAGGACAGTTGTGTATTAGGAGGGAGTGTGTGTGTGTGTGTGTGTGTGTGTGTGTGTGTGTGTGTGTGTATCCTGGTGACAAGGAGTGATGTGGTGGTGGTCCTGGGTTGAGAGCAGCTGAGCTGGAAGGGATGGGCCAGCTTCCCAGATCAAGGTTCCAGAAGGTCCCCTCACCTATGTTCTAGACAGATCTGGGACTTCAGTCAGGTGTGTGTGGGAGAGGCTTTCTGGTGGAGGAACAAGTGTAACCAGATTCCTGACTTCCCTAGAAAGGGTGGCTCCCTCCTCAACTAAAACTCTGGATAATAATTCCTTTCTAGGGCACTGGAGATTAAATGAGATGCCTTATATGAAACATGAGTTTGATGGAGGTTAGTTTTCTCTTACGCTTTTCTCTCCTGTGGATAACACCTTTTGAAAGAGGGGAGAAAACAGTCTTTTGCTGCATTTCTTGGGCCTCATCCCAAAAGTCTAATTACTTTCTTTTGTCAATGATTTATTAATTTTGCTATTCTCTTGGCTTGCTTGATAAAGCAGAAGAAAATGATCTGAAAATGCAGCCCAAAGAATTTAGGGAAAGGCATAATTTCATTAGAATCTGGAATGATCAGTGATAAGATTCTGTTTCTCAATGTCCTTTGAAAACCTCTGTGGGGTATTTGATGTCAAATGCATCCAGAAGGCAGGAGCATGAATTTGGAGCTTTCCTAATCCCCATTCCCAACAAATCCTGTCAATTTTAATAGCGTTTGAATTACTTTATGCCTCAGTTTCCCCATCTGTATCAGGAAGATGCTTGTTCCTCAAACAGGTGGTAAGGCTTGTGCAACAAGTCTGTGCAGCTTGCAAGTAAGGTGTGGTGCCAGCTCCAAGTGTTCTAGTTCGCTCTTCTCACCCATTACAGCATTTGAACATCTTTCTTTACTGTACATGAGTTTGGCCGTGAGTCCTGGCTTTTTCTAGTCCCACAGAAGCCAGGTCTAGAGCTCTTAGGAGCAAAGCAGCTGTTTTCCCTATCCTAGCACCCCACTCTCTTCCAGAGGGGTGCTTATTCTTAGCAGGAGTGGCAAACACTGGCGTCAAACCCTTTTGCCCCCTGCTTTCCCTTTGAGGCAGCTTCCTGGTAAAAGCCTTCCCTGTATTTACTCATTCAGGGGTTTCTGTGAGAATCCAAGGTGATTTTTTTGCTATTCCTTCTCTCTTACCTAGTCTCCAGACACAGCAGTGGGCTAGCAGCTGTGCCTGTAGCTTGGGCAGAACAGCTGACCTGGCCTGACCCGGAGGAAGGCTGAGCAGGCTTGGGGGTTGGGTGGAGATCACCCGGATGTTTTCCACTGCCATGGAATCACCCTCAGGCTGCTGGTGCAATCAGTCCCCTACCTTAAGCTGGGGACAGTCTTCTGAGCCAGTGCTTCCTATTTGAGAAGAGGGACTCTGCTGGAACCCTGGAACAAGTGCCAGTGACAGAACTCTCCAGGGGGTGAAATTCACCGTTGTAGCTATTTCCAAAATATCACGAACTCTGGGCTTAGAGATGGATTTTGCTCTCTACTGCACCATCAGGAAAGAAGGCTATTGGGTATTGACTTCCAGAACTCTTTCTTTTGTTGGAAGAATTAATCTATTTGGATAATTATTAGGCCAAGTCTATTTATCTTAATCAGGGGAGGGCAGTGGCATCCTGGCTGCAGAAAGTGTTTGGCCATGTGCTCTAGGTCGGGAAGTCCTGGAAGTTCTAGAATTCAGCAGGTGGCCTTGCTGGGGTTTTTGACTTCCGTTGACCAAGTTGAGAAGTGAAAGGTCAGCAATCCAAGTGTTGGAGGTGTAGGATCCCTATCCTGAGACCAGCCAGTTTCCAGTGCCCACAGTCTGACACTATCAAGCATTGTCCACTGTTCTAAGGTTGTAAATTAACTCTCTGCACAATCTGCAGCCCAGATTCAAAACCCTTAGCCCATAAGTAGCCAGGCCTTTCCGGCTACTTTCAGCCAGAGGTGTTTGCTCATGACCTTTTCTCTCGCCACACCCTGGGGCTCTTGGGAGGAGCTGAGATCTGCGCTGCAGTGCCAGGATGCTGACTCTGTTGGTGCTGGCTTCTGCTGCTTTCCTGGGTCCCGTCACATCCTTCTTGCTCAACCACTGGGTGCACAGGATGGAAACTTCTATTCCCTCTCTGGAAGACAGCGCGTGGCTTGGCTTCACAGAGTTGTGGCTGGAGACCGAAGCAGCCCCTTTCTCAGGCTTTCTGTCACCAGTCTGTCTGTGTTAGGGGAGAGGGGAGTCCGCTCTGTCCTGAAGGCCCAGAGATGGAAGGACAAGTGGTAGGCCGGGTGTTCAGGCTCTTCCAACGCCGACTGCTTCAACTCCGAGCAGGTCAGGACTAGACTGCCTACTTCCTTGTTTTTAGGGTGACCCTCTTAGGCGGGACTGTTTCTTCCTTGAAATGCTCCTTCCTCCTCTTCCTTTATATCTCGGCCTCCACATGGTTCCCATGTGACTGGGTCAGGAGGCTTCCTCTGCTGGTTTTTAAGAGCTGGTCATGCCCTCTGTGGGGCTAGTGTGGTCACAGTCACATGCCCTTTGGGCCTGTTCTTATTCACTTAGTATGAACTAAACTCTCAGGCCGTATTGTTCCAGGACTGCCAGAAGCACCCGACAGGTTAGGCAGTCTCTGTGGTACCCTGGGGCCTTGGACTCCATGTGGCCTCTCCAGCACATTTCCGTGGCTTCTGTGTCAGTGGTTTCTTTCCTCTGCTTGGCTCCCCATGGTTTCAAGTCTACCAGGGCAGGTGTGGAAACTGCCCATTTGGCCCTGATCCTGAGTGACTGGTGGTTCTGGCCAGTATCCAGGTATCTCAGCATTGGCAAGGCGGCCTTGAGGTGTGGAGGTCACCCGGATTCTCACAGACTCCACTCCAGGAATGGATCAATGAGATTATACTAAATGGGCTCTGGCTTGATTTCAGGACCACCCCAGGACAATTCAGGGGAAGCTTTAAAGGAACCAGAAAGGGCCCAGGAGCACTCTTTGCCCAACTTTGCTGGGGGGCAGCACTTCTTTGAATACCTTCTTGTGGTTTCTCTCAAAAAGAAGCGTTCAGAGGATGATTACGAGCCTATAATCACCTACCAATTTCCCAAGGTAAGGACTGAAGGAGGGGCAGGGCCAGCCAGAGGACTGGGGTGTTTGGAAGGTGGTAGGGGTGGGGGTTCCACCTCCTTCTCCCTACCCTACCGGGGCTTGAGCCTGGAGCTGCCCTGAGCTCTGAGCTCGCTGCTCTCCATTTCCTTCTTAGCACAGCCCCAGTTCTCTGTTATCACCCACAGAATCTAGGTCTAACTTCTTTGTGAGGGACTGACCTAGGCTTCCTAGCAGGGAAACTAGGCTAGACATTTTGCCTTTTAGGGGACCTGATAGGTCTTCCAAATCCCATTTTCAGTCACCCTTCTCTGCAGAGAAGCTTACCTTCTGCCAGAACTCCTAGAATGAATCCCCTCTCTGGGATGTGTGGGAAGGAAAGAGTGGGGCAGCCTTGTAACTGGTGGGCAGGCACAGCCCTCTGCCCGAGCCCAAGCATTAGACTCCTTGTCTGATCCTTCACCAGGTAGAGGGTTGGGAATCCTTCTCATTAGCAGGTGTGCCAACTGAGCTGGCCGCTTCTCTTCTCTGATGTGGTACCTCTCTGATGTTGTCCTCCCAGGGGCCTGGGCCATTTCAGGGCCTTTCTATATTCAACATGGCCCTGTCCCCTTTCTATGTAGATCTCGATACTGAGGTCAAACTCAAGCTTATGTAGAGTTGACCCAGGAGGGGCTGTTTCAGCTTTGGAGTTGTTCCAACTGGACCCAGAATGCAAACTGTGCAGAGTCATGGGCAAAGGCACCCTTCGCCCCTATGCTAGTGGAGAAGCTTATCCCTAGACTGCTTTAGAGCCTCAAAGGAAGCCCACCAGCTCTGAAGCTGTCTCCTGCTATCTCTGCCCCCAGCTTCACATCCACTTGTCTTTTCCTTTACCTTATAGCGGGAGAACCTGCTTCGGGGTCAGCAGGAGGAGGAGGAGCGGCTGCTCAAAGCTATCCCCTTGTTCTGCTTCCCAGATGGGAATGAGTGGGCATCACTCACCGAGTATCCCAGGTAATTGCTCAGCCCTGGGCAAGGGTATTGGATTTGGGGAGAAGGAACATGTGTGAGTTCTGTGGCTCCTGTAGCCTCCCTCACTGCTGTCATTTGTTGATTTTCGGCCTGGGAGTGTAATTGATTTGTTTGAAAACATCTGGCCTGGGGTCCCTCAAGGCCAAGAATATGAGCTATCAGTTTGATCAGTCACTTCTGTCCAAAGAGCCAGATTCTCCCACCTGTCCTAGAAGCAATAGTTGCTGCTTTTAACTCTGCTACTGGCCCAAGCTGGACTTAGCAGAAAGCAGTTAGCCTCCAAGAAGGCGATGTAGCAAAGGCCCTTCTAGCATGAGCCCTGGAATTTGACTGCTTGAGCTTTGACTTCACTATTTATGAGTTGAGTGACCTTGAATAAGAAGCACCCTCTGGCCTCAGTTCCTTCATCTTTAAAGTGGGGATAATTACTGAACCTACCTCAAAGAGTTGTTTTGACAATTAGATGAGATGATGTGTTTAGGGCCTGACACCAGTGAGCCCTTACTCCTATGATTAATCAGCAACTCCCCTTTGCCCTCCTCTCCACCCTCTAGTGCTGACCACTTTCCTGTTTTAGAATTCAGTGAGCAATACAAATCAAGCCTTGTCTGCTCTTTCTTAGGGAGACCTTCTCCTTCGTTCTGACCAATGTGGATGGGAGCAGAAAGATTGGATACTGCAGGCGCCTCTTGGTCTGTGCAGCTCAGAACTGCCCCTTCCTTTCTGCAGTCTGCTGAGCTCCACGGCTGGGCTTGCTCAAGCCTGAGCTGCAAAACTCCAGGCTTATTGGCAGCACTGGTTGTAGAAAAAGCACAGCCCAGGACCTGCTGCCATGCTAGTGCTCCCTCTGCAGCCCCACAAGCACAAGGACCTGATGCCCCTTCTCCCCCTGCTGGTCAGGCTCTGGTCTGTGCTCTCTCCGGCTTTCAATACAACGAACTCCTCTCCCTGCCTGCTCTATCCAGGCCTGCTTACCTTGGCCCCTGGAGCCTCCCAGAGCAGAGGCTGGGACTTGGACAATTAGTTTCAAATCTTAGGTCTCAGGAGGATTCCCCAAGTCACCTTTACAGTGCTTTCCTCCTTAGCCATTTCTTCATCTCTAAGGCACACTTGCTACCCCTCTTTGCTGACCCCAGATTGTGCTGGCACTGAAGGTGGCAGCGCTTGCCCACCAACTCACCCAGTACCCTCAAGGATTTCTTCTTTTGATGCTGGTGGCCATTCTGACCTCCCTGCTGCACCCACCATTCCCCATAAATCCCCCTCCCCAGCCCTCAGCCTTGTGCTCCTTCATACCCAGTTGGCAGAAGCCCTTGGGGAGGCTGCAGCACTGAAGGAGCCTCTCTGTCCCTCCCCAGCCTGCCGGCCCTGGCCCTCGCCTTCCCAAAGTGTACTGCATCATCAGCTGCATCGGCTGCTTCGGCTTGTTCTCCAAGGTAGGGATAGAACAGGATTCCTCAGGGCCTGTTTGTCCTGCCCATATTCCAGGCTGTCTCTGGCTGCCAACCCTGCCTGTGCGACTAAGCTCTTAGTGGAGCTCTTCTCCCATAGCCAGAGTCAGCATTAAAGCACACTTGGGAAAACTGAGGCAAAGGGGCATGCACTTGACTTAAGGGAAAAGTGGAAATTGAATCTAGGGGACTGGACCTCTTGCAGAGACAGCTACTGTTCCCACTCTAGCCAAGTAAGAAAGTAGTTGAAGTAGGACAAGCAGAAGAAACTTCTGCCCTGAGTTTCAATTTCCTCATCCGTCGAATGGATATAATAATCTCACCTTCCTATCTCACTGGGTGGCGTGAGGCTTAAATGAGGTGATATATGAGAAGACTCTTTATAAAAGGCAGAGCACTAAACAAATGTGAAGGAGTTATAAGACCCATTCTGACTCCTTCAAGGGTAGAAGAACAGTTGAGGTCCCCAGGACTTCTCTTGGAGCTAATTTGAGTGCCAGTGCATCTGAGACAGAATTTGAGCAGAATCCATGGGGCCCATGCCATCCACTGGTGACCAGAAAGGACTTCATTATGCTCTGACCCCAGCAGGACCTTTGGAGGAGGAGGGGAGGAAACTCTGTCAGCTTTTGCTTGGGCAGAGCATTCCTTTGTGCAGTGCTCCTAGGGATGGAGGCAGTCTCTGACCTCGGGAATCTACAGTGGGAGTTGGAGGACAGAGTGGTACCAAGAGGCTTAGGCTTCTAGCCTCCTGCTCCAACCAGCATGAGTGGACATGGTACCATCATGGGTGATGAGTTTACTCCGGGATGACTTCCCAGGGAGGTGCTTTTATGTTGGTGTTAGGAGAGGGGAAGAATATGGATTTGTAGAGAGATAATAAAAAGGAAGCTGGAAAAAGGCAGGTCTTATGTGGGAGATAAACTGCAGATTATTTAGCATGAGCCCAGCCTCTGCCAGGGAGGGAGAGGACCAGTTCGTGGAGGGCCCTAGAAGATACATGAGGATCAGCTGAACCAGTATGAGAACATTATGACGCTCAGGGGTAAGTAGAGTCTCTTCCACCTGCCTGGTATTGTCCCTTTGAGCCGTGCCTCCCGCGGTTCTTTTCCCTGCAGATCCTGGATGAAGTAGAGAAGAGACATCAGATCTCCATGGCTGTCATCTACCCGTTCATGCAGGGCCTCCGAGAGGCAGCCTTCCCTGCTCCTGGGAAGACTGTCACTCTCAAGAGCTTCATCCCCGACTCAGGCACTGAGGTGGGTTAGCAAAATGGGTGAGACCTTCCCTAGCTGGAGAGGGTAGGCATCTGTGGCACCTCTCACCACTGTTCTTCCATTAACCAGGTTAAAGTACAGAGAAACTGAGCCAGATGGGGACTGGGACTTGGTTAGAATGGACAAAGCTGAAATCAAACCCAGATTTTCTGATCCTTCTAACTTGATACCCACAAGCACCTAGTTACTGCTCAAGCCACCAAGACTTTTATTTATAATAAATAAAACATGTAAGTTGAGGCTTCTGGTGCTATAAAGGACTTTTCCCTCAGCCCTCAGACTGCCACTTGCCCCTACACCCCTTCCACTCTCCTTTGTTTGTCCTGTCTCTACCTTACAGCGTCCATCTGTCCATTTCTTATCATCCATCCCCACCTCCGAGTCTCCACCCATGCACAGGGGAATGCTATTGTTTTAAGGCACCAAGCACACTGAGGCAGCAGGTAGAACACTGTTCTAAGAATTCCAGTCCTGACCTCTGGAACTCTCAATAGTCTGTGTGCCCCTTTGAACCTTGGCTTCCCCACAGGAAAATAAGGGGAGAGGCTAGAAATTTTCACTTTCTCAAAAAATAAGTGCTTAATGCTGGCTGTGTGCCAAGCTATACTATTTTCTGGGAATACAGTGGTGACCAAAATGAATGTGGTCCCTGACCTTTTGGAGCTGTGAGTCCAGTGGGGAGAATAGATGTTAAATAAACACACCAGTGCATGTTGAATTAGAAATTATGTAACTGTGATGAAAGAAAAAAAAACAAAACAGGGTGCTACATAAGAAGAAGATGGGAAAGTATCACATGGCCAAGGGGGGGCCTCTGTGACCTGAAAGAGGGTAAGAATGAAGGGAGCAGAGCAGTGCAGGAGGAGGGCCCTCATTGTGAAGGCTGCAGGCAGGAAAGATGGGATTGCTCAAGGAACAGAAGCCCATGTGGTGAAGCACAGTGAGAGAGGGGCGTGTGCTCGGGGAGGCGAGTGAGGGAGGGTGCAGGACATTATGGGCCATATTCAAGATCACATCAGTGCTGTCCTCCAGCCAATTAGCAGGGGGACAGAGAGACAGGGCCAGATTCACTCCTGGGGGCAGAAGGAATAGAGGCTGGTAGAGGCCCAGCACCTCGGGGTCTGCATGATCTTGCAGTGTAGTGACACCTTCTCTCTCTCTGGTTTCCCCACAGTTCATTTCACTGACACGGCCCCTGGACTCCCACCTAGAACATGTGGATTTTAGTTCTCTATTGCACTGTCTCAGTTTTGAACAGATACTTCAGATCTTTGCCTCTGCCGTGCTGGAGAGAAAAATCATCTTCCTGGCGGAAGGTCTCAGGTGGGCCCAGCCCCTGAACGGCTCACCTGAACTGCCCAGCATCCCTGGGTTCAAGGGAACAGACTGGAGGTTATCCAAGGAAAATGGGCTGTAGGGTCCATGCGCCCACCCTCCTGTTTCTAGCTCCTTGTTCTTTAAACCAAGAGAAACAGCTGTTTTGAACCACCCCCACTGCCTCTTCCTCCACACAGGACTGCTGCCTGGGCCTGAGGAATGCTCCTGACTTAGCTTGGGGAAGGACAGGAAGTATTCCTGGGACAGCCCGGGTGGGACCAGTTAGGGTGGATGCAGACATGATTCTGCCCTTGCAAGGCTGAGGGAGGGTGGAGAACAGGGCAGGAGGTAGATACTCATTCAACAAACATTTATTGTGTGTCAACTGGTTGCCAGATGCCAAGCATTGGGAAGATACAAACAGGACAAGGTCCTTCACTTGAAGGGGATGTGGAATTACATAGTGGTTGAAAGCACAGGGATTGAAATCAGCAGAATTAGGAGGTTTAAATCCAGTTCTTCTACCTTTAGCTATGAGGTTCCCATTAAGTTAGTTTGTTAACTTCTTGAAAATGGAAATAATGATTGTGATTACCTCATAAGGTTGTGGTGAGGATTAAATGAAATAATGCACATTAGGTACCTAACACCCTGCTGAGCACATATTGCTGAGTGCTAGCTTCTGTTAAGTTCACAGTTGAGTATATCCCTGTGTGTAGTGGAAGCAGGGTACTATTGTGCCATGGTCTCTACCTCTTAGGGGCTTCAGATCTGAGAAGGACATGGGGAGATGTAATAGAATGGAGAATGAAAAAAGTCATAAAACAGTAGGGGTAGGGGTGGACCTTCTATTCATACCTGGGGAGGGAGAAAACCAGTGATTTTAGGTTGACAACCCTGCTTTTATCTTTTAGGGAAGAAGAAAAGGATGTTAGGGACTCAACAGAAGTCAGAGGGGCAGATGAATGTCATGGGTTTCAGAGGAAAGGAAACTTGGGCAAGCAGTGGGGTCTCTGTGTTGAAGATTCTGTAAAAATGGGTGATAACCAAAAAGGAACTAGTTGTAGGTAATCCTTGAAGGGAGTGGCATCATCTTTTGCTTTGGAAATAGCTCTTTCACTCCCAGCCTTGAATGGAAACCAGAAGTTCCTGTGTGGCTAGAGCTGGGATTCTGCCTTTCCTCCTCAGATCAGTGTTTGGGAAGTGGAGGTCGGCAGGATTCACCTCTCAGCCGTTTACTTTCTTCAGGGAAATCCCACCACTCCCCACTTCCTTCCCACACTGAGTTTTTCAGCTCCCTGAAGCTCGGACAGGGAGGGGACTTCCAGTCAGCTAGCCTCTCAGAGACTCAATTTTGCTAATTCAGGAAGTGCCAGCTTGAAACCCAGAACTGAAACAAGGATTCCCGCATCTGTGCTTTTATTGGCCTTGACTTTGAGGCAATTTGGCTGGAGTAAAGAAGAGCCATGAAAGCCAGGGGATAAAAGAGAAAGACAGAGAGTGGGACTGTGTGTATGTGGTGGCGAGAGGAGTAGGGTCCAAGTTGTGACTTGGGCAGGAGTGACGAGAAATGCTTCACTGGAAAGTCTTGAGGAGGCACCTTTGTGGGACTTTCCGTGTAGGAATTGCTGGGCAGAGGTTCCTAGAACCTGGGAATTTCCCAAGCTACTCAGGCAGCAACCTGGGAATCTTTAATAACCTCGAGTGTGCCCAGAGGGGGCTGTGTGGGGGCAAAGGCTAGGGATGAGGGTGGATAGACATAGAGAGGTAAAAAGGCTTTGCCTCTCGGCTGAGCCTCCAGTGCTTGCTCACATGTTTGTCTCTTAACTACACTGTGAATTCCTTAAAAGCAGGGTCAGTGTCTTACTCTTCCTGGTATCCACATCTGTGAGGTATGCTCACAGTTGTGAGCACAGGCTAGGGGCTCAATCAATTATCTCCTTGAATGAAGGCAACTCTTCTTCCCTCTTCTCTTCAGAGTCGCTTTTATTTTTGGCCAGTAGTAAGTTGAGAAGACTAACTGGGAAAAGAAGGGTCAAATCAAGGCCCTTCTTGATAGTGAAGCCTCAGACTCTCTAGTTTCTGTCCCTCCCTCCCAGCAATGTACGTTCAAGCTCTGTGACCAGCATGGCCCCCAGACTTGCCTTTCTGCCATGGGCATGGGCAGCACTGCTCTAGCTGCTGTTGGTGGTGGGCGATGAGGGGTGTGTAGCATGGTGGTGCAGGGGCCCCCTGACTCTCATCCTCTGTGCTCTGTCCCAGCACCCTGTCTCAGTGCATCCATGCTGCTGCCGCACTGCTCTACCCCTTCAGCTGGGCGCACACCTACATCCCTGTTGTCCCTGAGAGCCTTCTGGCCACCGTCTGCTGCCCCACCCCATTCATGGTTGGAGTACAAATGCGCTTCCAGCAGGAGGTCATGGACAGCCCTATGGAAGAGGTATGATGTGGCAAGAAGAGTGCATGATTTGGAGCCAGGTAGAGTGGGATTCAGATCCCAGCTCTGCTGCTTACAGCTGTGTGATTAGGGGCAAGTTACCTTACCTCTTTAAGCCTGAGCTTTCTCATCTCTAAAATGGGGATAACAGTGTTCACTTCCTAAGGATTCTGGGGCAAACCACCTGCCTAGAGCTCCTAACCTGGCACCCGACACACAGGTGATGCTCAATAAATGCAGGCTCCTTTCTGAAGGATTCCCCTTTAGGCATAAGGGGCAGTGAATAGCTTATTCAGGGGTGAGCAGACTGTTCTATGCCAGCTGGCCCTAATGAGCAGTCTTCGGGGTGTCCCATCTCATCCAAATGTATGACACAGCTGGTCTATACAACACACACCCCACTTTGGAATGTATTTGAATTCCTTGGAATTGAGCTAACATGGTCCTCTGGCAAACTATGAGTCTTAAAAATGCAGATTTTTACAGCAAGTCGTCTTTCTGAGTAGCTCAGAGCTAAGGTGGCTAATGAGGATATAGGTCTGAATCCTCTTTGATTTTGTTAGCTTCTTACATCTTGGCAGTGCACCAGACACACCAGAGAACTCAGCTGTGAAAATGGGCATTAAAAGCGTAAATCTATCCCCACTGTTGGAAAAATAACTCAAAACATGTGCTTTAGAGTTGTCAGTAGGGACTTTCAAAAGATAGTATGTTACCGTATCTCAAGACAGAAGAGGGACTTGGGAATATCTGCCCTGGCCATAACCATTGACTCACTCCAAGAGATAACTGAGCTCCAGAGACTAATCCAAGGCCACATAGACAACAGTGGAACCTAGCACAGATAAAACCAAATCTCCTCCTATAGAAACCATTGCTGCAAAGTAAAGAAGAAGGCTGTGTTTCCCTTCTTTGCTCCACCGGCCCCCTCATCCTTCCTGAGGACTGCTGAGTACACATGCCCTTTGAACCAGCTTTAGCCTTGTGACTAACTGGGACAGAGTATTAGCCCCATGTTTAGCAGTAAACATTTAAATGTTCCAACCCCAGAAATTATGAAACTTCTTGACTCTGCAGCTCCAGCTCCCTGGAAGCCGTGGCTCCTCTCCTGATGGCCAGTCAGACTCTGGCTTTTGGTAAGGGATTACTCCACAGACAATAATATGCCCAAATACTGGAAAGATTTCTGGGAACAATCTTGAAAAACAAATTATTTATACACACTCTCTGCCCCCAATCCCTCAAAGGAACAGTCTTCCCTTCATGAAGGCATCTGAGCCTATGTATACAAGTGGTTTCAGGCCTGGACTAGTTCAACTTTTCTCCCCGATGACAGATAATTACAGTGCATGCTCTATTTTTTGGCATACTTTCCACTCTCTCTTTCCTTGTATTTGGAAGAAGGGACAATGGAGGGATCATTCTCTCTATTGTCAAGACCAAGGGTCACAAACGGAAAAGAGAGGCCCAGCGGGCATTTAAATGACCAATACATGATTTGGGAAATTACGGTAAACTGGTGGGAACATGCCCTGCCTAAAGCAGGCAACTGCTACTCAGTTCCATCTGAGTGTTGTCCTTTAGAAATGTGGACCCAGTGTTAGATCTCCTGACTTTTCAGGAGAAGCCCCAAATCCAAACTTTATGTGAGATAGTCCAGTTTAAATATTGGAAACCAAATCAATTACTTAAAAATACTGTGAAGATCAAAGAAACAGATCTGCTGGTTGGAATCAGCCAGCAGGATGCCTATTTGTAATCTCTGGTCTAGACTGAAGGCTCCCTGGGCAGTGATGGGGCCCGTGCTAAAACTCAGGTCCCCCAAGTTCCAACCCAGTGCTTATCTCACTTGAGGACTGTAGACACATGGTCTGCTCACTTCCTTTCCTTTCCTCTTCCTGTTGACCCTTCATTTTCTTCCTTTGCTGTTTCCTGCTGGAAGGCCCAAAGCTGTGAGGTAGGTTTTTTTGGTTTTTTTGTTTTTTTGTTTTTGAGACAGAGTCTCGCTGTGTCGCCCAGGCTGGAGTGCAGTGGTGCGATCTCGGCTCACTGCAAGCTCCGCCTCCCGGGTTCACGCCAGTCTCCTGCCTCAGCCTCTGGAGTAGCTGGGACTACAGGTGCCCGCCACCACACCCGGCTGATTTTTTGTGTTTTTAGTAGAGACAGGGTTTCACCGTGTTAGCCAGGATGGTCTTGATCTCCTGACCTCGTGATCCACCCGCCTCGGCCTCCCAAAGTGCTGGGATTACAGGCGTGAGCCACCATGAGAGGCAGGAGTTTTTCTAATAGAAAATTGTACATAAGTTGTTGCAAGCATGAAAAAAATAAAGATGTTGGTCTCTGTTCTAGAGAGCAGGGAGTTGAAGGGGAATTGTAGAGAGAGGAATGCAATCTCAAGAATATCAGTCTAGGCTTGGAAAAAAATTGGTTCTCTTATTAGCAGCATAGTATGACCTCGGGCAGCTTCTTTGGGTCTGTTTCCTCATCTTCAAAATGGAGATTGTATCTGCCTCACGGGACTGTTGCTTGAGATCAAACGTGTAAAGCATTTATGTGAACAATGTACTAAATGCTCCATGTAGAAGCAATTTCTGCAGTCAATGTTTTATTAAGGGAGTGACTGG
Organism: Pan paniscus; assembly: GCF_029289425.2. Lineage (NCBI taxonomy): Eukaryota > Metazoa > Chordata > Mammalia > Primates > Hominidae > Pan > Pan paniscus. The sequence continues at coordinate 115,854,077 of NC_073249.2, forward strand.
CTGTGATTTCTCCATCTTGTATTTCCCTTCTACCTTAGCTCTTTCTCCTACTCCCTTCCTACAAACACCCACACCCTTTCCTCAGGAAGGGAACTGAGATTTCCAGAGGGGAATGGTGAGAAAGGAGAATGCTAGATAGGAAATGAGAACTGAAGATATTGATTTTGTTGCTACCTGGGCTGAAAGATACAGCCACAGGCAGAAATCAAGACGGTAAATCCTCTGGAGGTCTATGAAGAAAGAGGACCAGAGAAAGCCAGTCTATGTTTATTTCAGGTCCTGCTGGTCAATCTTTGTGAAGGAACCTTCTTAATGTCGGTAAGTGTCTGGGTTCAGATCCCCTGCAGGCCTATCACCAACTCTACCACTCTAGTTTCATCCATGTTCCACTTATTTAAACAAACATTTAAGTTCTTTGTTGAGTGAGAATCTGTGCTAAAAAGACCACATCTCTCTCAAGGAGCCCATGGACATAAACACATATGACTTCACTATAAGACAATCAGTGATAGTGCCTTTTAAGCAAGGGATATAAATCAAGTACCACCGGGATGGAGAGGATCCCTTGCTAATGTCTAGAGTCAAACTAAAGGCCAAGAAACAGCTTATGTTGTTTCTGTCCTATGTGGCTATTTGTGGGTGGAGTGGGGGTGTAGAATTCATGCCCTCCTTATGCTTTTCTGCCAACCACCTTCACTCCACACTTCCTTCCTGCTTGACCTCGGAGCTCTGTCCTCTTCTAGGTTGGTGATGAAAAAGACATCCTGCCACCGAAGCTTCAGGATGACATCTTAGACTCTCTTGGTCAGGGGATCAATGAGTTAAAGAGTAAGTCCTTACTCTTATTTTGGGTCTCTCCAGGCAGTGCAATGGCATGCTTCTCAATCATTCCCTTCCAGAACTAAAATGAACTCACTCAGTAGTCCTAGACCAGCCCTAGAGGCCTAGAACCTAGGGCAAGTCTGAATTTGGGATTGTATTCTTCCTAAGCAATGGCAGAGAACTCATACCCAGATTCCCATCTCAGTCAGTAATTATGAACCCTACCCTATGGCTTTCCCCAGGAGCTTTCCGCCTGCAAGAAAGCCATTCTTGAAGGTGAGTTTGGGTAATTTCATCCTTCTGCTACCCTCTGAGATGGCCTTTATATCTCCTGCAGCTGCAGAACAAATCAACGAGCATGTTTCAGGCCCCTTTGTACAGTTCTTTGTCAAGATTGTGGGCCATTATGCTTCCTATATCAAGCGGGAGGCAAATGGGCAAGGCCACTTCCAAGAAAGATCCTTCTGTAAGGCTCTGACCTCCAAGACCAACCGCCGATTTGTGAAGAAGTTTGTGAAGACACAGCTCTTCTCACTTTTCATCCAGGAAGCCGAGAAGAGCAAGAATCCTCCTGCAGGTACAGTAACAGTCCCCATCAGTCTAAGCCCAAAGAGGGTTACCTCTAGAATAAAGAGGAGGGGAAAGAAAGAATACTTCTCTTTAGAAACCCACAAAATAGCTGTAGGTAGACTTTTATTAGTGGAGTTGAAATGACATAACCTGAAACCTAAGAAAATGTCTAATGGGCTGCCATTTTGTGGAAGTTGGTTTACCCATTAGCCAACAGGGCTGAGCCCTTTCCTCTGTTTTAGTCTAGAGCTAATTCCTGCTAAGTATCCTCTGTTTATGGGCTCCTTTTTGGACAAAACTGAATGTCTGGATCTCCAGAAGCCTGTGAGGCCAGAGACATCCTGGCAGGGATGGGAGTATGGGGAGCAGACAGGATATTTCTGATCCTTATTCCTGAGCTCATTATAATCTGCCTGACCAGATCAGATGCCTCTAACACCCGTATTTGAACCCACAGGCTATTTCCAACAGAAAATACTTGAATATGAGGAACAGAAGAAACAGAAGAAACCAAGGGAAAAAACTGTGAAGTAAGAGCTGCGGTGAATAAGAATGACTAGAGCTACACACCATTTCTGGACTTCAGCCCCTGCCAGTGTGGCAGGATCAGCAAAACTGTCAGCCCCCAAAATCCATATCCTCACTCTGAGTCTTGGTATCCAGGTATTGCTTCAAACTGATGTCTGAGATTTGGATCCCTGGTATTGATTTCTCAGGACTTTGGAGGGCTCTGACACCATGCTCACAGAACTGGGCTCAGAGCTCCATTTTTTGCAGAGGTGACACAGGTAGGAAACAGTAGTACATGTGTTGTAGACACTTGGTTAGAAGCTGCTGCAACTGCCCTCTCCCATCATTATAACATCTTCAACAGAGAACACACTTTGTGGTCGAAAGGCTCAGCCTCTCTACATGAAGTCTGTGGACACGTAAGGACGAGAGTAAAGAGGAAAATCTTATTTTTATATGTGTCTTTGGCTTTTACTATGGGTAAAAGTATTTTCCTCGTGGAAAATAAGGCAATGAATATGACAATCAAGTGGACTACAAGTGGAAGACCTGGCCATGGGGATACGTTTGGAGTGATAGAATCATGGTGGGCAGCAGCTCTACTTCTTCTAACAGGAAGGGTAAGAGATACTGGTAAAAGCAGCAGCAGCACTGGACACAGGGCATCTAAGTCCTTGGTTTGGAGTCAGGTGTGCTTTCCAGAATCCTGGGAGGAGAGGCTGCTCACTGAAGGGAAGCAGCTTCAGTCTAGAGTAATTTGAGGATAGGAATTTCAGTCAACAGCAGCCTGTGAAGAACACTACATGGCTTCCACAAGTAGGTCTGTTTCCCCATCACTTTCAGTTTGCACTAGTCCTTTACCTTCAGTCTTGGACATCCTACCTCCAACTGATCTTTATTTTGAGCAGCACAGTCCAATTCTTTAGCTAAAGTTGAAGGGATCGCTGCACTGACGTTCTTCCCCTTTGAGAAAAGAATCGTAATTTTAAGAGTCTGAAGGAGTTTAGTGGTCACCTAGTCTCTCCTCCCTTGATACCTCTACTGATACTTTCTACTCAAGCATTGGGAAGCTTTTTTAGAAGAATCTTATCTTCAAAAAATCTACCTTTTTTAATGTGTGTATTTGTGGCCCTCAGAAGTTCCTAAATTCTATACAAAGAACACAAAAGTTTCTGGAGGGTGGAACCGGGCATACTGAAGTTCAAGCCAATGTAATTTGCTTTTGTGACTGCAGAGACCTACTGCAGGTGGCAGATGTCCCACTGTCCACACACTGTGCTTAGCTACACTACTATTCTTCACAGCTTCTAGGAATTACATTTTTTTTGGTAGTTTATGGCAGTGGTGCCTAAATATAGTTGTACCTCCAAAGGTTTCAGAACAGGAACTGGAATCCTGAGAATCTTGTGAAAATATCCTCTTATGCCTCATCACAAATATACCAAATCATCTCTAGTGATAGGACCTGGAAATCTGTACTTTCTTAAAAGGTTCTTCAGGTAAGGTTTGCTGAGGTTTATTACAAATGTACCCTTGATTTGATGCTAATGCTGTATTTAGGGCTGAAGGAAGCACACACTAAATATCTGAGTGCTTTTCAGATTCCATCTATGCTGAAAAAGAATCTTGGAGAATAAACATATTTCAATTAGCCCTTAACATCTTGCTTCAGAACTTTAGCCCACTAAAGCCCAGTAGAGCATAGGAGAGAACACTGCACCAGGATTCAGATCTGGATTCTAATTTTTGTTCTGAAAAATAGCAAGTGACACTGGCATGCCATTTAACCTCTCCAGGCCTCAATTTCCACTATAGATAGTACCTGATGTGTCAGTAAGACAACTCATGTAACTTTGCCAAACAAGTAGAATTATCCTTCCTCCTTTGTCCTGCTCTGTCCTAGCTTTTAATACTTGGTCTGCCCTAACATTTTCCTGTATGTATTTCTTTATCCCAGATATTGGAACAATTGCTAGCAAGGAAAAGTAATGACGGATTTTCATTTCCCAATATAGTCTGGCAAAGAAATGAAAGGTTTACTTCTCCTTGCTAATTCAATCTACATGGTATTGATGGAATCATTAAAAGTGCAAGTAAGCAGCGCTCTGGCTGCCATACAAGGCAGTGTAGCTACTGTTTATTCCTGATTATGGGACAGGATATAGATGAAAATCAATAATAAGACACCTCATTTTAGCCAATAGTTTAAATCTTTTCTCCTGTGTCCCTCTTCTTCAAGCAACTGAATTATCTGTATAAAATGGAAACAATATCTGGTTCCCATTTCAAACGATAGTACATATACCAAAGAGGAGACTGCCAGAAAAGGAGAGTACAAAGTGACCCCTTAGAGAGGCCCAGGCACTTGCTGAAAATTTAGGGGAAGGGTTTGAGATTTCTAAATGACTGATATTCACACAGGTGACAACTACAACACAAAAAAACCATTGACAGGAAAAATGAACACAGTTCTCCTTTTTAAAGTTTCTACAAAATAGAAATGTCACAAGACACATCACAACAATGCAGTGGACCACATTTTCTTATTTATTAAAGAACAGAAATAAATTTTGCTTAAATTTAAAAAAATAACATTAAAACTTAGTTTATCTTTCCACTGAGTAAAACTGAGAAAAAGTTGGCTTTCAGATCATATATTTATTTAAAAAAATAAAATGGGAAATTGACAAAGTTACCACATTATTCTGCATGCTAACAGGATTTCTCAAGCCTGTGAGAGAATCATTTCTTGAGCAATTATAAAAAAAAAAAAAAAAAGGACTTCCTCAACAATGTAAAGATAGGAAAACTTTCAATCCAAATTCAAGGTCTTTATTACTAGTTCCACCTCACAAGCTAGTGGGATGTATCTGTGTCACAAGCTGAATTCCTCAGTAAAGAAAGCTTGAGAAGACACTAAACAAGGATGTTACTAAAAGACAATGGTTTGTTAAAATTATAAAGCAATCATCTTTTGGCCTGCAAACAGTCAACATTAGAACTCTCCACCACTGTGGATCTGGCTCCCCATCACAGTATTATTCTGAATCCAGGATAATTACAATCACATGGCATTTTTTTCTGCATGCTTTCTTGGCCCAAACCCTGCATGACAACATATACAATTTACAAGATGGGACTTGAAATTCCCATTCTCACACAGGATAGTTAGGGAGTGTTACCAATAATAAAGAATAAAAGTTATACAACATTGATTATTATAAATTATATTTGTTCTTATCCACCCCCATTCTCCTTAATATGTTCAGATTCTTTCCTGCAGAAAACATGATGTTCCTATATACCAATTACATCATTAATGATGATTAGAATGAGCTGTAGAGACCTTGATTCTGAAGACATGTATGTGCAGGTGAGACGCAATCTGATTGCAAACACTGACACAGTAGCGGATCAAATCAAAGAAAGAGAAAACCTGGAAAGAAAAGAGACATTCTCAGCACCCGTTTAGGCTCTCCCTAAGCTTCCTGAAAGTAAAGAGGACTGGACTCTGTTCTCTCTACAGATTCACCTTCCATTCCATAAAATAATTCAATTTCCTTGCAATCTTTCCTTCACATACAAACTCTTTGTTAGAGAGACAGATGGCAAATATTTTAAGCTTTATGGGCCTTATTGTCTTTGTCACAGTTGCTTAACTCTGCCATTGTACCATGAAACCAGCCACAGACAATATATAAATGAGTGGCCATAGCTGTGTTCCAATAAAACTGTATTTACCAAAACAGGCTATGGGCCCACAGGGTGTAGTATGCTGATTCATGCTTTTTTACTCAGTCAGAAATTTGCAATTTATGAGCCCTGCCCGATGTAGGCAGGACTAGTAAGATTAATGCAAAAAATAAAAGGCTCAAATATAAAGCCATAGAACTCTCACACAGCCCCATTTATGTGGATTTCTGACATTCCAAATCATTACAATTGTATGAACCATCTTTCATGACTGGGTCATCAAAATAAGAAAACAAGCAACCTTCAAACCCTCAAACCATGAAATAAGACTTAGTACAATACTTACCAGGGCAATCCAAAGTACAATATATTCATCAATAAAGCTGTTAAAATACTGGTCCAGAAACAAAAGTGCCGGACCTATGAATGCTGTGTCATGCAAATGCATTTCACTTTTCGTCATGTGTGCAACCTATGAATAAAACAGAATAACGTAGGCATTTTCATAAGAGGACAATTGTGAACTACATAGTAAATCATATTGTGCTCAGATATCAACTTCCAATAATTATTTAGGAATAGCTGCTGAATTCCCAAAACTAAAAACCCAACAATATGAAATGTGTCTGAGAAAGAAAGGGATATATCATGTCAACTAACCCTACAAAAGATGCTTTTCACAAGAAGCCTTAATTTGAGTGTCCAGATTGAGACTGAAGAATGTAAATAAACTGAACCAAATTAAACAGTGGATAAAAGGCTAAAAAGTTGTATGTTTTCCAAGAACTTCCAGTAACTTCAAACTGTAGCTTCACAAAAGAGTAAAAATAGTTCCCATGTTGATATCAAGAGATTCTGATTAGAAGAGGGCAAACTCTAGGACGATTTATGAAGCTACAGAATGAGAACTATAGCCATAAATCCAAAATAAGATGAAAGTGAAAAACACAGCAAATAAAAACTCAGGTGCTTACCACAAGCTTATTAGTGATTTTAGCAGACACAAAACCAAATGTCAGTATATAAAGACAGGGATGCTTTTCAAAAAGCTGAACTGCAGATTTCTTGTAGATCATTGCAGCTAATGTAATCACTGATCCAATATGGAGAAAAGGAGAAAGGACACTTGTTCCCTGTACAGAGCGAAGAGAAGAGTTAATAGTATTCAGTACTCATCAGATACTGCATGGATCTGCTGCAGAACAGTTCAACTCAAACTTTCAGGAACCTCATGGTGCCTGATAGGCAGCAATTTCTATAAATCACAAACTAGAAGAGCTAATGAAAAGTAGCAGCATAAATTCATTAGGCACAAACTGAGGATTTCACTTAAGAGACCAGGCTTATTTTTACAAAGCAGCTCATACTTTAAAAAAACATGTGAATAAGTGTGTTTGTGTGTGTGTATGCATAAAAGTATGAATATATAAAGCATATAAATGTGGGTAAGTATATATAAAATTGAAGTTTTGAACATTAGTTTCTTTAAAGGCTAAGTATAAATTATAAATTAACAAATGATTTTATACATTTGAAATAAAAAACAAAATGACAACAAAACCAAGTCCTAGTGTAAACAAGTGTTGAAAATCTTAAGGTATACTTACTGCTATTGTTGATCCATTTTTGCCAACACCACCTGTGAAGATTACACGGAAGTAATTTGTACAGGAAAATATGGTCCCTGCTACAGTACAAAGTGCAGGAAAAATTTTCATTTGAATATTCAGCACTGGAATCTTTAATGGGTAGAGAGAGAAAACAATTAAAACATATACAAACTAAAATAAGAAAACAGTCTAATATTTGATTCATATTCCCAAAAACTTTCCATTCCCTCCAATTACATAAATATGTAAAGTAATGAAAGTGTCCTTTTCCTCTTCATTATAAGCAATATAGCAAGTCTCAAGAGTTGAGACTATTTAGAAATTAATCTCACTTCAGCCATCAACCTTAAAAAAAACAAAAAAACCGGATTCAACTTTATTAACTTGTGTCACAAGCTAAGTTAGATTCACCTAATGCATCCCAGTGGTCTTGCAACAGTGAACCAGGATGTGTTCTGGCCTTTTAATAAAAGGAGTGCACCCTGCCTTTTTCCTTGTATATGTTTTTGAATTCTACCTCTAAATCTGTAGAACATTCATAATTGTTGTGAGGAAGTATGAAGCATAATAGAAATGTTGCAACTAGATATAAAAATCTGCAGAGTATAGAGAATGGAAGACAAAATTTCTATTCAGAAGAGTTCCCAACTCCAAATTGTTAGGATACAGGCAGCTAGTAAAAGCAGAAGGCAATTAAGAAGGCATTCACATGCAGAAGAAAAAACAGGTCAAGTACATTCAAACAGATTCTACAATTGTGCATACAAAATTTTGAAGTTTAAATGTACTTTTCAGAAAAGTGAATAATATATTCATAAAGTACACTGAAAATGTGTTTATTTACCTGAAGTATGGGGAAAGAGTGGATTGATGTCATGCATTTTTGCAAACACAATATCTATCATTTAAAATGAAATACACTTGTACTGAATTTTAAAAATCATTTAAGAGTCTCTTCTTTTTCGCACCCCTCCCTTTAAATTTTGGTCTCAAATTTTGTCCAATATGGATTGAAAAGAAAGCAACAGTAAAATAAATGATGTAGTCTAGTAATAGAAACAAATGATTATAGAAACAAGATTCCAAAAGCCCCCAGTGGTTTAATAAGCCATGAGTTCTTACAATGAAAAAAAAAAAAATTTTTTTTTTTAATTGAGACAGAGTCTTGCTCTGTCACCCAGGCTGGAGTACAGCGGTGTGATCCTGGGTTTACTGCAACCCCCGCTTCCCGGGTTGAAGTGATTCTCCTGCCTCAGCCTTTTGAGTAGCTGGGATTACAGGTGCTCGCCACCATGCCTGGCTAATTTTTGTATTTTTAGTAGAGACAGGGTTTCACCATGTTGGCCGGGCTGGTCTCGAACTCTTGACGTCAAGTGATCTGCCAGCTTCAGCCTCCCAAAGTGCTGGGATTACAGGTGTGAGCCACCATGCCCGGTCACAATGAAAGCATTTTAATTAGGGCTGTTTACACTTTGTATGGCTATCATCTATCTACACTTTTAAAATCAAATAGCAAATGTGGCACTTCCTACTATATAGAAAACCTCAGTTAAGACTGGAAGACATAAATCTTAATGGTTGGATACTTTATTTCTTCAAAACTCTCAAGAACTCACTTTGTTTAGATAACTCTGTTACCTCTTGCAAAAATGCAGCTCTAAAAAAAATTGAAATCAAATGTTCAAGATTAAATTGTACTGTAGCAGTGTTACATTTTCTAAAATTAACTAGGTCAACCTAGTTCTAAAATTAACTAGGTCAACTAAGTCAAGTCCTAAACTTTATGGATTATCCTAAATGGTTATCTTCTCCCCCTAAATCTCCAACCTCTACAGTCTAAGTTCAAAACTTGTTTTCAAGAAAGGAGAAAATCAACACCATGGTTGCTTTGAACTCCAAGAGATTTTTCTGCTCTTGTTCAATAAACTAGGGACATTACATTCTCAATCTGATGCACCTGGCTGAAACTCAATACTGTGGCTAGTTTCCTGGTTCCCAACCTCTCTTCCCACCCCTCCCACTTTTGACTCCATAGAGACAAAAGATCTCTCTGGCAAAAGGGAAAATACTATACTTCCCTCAGATTCCAAAAGAAGCAAAGCATTATTCTATTACAGGGACAGCCCTGTATTAGGGCCAGGGTACTAAATGAGTACCATCTCTGTATAATAGTCATCTGTGTCATAAATGAACTGAATGAGAGTCATAACTGTATTTAAAATTTGGTGAAATTGCTTTGGGATCATAAAAATTGTTGCCCTTTGAAAGAAGAATAAACACAAACATTAGAAAAGCCAGGAAAATTAGTACATGGCCTGGACCACAAAGTAAGGAAGCAAGCTATTGACCTAGGAGCAAAGTATCATAGATTCTTAAGGTTTTCATCACTTTTGTCATATATGTTGGCTATATACACCAAAACATAAGCTCCTGAGTGTTGGATTTTGTTTGAATTGATTTTGTACACTCTCTAGAGCCCTGGTTATTGTAGGTGGCTCAATACACATTTGTTAAATGAAGATTAAAATCTTCTCCCTTTCTCTTACTTTCTATGTAGAACTCCTGTTTTGGGAGAGTATGAAGAAACATCTAGCCCCCACATTAGCAATGAAAAAGAAAGTGAGCTACCAAGAAAATATGAGGCAAAGTGAAGGAAAAGCTCGAGTCAAAGGAATCCCAAGTCTCACCAGGTGATCCTTTAAAAATTGGCACTACTTATAAAAAACACAAAGTGTTGCCATTCTCACCCCACGCTTAAGATCAAGGAGGGTGGCACATTCTCTCTCTCCCTCAAGTCAAAAAGGACAGGCACATTCTGTCTTTCCCAATCTTTTTCTTTCTGTCATCATCTTGGAACTTATCAAAGCTGGCCAAAGTGCATCCACTCTTTAGAAATAGCCAAAGAGCTATACCAAAGACATCTTTATGTCAGGTCTGCTTGAAGTTTCAAGTCTTTAAGAGTTGGGAAGAGTAAGAATTCCTTTGGGTCATGGTGTCTGTCCTACAGCCAGGTGAAAACTCTCCAGACTCATACCATGAAGGTATGCATCCAAATAATAACAATGTAATGAAATTCACTTTTAAAAAGGTTAGAGATAGAAAAAGAAAATCTTAAATTATCAGTATCTTTACCAGATTACAAAGGTCATGTTTTTTGGTTCAATAGTTTGTATTAATGCAGACTAATATCAGTTAGTAAATTTTGACTAGTTTTCTTATAAGCATGATAAAATGCCCTTATAGGCTTTGTACATCAGAGCAGAAATAAAAAGTACCATTTTGAGATTAGACACTTTCCTCCAAAGAATGTGGGAATGCCTGTTTGTAAATCATTTTAATGTAAATAAATTCCACCAAAATACAGCAAATGTTAACATAATTACAGTGTCTACAAAGGAAAATCACCCTATCAGAATTATTTAAGTGTAAAGGCATTTTAAAGTCTTGTAGTTCAAGAATGAGATATAATCAATTTATACTACATAGAACATCTTCAGTCTGACCAAATGAATCCTGAAACCTCATCTGCAGTAGTAACACTCACCTAGTTGCCTTAACTGAATTCCAGAAAGTCCCTTATGGCTTAATACAATTTGATCAATTACTACATTTAAAAGACTCAAGCATCAGTAAAAGTAACCATGAGTTGATTATATTAAGTCTCTTCCAAATAAGAATATATTCTTCTTTGTTTTTTTTAAAGAGTGATATGATAGAACATAGTTCCAAGGCATTCTAAAAGGAATGTCTTTTGGGGAAGCAACAAACAAAAAATATGCTTTTTGTTTCTTGCAATGTATAAAACAAGCACTGACTTTTATGCATGAAGACAATTGCTTTCCTTCGGAAAAAAAAAAAAGGAAAAACCACAACAACAACAACTATAATCTTTGGTAAAAATTCATCTCTTTGGGGAAAAAATTTGGCAAAGAATGGGTAATCCATATGTAATAGATGCAAATCACTTACCTTTACAAAACAGCTGATCTTCTGGAATCAGCCTTATGAAGACATCTGCACTGTTTTTATTTGTTCTGACCATAAACCTGCTTTCTAAATGTCAGTAAAAGCCTTCTAACTTAATGAGGATTTGGAAGGCAATTTCCATTTTATGGCCTCAATCTCAGAAGAGATGTAAATTTCATACCTGAACCCTAAGTAAATATCTTTCCTCCATTTGGCACACAAAAAAGTGAGTGCTCAATATGTAGTATTTGTTCCTGTATTAACAGAATGCAATTCAAAACAGCATATTCAGTAATGAACCCTTAATGCTAAGTAAAAAGAAAAAAATAATATAGTGATCTGGGGTCAATTATGGGAATCTGTATTGGGAGTTGTTAAAAAAGAAAAAACAGAATATTTCACTAAGTCTCCAAATATATCACCAGAGAAGTCGGGTTGTTCCCTTTTGGTTTAATGATGCTAACAGTAGGACCAAAGTGCTAACAATAGGATGAAGGGGCAGGGGGAGAATCTGTTTTCCTGTTGCAACCTCACCTCATGAATCCTGAAATTAGATTGCTAGTTTACTGGGTCTGGGAACTCCATTTCAGATGTGAATCTGAGAGTTCCTCAGATAAAACATACAATTTAAAAAGGATGTTTATATTAATTACAAGACAGGACAAAACATTTGATCTTTATAAAAGAAAAAATTATATCTACTATGTACATGTGTAGATTATATGTATAAATCATAATGGAAAAAGGTAAAAAGTATACCTGAAGGAATTTACTACCAGGCATCACCTAAGAAATAAGGATATGTATATAACGTGCACAGACAACTTCATTTACAATGTTTTGTGCATTTCCATATTTATAACAAATAATTAGGCACACAGGTTGAGCATCCCTAATCAGAAAATCCAAAATCTAAAATGCTACAAATCCCAAAACTTCTTGAGTGCCAATGTGATGCCACAAGTGGAAAATCCCACACTTGAGCTTATGTGACAGGTCGAGGTCAAAACGTAGGTGCACAAAAGTTTATTCAGCATCCCCAAGGGAAAAAAGACCCTCCCAGCCCCCTTCATAGCTGCAATATATCTTTGTGCACAGACCCATATCCTGTCACGTAAGTACACCCACAAAGGGTAATAAAATGGCATTGTGCAGGCTGGACATTCCAACAACAGGTTCTCCCCAATGCCTGACATGGGGCCAAGAACTAAGTGCATTACTGCTTTTCAATTTTGTTTTTGTTTTTTGCTTATTCTCTGCTGTGTGGTATAAAGATATTGTTGAAAATGTCAAAAAGGCCTGCAGATACTTTTTTGGTTAATAGTGATAACATACAGGTATTCTGGTGATGCTATTGTGCTGCTCCACTACCCTGAATACATTATCTTTTCACTGATATGTCTTATTTTTTGCTAAATATATCTATGTGTAAATAAGTGTTAGAAAATGATTGCTTAACAGTAGTAGGTAAATTCAGAGTCAGGAGTAACACTGATGCCAAACCACAGATTATCCACATGGGTGGCTAAGATAGTAACACTTTTGCTTTCTGATGGTTCAATACACACACTTTGTTTCATCCACAAAATTATTAAAAATATTGTATAAAATTACCTTTGGGCAATGTGTATAAGGTGTATATGAAAATAAATTTCATATTTGGACTTGGTATCTCAAGATACCAAGATATCTCATCATGTATATGCAAATATTGTAGAACTTGAAAACATCTGAAATCTGAAATACTGGTCCCAAGAATTACAGACAAGGGATACTTAACCTGTATAAACCAAACACTGACTTGTTTTCCAATAATCAAGCCAGAAATCCCACTTTTTGGATATTGGTATGCTGAAACTTTATGTACAAGATATTACAAATAATTTTGGGGGGAAAATTTTGGTATACAAGGCTTATAAAAATAATAATCACCATAGTCAAGGGATATAAAAACTTTAGGAATGGGGGTAAGCTTTAGGCTTTATGATCTGCTTTCAGGAAAACAAAAACTATTATTTCCTTCCCATAAGACAAAACTGTTATTAAAAAAAAGAACTAGTCTACTGAAGAGCAAAAGTAATAAAATTCGTATTTCCTACACATTAGTCTCAAAAGCCAATAGGGTCTCTATAGTGAAATCTAAGATACATAAATGAATGATATTATGTACATAACTGAATAGTTTCAGAATTTTCCCAGTTGACTGTGGATTATTTTTATTCCTTCATCTCCTCTCCCTTCACAGATTCATCTTCCCAACAAAAGATACTTAACAATTCATTTCTGGCAATAAATACCGTGGGTAGTGTATCAATTACACTTCCTCAAGCACCTAATTTTCCATCATAAAGTGAGTTAGGTAAGGGAAAAATGTTGCTCAGTAAATTTTCCTTATACTTTAAAATTAATCTGATTTTTAAGAATTGCATTAATTTAGGTCTAGTAAATCTTTTCTTTGTTAAGATTTCACCAAATGAATGATAAATACTGTATTCTGAAGGGGTGATGGTAGAAATCGGCAATTAACTGATGACCAGGGGAGTACATACCATGACAACCCAAATCTGAAAGAATACATTAAAACTATAAGAGCAGCAACAACTTTTATTGAGTGCTTATTATTTGACAGGCACTATTCTAAGTGCTTTACACAATATATTAACTCCTTTAATGCATAAAATAACTTTATGAGATAGGTACTACTAATGACCTCATTTTACAGAGGAGGAAACTAAGCCAGAGAGAGTTACGCAACAGATTAAGTTCACACAGTAGGCCATGGAGCCTGGGTCAAACGCACACAGTCTGGTTCCAGAGCTTGTGTTCTTGGCCTCCATATTTTACTCCCTACCTCAGAGGTTTGTGGAAAAGAATCTGTGTTTGTAGGAGTGACTATATTTTAGGTAGACCTGGAAATCAAGGTCCAAGCTCGTTCAAACAATCCAATGGCACTGATTTCATTCAACAGGTATTTATCCTGTTTTGGAACCAGAGTTAACTTACTATCTCAAATTTGTTATTCAGCTTTAAGTATATGACAGAAAAACTAGTAGACTCATGTAGTTAAGAAAGAGAATAAAAGGTCTAATTTAATCTTGTCACTGGTTAACTTGTTAAACTGTCTGCTGTATCCTCATCTGTAAAATGGGATGACATTACTAATTCAGATTCTCAATGGCCTTCAAAAATAATAGCCCTGGAACAGTCCTAACGTTCTACATAACTTCAAGTAGTAAAATTCACCATCCTCTAAAGAGAAGCTGTGTTCTACTGTTTGCTATGACTTTTCATTTTTGGAAAAAAATAAAAGAATTTCACACATTACCCTTTAACTGGATTATCCCATATTAGAAAACACAAGCAAAAGACAACATGCATTACATGGGATACACAATGTGAACAAAGTTACCATAGATTGCCAAAAAGGTGGTCCTCCAATCACTGCCAGCAAATGCATGATTATTATGAAGATTTGCACTTCAGTCACATCAATTCTGATTAGGTACAAAAAGCCAAAAGAGCAGAATTAGTCACAACAATTTCAAGTTAATTACTTGCAAGCTTAGCAGCATTCCTCTATCATGCACAATAGAAAAAAAAAAATCTCAAATATTGAGGAAAGGGGAAAAGGAGGCATCAAAAATTTGTTATGAGCAAAATCATATAAAATCCAAAGCCTTTTAATTTAATTTGATGAATTTCAAAGAGCAATAAAAACCCCTCCTTTCCAAAGGAAATTTCTGACTCATTGAAGTTGGGCTGAAACCATACGTTAACCTTTCCCACCAAAAAAAAAAAAAAATTGAGGAGGTATTAAATTTTGAGTATCAAGCAGAGGATTACATTGCACTGTTATAAAATATGAAATCTTGAAATAAGTGCTTTGTAGTATCAGATGAAATAAATAGTGTGCTTTAATTAAAGTTAACATAAATCACTAAGACTTTGTAAAACTTACTGTTCTTTAGATATATTCATTTAATGTCTGCCATTGTATAGGTGTGAAAAAAAAAACTCCTCCAGTTCTCAAATTCCTATTCTTACTAGGTTAACTACTCTGAGACTTCTGCAAAGAAGATACTGAAAGCAGCCAAGAATTAGCTTTGGGGTTGCTGAAAATAATTTTACAGTCAAGAAGAGACAAACCTCATGCACAACAGGGCAGCAGAAATTAGAAGCCTGAAAGTGTGAAAAAAAAGAACATGGGCAAAAAGATTGAGAAGCAAAACATATGCTGTTTTTCCTTTCCTCTTGTAAACTAGCACCTTCTACAATTTTGAGATTATCATTCTTAGATTACTGGATTCAAATGCCTTCTATTTTGAGAACTTACCCTACAGATATGCTTGCACAAAATGATGTTTGTACAAGGTTATTCACTATGGAATTATAAATTTATAATAGCATAATTTAAAAAAATTCCCTCAGAGGGAATAGTTATATAAATTATGGTACTTCCATAAAATAGAATATTTTACAGCTTTTAAAAAGAGTAGGGCAGCTCTCTATATACTGATATAAAAAGTAGCAAAGATATAGTAAGTGAAAATAAGTTGCAGAATGTGTACAGGCTATTTTTTGTGTAAAAAAAGAGACAAATAATATTCTACTTTTATTTTTGCCAGTAATTGCATAACAAATTTCTGGAAAGATACATTACAAACTAAGAGTGGTGGCTACCTATTGGGGAGTACAGTATAGAAACTGGGGAGCTGGGAGGTAAGAATGAGGAGACTTTTCACTGTATACCTTTTTATAATGCTAGTTTTTCAACAAAGTGAATAATTTATCTATTAAAAGTAATTAGTCTAAAAGTAGATAACAACAGCAAAGGGATTCAATTCCCAGAACAGAACAGAGCCTCCATTTCTAAAAATATGTAAAGCAGATAATCTGTAATGTGAGTTTAAGATACATAAGCTGTCATGCTGTGATAAATAACTGGGTTGAAACTAATGTCTTGCAACTAAAAAAAAATGGGTCTTTGTTTGCCCAAGAATGTTTTTTAAACAGAAGCTTATTTAGCTGCAAACATACAGTGATGTAGTTATCTTGATATACACATTGAAAAAAAAAATGGACTGAATTAGGCTAAAAAGAATCTGTAGAGCTGACCTGGTGAGTGGTGTTGCCAATAAGGGGAATTACACTCAGTAGCAGATTCAGGAGACTAAGCAGGTAGGTGTCAAAGATGATCGATTCTGTCTTGGGTGGAGGAGGGTAGACATCTTAGAACATTTTGCTGGATATATGAAGTAGCCTTTTGGAAGGGGAAGGGCCAGAAGTATAGAATTACAAAATAAAAATGGAGGGAACCTCATGCAATTAATCTTTGTACCATGGATGAATATAAAAGAGAACAGGAAACATAAAAGATCTTTACAAAGTCTCAAATTGGGATTCTTAGGGCAAGTTTTATAGAATAGTCATTTGAAACTTTTGACAGAATTTTCTTAACCATTCTAATACTGACATTGTATTAGATGAATAATGTCTTACTGTTATGGAGAGAGGGCCAGGAAAACTTACTTACCAGTTGGTAGTTAGTTAAGAATATTTTTTATTTGCTTATCTGATTTAGAAGAATATTCTGAATTCCAGGATGAGAATCTTCTGCTCTGAATCATAAGAACTGCCTATCATCACTCCTGGAAGTGTGGTTCTAATCTTGACTGTCAATGAAAAAGGGTGCATGCAGTGCAAAGTCATTCCCAGGAATGGGAACTAAAGCAAGCTAAGAGGGACAGGTGGTAGAAATGATAAACAAGAGTTTATGATTTTGTTTAGAAGACAGCTAGTTACATGACGATCCATTCTTCCACCTTTCCACTAAGAAGTCTCAGTATGGGCTCAATTTACTGTAACACATACTACAAAGAGGCTCATTTTAATCTTTTTGATCATACAGGAAATACAGTTATTTAGAGGACAGAATATTATATAAGGGCAGGGATTTGGCATGTCTGTAATCACTTCCTTTTTATTGTTATTATTATTTTAAAAATGGAGAATCGTCAGTGGTAATATTCCCAAGTGCTGGGACTATTCCTCAAAACCAAAACAAAGAAACTGACCACTACTACCACACCAAGAAAAAAAACAACAAAAAACAAAACCAAAAAACCCTTCAAGACACATGGGGTATGTGGTCAAAGAGGACCCAAACACCAGTGATTTTTTAACAAAACATATGGGAAAACAAATTTCTTATGTGTCGCATTAGATTTCTACAGCCTAAAGTTGTAGAGGGAGAAAATTAAATGATACTAACCACAATTTTCTATATCTATGAAGGTACATGAACATCTTGACTGGTGCTGCTTTAAAATAATCTGGCTGGGCGTGGTGGCTCACGCCTGTAATCCCAGCACTTTGGGGAGGCCGAGGCAGGCGGATCACCTGAGGTAGGGAGTTTGAGACCAGCCTGACCAACATGGAGAAACCCCGTCTCTACTAAAAATACAAAATTAGCCAGGTGTGGTGGCGCATGCCTGTAATTCCAACTACTCAGGAGGCTGAGGCGGGAGAATCACTTGAACCAGGTAGGCAGAGGTTGTGGTGAGCTGAGACTGTGCCATTGCACTCCAGCCTGGGCAACAAGAGCAAAACTCTGTCTCAAAAATAAATAAATAAATAATAATTTCCTATTTCTACTTCATTTTAATATAGGTCGTCAAAAGACAAAAAAGAATTCTCCCAGTTACTGGGGATAACCCATAATGAATATTCTCATCAGGATACACTTAAATTACTATGACAAGCCAGAAACAAACACTGTTTTGATGGCTGTCACAAAAAATAAATAAAAAGAAGCAAACCATTCATCTGATGTGGAAGCTATAAATTTGACAGTCTGAGGTCAAAATAACCTTCAACGCCCATAATAAACTTTAGGCCAATCATTCCTTACAACACCCTAATGGTCTACTGATTAAGAGAATAAAGTGTACTAAATGAATACGAATAATTTAAACTTTTAAACAAGGGAACAGAGCATCTCTTTAGTTGGAGTGACTATCTCAGGAGGTCTTCGTCACTACAAAAAGCTTAGAAAACTCCCTGATCAAGGCAGTTATTACATCAGAAGTCCAAAATAGCTTTTAAAATGGGGTAGAACAACTGCAAAGTAAGTTAGCTAACTATGAGAAAAATTTCTATTTTGAAAGTTTCCATTTTTGTTTATCAGTGTTCAGAGAGATGCCTGACAAATGCATTTGGTTTGAATTCCAGAACTCAGTTTTAGTTGAGGGATGTGAGGGGATTTAAATGGCATTCTATGAAAGCTAAGCACATTAATCATCTCTCCCACAAATTTTTAATGTCTTTCCCCTCTAAAATCAGAAACAGACAATCTATTGTTCTTCTACATGTGACATATGCATTTCAAAGATACACTTGCAGTTATTTTGTAAGTATTTTTGTTAAACTATAAATAGTAAATTTAATTGTGTTGTAGTTTGGCAACACAATTGTTTATATTAGTTTGGTTAACATAGGATACGCACTAGGGATAAATTCACAATGTCAAAGAATCCCCAATTTGTACAATTTGACCTGTGAGCTATTGTTAAAGAGAAGCATTTTGTTTAAAAAAACCATCTATTTGAAGACGTCCAGATTCTTACTCAAGGATTAGATAGCTATTAACTCCAGGTTTATAATTATCTGTAAAGGGATTTGAAGCTCTAGGTAACTTATGGATAACCAGAGCATGACATTCATTATAGATTCTACCAGAAATACCATGGGTGGGGTGAACTGTTGGTGGACTGAAATAAAGATTAGCCTAGAAATTCAATATACTGACTTTGAATATTTTATTTTCTACCCTTGATAAGGGACAAACTGGACATGGTAATCTTAGTATTAAATAACATTAACCATACAACTGAGAGATAACTTGGAGTATTTTTAATTCAAGTGTTATAAATTGGGAAAACAGACAGCAAGACAAGTCTATTTTTGAAATTAAGCTTAATTATTAAAAACACATTACCTACCACATGAATGACTATATGGATCTTCAGACTTTCTGAGAAGACTAAAAAGAAAAAGCCCATTGAATAACTCTGAGTAAGAAGAGAAAAATATAGCCAAAGGCTAGAATAGAACAAGTCCTCTAATATAAAAAGAAATGGAGTATAGGTCTTAAATTTAAGGGGCAGTCTATCTTTATCACCTTTGAAAACAATAAGACCCGAAAGGAGAATCCTCTCACAATCTGAGTTAAATAAAGGGATCATGAACTTATTCTTCCTCTCTAACTGGCACAATACAAAATTTGCCAACCACTGGGGAGTCAGCTAAAACAGGTCTTAATATAGCAATAATGAAGACTTATTATATCCTTAGCACTACAGTAAGCACATTACATTCTTCACCCTTTTAATCACGACAACCACCCTAGGAGGTAGGAAATATCACCATTTTGTAGATGAGAACATTTAGAAAGGTCAAGTGACTTTTCCAAGGTTATAAAGAAAATAACCTTGAAGAGAAACCGGAGTGTTTTTCCTACGTAGTGCTAAAACTCTTTGTATTCTAATACAATTTCACCAAAAATGCTAGAATACAACAGGAAATAGCTTATAGATAGTTTACATGCTAATAAATCAAATTCACTTAGAAACAAATTATTAAGGACAATTCTTTCTGAAGTTTTTTTCGAAACTTCATAAAAAAAGTATATTTGACAATCTCATTTTAATTATCAAATCAGTTTAAGCAATAAGTATTAAAAGCAAAAGAAAATCTCTGCAAGTTAGCAACTGGTAAAAGAAAAGACAGTATATACAGAGAAAACAAAGCATTTTCAAAACTTTTTTTATGATGTTAAAATGCATTAGTTTTTAGAAACATTTTAATAGACAGGGCTCTATAAATATAGGGTACTTTGTTATCATAGACAAACAAGGTGAAAGTAGATATAGGGTACTTTGTTATCATAGACAAACAAGGTGAAAGTAGATACAGTCAATATTCTGACTGTTAATTTCATTAAGAACATTGGTGGAAAAGACCTTTGCTAAGTATAATCAACAATAAAAAAGGGGCTATCAAAAATTATACATCTATAAATCTAGGCAACTGCAATGAGCATAAAGCTACAGGTCTTTCGAGAAAGTACCAGAAGAGAGTGTAAGGGTAAAGGGAGGCTAATGATACACTTCTTAGTACAGTCAGCCCTCTCTATCTGTGGGTTCTGCATCCAGGAATTACACCAACCACAGGTCAAAAATATTACAAGTTGTGTCTGTACTGAACACATACAGACTTTTTTCCTTGTCATTATTCCCTAAACATTATAGTATAACAACTATTTACTTGGCATTTACATTGTGTGAGGTATAAGTAACGTAGAATGACTTAAAGTATACAGGAGGCTGTGTATAGGTTCTATGCAAATACTACACCACCTTATATCAGGAACCTGAGTATCCCTGGATTCTGGTATTTGCAGATTGTGGAACCAATTCCTCACAGATATGGAGGGACAACTGTATTTTCCACATTCCAAGGTTATTTTGAAAAAAGATGCAGAATATCCCTCCCTATGAATTTGTCCTCAAAGCCATCATTACTGCCACTGAATAACTGGATTTACAACACTGAAATACACTTTTCAGAAAGAACTCAGCCAGGTGGGCAGATCATGAGGTCAGGAGATCGAAACCATCCTGGCTAACATGGTGAAACCCTGTCTCTACTAAAAATACAAAAAATTAGCCGGGCATGGTGGTGGGTGCCTGTAGTCACAGCTACTCGGGAGGCTGAGGCAGGAGAATAGCGGAGGCGGAGCTTGCAGTGAGCTGAGATAGCTCCACCGCACTCCAGCCTGGGTGACAGAGTGAGACTCTGCCTCAAAAAAAAAAAGAACCAAAGAACTTGGCCAACAAGGAATTCACTATTTCTGTATTATTGAAGCAATATTAAAATGTTTACAATTCTTTTTTTTTTTCAGGGCAGGTGACCTAATGTAGGAAACTTAATAAACCCTTGCATTGATATAATGATCTGTCAGGTTTTCATTTGAACAGTTCTCCAACATTCTCTGAACTGCCAAATAAATTGAATCTAAGCCCTATTTTTTCTTATGCTAAAGTGTGAATGATTCTGGACTATCTTACTGGGAAAACATTTCCTAACAATGTTTTTAAAAGTCATAAGGTCAAAACTGCAGTTATAAGAAAGAAGGGTGAATGCAGTGGCTCATGCCTGTAGTTCCAGTGCTTTGGAAGGCTGAGGTGGGAGGACTACTTGAGGCCAGAAGTTCAAGACCATCCTAGGCAACACAGCAAGACCTGTCTCTATAAAAAAAAATTTAAAAATTAGCCAGGTGTGACAGTGCAGAAAGGTGAGGTGAGAGGAGCACTTCAGTTCAGGAGTTTCAAGGCTGCAGTGAGCTATGACTGTGCCACTGCATTCCTGCCTGGGTAACAAAATGAGACTCTATCTCAATTAAAAAAAAAAAAAAAAAAAAGAGGAAAAAGATACATTACTTTTAGCAGTACATTAGAGAAATATGTATTTACTGAAAAGAAAACAAAACAAAAAAGGAAAGTATTCAAAGAATGACTATAGTAACATGAAAAGCTAAGGATATTTAGTTTCAAAAGCACAACTAAGAGTGAAAAACATTAAGCAAAACAAACAGAAATGAGAATAGCTTCCAGCATAAATATTATACAACACCAAGACTGCTGTAAACTCAAGCAGAACTAGTACTAGACTGCTTAAAGTATATGCTAAAGAAGTTAACAGAATAAGCAGAATCTTTCCTACATTAATATAGAATCATCTCAACTTCCTTACCTAAGAAAAACTCTGCTTGCTTTATTCTGTTTTCAAAATAGAAATATAAAAAAAATTCTATTTACTGGTGGAAAGGTATTTGTTTTAAAAAATAGTACATAGAATAAAAATAATAGGCACAATAGGCAAACGGGAGAATTGACTTTAGCATCAAATCACCAGAAATACCACTTTTCAAAAATTTTATTTAATAGGGTGGATTTTTATTGCCCTAATATTATACATTAAAATTATGTTTTCTAATAACCTGTTTGTGACATACCAACAGGAAGACTTTTGATTTTTCATGTTTTAATTATTCTGTGCATGACAAAGGTGCTGTCTTTATTGAATTCACACCATTGTACATCAGATAGCATGAATATTCTAGCAGTTACCGTGAAGTTCCAGAACCAAGGCCCCAGGGTTCCTGTGAGAAGCTGGCATATTATAATTATGATCTGGGACTCTGTAACATCGAATCTATGCATAAGGAAACAAACATTTCAAAATAACTTTACTCAGAACTTTTGCTAAAGAGCCCTACTAACACAGGTAACAAAATTAGATTTAAAAAGTAGCATTCTTCTTACAAAGACACCTAAAGATGGAATGATACAATTTATACAGTACTATACTATCCTTATACATACATACATAGTTCTTATCCAAATCAAGACAGAAGTTAAAAAAATTAAAACTGTAATATACTGAAAAAATGACTTTTAAGTAGGCAGCTGGAAACACTAATACTAAAAACACAGAATCAACTCTAATTACCTAGTAGTGGTGAATATTACTTGCCAAATAATTACACTATGACATAAATCCCTTTAGCACCAGAACTGATCTAGACTTCCCTGTAGATAGGAATTCTTCTTAGAAGTCCCAATGTACATTTTGAAAAAACACTAATCCATCTTACGCTCCTTCCCTGTCCCAAGCCTCACCACACTCCTACCTCCGCTATCTCAAAAAAACTAGCATATATGTGGAAAGGGTAAGTGGGAAAGAATCTAATCAAGAGTAACTTCTATTTGGATATGGTTAGAGCAAAAATCAAATTGGCCATCTCCTTATCCTATTTCCTGATAATCTCTAGTCCAGAAGTTTTCCTTTTTCCTCCTTCTCTTCCCTAATTCCACACCAGCATTATAATACTCTACTACATTGGATTAGTTTACTAGTGATAAAAATAAGTAAAACATCCAGTTCAATCACTTAAAAAGTTTGGAAACACAGATAATAACACACAAAACAGTAGCAGTATAGACTAGGCTTCAAATAAAAACTACTTAAATAAAAATTAAGAACTGAGGAATGCTAATGAGATAGATAGATGTCCATGATTTTACCTGGTGATCTGAGAGGCCAAACTGCAATCTAGGTTTTACATTAATACAAATGGTTGTTTTAGGACATCATCTACGGCAACTGATAAAATTAAACGAACGGAGCTGAGGCCCAAATGAACAAATCATTGCTGAAAAAAAGCTACACAGGGAAGTTGGAAACTGAAAGGAAAACCTCTGGTATTTAATAATTCATGTGATAAGTATTAGACATTTAAAGATAAATAGATTCTACGCAGGGATTAGAAAGTTTCCCAATTCTGAATCCATAGAAAGTGGATTATACATTAACAAACAACAGTTTTTTATTATCAAGAGGTCTTCAAATAATTATTCTTTAAAAATCACCTGGACAAAAAGATGAACTAAATTTGTCAGACTACCTAGTGGAATACATAGCCTATTAACTTTTTTCATATAACTATAGAAAAGAAAGAGTGGGAAGCTACTTACTTACATAGAAATAAACATTGGGTGACAGGGTTTTTAGCTAATATAAATGTGAAACTTTAGAAGCATTAATTGAAAAATGTAATAAAGGCAAAAATTAATACTCTGACTACTGTAATTATAAATAAGTACGCTTGTAATAATATCTGTGTAGAATTAGTAGACTCACAGACTTTATAAACAGAAAGAACCTTATAGATCATCTAATCTAAAGCTTATTTTACAAATTAGGAAATGAGGCCCGTGAAAGTTACGAGCCTTGCCCAAGCTGATATATAAAAAAGATAACTTACAGATTAACATTTGAGCCAACATATATTGGCACAAGTTCAATTTATTATTTTTTGTCTTGGAAAAAATAATTGAAGAGTATTTTGCTCCTGAAATAATTTAAGTGAGTTCTGCCTTTACAGCATAGATTTTTTTTTTTTAAGACCGATGTTTTAGGCCGGGCGCAGTGGCTCACGCCTGTAATCCCAGCACTTTGGGAGGCCAAGGCGGGCAGATCACGAGGTCAGGAGATCGAGACCATCCTGGCTAACACAGTGAAACCCTGTCTCTACTAAAAATACAAAAAATTAGCCGGGCGTGGTGGCGGGCGCCTGTAGTCCCAGCTACTCAGAGGCTGAGGCAGGAGAATGGCATGAACCCAGGAGGCGGAGGTTGCAGTGAGTCGAGATCGCACCACTGCACTCCAGCCTGGGCAACACAGTGAGACTCCGTTTCAAAAAAAAAAAGACCGATGTTTTATGTAAGTATAGTTTTATTAAAGATTGATTAGGACTTCTAAGCATTTAACTTATAGAAAGGATTCTATATATATGTTTATAAGTTATAGAATTAAAAATAACCTAATATAGGCCGGGTGCAGTGGCTCACACCTAATCCCAGCACTTTGGGAGGCCAAGGTGGGCAGATCACGAGGTCAGGAGATCGAGACCATCCTGGCTAACACGGTGAAACCCCATCTCTACTAAAAATGCAAAAAACTAGCTGGGCATGGTGGCAGCACGCACCTGTAGTCCTAGCTACTCGGGAGGCTGAGGCAGAATTGCTTGAACCCGGGAGGCGGAGGTTGCAGTGACCCGAGGTTGTGCCACTACACTCCAGCCTGGGAAACAGAGCAAGAGTCCATCTCAAAAACAAAACAAAACAATCCAAAGAAATCCTAATACAGATAGTTTAGGTCTTAAGGGAGAAAATGTGAACTCTCCCATTCAGTATAATGGGAGATATTCAGTATAATTTAAGATATAAATATCTTAAAGAGTATTTTGCAAAGATGAGCTTCAATTCATATTTATCTTCTACAACCCAATCCTCCCATGAAATTCTAGCCTCTAACCCCATTTTCCTCCCCAGTCTTTCCTATCCAGGCTAGTCATCTCTGTCAGATCTCTACTTGCTCAATCCAGGGGCACTGTGAGAACAGGAGTCTGTCTAGACATGACAGGCACTAATATTCTCTGTGCAAGGTAGCTTTTAGCTGTGATCAGAGCAAACTGCTGGAAGACATAGCTCATAATTTCAGGGAAGATGTATCCAAAGCACATCTGCTTTCTCAAAAGGCTAGACTTTAATGAGAATTATTTAGTTACAGATGAATTAAAATCCTGTGACTATTTTTGTTTAAGATACTATAAGCAAACTTAATAGCAATTAAAAACAGTAATAATAAAGAGGCTAAGGAACAAAAAATTCTTATCTGGCAAACATTCTATTTTATGAAGTTATTAAAAGTATAACAACCTAAATTATAAATAAAAAAGAAATTCTCATTATTTTCACTTATGTATGTAAACATCAAAATAAAACAATTCAAATAAATAAGCATGTTTAAAAATAAGATTCCTAAGGTACTTAAATCTGCTTTCACTTTTTTCTAGAAAACAGTAAGAAAATGCAAGTGATTTTAAAAAATTTCTTTACTCAAACTACATTTCAGAGCTGACCTTGTTCCCTCCTTATTAAGCAAAATAAATTTTGACTTTCTCCTCCATGCATACAAACTTCAATAAGTCTTTAGGGATATCTATATGTATTCTATAGATTCTATGTATCTATATGTATATCTCTATTTATTCTATATGCCTCCATTACATTGTTATTTTGATAAATGGCTCCCTAGCGTAGAGCACTTAGCCTGCATTTCTTTTTTTTTTGAGACAGGTTCTTGCTCTGTTGCCAGGCTGGATGGAGTACAGTGGTGCTATTTCAGCTCACTGCAACCTCTGCTTCCAGGGCGCAAGTGATCCTCCTACAGGCATGCGCCACCGTGCTTGGCTAATTTTTAAAAAATTTTTTTGTAGAGACCAAGTCTATATTGCTCAGGCTGGTCTTGAAATCCTGGGCTCAAGTGATCCTCTTTCCTCGGGCTCCCAGAATGCTGGAATTAAAGGCATAAGCCACTGTGCCTGGCCATAGCACATTTCTATGAACATTATAGCCTGCTTTTAATTTAAAAAACAAATTTGGTGCTGCTTTAATGCAAATGTAGCATTTCTGAAAATTGGATACAATTTCCCAAATTAAAACTAATCCCTTGTAATACTAAAATTCAAGTTCATATATTAAATTCAAACTAATCTTAATATATCTAGTGTTTCCCCCCGCCCCCCACTCCAAGCCTTGCAAGCACTCTAGTGTCAGTGGCAGAGTTTCCTCCTGTTTAATGCCTCTGCCTTTTACCCTAGAACTCCTTTGTTCCTATATCTTTAGCTATTGTTCTATAAATCATTCCCTCTTTTTATTCAGTATCTTCAATCTCTTCTCTAGCAGATTTCTTCTGAATGCTCAAAATTTTCTCATAAAAATACAAGACCCTCCTTCCTTTGAGCCCATATTCTCTCCTCTAACCAATGCTTCTCTCCTTCACATCACAGTCACACATTTTATAAGTAATCATATATAATGTGTAATAAATAGTAGCCTACTTATTTGTTCCATTCACTTCTTATCCCCTACAGTCTGGCTTCTGTCTCACCATTACACAGAAATTACTATGAATAGTTCACACTGCCAAATTCAATGTACACTTTTCTGTCCTCATTTTGAGTCTTGGCAGGATTTAGCAATGTTCTTTTGTGAAATGCATCCTTCTGGCTTTATATTCCAGGACGCCTCCTACTACTCTGGCTGTTCAATAAATTTCATGGGCTTCTTTCTAAGCTTGCTCTCTAAGTTTTCTCCTGTTCTCATTTTATTTGGATGTCTAAAATCCCTCACATATGTTTCTGGGTAGACTGCTCTCTTTAAATAGGTTCCTCTTCCTGTAGTGCCTTTCTCTACCTTCATTCAGCCACCCAAGGAAGGGAACTAGGAGTCATTTCAGTCTCTGCCCTCTCATTCATTCCCCACATCCAAATACACATTGTGTCCTATAGTTTCTACCTCAAAAGTCTCTCTCAAATTTATTCCTTGCTCTGCAATAGCACTGCCATTGTGTTAGTGCATGCTTCATCATTCACATTAATTATGCTGATGCTTCCTCTAACAGGTCTCCTTGCTTCTGTCACAGCCTACTACAATTTACCCTCTGCCTTACCGCCAGACTGATCTTTCTAAAAGGCACTTTTGTCATTTCCCTGCTTTAGGTCCTGCAAAATTTCCCTGCAGATTCAGGGTAAAAGCTCATATTTCTTGGCAGAGCACAGGACCTTGATTTTCTGGATCTTCTCCAGCCTTATCTCCTGCCACTCTCTACAGGCAGGCATCTTATCATCCAACCATATGGAGTTGTTTACAGTTCTCTAAATACATACTTCATCACAGGACAACATCATGAGAGAAATTCAAAGACTGGAAGACAGAAAGCTGTGATATCAAATCACTTCTAAAAACACTATTTACTCTTCTCCTACATCCATGGTTAATTTTCTTTCCTTCCTTCAGTTCCCACACCATATGGTTGGTGCCGTATTATTTGAAAGGGAAAGAGAATACATTAGGGCTGACAGATAAATAAGCTTTCAAAATAGGTATTGAAAGTGAACTGTGAGATAATAACCAACGAAACATAAACTATGTGAAATCCAGATATTATAAATTCTGCCATTTTTGAAAATAGTAGAAACACTAAAAATTAATATTGGATTAGGGTGCTGCTCTCAGAAACCATCTTCTTTTTCCTGGAAATGCATTTTTATATGTGAAAATAAAAATGGAATTAAGGTAAATAATGGTGGGGAAAAAAAGTGAATTTTTCTGTGGGAAAGACAAAGATGAGGGACTACTGCTTTTTGTATTGCTTTTAAAATACTGGCTGGGAGGTTCTGATATCTCCTTTTAAAAAAGTATAATAGAGGGACATATGCAGAGACTATTAGGAAATAGCTATAATAATGAAGCATAAATTTTTTAATTTATTAAACTAACTTAGTGATTTGATCAATTTCTAATACTCAAATACTTATAAGGCAACATTCTCCATATGTGAAAGAGAAAACAAAAATTACCATTAAGTATTACTTACATTCCAAATCGCAATGTTCCAGAAACATACGTTTGCCAGTGTGCACAATAGAACATAAATGTCCCCGCAAAACAACAAAAAAACATCCAATCAGGGTTTGTCCCCAGCTGCACTGCAATACAAGTTCCAAGAACCACAAAAACTGCAGAAGAAAGATCACAATGAAAACCAAATAATATGAATAGCAAACAACTGAGCTGGAAATGATTTTAGATGAGACAAAAAGATATGCTGTAAATGCATAATCTTCTCTCAGTTATCTATTGTAACAGAAAAGTAGGATATAATCTGTTACATAATCTCTTACCCCATAATTTCAATCTCTTTTTTTTTTTTTTTACCAAATCACTTAGTGGAAGCAAAGTTCTTGAAGGCAACTAAAATACTTCAACATTTCTTCGAGTATTTTCCTGACTTAGAGACACTAGTACTAATGATCAGCAAATCATTACAAGGCAGACAGCCAAAAAAGAAAAACAAAGGGGCTATATAATCCCCAGACGGACCGACTTACTTGCTTCAGATTGATAACTGTCTTTTTTTTTTTAAACAGATATTGTTATGGGTGACATACATAGAAAAAGACTTCCTATAAAAGTCTAGACCTCAAACTACAACGCAAAAATGACTGCAATTTAAAATAAATAATAGGAAGCCTGCCATCTGCAGTCAGCTGGTTGTTGCCTTTCAAGACAGCCAACTACCATTTATTCAACAGAAGTTTTGAGTATTTCTTGATTTGACTCTTAAAAAATTATATGACCTTAGTTGCTTCTCCTCCTCTACTAAATAAGCTGCTGTTGGGATACAATGAAGCAATGATTTTGATATGCACCTATACCTGTAAATCTGGATTCAGGAGGTAAAACTATAAGGGGTTTTTGTTAGTTTCTTTTTAAATATTTTAAGTGCCACGTCAAACAAGAAAATAATTGAGAAACTAAATAAAACAAAAATAAAAGAGGGGAGGGATGAGTTCCTGTCAGAAAGACTAGCCGAAAAACTGTCATTTAGATTTTAAGTATCTTTTTCCTCTCTAAACACATAATAAACTACTATTTTAAAAACTTGCAAAACAGTGCAAATAAAGAGATATCACTTATAATCCAAACAGAGTAACTCGGTTATTGCTAGCACTTTAGTGTTTCTTTTAAAAATTGTATTATGAGGTGTAAAACATGCCATATATATAAATGATTACTACAGTTAAGCAAATTAACCTATCCATCATGTCCCATAGTTACCTTTTTTCTCCTGTGGTAAAAGCACCTAAAATGTACTCTCTTAGCAAATTTCCAGTACACAATGCAATATTAACGATACTCCTAATTTGTCATAGTCTTTCTCTGAGCTTCTTATGACGTAGTTATAATCCAAGTCCATTAACATAATTCTGAATGTCTACATAACATTCATTTAAATATATGAAGACCACAAATTACCTAACTAGTCTCCCACCACTGTACTCTCATTTAGTTCATAAGAGTTTTGATGGTGACAATTATGCCCCAAGCTTTTAAAAACAAAAGATGCCAAAACAATATTTGGGGCTAAAAATAACAAGCAGAAAGTAATTTCTAAATTTCCTAACACTACCAATAATGAACAAATATTAACTAGGTTCATAGTCTTTTGAGAAATACTAAAATTTAATACAAAATTACTTATTCTCATGACTAAACATGTATTCTAACACTGCTTAGTTAGCACACTGGTTTAACGATTGTTAATAATCAATAACATTAAAAAAAATCAACAATACCTGTTGATAGTGAATCACAACCATGATCAAAAAGTTCTCCCAGAGGAGAACTACTATTGGTTCTTCTTGCCTGTTTCCCATCAATAGCATCCAAAGACTGGTAAATGAAAAGGCCACAGGCACAAGCAATATATGCCCACAGAGGTGCCTGTGAAATAAAATAAGAAAGGCAAGAGTATTCAGACACACAATTACCATGTTTGACTAACATATTTTTACCTGTAGGTTGGAAAGCTAGTTGGAAGCTATGGGAGAGAAGATCCAAGTGCTACATAATGAAGAACTCACTGAAACAATTAGAATTGTAAAAGAATTAAATTTCCTGCTTTTAGAGGTGTTCAAGCAGATGCTAGATAACAACTTACAAGGGAGATTACAAAAATCCCAAGAGATTGGACTAGGTGTCTTCCATAAGATTCTTTAGATTAGAAGGGTCAATTATTGAATTTTTTCCAAAATCATATCCTTCAAAATGTTTGCAGGTATTACATGAAAAATTCCATGCTAACCTCATATGGGAAACACTGGGTTAAACACTAAACAATGTTAAATGGATTTCTTTACTACAGGACTTCTTCTAGTCCTTAATATTGCTAATACATCCTGTGAATATTCAAGAGGGGGACATAATGTCCTGCCATTTTCCAAATTTATTTGAGTTTGTAACATTTTTAAACATCTCTTCAATGGGCCATAAAATAACACTAGGAAATGATATCCAGTGCATAGAGTGTTCAGAATACTATTTTTCAAATCCACAGTCACGTTTTCAAGGAATAGCTTCTCTTTTCCCAAACAGAAATTGAACTGCTGGTATTAAATTTATTTATTTATTTATTTGAGATGGAGTCTTGCTCTGTCACCCAGGCTGGGAGTGCAGTGGTGCAGTCTTGGCTTACTGCAACCTCCGCCTCCTGGGTTCAAGAGATTCTCCTGCCTCACCCTCCCTAGTAGCTGGATTATAGGCATGTGCCACAAAGCCTGGCTAATTTTTTATTTTATTTTATTTTTTTTAGTAGAGACAAGGTTTTGCTATGTTGGTCAGGCTGGTGTCGAACTCTTCACCTCAAGTGATCCGCCCACCTCAGCCTCCCAAAGTGTTGGGATTACAGGCGTGAGCCAACGCACCCGGCCTGGTATTGAATTTAAATGTATATTAAAAAAGAAGAGGTCTTAAAAAAAAAAAAAAAAAAAAAAAAAAAAAAGAAGAGGTCTTATTTGATTTGTCCTTAAGAATGTGGAAGAGTATATTGTATCACTTTTCATTATTTTCCCCTTCCCAGGCTATAAAATACTTTTTATAATCACAAGGTAGTTTATTGTATATTGGTTATCAAGTTACACTGTGAATATTAAACACTCAGAGATGCAAATAACATTCAGTATATTCTGTACTGCAAAGGAGTTTCTCTCTGATAGAAATCTATTTAGTACCAGTTATTAAAAGGTAAGGATCTTTTCATAAACCTTTTTTGAGTTCCGTTTTTTAAGACACTGAGATTATCCAAAGGAGCTAGCACATACCTCCACTAAGCCAGAGTTATAAACCCTGAAAGCAATAAATATGATTATGGAACCATACTTTACATGCAAGCACACTGAACTGAGTAATTAATCCTGTATGACTAAGAACTCTGTCTTCTGGACTTTGGGTCTACTGCTTCTTGCTCCTAAAGGAATCCAGTAACTCTCTAGAGCTGCGCTATCTTGCACAGCAGCCATCAGTCATCTGTGACTATTTGAAATTAATTAATATTAAATAAAATTAAAAATTCAGTTCCTCAGTTACACTAGGTAGATTTTGAATGCTCAATAGCCATATGCAGCTATGGCTACTATATTGGACCTCACAGACATAGAACATGCCCATCGTCATAGAAAATTCTGCTGAATACCTCTGCTTTAGGGGATAAGAAATCTAGGGGTTTCTTGGGGTCCAAGCTTAAGATTTTAATGGGGCAAAACGTTGCTCCGGAGCAAAGATAACTAGTATATACACAATCCTAGGAAATAGTAAAATAACAATCACAGACATAAAAAGTTTCCTTGACTTTGGATTTTCCTTTCTTCCTGTGAATCTGCACAATGATACACTAATATTTATATACTTCTTCCTTGTTCACATTATTTTATACTTCTCAGAGGTATTTTAAGATGAAAGCCTAATTCAGGAATAAATATGATCCCAGTTGCCGTAAGACCCTGGGGGAGATACTGAATGAATGAAGGAACTCATGCATCATTCAGAACTCATTATGTCCTGATAAGTGTATGGGAAAGAACTGACATAAACAAATAATCTTATCACAATGTAGCAATTAACCAACTTGTAAAATCTTGCAGAGATGTTATATGAGTCAACTCAGGTAAAAAATTCCAAGAAACATATGGTTTTACTAAACTTTTGAAAGAGAACTGAAGATTTTACATACATACAAATATATACACATGCTAGTACAAGAGTAATTTTTTTCTTTTTCTGGGAGGATACATAAAAAAACCTATTAAATGTTACCTCACTTTCAGCACTGGACAGACCATCTAAATTAAGTTTGTCCAAGCTGTGGCACGTGGGCTGCACTGCATGCAGCCAAGGACAGCTCTGAATGCAGCCCAACATCAATTTGTAAACTTTCTTAAAATATTATAAGATTTTTTTTTTCCCGCTCATCAGCTATCGTTAGTGTTTTATGTGTGGCCCAAGACAATCCTTCTTCCAACATGGTTCAGGGAAGCCAAAAGATTAAACACCCCTGATTTAAACAGAAAACCAACAAAGTAACATTGAACTTACAGTGCACTACAGATCAAATGGACCTAACAGACATTTACAGAACATTTCATTCCATAGCTGCAGAATACACATTCTTCTCATCAGCACATGAAACATTCTCCAGGACAAACCATGTGTGAGGCTACAAAACAAGTCTCAACAAATTTTTAAATATTTGCGTTGGGGTCATTTCAAGTATCTTCTGAGACTACAATGGAACAAAACTAGAAATCAATAACAAGAGGAACTTTGCAAACTGTACAACTACATGAAAATTAACGAACATGCTCCTGAATGACCAATGAATCTATGAAGAAATTAAGAAGTAAATCATTTTTTGAAAAAAATAAAAACAGAAGCACAAAATACCAAAACCTACAAGATACAGCAAAAGAAGTACTAAGAGGAAAGAATAAAGCAAAATAAATGCCCACATCCGAAAAGTAGAAAGATTTCAAATAAACAACATAATAATGCACCTCAAAGAACCAGAAAAGCAAGAACAAATCAAATCCAAAATTAGAAGAAATAAAGATCAGAGCTAAATGAAATAGAATATATATATATATATATATGTACACACACACATACACACCTATGTGTGGGTTATATATGTACATGAAAATCTGGCCAGGCTTGGTGGCTTACGCCTGTAATCCCAGTACTTTGGGAGGCCAAGGCGGGCAGATCACCTGAGGTCGGGAGTTTGAGACCAGCATGGTCAACGTGATGAAACCCCATCTCTACTAAAAACACAAAATTAGCCGGGTGTGGTGGCGCACGCCTGTAATTCCAGCTACTCGGGAGGCTGAGGCAGGAGGATCGCCTCCCAGGTGAGGCGGAGGTTGCAGTAAGCCAAGATCGTGCCATTGCACTCCAGCCCGGGCAATAAAAGCAAAACTCCATCTCAAAAAAAAAACCCCAAAAAAGGGAATATATATATCATATATATGTATATATACATATATGACACACATGGCATGTGTCATATATATGTTGTGTGTATATACACACACACACAATGATAAAATGAAAAGTTGGTTTTTTGAAAAGAAATAAAATTGACCAACTATTAGCTATGATTAACCAAGAAAAAAAGAGAGAAGACCCAAATAAATAAAATCAGACACAAAAAAAGAGGCATTACAACTGATACCATAGAAATATAAAAGATCATTAGAGGTTGTCATGAACAACTATATGCCAACAAACTGGAAAACCTAGACGAAGTAGATACACTTTTAGACACGTATAACCTACAAAGATTGAACCAAAAGAAATAGAAAACCTTAACAAACTAATAACAAATAACAAGATTGAATAAATATTAAAAAGTTTTCCAACAAAGAAAAACCCAGGACCAAATGCCTTTACTGCTGAATTCTACCAAACTTTTAAAGAACTACACCAATTCTTCTGAAACTATTCCAAAATATTGGACAGAAAATTCTTTCTAATTCATTCTACGAAACCAGCATTACCCTGACATCAAAACCAGATAAGGATGCAATAAAAGAAGAAAACCACAAGCCAGTATTACTGATGAACACAGATACAAAAATCCTCAAGAAACTACTAGCAAACCAAATCCAATGGCGCATTAAAAAGATTATTCAACATGATGAAGGAGGATTTAACTCAGGGATGCAAGGATGGTCCAACATATGCAATCAATAAATGTGACACATCACATCAACAGAACGAAGAACTAAGATCCTATGATCATCTCAATAGGCTCAGAAAAAGCATTTGATAAAATTCAACATCTCTTCAAGATAAAACGTCACCACAAATTATGCATACAAGAAACATACCTCAACACAACAAGGACCATATATGACATACCAACAGCTAACATCATGCTGAATGGGGGAAATGGTCAAAGCTTTTCCTCTAAGAACTAGAACCAGACAAGGATGCCCACTTTCCACACTCAACATAGTACTGGAAGTCCCAGCTAGAGTAATTAAACAAGAGAAAGAAACAAAGGGCATTCACATTAGAAAAGAGGAAGTCAAAACTGTCCCTCTTTGCAGATTATATGAACTTATATATGGGAAAACTTAAAGACTGCATCAAAAAACTCATAGAACTGTTAAATTCAGGAAAGATGCAAGATACAAAATCAACATACAAAAATCAGTAGCATTTCCATACACCAATAACAAACTAGCTGGAAAAAAATCAAGAAGGCAACCCCATTAACAACAGCTAAATAAAATAAAATAAAATAAAATAAAATAAAATAAAATAAAATACTTGGGAATAAATTTAACCAAGGAGTTGAAAGATCTCTACAATGAAAACTACAAAGCACTAATAAAAGAAACTGAGGAGGACATACACACAAAATGAAAAGTCATCCCATGTCCATGAATTAATATTGTCAAAATGGCCATACTACCCAAAGCAATCTACAGATTCAATGCAATCCCTATCAAAATACCAATGACATTCTTCACAGAAATAGAAAAAAAATCCTAAAATGTGTATGGAAGCACAAAAACCTCAGAATAACCAAAGCACTCTAGAGCAAAAAGAACAAAGCTGGAGGCATCACACTACCTGACTTCAAAATACACTAAAAAGCTATAGTAACCAAAACAGCATGATATTGGTATAAAAAGACATACAGACCCAAAGAAATGAGAACCCAGAAATAAATCTATGTATTTACAGCCAACTGATTTTTGACAAAGATGCCAGGAACATAGAGTGGGGAAAGGATAAATAAATGGTGCTAGGAAAATTGAATATCCACATGCAGAAAAATGAAATTAGACCCCTATCTCTCACTATATTCAAAAATCAACTCAAATGGATTAAAGACTTACAAATGTGAGACCTAGTAGTATAAAACTACCAGAAAAAACACAGGGGAAATGCTTCAGTACATTGGTCTATGCAAAGATTTTATGGCTAAGATCTCAAAAGCACAGGCAAGAAAAACTAAAGTAGAGACAGCAGGGCACGGTGGCTCACACCTGTAATCCAAGCACTCTGGGAGGCTGAGGCAGGTGGATTATCTGAGGTCAGGCTGACCAACCCCATCTCAACTAAAAATACAAAACTATCCAGGTATGGCGGTGTATGCCTGTAATCCCAGCTACTTGGGAGGTTGAGGCAGGAGCATCACTTGAACCTGGGAGGCAGAGGTTGCAGTGTGCTGAGCCTGGAAGACATCATGTTAAGTGAAATAAATCAAGCACAGAAAGATAAATACTGCAAGTTCTTACTCATACGCAGGAGCTAAAAAAAAATGCTCATAGAAGTAAAGGGAAGAATTGTGGTTACAAGAGGCTGGGATGGGTAAGGAGGAGGGGAGGATAGGGACAGGTTGTTTAACAGAAGCAAAGTTACAGCTATGTAGGAGGAGTAAGTTCTAGTGCTCTACAGCAATGTAGGCTGAATATAGCTAACAACAATGCATTGTATATTTTCAAAAAGCGAGAAGAGAGGATCTGGAATATTAACACAAAGAAATAAATGTTTGAGGTGATAGACATAATTACCCTGATCTGATCATTATACACTGTATATATGTTTTAAAATATAACACTGTATCTCATATATAATTATTATGTGTCAACCAGAAGGAAAAAAATACTCCTAAGATTTTGGCGGGCATATATATGGGCAGGTACAATATGAGTTTTATTACTATTTCAAACATACAAAAAGTTTTTAAAAATCTGATGAACACCCTTGAGAAACCTCTCAGCTTAAAAAGCATAATTGGAGCTCCATGAACAGCTCTCTCCAATTCATCATGCAATCTCCCCCAAAAGTACCCACTAACCTGAATTTAGTCTTTATTATTCCTATGTTTGCCTTTAGACTTGATTACATATATATATGCAATCCTAAACAATAAAGACTTATTTTGCATACTTTAAACAATTTCTAAATGGTGTACTGTGTGTTCCACATGTTGCTTTTTCTCAATAAAATTTAGGGTGTGATTTGTCAGACAAAAATACTGTTAAACTTTATTACATTTGAGGAGAGAGGTTAGGGTGAGGGGTAGGAAGGAAAGGCAGATAAAAAAGGGAAGATTTTACTTTTTGTTTTATGCCACTCTTTGAATTTTTTTAACTCTGTAATTTTTTTCCCCTTCACTTTTCAATGTCAACATAAGTTAACTGGGCAGTGAAATTATGGTCAATGTGCCATTTTAATTTTCTTTTCACTTTTCTATGCCAAAAAAAAATCTAACAAGTTATTTTTTAGTGAGGTGAATCAAAAGCATGAAAACTAGCAATATAAAAACAAAAACAAATGAGTGTTTAAACAACTCATGATATTTCAAAAAGTTATATTGAAATTTGACACAACTCTTTTTGATAATGGCATTTCGGGTTTTCATGGGTATAATACAGGTTAACACCAACTTCCTTTTTCTGTCTTACGTGATGAGGACTAAACTGTTGATTTTTACCTTGCCCAAATTCGTATCTAAGGGGTCTGGGGAGTCATGCCCTACAAATCATAAATTCTCATCAGATGGGTTTTATTTAACCCTATATATCTTGATTTACTTTCCAACCTGACTCTGGCATAACAATACAAGACAAGGAAGAAAATCAAAATATTTTACCCCAAAACATGTTTCTTGGTCATATTTTGAATTGGCCCTGCAAAGCTGTTCTTTGTGGGGGAAAATGTGCATCTGTAAAGAACCTCTATTAACATAGCTAGATCTTTTTCTTCCAGACTGTCCCAATCCTAAAGAGATTAACTAAGATCTGAAAGGGAAAGGTTTGTCATCTATTGTCTCTAAGGACAGCCACTATAAGACTTCAAAAGAACTTTGGTCTCCACAATCTTTATCTTAACCTGAACATTCCCTTTCTATCAATCCCAGATCTTTAGACAAACTTATCCAGAAAATGTTTAAATTCAACTATAGCCTGGAAGCCCTTCCACTCTGAGTTGTCCCACCTTTCTGGACCAAACCAATGTATTTCTTAAATGTACTTGATTGATGTCTCATGCCTCTCTAAAATGCATAATACCAAGCTGGCCGGGTGTGGTGGCACACGCCTGTAATCCCAGCACTCTGGGAGGCCAAGGTGGGTGGATTACAAGAACAAGAGATTGAGATCATTCTGGCCAACATGTTGAAACCCTGTCTCTGCTAAAAATACAAATATTAGCTGGGTGTGGCGGCGTGCGCCTGTAGTCCTGTATTCGGGAGGCTGAGGCAGGAGAATCGCTTGAACCAGGGAGGTGGAGGTTGCAGTGAACCGAGATTGCACCACTGCACTCCAGCCTGGCAATAGAGTGAGACTCCGTCTCAAAAAACAAACAAACAAACCAAAAAAAACAAGCAGTGCTCTGACTACCTTGGGCACGTGTTCTCAGGACCTCCTGAGGGCTGTGTCACAGGCCATAGTCACTGATATTTGGCTCAGAATAAATCTCTTCAAATATTTTACAGAGTCCAACTCTTTTTGTGGACAGAGGCAAGGTGAACACAAGTATATTAACATATACCAAGTTGCAAGACAAATTCCAAATTAACTTATGACACTAAAATCAAAGCTACTAGCTAATGAAGTTTAAATACTGAGTAATGAACAGATCAAAGGGAAATTTTGGCTCTCCATATAAAAAGAGAGAAGTCTGTATTTCTACCCTAAGAATGTGAAAAATAAAAGCTAACTTATTTTCTTATCTACTAGGAGGATTGCTTTTCCTAAGAAAAGAAACAAACTGAGCTTAAATTATTATAATAATGACCTTCCTTTCTACCAGAAAGATTGGTGTCTGAAACTCTAATACATTTTTAAAAAAATCAGTAACATAAAAAATATATGGGAAGTTCGTAATACTATACATGTAGACATGAAACTTAATGATCATCCACTGGCATAAGGCCCAAAAGAATCAGAGATACAATGAAGGAGAATTTCCCTGGGTGATAAAATTTACGAAATTCTCTGACTCCAACATGATGATAAAGAAAAATATAAAAGAAATAAGGACTTAGATGAATTTGTAACTGGAAATATTATGTATCATTAGAGGAAATCACGAATGGGAAGGGGGCTATGGAAGAATAGATTATATACCTAATCTTTTTGATCAATGAAACAATAACCATCTACTATTTTGAACATTATATGCTAGGTACCCTGAATGTATGATCATCATACCACAAAATAAGATTTAAAGAGGGTGACTTAGAGAATTTACTTATCTTACTGAAGATCACAGAGATAACAGGTTGTCATAGAAAACAACCAAGACCTATTTAAATGCATTCTGCTTTGAGCCTAATAAGGATAGCTACCTCGTAGCTAAAAACGCATCCAGGCATCTCCATTGTAGGACATTAC
This sequence comes from Pan paniscus, assembly GCF_029289425.2. Classification (NCBI taxonomy): domain Eukaryota; kingdom Metazoa; phylum Chordata; class Mammalia; order Primates; family Hominidae; genus Pan; species Pan paniscus. Next base: position 115,893,188 of record NC_073249.2, read on the forward strand.
CTTCCCTTGCAGAGCAACAAGCAGCAGCTCAGTCATATTCTGATTCCTCCTAGCAGCAATTCTGAACCATCACAACTAGTGAAAAGAATAGCTTCCATTCTGGAAGTCTCCCTAAAGATTTAACTAATTCTTGGGTTATTCATACATTCCAAATCACTTAAGAACAGAGGCCAAGAAAAAGTATTATAGGGGAACACATTACCTGATATACTCTGTGGTGTTCCATAAATGACTATTAGTGGCTGAACTATCCTTGAACCTGCTCTCACTCCTTGATCCCCATCCTAGAACTAGTTTAGTACTGGAGGTCTTCCACTGGAATCAATCCACCTCCCTGTTGTTCTACTATATCTCTAATGATTTGTGTGATTTGGACCAAACCCTTCTGGGAGTGGCAGTCAAATTCTCAGACAAGCCCCAAGTGAAACAATTTAAAGGATATGTGATAAAGAATCCAAGGACACATTTAAATAATGTACTGGTTTGTGTTTTTTAAGTATCCTAACTGAGCAACAGGAAAAGAGTTAAAAAGAGGGGAGCTGGGCGCAGTTGCTCACTGTAATCTCAGCACTTTGGGAGGCCAAGGTTGGTGGATCACCTGAGGTCAGGAATTCCAGAGCAGCCTGACCAACAAGGTGAAGCCCTGTCTCTACTACAAATACAAAAATTAGCTGGGCGTGGTGGTGCGGGCCTGTAATCCCAGTTACTTGGGAGGCTGAGGCAGGAGAATCGCTTAAACCCTGGAGGTGGAAATTGCAGTGAGCCGAGACAGTGCCATTGCACTCCAGCCTGGGTGACAAAGGCAGACCCTGTCTCAGAAAAAAAAAAAAAAAAAAAAAGAGAAGAAACCAGATTTTACATCTAAAAAATCTGTATGGACTGTCTTTGTAATAGTAAAAGAGGAATTAAGGGTGATGGGAAATGAAAACCTGGAAAATAACGGAAATCACATGTTCTGGGGTAACGGTGACCCTCAATAGCCATTCACTTTAATGGCTTTTATTTAACCTATGGAAACAGACAAATTGATGAAAACAGAAAAGAATAGAGGGTTGAATGGTGGTAATTTTATCTCAAAGGACAAATAATCTGAGAAGATTACTTAAAAAAAATTACTTCAAGCTTAAAACAAGGTAAGGAATGTTGTGGCCATTACCATCTCATTTAGCTCAGAATCACTCTGACATGTTTAGTTAGAATTACCTTCTACTGTCTTGAATTACCAGAAACTGATCAGTCTAACTAATATAGGCAGAACAAATGCTTGTAATTCTCTCATCTACCTAACTAGCTTAGTTCATGTTTTGGTAAGGATATTTTAAAACCAAAGAAATAAATATCAATGTATCTATTCTGATAAAGAGTTCTAGTTTTGGTTTCAAGTAATGAGTACAGAGGGTAATAGAGGGTAATAGCAGAAGAGAGGCTTGGATCTGAGAAGGCCTGTGTGAGTCTTTGTAAGCAATAGCATGCATCCTTTCTTAATGGTAGCCAGAGCAGGATACGGAATAGGAAATACATTGTATTGACTTTTTCTTACACTTCCTTTGCCACAGTTGTTAGAAGAATAAGCCATATACCCGAAGTCTTCAGGCATACATGTTTAAAGGAAGAGAGAAGGGAAATTTAACACTTCTCACTAGAATGGAAAAAAAACCTTTTGATAAGGCTAGTTTACAGTCATGCCATACTAAATACCAGAGAGTTTTCTCACTGTTTTTTTTTTTTGCTAAGACTTTATTCTACCATTTAAAAAAATGAAAAATTTTTTGTAAAAAATTGAGATTTAGTGACTTTAAAAGGAACATTTTACATGTTAATCCCTGCTAACATTAATTTAACCACTAGGATCACAGTCTACCGTTTGCTTCTGGTTTCCAATAAGCAAGTGTGTAGGCTGTACTTACAAGCTTTATCACAGTGTGTGTGATATTTTAAAATAGTTGACAGCTGTCAGATTACTTTATCTTTAGTTAAAATGACCCCACGATCCCAATTACAACGTTTTTGGTATATAGCAAATGCTGAGATCTGTTAAGAAACTCTTACCTGCTCTGTAGCTGTAGGGCAGTAGAAGACTAATAAAATAGTTGTACAGATGTTTATTGACAGTCCAATGATGGTGATGAGATTTGGGGCAATCCAGGAGGGAACTCTTCTAACGAGCCATTCCCAATACCCTTGCATTAAGGGCTCAAGCAGGGACCGTCCAGCACTTTGATATCTGTGTTCTTCTAGCCGCTTTAGCTGGTGTCTTGACAATGGTGGTGTTGGTAACTGAAACAATTTATTTAATACACATCCTGTAGTACTCATATGCCCGAAGCCCACTGGGGACTCCGGGTGAGAATCTCCACATCTTTTCCTTGTTGATCGATGCCCACTCATGGATCTTGTTTTTTTTTTAATATTTAAAGACAGTAATTTCCCTTCTTTTGTAGGTTTTTGTGGCTGGTGCTTACCTAAAAAATAAAATTAAATTAAAATTAAAAAATACACTTGTTGGCCACGATTTACATCTTATGCCAATATTAACAAATTAGGAAACAAAAAATCAAATTGTCAATAAAGTAGTAAGTATCAAACAGGACCAGAAAAGGAGGGACCTGATTTTGGTTCTAGTTCTTATTGAAAGTGTATAACCTCAACTTTAAGCAAAAAATAGTAAGAGACTTTAATAGTAGTATGCTTCCTATTATCTGATAGTCTGTCTGACTTTGAAGCTCATATTCTTTTTCGATCCCACACTGCTTTCAGTTGTATAATGCAACAAATGTTAGAAATCATCTCATCATTACACATATACGGAAACTGAGGTCCCAAGGCTAGCAAATTAGTATTAGTATCAGAGGAATGACTTCAATGAGTCTTAAACTAGATTTTTATTTAATGGCAATAGCTAACATTTATTGGGCATGCCCTTCATATTACAAAACTTAAGCACATTTTATATACTAACTCCTTTAATCCTCACAACCACCCTAGAAGGCAAGGACTATTAATTATCCCCATTTTTACAGAAAAATAAACCAAGGCTCAGTGAGGCTAATTAACTTGTCCAAATCACACAGCTGGTAAGTAGCATTCAAACAAACACAGGGTTTCTGTTTAAACTAAACCAAGTAGTATTCAAACAAACACAGGGTTTCTGTTTAAATTAAACCAAAAGACAAAACTTCTTATTGGTAAAAACAAATATAGACGGTATTCTCGGTGGAGATATACAACAATGAAAAAATTAACTTTAAGACGTATATATGTGTTAGCAGAGTGTCCTGATGAACTGAGGAAGTAGAAGGAAAAAAAGTAAAAGTGGGTTAAGTGATGACTGCTAATAAAGGACCTTGAGTTTAATCCCTGAAGTATTTGTATTTCATTTAGAAAAGATTAGAGATAACAATTATAAGTAATCAAGTAGCATGAGGAAATACAAGAGTATTTTCAAGATGAATCAGAATGGAGAAAATAGAACAATTAAAAATTAGTAAGTACAGTGATCTCAATGGTTTGAAGTGGTGAGGGCCTACAGTAGGATGGTAAAAATGAAAATATGAAAGACAGTCAAATCTATAAGTAATTTCTATTTAGATGGAAGATTCAGCAGAAAGTACTTAAGAATTAGATATGAGAGGTGAGGAAACAGAAGAAAAAAAGAGTCAACAGCTAGAGATTACTGGCACTGTTGTCAAAAGGGCAAGTTGGAAAAGAAAATCAGTTTGTTATTTTTTGGCTTTTGGGGTGTAGGGGGTGAAAGGGAACTAGGGATGAGGGTAGGAAGGGAATATATACACATGACTTTTAAGTAGAGATGTTTTAGACAAAATCAAAAAACTGGAGTTTTGGTAAGAGTGAAAAGTTCAGGTCATCAACTTAAAAGCTAAAGTCTGGTTAAAAACTAGAAAGTAGAAAAGTTCTCAAAGGGATTAAGCATTGAAAGAAAAAAATGAATAAAGAACCTTGTGAGAAACTTACCATAGTGAGGAGGAGGAGGAACAGAGACCATTTAAAAAAAAAAAAAAAAAAGAAAGAATCTTAATAGAACAAAAAAGATTAGTGGCATAGGTATGTTTTGATCTTCTGGTTGGAAACTATCCACAAAGCAGTATCAAAGTCCCAGAAATGGTATGGGTCTAGGACATCTTGACAATGGATCTACTATCAAAACATGCTCAGTTGTCCCTTTTAACTTTTTTTGCTTTGAGAGGATCTGGTTTATTCTGCCTTTGCAGGGTGGTCCTGAGAGTGGCAGGTTCCCCCGTCTGGGGTGGAGGGGAGGCAGCACTGGAATGCAGTGAAGCCAGGCCAAGGCCCAGAGGCAGCTGTGGTAGACTGCAACATGGTGCTCCTGCTGCCCAGGATGGAAGGCACTGAACTGAGACCCGGCCATGGCTAGAGGACTATGAACCCAGGCCACATGTGCATTCTGGGAAGTGGAGCACAGGGTCACATGCCACAAAACATGAAATGTAGGCACTCAGCTCATGAGTAACCACATGGACAAGTAGGTACCAGCCAGGGGGACACTCACCCCACAGCCTGGTATGGACATGTGAACACAATGGAACAAGACTTTTTTCCTATATCCCTATAAATACCAAATTCCAAAATTTCAATGTTACTAATGACCTAAGGTGGCATCCAAAACCTCTGTCAATCACGTATCTCAATATTTTGTTTAGAAAATAGTCATTATAGTCAAGTTAATGCCCTTAAATAAATTTTCAAAAATCTCAAGAGACTCATCAGTGCCACAATTTAACCAACTGAGATGCCCTGAAATAAAAATATTTAATATTTCGCCGGGCGCGGTGGCTCACGCCACTTTGGGAGGCTGAGGCGGGCGGATCACCTGAGGTCAGGAGTTCAAGACCAGCCTGGCCAACACGGTGAAACCCCATCTCTACTAAAAATATAAAAATTAGATGGGCGTGGTGGCAGGCATCTGTAATCCCAGCTACTGAGGAGGCTGAGGCAGGAGAATTGCTTGACCCCAGGAGGCGAAGGTTGCAGTGAGCCGAGATCGCACCACTGCATTCCAGCCTGAGTGACAAAGCGAGACTCTGTCTTAAAAAAAAAAAAAAAAAAAAAAAAAATTAATATTTCAAATCAAGGAGAAAAATCAAAGCTAATTTCTTACATTTTGAGGAATTCTTTCACACAACTGTATCACAAAGGTACTGATTAAAACTGTTTTAAAGTAATGTTTATATAATATTAAATAACTGGTGACAAGATCGCTTTAGATCAAATGAGAGACCAATAACCACGAATACACTTAGCTTCATAGTAGCCAAATTTTCTATAGTCAAGCAATGATATATTTTCGTATTTGGTAAATGATAGCTCTTACGGAATTCCACTTGAAATGGGAATTAAAAATTCAGTCAATTCCATTTGTATTTTACTGTTGCAGTATTCTATTCTCTTACTGTAAAAAAAAAAGAAAAAAAGATGAGTGCTAGCCTGCTTTTGGCACTAAATAGCTATAAGCAACTGATCCTAATGGTTTTAAGTTTGAGAATTTGGCAGGACTAGTTGATAAACTGATACTTTCCCTCTCAGTTTTTCCCCTCTGCGACCTAGATTGTTTTTTAACCTTCTATTTCTCTTTTATAAACATCTACATTTTGACAAACCTTTCCAGATCTAGCCCACTGTACAAATTTATACATGAAAAGAGGCAATGAGTTTTTGAAGGCTTTCTTTGCCAACATTGCAGCAACAATGTCTCTGTGAAGCTATTAGCAACAACACTACAAATATAAATTGAGACACATGTAGTCTCTGACCTACAGATGGCTACTTTACTTTCAACACATTCATATAGATACAGAGTTTGCAGTCACTACCACAGGTTCATCTCTACTCTTCCTTCCATCATATCTGAGATCCAGGGGCTATGACCATGAAAACCATTACAGAAAAGACAGGAACTTCTGAATTTTAGCAAATGAAAAGCACGTATATCTCAATGGAGCCGCATAGGGTAGGTGGCTACAACAGGAAGATCAGGACAATGTGGCGAGAAAGGAAAAATGGATGTGGGGTGGGAATACAGAAAGGAGGTAGAATATTAAAAAATTATTCTATGTTGGGAACGGTGGCTCATTGCCTGTAATCCCAGCACTTTGGAAGGCTGAGGCAGGTGGGATCACCTGAGCTCAGGAGTTTAAGACCAGCCTAGGAAACATGGCAAAACCACATCTATACAAAAAAATTAGCTTAGCATGCTGGCCTGTCGTGCAGTCCCAGCTACTTGGGAGGCTGAGTTGGGAGGATTGCTTGAGCCCTGGAGGTTGAGGCTGCAGTGAGCCATGACCACGCCACTGTACTCCAGCCCAGACAACAGAGCAAAACCATGTCTCAAAAAGGAACAAACAAAAAAACCCAAAAGTTATTGTAGCCACCTGAAATTTTTATATGGAATCAGGCCTATGACCAAAAGGATGAGCAGAAAATGTCCTTCTCTTACCACAGTACAAGTAACAAAAAGAAAAAAAAAAGTAAGAAATTAAAATTATTGCTGGCTAGCTTAGAAACCTAGCCACCAGTCTTAATAGTTATAAGAAAATAGACTACCAGTTTCCAACGCATTCAGCCAACATATAAATGCAGTGAATGAGGCTGACATGATCCCAGCTCCTATGTCCAGTGGGAAAAGAAATAAAAACTAGTAAACAAGCAAATAAAAAAATTACACACTGTGATAGGCACAATGAGGAAAACAAAGTGCTAAGCTAGAAAATAGCTGGGGTTACACATTTTAAACAGGGTGAAGTCTTCAAGTAGCTTCTATACCAAGCTCAGAGGAAAGAAGGAGCCAGACGTTTTAGGGGAGGAGGAAGAATAATCCAAGAAAATGGAACACGCCCTGAGATAGTAAAGAGTTTGTCTTGCTCAGGTACAAGAGAGATCACCATGGATGGATAGGAGTAAACCAGATGGAAGAATGGGATAAAATGAAGTTTGGAGAATTAACGCAGAGTTGTCATTTTACTTGGATGTAATGGAAAGCAACTGATGTGCTTATAAAGAAACCTGTAACTTTAGAACACAGCCAAAATTATTTGTTAACTGAGGATACGTTTTCATGTACCATAATAGTAAAAGTGAATATTTTAAACTGTATAAAATTCCCATCAGCTGTAACGCTGTAAGTCAGTTCATAATAATACTGTCAAAGTCCTATAATACTGTCACAGTCCTATAGCTATTGTAGCCTTTTCACTTGTAATCAGTAACTCCGTTCCTCTGTTAAAATCTGGCTCTAGTGCTCTGCTCCCTTTAAAGCACTCATCACACTTTGAACTTTTTTTGTTTGTTTGTGTTTTTTTGGTCTTTCCCCCAGACTGTTGTGTATACTCCACAAGTGCATGGGTCAAGCCTGTCTTGTTAACATTCTTTTCCCACAAGCTCATACCATACTTAGCACTAAGTAGATAATCAATACTTATTTTAATTTAATTTAATTTTGTGAGACAGGATCTCGCTCTGTAGCACAGGCTGGAGGCAGTACCAGATCTTGGCTCACTACAAACCCCTCCTCCTGGGTTCAAGCGATTCCTGTGTCTCAGCCACAGAGTAGCTAGGATTACGGGCATGTGCCACCACACCCTGCTAGTAGGTAATCAGTACTTACTGAACAATTAACAAATATTATTCGTCTAGTATTTAATAAACACTTAGTGGTTCCAGACTCTGATGAAACAGAAAGGCTGAAATATAACATTCCATACCTTTAAGAAACTCAAAAAGGGGAGGGTGGGGTCTCAGAAACAGCTAAGTTATAAATGCTATCAACAAACTGTTTTGTAAGTCCAGAGGAGAACTAGGAAAACACATACGGTCTGACAAAGAATTTTCTTTGTGCAAGCATAAATATTTATGTGGAAAATCCAACAAAGGTAGAAAAAGTATAATCAGAGATATTTAATTAATACCTTTACTAAAAAAGTCTATCATGCAAAATGGCTGCATTTATATCAGCTGAGGATAATGGCATATGGGCTACATTATTCCTGTGTGGACTTTAGCATGGGGAATGTCTGAGAAGGATCACATTAAAAAAAAAAATAACTCCTGAGCAGTGCATAAGGCAAGCTTACACAATATACAACCTGTTGTGTGAAATTCCAGAATTTCCATCCCCGCCATGTCTAAGGGTGCCAAGTTTTGATCTGCACTGATTCAGCAGTATATTTACAGTCTTTTCACAGGTAATTGGCTACCTAAAGAAAAATACTCATGGCTACACTAGCAGAAAGGAAGGGCAAATTATAAAGAACAAGGAAAGAAAGGAAGAAAAAAAAGAAAAAGAAAACTAATAGGATCACAGGATTAAGTTCAGCATTATTTAACAAGTGATACATAGAGCAAGTTTACAAAAACAAAAGCCTTTTCAGCAGACTTGGAAGCAAAAACAGGGCTGTGTAACACAACTTAGATTTAGCGTTTTGCTGAAGTGAAATACTGCACTCCTTAAAAGAGGAAATCACTTTCTTCCCCCTTAAAAAAACACACACACACAACATAAAAATCAGCAAAAGCTTGGTATTTTAGAGGTTATTTTTCCAGCCCCTTAAAAATAAACACAGCATGACCCTCAAAAAGAACATCAGCACCTTTAACCAGCTTAAAAAACAAATCTAAAGCCTAGAAAACAAAGAAATTGTGTAATAAAATGTTATTGGTGTTCATATAAGGTAGATTTACTAACTTATTTCTTAAATGTGTTGGAAAGACAAGTTGTGCAGGGGGCCTTAACTAGTTTTTCTCAGCATAAAACGAAGAGGAAACTAAATGCTTTTAGAACCTCAATCTCGAATTTTATGTGAATGGCAATGGCTCTAAATTAGTAATGCTCTAAATGCCCTTACCAAAGTCGAACTTGTGTTATAAGTCGTTCAACTCAACATCTACGGACTGGACATATTCCTAATAGTTCGAGTAGGAAATAAATCTTTATTCTTTGTCCACATACAAGACGAGACACTAACATTTGTTGAAAGACAACTATGAATTTGCCTACTGTTATACTATGCATTTACTGATTAACAGACTTCAAGCAAAATTATATATTCAATACTAATGATGCAAAATGGCAAAAATGACACCAAAATGCCAAGCACTGAATTGGAGAAAACAAGTTAAACATGGCTAAAGATCCCATTCATGCAGTGTTTCTGGGAATACTGGCAAACACCAGCAACTCTTCTGGTTATTTCTCCTTGCAAGAATGCTGCTGAAATAAACGCCAGCTAGCAATCTCACAGCTTATCAACATAGGCTGAAATTTCCAGAAAAGTTGCTGACCAGAAGCGCGTCCCAGCCACAAACATCAGCACCGCATTCCTAAGGGGAGACAAACCCGGCAGAGGATGCCACACGGTGTGTGGACTTGCCAGCATTCGGGCAGGAGGGTGTGGACCTGACAGGCAAGGTCCGTTCGGCACGGGTAGCGCTCCCAGCCCTCGGCCCGCTCAGCGCTGGCCCTCCACGGTTCTTTCCACCCCTACCTTGGGCTCCCACACAACAGCCCCCCGGCTCCGGCGCCGGCGCCCCGCCACCCCAATGTCTCCACAGAGGGGCAAGGGGGCAGTCGCCCCTCGCCTCCCCACAACCCCGCGCGCGAGGCCACCCTGCGCCAGGAAGAAGGACGGCGTTCGCCTCGCGCGAGTCCATACACAGCTATATCCTAATGACCCGCCCCAGAGCATCCAGTCCTCTCTCCACTGGCCCCTACAACGCCCTTCAAATCCTTCACGCCCGGTGACCGCGCTCCGCAGCCTTACCCTGACCCCAACAAGTACACCCCTAGAAATATCGCCTCCGACTCCGGCCGACTGGGTGACTGATCGGCGGCAGCACGTTCACGACACTTTCGCGATTGCCGTAAAGGGAAACAAGGTTTGAACGAGCAGCGCCGCAAGCGCGCTCCTCGGGGCCGTGAGCGCGCCCCGGGGCCGGCCGGTCTGCTCGGGAGCGCGCCCCATGGCCCAGCCCTGTCTCCTTTTAGCATAGGGGCTTCGGCGCCAGCGGCCAGCGCTAGTCGGTCTGGTAAGGTAAGTCGAAGTAGGGGAGAAGGGACAGGCCCCAGCGCTTGCAGCCCGCTCCCTCTAGAAGGGTGCGTCAGAGGGTGGGATCTGGCAGCTCGGGGAAGTGGGCGCAGCCTGGAGCCCCCTTACCCGCGTCGCAGGCGCGCGAGACTCCTGCTGGCCCTCATTGCCTCCGGGGGCTACCTTATGCCAGGCGCCAGAGGGGCTGGTTGGGGCGGGAGCTGCGGGGGTTTCCGGGGGCGGGGATGAGTGCAGCTGGGCTCAGCTCCCTGTGCCCTACCTTTCTGTTCTCTTCCTTGGTTTCCCCTACTCTCCTCCTGCCCCAAGCAGTGCCTGATGCCGAGTTCCGTCTCTCGCGTCTTTTCCTGGTCCCAGGCAAAGCGGAGCGGAGATCCTCAAACGGCCTAGTGCTTCGCGCTTCCGGAGAAAATCAGCGGTCTAATTAATTCCTCTGGTTTGTTGAAGCAGTTACCAAGAATCTTCACCCCTTTCCCACAAAAGCTACGGTTGAGTACACGTTCCTGTTGTGAGTTCTGGGTTCAGATACTTTGGTGGCTGGAGGGAGCGAGGGGGAGGGGAGAGTTTGAAATTACGATCCCTGGTGACCTTGTGTTTACACGAAGCTCAGTCTTCTGCACTCAATTCCATCGCAGCGGGTGGGTCCCACACAGAAAGGAAATTGCTGGTCCTGGGTATCTTCACAACCGTGTTTTCAAGTAGGATACATCTGAAAAACACAGAAACACTGTAGAAATAATCTTTCCAGTTCTCCCAAATTTTAATTTATAAATCAGTAACCAAATGCAACTCTGTATTTTGCATTGCATTATCGGATTGTCCTCATTTCTCTTAATGTAACATTTGATGCAGCTTATAAAAACACTTAATTTTTTAGACTCTTTAGGATTTAACCATTAGGAGAATATTATGTTTGTCAGGAGGCCAAGTTAGAGTTTAGAAAAGTAAGTATTTTTAAATTATATTTTGATTTGAGCCTGATGGTTCTGTGCATCTCTAAAAGCAGCTTAGGGCTTTCTGACCGTTCACTTGGAACTTCCAGAATTTACTTTCTTATTTCTTAGCATTCACCACTTGGCGAAGACAGCATGAGGAATTCATTTTATTACCACGGGTATTTAAATATTTGTTAAAAAATTGTAAACACAGTTTTGATTCATAGAACTTCAAAGAGAGCAGAGAAGATAGGTTAGGTTAGAGATGCAAGACTTTTTCTTTTCTTTTCTTTTCTTTTAATGGAGTATCGCTCTGTTGCCAGGCTGGAGTGCAGTGGCACGACCTTGGCTCTCTGCAACCTCCGCCTCCCGGGTTCAAGCGATTCTCCTGCCTCAGTCTCCTGAGTAGCTGGGATTACAGGCGCCCGCCACCACGCCCAGCTAATTTTTGTATTTTTAGTAGAGACAGGGTGTCACCATGTTGGCCAGGATAGTCTCAATCTCCTGACCTCGTGATCCGCCCGCCTGGGCCTCCCAAAGTGCTGGGATTACAGGCGAGAGCCACCACCCCCGGCCTGCAAGAACATTTTTATAAACATTCTTACTGCCCTGTGAAATTTATTCCTGCATACTCTCAATTATTTTGAAAGGTTTTTTGAATTATGAATCATTAAAATTCTAATTTTGTTTGTTTGGCAATTACTCAGCAATGCTTTCAGGTTTCAAAGGCAAAAACACATTGACAATTAGTCTTCCTCACCTAGTCCATGCATTTAAATTCCTCAGTTGTCATTCGCAAACTGGTAAACCATTTCAAGCCCTGCTTCTATAAACTGTCAGTTTAAACAACTAGGACTCTCAAAGCCTAAGGAGATACGAATCCAAGATAATTCGTACATAGAAAAAATTCATACATAAAGTTGTACTCCATACCTGTGGCCTTATGACTACATAATTAATAAATCAGCTATCATTATTATATTGTATGCTTATTCTACTCCACTCCAAGGAACAACTGTTTGAGTACTGTAACTCAGAAGCTAAGTAAATTGCCTGAAATCATAGAGTTGGGTAGTAGTAAAGGTAGGACTTGCGTTTAGAGATACCTCATCTCACAGCTGTGTTCTTTACATCACATGGACTTGCAATTGCTTTATTTTGCTTAATAATCTATTATTTTTTTCCTCATGTCTCTCTATAGGAGAAGACTCAATGATATTTCTTTTTTCCTCTTTAAGATAGTGAAGGTGTTGGATGTGAGAATGCATATGAAAATTTATATCCTGGAATTAAAACATTATTTAATTCCAGATGGTACAACATCATTGTAAAAAACTCGTGTCAACTCGTCAAAGAAAAATAACCTGTTAACAATGCTGTAGCCTAGTATTCTGCCCATGAACAATATTGGCGTGTTGACTTAAAACTGTACATGTTTAAAATTGTGTGGATTGAGAGAAAAACTTCTTATTTTCTTTGTGTGGATTTTAGGATTTACAAAAGGTGCAGGTATGAGCAGATCTGAAGACTAACATTTTGTGAACTTGTAAAACAGGTAATTCATTTTTCACATTATAAGAGGAATAAGTACATACTGATCATCTCTGAAAATAAGTATCTTATTTAATCCTTGAATAAACCTCTATGAAATGGGTATTATTTTATACTATTTAACAGATAATACTAAAAGCTACCATTTATTATGCACCAGCAATCTGTTAGGTTCTTTGCTTGTGCTATCAGTATAAGCTGTACAAAGACTACTCAGCACAGTCCAATAGAACTTTTCCACAATCATGGAAATGTTTTTTTTTTTTTTTTTTTTTTTTTTTGAGACGGAGTCTCGCTGTCGCCCAGGTTGGAGTGCAGTGGCGCGATCTGGGCTCACTGCAGGCTCCGCCCCCCCAGGGTTCACACCATTCTCCTGCCTCAGCATCCCGAGTAGCTGGGACTACAGGCGCCCACCACCTCGCCCGGCTAATTTTTTGTATTTTTAGTAGAGACGGGGTTTCACCGTGTTAGCCAGGATGGTCTCGATCTCCTGACCTCGTGATCCGCCTGCCTCAGCCTCCCAAAGTGCTAGGATTACAGGCGCGAGCCACCGTGCCCGGCCAATCATGGAAATGTTCTAAATTTTTACTGGAGTGCAGTGGCACGATCTCAGCTCACTGCAACCTCCGCCTCCCAGATTCAAGTGATTCTTCTGCCTCAGCCTCCCAAGTAGCTGAGACTACAGGCGCCTGCCATCACCCCCGGCTAATTTTTTGTATTTCTAGTAGAAATGGGGTTTCACCGTGTTGGCCAGGATGGTGACACGTGGCTTTTGAGCATTTGAAATGTGGGTAGTGTGACTGAGGAATTCAAAATTTTATTTAATTTTAATCTATCGAGATTTTAATTTAAATAGTTACATGCAGCAGTGGTTGCTATAGCAGATGGTACAATCTGTGTTGATAACATTATTCCATTTTTCTTTGTTTTTTTTTTGTTTTTTTGTTTTTGAGATGGAGTCTCGCTCTGTTGCCCAGGCTGGAGTGCAGTGGCACAATCTCAGTTCATTGCAACCTCTGCCTCCCAGGGTCAAGCGATTCTCCTACCTCAGCCTCCATTCTCCTACTTCAACCTCCCGAGTAGCTGTAATTACAGGCGCACGCCACCATGCCTGGCTAATTTTTTTATTTTTAGTAGAGACTGGGTTTCACTGTGCTGGCCAGGCTGGTCTCAGAACTCCTGACCTCGTGATCCGCCTGCCTCGGCCTCCCAAAGTGCTGGATTACAGGCCTGAGCCACCGCACCCAGCCTCACATTATTCCATTTTTCAAAGGAGAAACTGGTTCAGAGAAGTTATGAAGCTTGCTGAAGTTCACACAATTTTATTTAAAAAAAAGTTTTGAGCAGAGGAATACTTTAGGAATGTTAATTAGGTAATGCAGGTGGAATGGGTGAAGGGGAAGGAAAAGCAGATAGGCCAGGAGAATTGAAAGTCAGAATCATATGGTTACAGTGTGAACTGGGAAGAAGAATGGTTTAAATGACTTGTAGAAATAGAATTGCCATCACTTGGTGACAGCATGTGAGGACTTTATAAGAGAGAACCTAAGATTCCTCTGAAGTCTTAGAATCCTCATAACCTGAAAAAAATGGTAATGTTGTTTACTGAAATAGAAAAATCATGAATAGTTTTGGGAAATAAAAGGATTTTGCTTTGGCTGTTCATGCAACAAATAATTGAGTGATTACTATGGGTAAGGTCCTCTGCTATGCTTAGGTAGAGAAGTGGAAGGATCTTATTCCCTAAAGACACCATCCTCAATTTTCATACTGTAGAGACAATGAGCTCTAAAAGATGTGAAAATTAAGTGTTCTCAGAGAAAGGGGTGCTTATTTCTACATACAAAGGGCTTAGGTAAAGTTATCTGTGGAAGATAGCATTTGAGCTTTTGAAGAAAAGGAAGGATTTAGACATGTAAAACAAAGGGGGAGGAGGTTTTGCTACTAGCAGTGAGGTGGACAAAATATTTGAAAATCTCTTTTACCAATACACCTAAATGCTGAATAAATTACATTAGCTCATTAAATTCATGACAGGTCTTCTACGAAAGACAGGGAAATCTCCAGGGCTAAAAAGTTAAACAACAACAACAAAAAAGCTGAAACTAGAGTAGTATACTAGCAGTGTGTTTCCTTTGGGGGCATTTGGCTGATAGCAGAAGTAGAGCACAATCAGGGACAGGTGACAGGCTGCTCTCTACCCAAAGCAGAGAGATAGAATTCATATCCCTGTAACCTCCCAGGCACATGCTTCAATGTCAATGGGTGCCATTCCATGGTAGTTGATGTAAATGGTACCTGTGTTTCAGGGGGTGATGTTTTCATAGAATAAAGTTTAAGTATTTCCACTTGAAATTGTACAACTCATGGTATTGGAGAAGCACCTTCCCCCACATTCAGCCAGGACCCACAAAAGTCTACACAGTCAGTCATAGGTGGGCCAGAAAAATATCTCCCTCCTGGCAAAGGGAGATCACAGAGAAATTTGTTCGTTTTCATCACAGCTCCAGGAGGGGGAATAAAGATGCCACCTGAAAACTTGAAACTGGAGGGTCTGCCATCACTCATTCAAGGTTCAAATTTACATATCTACATGGTCTAAAAAACCAGAAGCCAAGAAATTAACATAAAGTTGGCCCGGGTTGGTAATGTGCCATACTGTCTGGAAAAAACAAATACGGATCCTCTCTGTAATGACTCACCCTTAGTTAAGCCTTTTAAAATACTCCCAGATTTTAAGATTGTCCAATATAGGCTCAGAGTCAAAAACTGTAAAACATATGTGCAAGGGACAGCTAAACTGACATAGACTCCTAAGGACTTATGGGAATGATCAGAAACAAATTAACATTTAAAGAGATGAAAAATGAAAAAATTAAAGATCTTAGAAATGATTCAAAATTATGTAAATTAAGAACTCTTGTCCTGGAAACCTATGCTGGGGAAAGCACCAATAGGATTTTGGCAAGGACTTGTCATGATTAACTGAATAGATGAAGAAAAAAGATATTGATGGGATGTTAAGGACTGACAAGGAAAAAGGAAGAGAAAAGAGAAGATTATGAAATGCAAATGTGTATATTTAGCAACAAATCAGATGGCCAGAGTAAATGACAAATACCAATCAAAAATGGCTGAGATTTCATTCTTTGGAAAGTCAGTCTCAGATGAGGAAGCTGTAAGTATTCACAAAGTTCATGGAAAACACTAAATTTCTTTAGGTCATCAAAAAAATATGAGAAGATACTCCTTCAAACATGAAATTATTCTCACATTCATAGGAGTATTCTAATTTAAAAGTATTCCTATATTTTTAAAAATTAAAAAAATTAAAAGCATGAATTTGTACCAATGTTTCTTAATTCATATTATTGACTCATTATTACTTAACAACATCCTTAATCTGGAATTCAAGGAAGAAAGTGGTGATGTGGGGTATGGGTGTATTTAGGCCCTCTGTCTCCGCCCCTGCTCCTGCTGCCCCCATGTAGGAGCTGGAAATATAATAGTGAACAGAACAGTTGTTTCCTGTTCTCACAGAACTTAAAGTTTAGTGAGGAAGAGAAAACCAAACAAGCAAGTTAAATGTAATGAGTGCCCTGGTTGGGGAGGTAAAGGGTGCTGTTAAAAACAAAGCAGGGACACTCAACTGAAGCTGGAAAGATTGAGCCTTGAAAAACATAAAAGTTAACTGCGTAGGTAGTGTTCTAGTCACCATGAATGTCTGAAGGTGTGCTAGAGAGCATGACACATTTGAAGATCTGTAAGAAATATGCTCTGGCACTGTGGCATAGTTGATTGGGCACTAGAATCAAATTGCTTGAGTTTGAATCGTATCTCCACCACATCCAGCTCTATGACCTTGGGCAATTGTCTTAACCTCTGTAATTCTGTTGAGGAAAGTACATTATTTCATGTATTTAAGGTGTTTAGTAAACACTGCTAAGGCATAGTAAATGCTAGGTGTTTGCTTTTGTAATGATGAGATAATGATAGCTAGAGCAAAGAATTGAGAACCAAGCATGGCCAGAGGTGAATATAGAAAGATAAGTAAAGACAGACCGGGCATGGTAGCTCACGCCTATAATCCCAGCACTTTGGGAGGCCAAGGCAGGTGGATCACTTGAGGTGAGGAATTCGAGACCAGCCTGGCCAACGTGGTGAAATCCCGTCTCTACTAAAAATACAAAGATTAGCCAGACGTGGTGGCAGATGCCTGTAATCCCAGCTACTCAGGAGGCTGAGGCAGGAGAATCTCTTGAACCTGGCAGGCTGAGGTTGCAGCGAGCCGAGATTGTGCCACTGCAGTCCAGCCTGGGTGTCACAGTGACACTCTGTCTCAAAAAAAAAAAAAAAAAAAAGGTAAGTAAAGACAAGACAATGCAAGGACCTTATGGACCATGTTAAGGAGCAAAGACTAAGGGTATAGGGGAAACCATTGTAGGAGAATAAGGGGATCAGATTGGTATTTTGAAGTTGGAAGGATTACTTTGGTTTTAGAGTGGAGTCTAGATTGGTTTGGTCAAGACTGGAGGAGGATTGAGTAATAATAGAAAAACTAGGCTGGCTGGGTGGCTCATACCTATAATTCCAGCAATTTGGGAGGCTGAAGTGGGAGGATTTCTTGAGCCCAGGAGTTTGATACCAGCCTGGGCAACATAATGAGACCTCATCTCTACAAATAATAAAGTTAGCTGGGCATGGTGGTGTGTTACTTGTGGTCCCAGCTACTTGGGAGGCTGAGGTGGGAGGATCACTTGAGCCAGGGAGGTCAAGGCTGCTGTTAGCTGTGATTGCACCACTGCACTCCAGCCTGGGCAACAGAGTGAGGCCTTGTCTCAAAAAAAAAAAAAAAAAAAGGAATAAAAACCAACCAAAGTATTTTTCCTGTTCTCTCACTCAATAATCAACATAATACTTCTCTGATCATCAAGAAGTATGGAGATTTCTCTCCACCAGCTGACACCAATTGGATATCCCCTAATTCAATTCTGATGGTATCTACCTAGAGATAGCATCAGATCGCACTGGTTGAGGGCTCAGTCCCACTAGACTACCTCCCAACTTCTGACACCAATCACAAGCTGGGGTTGTCTTACCCATGTTTCTAACTGACTGGCTATAAACTAAGGTTCTCATTACCCCCTCCTTGTGTTTGATTAATTTGCTGGAGTGGCTCACAGAACTCAGGGAAATGCTTATATTTACCAGATGCATAAGGCAAGGGATATGGAAAGGGGCATGGAGCTTCTGTGCCCTCTCTGGGTATGCCATCCTTCAGGAACCTCCGCATGTTTGGCTATCTAGAAGCTCTCTGAACCCAGTCCATTTGGGTTTTTATGGGTGCCTCATTACACAGGCATGATCAGCTTAAGTTTCATCCTCTCTGCCTTCCTGGAATTGGGGATGGAGGACTGAACGTCCAACCCTCTAATTATGCCTCGGTCTTTCCTGTGACCAGCTCCCATCCTAAAACTATATGGACTGCAAGCCTTATTAGCATATAGAAGACACTCCTATTACCCTGGAGATTCCAAGCGTTTTAAGAGCTTTTTGCCAGGAAATGGGATGAAGACCAAATACATATGTATTTCACAATATCACAGGTACCCTTAGGAAGTTATAATTGACCAAGAGATGATGGTGGTTTGGGTAAAGTAGTGACAGTGAAGATGGAGAAAAAGGGTAGATTTGAAATAAATTTAGGAGGTAGTATAAACAGTACTTGGTACTTTCCATGGGAAGATGGGACAAGAAAGCAAGTTTCTAGCTCTGTCACGTAGGTGAATCTTGGTTGCGCTCATTAAGAAAGGGAAGGAGAGCGAGTATTGGGGTATGGCATGAGGGATGATTTCAGAGGTGAAACAGCTTGGGGTGGTAAGTACAAGGCTGTGGGCATGGATGGCTAAAGTAGGATGAGGAAACTCTTGTGAATTATCTTTTCTAATATGTTTTCTCTATTTCAGAAAACCTGTTTGAAATGTGGTGGTTTCAGCAAGGCCTCAGTTTCCTTCCTTCAGCCCTTGTAATTTGGACATCTGCTGCTTTCATATTTTCATACATTACTGCAGTAACACTCCACCATATAGACCCGGCTTTACCTTATATCAGGTAAGTGAAATGTATTCTTTGTATAGGAGACTCTTTATGTCTCATTCTTATTTTAACATTGAAGCCAACATTTAATGTCAACCTTTTAAAAATCAGATTTTACATTGGCATTACAACAATAAAGGGAATATAAAAAGGAACTTGAATTTGGCTTTTTCTTTGTGATAGAGAAATGTAGAGACAGCCCAATAAGATTCAGTTTGTGAACTGGTTCTTGAACTGTGACTCTTTAGTGCCTTCTTTTCTAAGTAAGTATTTGAAGTTGTTTCAGAATATAGAATTGGAATTATTCGCCCCTTAAAATTAAAAAATAAATGCTACAAACAGTAATAATGATATGAAAAGATAATGGAAATGACAAACATGTCTTAATATGCTTACTGTGTACGAAGTAATTTTCTTTTTTTTTTGGAGATGGAGTCTAGCTCTGTCACCCAGGCTGGAGTGCAGTGGCACGATCTCAGCTCACCTCACTGCAACCTCCGCCTCCCGAGTTCAAGCGATTCTTCTGCCTCAGCCTGCCGAGTAGCTGGGATTACAGGCGTGCATCACTACGCCCAGCTGATTTCTTTTTTTTTTTTTTTGCATTTTTAGTAGAGATGGGGTTTCACCATGTTGGTCAGGCTGCTCTTGAACTCCTGACTTTGTGATCTGCCCACCTCAGCCTCCCAAAGTGCTGGAATTAACAGGCGTGAGCCACTGCGCCCAAACTTTTTTTTTTTTTTTTTTTTTTTGAGATGGAATCTCACTCTATCGCCCAGGCTGGAGTGCAGTGGCACAATCTCGGCTCACTGCAACTTCCGCCTCCCAGGTTCAAGCGATTCTCCTGCCTCAGCCTCCTGAGTCACTAGAATTACAGGCGCACGCCACCACGCCTGACTAATTTTTGTATTTTTAGTAGAGATGGGATCTCACCATGTTGGTCAGGCTAGTCTTGAACTTCTGACCTCGTGATCTGCCCGCCTTGGCCTCCCAAAGTGCTGGAATTACAGGCGTGAGCCACTGTGCCCAGCCTCGTAGAAAGTAATTTACTAAGCATTCTTCATGTCCTAAATAGTTGAATCCTTACAACAACTGGATAAGGTAGAAACTATGATCCTCATTTGAGAGAGAAGGAAATGAGGTCCAGGGAGGTCAAGTTATTTGCTCATGGGCAAATAACTCAGTGTTGGAACCAATAATTAAACCTGGACAGTTTGACTCTAGAAGCTAGGCTCTTACTCTTTATGCTGCCTAGATATTTTTGACGTATTAAGTATCAAAATTTATTGATAACATTTTTGAAATCTCACAACGAATGAAGAATGGGTAGTCAGTTGCATATACTATGTTCATAACCCTCTTTTTTTACACTTGATCTTAGCCAAAAGGCCAAGAAGCTATAATAACCCTCTTTTTTTAAAATTGCAATAGCAAAAAGTAATTATTACAACAAATTTTAAACAATACTAGAGTGATTATAAAAATGAAAAGCAAAAATCCCTTCCTGACACCTTCCAGTTTCTACACCCTAGAGACAATTCATAGTTTGGTAGATTTCCTTCCAGAGTTTGGTTTGTTTTATCTTGTTATCATGTATGTACAAAACTCTTTCTCTTTTTTTTCTCGTTCTTTCTCACTTTTTTGGGTTTTTGATTTTGTTTCATTTATAAAAAGTGATAGGATGTTGATACAGAAATTGCTTACTTATTCTTCCTTCCCTTTTTTTTGGCTGTTACAAACAGTACTATAATGAAGGTTTCATTACATACAACTTTACATACTGATGTTGATATGAGGTAGATTTCTAGAAGTGAGATTGCTAGATAGGTAATAGGGCATCTACATTTTTCATTTGACATTTCCAAACATATCTTTAGAATTGTTGCATCAATTTATGCATTCACAAAAAGGATATGAGGAAATCATAATTATATGAATGGTTTCTGAGCTATTGAGACTTAAACTTCTCTATAAAAGTTAAATAAATTACATAGGGCAGGGAGATGAAGAAAACATAATTATTAAAACGTTATTATTAAATATGATTAAGCAACTACTAGTGTTTTAATCTAGATGATTTCACCTGGAATATAGTTAGGTCCACCCCTGAAAGTATTCAGCCTCTATATGATGCTTTTGAAACATCTGTCTCTTCACAGAGATGCCAAATTTTGTTGCTATTGTTGAGTAATATTTTTTGTTTTGTTGCTGTTGTGGTTGTTTCATTTATTCATTTGTTTACCTTCAGAAAAATAACCTTTCCAACACAGAAAATAGTAATCTTTTAAAGAATGATAAATTGGAAGATTAAATTTATCTTTTAAAAATGTCAAGAAAAGATCTGGGCATTACTATCTACATGTTGTTTCCACAGTGGTATGGCGTGGCACAAAAGATATAAACAAATTGGATGCAGTTTGGGAAGATTTACAAAACCCAAAAATGTTTTAGAATTTAAGGTTCCAATTCGAGAAATAATTTGATAAATAATTACCACTCCGCTAGTGGAATATGTAGCCTAAGGAGCCACACCATTCTTTAGTAACTCCAGAAGGTACATATTTAATATTCATGAGGGTCTTTCACAGTATTTTTTTTCTCCATCTGAGAACTTGTCTGCTTTCGTTTTGAAGAACTTTTAATACAGCCAGCCCCCTATATTCATGGGTTCCACTTCTATACAGCCAATCAACCACAGATTGAAAATATTCTGGGGAAAGAAATTCCATCAAGTTCCAAAACTTGAGTTTGCCAGGTGCCAAGTACTTCATTGAATCCACAGGAATGAAGTGATGTGTATTAGATATTATAAGTAATCTAGAGATGATTTAAAGCATATTGGAAGATGTGAATAGGTTATATGCAAATACTACACCATTTTATGTTAAGAGACTTGGGCATCCCCAGGTTTTGTTATCTGATGGAGGTCCTGGAACCAGTCCCCCACAGAT
Source organism: Pan paniscus (assembly GCF_029289425.2). Classification (NCBI taxonomy): domain Eukaryota; kingdom Metazoa; phylum Chordata; class Mammalia; order Primates; family Hominidae; genus Pan; species Pan paniscus. The sequence continues at coordinate 115,914,791 of NC_073249.2, forward strand.
ACCGAGGGACTACTGTAATATAAGAGGCCACTTAGTTCTTTTTCTGAGTTTCACTTCCTTGGTGGTACTGCATGTGATTTTCTTTAAAAAGCACCCTAGACACTTCCTTTTCTGTTCTGCCTCTTCTGCTTTTTGATTTTTCTGCTAATGAACTTAGTATTACCCTGAGGTCTTTCTCCAACATTCTGACATACATATTTAAACTCTAGTACTTATTTTTATTTCTTGTAGGCTCATTTCCTTCATCTGCAAAATGATTAAGTTAAACTAGCAAGTCTGCAAAATTCTTTTCAGTTCCTAGATCCTATCCAAAAGGTTTAGCTGTTAGCCTGGGCAACAGAGCGAGACTCTGTCAAAAAAAAAAAAAAAAAAACGAAGAAAATGGTTTAGCTGTTAACAGCCCCAATGGACATAACCAAATGTAAATTTCACTTCAAAGACAATTTTGCTATAAGTGTGCTTCAGGTGTTCTCTTAGTTGGTTCAAGTAGTGGATGCCCAAAGGAGTGACTAGCCACTGGGGTAAGAGAAGAAATATTACAACATCTATGTATATTTTTAATCTAAAAACATTTAAACTTTGCCAATATTTAACATACAGAATAATGATAACATATATTTTGATGTTAGATGCTCAGATATTTTTTGGTGATGCTGTGACCACTGAGATGAAGTGCTATGATAATGAGGTGATGGGCATGGCTGTTTTCATTTGTAGGCCAGTGTATGTCATTCTATCCTGAGCCAAAGGAGGGAACACTCTTAGCCAACCATCTTGGAAATGCATGCCTTTGTTAACTTACATGTATCATTTGAAGTATAGCTATGAAAATTATGGATTTTTCTAAGAATAATACATATACATTGTGGAAAATTTGAAAAGTAGCAGGAACAAAAAACCCTTTATTCCCTCCTCCTGAAGATGGTCAAAGAGTACCAAAATCTTTTGTATGTAAAAGATAAATTTTATTATTTTATAATTGTTTCTTTACAAATACATTATTTTTTGTTTCTCTATTTTCACTGCAGATTTTTTTTTTAAGAGAAAGACTCATGGAATTGGAAAGTTAGAAGGAGCAATCCTTACAATTCATGTTTAATACTTTCCATTTCCTAACACCCCTAATCTAAATGTTTACTAAACGTTATGCATTCTTACCAGCTATAACTTTCTACTTCTTTTTTATCCCCATTGCATTGTCTTAGTTGAGACCCTAATTATCTCTTTCCTGTGGTATGTCAATTCAAGGCCAAAGACACTGTCTTTTTAATCTTTGTAGTATTTTTAAGAAGGGGAAAGAACTAATATTTAATGGATATCTCCCATTAGCCTGCTACTGTGCTAGATACTTAACATGCATTACCATTACATTTCATCCTTACAGTGATATGATGAGCTGGGAGGGAATGAATAGCTCCATTTTGCAAATTAAGGGAACAGTTTTAGGGAGATAAAAGGATGAACCTAAGGTCCTGCAGTAAGTAAATGGTGGGGTTTTAATCTGCCCCGGTGTGTTGCATACTGCCCTGAAAGACAGGCATGCAAGTGGATACATTGTAATGCTGTGTGGTAAGTGAGTTTATAGAAGTTCAGAAAGCATGCTATGTGAGTCACTATCTGCTAGAGGAGTTATCCAAGGTTATAGAGAGGAAGAGACTCAAAACTGTCTTGAATGTAAGCTCCACGAGGGCAGGGGCTTTGTCTATTTTACTTATCACTGTGTTCCCGTTTCTGAAATGGTGTCTGGCACATGGTAAGTGCTTGATAATACTTTTAAAAATTGATCAGTAGGTGAATAGGTGTTAATTGAATACAGACATAGTCAACAAAAGGTGCAAAAAGGCAGAGTTGTGAAAAGCCTGTGGTGTTTAGGGAATATTCTGGTGGGACAGATAAATCCATCTGCCTGAATGATGGTAGGTCAATAACATAGTCTTAACATACCAAGGACAGCTTTTTAAAAATCAATATATATTGATTTCTACTATGTGGAAGAGAAATAATCTTAAAATGATGTGAGTAAAAGGTGAAGTAGGCAGATATTTGTGAACTCAAATTGTCATGTTCTCTGTATAAAATGATATGAGTTGAACTCCTGGATTTATAAAAGATAAGAAGTTTGAATTAACTCCTGATATTCTTATCCCTTAGAAGAAATATATGTGTTTATCTAGTATGAGAAATCCACATACCTTCCTTTTTTTCTTTCAGTGACACTGGTACAGTAGCTCCAGAAAAATGCTTATTTGGGGCAATGCTAAATATTGCGGCAGTTTTATGTAAGTAATGAAAGTGATTTTAACATGATAATAGCCAAATTGCTACAGTATTTTCTTCTTTCAACACTGGAGTGTTACTTGTTTTACTTTCTAGTTATACTTGAGAGTATGTTATCACTAAATAATTGATCATAATTATGCTCCTTTTAAAAGAAAAACACTTTTCTAGAAATGCGGACTTATGGGAATAAACCTTTAAAAAAATATGTGTCGGATTATTCTACTATTCATTCAAATGGAAGTTGTTAAGTCTAACCAAATATTCCTTGAGGATTGTAGTGGACTTCTTAAGCAACCAGTAAGGAACAAAGAGTTGTGGATGCAGCTGACCACAGCTAATCCTAACTAAATTCCTTTGGGATAAACAGTTTAGATGTTTGAGAATAAAGATGGAACCATGTTTTGATTTTTGAGCAACATTCTAATGCTAAAGGGATAGAGTTGCTACTGAAGTATTTCATATCCCTGTTTATTTTGAACCAAATTTTTATTAATGGTTTACTCACATAATATTTTTCCATCAAGTGTGATTGTTTTAAATATTTGCATTCTTCTGTATGTTTATTATTTGCTTGGGTCAAAAATAGAAATCAGGAAGATAATTCAACTTAAAGAAGTTCATTTCATGACCAAACTCTTCAGAAACATGTCTTTACAAGCATATCTCTTGTAATGCTTTCTACACTGTTGAATTGTCTGGCAATATTTCTGCAGTGGAAAATTTGATTTAGCTAGTTCTTGACTGATAAATATGGTAAGGTGGGCTTTTCCCCCTGTGTAATTGGCTACTATGTCTTACTGAGCCAAGTTGTAATTTGAAATAAAATGATATGAGAGTGACACAAATAAGCTTTTGGGTTTTTTGCCTACGCCCATTTTATCTATATTCTATAACTAGTTCTGATTCTGATGCTAATCATAAAAACATTTTGTGTTTTATATAACTATTTGTAAATATGAGACCCATGGAAGGCAAATGATTTGCTTAGTCACTGGAGGCATCAGTAGTTCCATAATACAACCTTAAGGTTCTCCAACATCCACAGCATGAGCCAGGCACACAGGTATGTGCCTACAGTCCCAGCTATCTGGGAGGCTGAGGCCAATGGATCACTTGAGGTCAGGAGTTGGAGTCCAGCCTGTGCAACATAGAGAGACCCCATTTTTTAAAAGCAAAAACAAAACTACAGCTATTTTGTTTGTTTTTTTTTCTTTTTATTCTCTCTGATTAATTTTAAAAGGAAAATCTGTGATTCTGGATAGCAGTGACCTTTGTGAACTCTTCATTGGCAACTTTATTTCTTGGTTATTTATTACTTTGTTGTTTTTTGGATTATCTTTTCCCAGGCATTGCTACCATTTATGTTCGTTATAAGCAAGTTCATGCTCTGAGTCCTGAAGAGAACGTTATCATCAAATTAAACAAGGCTGGCCTTGTACTTGGAATACTGAGTTGTTTAGGACTTTCTATTGTGGCAAACTTCCAGGTTTGTGTTTTAGCCCAGCATAGGTATTTTCCTTAAGTACATAAATATACATATTAAAAGGGAAACCTGAAGCATTCAGTTACATGCTGTTGTTATTTCTTTACCTTAACAAAATAGAAATCACTTCCTTTAAATTATTTGACCCTATTAGAAATAGCTACTTGCACAACTAGAAAAATTCATATTTAAAAGTCTGAACAAATACAAATTATTTTAACTTTTTTAGGATCCACAGGACAATTATTAGAGTCTTCATTACTACTTAGTTGGAGATTACTTCAACTCACTACTGAAACAAAATTGATATAAATTAGAAGTGACACAATTACAGATTTTAAAAGTTGTGTTTTTAATATGCCTAACAATTTATAATCATTTACCTATTTTATCTACTTGTTTGGATGTTTTCATTGATTGCCTGCATTCCTAGGTGTCCTGCCTTGTATATGAGGAAAGGAAAGGAAGAACTGTAGGTCTTCTAGCTTTTTCTCAGGAAAAATAATGTCAAATACTTAATGTTAAAGTAGTGGTCAACCTTTATCAAATATTTTTCAATTCTCCACAGAGAGAGCAGTAGGAAAGAAACATTGGGCTCAACTCTGAATACAAGTAAAAGTGGGAATTCATAGCTGTGGAGCAGGGTGCAGTGGTTAGTGGATGGAAAATTACTAAGCTGGAAACGTAAGGGTTAAGAAGGGATTCTGGTTAAACTGCCTTGGTTTGTTTTGTGTGCTATAAAAGAATACTTCAGGCAGGGTGATTTATAGGAAAAGGGGTTTATTTGGCTTATAGTTCTGCAGGTTGTACAAGAAGCATGATGCCAGCATCTGGTTATGATGAGGACTTCAAGAAGCTTACACATGATGGAAAGCAAAGCAGGAGCTGGTGTGTGCAGAGCTCACATGGCAAGGGAGGAAGCAAGGGGGTGGTGGTGCCAGTCTCTTTTTAACAACCAGCTCTCACAGGAATGAATAGAGTGAGAACTCATTCACCACCCCCAACCCCCCACATCAGTCTATTCATGAGGGATCCACCCCTGTGACCCAGACACCTGCCATTAGGCCCCATTTCCAACATTGGGGATCAAATTGCAACTTGAGATTTGGAGGGGTCAAATAGTCAAAACCATAGCACTGACCTAATAGGATTCTTGGTGAAGGCAGGCCAGGGTGATTAGACATCACTTGAGGGATGGTAGAGGTGATATATTTATGGTGATCAGATACTGAGAATGGATGATTACGGCTAAACTGAACAAGATTCTTGCTAAAATTGGACAATGCAGAGACGAACATGGCAACCCAGAAGTCAGGACCTAGTTGACAAGAAAGTTCAGAGGAACCTGAGCTGGGTTTGGTGAAGGACAGAATTTTTGTCACCTGACAGTAACTCATGTAATTCCACTGACATTCATGTTTGCTAGATACGGGGGTGCAGCGGGTGTGCACAGGTCAGAAAAAATGGACCCTGGAGAAAATGTAGTTTTGCTGGACATTAGTTCCCAGCAGCCACTTTATACTATGAAAGGATAACAACAATTTGGGTGGACAACTAGCTAGCTGTCTGTGCCACAAATAGAGTTCTGCCTTCCCTAATCAGTTTCTGTAGCTCATTATTAAAAAATGTTTTGGAGAATTTCAGTGTGAGGATGGTGATTGTCTGTCTCTTGGTCAATTTAACAATGTTTCTCATCACTTTTATGGTAAAGATGAATCTCCAGTATTTGTTTACACAGCCCAGCAAATTCCAGTAGCAGTTCTTGATAGCACCCACACAAGCCGCCTTTCCACCTTTATCTCAATTACTTAAGGTAGCCTATATACTTTCTTTATTGTTTTGCTTTTAGCTTTTATTCTAATTTACCTTCACAAGAGTACTTATGGCCGTGTAATTTTGACTAAATTACTTTTTCTCTTTTGTTAACATCTCTTCATGCAACTTTAGATGCCCTCTTCATCTTTCACTGACGACTTTATTGCTGGGCCCTGTTTATAACCAGACCTTGTAGCATTACCCAAATATCAAACAATTCTCTTTCCTTTCTTTTTTTTTTTTTTTACTCACCGCTATACTAATGAGGATCTCCTTCCTTTCCAGAGTAAACGTTTACTACTTAATTAAAGTGGTGAGTGCACTGCTTCCTCCTCCACTTCCCCCTTTTCTTTTATGGAGACAAACTCTAGGTGATTTATACGGGAAAAATTTTACAAAACCAGGTCTATAAATGGTTTTACCCTTGCAGGTATTGGCTTGGAAGAGAGGCTAGCGCTGTGTTTTAAATGGAGTCAGGACTTACTGGTTTTACTTCTTGAATATTTTTTGAAGACATTCACTTCTTTCCATTTCTGTCTTTACTTCCCTCCTTACTGTCTTCTTCTCAACTAGCTTAGATTTCATCATCTCTCATCTGAACTACTGCCACAGCCTCCTCAGTGGTTCCTGTGCATTCGCTCTTACATTCCTTGAATCATTTCTTCATATTGCAGTAAAAGTGATCTTTTGGAAACGTATATACATCTCATTTTGCTTCCCTGTGTCCTTGCTTAAAGTTCTACAGGTTTAAAAATTATGTGAAAAGAGATACAATTCAAGAGAGAAAAAAATAATTTGCTAAACCACCAAACTGCCTAACTAACTCAAAGATCTTGTATAATCTGGCTGATGTCTACCTTTCAAGCCTAATTTTGCATTGTCCCCCTTCTTAATGTCTCCATTATATATATCACTAGCCTTTTTGTGCTCCTTAAATAGGACAAGCTTATTTAATTTCCTCTCACATACTGTTTCCTCTGTTTGGTAGGCCATAACGCCCTTTATATCCATGGTTGTAAATTTATTATTTTTATTTTTTAGTTGATGTATTTCTTTATTAATTATAAGCACAATGGTTTCGAAACGTTCACCATTGTATCTCCAGCACCTAGCTCAGTACTTAAGACAAACATGCTTTCATTAATTATTTAGTAACTTATTGAGAGAGGTTAAAGGGACTATGCAGGATTGGAAAAAATTCTCTTATTGCTGTGGTTGCCTGCATTTAAAGAGATGCCTAATAATTGCTATAAGATGGTATTTGAAAAATCTAACTTAAAAAATAAAAATTGAATTTCTTTTAAAACAAATTTGTATATGTTGTTCAGTAAAATAACTACATGGTAAGTGTCTTCACTACCTACTTAGAGGAATTTTTTTCTTCATACGAAATTTATCAAAGGAGAGTAGTAAAACTTTAGTAAGCAGAAATCTGTATTAATTTTCTAGTGCTGCCATAATAAAATATCAAACTGGGTGACTGAATAGAAATTTATTCTGTCAAAGTTCGGGAGGCCAGAAGTCTGAAATCAGGGTGTTGGTAGGGTTGATTCTCTTATTGGAGGCTCAGAGGGAGAATCTGTTCCTGGCTTCTGGTGATTACCAGTAATCCTTGGTGTTCCTTGGCTTATGGCAGTGTAACTATATATAACCAATCAAGCTAGAGCCAAGGGAGAATATTTTAATTTCTTGAGTCTTTAAATTTTATTTACAGTTAAATTGAATTTAAATGGAAACTCCCTATTCCCAGCACTGCAGTCCATCCTAATCTTTTCTTATTGCACTATGCTTTTCCTATGACCCTTTTCACCATCAGACACACTGGAATTTCCTTATTTCTGAAGTTTATATTTATTGTTTATGTACCTTTACTAAACTCAGAGCTCCATTTTTGCCTGTTTTGTTCTCTAATGGATCTGAAGATTTAGAACAGTGCCTAGCACCTAATAGGCACCAAGTAAACATATTATTAAATGAAGAAAATAATAAATGAATAATTCCTATTATATTTTCAGTGGAGGTATATGAAATAGTTTGGTATTACTATAATCCTTAGGTTTAAGCTGAGTATTATGAGAGAAAATTACTTCAGAAAGTACTTTGTTTGTAGAATTGGCCGAGCTTCTCTACTCAGTGAATGTCCTATTGAAATCTCTGGGTTGTGCTTTTAAATGTTGTGTTGCCAATGTGTTCTGAGTTTCTTTTATTGACGTATTTCTTCTCTCTATCTCTCAGAAAACAACCCTTTTTGCTGCACATGTAAGTGGAGCTGTGCTTACCTTTGGTATGGGCTCATTATATATGTTTGTTCAGACCATCCTTTCCTACCAAATGCAGCCCAAAATCCATGGCAAACAAGTCTTCTGGATCAGACTGTTGTTGGTTATCTGGTGTGGAGTAAGTGCACTTAGCAGTATCCTTCACTGTACAATGTGGCTACACTTGGAAAGGAATTGAATGACAAGATTTAAGTAAACACTATTGGTGCAGTATAAGAAGCCTTTTTGTCTTTTTTTTTTTTTTTTTTTTGTAGGAGAGATTCTTAGGTTCACAATCCTAAACTAAAGAATTTGAAATATGAAATTCAGATTGTACATAGTGCCTCAGTAATTGAGCTAGGAACAAAAATGTTGAGCCTGATCATACTCACTTCAAAGAAATGAGGGATGAGTAAATGCCCTTTCTGAGAACCATTATCTAGTTAAAGATTATGATAGAACTGCTAATTTTCTGAGCAAAGAGGTGGGGTTTGACTGTGAGAACCATTTTGTTGTGACCCTCTGAGCAGCACATTTTTAGTTTCACAGTACCACTGCTGTGTAACATTAAGTCTTTAAGAAAATGGGTTTAGACCTTAGCAATAAATGTGTGAGTAATCCTTTTAGACTGTAAAGTGATTTTTGTTCTCTGAGATCTTCTCTGAGATTCTTCCTTGACTTATGTTTTTATAGTGCTGACTTGCTCATCAGTTTTGCACAGTGGCAATTTTGGGACTGATTTAGAACAGAAACTCCATTGGAACCCCGAGGACAAAGTAAGAACTTACAGTCTATAAAACTTAGTTTTATATTAAAGATGGTTATTTTGGTTGATCTTGATGTGTTTTTCATTTCATCAGTAACAATGAAAGTCTTCTGGTAGAATAATCAGTGCTGTATTAAAATTATTTTCTTGATATGGTAGGGTTTATGTAGAACCTTCCATATTCTCCTGTCACCTGTGATCTGTAGATATTGTCAAAATATGAAGAGCATTGCGATGGCAGAAGAGTTTTCTGAGAAATTGACTCCCCTAAATGTGGGTATAGTATATAATATAGCCAACCGAGATCATTTATGTTTTGAATACTTGTTTTCTGAATTGAAAAGACATCTTCTCCCACTTTTTGTTATCTGGAAATTGATTATGGACTCTGCATTTAGGTTTCAATATAGTGGATATCTGAATGTAGATATAGCATCTTGGACTCTGAGAATAGAGGAAGAGGAACATATACTAAAGAATAAAATGAGTTCATCTGTTTTCACAAACCACTTGGTGGTGTTTTATTTAAGAATTAGCCTCAAATTGGGCATGTTTGTGAAAATGAATGAATGAAATAATTTACTAGATTTTCCCAATTGTAACCCATATATTATTTAATATCGTAAACACAGCACTTACTAAGTTTATTCTGAGCATTGTTAAACTTTTCTTAGTTGCATATTATGAATCTTATGGCTTTGGGTAAGACAATAGTAATTTCTCAATTGTAGAGTAAAAATGATCCTGTTCTATCTTAGCTATTTAATTGGAAATTTTATTCGCTCCCAGTGAAACAAATAGGGTGTCATTTAGGAGGACTTCCTAATGCTGGCTCTTTAATTCTAGAGATATTATATGCCTGGTAAGTCAAGGGTTGATTTTCAGAAGCTCCATTATTTTATAATTATTTTATAAGAATTGTGTGTTTTTTATTTGAAACATAGTATATAGATCGTTTAAATGAAATTTCACAAAACTATTCTTTTTTTCCCGTCACTCAGGGTTATGTGCTTCACATGATCACTACTGCAGCAGAATGGTCTATGTCATTTTCCTTCTTTGGCTTTTTCCTGACTTACATTCGTGATTTTCAGGTAAGAAGGCACAGTATTAGATTTATTCAGTCAGACTTCCTTCTCTTAGTCCAGGAAGGTGGACTAAGAGAACTTTCCATAGGCAACTCTCCCGCCTTTTTGAAAATTAACTGTTTGTGATTTGGTATCATAAACAAGTGATGTAACTTTTCAGGTAAATTGTTTCTGTGTTTAAAGAAGTAGTATTGCTAGCAAGATTTAGCCTTGAAAATGGGGCTATAAAATAAATTTCAGAAATTCTTACATAGAATTTGTTATCGATTCTGTGTACTTTTACATAGGTCATTCTCAACATTTGGTTTTACTGATTCTTAGTAGAAACCAAAGAAAAACAAGGAACTTTATGAATTGAGAAGCTTGGTTTTTCCAGATTTTAATTGGTACAAAGAGGATACCTTTGACAGTAAAACAGCTGTCTCACTACCATTAGAATTGATTTACATTCATAATCACAAGGTAGCCTATAGAACATATTGAAGGAGTGATCTCTCTTTAAGGAGCAAACTTCTATATATAATTTTCTTTTCTGTTCCAGAAAATTTCTTTACGGGTGGAAGCCAATTTACATGGATTAACCCTCTATGACACTGCACCTTGCCCTATTAACAATGAACGAACACGGCTACTTTCCAGAGATATTTGATGAAAGGATAAAATATTTCTGTAATGATTATGATTCTCAGGGATTGGGGAAAGGTTCACAGAAGTTGCTTATTCTTCTCTGAAATTTTCAACCACTTAATCAAGGCTGACAGTAACACTGATGAATGCTGATAATCAGGAAACATGAAAGAAGCCATTTGATAGATTATTCTAAAGGATATCATCAAGAAGACTATTAAAAACACCTATGCCTATACTTTTTTATCTCATAAAATAAAGTCGAAAGACTATGATATCATAGTTTTTTATACCTTATTTAAGAGAAACAACCTGACGTGCACCAATCAGTCTGCACATCCCAACCCTTCACATTTTATAAATTATTGTAGATCATGTTTTGTTAGGAGCACTTTTATGAGAGACATTTTCCATGACTAAATAATCTGCATTAGTCAGTAAGTCCTTTAGAACTGGGTTTTGAAATGGGAGTTTTATCATATTAAGTCATTTCTTGTAGTCTTACATTTTTTGTTGTTGTTCTGGAATCTACCTGTAAAGGAAAGTAGACCTGGATTCATGTGGGCTCTTTCATGGCTTAAGTGTTGCCCAAGAGATTTTGTAGGTAACGATTTTTTTTTTTTTTCTGGCCACAATGCCAGATACTAAGCTAATTGGTCTATCATACACATGCTTGCAGTAGTTTCATGAAGTTTAGTCTCTGGTGTGAAATTTTAATCACCAGTGAAGGAGAGAGGCACCTGTAGGTAAATTTACTTTAGTCATATTTTATATAAAACAAGGGTTAGTATTCATGTAACATTGAGAAGTTTGGGAATAACAGCAGATATGATTAATAACAAACAAAAGTCATAACCATACTCAGGAGCTTCTTAGATTTTCATTTATGGCAAGTTATAATTACATATAAAAGTAGTCTTGAACAGGTAAATATTGAGCCTTTTTAATGGGATGTAACCTTTGTAGAGCCCAAATTCTAAAGAACAAAATTGGCAATCCAATTAAACTACATGCAAAATAAGTGTGATACATGCATCTACAAAAACAGTGTTCTCATTTTTTCTGGGTATGCAAATGATTGGATTGTTTCTCCTTGGATCTCTGTATGTACAGGTAAAGAATAGTTTACAGATCCCTGCTGAAATTAAAAAGAAAAAAAATGATCATTTGGAAAGTGCCCAGTGATGAACTGGTTTGCAGAATAATCTTTGAAGAAGATTAATCAGGTTTTTATCTTTTTAGAAGAGATGGTTCCCTGGCCAGAAGAAAAGGTGGGGAGAAAACATTTAAACTGTCAGTTGGAGCAATTCAAGGAATAATGCTTATGTGATGGAGACCTCAATTATAAATTAGTTGCTAGATACAAGAATCAGTAAATAATATTTCTGAAGTCTTCTGGACTAATAAGACAGAAAGGGAATAAAATACTATGCCTATATTAAACAGCAATAAACCTGGGAGACATTTCCATAAGCATTGATTGACTAAATGCTGACATTGCTAGAAATAATTTGGATACAAACCATAAAAAAGTATCATGCCTTTGAAAAGCACGGTGTAACACACCTGCAAAATGTCATTTAGTCCTGATTCCCGTATCAAGGAAACTATTATTTAAGTTATGAAGCGTGATAGTATGGGGAGAAGGAAATTGACAGAGTCAAAGTTTATAAAATTATAAAATTTGTATGGGGAAAGTGGCTCAGGGAAAAACATAGACTTTGTCCATTCCTAGAACACGAGGCTTAGCGATACATACCAACATATTAAATAAATTATTTTAAGACAAAAAATACTTTCATAATATTTGAATCCCATTAGTTAACTTTTACCCTTAGAAATAACATAGGCTAAAAATGTTAATACAGTTGGCTTGCATTATCCATGGCTTAGCTTTCTGCATTTTCAGTTATTCGCAGTCAACCATGGTCTGAAAATATTAAGATAATTTCAGAAATAAACAATTCATAATTTTCAAATTATAGGCTCTTCAGAGTAGTGTGATGAAATCTTGTTGCCCTCCTGCCCAGGATGTAAATCATCTCTTTTTTCTGCATATCTGTGCTGTAGACACTACCCATTCATTAGTCACTTTGTAGCCATCTCAGTTATCAGATGGACTGTTGCAGTATCTCAGTGCTTGTGTTCAAGTAGCCCATATTTTATTTAATGCCCCAAAGCACAAGAGTAGTATGCTGGCATATTATATAATTATTATATAATCTATTTTATTATTGTTGTTCACGTCTTACTATGGCTAATGTATATGTTAAACTTTATCATAGATATATATATATTAAACTTTATCATAGGTATATATGTATGTATAGGGAAAAACAGTATATAGAGGGTTTAGTACTATCTGTAGTTTCAAATAATCCACTGGAGGTCTTGGAATATATCCCTACTGATAAGCGGACACTGCTATAGGCTTGTGGAGGGATTATAAGAGAATTTGGAATGTGTGTTCATCCCTAACTGTAATGCTGAAGTGACAGAAGACAATCATACCATCAAAATATACCTTGCCTCCATTGTCAGATACAATAGCTTGATTGAACAGATAAGGCATTTCTCTTCAATTCCATCAACATTTTTGGGTTGAATATTTAACTTTTAAAGTAAGAGGTCTTAAGCTAACAAAATTGGCAGATACTGTGAACCGATAGTGAAAAATCTGTTTCCTTTTTGTCCTGGGTATACCGCAAGACTATATTTCCTAGTCTCATGTGCAGTTAGATGTAGATGCAAAACTGAATTTTAGAAAGTGGAGTGGATGTATTTGCTATTTTTATATTAAGGTTTTGAGAATTCATAATGTTTTCTCCCAGTTTTTTCTCTTTGTACCAATTGGATATTGATTACAAGCTTGTAAGAGATGGTGGAATCGGCCGGGCACAGTGGCTCACACCTGTAGTCCCAGCACTTTGGTAGGCTGAGGTTGGCAGATCACCTGAGGTCAGGAATTCAAGACCAGTCTGGCCAACATGGTGAAACCCTGTCTGTACTACAAATACAAAAATTAGCCAGGCGTGGTGGCGTGTGCCTGTAATCCCAGCTACTCAGGAGGCTGAGGCAGAAGAATCACTTGAACCCGGGGGGCGGAGGTTGCAGTGAACTGAGATCGTGCCATTGCATTCCAGCCTGGGCGACAGAGCAAGACTCTGTCTCAAAAAAAAAATGGAATCACAAGGTAGAAGGACCCTGAACTAGTCTACTTTTAATAAGATTTTAGAAAATCAAACCTGAAATCTAATATAATTTAGGAACTTGATATTCGTTCATCCAAGTTACTAAGATTATATTGTATTTTATAGTAAGATGTCATATATTTTAATTGCTCAATGAATTTGTGAAAGAGGAAGATAACTTTTATCTTTCATTGTCCAGTAAAGACTTCCTGGAAAATGAAAGTTCAGTAAATAGTGGCTTATTAGTACCCTTGTAAGTCTAGTGTTGAAAATATTTCTTGGTTTTAAACAACCAGTGTGCTGATTTTAGAAAGGGTGTGTTCATTTATTGGGAAGCTAAGAAAAATAACAGACCTGAAACAAAGGAAAAGTCATTCTGAGGCATTATGGTTTAAGAACTGTGTCCTCCAAAGGGAATGATAATATGACTGAGAGTTCACCTGAGGCACAGAAAGCCACGGACATCAACAGATTACAAGTAAAATGCCCCAGAAATTCTAAAATACACTATTGTGATTAGTGCAAAGAAAAATCTGTTCTTTCAATAACTGGCAGCTTAGCTGAAAAGCAAACAAAACAAAACAAAAAAACAGAAACACTAGAATCTTACCAGGGCTGATATCCAGATTTCTGTTAAAAGGAAACTTTGTTCACTCAAAATATTTGAAATGGCCAGTCACAGTGGCTCATACCTGTAATTCCAGTGCTTTGGGAAGCCAAGGCAGGAGGATCGCTTGAGGCCAGGAGTTAGAGACCAGCCTGGGCAAAATAGCAAGACCTGCTTCTCTACAAAAAAAATACTAAAAATTAGCAGGACATGGTGGTGTATGCATGTTGTCCCAGCTGCCTGGGAGGCTGAGGCAGGAGGATCCCTTCACCCAGGGCTGTGATCACACCACTGCACTGCAGTCTGGACAACAGAGTGAGACCTTGTCTCACATATGTGTGTGTGTGTGTATATATATATAAAACACACATATATAAAATACAATTTTATATATATAATTGAAAGGAGGGAGGAAGTGAATCAAACTACAGCTGCAACAAAGCCCAGCTGCTCTCAACTGTACATCAGATTGATTCAGTGTCATATTCTGAACCTAACAAAAGGAGCATGCTGTTGTTTTCTGGTGTTAACTATTACTTCTTTTCATACTTACTGTCCTTTTATAAAAAATATACAGCACACAGTTAAAAATTATAAGACATGCAAAGGAGGAAAAAAGTTTGATCCAGAGAGGAATCAGTCAGTAGAAGCAAATTGAAATTGTCCATATGTTTGCATTATCAGAGGGTGATCATAACAATAAAAGTGCCTAAAGATCTAGTAAAACAAAGTGGAAAACATACATGAAGAGAGAGAATTTCAGCAGAAATATGGAAACAACAAAACACAGAAATCTAGAAATGAATATGATCTAAGTACACAGAGGAAAAAATCAATAAAGACAAAGCAATTGAAAATATACAAATGGAAAAGCAAAGAAAAAGGGAGTAAAATTATAGAGTGTGTGAAATTTGAAGGAAAGTGAAATGGCTTACCATCCTTGTAATTGAGTCTCAGAAAGGAAAGATTGAAAGAATGATACAGAACAAATATTTGAAGAGAGATTTACTAAGAACTTTTTCAAAGTTGATGGAAATTCACACACAAAATCAAGTTGAAAGTGAGTTTTTTGAAATAAGATTGATAAACACCTGGTAAGACATACTGGGCTGAATAATATCCCTCCAAAATTCATGTTCACTTGAAACTTCAGATGTGACCTTATTTCAAAATAGGGTCTTTGCAGATGTAATTAGTTATGACGAAATCATACTAGGTTAGGGTATCCCGAAATTCAATGACTAGTTTCCTTATAAGAAGGCCTTGGCAGAGATACAAAGTCCATGTGAAAATAAAGGCAGACATTGGAGTGATGCCAACTTTAAGCCAAAGATTGCCTGCAACCAGAAGTAAGGAAGAGGCAAAGAAGACCCCTTTTCTAGAGCCTTGAGAGGGAGGCTTGATTTCAGACTTCTAGTCTACACAACTGTGAGAGAATAAATTTCTCTCGTTTCAAGCCATCTAGTTTACGATGTTATAGCAGCCTAGGAAACAAACTGATCAAATTAAAAAGAGGAAACACAAATTAATAATGTTTAGAATAGAAAGGACATTATAGTCTATTAACATTAAAGATAATTGCATGTTATGAACAGCTTTATGCCAATAATTGAATAACTTAGATGGACAAATGCCTTTTGAAACACACTTGTCAAAAATGATGCAGAATACAAAATATGAAAAAAGCTCCATATTTATTAAAGTGAATTGGTAAACATAAATGTTACCAAAAAGAAAACACCAACTCCTGATTGCTCCAATGGAGAATTACATCAAATGTGTAGGTTAGAGATAATATTAAACTCTACAGAGATTCTTTCAAACATTAGAAAACAAAACAATTTTGAATTTATGAGGCCAGTATAACCCCTGTATTAATCCATTCTTACATTGCTATAAAGAAATAACAGACTGGGCAATTTATAAAGAAAACGAGTTTAATTGGCTCCTGATGCTGCAGGCTGTACAGGAAGCATAGTGGCTTCTGCTTCTGGGGAAGCTTCAGGAAACTTACAATCCTGGTGGAAGGCGGAGGGGAAACAGTTACATGTTACATGGCTGGAGCAGGAGGAAGAGAGAGAAGGGATGTGTTGCACACTCTTAAACGACCAGATCTCATGAGAACTCTGTCTCAAGAACAGCACCAAAGGAATGGTGTTAAACTAGTCGTGAAGGATCCACCCCCGTGAACAAGTCACCTCCCACCAGGACCAGCCTCCAACACTGGGGATTACAATTGAACATGAGATTTGGATGGGGACACAAATCCAAACCATATCAATCCCACTACAAAACTTGACAAAATAGTACAATAAAAGAAATTTAAAAATCAGTATTTCATGTGAATATGGATGCAAAAAATACTTAAGATAAAAAGAAATAGAATTTAGCAGTGTAAAAGGTTGTATATATGTTAGGCTTAACCCAGCAATATAATTCACCACATAGCAAAATGAGAAAAACCATGTGATTGTTATCAACAGATATAAAAAAGTAATTTGACAATTGATAATATGCATTTCTATATTAATGAATAATTGGAAATGAAACATAACATATTTACAATAGCATAAAACAGCCATATACTTAGGAACCATTCAGTGACACACATGTAAGACCTGTAAGACCTTTACACTACAAGTTACAAAACACTGATGAGAAGAAATTTAAAATACCTAAATAAATGGAAAGATATGTCACTAAATATATTGGATGACTCAATATTGTTAGGATTTTCAATTTCTGCTTGGTGGTTTATGAATTCATTGTAACCCCAAGCAAAATTCCAACAGTATATTTTAAATAAATTGACAAGTTGTTTCTAAAATCTGGAAATTCAAAGCATTTAGAATAGCCAAAGGAATCTTCAAACAGGTGGAGGACTTACTGTACCTGGTTTCAAGATGTATTATAATGTTGCAGTAAAAGAGATAATATAGTATTAACATAGATAGACAAATAGACCAATAGCACAATAGAGTCCTGAAATAGACAAATGCATATAGTCAATTGATCGTCTTTTTTAAAAACATGACTTGAAATTGGAATTTGTATACATTTCTGGTTGGTAAAGTCATAGAGTCACTCTGAAAAATTGACAGGGTTTTTTTTTTTTAAAAAACTATAAATCTAGAATTACCAAATTAACTGCAATTCCATAGGATATGTTTTTACCTAAGAGAAATGAAAACAGAAATTCACACAAAGACATGTACCTGAAATTTCATAGCCTTATTCATAATAACCCCAACCTGGACATAAGTTTTCCAGAAAAGAATAGTGGTTATATACATTGTGCTATATTCATGGAATCAAATGCTAATCAATAAAAGGAAAGAAATAACATGCAAAAACATGGATGTGAGGTGGAGAAAGATGGCTGAATAGAACCCTCTAGCAATTGTTCACCCTGCAGGAATGTCAAACTGAACAACTATCCAAGCAAGAAAGCACCTTCGTAAGAATGAGAAATTCAAGTGAGGGAGGTCACCAGTACCTCACCAGCAATAATTGAGGTGATGGATCACAGTTTTAGCATAATAATGAGGAAAAATGCATTGAAGAAGGTAGGAAGGATGTTCTTAACATTGCCTGTAACACTGCTTCCCCAGACTCAGGCAGCATAGCAAGAAGAGAGAATCTCTGTGCTTGGGGGAGAGTGACATGAGTGGAACTTTGCATAATAACTCAGTGCTGCCTTGTAATAATGAAACGGCACCAGGCAAAATTCTACCAATGCCCATGGAGGTAGCACTTAAAATAGCCCTGGGCTAGAGGAGAATTCACTACCCCAGTAGCAGGAACCCAAGACTTGGTCTGCTTTGCCACCAACTGACTGAAGTTCCCTGAGGCCCTGGATAAATTTCTCTGACAGCTAGGCCATGTTAACTGCAGTTCTTGAGCAAGCCCTGGTGCTGTACTGCTTTCAGAGGCTGTTTACTTTGGCTTGATTCAGCAAGGGACCAGCTGCAGTGACCATGGGAGTACATGGATCACCCATCCTCCAACTCCAGGAAGTGCAGCACAGGAGAGAGACTCCTGCTTTGGGGAAGGAGAGTGACAGCCCAGCCTCAGTAAAATAAAGCAATGGCAGAAATCCTGAAGCTTCTGATTCCAGACCATTACTCCTGGATGGTGCTTCTACACTCATCTGAGGCCAGAAGAGAATCTACTGCCCTGATGGGACCCAAGTCCCTCCATGCTTCACCTTCCTTTGACTAAATTATCCTTGGGTTTTGAATAAAATTCAGTGGCAATCAGACAGTAGCAGCTGTTGGCCTTGCACAAACCCAGGTACTGTACTGGTCTGGCAGACTGGACCTTGGTTGTTATGCAGTATCAGCTTTGGTGGCCCTGACAGTGCTTGCATTAACCCTCCCCCAACACCAAGAAGCCAGGCCTAGAGAGGGACTCATTTGGCTTGGAGGAAAGACAGAAGAGAGTAAGGATTTCTCTGGGAACCCAAGGAATTCTCCCTCATTTCTAAATTCATTAGGGCTAGGAGTCTGCAAGTGTCACAGCACACTTAGGTTTAGGGTACCCTCTACTGCTGAAGTGGCTGCAGTTAACAGCCACTTTGAACTCTTGGAGAGCCCTCTGAAAAAGGAGTTATAAGCAAGGTCAGACTGTGAAGACTGGAATAAATACATAAATCTGCAGTGCATGCGCAGACATTTAGGAATGTCCAAAAGCATCACAGACATCCAGGAAAATATGGCCTCACCAAATGTACTAAATGAGGCACCAGTGATCAATCCTAGAGTGACAGAGATATGTGACTTTCCAGACTGAGAATTCAATATACATATATTTTTTTGGAAACTCAGTAAACTACAATAAAACAGAAGGAAATAAGGATTCTTTCAGAGAACTGTAAAAAAGTTTGAAATAATTATCAAAAACTAAACAAATCTTGGAGCTAAAAATTCAGTTGACCATCAGAAAAATGCCTCTATGTCTCAACAGCAGAATTGATCAAACAGAAGAGAAAATTAATGAGCTCAGGCTATTTAAAAATACACAGAGGAGAGAAAAATGGAAAAAAAAGAAGATGTTTATAAGATATAGAAAACAGCATCAAAAAGCAAATACAAGTTATTGGTCTTAAAGGGGATATATAGAAAGCAATTGGGGTAGAAAGTTTATTCAGACATAATAGAGAACTTTCCAAACCTAGATAAAGATGTGAATCTTCAGATACAAGAAGATCAGAGAACACCAAGAGAAGCCTGAATAAGAATACCACAAGGCATATAGTTAAACTCTGTTTCAGGGACAAAAAAAGGGATCCTAAAAGCAGGAAGAGAAAAGAAGTAAATAATGTATAAGGGAACTCCTATACATCTGGAAGCAGACTTCTCAACAGAAACCTTATCAATCAGGAGGAAGTGGGAAGACATATTTAAAGTGCTGAAGGACAACAAAAAAACTTCCACTGAGAATACTGTATCCAGCAAAGATATCCTTCAATCATAAAGAACTAGACTTCCCAGACAAACAGAAGCTGAAAGATATTTGTCACCACTAGATCTATCTTACAAGACAACCTAAAGATTTTTTTACTCTGAAAGAAAAGGGCTCTAATGTGCAACAAGAAATCATCTGAAGATGGAAAACTCACTGGTAAATCTAAGCACACAACATTCAGAGCACTCTAATGCTGTAATTGTGTATAAGATGCTAGAAAGTTTAGCATGAAAACTAAAACATAAACCTACCAAAAGTAATATTGCTTAAGAAATAGGCAATATAAAAAGATACAGAGACAACAAAAAGTCTAAAAGTAGGGGTAATAAACTTAGAGCTTAGAGTTTTTTAGTATTTCCTTGTACTGACCAAAGTTAAGGTGCAATCAGTTTAAAGTAACTTATTATAAAACACTTTTTTAAAGCCTTATAACCACAAAGCAAAAACTCATAATACATTAATATCAAAGCCAAAGAATTAAAATATATTACTTGACAAAATAACTTTTACACAGAAAAGATAGTAAGAAAGGAAGAAATGATTTACAAGACAACCAGAAAGCAACAAAATGGCAGGTGTAAATTTTTCCTAATAATATTAGAATTGAATCTAAAGGGACTAAATTCTCCATTTGAAAGAAATGGAGTGGCTGAATTTTTTTTTTAAAGACCCAGGTATATGCTGCCTGCTAGAAACTCACTCCATCTCTAAGGACACACATAGACTGAAAGTGAATGGTTGAAAAAAGATATTTCATGCAATAGGAAATCAAAAATCTCAGAAGTAGCTACTATACTTAGATAAAATAGGCTTCAAGTCAAAAACTAAAAATTAGAGACAACATCAATGTAAGGATAAAGTGGCCAATTTACCAAGAGGAATGAGCAACTGTAAATATATATGCAACCATTATTGGAGTAATTAAACATATAAAACATATATTAATTGGTTTAAAGGGAGAGGTAGACTGCAGTATAATAAAAGGCGACTGCAGTGTCCCATTTTCAGCAATGTACATGTCATTAGGACAAAAAGAAACAGTAAACTACACTCTAGACCTAATGGAACTAGCAGACATTTATAGAACATTTTTTCTAATAGCTGCACAATACACATTCTCATCAGCACAAGCAGAATTCTGCAGACTAAACTATATGTTATGACACAAAGCTTAACAAATTTTTAAAAAATCAAACTAATATCAAGTATCTGACCACACTGGAATAAAACTAGAAAGCAATAACAAGAGAAACGTTGGAAACTATACAAATACATCAAAATTAAACATGTTCCTAACAACCAATAGGTCAGTGAAGAAATTTTAAATGAAGTTTAAAAATCTGTTGAGACCAATGATGATGGAAACACAACATACCAAAACTATGAGGATACAGCAGAACAGTACTAAGAAGGAAATTTATAATAATAAATGCCAAATCAATAAAGACTCCAAATAAATAACCTAATGGTATACCTTGAAGAACTAGACAAGCAAGAACAGGCTGGAGTGGAGTGGTATGATCTTGGCTCACTGCAACCTCCACCTCCCGGGTTCAAGCAATTCTGCCTCAGCCTCCTGAGTAGCTAGGATTACAGGCATGTGCCACCATGCCTGGCTAATTTTTGTATTTTTAGTGGAGACAGGGTTTCACCATGTTGGCCAGGCTGGTCTCAAACTCCTGACCCCAACTGATCACCTCGGCCTCCCAAAGTACTAGGATTACAGGTGTGAGCCACCATGCCTGGCCCAGTCAATAAAATTGAATATCATATTAACGTTATCAAGGACAAAAACCATAGATCATGTCAATAGATGCCCAAAAAAAAGCATTTTATGTAATTCTACATTCCTTCATGATAAAAACAGCAAACTGGGTAGAGAAGGAACATACGTAAACACAGTAAAGGCCATGTATGAGAAACTCACAGCATGATATTGACAAACGGAAAAATTGGAAGCCTTTTGTTCCAAGATCTGAAACAAGACAAGATACCCACTTTTAACAATTGTATTCAGTATCACACCAGAAATTCTAGCCAGGGTAATTATTGAGGGAGAAGAAAGAAAGGACATCAGAATTAAAAAGGAAGGTCTTAAATTTTCATTATTCACAGATGATGTTATTTTCAGAAAAACAAAGATTCTGACAAAAATCTGTTAGAACTGATAAATTCAATAAAGTTGCAGGATACAAAATCAACATGCATGTCAGTGAATAATGTAATGGCATTTCTATATTTCAATAAAGAACTATCTGAAAAACTAAGGAAGCAGTCCCATTTATAATAGCTCCAAAAAATTAAATACTTTGGAATAAATTTAACCAAGGAGGTTAACAGAATTTACAATGAAAACTATAAAATACTGATGAAAGAGATTGAAGCAGATACCAAAGAAATTGAACGATATCACATGTTCATGCATTAGAAGAATTAATATTGTTAAAATGTTTATACTAACCAAAGTGATCAACAGATTTAATGAAACCAGTGTCATTCTTCATAGTGGGAAAACAATCCTTAAATTTGTATGGACTCACAGAAGACCTGAATAGCCAAAGCAATTGTGAACAAAAGTCACAAAAGTCAGATGTAACAAAGTAACAAAGTCAGATGTATCACATTATGTTACCTCAAAATATACTACAAGGCTATAGTAAACAAAATAGCATAGTACTGGAGCAAAAACAGACACATAAACCAGTAGAATAGAATAGAGAGTCCAGAAATAAATTCATACATTTACAGTCAGCTCTTTTGACAAACAAGCCAAGACCATACATTAGGGAAAGGATGGTGCTTAAACATAAGATACGAAACTACTAGAAGAAAACTGGGCAAATGTTTCAGAACATTTGTCTGGGCAAAGATTTCTTGAGTAAGACCTGACAGGCAACCAAAGCCAAAATTTAAAAATGGGATAACATCAAGCTAAAAAACTGCACAGAAAGAAACAACGTGAATAGACAACCTACAGAATGGAAGGAAATATTTGAAAACTAGTCATCCAAAAAGGGATTAATAACCAGAATATATAAGGATTTTAAATAACTCAATAGCAATAAAAAATATTTCTATATAAAATAGGCAAAAGATTTCAATAGACATTTGTAAAAAGAAAACACAAATTGTCAACAGATACATGAAGAAATGCTCAACATCACTTATAATCAAATCAAATGAAATCAATTTGATTTGACATGCAAATCAAAACCACCATATCACCTCACCCTAGTTAAATGGCTTTTATCAAAAACAAAATAAATGCTGCCAAGAATGTGGAGAAAGAAAATGCTTATACACTGTTGAAAACGTAAATTAGTACAGTCACTATGGAAAATACTATGAAGCTTCCTCAAAATACTGAAAATAGAACTACTATACTATCCAACAATATTACTGGTGGGTGTATATTTGAAAGAAAGGAAATCAGCATACTGAAGAGATACCCGCACCACTATGTTAATTGTAGCACTATTCATAATAGCTAAGATATAGAATCAACCTGTGTGTTCCATCAGTGGATGAATGAAGAAAGAAAAGGCAGTATATATACACAATGGGACATTATTCAGCCTTAAAAAGAAAAATTGTTCTGGCTTGGTGGCTCTTTCCTGTAATCTCAATATTTTGGGAGGCTGAGATGGGAGCATCACTTGACCCCAGGAGCTCAGGACCAACTTGGGCAACACAGTGAGATCCTGTGTCTACAAAAAGTTAATTATTAGTCGGGCATGGTGGCATGTTCCAGTAGTCCTAGCTATTTGGGAGGCTTAAGTGGGAGAATTGTTTGAGCCTAGGAGGTCGAAGCTGCAGTGAGCCATGATTAACTCACTTCACCCTAGCCTGTGTGACAACAGTGAGATCTGGTCTTGGGGAAAAAAAAAACCACAAAACAAAAAAAGTGCTATTTGCAGCAATAGGGATGAGCCTCGATGACGCTAAGTTAAGTGAAATAAGCCAGGCACGGAAAGACAAATACTGCATGTTCTCACTCATGTGGGTACTAAAACAACTGATTTCATGGAGGCACTGAATAGAACGGTGGTTACCAGAAGCTAGGAGTAGTAGTGGGGAGGGTTGAATGAAGACAGGTCAGTTAATGGGTAGAAAAGAACAATTAAAAGGAATAATTTCTAGTGTTTCATAGCACAACAAGGTGAAATAGTTAACAATAATTTATTGTATATTTTTAAATAACTATAAGAGAAGATTTGGAATATTCCCAGCACAAAGAAATAAATGTTTTGGGTGGTGGATATCCTAATCACCCAAATTTGATTATAACATATTGTATGCTTATATCAAAAGTATTCATAAGAATTAAACATTAAAAAGTAAAATGAAATTTTAAAAACATGGATGAAATTTTAAAACGTAATGAATGTAGGTAGAAATTATATATATAATTTCATTCCTATGATATTTTAGAAAAGGCAAAAATATCTGTAATTATACAAGGTAAAACAGTGTTTGTGCCTGGGAATGGGGGAAGTGACTGCAAAGGAAATTTTTGGAGTTATGGCTTGCTTTTACTTCTTGATTGTGATAGTGCTTACATTTTCGTATTGTAAGAAAAAATGTAACTCTACTTATGATAGATGCTTTTTTTGTGAGTTTTATTTTAATTAGCTTTGTGTTGAAATATAAAAGTCTTTTAGAAGGCATCAAAGAGCTACACAGGTACTGGTGAATCGTGAGGCCAACCTTTACAAATAAACGAAGCCCAAAGAAGTGAGCCTATCATTGATGCGGCTTTTTTCTCAACTTGTGGCAATGCCAGTTTTGAAAGCAGATGCTAAGAGGATGCAAAACCATGCACCACTTTCAGAAGACTCATGGTAGAATTACAAATGTTGAAATGATTGGGAAGGAGATGAGACTTTGGCAAACAAGCCCAACTTTCAGCTGGGACTCCTAACAAGTGTAAGGCTGAAGTGGTTGTATATTATTTCTTCATAGAGTATGAATTCCAACTTCAGATATTATTTCTTGAATAAATCAATGTACTCCTGGATTTCTAGTTTCTGTAGCCCATCTGCCTAACAGAAGCATGAGTAAATTATCTCTGGTGGAAGATAAAGTCATCTAGAGTTGATCTATATGTTTTTGCATTTCATCTGATAATAAAATATCTGGCAACCACTTGAGTATATGGGAAAACAAGACTTACCCAAAGAACCATTTTATACCCCAAGGAAACCCAAATAATGGAATTAATAAACATGGATGTTAAAATGAAATAACAAGATTGACAAATACGTTTTGCAGAGAACTGGAGGTCGTACAAACGATCAAATGGATATTCTAGAAATAAAATTTGGCAATTAAAATTAAGAAACTAGTGTATCCATTTGAAAACACATTAGACATAGAGGAAAGAGTAGTAGTAAACTGAAAGATTTGTTGGGAAAAATATTTAGGTGGAGTTGCAGAGAGACAAAAAAATGATTTTAAATGAAGCATTATAAGAGATGCATTGGATATAATGAGAAATATTTTTCTTTCCTGTAAATATTTCATTTCTCATTATAATATTTGAAGAATATTTAATTGAATATAAAATTTGAAGAAGTGGAGTGAAGAAGGATGGTGGAGACAGAATAGGGTAAAACAGTACTTAAAGAAATACTGGCTAAAGAATGATACAAGACCAAAGAAAGAAATCCCAAAATTCAAAAAAATGTTATAAAGTAATGTCAATGAAAGTCAACCATACTGAGTTACAGCATACTAAAATTACTAAAAATCAATGTCAAGGAGAAATTCTTTAAAATAATGGAAGAAGAGATACATTATCATTAAGAGAGGAAAATAAGACTCAAAAGTGATTTCCTAACGGAAATAGCAGAAAGTAGAAGGTAATGAAGGTAGTGATTCATTCACAGACCTAAAAGAAGACATTGCCAACTTAAATCTGTATGTCAAATATATAGGAAGACATTTTTGGATCTAAAAATTGCAAGGGAGAGGCAGGTCATCATGGCGGACAAGAGGTAGGACTAGATTGCAGCTCTGACTCGGATGGACAGAACAGTGTGCAGAGGCTCACATTGTGAATTTTAGTGCCAGATTGACTGCAAGAATGAACCAGCAATCCTGAGAGGACCCACAGACCCTCTGAAGGAAGCAGACTGCTCCTGCAAGACCCACAAGACACTCCAGATCTTGTGAGTGCCCCAACTGTGGAAGTGGGAAAGGGAGAGTCTCCTCTTCTGAACACACACCCCCACTGGAGAAACTGAAGGTCTGTTTGCAGAAGGTTTCCCACCTTAACCTGGGGGGTGAGTCAACTTAGCTGAGCAAAATACAGGGGTAGAGGAAGCAGCAGAAAGGCCCTGGGAACTTGCCAGGTTCCCAAGCAGGCCAGTCCTACCTGGCACCACAGGAGTCCATCAGGAGGGTGGCCAGAGGAGTGGAGTGAGGTGGGGAGATAAGCACCATAGGGAGAAGGCAGTTTCCAGCTGAACTTTGTAATAATTTGAATGGATTGAGAAGTTTCCTGGCCAGAACTCGGGGGAAGGGTGTGAATCCAGTGTGCAGACTCCAGAGGCAGGGGAAGAACCAAGCCCTTTCGCAACTGGGAGGCAGGTAGCCTGGAGCAAGTTCTCAAGCCTGGCTTGCCTACCACCTGGTAACAGACTCAGGGCTGTTAGGGGGTGCATGGTGGGAGTGAGATCGGCCCTTTGGTTTGCATGGAAGCTGGGTGAGGCCTGTGACTGCTGGCCTTCCCCCACTTCCCTGACAACCTGGATGATTCAGCAGAAGCAGCCATAATTCTCCTAGGAAACAACTCCATTGACCTGGGAACCTCACTCCCATCCCCCACAGCAGCTGCAACAAGACCCACCCAAGGACAGTCTGAGCTCAGACACACCTAGCCCTGCCCCCACTTGATGGTCCTTCCCTGCTTACCCTGGTAGCTGGAGACAAAGGTCATATAACCTTGGGAGTTCTAGGGCCCCACCCACCATGGGTTCCTCTCCATACTACCACAGCTGATGCTCTCTGGAAAGCACCACCTCCTGGCAGGAGGCCAACCAGCACAAAAAGAGAGCATTAGACCCCCAAGCTAAGAACCTTCATGGAGTCCATTGCACTCCCTGCCACCTCCACCAGAACAGGCATTGGTATCCATGGCTGAGCGATCCATAGATGGTTCACCTCACAGGACTCTGTGCGGAGAACCCCCAGTACCAGCCCAGAGCTGGGTAGACTTGCTGGGTGGCTAGACCCAGAAAAGAGACAATCACTGTACTGCTCACAGGAAGCCACATCCATAGGAAAAGGGGAAGAGTGCTACATCAAGGGAACATCCTGTGGGACAAAAGAATCTGAACAACAGCCTTCAGTCCTGGGCCTTCTCTCTGACAGCCTACCCAAATGAGAAGGAACCAGAAAACCAACAAGCCTCTTTAACACCCACCCCCAAAATCACGCTAGTTCACCAGCAATTGATCCAAACCAAGAAGAAATCCACGATTTACCTGAAAAAGAATTCAGGAGAATATTCAGCTGATCAGGCACCAAAGAAAGGTGAAGCCCAATGCAAGGAAGTCTAAAAAAATGATACAAGAAATGAATGGAGAAATATTCCAGGAAATAGCTTAAAGAATAATCAAAAATTCAGGAAACATTGGACACACTTATAGAAATGCAAAATGCTCTGGAAAGTCTCAGCAATACAATTGAACAAGTAGAAGAAATAAATTCAGAGCTTGAAGACAAGGTCTTCGAATTAACCCATTCAACAAAGACAAAGAAGAAAAAGAAATTATGAACAAAGCCTCCAAAAAGTCTGGGATTATGTTAAATAAGCAAACCTAAGAATAATCAGTGTTCCTTAGGAAGAAGAGAATTCTAAAAGCTTGGAAAACATATTTGGGGGAATAATTGAGGAAACCATCCTTGACCTTGCTGGAGATCTAGACATTTAAATATAAGAATCACAAAGAACACCTGGGAAAATCACCACCTAGGCACATTGTCATCAGATTATCCAAAGTTAAGATGAAGGAAAGAATTTTAAGAGCTGTGAGACAGATGCACCAGGTAATTTATAAAGGAAAACCTATCAGATTAACAGCAGTTTTCTAAGCAGAAACCCTACAAGCAAGAAGGGATTAGAGCTCTACCTTCAGCCTCCTCAAACAAAACAATTATCAGCCAACAATTTTGTATCCAGTGAAACTAAGCATTATATAAGATGGAAAGATACAGTCTTTTTCATACAATCAAATGCTGAGAGAACTCACCACTACAAAGCCACCACTACAAGAACTGCTAAAAGGAGCTCTAAATCTTGAAACAAATCCTGGAAACTCATCAAAGCAGAAACACCTCTTTAAAGCATAAATCACATGGGACCTATTAAACAAAACTACGAGTTAAAAAGCAAAAACAAGAAACAAAAAAACCAAAGTACACAGGCAACAAATAGCACAGTGAATGCAATGGTACCTCACATCTCAATACTAACATTGAATGTAAATGGCCTAAATGCTCCACTTAAAAGGTACAGAACCGCAGAATGGATAAGAACTCACCAACCAACTATCTGCTGCCTTCAGGAGACTTACCTAACACATAGGACTCGCATAAAGTAAAGGGATGAAAAAAGTATTTCATGCAAAAGGACACCAAAAGTGAGCAGGGGTAGCTATTCTTCTATTAGACAAAACAAACTTTAAAGCAACAGCAGTTAAGAGAGACAAAGAGGGACATTATATAATGGTAAAAGACCTTGTCCAACAGAAAACACCACAATCCTAAACATATATGCACCTAACAGTGGAACTCCCCAATTTATAAAACAATTAATAATAGGAACATTGACAGCACTAGACAGGTCATCAAGACAGAAAGTCAATAAAGAAACAATGGATTTAAACTATACCTTGGAAGAAATGGACTAAACAGATATATACAGAACATTTCATCCAACAACCATGGAATACACATTCTATTCAATAGCACATGGAACTTTCTTCAAGATAGACGATATGGTAGATCATAAAACGAGCCTCAATAAATTTAAGACAGTTTAAATTATATCAAGCACTCTCTCAGACCACAGTGAAATAAAATTGGAAATCAACTCCAAAAGGAATCTTCAAAACCATGCAAATACATGGAAATTAAATAACCTGCTCCTGAATGAGCATTGGGTGAAAAACAAAATCAAGATGGAAATTTAAAAATTCTTCAAACTTAACAACAATAATGACACAATCTATCAAAACCTCTGGGATGCAGCAAAGGTGGTGCTAAGAGGAAAGTTCATAGCCCTAAACAGTGACATCAAAAAGACTGAAAGGAGTACTCAGACACAGGTATGCAGTGTAAGAGCAGCTAGGGGACTGCCTGGCTCAAGTGGTCAAAATGCAGCCCCGAGAAGCTAGCGCTGTTTGCCTTTATTCAGTGCAGGCACAATACCAAAAACCTGAAGCCAACACAACCTGCAGGTAATTAACATTTATTGTTCCCCTTTCAGGAAATGTCACACACAGGTCATTTCCTGGTCAATATAAGTAAACAAGCTTGATCAGGATAAGTTCCCCTACACTCCATTGTACCTACTCCTTGCCCTCTGCCTCAGGGTCAGAAAACAGCTGCCTTCAGCTATTATCCCCCAAAGCTATGCAGAGCCTTCTGACCTTTCAGAAGGCCTGCTCCTTTTTCTATAGTTTCTCCCACCACTCTATACCAAATTTCACTTTACCAAAAATATTGAAGTTAGAGAAAAAAGTTAAATGACCATGAGATAACAGAAAAATTCTTAATTTGGTATATTAAGCAAAACAACCGGCACTGTTTCTTAAAAATGTCGATGTCATAGATCATAAACTTACATTTCTGAGTATAATCTTTTAGACCATGGGAGCCCAATGCTCCCACATCAACAACTTAAAAAATAAAAATTTCAAAAATTATGTTTTTAAATAAATTGGAAAGTTGTCAAGACAATGGATTTTGAAACAATTGGAATTCCAGAAAGAGGGTGACCTTGTAATTGCCATTTTGTACCCTGGGGGTTATTCACTGATTCTGGTCATGAACTGATCATGAGGTTTGTCTCACACAAAGGGACTCTATTAAGTAGATGGGACATAAGCAAAACTTTTAACATCACTTGCCTGAGATGGAACAACAGATTGGAAAAGTGAGCTGCTTTACCTAGATTCAATATTAGTTAATGATATGTCAAGTGGACAAAGTACAGAATATTTGAACAACTTGTTTCATAAATGCAATACAATTCATACTTGAAAACACTAATTTTTTCCTCCATGTCCTTTGTCATTTTAGAATGTAATATAAGTAGAATCCCCAGTGGTGGAGGTGGGGCCTTGTGGGAAGTGTTGGGCCATGGGGGAAGATCCCTTGTGCATGGATTTGTGCCATTGTTGTGGTAGTGGAGGATCTTATTGTTAAAAAAAGCCTGGCACCATTTCTTCACCCTGTCGCTCCCTCTCTTGCCCTGTAAAATGTGTGTTTTTCCATCACCATCTACCGTTAGTGGAAGCTTTTTGAGGTCCTGACAGGAAGCAGTTGCTGGTGCTGCACTTGTATAGCCTGCAGAACTGTGAGCCAAATATACCTCTTTATAAATTACCCAGTCTCATGTGTTTCTTCCTGGCAGTCCAAAATGGACTTATGTGGAAAATTGGTCCCAAAGCATGGGACATTATTATAAAGATACATGAAAATGTGGAAACTGCTTTGGATCTGGGTAATGGACAGAGGTTGGAAGAGTTTGGAGGGCTCAGAAGAAGACAGGAAAACAACAGAAAGTCTAGAATTTCTTAGAGACTGGTTAACTGTAACTACAATGCTAATAGAAATATGGAAAGTGAAGGCCATGCTGATGAGGTCTCAGATGGGAATTAAGAACTTACTGGGAACTGAAATGAAGGTCACCCTTGTTACCCATTAGCCAAGAACTTGGCTGCATTATGTCCATGCTGTAGTAATTTGTGGAAGGTTGAACTTAAGCGTGATGACGAAGGGTAACTGGCAGAAAAAATGTCTAAGCAGTGAAGCATGCAAGAAGTAGTGTGGCTGCTTCTAACAGCCTATGATCAGATCTGGGAGTGAAGGAATGATTTAAAGTTGGAACTTATAATTGAAAGGGAAGCAGAGCATAAAAGTTTGGAAAGTTTTCAGTCTGGCTGTGTGTTAGAGAAGGAGAGAGTATTTTCAGAATCTAAGTGGCTGCAGAGCAAGATCTCACTAGAGAGATTTGCGTGACTGAAAGGGACCCACATTCTAACATTCAAGACAGTGGGAAAAAGGCCTTGAAGTCATTTCAGAAGTCTTTCAAGGCAGCTCCTCCCATCACAGGCCCAGAGGCCTATGAAAAAAGAATGGTTTCAGGGGCCAGGCCTAGTGCCCTGCTGCCCTGCACAGCCTCAGGGCACTGCTCCTTGAATCCAGGCCACTCCAGCTCCAGTGATAGCTATACGGCCCCAGATACAGCTTGGGCTGCTGCATCAGAGGGCACACATTTTATGCTTTGGCAGCTTCCATGTGGTGGTATCTGCAGGGGTGCAGAATGCAAGCATGCACAAGAGTAGTGGAGTCTTGGCAGCTTCCACCCAGATTTCAGAGGATGTATCGGAAAGTCTGGATGCCCAGGCAGAAACCTGCTGCAAGAGAGCCTCTGCTGTGTCTCTACACAGCTTCTCTGTGTGGGGGCTCCAATTCCACATTTCCATTTCCCTAAGGAGTCAGCACACAGAGTACCCACCAGGGCACTGCCTAGTGAAGCTGTGGGAAGAGGATCACTGCCCTTTAGACCTGAGAATGATCCAGCACTGGCAGCTTGCATCCTGAGCCTGGAAAAGCTAAAGGCACTCAACTCCAACCCTGTGGTGACAGCAGCTACAAGGGCTGCACCCTGTAAAGCCACAGGGGCAGAGCTTCCCAAGGCTTTGGGAACTCACACCTTGCACCAGAGTGCTCTGGATATGGGACATAGAGTCAAGGATTTTATTAGAGCTTTAAGGTTTAGTGTCTGCCCTGCTGGGTTTGGGACTTCTGTGGGGCCTATTGCTAGTTTTATTTGGCCAATTTCTCTCTTTTGGAATGGGAATGTTTACCCAATGCCTGTAGCACCATTGTATCTTGGAAGTAAATAACTGAAAAAACTGGTATTTGACTTTACAGACTCATAGGTGGAAGTAACTTGCCTTGAGTCTAAGACTGGACTTTGGACTTTGGAGTTGATGCTGGGATGAGTTAAAACTAGGGGACTATTGAGAATAGTCCCCCAGTGTGAATTTGCAGTGTGAAAAGGGCATGAGATTTGGGGAGGCCAGGGGTGGAATGATACAGTTTGGATGTTTGTCCCTTCCAAATCTCATGTTGAAATTTAATCACCATTGTTGGAGGTGGGCGCTAGTGGGAGATGTTTTGGTCATGGGGGTGGATCCCTCATGAATGCCTTGGTTCCATCCTTGTAGTAATCTGTGAGTTCTCACTCCATTAGTTACCACAAGATCTGATTGTTAAAAAGAGTATTGCCCAGTAGGGCATGGTTGCTCACACCTGTAATCCCAGCACTTTGGGAGGCCAAGGCAAGCAGATCGTGAGGTCAGGAGATCCAGACCATCCTGGCTAACACAGTGAAACCCCATCTCTACTAAAAAAAAATACAAAAAATTAGCCAGGCATGGTGGCACGTGCCTGTAGTCCCAGCTACTCGGGAGGCTGAGGCAGGAGAATTGCTTCAACCCAGGAGGCAGAGGTTGCACTGAGGCGAGATTGCGCCACTGCACTCCAGCCTGGGTGACAGAGTGAGACTCCGTCTCAAAAAATAAATAAATACAAATAAAAAGCAGACTTGCCCTTCCTCTAAACTCTCTTACTCCCTCACTTGACATGTGACATGCCTGCTCCCCCTTCACCTTTCTTTCTTTTTTTTTTTTTTGTTAATTATACTTTAAGTTCTGGGGTACATGTGCACAAAGTGCAGGTTTGATAGGTAGGTATACATGTACCATGTTGATTTGCTGCAGCATCAACTCATCATTTACATTAGGTATTTCTCCTAATGCTATCCCTCCCCCAGCCCCCCAGCCCCTGAAAGGCCCCGGTGTGTGATGTTCCCCACTCTGTATCCAAGTGATCTCGTTGTTCAATTCCCACCTATGAGTGACAACATGCAGCGTTTGGTTTTCTGTCCTTGTGATACTTTGCTGAGAATGATGGTTTCCAGCTTCATCCATGTCCCTGCAAAGGACATGAACTCATCCTTTTTTATGGCTGCATAGTATTCCATGGTGTATATGTGCCACATTTTCTTAATCCAGCCTATCATTGCTGCACATTTGGGTTGGTTAAAAGTCTTTGCTATTTTGAGTAGCACTGCAATAAACACACATGTGCATGTGTCTTTATAGTAGCATTATTTATAATCCTTTGGGTGTATACCACGTAATGGGATTGCTGGGTCAAATGGTAATTATAGTTCTAGATCCTTGAGGAATCGCCACACTGTCTTCCACAATGGTTGAACCAATTTACACTCCCACCAAGAGTGTAAAACGTTCCTATTTCTCCACATCTTCTCCAGCATCTGTTGTTTCCTGACTTTTTAATGATTGCCATTCTAACTGGTATGAGATGGTATCTCATTGTGGTTTTGATTTGCATTTCTCTGATGACCAGTGATGATGAGCATTTTTTCACGTGTCTGTTTGCTGCATAGATGTCTTCTTTTGAGAAGTGTCTGTTCATATCCTTTGCCCACTTTTTGTTGGGGTTGTTTGTTTGTTTTTTTCTTGTAAATTTGTTTGAGTTCTTTGTAGATTCTGGGCATTAGCCCTTTGTCAGATGTGTAGATTGCAAAATTTTTTTCCTATTCTGTAGGTTGCCTGTTCACTCTGTTGGTAGTTTCTTTTGCCATGCAGAAGCTCTTTGGTTTAATTAGATCCCATTTTTCTATTTTGGCTTCTGTTGCCATTGCTTTTGGTGTTTTAGTCATGAAGTCCTTGCCCATTCCTGTGTCCTGAATGGTATTGCCTAGGTTTTCTTGTAGGGTTTTCATGGTTTTAGGTCTAACATTTAAGTCTTTAATCCATCTTGAATTAATCTTTGTATAAGGTGTAAGGAAGGGATCCAGTTTCAGCTGTCTACATATGGCTAGCCAGTTTTCCCAGCACCATTTATTAAATAGGGAATCCTTTCCCCATTTCTTGTTTTTGTCAGGTTTGTCAAAGATCAGATGGTTGTAGATGTGTGGCATTATTTCTGAGGGCTCTGTTCTGTTCCATTGGTCTATATCTCTGTTTTGGTACCAGTACCATGCTGTTTTGGTTACTATAGCCTTTTAGTATAGTTTGAAGTCAGGTAGCATGATGCCTCGAGCTTTGTTCTTTTTCCTTAGGATTGTCTTGGTGATGTGGGCTCTTTTTTGGATCCATACGAACTTTAAAGTAGTTTTTTTCCAGTTCTGTGAAGTCATTTGTAGCTTGATGGAGATGGCATTGAATCTATAAATTACTTTGGGCAGTATGGCCATTTTCACAATATTGATTCTTCCTAACCATGAGCATGGAATATTCTTTCATTTGTTTGTGTCCTCTTTTATTTCACTGAGCAGTGGTTTGTAGTTCTCCTTGCGGAGGTCCTTCACATTCCTTGTAAGTTGGATTCCTAGGTATTTTATTCTCTTTGTAGCAATTGTGAATGCGAGTTCACTCATGATTTGGGTCTCTGTTTGTCTGTTAATGGTGTATAGGAACACTTGTGATTTTTGCACATTGATTTTATATCCTGAGACTTTGCTGAATTTGCTTATCAGCTTAAGGAGATTTTGGGCTGCGATGATGGGGTTTTCTAAATATACAATCATGTCATCTGCAAACAGGGACAATTTGACTTCCTCATTCCCTAATTGAATACCCTTTATTTATTTCTCTTGCCTGATTGCCCTGGCCAGAACTTCCAGAACTATGTTGAATGGGAGTGGTGAGAGAAGGCATCCTTGTCTTGTGCCAGTTTTCAAAGGGAATGCTTCCAGTTTTTGCCCATTCAGTATGATATTGGCTGTGGGTTTGTCATAAATAGCTATTATTTTGAGATACATTCAATCAATACCTAGTTTATTGAGAGTTTTTAGCATGAAGGGCGGTTGAATTTTGTCGAAGGTCTTTTCTGCGTCTGTTGAGATAATCGTGTCGTTTTTGTCATTGGTTTTGTTTATGTGATGGATTACATTTATTGATTTTCATATGTTGAACCAGCCTTGCATCCCAGGGATGAAGCCGACTTGATCGTGGTGGATAAGCTTTTTGATGTGCTGCTGGATTCGGTTTGCCTGTATTTTATTGAGGATTTTCGCACCAATGTTTATCAGGCATATTGGTGTAAAATTTTATTTTTTTGTTGTGTCTCTGCTAGGCTGTGGTATCAGGATGATGTTGGCTTCATAAATGAGTTAGGGATGATTCCCTCTTTTTCTATTGATTGGAATAGTTTCAGAAGGAATGGTACCAGCTCATCTTTGTACCTCTGGTAGAATTCGGCTGTGAATCCGTCTGGTCCTGGACTTTTTGTAGTTATTAGGCTATTAATTATTGCCTCAATTTCAGAGCCCATTATTGGTCTATTCAGAGATTCAACTTCTTCCTGGTTTAGTCTTGGGAGCGTGTATGTGTCCAGGAATTTATCCATTTCTTCTAGATTTTCTAGTTTATTTGCATAGAGGTGTTTATAGTATTCTCTGATGGTAGTTTGTATTTCTGTGGGATCAGTGGTGATATCCCCTTTATCATTTTTTATTGCATCTATTTGATTCTTCTCTTTTTTCTTCTTTACTAGTCTTGCTAGCGGTCTATCAATTTTGTTGATCTTTTCAAAAACCAGCTCCTGGATTCATTGATTTTTTTGAAGGGTTTTTTTGTGTCTCTATGTCTTTCAGTTCTGCTCTGATCTTAGTTATTTCTTGCCTTCTGCTAGCTTTTGAATGTGTTTGCTCTTGCATCTCTAGTTCTTTTAATTGTGATGTTAGGGTGTCGATTTTAGATCTTTCCTGCTTTCTCTTGTGGGTATTTAATGCTATAAATTTCTGTCTACACACTGCTTTTAAAGCAGTGTTAAAATGTGTTCCAGAGATTCTGGTATGTTGTGTCTTTGTTCTTACTGGTTTCAAAGAACATCTTTATTTCTGCCTTCATTTTGTTATTTACACAGTAGTCATTCGGGAGCAAGTTGTTCAGTTTCCATGTAGTTGTGCAGTTTTGAGTGAGTTTCTTAATCCTGAGTTCTAATTTGATTGCACTGTGGTCTGAGAGACAGTTTGTTGTGATTTCTGCTCTTTTACATTTGCTGAGGACTGCTTTACTTCCAATTATGTGGTCAATTATAGAATAAGTGTGATGTGGTGCTGAGAAGAATGTACATTCTGTTGATATGGGGTGGAGAGTTCTGTAGATGTCTATTAGGTCTGCTTGTTGCAGAGCTGAGTTCAGGCCCTGGATATCCTTGTTAAATTTCTGTCTCATTGATCTGTCTAGTATTGATAGTGGGGTGTTAAAGTCTCCCATTATTATTGTGTGGGAGTCTAAGTCTCTTTGTAGGTCTCTAAGGACTTGCTTTATGAATCTGGGTGCTCCTGTATTGGGTGCATATATATTTAGGATAGTTAGCTCTTCTTGTTGAATTGATCCCTTTATCATTACGTAATGGCCTTCTTTGTCTCTTTTGATCTTTGTTGGTTTAAAGTCTGTTTTATCAGAGACTAGGATTGCAATGCCTGCTTTTTTTTTTTTTGCTTTCCCTTTGCTTGGTAGATCTTCCTCCATCCCTTTATTTTGGGCCTATCTGCATCTTTGCACGTGAGATGGGCTTGTACAGCCTGCAGAACCATGAGCCAAATAAACCTATTTTCTTTATAAATTATGTACTCTCAAGTGTACCTTTATTATGTGAGCCAAAATATCTGACACAGGTCTCACTCAATTTACAAAGTTTATTTTGGCAAGGTTAAGGACTCACATTTAACACAGCCTCAGGAGGTCCTGACAACATGTGCCCAAATGTTCAGGATACAGCTTGCTTTTAAATATTTTAGGTAGACATAATACATTAATTAATATGTGTAAGATTCACCTTGGTTCAGTCTTTACATATTTCATCCATGTTATCCATCTCTTATTCTCTTACTGTGTTTATAATATTTATTTTATCGTTCCTGTTTTCAACATCTTTATCAACTGTGTATCTGTTTATATTGTCTATTTTTTCCTGAACTATTGGTGACATTGTCTTTTTTCTTAGAATGTCTTGTAATTTCTTTTTTTTTTTTTTTGAGACGGAGTCTCACACTTTTGCCTGGGCTTGAGTGCAGTGGTGTG
Organism: Pan paniscus; assembly: GCF_029289425.2. Classification (NCBI taxonomy): domain Eukaryota; kingdom Metazoa; phylum Chordata; class Mammalia; order Primates; family Hominidae; genus Pan; species Pan paniscus. The sequence goes on from NC_073249.2 coordinate 115,951,732, forward strand.
ATCTTGGCTCACCGCAACCTCTGCCTCCCAGGTTCAAGCTATTCTCCTGCCTCAGCCTCCCGATTAGCTGGGATTACAGGCACCTGCCACCATGCCTGGCTAATTTTTTATATTTTTAATAGAGATGGGGTTTCACTATGTTGGCCAGGCTGATCTCGAACTCCTGACCTCGTGATCCACCCGCCTAGGCCTACCAAAGTGCTGGGATTACAGATGTGAGCCACCACACCTGGCCGTCTTGTAATTATTAAATGTATATTGGAGATAGTATGTAAGGAATTACAATTTTAGAACACTTTATTACCTGAGGAAGTAACTCTGTATCTTTTAACAATTACATCTCATTTCCTTTACCTCCACTTCAGCCTTAAGTAACCATTAATTTACTTTCTGTCTCTTTAGATTTATTTATTCTGGACTTTTATATGAGTTTAATCATACAGTGTGTGGTGTTTTCTGAATGGCTTCTTTTCGTTAGCATAATATTTCAAAGTTTATCCATGCTGTAGTATGCATCAGTACTTCTTTCCTTTTTATGGCTGAATAATTAATTGCATGGTTATAAGTTATACCACTTCTTTTTAAATTTATTCATCACTTCAGGGACATGTGGGTTATTTCTATTTTTTAGATATAATGAATAGTAGTACTATAAACATTTGTGTGTAAGTTTCTATGTGGATATACATTTTCATTTTTCTGAAGTATTTACCTAAGAGAGGGACTACTAGATCATATGGTAAATTTATATTAATTATTTGATGAAATGTAAGACTGTTTTCCAAGTCAGCTAGGCCATTTTACATTCTGTGGTGTGTGAATGTTCTGTTATCTCCATGTGCCCACCAACACTTGTTAACTGGCTTTTAAAAAATAACAGATTTTATGTTTTAGAGTGGTTATAGGTTCACAACAAAATAAATGGTAAGTACAGATATTTCCCATATACTCCCTGTCCTCACACCTTTAGAGCTTGCCCTGCTATTTATCAACACCTCTAACCAGAATGATATCTATGTTAAAATCAACGAACCTACACTGACGCGTCTTTATTACCCAAAGTCAATAGTTTACATTAGGTTTCACTCTTGGTATTTATTCGGTGGGGTTTGACAAATGCATGACATGTATCTATCATTATAGTACCATAGAGCAGCAGTTCTTAACCATTTTGGCACCAGGGACTGGTTTTGTGGAAGACAATTTTTCCATGGACTAGGGTGGGGGATGGTTTCAGGATGAAACTTTTCCATCTCTGATCATCAGGCATTAGATTTTCATTAGGAGCTCGCAACGTAGATCCCTTACATGCACAGTTCACAATAAGATTCACACTCCTATGAGAATCTAATGCCATCACTGATCTGACAGGGCGTGGAGCTCAGACAGTAATGCTAACTCCCCAGCAGCTCACCTCTTGCCCTGTGGCCTGGTTCCTAACAGGCCATGGACCAGTTCCAGTTTGTGGCCTGTGGGTTGGGGACCCTTGCCATAGAGAATACTTTTCCAGCCCTAAATATTCTCTGCTCTGTCTATTCATTTCTCCTCTCCTCTAAACCATGGCAACCACTCAATTTTTTACTGTCTCCATAATTTTGCCTTTTCCAGAATGTCCTATATTTGGAATCATACAGTATGTAGCCTTTTCAGATCAGGTTCTCTCACTTAGTAATATGTTTTTAAGGTTATTCATGTCATGACTTGCTTCCTCATTTCTCTTTAGAAATGAATAATATTCATTGTGTGGATGTACTAGAGTTCACCCTTTTATCTACTGAAGGACATCATGTTACCCTTCAAAATTTGTCAATTATAAATAAAAGAGCTATAAACATACATGTGGATGTTTTTATGTGCACATGGTTTTCAAGTCCTTTAGGTAAAAACCAAGGAGCACAATTGCTGAATGTTATGGTCAAAGTGTGTTCAGTTTTATAAGAAACTGCTAAACTGTCTTCCAAATTGGCTGTACCATTTTCCATTTCCACCAACAGTGAATGGGAGTTCTTGTTGGTCCACGTTCTCACAGTATTTGATGTCAGTATTTTTGGATTTGGTTATTCTAATAGTTGTGTAGTAGTAGTGGAATCTCATCATTTTAATTTGTAATTTCCTAAAGACACATGATGTCAAGCATCTTTTCAGATGGTTTTTCTACTATGTGTACTTTCTCTGATGTGCTGCTTCTTTAGGTCTTTCATCCATTTTTTAAACAGGTTTTTTTATTGTGTTATTAGAGTTTTTTGTGTATTTGTAGAAATAATAGATTTCAAGACAAAAACTATAAAAGGAGACAGGGTTATTTTGTAATGATAAAGGGATAAATTCAGCAAGAGAATATAACAGTTCTAAATATATATGCACTCAACACTGTAGCACCCAGATATATAGAGCAAACATTATTAGAGACCATGAGAGAGATAGATCTTAATACAATAGTAGCTGAAGACTTCAGCACCCCACTTTCAGCATTAGACAGAGCACCCAGACAGAAGATAAAGAAACACCTGAATTAATCTTCACTATAGAATAAATGGATGTGATATATATGTACAGAACATTTTTTTCAACAGCTGCAGAAGACTGTTATCTCAGCACAGGGGTCATTTTCAGGGATTGAACATATGTTAGGTCACAAATCAAGTCTTAAAACATTCAAAAAATTGAAATAGTATCAAGCATCTTCTCTGACAATAGTGGAATAAATCTAAAAATAACGAGGCATTTCAGAAAATATACAGACACATAGAAATTAAACAATGTACTCCTGGGTCAATGAAATTAAGAAGAACATTGAAAACTTTCTTGAAACAAATGATAATGCAACACAACATAGCAAAACTTACGGAATGCAGCAAAAGAAGTACTAAATGGAACTTTATAGCTATAAGTGCCTATATATTTTTTTAAAAGCCTCGAATAAATAACCAAACAATGCGTCTTAAGGAAGTAGAAAACCAAGAGAGGACCAAAATGAAAATTAGTAGAAGAAAAGAAATAATAAAGATCAGAGCAGAAATGAATGAAATTGAAATGAGGAAAATTATACAAAAAATCAACAAAAAAGTTAGCTATTGGAAAAGATAAAATTGAAAAACCTCTAGCCAAACTAACTTAGAAAAAAAGGGACAAGACCCAAATAAAATCGGAGATGAAAAAGGAGACATTACAACTGATAACACAGAAATGTAAAGGATCATTGGTGGCTACTATGAGCAACTATGTGGCAATAAATTGGAAAATCTAGAAGAAAGGGATACATTTCTGCACACATACAATGCACCAGGTTTGAACCATGAAGAAATTCAAAACCTGAACAGATCATTAACAAGTAATGAGATTGAAGCTATAATAAAAAGTTTCCCAGTAAAGAAAAGCTCAGGACCCAATGACTTTACTGCTGGATTCTTCCATATATTTGAAGAACTAATACCAATCCTACTCAAACTATTCTGAAAAATAGAGGAGGAGGGAATACTTCCAAACTAATTCTATGATGTCATTGTTACTCTGTTTCCAAAACCAAAGACACTTTTTTTTTTAAAAAAAGAGAAAACTACAGGCCAATATTCCTGATGAACATAAAGACCATATACAACAGACCCACAGCTAGTATCATGCTGAATGGGGAAACTGAAAGTCTTTTCTCTAAGATCTGGAACACAACCAGAATGCCCACTTTCACCACTGTTATACAACGTTGATATTACTGGAAGTCTTCACTAGAGCAATCAGACAAGAGAAAGAAATAAAGGGCATCCAAAATGGAAAAGAAGAAGTCAAATTATCCTTGTTTTCAGATGATATGATCTTACAGGTGGAAAAAACTAAAGACTCCACCAAAAAAACTATTAGAACTGATAAACTAAATTCAGTTTAGTTGCAGGTTACAAAATCAACATACAAAAATTAGTAACATTTCTATATGCCAATAGTGAGTAGTCTGAAAAATCAAGTAATCCGATTTACAATAGCTGCAAATAAAATTAAATACCTAGGGATTAGCCAAATAAATGAAGGATTTCTACAATAAAAAGTATAAAACATCGATGAAAGAAGTTGAAGAGGACACAATAAAATGGAAAGATGTTCCATTTTCATGAATTAAAAGAATCAACATTGTTAAAATGTTCATACTACCCAAAGCAATCTACACATTCAATGCCATTTCTATCAAAAATACCAGTGACATTCTTCATAAAAATAGAAAAAAAAAGTTTTAAAATGTATATGGGACCACAAAAAACTCACAATAGCTAAAGCCAAACTAAGCAAAAAACCCCAGAACTTGAGGAATCACTTTACCTGACTTCAAATTATACCACAGAGTTATAGTAACCAAAACATCATAGTAACCAAAACATCATAGTAATAGCATAAAAACAGTCACATAGAACTGTGAAGCAGACTAGAGAACCCAGAAATAAATCTACGGTGAACTTTTATTTGTTGACAATGATGCCACATGTGTTAGTGAAAGGACAGTCTCTTCAATAAATGGTGCTTGGAAAGCTGGATATCTATATGTAAAAGAAGGAAACTGGACACTTATTTTTTGCCATATAAAAAAATCAGGCTGAGTGTGGTTTCTCATGCCTGTAATTTCACTACTTAGGTAGTCAGAGGTGGGAGGATAGCTTGAGCCCAGGAGTTCAAGACCTACTTGGGTAACATAGGAAGACCACCAAAAGAAAAAAGACCCAAAAAAAAGTCTGAATAAAAAATCAAAATTGATTGAAGCCTTAAATCTTAACACTTCAAACTATGAAACCACTAAAAGAAATTATTGGAAAAATTCCCGAGGACATTGGATTGAGCAAAGATTTTTTGAGTAATATGCCATAAGCACAGAAAACTGAAGCAAAAATGAACAAATGAGATCACGGCAAGTTAAAAAGCTTCTGTAAAACAAAGGAAATAATCAGCAAGTTGAAAAGACAACACAGAATGTAAGTGATGTGATTATTATACATTGCATGCCTGTGTCAAAATAGCTCATGTAACCCACATTCTCTCTGTCTATATTTATATATATATATTAGCCACAAAAATTAAATATAAAATATTTTAAAAATTTTTTTTGAGATGGAGTTTTGCCCTTGTTGGCCAGGCTAGAGTGCAGTGGCACGATCTCAGCTCACCACAACCTCTGCTTCCCGGGTCCAAGTGATTCTCCTGCCTCAGCCTCCCAAGTAGCTGGGATTACAGGTATGCGCCACCACGCCTGGCTAATTTTGTTTTTTATTTTTTAGTAGAGATGGGGTTTCACCATGTTGATCAGGCTGGTTTTGAATTCCTGACCTCAGGTGATCCACCCGCCTTGGCCTCCCAAAGTGCTGGGATTACAGGCGTGAACCACTGCATCCAGCCAAAACATTTTTAAAGAACTATCACCAGCCTATATCACACTGCAGCTGCCTTAAGGAAAAGCTGTCAGAATGTTTTCCATGTGGTTCCCTGACCATGCCACTTCTCACTGGGTAGGACCTCCTGATCTGGGACCCCAGACAGGACAATTGCCCTGCCCCATCCTGATCAGTCAGTAGGGGCTCTTTGCTTCTCTGTGTAAGAAATCCCAGAGACAACCCACAGGATCTCTGTCATTGCTGCTGCAGCAGTACTTCCCCTTTTATCCTCAGGCTGGGGAAAGAGTAAAGCCTCTGATGTTTGCTTGCACCTCTAGCACTCCACAGCTGCCATAAAGAGAGGAACCCAATCTGTCTACCCTGTAAGCCCCCACTTCCTACTCTTTACCAGGCAGGACCTCTGTCTTGGGCCCACAGCACAGCCATTTTATCCCTGGCTGAACATTCCCATTGGCAGTGGCTTTGTGTCTCTTTGAGATGGAGTTCACATAGGCACCTAACAGCCCCTCTGTCACAGCTGCTGCTGCAGTGTATGCCCTTGCTGCCATCAGGCTGGGGAAGGAACAAAGAGCCTGAGTGCTTTACTCACACCTCCAGCATGCCATTGCTGCCCTGTGGAGAAGAGGACATACTATCTTCCCCATGTTCCCCCTGTCCCCCTTGCCCTTCACCAGGCAGGGCCTCCCAGCTTGGGCCTGATGTGCAGACACCCCACCCTGGGCTGATTATTCTGATTGGCAATGGCTCTACATTTCTCTGGGGTGGAGCCCCAAGAGACAAGTGAAAGGCCTTCTGCCATTGCCACTACCAAGGTGCCTGGACCTGCTGCCTCCAAGCTGAGTTGACAATAAAAAGCCTGAACTCTCTAGTGCTGTGGTGTGCACCCTGGGAGTGCCAAGTGAAGATCTGTAAACAGCACTTAAGTGGGAAAGGAGCTCAAACTCTTAAAGCACTGAGAGGGAGCACAGCTGCAAGTGTGAGGAAATATAGAGGACTCATATGGCTGAATAAGAGCCTATCACTGGCCATTGCATTAAGCACCATCTACTGGATCACAGCCCAAACTTCAATACCAAAAATACTTTATGAATATACTCCCCTGTGAAACCAAGGACAAGATTTCAGCCACAAAAAAAGCCCCAGGCCTCAAAAAACCTGCAAAAATGAAGCCAACTGTCTATACTCAAATTATACCACTCTTAAGGGAACATTATTGCACACAGATGAGAAAGAACCAGCACAAGAACCCTGACAACTCTAAAAGCCAGAGTGTATTCTTACTTCCAAATGATCATAGTACCTGAATAATGGTTTTCAACCAGAATGGAATGGCTGAAATAGTGTAGAAATCAAATCCGCCTTGCAATTAAGATCATTGAGATTCAGGAAAAGTTGAAACCAAATGTAAAGTATCTAAAGAATGCAGTAAAATTATTTCATAGATTAAAGACAAAATAGCCATTTTAAGAAAGAACCAAACTGATCTGATAGAGCTGAAAAACTCACTACAAGAATTTCATAAAACAATCAGGAGTATTAAGAGCAGAATAGACCAAGCTCAGAAAGGAATCTCAGAGTTCAAAGCCTGGTTCATTGAATTAACTGAGTGAGACAAAAATAAAGAGAAAAGAATTTTTTAAATGAACAAAACCTCTGATAAATATGGGATTATGTAAGGACACTGAGTCCATGATTCGTTGGCATAATGAAAAGGGAGAGAGAGTAAGCAACTTGGAAAACATATTTGAGGATGTTGCCTACAAAAAATTTTCCCACCTCACTAGATAGGTTGACACTCAAATTCAGGAAATTCAAAGAACCTCTGTGAGATACTAATTTATAAAGGAAAGATAGTTAGTTGACTCAGTTCTACACGGCTGGGGAGGCCTCAGGAAACTTACAATTATGGCAGAAGGGGAAGCCAACATCTTCTTCACAAGGTGACAGGAGAGAGAGAAGCATGAAGGGGGAGGAGCCCCTTATAAGACAATCAGATCTTGTGAGAACTCACTATCATGAGAACAGCGTGAAGGAAACTGGCCCCATGATCCAATCACCTCCCACTAGGTCCCTTCCTTGACACATGGGGATTTTGGGGATTACAATTCGAGATGAGATTTGGGTGGGGACACAGAGCCAAACCATATGACCACACAAAATCTCAAGAAAATCAGAGGTTTTTCTTTGAATGAATGAATAAGATTGATAGATGACTTGCTAGACTAATATAGGAAAAAAGGGAGAGGATCTAAATAAACACTATCAGAAATGGCAAAGGAAACATTACCATCAACCACACAGAAATACAAAAAAAACCCTCAGAGACTATTATAAAAACTTCTATGCACACAAACTAGAAAATCTAGAAGAAACGGATAAATTCCTGATTGCATATAAACTTACAAACTCCAAAGACTGAACCAGGAAGACTTTTGAAACCCTGAACAGAACAATAACAAGTTCTGAAATTGAATCAGCAATAAAAAACCTACCAATGAGAAAAACCCCTGACCAGAGAGATTCACAGCTGAATTCTACCAGATGTACAAAGAAGAGCTGGTATGAATTCTACTGAAACTATTGCAAAAAGTCAAGGAGGAAGGACTCCTCTCTGACTCTTCTATGAGGTCAGCATCATTCTGATACCAAAAGCTGGCAGAGACGCAATAAAAAGGAAAACTTCAGGCCAATATCCCTGATGAACATAGATACAAAAATTCTCAATAAACTATAAGCAAATCGAATCCAGCAGCACATTATTAGCTAATCTTCCATGATCAACTAAGTATTATTCCTGGAATGCAAGGTTTGTTCAACATACACAAAGCAAAAATTTGGCTAATCACATAAAAGGAACTAAGAACAAAAAGCACCTAATCATCTCGATAGACACAGAGAAAGTTTTTAAATAAAAACTCAACATTCCTTCCAGATAAAAACTCTTAACAAACTAACCATTGGAGATATACACCTCAAAATAATAAAGGCCATTCATGACAGACACACAGTCAGTAGCATAATGAATGAGCAAAACCTGGAAGCATTTCCCTTGAGATACGGAACAAGATAAGTATGACCACTCTCACCACTCCTATTCAACATAGTACTGGAAGTGCTAGCCAAGACAACCAGTAAAGAGAAGAAAATAAAAGGCAACCAAACATGAAGAGAGGATGTGAAACTATATCTCTTCACAAATTTAATTCTATACCTAAAATCCCCATCGTCTCTGCCCAAAGTCTCCAGATACTGATAATCAACTTCAGTAAGGTTTCAGGATACAAATCAATGCATAAAAATTATTAGCATTCCTATACACCAATAACTTCCAAGCTGAGATCCAAATCAAGAATGCAATCCTATTCACATTATTATTTTCCTAGCCACAAAATAAATAAAATACTTAGGAATACAGCTAACCAGGAAAGTGAAAGATCTCTGCAATAAGAATTACAAAACACTGCTGAAAGCAGTTGGAGATGACACAATAGAAAAACATTCCATGCTCATGAACAGGAAGAATCTGTATTGCTAAAATGGCCATACTGCCCAAAGCAATTTATAGATTCATTGTTATTCCTACCAAATTACCAACAATGTTTTTCACAGAATTAGAAAAAACTATTTGAAATTTTTATGGAAACAAAAAAAGCCTGAATAGCCAAATCAATCCAAAGGAAAATAAAGACAGGTGGAGGAATCACATTACTCGACTTTAAAAGTATACTGCTAGCCTACAGTAATAAAAATAACATGTCACTAGTACAAAGACAGACAGATAGACCCATGGAACAGGTCAAAGAACCTACAAATAAAGCCAGACACCTACAATCATCAGATCTTCAACAAAACTGACAATTACAAGCAGTGGTGAACAGACTTCCTATTCAATAAATGGTGCTAGGATAATGGGCTAGCCATAAGCAGAGTATTGGATCTCTCCCCTACCTTTCTCCATATACAAAAATAAACTCAGGATGGAATAAAGACATAAATGTAAACCCTAAAACTATAGAAACCCTAGAAGAAAAACTAGGAAATACCATTCTGGAAATAGGCCCTAGCAAAGACTTCATGATAAAGAGCCCAAAAGCAATTACAACAAAAACAAAATTTGATAAAGGGGACCTAATTAAACTAAAGAGCTTCTGCATAGCAAAAGAAACTATTAACAGAGTAAACAGACAACTTGCAGAATGGGAAAAAATATTTGCAAACTATGCATCTGACAAAGGTCTAATATCCAGAATGTATAAGGAACTTAAGAAGCCTAAAACAAACAACTTCATTTAAAAAGTGAGAAAAGGACATGGACAGACACTTCTTACAAGAAGATATACACGTGGCCAATAAGCATATTTTAAAATGCTCAATATCATGAATCATCAGGGAAATGCAAATCAAAAACACAGTGAGATAGCATCTCACACAAGTCAAAATGGCTATTAATTAAAAGTCAAAAAATAGCAGGCAAAGTTACAGAGAAAAGGGAATACTTATACATTGCTGATGACAAAGTAAATTAGGTCAACCAATGTGGAAGGTAGTCTGGATATTTCTCAAAGAACTTAAAATAGAAGTACCATTTGACTCAGCAATCCCATTACTGGGAATATACCCAAAGGAATATAAATTATTCTACCATAAAGACATATGTGTCTTTACTAAATAGCACTATTCACAATAGCAAAGATGTAGAATCAACCCAGATGCATATGAATTGTAGATTGGATAAAGCAAATGTGGTACATATACACTATGGAATACTACACAGTCATAAAAAATAATGAGATATTGTCCTTTGCAGCAACATGGATGGAGTGGGAGGCCATTATCCTAAGCAAGTTAATGCAGGAACAGAAAACCAAATATCACCTATTCTAACTCATAAGTGGGAGCTTAAACATTGAGCACACATGGGCAAAAAGAAGAGAACAATAGACACTGGGTCCTACTTGAGTGTGGAGGCTGGGAGGAGACTGAGGACTGAAGAACTACCTATTGGGTATGATGTCAATACCTGGGTGACAAAATTATCTGTACACCAAATCCCCAAGAAATGCAATTTACCCATGTAGCAAATCTGCATGTACAAACAAACCACATGTACACCTTGAACTGAAAATAAATGCTGGGAAGAAAAAAGAAGAAACATACCCAAACAGAATAAAGACTATATATGATAAGCCCACATCTTACATTACACTCCAATTGTAGAAAGTTGGAAGACTTTTCTCTAAGATCAGGAACAAGACAAAAATGCCCACTCTATTCAAGGTATAGTTTTAGAAGACCTAGCTAGAGTTGTTAGACAAGAGAAAGAAAAGGTGCCCAAATAGGAAAGGAAGAAGTGAAATTGTCTCTGTTTACTAATGACATGACCTTGTATATAGAAAACCCTAAAGGCTCCAACAAAAAGTTAGAAATGAAGTTTATAAATGAATTCAGTAAAGTTGCAGGATACAAAATCAACATTCAAACATTAGTAGTGTTTGTATACACTAACAATAAAATATTTGAAAAAGAAATCAAGAAAACAATCTCATTATGATAGCTACAAAATGCTTAGGAATAAATTTGATAAAGGAGGTGAAAGACCTCCACACTGAAAACTGTAAAACATTGATGACGTCATTGAAAAAGACACAAATAGATGGAAAGATATTTTATGTTTGTGGATTGAAATAATTAATATTGTTACAATGTTCATACTACCCAAAGCAATCTACAGATTTAACATCATCCCTATCAAAATTCCAATGGCATTTGTCACAGAAATAGAAGAAATAATCTTAAAATGTGCATAGAATGATAAAAGCCCAAATAGCCAAAGTAATCTTGAGGGAAAAAAAGCTGCAGACATAACACTCTTTGATATCAAAATATATTATAAAGCTGTTGTAATAAATACAGAATGGTACTGGCAAAAAAAAAAAGATGTTAACTATTGAAACAGGATAAAAGCTCAGAAATAAACCCACGTGTTTAAAGCCAATCAATTTTTTACAAGAATGGTGGTTTACAGAGGCTGGCACGGGTGGGGGCTAGTGGAAAGGGGGAGAAGGAGGAAAGGGGAAATGTTGATGAAAGGATACAAAGTTCCAGTTAGACAGTAGGAATAACTTTTAGAGATCTATTGCACAGCATATTGATCATAGTTAATGTATTATACATTTCAATTGATAAAAGAGTAGATTTTTAATGTTCTCACCAGAAAAAAAGATTACTAGATGAGGTGATGGATATATTAATTAGCTTGATTTAATTTTTCCACAGTGTATTATACATATTTCAAAATATTACATTGTACCCCATAAATGTATATTATTATTTTTGTTAGTTAAAAATAAGACATAAATTTTAAAAACATCATGTTTTTGAAGCATTTATCAAATAAAAAATTAGTTAAGAATAAAGGCTTTTATTTTTAAAAAGGAATCATATGGAGGTGGTTCCAAGATGGCCTAATAGGAACAGCTCCAGTCTACAGCTCCCAGCGTGAGCGACGCAGAAGACAGGTGATTTCTGCATTCCCAACTGAGGCACCAGGTTCATCTCACTGGGGCTTGTCAGACAGTGGGGGCAGGACAGTGGGTGCAGCCCACCGAGTGTGACCCGAAGCAGGGCGAGGCATCGCCTCACCCAGGAAACACAAGGGATCAGGGAATTCCCTTTCCTAGCCAAGGGAAGCAGTGACGGATGGCACCCGGAAAATTGGGTCACTCTCACCCTAATACTGCACTTTTCCAAAGGTCTTAGCAAATGGTACACCAGGAGATTATATCCCGTGCATGGCTCAGAGGGTCCCACGCCCACAGAGCCTCACTCATTGCTAGCACAGCAGTCTGAGATCGATCTGCAAGGTGGCAGCGAGGCTGGGGGAGGGGCACCCACCATTGCTGAGGCTTGAGTAGGTAAACAAAGTGGCCAGGAAGCTCAAACTGGGTGGAGCCCACTACAGCTCAAGGAGGCCTGCCTGCCTCTGTAGACTCCACCTCTGGGGGCAGGGCATAGCAGAACAAAAGGCAGCAGAAACCTCTGCAGACTTAAATGTCCCTGTCTGACAGCTTTGAAGTGAGTAATGGTTCTCCCAGCATGGAGTTTGAGATCTGAGAAGGGACAGACTGCCCCCTCAAGTGGGTCCCTGACCCCCAAGTAGCCGAACTGGGAGGCAGCCCCCAGTAGGGGCAGACTGACACCTCACACGGCCAGGTACCCCTCTGAGACAAAACTTCCAGAGGAACGATCAGGCAGCAACATTTGCTGTTCAGCAATATTCACTGTTTGGCAGCCTCTGCTGCTGACACCCAGGCAAACAGGGTCTGGAGTGGACCTCCAGCAAACTCCAACAGACCTGCAGCTGAGGGTCCTGACTGTTAGAAGGAAAACTAACAAACAGAAAGGACATCCACACCAAAACCCCATCTGTACGTCACCATCATCAAAGACTAAAGGTAGATAAAACCACAAAGATGGGGAAAAAACAGAGCAGAAAAGCTGAAAATTCTAAAAATCAGAGCGCCTCTCCCACTCCAAAGGAACGCAAATCCTCACCAGCAACGGAACATAGCTGGATGGAGAATGACTTTGATGAGTTGAGAGAAGGCTTCAAACGATCAAACTTCTCCAAGCTAAAGGAGGAAGTTTGAACCCATTGCAAAGAAGTTAAAAACCTTGAAAATAGATTAGACGAATGGCTAACTAGAATAATCAATGTAGAGAAGTCCTTAAATGACCTGATGGAGCTGAAAAACATGACACGAGAACTACGTGATGAATGCATAAGCTTCAGTAGCTGATTCGATCAACTAGAAGAAAGAGTATCAGTGATTGAAGATCAAATGAATGAAATGAAGTGAGAAGAGAAGTTTAGAGAAAAAAGAGTAAAAAGAAATGAACAAAGCCTCCAAGAAATATGGGACTATGTGAAAAGACCAAATCTACATCGGATTGGTGTATCTGAAAGTGACCCGGAGAGTGGAACCAAGTTGGAAAACACTCTGCAGGATATTATCCAGGAGAAATTCCCCAACCTAGCAAAGCAGGCCAACATTCAAATTCAGGAAATACAGAGAATGCCACAAAGATACTCCTTGAGAAGAGCAACTCCAAGACACATAATTGTCAGATTCACCAAAGCTGAAATGAAAGAAAAAATGTTAAGGGCAGCCAGAGAGAAAGGTCGGGTTACCCACAAAGGGAAGCCCATCAGACTAACAGCTGATCTCTCAGCATAAACTCTACAAGCCAGAAGAGAGTGGGGATCAATATTCAACATTCTTTTTTTTTTTTTTTTTTTGAGACGGAGTCTCGCTCTGTCGCCCAGGCTGGAGTGCAGTGGCGCGATCTCGGCTCACTGCAAGCTCCGCCTCCCGGGTTCACGCCATTCTCCTGCCTCAGCCTCCCGAGTAGCTGGGACTACAGGCGCCCGCTACCACGCCCGGCTAATTTTTTGTATTTTTAGTAGAGACGGGGTTTCACCGTGTTAGCCAGGATGGTCTCGATCTCCTGACCTCGTGATCCGCCCGCCTCGGCCTCCCAAAGTGCTGGGATTACAGGCGTGAGCCACCGCGCCCGGCCAATATTCAACATTCTTAAAGAAAATTTTCAACCCAGAATTTCATATCCAGCCAAACTAAGCTTCATAAGTGAAAGAGAAATAAAATACTTTACAGACAAGCAAAGGCTGAGAGATTTTGTCACCACCAGGCCTGCCCTAAAAGAGCTCCTGAAGAAAGCACTAAACATGGAAAAGAACAACTGGTACCAGCCACTGCAAAAACATGACAAATTGTAAAGACCATCGATGCTAGGAAGAAACTGCATCAACTAACGAGCAAAATAACCAGCTAACATCATAATGACAGGATCAAATTCACACATAACAATATTAACCTTAAATGTAAATGGGCTAAATGCTCCAATTAAAAGACACAGACTAGCAAATTGGATAAAGCGTCAAGAACCATCACCGTGCTGTATTCAGGAGACCCATCTCACATGCAGGGACACACATAGGCTCAAAATAAAGGGATGGAGGAAGATCGACCAAGCAAACAGAAAACAAAAAGAGGCAGAGGTTGCAATCCTAGTCTCTGATAAAACAGACTTTAAACCAACAAAGATCAAAAGAGACAAAGAAGGCCATTACATAATGGTAAAGGGATCAATTCAACAGGAGCTAACTATCCTAAACATATATGAATCCAATACAGGAGCACCCAGATTCATAAAGCAAGTCCTTAGAGACCTAGGAAGAGACTTAGACTCCCACACAATAATAATGGGAGACTTTAACACCCCACTGTTAACATTAGACAGATCAATGAGACAGAAAATTAACAAGGATATCCAGGAATTGAACTCAGCTCTGCACCAAGCAGACCTAATAGACATCTACAGAACTCTCCACCCCAAATCAACAGAATATACATTCTTCTCAGCACCACATCACACTTATTCCAAAACTGACCACATAGTTGGAAGTAAAGCACTCCTCGGCAAATGTAAAAGAACAGAAATTGTAACAAACTGTCTCTCAGACCACAGTGCAATCAAACTAGAACTCAGGATTAAGAAACTCACTCAAAACCACTCAACTACATGGAAACTGAACAACCTGCTCCTGAATGACTACTGGGTACATAACGAAATGAAGGCAGAAATAAAGATGTTCTTTGAAACCAATAAGAACAAAGACACAACATACCAGAATCTGTGGGACACATTTAAAGCAGTGTGTAGAGGGAAATTTATAGCACTAAATGCCCACAAGAGAAAGCAGGAAAGATCTAAAATTAACACCCTAACATCACAATTAAAAGAACTAGAGAAGCAAGAGCAAACACATTCAAAAGCTAGCAGAAGGCAAGAAATAACTAAGATGAGAGCAGAATTGAAGGAGATAGACACACAAAAAACCCTTCAAAAATCAATGAATCCAGGAGATGGTTTTTTGAAAAGATCAATAAAATTGATAGACTGCTAGCAAGACTAATAAGAAAAGAGAGAAGAATCAAATAGATGCAAAAAAAATGATAAAGGGGATATCACCACGGATCCCACAGAAATACAAACTACCATCAGAAAATACTATAAACACCTCTATGCAAATAAACTAGAAAATCTAGAAGAAATGGATAAATTCCTGGATGCATACACCCTCCCAAGACTAAACCAGGAAGAAGTTGAATCCCTGAATAGACCAATAACAGGCTCTGAAATTGAGGCAATAATTAATAGCCTACCAACCAAAAAAAGTCCAGGACCAGATGGATTCACAGCCAAATTCTATGAGAGATACAAGGAGGAGCTGGTATTATTCCTTCTGAAACTATTCCAACCAACAGAAAAAGAGAGAATCATCCCTGACTCATTTTATGAGGCCAGCATCATCTTGATACCAAAGCCTGACAGAGACAACGAAAAAAGAGAATTTTAGACCAATATCCCCGATGAACATTGATGCAAAAATCCTTAATAAAATACTGGCAAACTGAATCCAACAGCACATCAAAACGCTTATCCACCATGACCAAGTGGGCTTCATCCCTGGGATGCAAGGCTGGTTCAATATGCACAAATCAATAAACGTAATCCAGCATATAAACAGAACCAAAGACAAAAACCACATGATTATCTCAATAGACGCAGAAAAGGCCTTTGACAAAATTCAACAGCCATTCATGCTAAAAACTCTCAACAAATTAGGTATTGATGGGACATATCTCAAAATAATAAGAGCTATTTATGACAAACCCACAGCCAATGTCATACTGAATGGGCAAAAACTGGAAGCATTCCCTTTGAAAAGTGGCACAAGACAGGGATGCCTTCTCTCACCACTCCTATTCAACATAGTGTTGGAAGTTCTGGCCAGGGCAATCAGGCAGGAGAAAGAAATAAAGGGTATTCAATTAGGAAAAGAGGAAGTCAAATTGTCCCTGTTTGCAGATGACATGAGTGTATATTTAGAAAACCCCATCATCTCATCCCAAAATCTCCTTAAGCTGATTAGCAACTTCAGCAGTCTCAGGATACAAAATCAATGTGCAAAAATCACAAGCATTCTTATACACCAATAACAGACAAACAGAGAGTCAAATCATGACTGAACTCGCATTCACAATTGCTTCAAAGAGAATAAAATACCTAGGAATCCAACTTACAAGCTGATGTGAAGGACCTGTTCAAGGAGAACTACAAACCACTGCTCAATGAAATAAAAGAGGACACAAACAAATGGAAGAACATTCCATGCTCATGGATAGGAAGAATCAATATCATGAAAATGGCCATACTGCCCAAGGTAATTTATAGATTCAATGCCATCCCCATCAAGCCACCAATGACATTCTTCACAGAATTGGAAAAAACTACTTTAAAGTTCATATGGAACCAAAAAAGGGCTCACATTGCCAAGACAATCCTAAGTCAAAAGAACAAAGCTGGAGGCATCATGCTACCTGACTTCAAACTATACTACAAGGCTATAGTAACCAAAACAGCATGGTACTGGTACCAAAACAGAGATATAGACCAATGGAACAGAACAGAGCCCTCAGAAATAATGCCACACATCTACAACCATCTGATCTTTGACAAACCTGACAAAAACAAGAAATGGGGAAAGGATTCCCTATTCAATAAATGGTACTGGAAAAACTGGCTATCCATATGTAGAAAGCTGAAACTGGATCCCTTCCTTACACCTTATACAAAAATTAATTCAAGATGGATTAAAGCCTTAAATGTTACATGTAAAACCATGAAAACCCTATAAGAAAACCTAGGCAATATCATTCAGGACATAGGCATGGGCAAGGACTTCATGTCTAAAACGCCAAAAGCAATGGCAACAAAAGCCAAAATAGACAAATGGGATCTAATTAAACTAAAGAGCTTCTACACAGCAAAAGAAACTACCATCAGATTGAACAGGCAACCTACAGAACGGGAGAAAATCTTTGCAATCTACTTATCTGACAAAGGGCTAATATCCAGAATCTACAAAGAACTCGAACAAATTTACAAGAAAAAAACAACCCCATCAAAAAGTGGGCAAAGGATATGAACAGACAATTCTCAAAAGAAGACATTTATGCAGCCAACAGACACATGAAAAAATGCTCATCATCACTGGCCATCAGAGAAATGCAAATCAAAACCACAGTGAGATACCATCTCACACCAGTTGGAATGGTAATCATTAAAAAGTCAGGAAGCAACAGGTGCTGGAGAGGATGTGGAGAAATAGGAAGGCTTTTACACTGTTGGTGGGACTGTAAACTAGTTCGACCATTGTGGAAGACAGTGTGGCGATTCCTCAAGGATCTAGAACTAGAAATACCATATGACCCAGCCATCCCATTACTGGGTATATACCCAAAGGATTATAAATCATGCTGCTATAAAGACACATGCACACATATGTTTATTGCGGCACTATTCACAATAGCAAAGACTTCGAACCAACCCAAATGTCCATCAATGATAGACTGGATTAAGAAAATGTGGCACATGTATACACCATGTAATACTATGCAGCCATAAAAAAGGATGAGTTCATTTCCTTTGTAGGGACATGGATGAAGCTGGAAACCATCATTCTTAGCAAACTATCACAAGGACAAAAACCAAACACTGCATGTTCTCACTCATAGGTAGGAATTGAACAGTGAGAACACTTGGACACAGGAAGGGGAACATCACACACCAGGGCCTGTCATGGGGTGGGGGAAGGGGGAGGGATAGCATTAGGAGATATACCTAATATAAATGACGAGTTAATGGTTGCAGCACACCAACATGCGCATGTATACATATGTAGCAAACCTGCACGTTGTGCACATGTACCCTAGAACTTAAAGTATAATAAAAAAAGGAATAATATTGGATCAAAAAATTTAACTGGTAACATTACAATGTTAAAAGTAAATAGGAAATGTCAATATAAATTTATGACCTTAAAATATAAATTTCACAGTATTTATTTTATAGCTCTTAATTTCGAACTGGTGTAGAGCAAATTGTCATCTTTAATAAACATTAAAGTTGCTCAAATCATGATTTCTAATACTTTGTTTTTCTACTGAAAGGATGGCTACTTTAAGAAATTTCTGATTTTATGTCTGGACCAGGAAGGAACAAGAAGACCCTTAAATAATTTTTGTGATAGAAAGAAAAACAGTAATTTAAGTGATGTCTAAACAAAACAAGACCTAACCTAAAGGAAATTCTAAGTGACCAGGTATTACCATTTGAGCATCAAAAGAAGAAAACTTGATTGTGGTTGATTAAAATATATTGAAAATACACAAGTCTCTATTGAAATATACAAAAATAAATAAATAAATAAAACAGAGAGAAAGAGAGAAGCACTAAACATTGTTAAGCAGAATACCATGCACTGGTATCCACCTCTGGGATAGAGGCACCATATAGCAGTCACTAATCTGAGGAAAGGACTCTAAATACCTCACTAATTTCTTCTAAGATTCTTATGTTTGGCAGAAAATTTTGTACAAAACAATCTGCCGGAGATCTGCAAGTGTTCTTGACTCTGGCAGGGGGCTCATAGAAGACCCAGATGCATAGCAGTCGCACTGCTACCACTTTCCTTCTTAAGCCTAGTCTTTTAAAACCGAATACTCTCACAAGTCACGCAGGCATTACTCCCTGGTAGGCAGTAAGAATGAAAATAAGTTGAGCCAGTGCCCCATGGATCAAGGAAGTTGCCCAGGATGGATAGGGTCTTGTCTTTGTGTGCCACATTGTACCACAGGTGAGAGACCCCAAAAGCATTTTGCTCTGGGTTTTATATTCTGGGTGTAACTGGGATTGCTATGCTAAAGCTTTGTGGACATCCTATTCTAGGAGAGATGAGGACAATGACTGGGCTGTTCTGTACAGTTCCTCCTTATCGCTGGATGTTGCATTCTTGGTACATCCTACGCAAGACTTGCAAGCAAGAGGGGAAAGTGTAGGATTGGCCAAGGTTACATAGAAACTTGTCATTCTGCAAATAT
Organism: Pan paniscus; assembly: GCF_029289425.2. Classification (NCBI taxonomy): domain Eukaryota; kingdom Metazoa; phylum Chordata; class Mammalia; order Primates; family Hominidae; genus Pan; species Pan paniscus. Next base: position 115,971,125 of record NC_073249.2, read on the forward strand.
AATTGCATAACTTTAATAAAGTTAACTAGAATATTTTTGTTATAATTCAATTTTGTTAGTCATGCTATGACTGTGAATTCAATTATTTTATTTTAAAAGAACACATAAATGGAATACATAAATACATCAATCAGAAGGCACTTTATACCTCAAGATGTAAGGAGTAGAATTAACAATGCTATAAGCTGTGACCCTAAGTCACACCAAATTGTAAAAAACATACAAAATTAAATGTTATTTAAAGATTACCAAGTGTCCTAAAATAGTGAAAGTATCAAAGATTCCATCAGCTCCAATGTCATTAATATAAAAATCACATATTTATATGCATTATCAATGGAAATGATATTGTCACCACTCAGGAAATAATTGGTTCTTAGGCGTCAAAAATATACATACACTATATAAACAAAGTACAGTATATTTGTGGTATAAAATTCACTTGAGTGATTAGAAAAAAACTACCATGAAAGGCTTAGAAAGGCAATAATGAAAATAAGGTTTTGTCTATGAACACAAGCTAGAAAACCTAAAAGAAACTGATAAATTTCTGGATGCATACAACCTCCAAAGATTGAACGAGAAAGAGATTGAATCCCTGAACAGACCAACAGTGAGTTTTAAAATTGAATCAGTAATTAAAGTTCTACCAATCAGAGGAAGCCCGGGAAGTGACAGATTCACAGCCAAATTCTACTAGATATATAAGGAAGAGCTGGTACCATTTCTGCTGAAACTATTAAAAAAACATTGAGGGCCGGGCGCGGTGGCTCACGCCTGTAATCCCAGCACTTTGGGAGGCCGAGGCGGGCGGATCACGAGGTCAGGAGATCGAGACCATCCTGGCTAACACGGTGAAACCCCGTCTCTACTAAAAATACAAAAAATTAGCCGGGCGTGGTAGCGGGCGCCTGTAGTCCCAGCTACTCGGGAGGCTGAGGCAGGAGAATGGCGTGAACCCGGGAGGCGGAGCTTGCAGTGAGCCGAGATCGCGCCACTGCACTCCAGCCTGGGCGACAGAGCGAGACTCCGTCTCAAAAAAAAAAAAAAAAACAAAACAAAACATTGAGGAGGAGGGAATCCTTCCTAACTCATTCTATGAGTACTCATCCTGATACTAAAACCTGGCAGAGACACAACAGCTCCAAAACAACTTTAGGCCAAGATCCTTAATGAACACAAATGCAAAAAATCTTTAACAAACTACTAGCAAACCAAATCCAGCAGCACATCAAAAAGCTAACCCACCATGATCAAGTAGGCTTTACCCATGGGTGTAAGGTTGGCTCAACATATGTTAATCAATAAATGTTATTCACCACATAAACAGAACAAAAAACACACGATAATCTGAATAGATGCAGAAGGTACTTTCTATAAAATTCAATATCTCTTTATGTTAAAAGCCCTCAACAAACTAGACATTGAAGGAACATACCTCAGAATAGTAAGGGCCATTTATGACTATCTGACAGCAAACATCATATTGAATGAAAAAGACCTGGAAGCATTCTCCTTGAAAACTGAAACAAGACAAGGATACCCTCTCTCACCACTCCTATTCAGCATAGTACCGGAAGTCTTAGCCAGAACAGTCAAGCAGGAGAAAGAAATAAAAGGCATCCACATAGTAAGCCAGGAGAACAAACTATTTCTGTTTGAAGATGATATAATTAAATACCTAGAAAATTCCATAGTTTATGCCCCAAAGCTACTTGATCTGATAAACAACTTCCGCAAAGTTTTGGCATACAAAATCAGTGTACAAAAATCAGTAGCATACACCAGGCGCAGCGGCTCACACCTATAATCCCAGCAGTTTGGGAGGCTGAGGTCAGTGGATCATTTGAGGTCAGGATTTCAAGACCAGCCTGGCCAGTATGGTGAAACACTGTCTCTACTAAAAATACAAAAAAAGTTAGCCAAGTGTGGTGGCACACACCTGTAATCCCAGCTACTCAGGCGGCTGAGGCAAGAGAATCACTTGAACACAGGAGGTGGAGGTTGTGGTGAACCAAGATCATGCCACTGCACACCAGCCTGGGCAAAAAATCGAGACTTCATTTAGAAAAAAAAAATTAGTAGCATTTTTATACACCAACAAGATCCAAGCTAAGAGCCAAATCAAGAATGCAGTCCCATTCACAATAGCCTCAAAATGAATAAAATATTTAGGAATATAGCTAACCAAATAAGTGAAAGACCTCTATAACAATTACAAAACACTGATGAAAGAAATTAGAGACAACACAAACAAATGGAGAAACATTCCATGCTCATGTATAGGAAAAATCAATATTGTTAAAATGGCCATATGGCCCAGAGCAATTCATAGGTTCAATGCTATTTGTATCAAAGTACCAACATTTTTCACAAAAGTATAAAAAAACTATTTAAAAATTCATATGGAACCAAAAAAGAGCCTGAATAGCCAAGAGAATCCTAACCAAAAAGAACAAAGCTGCAGGCGTCACATTATTAGACTATACTACAAAGCTACAGTAAACAAAACAGCACAGTACTGGTACAAAACAGACACATAGATCAAAGGAACAGAATAAAGAGCCCAGAAATAATGCCACACACAACCATCTGATATTTCACAAAATTTACAAAAAACAAGCAATGTGGAAAAGACTCCCTATTCCATAAATGGTGCTGTGATAACTGGCTAGCCATATGCAGGAGATTGAACCTGGACCCTTTCCTTACATCATATACAAAAAATAACTCATGATGGAGTAAAGGCTTAAATCAAAAATCAAAATCTATAAAAATGCTGGAAGATAACCTAGGAAATAGATTTCTGGCTGTAGGACCTGGTAAAGACTTTATGATGAAGATGCCAAAAGCAATTGCAGCAAAAACAACAATTAACAAATGGGATCTAATTAAACTAAAGAGCTTGTGCACAGCAAAAGAAACTATCAATAGAGTAAACAACCTACATCATGGGAGAAAATATTTGGAAAGTATGCATTCAACAGAGGTGTAAAATCCAGACTATAGGAAACTTAAATTTACAAGCAGAAAACAAACAACCCCATTAGAAAGTGGGCAAAGGACATGAGCAGACACTTTTCCAAGGAAGACATTCATGCAATGAACAAGTACATGACAAAATGCTCAATGTCATTAATTATGAGATAAATGCAAATAAAAACTACAATGAGATATCGTCTCACACCAGTCAGAATGGCTACTGTTTCAAAAGTCAAAAAATAACAGATGCTAGTGAGCTTATGGAGAAAAGGGAGTGCTTATGCACTGCTGGTGGAAATGTAAGATAGTTCAGCCATTGTGGAAAGCAATTTTGTGATTCCTCAAAAAATTTAAAACAGAATTATTTGATTCAGCAATCCCATTGGAAATGTACCCAAAGGAATCTAAATCATTCTACCATAAAGACACATGCATGTGTATGTTCATGGTGGAACTATTTGCAATAACAAAAACATGGATTCAACCTAAATGCTAACCAATGGTACTATGGATAAAGAAAATTTGGTAAATATACACCATGGAATACTGTGCAGCCATAAAGAAGAATGAGATCATGGCCTTTGCAGCAAGTCTAGATGTAGGAGGATGGTGAAGATTGAAAAACTCCCTATCAGATACTATGCTTATTTACCTGAGTGATGAAATAATTTGTGCACCAAATTCCTATGACATGCAATTTACCTATATAGCAAATCTGCACATGTACCCCCTGAACCTAAAATAAAAGTTTTTTAAAAAGATGATTGGATTAAAAAATGTGATATCGACAATGATATACTATTCAGCCATAAAAAAGAATGAAATCATGCTTTTTGCAGCAACATGGATGGAACTTGAGGCCATTATCTTAAGTGAAAGATTCACATGCATAAAAATAAATATCACATATCATCACTTATGACTGGGAGCTAAATAATGAGCACACATGCACATAGAATGTGCAATGATAGTAAGAGAATTGGAATGGTGAGCAGATGAATGGGGTATGATTGAGAAATTACTTAATGGGTACAATGTACATTGAGTTATGGATACCATAAAAGCCCTGACCTCACCACCATGCAATTTATACATGTAACAAAGCAACACCTGTACTGCCTTCAATTTATACAAATAAAAAAACAAATAATCAAAGGGCATAAATGGACATTTCTCAAAAGAAGACATACAAATGGCTAACAGATATATGAAAAAATGCTCAGCATCATTAATAATCAAAACTGCAAATAAAAACCATAATGAGACATTATCCTACCCCAGTTAGAATGGCTATTATTAAAAAGACAAAGTTAACAGGTTGTGGTGAAGATACAGGCAAAAGAGAACTCTTTCTTATACACTGTTGTTTGGAACGTAAATTAGTAAATTAGTACCACCACTATAGAAAACAGTATGGAGGGCCAGGTTTGGTGGCTCACACCTGTAATCCCAGCACTCTGGGAGGCCGAGGCAAGTGGATCACCTGAGGTCAGGAGTTCAAAACCAGCCTGACCAACATGGTGAAACCCCATCTGTTTTAAAAATACAAAAAATTAGCCAGGCATGGTGGCAGGCACCTGTAATCCCAGCTACTTGGGAGGCTGGGGAAGGAGAATTGCTTGAACCAGGGAGGTGGAGGTTGCAGTGAGCCGAGATTGCACCATTGCGCTCCAGCCTGGGTGACAAGAGCGAGACTGTCTCAGAAAGAAAGAAAGAGAAGAAAGAAAGGAAGGAAGGAAGGAAAGAAAGAAAAGAAAGAAAGAAAGAAAGGCAGTATGGAGATTTCTCAAAAAACTAAAAATAGAATTACCATGTGACCCAACAACTCCACTACTGGGTATTTATCCAAAGAAAAAGAAATCAGCATATCAAAGGCATACCAGCACCCCTATGTTTGTTGCAACACCATTCACAATAGCCAAGACATGGAACCAAAGTAAGTGCTCACCAATGGACAAATGGATAAACAAAATGTCATGTATATACACAGTGGATTACTATTCATCCATAAAAAGGAATGAAATCATGTCATTTGCAGCAAGATAGATGGAACTGGAAGTTATTATGTTGAGTAAAATAACTCAGGCACAGAAAGACAAATACATGTTTGCACTCATGTATGGGAGATAAAAAAGTTGATCACATTGATATAGTGAATGGAATAATTGATAGCAGGGACTGGAAAGGATGCATGGGTAAGGAGATGAAGAGAGATTGATTAATGAGTACAAATATGCAATAAAATAGAAGGAATAAGTTCTAATGTTTGATAGCAGAGAAGGGTGACTATAGTTAACAACAGTGTATTATATATTTCAAAGTAGCTAAAAGAGATAACTTGCAGTCTTTCCAGCAAATATAAATGATAAATACTTGATGTATGGATACCCTAAATACCTTAACTTGATCATTACACATTTCAAGTATGTAACAAAATTTCACATGTACCCTATAGATATGTACCAATATAATGTATCAATAAATTTTTTTTAAAATACAGTTGAAACAGGAAAGTTCCCTGATCCCCCTCTCAGGATGTATGACAGGGGTGTGGCTCATCTGCTCAACTGCCTTGCACTCAAACCCCTTATGAGAGGGGGAGCACGCAGATGGCAGGTGCAGGAACCAGGGCGAGCACTTATGGGCTCTGTCCCCATGGCAACATCTAGGGGTGGGTACCGGCAACTCCCAAAGCCTAAGTAGGCATGTGTTACAGCGAGCTCTTTTAGCTTTGCCACCTGCCGATGGCTTAGGTGTTAACCAGCTCAGTGCCCTCTTGGCACCTGGGCTCTTGTCTGACATCCAGGAAGAATCAGGTCACACATTGACTTGAAGGATGATGAATGTGGGGGCTTTATTGAGTGGTGGAGGTGGCTCTCAGTGGGATGGATGGGAAGCTTGAAAGGGGATGGAATGGAAAGTTGATCTTCCCCTGGAGTTTGGCCATCCTGAGGCCAATCTCCTCTCTGATTGTCCCCAGCTGAACTCCTCTCAACGTTTAGATGCTCCTTTTCTTTTCTTCTCTGCCATGTTGTTCTTCTGCCCCTCTGCTCTTCTGCTCTTCTGTTCATATCTCATGGAAATGAACAGAAAAGGGTTTGGGGTTTATCTGTGTACAGGATAGGTAGGCCAAAAGGCAACTTTTGGGCATGAAAACAGGAATGCCTCTTCCCATTTAGGGCCACGGGTTTTCAGGCTTGAGGATGGGGCCTTTGCCAGGGAACCGCCCTCTTCTACCCAGTATTTTCTTGCCTTCTGTCCGTATCACAATGAACTAGAACTAAAAACATCCAATAGAGGGTGATAAAATAAAATAATTTTAAAAATCATTAATTCAAAAAAAACCAGGAAAGATAGAGTAAAGTAATACAGGTGGAACAATTTGTTTTTTTTTAAAAATAAACAAACAGCCAATAGACACAAACCCAGCCAAATTAATAACTACATTCAATATAAATACACTGAGTATGCCAATTACAGGACAGATATTGTCAGAATGAGTCTTAGGTGTCTATTGCTGTATATAGCAAACCACATCAAACTTAGTGGCTTCAAAAGCAATTATTTTATATGCTTACAATTCTGTGACTTAACAATTTGTACTGGGTTCAGATGGTTGGTTCTTATACTGGTCTCACTTGTGGACATTCATGTAGCTGCAGACATTTCACACCTGAGCTAGGACTATATGAGTTAATATGGACTGACTTACATATCTGGCAGTTGGTGCTGTCAATTGGGCTATATCTTTCTGAGACTCACGCTGCTTTGAAACGCAGAATTATTCAAAATAGACAAGAGCCACAAGGCCTCTTGAGAAGTAGGCTTAGGAGTCTAACCATGTCACGTATATCACTTTCTCTTGGTCAAAGCAAATCATAAGATTATTTCAGCTTTTGCCAGGTTCAGTGGCTCATGCCTGTAATCTCAGCACTTTGAGAGGATGAGGCAGGAGAATTGCTGAGCCCAGGAGTTCAAGCCTAGCCTGAACAACATGGTGAGACCCTCGTCACTACCAAAAAAAAAAAAAAAAAGCTGGGTTTAATGGTGTTCATCTGTAGTTCCAGCTACTTGGGAAGCTGAGACAGAAGGATTGCTTGAGCCCTGGAGGTCAAAGCTGCAGTGGTTGTTTGTGCCACTGCACTCCAGCCTGGGTGACAGGGCAAGACCGTGTCTTAAAGAAAAAAATCTCAGCTTTAAAAAGTAGAGAAATATGTTCCATCTATTGATAGGAGATGCTACAAAGAATTTGTAGCCATTTGCAATCTGTAACAGTCTGTACTCTAGCTACAAATAATTTCTATTTCCCACATGCAAAATATGCATATTTGGTCCAAGTAAACACAAGGTGTCATCTGATTATGGCATCAGGCTCAAAATCCATGATCTAGTGATTCTCACTGAGTCTAGATATCATTGAGCCTTTTTGGGCATAACTCCTCAAGTGTGGCTCTTCTCAATTACAGGAATTTTGAACTAAAAAGACAACTTATGTGCCATACACACTACCAATTTACAATAGTGAGACAGGGAGATGATAACTGCAATAGACACTTGCCAATAAAATGAGAAAACTATAGCAGTTGCTGTCCCATAGCTATTCTGAAATTCCACTAGGCAAATACTGTCAGGTTTCCCTACACTGAGCCAGAGATGTTCTGTCACTGGGGTCTGGTTCTGCTTCTGGAGTGGTTCCTTATTCCATAGCTCTCTGTGGAACCTGGTTCTCTTATCTGGGTTCTGGGCTCTGTCATCTGAGACATTTTTTCTTTTCTAGAAGAAATTGACTATATTTGCAGCTAAACAGTTTTCTTAGTTTGCTTTCTGTTCATACAAATGTGGGGGTCTGAGATCCCTTTTTCATTTTGAACCATCTTAGTCCCTTTTAATCTAAACTGATAATGTCTTTTCTAGTAGTGTGTCTAAAAAAAATTTTAGTAGATTGCAATGAGTCATACTAGGTTTATTCCATACCCCAATAGCAATAACTATACTTTTTTTCTGAGACAGACTACTCTTTAGTGTAGGTATATCAGGTTGCTCTTGAAACATGACCTTAAATTCTTAGGAACACTTTGAGTGGCCAAAAACATCTACTAAGAACTGGCTTAATCTCTCAGAGGTTCTAGCAAAGGATCACACTCTTGATTGAATATGTATCCTGAGTCTATTTCTCACTTTGAGAAGAGTTTACCAGCTGAATAGATAAAAGATAAGAAATTACTTTATTTTCCAGCACAGTAAGTCCTTGGAACTCTATATTTTCTCTGATTTCTGCTTGAAAACAAAAGAATTCTTTTCTTAGTTCATCTCTCTGTTTCTGTACCTTTTGTGAAGATGTAAGAAGCTAGTTGATTCTTGCAACGGTCTTTCTATAAATCTTCCTAGATTCACAAATTATTAGGTGTATTTTCTATTTTCCAAGATTTTGTAGGCAACAGAAAAAAAACCTCTCTTCATTTCTCTACCCACTCACACAAAGAAGTAGAACTAAAAAACCCAATGGAGGGAATAAAATGAAATGCTAAACAAACTCATTAATCCAAAAGAAAACAAGAAAGGCAGAAAAAAAGTAACAAAGTATAGATTGGATAAATTAAAAAGTTACAAGATGATAGAAACCCAGCCAAATTAGTAATTACATTAAATGTAAATGGACTAAATATGCCAATTAAAAGATAATGTCAAAATGAGTCTTACTTTTTTATTGCTATATAACAAACCATCCCAAACTTAATGGCTTCAAAAAGCAGTTATTTTATATGCTTACAATTTTGTGATGTAACAATTTGCACTGGACTCAGATGCCCAGTTTTGCCAATTGTTTCATATTACATATATGAGTCACTATTTTCCCAGTCCCAATAGCATTTTCCTCACTACATTTTGGCCTCTACCTATTGCCTAGTCCCAAAGCCCATGAAACATTTTATTTTTTGTTGTGCAGCACCCAATTTCCAGATACCATTTTCTGATTCAGTTATCTTTGTCTGCATAGCAAATGACTCCCAAATTTAGCTTGAAACAACAAAAATTTTATATCCTCAAAAGTTCTGTGGGTCATTAGTTTGTATGAAGATTAGTTGGAATATTCTTGCACTGATCTCAACGGGTTCTTTCATGCAGCTGAAGTTATCTAGCTTCTTTTTATGGCTCTATGTATTCCAAAATGCAAGAGCATAACCTGCAAGGCATCTTGAAGCCAAGGCTTGAAAATTCAATATTTCACTTTTGACACACTATATTGAACAAAGGATAGTGGCCCAGATTCAGAAAGTGTTTTAGGGGGAGAAAAAAATGGCAGACAGGAGGCAGAACTAACTTGCAGCTCCCACTCAGATGGACAGAACAGCGTGCGGAGACTCACATTGTGAACTTTTGCTCCAAGAACTACTGCAGGAACATACCAGGAAAACAAAAGAATTCATGGACCCTTTGAGATAAGTGGCTTGCCACTGCAAACTCCATTTGACAGCCAAAAAACTGTGAGTGCCCAAAGTGTGAGACGGGGAAATTTCACCTCTGAACACACATCGTCCCTGGGGAACCTGAAAATCCAGATCACAGGGATTTAACCTTACCTAGAGCTGAAATAACTTTAGAAACCCGAGTGAAATATGAAAGTAAAAGAAGCAGTGGGAAGAGCCCTGTGAGAACTAATCCCCAGGGAAGCCCAAGGAAGACATTTCTGGCTTTATCTCACTTGAGTTTCGGGGCAGGGCTGCCAGTGGAATTGGGGAAGGACCACAGAAAGAAGAAAACTCCCAGCTGAACTTTGTAATAATTTTGACTGAGCATGAATTTTTCTGGGCTGAATCTGGGGTTGAGGGGGATGAACAGGAAGTGCAGATATGAGCACAGAAGCCATGGCAGGTGGGGACGGGTGGGACCTGAAAGCCCTGCTTGCATTCTCAGTAGGGAGGCTTATAGCCTGGAACAAGCTATCAGCCCTGCTCACCAACTTCCTGGATATAGGCTTTGTGCTGCTGGTGAGGCATGGTGGGAGTGAGACTGGCCTTGCTGGCTGAGTGGGAGCAGGGTGAGTCCTGTCACTGCCAACTTTTTCCCACTTTCCTGGTGACTGTATGATGTAGCAGAGGTAGCCATAATCTCCCTGGAAACATAACTCCATTGGCCTGAGGCTCACACCCCCATTCCCCACACCAGCTGCAGCAAGCCCTGCCCAAGGAGAGTCTGAGCTCAGACATGCCTAACCCTGCCCCCACCTGATGGTCTTTCTCTACCTACCCTGCTAGCTGAAGACAAAAGACAGAATCTCTTGGGAGTTCTATGGCCCTGCCCATCATCTGGGAAACCTGAATACTTATCTAGGTGACCTTAGGGCAAGCTTATATGCCCTCAGAATTCAGCTGCCTTATGGCAGCTGATCCTCTCTTGAAAGTACATCCTCCTGGCTGGAGGCCAACCTACTCAAGCCATTACAACAACTTATGAAAAAACAACCCAGCTCCAAGAAAGGAGAAAACAACAGCTAATTTCACTGTCTGTAACATCCTGGCTAACCAGAAGTCCTGAGTCTGTCTACATGACCACTTCTCTGCTAGCACAACCAGCATGCGAGGAAACCAGCACACTAAACAAAACTACAACCAAGGACCCTCACAGAGCCCACTCACTCCCCTGCTTCCTCCACTGAAGCAGGTGCCAGTATCCATGGCTGAGAGACCTGAAGATGGATCACATCACAGGACTCTTTGCAGACACTCCCCCATACCAGCCCAGAGCCTGGTAGCTCTGCTGGGTGGCTTGACCCAGAAAAGCAATAACAATCACTGCAGTCTTGCTCTCAGGAAGCCCCATCCCTAGAGGAAGAAAGAGAGCACCACATCAAGTGATCACCCTATGGGACAAAAGGATCTGAATAGCAGCGCTTGAACCCCAGATCTTTCCTCTGACATAGTCTAACCAAATGAGAAGAAACCAGAAAATAAATTCTGGTAATATGATAAAACAAGGTTCTTTAACATCCTGAAAAGATCACACTAGCTCACCAGCAATGGATCCAAACCAAGAAGGAATCTCTGAATTGCCAGAAAGAGAATTCAGAAGACTGATTATTAAGCTACTGAAGGAGGCACCAGAAAAACATGAAATTCAACTTTAAAACATTTTTTAAAATAATACAGAATATGGGTGAAAAATTATACAGAGAAATAGCACAAATAAAAAACAATCACAACTTCTGGAAATGAAAGACACACTTAGAGAAATGCAAAATACACTGGAAAGTTTCAACAATAGAATTGAACAAGTAGAAGGAAGAATTTCAGAGCTTGAAGACAAGGCTTTTTAATTAACCCGATCCAACAAAGACAAAGAAAAAAGAATAAAAGAAATGAACAATGCCTCCAAGAAGTTTGGGATTATGTTAAATGACCAAACCTAAGAATAATTGGCGTTCCCAAGAAAGAAGACAAATCTAAAAGTTTAGAAACTTATTTGAGGGAATAATTGAGGAAAACTTCCCTGGCCTTGCTAGAGATCTAGATATCGAAATAAAAGGAGCTCAAAGAACACCCACGAAATTCATCACAAAAAGATCATCACCTAGGCATGTAATCATCAGGTTATCTAAAGTCAAGACAAAGGAAAGAGTCTTAAGAGCTGTGAGGCAAAAGCATCAGGTAACCTGTAAAGGAAAACCTATCAAATTAACAGATTTCTCAGCAGAAACCCTACAAACTAGAAGGGATTTGGGGTCCTATCTTTAACTTCCCTAAGCAAAACAACTATCAGCCAAGAATTTTGTATCCAGTGAAACTAACCCTTGTAAATGAAGGAAAGATAAAGTCTTTTTCAGAAAAGTAAATGCTGAGAGTGCACCACTACCAAGCCAGCACTACAAGAACTTCTAAAAGGAGTTCTAAATCTTGAAGTAAACCTCAAAATACAACAAAATAGACCCTCATTAAAGCATAAATATCATAGGGCCTATAAAACAATAATACAGAGAGAGAGAGAAAGAGAGAGAGAGAGAGAGAACCAAGGTATTAAGGCAACAACTAGCACCATGAATAGAATAGTACATCACATCTCTATACTAATGTTGAATATAAATGGCCTAATTGCTCCACTTAAAAGATATGGAATGGCAGAATGAATAAGAAATCATCAACCAAGTAAGTATCTGCTGTCCTCAAGAGAGTCATCTAACACATGAGGACTCACATAAATTTAAGGAAAAGGAGTGGGAAAAAATATTCAATGGAAATGGACACCAAAAGCAAGCAGGATATTGATTCTTCCTACCCATGAGCATGGAATGTTCTTCCATTTATTTGTATCCTCTTTTATTTCATTGAGCAGTGGTTTGTAGTTATCCTTGAAGAGGTCCTTCACATCCCTTGTGAGTTGGATTCCTAGGTATTTTATTCTCTTTGAAGCAATTGTGAATGGGGGTTCACTCATGATTTGGCTCTCTGTTTGTCTGTTATTGGTGTATAAGAATGCTTGTAATTTTTGTACATTGATTTTGTATCCTGAGACTTTGCTGAAGTTGCTCATCAGCTTAAGGAGATTTTGGGCTGAGACAATGGGGTTTTCTAGATATACAATCATGTCATCTGCAAACAGGGACAATTTGACTTCCTCTTTTCCTAATTGAATACCCTTTATTTCCTTCTCCTGCCTAACTGCCCTGGCCAGAACTTCCAACACTATGTTGAATAGGAGTGGTGAGAGAGGGCATCCCTGTCTTGTGCCAGTTTTCAAAGGGAATGCTTCCAGTTTTTGCCCATTCAGTATGACATTGGCTGTGGGTTTGTCATAGATAGCTCTTATTATTTTGAGATACGTCCCATCAATACCTAATTTATTGAGAGTTTTTAGCATGAAGGGTTGTTGAATTTTGTCAAAGGCCTTTTCTGCATCTATTGAGATAATCATGTGGTTTTTGTCTTTGGTTCTGTTTATATGCTGGATTACATTTATTGATTTGCGTATATTGAACCAGCCTTGCATCCCAGGGATGAAGCCCACTTGATCATGGTGGATAAGCTTTTTGATGTGCTGCTGGATTCGGTTTGCCAGTATTTTATTGAGGATTTTTGCATCAATGTTCATCAAGGATATCGGTCTAAAATTCTCTTTTTTGGTTGTGTCTCTGCCCAGCTTTGGTATCAGGATGATGCTGGCCTCATAAAATGAGTTAGGGAGGATTCCCTCTTTTTCTATTGATTGGAATAGTTTCAGAAGGAATGGTACCAGTTTGCCCAAGGTAATTTATAGATTCAATGCCATCCCCATAAAGCTACCAATAACTTTCTTCACAGAATTGGAAAAAACTACTTTAAAGTTCATATGGCATCAAACAAGAGCCTGCTTCACCAAGTCAATCTTAAGCCAAAAGAACAAAGCTGGAGGCATCACGCTACCTGACTTCAAACTATACTACAAGGCTACGGTAACCACAACAGCATGGTACCGGTACCAAAACAGAGATATAGATCAATGGAACAGAACAGAGCCCTCAGAAATAACGCCGCATATCTACAACTATCTGATCTTTGACAAACCTGAGAAAAACAAGCAGTGGGGAAAGGATTCCCTATTTAATAAATGGTGCTGGGAAAACTGGCTAGCCATATGTAGACAGCTGAAACTGGATCCCTTCCTTACACCTTATACAAAAATTAATTCAAGATGGATTAAAGACTTAAACATTAGACCTAAAACCATAAAAACCCTAGAAGAAAACCTAGGCATTACTATTCAGGACATAGGCATGGGCAAGGACTTCATGTCTAAAACACCAAAAGCAAAGCCAACAAAAGCCAAAATTGACAAATGGGATCTAATTAAACGAAAGAGCTTCTGCACAGCAAAAGAAACTACCATCAGAGTGAACAGGCAACCCACAAAATGGGAGAAAATTTTCGCAACCTACTCATCTGACAAAGGGCTAATATCCGGAATCTACAATGAACTCAAACAAATTTACAAGAAAAAAACAAACAATCCCATCAAAAAGTGGGCGAAGGACATGAACAGACACTTCTCAAAAGAAGACATTTATGCAGCCAAAAAACACATGAAAAAATGCTCATCATCACTGGCTATCAGAGAAATGCAAATCAAAACCACAATGAGATACCATCTCACACCAGTTAGAATGGCAATCATTAAAAAGTCAGGAAACAACAGGTGCTGGAGAGGATGTGGAGAAATAGGAACACTTTTACACTGTTGGTGGGACTGTAAACTAGTTCAACCATTGTGGAAGTCAGTGTGGCGATTCCTCAGGGATCTAGAACTAGAAATACCACTTGACCCAGCCATCCCATTACTGGGTATATACCCAAAGGATTATAAATCATGCTGCTATAAAGACACATGCACATGTATGTTTATTGCGGCACTATTCACAATAGCAAAGACTTGGAACCAAGCCAAATGTCCAACAATGATAGACTGGATTAAGAAAATGTGGCACATATACACCATGGAATACTATGCAGCCATAAAAAATGATGAGTTCATGTCCTTTGTAGGGACATGGATGAAATTGGAAATCATCATTCTCAGTAAACTATCACAAGAACAAAAAACCAAACACCGCATATTCTCACTCATAGGTGGGAATTGAACAATGAGAACACATGGACACAGGAAGGGGAACGTCACACTCTGGGGACTGTTGTGGGGTGGGGGGAGGGGGGAGGGATAGCTTTAGGAGACATACCTAATGCTAAATGACGAGTTATGGGTGCAGCACACCAGCATGGCACATGTATACATATGTAACTAACCTGCACATTGTGCACATGTACCCTAAAACTTAAAGTATAATAATAATAAAATAAAATAAAAAAACAAAAGCAAGCAGGAGTAGCTATTCTATCAGACAAGACAGATTTTAAAGCAAAAACAGATAATAAAAAAAGACAAACAGGGACATCATATAATGATAAAAAGAACAGTCCAACAGGAAAACATCACAGTCTTAAATATATATACACCTAACATTAGCGCTCCCAAACTTATGAAACAATTACTACTAAACCTAAGAAATGAGATAGATGGCAACACAATAATAGTGGGGGACTTCAATACTCCACTGATACCACTAGACAGGTCATCAAGACAGAACATCAACAAAGAAACAACAGACTTAAACTATACCCTAGAACAAGTGGACTTAACACATATTTACAAAACATTCTACCCAACAACTTCAGAATATACATTCTATTCATCAGCGCATGGGACATTCTTCATGATAGACCATATGATAGGCCACAAAACAAGTCTCAATACATTTAAGGAAATCAAAATTGTATCAACTACTCTTTCAAACCAGAGCAGAATAAAATTAAAAATCAGCTCCAAAAAGAACCTTCAAAACCATGGAAATACATGGAACTTAAATAATCTGCTCCTGAATGATTACTGGGTCAATAATAAAATCAATATGAAAATTAAATAATTATTTGAACTGAGCGATAATAGTGACATAACCTATCAATACCCCTGGGATATAGCAAAAGTGGTGCTAAGAGGAAAGTTTATAACATTAAATGCCTACAACGAAAAGTCTGAAAGAGCACAGATAAACAATCTAAGGTCACACCTCAAGTAACTAGGGAAACAAAAACAAACCAAACCCAAACCCAGCAGAAGAAAAGAAATAACAAAGATTGGAGAAGAACTAAATGAAATTAAAACAAAAAAGTTACAAAAGATAAATGAAACAAAAATCTGGTTCTTTGAAAGATAAACAAAATCGATAGATGATTAGTGAGATTAACCAAGAAAACAAGAGAGAAATTCCAAATAAACTCAATTAGAAACAAAATGGGAAATATTACAGTTGATACCACAGAAACACAAAAGACTATTCAAGGCTACTATGAACAACTTTATGTACACAAACTAGAACACCTAGAGGAGATGGATAAATTCGTGGAAATATAAAACCCTCCTAGATTAAACCAGGAAGAAATAGAAATAGAAACTGAACAGACCAATAACAAGCAGCAAGATTGGAATGATAATATAAAAATTGCCAACAAAAGAAAAGTCCAGGACCATATGGATTTACAGCTGAATTTTATAAGATATTCAAATAAGAATTGGTACTAATCCTCCTGAAACTATTCCGAAAGATAGAGAAAGATGGAATACTCCCTAAATCATTCTGTGAAGCCAGTGTCACCCTAATACCAAAACCAAGAAAGGACATAATAAAAAAAGAAATTACAGACTAATATCTTTGATGAACATAGATGTAAAAATCCTCAACAAAATACTAGCTAACTGAATCCAACAGCACATTGAAAAAAATAATACACCATGATTAAGTGGGTTTCATATCAGGGAGGCAAGGATGGTTTAACATAAGCAAGTAAATAAATAATGATACACCACATAAACAGAATTAAAAACAAAAATCACATGATCATCTCAACAGACACAGAGAAAGCATTTGACAAAATCCAGCATCACTTTATAATTAACACCCTCAGCAAAATCAGCATAAAGGGGACATAACTTAAGGTAAAAAAAAAAAAAAGCCATCTATAACAAACCCACAGCCAACATTCTACTGAATGGGAAAAAGTTGGAAGAATTCCCTCCGAGAACTTGAACAAAAGAAGGACGCCCACTTTTGCCACTTCTATTCAACATAGTACTAAAAGTTCTAGCCAGAGCAATCAGACAAGAGAAAGAAATAAAGGGCATTCAAATCAGTAAAGAGGAAGTCAAGTTGTCACTGTTGGCTGATGATAAAATTGTATACCTAGAAAACCCTAAAGACTCATCCAAAAGCTCCTAGATCTAACAAATGAATTCAGTAAAGTTTCAGGATAGGAAATAAATGTATACAAATTAGTAGCACTGCTATACGACAGCAGTGACCAACCTGAGAATGAAATCAAGAACTCAACCCCTTTTACAATAGCTGCCAAAAAATTAAAATACTTAGGAATACACCTAACCAAGGAGGTGAAAGACCTCTACAAGGAAGACTACAAAACACTGCCTGAAGAAATCATAGATGACACAAACAAAGGGAAATACATCCCATCCTCATGGATGGGTAGGATCAATATTGTGAAAATGACCATACTGCCAAAAACAATCTACAAATTCAATGCAATTCTCATCAAAATATCATCATCATTCTTCACAGAACTAAAAAAAAAAAATCCTAAAATTTATATGGTACCACAAAAGAGCCTGCATAGCCAAAGCAAGACTAAGCAAAAAGAATAAATCTGGAGACATCACATTACCCGAATTCAAACTATACTATAAGTCTTTAGTCACTAAAACAGCATGGTATTGGTATAAAAATAGGCACATAGACCAGTGCAACAGAATAGAGAATGCAGAAATAAGCCCAAATACTTACAGCCAACTGATCTTCAACAAAGCAAACAAAAACATAAAGTAGGGAAAGGACACCCTATTCAACAGATGGTGCTGGGATGGCTGGCAAGCCACATGTAGAAGAATGAAACTGGATCCTCATCTCTCAACAAAATCAACTCAAAAATCAACTCAAGATGAACCAAAGACTTAAATCTAACACCTGAAGCCATTAAAATCCTGGAAGATAACATCAGAAAAACCCTTGTAGACACTGACTTAGGCAAAGATTTCATGACGAAGAACCCAAAAGCAAATGCAACAAAAACAAAGATGAATAGATGGGACTCAATTAAGCTAAAAAATTTCTGCACAGCAAAGTAAATATCAGCAGAGCAAACAGACAACCCATAAACTGGGAGAAAATTTTCATAAACTATGCATTCTACAGAGAACTAATATTCAGAATCTACAAGTAACTCAAATAAATCAGCAAGAAAAAAAAATCCCATCAAAAAGTGGGCTAAGAACATGAATAGACAATACTCAAAAGAAGATATACACATGGCCAACAAACATGAAAAAATGCTCAACATCACTAATTATCAGGGAAATGCAAATCAAAACCACAATGCAATGCTGCCTTACTCCTGCAAGAATAGCCATAATTAAAAACTCAAAAAATAATAGATTTTGGCATGGAAGTGGTGAAAAGGGAACACTTTTACACTGCTGGTGGGAATATAAACTATTACAACCACTATGGAAAACAGTATGTTGATTCCTTATGAAACTAAAAGTACATCTACCATTTGATCCATACTTCTATCATCTATTATGCTAACAAGTCATTATTTGAAAAATACTTCTACTATTCATTATGCTAATTAAACAAATGTTTTGTGTTTATCTAAGATAAAGTTAGTTAAAGCCTTGCAGAAACTGCTTGTGGAAGGCAACCTTTCTGATCAAATGTTAATTGACAAAAATGGGAATGTGAATTTCTGATCAGGGTTAGTGACTACTCTTAGAATTTAGCCTAAATTACACACACACAGCCACACACACTTATAGCTCAAAAGAGATTGTAGGGCACGAGGTAATTATTTTTAATACTGGTAAGTATGTTAACTTTGGGAGGATTTAAAATTACGTATACAATTTTGCATCAGAGCAAAAGTACTTTATTGTGTGAATAAAGATGTGCATATTTGAAACTTTTTTCTTGTAATGTTTAATAAAATTTATCCTAGTAGAAAAAAGTGGGGAAATATGCATAATTTATTGATCAGAGTACCTATTAAAAATTTGTGACTTTTTTCTTGTATCAAAAATATAAGACAATTATATTGTGTTTTTAAAAAATGCACTTTAAACATAAGGACATAGATTTTCAAAAAAGGATAAAATGATGCATGATAAAAATGTTAATTATAGAAAAGCCAGTGGGACAATATTATTTTGAGGGAAAACAGATTTTAAGATATGAAGTATTATCAGAGATAAAGACTACAGTTTTTTTGTTTGTTTGTTTTTTGTTTGTTTTTTTGAGACAGAATCTCACTGTGTTGCCCAGGCTGGAGTTCATTGGTGTGATCTCGGCTCAGTGCAACCTTTGCAGGGACATGGATGTAGCTAGAAGCCATTATCCTCAGCAAACTAACACAGGAACAAAAAACCAAACACCACATGTTCTCACTTATATGTGGGAGATGAATGATGAGAACACATGGACACAGGGAGGGGAACAACACACACCAAGGCCTGTTGGGAGTGTAGTGGGAGGGAAAGCATCAGGATAAATAGCTAATACATGTGGGGCTTAATACCTAGGTGATGGGTTGATAGGTGCAGCAAACCACCATGGCACATGTTTACCTATGTAACAAACCTGCACATCCTGCACATGTATTCCCAAACTTCAAATAAAATTGAATAATAATAAAAACATGTCAGCATGTCTTCTTACCTACAAATGATCAGATTAGTTCCCCAGCAATGATTCTTAACCAAGCTGAAATGACAAACATAGAATTCAGAATCTGGATAGAAACAAATGTTATCAAGATTCAGGAGAAAGTTGAAACACAACCTAAGAATTCAATAAAATGATACAAGAGGTGAAATGAGAAAGATGGGAAGATGGAGCATTAGCAGCAGCAGCAGTGTGGAAGAGTGTGTGCACCTAGAGTATTTTTTAAGTTAATTTTTTGTCACTGATTTCTATTAGACTGGTGCAAAATAAATTGCTGTTTTTGGCATTGAAAGTAATGGCAAATAGCTTAATTTTACTGTTGTCAAAGTGAGTATCTTTCAAAATTTTGGCCCTTTGAATGTATTCAGACTTGCTTAAAGACTTGCTTTGAATGTATTCAGACTTGCTTAAAGACTTTGAATGTATTCAGACTTGCTTTCTTCTTTAAGAAAGAACCAAGCTGACCTATAGAGCTGAAACACTCACTACAAGAATTTCATAATACAATCACAAGTATTAATAACAGAATAAAACAAGCTGAGAAAAGAATCTAAAAGATTGAAAACTGATTCTTTGAATCATTTTAGTCAGACAAAAATAAAGAAAAAGAGAATGAACAAAACCTCTGAGAAATATGAGATTATGTAAGGAGACCAAATCTATGACTCATTGGCATTCTTGCAAGACAGTGAGAGAAAGGAAGCAACTTGGAAAACATATTTGAGGATATATAGTTCATGAAAATTTTTCCAACCTCATTAGGGAGGCCAACATTTAAATTCAGGAAATGCAGAGAACTTTACCACACAGGAAGACTACCTCAAGACACAGACTCATCAGATTCTCCAAGGTCAAAATGAAAGAAAAAACGTTAAAGGCAGCTAGAGAGAAGGGGAAGGTCACCTACAAAGGGACCCATATTAGGCTAACGGTGAACCTTTCAGCAGAAACCCTTCAAGCCAGATGAGACTGGAGGCCTATATTCAGTTTTTTTTTTTAATTCCAACAAAGAATTTCATATGCAGCCAAACAAAACTTTATAAGCAAAGGAGAAATAAGATCCTTTTCAGACAAGCAAATGCTAAGGAAATTCATTAACACCAGACCTGCTTTCAAGAGGTTCTTAAGAGAGTGCTCAATGTGAAAACAAAAGACCATTAGTGACCACCACAAAAACACACTTAAGTACATAGACCACTGACAATAAAAAGCAACTACACAAACAAGTCTGAATACCACCATGATGACAGGATCGAATCCACACATATCATTATTACCCTTGAACATAAATGGACTAAATACCCCACTTAAAAGCCACATAGTGGCAAATGGATAAAGAAGCAAGACCCAACTCTATGTTGTCTTCAAGAGACCAATCTCACATGCAAGGACACACATAGCCTCAAAGTACAGGTATGGAGAAAAATCTACCAAGGAAATGAAAAACAAAAAAGAAAGTACAGTTGCTATTCTAATTTCAGAGAAAACAGACTTTACAACAACAATGATCAAAAAAGATAAAGAAGGGTATTATATAACAGTAAAGGGTTCAGTTCAAGAAGAAGAACTTAACTATCCTAAATATATATGCACCTAACACAGGGTCACCCAGATTCATAAAGAAAGTTCTTAGAGACCTTCAATGAGACTAGATAACCACAAAATAATAGTGGGAGACTTCAACACCCCACTGACAGGATTGGACAAATCATCAAGGCAGAGAACTAAGACAGATATTCAGGCCCTGAATTTGGCACTTGACTAAATGGATCTAACAGACATCTACAGAACTCTCTATCCAAAAGCAACAGAATATACATCTCATCTGTGCATGGCACATACTCTAAAATTAACTACACAATTGGCCATATAATAATTCTCAGCAAATTCAGAAAAACCAAAATCATACCAACCACACTAACAGAACACAGTGCAATAAAAATGAACACCAAGGCTAAAAAGTTTGCTCAAAACCATACAATTACATAGAAATTTAAAACCTTGCTCCAGAATGATTTTTGGGTAAATAATGAAATTAAGACAAAAATCAAGACATTCTTTGGAATTAATAAAAGCAAAGACACAGCATACCAGAATCCCTGAAAAAGAGATAAAGCAGTGTTAAGAGAGAAGTTTATAGCATTAAATGCCCACATGAAAAAATTAGAAAGATCTCAAATTAATAACTGACCATGACACCTACAAGAACTAGAAAAGCAAGAGCAAACCAGCCCTGAAGCCAGCAGAAGACAAGAGATAACCATATCAGAGTGGAACTGAAAGAAATTGAGTATTGAAACAGATTTTTCTCCATACCTTTACTTTGAGGCTATGTGTGTCCTTGAATGTGAGATGGGTCTCTTGAAGACAACATAGAGTTGGGTCTTGTTTCTTTATCCAACTTGCCACTATGTGTCTTTTAAGTAGGGTATTTAGCCCATTTATGTTCAAGGTTAATATTAATATGTGTGGATTTGATCCTATCATCATACAAAAGATAAATGAAACCAGAAATTTGTTCTGTAAAATAAGATTGGTAGACCATTAGCTAGACTAATAAAGAGAAAAGAAGAGAAGATCGACATAAACACAATCAGAAATAAGAAAGGTAACATTACCACTCACCCCACAGGAGAAAAAAAAAGCCTCAGACATGATTACAAACACCTCTGTGCATACAAAATAAAAAACCTACAAGAAATTCATAAATTCTGGAAACATACAACTTCCCAAGATTGAACCAGGAAAAAAAGTGAAACCCTGAACAGATGAATGAGTTCCAAAATTGAATCAGTAACAAAATTCTACCATCCAGGAAAAGCCCTGTACCAGAGAGATTCACAGCCAAATTCTACCAGATTTATGAAGAGCTGGTACAAATCCTACTGAAAATATTTCAAAATATTGAGAAAAAGGGACTTCTCCTTAACTCATTTTATGAGGCCAGTGTCAGCCTGATACCAAAATCTGGCAGAGACACAACTAAAAAATAAAACTTCAGTTCAATACTCTTGATGAATATAAATGCAAAAATCCTTAGCAAAATGCTAACAAACCAAATCCAGCAGCACATCATAAAGCTAACCCACCAAGATCAAGTAGGCTTTGTCCCTGGGATGCAAGTTTGATTCAACATATGCAAATCCATATATGTGATTCATCACATAAACAGAACTAAACTAAAAAACCACATAATCAACTCCATAGATGCAGAAATACTTTTGATAAATTTCAACTACCCATCATGATAAAAACCCTCAACAAATTAGGCATTGAAGAAACATACCTCAAAATAATAAGGGCCATCTATGACAGTCCCACAGTCAATATCGTACTGAATGGGAAAAAGCTGGAAACGTTCCTCTTGAAAACTGGAATTAGAAAAGGATACTTACTCTCACCACTCCTATTCAACATAGTACTGGAAGTCCTATCCAGAGTAATGAAGCAAGAGAAAGAAAGAAAAGGCATCCAAACAACCAGAGAAGAAGCAAAACTATCTCTGTTAGCAGACAATATAATTTTATACTTAGGAAACCCTATAATCTCTGCCCCAAAGCTCCTAGATCTGATAAAACAACTTCAGCAAAGTCTCAGGATACAAAGTAAATGTGCAAAAATCAGTAGCATTCCCATACACCAATAATAACCAAGCTGAGAGCCAAATCAAGAATGCAATCCCATCCACAATAGCCCCAAAATGAATAAAATACTACAAATATAGCTAACCAAGAAAGCAAAAGATCTGTATAATGAGAATTACAAAACACTGCTGGAAGAAATTAGAAATGACACTCACAAATGGAGAAATATTCCATGCTCACGAATGGAAAGAATACATTTTGTTAAAATGGCAACACTGTCCAAAGCAATTTATAGGTTACATGCTATTCCTATCAAACTACCAACATTTTTCACAGAATTAGAATAAACTATTCTCAAATTCATTTGGAACAACAACAACAACAACAAAAGCCCTAACAGCCAACATAATCGTAAGCAAAAAGAAAAAAGCTGGTGGCATCACATTACTCAACTTTAAACTATATTACAAGGCTACAGTAATGAATATACCATGGTACTAGTACAAAAACAGACACCTAGACCAATGCAACAGAATAGAGAGCCCAGAGATCATGCTACACACCTATAACCATCTGATCTTCAACAAAATCAACAAAAACAAACAACGAGGAAAGGTCTCCCTATTCAATAACTAATGCTGAGTTAACTGGCTAGCCATATGTAAAAGATTGAAACTGGACCCCTTCCTTACACCATATACAAAAATCAACTTAAAGGTGGATTAAATACCTAAATGTAAAACCTAAAAATATAAAAACTCTAGAAGAAAAGCTAGGAAATGCCATTCTGGATATAGGTCCTAGCAAATATTTCATGATGAAGATGCCAAAAGCAAATGCAATAAAAACAAAAATTAATTAATGGGACCTTATTAAAGTAAAGAGCTTTTGCACAGCAAAATAAACTGCCAACAGAGTAAACAGAGAATTCACAGAACGGGAGAAAATATTTGCAAACTATGCATCTGACAAAGGTCTAATATCCACAATGTATAAGGAGCTTAAACAAATTAACAACTGGAAAACAAACAACCCTATAAAAAAGTGGGAAAATAGTATGAACAGACACTTCTCAAAAGAAGACATACATGTGGTCAAAAAGCATATAAAAATCCTCACCATCAGCAATACAATTTAGGACATAAGCATGGGCAAAGACTTAATGACTAAAACACCAAAAGCAATGGCAACAAAAGCAAAAATTGACAAATGGGATCTAATTAAACTAAAGAGCTTCTGCAGAGCACATGAAAATATGTTCAGTGTGAATAGGCAACCTACAGAATGGGAGAAAATTGTTGCAACCTATCCATCTGACAAAGGGCTAATATCCAGAATCTACAAAGAACTTAAACAAATTTACAAGAAAAAAACAACCCCATCAAAAAGTGGGTGAAGGACATGAGCAGACACTTCTCAAAAGAAGACATTTAAGCAGCCAACAAACATATGAAAAAAGCTCATCATCACTAGTCATTAGAGAAACGCAAATCAAAACCACAATGAGATACCATCTCACGCCAGTTAGAACAGCGATCATTAAAAAGTCAGGAAACAACAGATGCTGGAGAGGATGTGGAGAAATAGGAATGCTTTTACATAGTTGGTGGGAGTATAAATTAGTTCAACCATTGTGGAAGACGGTGTGGCCACTCCTTAAGGATCTAGAACCAGAAATACCATTTGACCCAGCAATCTTATTATGGGGTATATCCCCGAAGGATTATAAATCATTCTACTATAAAAACACATGCACATGTATGTTTATTGTGCCACTGTTCACAATAGCAAAGACTTGGAACCAACCCAAATGCCCATCACTGATAGACTGGATAAAGAAAATGTGGCACATATACACCATGAAATACTATGCAGCCATAAAAAAGGATAAGCTCATGTCCTTTGCAGGGACATGGATGAAGTTGGAAACCATCATTCTCAGCAAACTAACACAAGAACAGAAAACCAAACACCACATATTCTCACTTATAAGTGGGAGTTGAACAATGAGAACACATGGACACAGGGAAGTGAACACCACACACTGGGGCCTGTCAGGGGGTGAGGGGCTAGGGGAGGGACAGCATTAAGAGAAACACCTAATGTAGATGACAGGTTGATGGGTGCAGCAAACCACCATGGCACATGTATACCTATGTAATAAACCTGCACACTCTGTACATGTACCCCAGAACTTAAAGTATAATAATAAAAAAAAAATCCTCAACATCATTAATCATTAGAGAAATTCAAATGAACAGTCAAAACATAACAGATGCTTGTGAGGTTGCAGAGAAAAGAGACTTAATCAATGCTAGTGGCAATGTAAATTAGTTAATTCGGTTTGGAAAGCAGTTTGGCACTTTCTCAAGAAACTTAAAACAGAGTAACCTTTCAACCCTGCAGTCCCATTATTGAGTATATAACCAAAGGAATATAAATTGTTTTACCATGAAGACAAATGCACGTGTATGTTTATTGTGGTACTATTTACACTAGAAAAGACATGGAATCAACCAAAATGCTCATCAAAAGTAGGCTGAATAGACCGACATGGAATACTATATACACCATGGAATATTATATAGCATGGAATATACACCATGGAATATATACATCATGGAATACTAGATAGCCATAATACACCACAGAATACTATACAGCCATAAAAAACAAGATTATATCCTTTGCAGCAACATAAATGGTACTGGAGGCCATTATCCTAAGTGAACTAACACAGAAACAGAAAACCAAATACTGCATGCTGTCACTTATAAGTGGGAGCTTAACATTAAGTACACATGGACACAAAAAAGGGAGCAACAGACACTGTGGCCTACCTGAGAGTGGAGGGTGGAAGGAGGATGTGATTCTAAAAACTACCCAGCAGGTACCATGCTTATCATCTAGGTGACAAAATAATTTGTGTACCAAACTCTTGTGACACACAATTTACCTGTATAGCAAACCTGCATCTGTACCCCCAAATTGATGATAGTTTTCTTTTTACTGAAATGTCTAGTTCTATCAAATTTTTATTACTGAGCAATGTTATAGGCTAATAAACTGCAACTTGCTTGCTTCATTCAGGCAGTTACTCATTTATTTAAAAATGTTGAGTATCTGTTTTGTGAATCAGGAGGAAAAAAGAAAAACATATAAGAAACTGTCCTCAAGAAGTTCACAGTCCAGAAGGGGAAGCAAATAAATGAATATGTTCACTACAATACCATAGCGATTTGTGGTACAATAAAAAATACATTTGGTCTTTGTCCTTTCCCCACCCTCAATAAAGCTCCTAAAAATACTGAAACATTTGGAAATTAAACAACATGCTCTAATGACCATGGGTCCAAGAAGACCTCACGGTAGAAAATAGAAAATATTTTAAATTTAATATAATAAAAAAATTTAAATTTCTGGAACACATCTAAAGAGGGAAATGTAAAGCTTTAAGTACATATGTAATAAGAAAAGTAGGAAAGTGAATTAAACCTTAAGAAAACTAGAAAGTCAATTAGACCCCAAGAAAAATAGACTAAAGGAGGTTATAAAGACAAGAGCAGAAATTAGTGAACAGAAGAAAGAAACACAGTGGAAAAAATAAAAGCTTGTTCTTTGAAAAGTTTAAATTAATCACCTAGCAAGCCTTATTTAGGAAACAAGGAGAGAGAAAACATAAATTTTTAATATCTACAATAAAAAATGACATCTCTAAAGTGATATTTGCTCTGAAGGGCATGAAGTTTTTAAACTAGGATGGTTCCTAGATACAACTGATATGAGACTGGTTTTCTTTTTTTTCACACCTGCACGGACACCAGAGGAACCAGAGAAACTAGCTCCTATCTGGCAGTGTGAGCTACTGCAAGGACTACTGTAAGCTCTACTCACACAGAAGAGGTATACATTTGGTTGTCTCACTGGCAGCTGTGGCTCCTGCTATATATCTTTCTGAGTAAATCCCTGGCAAGGGTAGCCCTTGCTGTGTGTTGGCAAGACATACTTATAGCAGCTTAAAGACACAGTCACAAGCAAAAAGCTTCACAAAATTTCCAGTATGTGTGGGAGTGGGTAACCATAGCCAGGCTGGAAACAACATTCCAACGAAGTCAGCCTGTGCATGTTGGCATAGCATGACCTTCTACTGGAGTCTGACCAAAGTCCTCTGCTGGCATTGGTCTGAGAGGAATGCAAACATATCTTAGACTTCAATTGACTAAGTTTTTTTTTTTTTTTAAATCTAAGCCAAAGGATATGTACAAACCCTTATTTTTGAGTGACTAAGAAGGTACTTTCAAAATGAATAAAATTCCTAATTTACTGATGGTATATAAAAGGAACACTTAAATGACACTGTACCATGTTTGCTCTATTAAATGTTCTGTTGTATTTTTTGAAGTAAACTTACATTTGATCTTGAGGATACAAAGATCCCTGATCACTCTGAAAACTAACTGGCCAAAGAAAAGTCCAATTGGCTAAGGGACAAGAGAGGATATCAAATAAGTCTCATTAAATGATTAAAATTCTGGTGATTATAAAATGTATTAATTTGGTTTTTACTATATTGAAGATGTTAATGAAAGGTCATGGGAAGGTAGACTGGGGATAAATTATTTTCTGAATGAGACTTTTACCTTCAGACTTTTACCTTACCAGCTCTGGAAATAAAGATTACATGTGTCAATCATATAATTAAGCAATATTTACTACGGTTAAAATGAACTCTGATTGGTAAATTCCATCTGGACTTAGAGAGCTAGAAATACCTCACAAGAAGTCATATCTTTCAGATATCGTTTGTGTGGAATTCTTGTAACTCAGCAAGTCCCTTGTGGGAACCCTGGAAGGTATGCCTATGGAGTTATATTAAGCTTCTAAGGAGCATGAGGCTTTTAAGCCATTGCAGCTTTCACATTTTGTTCAATGTGAATCTTATTACTTCGAAACTGATCTGTTACTTGGAGAGTCAGAAAAAAATAACTCCTATGTGGCTGTGGGACTACTGCAGGGACTGCTGTAGGGGTCTACTTTTATAGGAGATAAACATCAGGCAAGCTGTGATGCTTGTCCATATCCTTTTGAGTAAATCTAAGGATTAACTGTGATTGTTTTGTTTTGTTTTGTTTTTTGGTTGGTTGGTTTTATTTTTGGTCAGTGGATACATACATATGGCATAGTTAAGTACAATTGCTTTTCTTATGTTCCATTGCTTTATAAACTCACATCCCATATACAGTCATCATTAAAATTTACTGACTGCCAGTACCAAATGTAGAAGCCTCCAACACTGTAAGAGCATGGCAAGATAGGCTTTAGGATGGGTCAGCCCTGACATTACTCACTGTGGAGTAGAAGCACTGAATTCTCTCTAGTTCTGTTTGAGAGAAGATTTCACCCACTGTCGCTCAATCACCAAATATGGAACAAGTCTTCTTTTGGCTTTGGCTCTCACTGTTCCTGGGAAGAGTTTCTGATTGGTGGAGGCAGAGCAGACAGTGAGTGGTCCAAAGTGACTTGATGGCCCCAAATGAGCCAACAGAACACCCAGGAATCCTACCCAGGCCAGGACCCCAGAGACAAAAGGCAAGAGCTGTTGCCAGCCACATGAGTCTTCATCAAAGCACAGTGGCACAGTTTTTACGATGGAATAGTTGAACCTGAATAAACCACAGGTGGAAAATTTCAAGATATGTATACAAAACAAAAGTAGAACTATAACCATAACATATTTAATGGTGAAACAAGCTTTTAAAAATCAAGAACAAGACAACAATATCTGCTATCATATTGGTACAAGTAGAATGTTGGGTCTAAGGACTAGAAAGACTCAAAACTGTCATTATTCACAAATTATGTCATCATAATAGAAAATCCAAAGGTCTTTATAGCCAAATTATTAGAACTAAAAAAATTTAGGAAGTTTTCCAAATTCAAAAATTATTTCACTTTTGTTTAATAGTGGCAAATTAAAAATACTCAGTAATAAATGAAAAAAAAATAATTATTGGTATGGTTTGGATTTGTGTCCCCACCTAAATATCACACCGAATTGTAATTCCCAGTGTTGAAGATGGGGCAAGATGGGTGGTGATTGGAACATGGGGGGTGGATTCTTCATGAAGAGTTTAGCACCATTCATGAACATGTAGTGCTGTTCTCACAAGATGTGGTTGTTTAACAGTGTGTAGCAATGGCCGGGCATGGTGGCTCACGCCTGTAATCCCAGCACTTTGGGAGGCCGAGGCAGGTGGATCGCTTGAGGCCAGGAGTTCGAGACCAGCCTTGCCAACATGGTGAAACACTGTCTCTTCTAAAAATACAAAAATTAGCCAGGCGTGGTGGTGCATGCTTGTAATCCCAGCTACTCGGGTGGCTGAGGCAGGAGAATGGCTTGAACCCGGGAGGCGGAAGTTGCAGTGAGCCGAGATCGCGCCACTGCACTCCAGCCTGAGTGACAGAGAGCAACTCCGTCTCAAAAAAAGTGTGTAGCACCTCCCCTCTCACTCTCTCTCTTGCTCCTGGTCTGGCCATGTAACATGCCTGCTCCCCCTTTCTGCCATGATTGGAAGTTTCCTGAGGCCTCTCTGAAGGAGAAGCCGCTATGCTTTCTGTACAGCCTGTAGACCCACAAGCCAGTTAAATTTCTTTATAAATTAGTCAGTCTCAGGTATTTCTTTATAGCACTGCAAGAATGAACTAATGCAAATATCTTCATGGAAAAAATTGTAAAACCTTACTAGATACCTAAATAAATCAAAAGAAATAGGATGTTGATGAATTGGAAGACATAGTGTTGTAAAGATGATGATCCTCTTCCAATTGATTTGTAGAGCTAATATTATCCAAATAAAAATGTCAAGAGTATGTTGTGAACTTGCCAAAAATATATGTAAAAGTACAAAGAGTTAGGAATAACCAAGATGTTTTGAAAAAGAAAAACAAGATGTATTAGTATCTGCTATTTCAGATATCAAAATTTTAAATGAAGCTATGTATTTAAGGCAGTGTTATTAAAATAGGAATAAACAAAACAGACCAAAAGAAAAAATAGAGATCTAGAATTTGACATGTGAACACATGGATTAGTGCTGTATGCTGGAGGAGGCATTGCAGAATACTGTAAAAATATTCTTTATTCAATAAATTATTTTACAGCAGATGAGTATTCACATAGATAATCTGGAAATTTACATTTCCTTCGCACTATACACAAAAATAAAATTTCAGGTTTCACCAAGTCCTGTGAAAAATAACTACAAACGTTTTAGAAGATAACATAGAAGACTATCCTCAAGACCTCAGGATAGGAAAGAATTTACTGCATAACACACAAAAAGCATTAATTATAAAGGAAAAGACTGATATATTCAACCACATTAATTTTAAGTACATACTTCATTAAAAGACATATTTAAGAAAAAGGTCAGTTGTGAAATGATAGAATATATTTGTAACACATATCTCTCGTTCAAGGATTAACCAGGCCCAACCCTGCTTAGCTTCCTAGATCAGACAAGGTCAGGTGTGTTCAGGGTGGTATGACTGTAGACTGCAACACGTATCTGACAAATGACACTGACATAGAATTTCTACAAATCAATTTTAAAAATACAGGCTACTCAATAGGAAGAAACAGAAAAATCAACATTTTATAAAATAGGAATTTAAATGGCCAAAAATGCATTAAAAGTGCTCATCCTTATTAGTTATCAGAGATTTGAAAGTTAAAACCGTAATGAGATATTATTACACATCAATGGATTAAAAATTATAAGTCTGACAATATCAGGGTCGGTAATGTGGAATAACAAGAACTATTTCACTGCTGGCAGAGTAGAAATTGGTATAATAACTTTGAAAAATTGTTTGGCATTATTTAGTAAAGCTGAACATACGTATATTTTAAACCTGAGCAATTTTATTCCTAGCTATATATGTAGAGAAACTCATGTACATGTGCAGCAGGATATATGTGTAGGAATGCTCACAATAGCACACTTCAAAGCAACAAAAAATTTAAAACCATCCAGTACTACCAATAATTTGCACAATGGAATTTTTTATATAGAAATGAAAACAAATAAATTAGAGCTACATGGAACCACAAGGGTGAATCTAACAAAGTAATTTTGAGCTAAACAAGCAAGAGCTAATATAGTTGTATGTTTCAATTTATGTGAAGCTTTTTCTCTGAAGGCTAAACTAGGGAAAGAGTACCAAGGAGTTTCTATTCTAGCCACATCTTTTTAAAGTTTTATTTTATTTTTAATTGATACATAATAATTTTACATATTTATGGAATAAAGTGTGATGTTTTGATACACGCAAACATTGTGTAACGATAAAATCAGATTAATTGCATATTTCCTCACCTGAAACATTTGCCATTTCTTTGTGGTGAAATATTTAAAAATCACTGGCCAGGCGCGGTGGCTCACGCCTGTAATCCCAGCATTTTGGGAGGCCGAGGCGGGCGAATCATCTGAGGTCAGGAGTTTGAGACCAGCCTAATCAACATGGAGAAACCCCCATCTCTACTAAAAACACAAAATTAGACAGGTATGGTTGTGCATGCCTGTAATCCCAGCTACTCTGCAGACTGAGTAGGAGAATCGCTTGAACCCGGGAGGCGGAGGTTGCGGTGAGCCGAGATCGCGCCATTGCACTCCCGCCTGGGCAACAAGAGCGAAATTCCGTCTCAAAGAAAAAAAAAATCACCTCTTCTAGCAATTTTTAATATACAATATATTATTGTTAACTATATTCACCCTACCGTTCAATGGGACTCTAGAACTTATGCCGCCTAACTGCAACTTTTTTTTTTTTTTTGAGACGGAGTCTCGCTCTGCCGCCCCAGCGGGAGTGCAGCGGCGTAATCTCGGCTCACTGCAAGCCCCGCCTCCCGGGTTCTTGCCATTCTCCTGCCTCAGCCTCCTGAGTAGATGGGACTAAAGGCGCCCACCACCGCGCCCGGCTAATTTTTTGTATTCTTAGTAGAGACGGGGTTTCACCGTGTTAGCCAGGAGGGTCTCGATCTCCTGACCTCGTGATCCGCCCGCCTTGGCCTCCCAAAGTGCTGGGATTACAGGCATGAGCCACCGCGCCCGGCCAACTGCAACTTTCTACGCATTTACCAATTCCTTCTCATCCTCCTCTCTCACACTCCCAAGACCCGGGTAACTACTATTCTACTCTCTACTTGTTCAATAACTTTTTTCAATTCCACATATGAGTGAGAACATGTGGTATTTGTCCTTCTATGCTTGGCTTATTTCATTTAATATAATGGCTTCAGGTTCATCCATGTTGTTGCAAATAACATTTTATTTTTTTATGGCCAAATAGTATTTATTTGTGTATAACTACCATGTTTTTTGTACCCATTTATCCATTGATGGACACTTAGGTTTATTACATATCTTGGCTATTGAGAATAGTGCTACAATAAACAAGGGATTACAGATTTTTTTTTTTGACATACTGATTTCATTTCCTCTGGATATATACTCAGAAGGAATGACTCAGAAGTGGGATTGCTGGATCATATGGTAGTTTGATTTCTAATATTTAGGAATTTCCATACTATGGTTCATAATGGCTGTACTAATTTATGTTTCCACCAACGGTGCGTCCTTTCTCCACATCCTTGCCAGCATTTGGTGGGTTTTTTTGGTTAGCCATTCTAAGTGAGGTGAGGTGACACTCACTGTGACTTTTTATTTTGTTTTGCATTTCTCTGATGATAGTGATGTTGAACACGTAAAAAATAAACCTATTAGCAATTTGTGTGCTTCTTTTGAGAAATATTTATTCAGATCTTTTGCCCATGTGTAATAAGATTTTTTGTTTTTTAGTTACTGACTTGCTTTGCAAATATTTTCTCTCATTCTATAGATTGTCTCTTCACTCTGTTGATTTTTTTCTTTGCTGTGCAGAAGCTTTTTAGTATATGAACCCATTTGTCTATTTTTGCTTTTGCCTGTGATTTTGAGTTCTTATCCAAAAAATTATTGCCCAGACCAATGTCATGAAGCAATTCTGTTATGTTTTCTTCTAGTATTTTCATAGTTTTTGGTCTTACATTTAAGTATTTAATCCATTTGAGTTCTTTTTTCGTATGTAGTTAGAGATAGGCATCTAGTTTCATTTTTCTGCACGTAGTTTGCACTCAGTTTTCTTAGCACCATTTATTAAAGAGGCTGTCCCTTTCCCCAATGTGTGTTATTGGTGCCTTTGTCAAAAATTATTTGACTATGAATGCATGGATTTATTTCTGGATTCTCTATTCTGTCCCAGTGGTCATGTGTCTGTTTATACGCTGGTATCATGCTGTTTTAATTACTATAATTTTGTAGAATATTTTGAGGTTTTGCCCCCAACTTTGTATTTTTTGCTTAAGATCTTTTTGACAATTTGGGGTCTTTTATAGTTCCATATATATTTTACATTTTTAAAATTTATGTGAAGAATGTAATTGGTATTTTTATACATATTGCATTAAATCTGTAGATCGCTTTGGATAGTATGGATATTTTAAAAATATTTTTCCAACCATGAACATGGTATATCTTTCCATTTATTTGTATCTTTCTCAATGCCTTTCATCAATGTTTTATCTTTTTCATTGCAGATATCTTAACCTCCTTGGTTAAATTTATTACTAGGTATTTTGGGGTAACTATTAAAAGTGGAATTGTTTTCATAATTTCTTTTTCAGATCATACATTATTAGCATATAGAAATACTACTAATTTTTGTATGTTGATTGTGTACCCTTCAACTTTACCAAATTTGTTTGTTAGCTCGAATAGGGTTTTTTCCCCCTGTGGAATCTTTAACTTAATGCGTTCAGAGTTTTTATCATGAAAGATGTTAAATTTCATCAAGTGCTTTTTCTGAGTCTTTTGAAATAATGATATAGTTTTTGCCCTCAATTTCATTGTCCATGTGTGCACAATGCTTCGTTCCCACTTATAAGTGAGAGGATGTGGTATTTGGTTTTCTCTTTCTGCATTACTTTGCTTAGGATAATGGCCTCCAGCTGCATCCATGTTGTTGCAAAAGACATGATTTCATACTATTTATGGCTGCATAGTATTCCATGGTGTATATGTACCACATTTTCTTTGTATGTGTGTTTAACTTTTTAAGTTAATTTTTATTTATAATTTTTGTGGGTACAAATGTAGGTGTAGACATTTGTATGTTACATGAAATATTTTTACATAGGCATGGAATGCATACTAATCACATCAGGGTAAATGTAGTACCCATCACCTCAAGCATTTATCCTTTGTGTTACAAATAATCCAATTCTATATACTCTGCATTATTTTAAAATGTAGAATTAAATTATTATTATTATTATTATTTTTGAGATGGAGTCTCACTCTTGTCGCCCAGGCTGGAGTGCAGTGAGTGGCATGATCTTGGCTCACTGCAATCTCCGCCTCCCCATTTCAAGCAATTCTCCTGCCTCAGCCTCCTGAGTAGCTGGGATTACAGGTGCCCGCCACCACGCCCAGCTAATTTTTTTGTAATTTTAGTAGAGATGGGGTTTCACCGTGTTAGCCAGGAGGGTCTCTATCTCCTGAACTCGTGATCCGCCCGCCTTTGCCTCCCAAAGTGCTGGGATTACAGGCATGAGCCACCGTGCCCAGCCTAAATTATTTTTGACAATAATCACACTGTTGCACTAGAAAATATTAGGTATTATTTATTCTTTCTAACTAATTTTATATTCATTAGTCACTCCACCTCCACCCTCACCTCCACTACTCTTCCCAGCCTCTGGTAACTATTCTTCTACTCTCTATCTCCGTGAGCTCAATTGCTTTAATTTTTAGCTTCCACACATAAGTGAGAACATGAAGTTTGTCTTTCTGTGCCTAGCTTATTTCACCTAACAAAATGATCTTCAGTTTCATCCTTTTGTTGTAAATGAGAGGATCTCATTCTTTTTTATGGCTGAATAGCACTCCATTATGCATATGTACATTTTCTTTCTTTTTTTTTCTTCAACTTTTATTTTAAGTTCAGCGGTATATGTGTAGGATGTGCAGGTTTGTTACATAGGTAAATGTGTGCCATGTTGGTTTGCTGCACAGATCATCCCATCACCTAGGTATTAAGTCCAGCATCCATTAGCTGTTCTTCCTGATGTTCTTCCTTATCCAACCCTCCCTACCCAGACTCCAGTGTGAATTGTTCCCCTCTATGTGTCCATGTGTTCTCATCATTCAGTTCCCACTTATAAGTGAGAACGTGCAGTGTTTCGTTTTCTATTCCTGCATTAGTTTGCTGAGGATAATGACTTTCAACTCCATCCATGTTCCTGCAAAGGACATAAACTCATTCCTTTTTATGGCTGCATAGTATTTCACAGTATATATGTACCACATTTTCTTTATCCAGTCTATTATTAATGGACATTTGGGTAGATACCATGACTTTGCTGTTGTGAATAATGCTGCCATAAACATACACATGCACGTATCTTTATGATCGAATGATTTATATTCCTTTGGGTATATGCCCAGTAATGGGATTGCAGGGTCAAATGGTATTTCTGCCTCTATTTCTTTGAGGAATCACCACACTGTCTTCCACAATGGTTAAACTAATGTACACTCCCACCAACAGCATTAAAGCATTCCTTTTTCTGCACAACGTCAGCAGCATCTGTTGCTTTTGGCTTTTCAATAATCACCATTCTGACTGGCATGAGATGATATCTCATTGTGATTTTGATTTGCAAATAATGATCAATGATGTTGGGCTTTTCTTCATATGATTGTTGGCTGCATGTATATCTTATTTTGAGAAGTGTCTGTTCTAGTCATTTGCCCACTTTTTAATGGGTTTGTTTGTTTCTTGTATATTTGTTTAATTTCCTTTTAGGCTCTGGAATATTAGACCTTGGTCAGATGAATAAATTGCAAAAATTTTCTCCCATGCTGTAGGTTGTCTGTTCACTGTGATAGTTTCTTTGGCTGTGCAGGAGCTTTTTATTTTAATTAGATCCAATTTGTCAATTTTTGCTTGTGTTACAATTGCTTTTGGCATTTTTTGTCATGAAATCTTTGCCCGTGCTTACGTCCTGAATTGTATTGCCCATATTTTCTCCTAGGGCTTTTATAATTTTGGGTTTTACATTTAAGTCTTTAATCCATCTTGTGTTAATTTTTGTATATGGTATAAGAAGGGGGTCCAGTTTCAGTTTTCTGCATACGGCTAGCCAGTTCTCCCAGCACCATTTATTAGATAGGGCATACTTTCCCCATTGCTTATTTTTGTCAGGTTTGTCCAAGATCAGATGGTTGTAAGCATTTGGTCTTATTTCTGAGTTCTCTATTCTGTTCCATTGGTCAGTGTGTCTGTTCTTGTACCAGTACCATGCTGTTCTGGTTACTGTAGCCTTGTAGTATAGTTTGAAGTTGGAAAGCATGATGCCTCCAGCTTTGCTCTTTTTGCTTAGGATTGTCTTGGTTATTTGGGCTATTTGTTTGTTCCATGTGAATTTTTAAATACTTTTCCTCTAATTCTGTGAAGAATGTAATTGGTAATTTGATAGGAATAGCATTGAATCTATAAATTACTTTAAGCATTATGGCCATTTTCACAATATTAATTCTTCCTATCCATGAGCCTGGAATGTTTTTCCATTTGTTCATGTCCTCTCTGATTTCTTTGAGCAATGATTTGTAGTTCTCTTTGAAGAGGTCCTTCACTTCCCTTGTTAACTGTATTCCTAGGTATTTTATTCTTTTTGTAGCAATTGTGAATGGAAGTTCATTCATGATTTGGCTCCCTGCTTGCCTGTTGTTGGTGTATAGGAACGCTGGCAATTTTTATACATTGACTTTGTATTCTGGGATTGCTGAAGTTGCTTATCAGCTTAAGAAGCTTTTGGGCTGAGACTATAAGGTTTTCTAGATATAGTGTATTAGTCTGTTTTCATGCTACTGATAAAGACATACCTAAGACTGGGCAATTTACAAAAGAAAGAGGTTTAATTGGACTTGCAATTCCACATGGCTGGCGAGGCCTCACAATCATGGCAGAAGGCAAGGAGAAGTGAGTTGTGTCTTACATGGGTGGCAGCAGGCAAAGAGAAAGTTTGTGCAGGGCAACTCCCATTTTTTAAAACCACCAGACCTCATGAGACCCATTTACTATCATGAGAACAGCATGGGAAAGACCTGCCCCCATAATTCAATCATCTCCCACCAGGTCCCTCCCACAACATGTGGGAATTATGGGAGCTACAAGATGAGATTTGGGTGGGAACACAGAGTCAAACCATATCATTCCACCTGGCACCTCCCAAATCTCATATCTTCACATTTCAAAACCAATCATGCCTTCTCAACAGTCCCCCGAAGTCATTAACTCAAAAGCCCACAGTCCAAAGTCTCATCCAAGACAAGGCAAGTCCCTTCCACCTATGAGCCTGTAAAATCAAAAGCAAGTTACTTGCTTTTTAGATACAATGGGGATACAGGTATTGGGTAGATACAGCCATTCCAAATGGGAGAAATTGGCCAAAACAAAGGGACTACAGGCCCCATGCAAGTTTGAAATCCAGCAGGGCAGTCAAATCTTAAAGCTCCAAAATGATCTCCTTTGACTCCATGTCTCACATCCAGGTCACACTGATGCAAGAGGTAGGTTTCCATAGTCTTGGGCAGCTCCAGCCCTGTGGCTTTGCAGGGTACAGCCTCCCTCCCTGCTGCCTTCATGGGCTGGTGTTGAGTGTCTGCAGCTTTTCCAGGCACACAGTGCAAGCTGTCAGTGGATCTACCATTCTGGGGTCTGGAGGATGGTGGCCCTCTTCTCACAGCTCCACTAGGTGGTGCCCCAGTAGGGACTCTGTGTGGGATTTCCCACCCCACATTTCCCTTCTGCATTGCCCTAGCAGAGGTTCTCCATGAGGACCCCACCCCTACAGCAAACTTCTGCCTGGGCATCCAGGCATTCCCATACATCTTCTGAAATCTAGGCAGAGGTTTCCAAACCTCAATTTTTGACTTCTGTGCACTCACAGGCTCAACACCACATGGAAGGTGCCAAGGCTTGAGGCTTGCACCTGTGAAGCCATGGCCCAAGCTCTGCATCAGCCTCATTCAGCCATGGCTGGAGTGGTTGTGACACAGGGCACCAAATCCCCAGGCTGCACACAGCACAGGGACCCTGGGCTCAGCCTATGAAACCACTTTTTTCCTGTTAAACCAATGGTCCTGTGATGGAAGGGTCTGCCACAAAGGTCTCTGACATGGCCTGGAGACATTTTTCCCATTGTCTTAGTGATTAACACTTGGCTCCTTGTTACTTATGCAAATTTTTGCAGCAGACTTGAATTTCTCCTCAGAAAATAGGATTTTCTTTTCTATTGCATTGTCAGGCTGCTAATTTTTCAAACTTTAATGCTCTGTTTCCCTTTTAAAACTGAATGCCTTTAACAGCACCCAAGTCATCTCTGAAATGCTTTGCTGCTTAGAAATTTCTTCTGCCAGATAACCTAAATCATCTCTCTCAAGTTCAAAGTTCCACAAATCTCTAGGGCAGGGGCAAAAATGCTGTCAATCTCTTTGCTAAAATATAACAAGAGTCACCTTTGCTCCAGTTCCCAACAAGTTTATCATCTCCACCTGAGACCACCTCAGCCTGGACCTTATTGTTCATATCACTGTCAAGATTTTTGTCAAAGCCATTCAACAAGTCTCTAGAAAGTTCCAAACTTTCCCACATTTTCGTGTCTTCTTCTGAGCCCTCCAAACTGTTCCAACCTCTGCCTGTTACCCAGTTCCAAAGTTGCTTCCACATTTTCGGGTATCTTTTCAGCAACACCCCACTCTACTGGTACTGGTTTACTTATTAGTCCATTTTCACATTGCTGATAAAGACATACCTCAGACCAGGCCATTTACAAAAGAAAGCGGCTCAATTGTGATATGGCTCTGATGACTGGAGGAACACCAGGGTTCTTGGTCTTCCACTGATTTAGATAAAATGACATGGACACACATGGAGTGGTTTTAAGAAGTGGAGAGTGTTTAATAGGCAAGATAGAATAAAGCAGCTCCCCTGTGTAGAGACAGAAGGAGGGGTGGAAAATTGTCGGTTATATTGGAGGCTTCAGGAGGCAGTGTCTGATTTGCATAGGGCCCAGGGGATTGGTTTGACTAGGTGTGTCATTTACGTAGCCCGTGAAAAACCTGGCCCTCCCACCTTAGCCTTTTAATATGCAAATGCAGGGGGCCATGATGTTTTGAACACATAGTGTTATCTGGAGGTGGCCATGACACGTGGCACACCTGGTGACAAGAAGAAGAAGGCAGGAATGGCCATATTGGGTGAACCCAGTTTTTAATGGTCAGCATTTGCATATCAAGGCTTGCCAGCCTAGCTCTTTAAGCCACCTTTCTGTTAGAAACGAAATGGTTCAGAGGTTGCTTCTTATTACAGGAAAATTTCCACCAAGAATCTTTGCCCTTTCTAGCTGCCTAAAAATTATTTCGTAATTACTCCTGTCTTATTCCCTCCCTCAAGAGAAGCAAACCTAACCGCTTTTAGGGGGTGTTGGATGATGATTCTTTCTGGCTACTTCCTGCTGAAAAGGGGTGTCATGTAGGGGAACAGCAGTCGGGCCTTCTCTTAGGTTGATTTAAGGGTTTTTGGAAGAATGGCATGTCCATGTATGGCTCTGCTTGCAGCACTGTTTGGACTTTTATTGCTTCTAGGCAAAAAGAGATAAATTTTACAAGAAGGTTTAAAGATAGGGTTAGAAGGTGAGCATTAAGATGACCACTGCTAGTGGGTGTCCCATAGGCCATAACTGACAGTAGAGTTTGACACGTTAGTTGCACCAATGAATTGCAATACCGGTTTTCCTCCACTAGATGTCGCTGTACATTACCAGAAACGTTAACATAAAAGTAACATTTTCCTTGAGAAAAGCATACATTTCTCCTTGGCTTGCCATTAGAGAATAACTTTAGGCTTAGCCATTTTTATAACTTGCAATATGCTTGGGAGAGATACGTTATTGGGTGGCTAAAATACCTTTAGCGTTAATCTGGACAATTCCTTTCCTTTAATTATTAAAATCTTTTATGACTTTCACAGACCCTCTAACAACACACTTAAACTTTTTGACTTGTCCTAAACATCCATCCTTTAAATAACCAGTTATTTCCTTTTAGGACAAGTGTTTACCGTAAAAAATTCTTTCCTATATAAAATCTTTTTCTTTATAACCTTCTTTCCATAATTTAGAGTGCATTATATTATTAATTTTCAATAAAAAGTCTTATTAAACTTAATGATAGTAAAACTTTTATGCTTGCTTCTTATCCATAACTATTACTCCTGCTATAAGCAAAACAACCTTTACTAAATTTTTCTTGCAATTATTAATCCTACTATACCACAAAACAGGCATAGTAAATAATTTCTGTTTAAAACTTTACTTGCCAAGATATAACATTTCCCTTTGGGGATCTACAAAGTTACAAATGAAATTCCATGTATAATTAAATCTCCCTGCAAATATGAGTTAAAAAGAAGTTTTACTATTTAGTGGCAAATTTTGAGAGGAAAGGGTAGAAATAATAAAAGGTATCTGGTGAGGTAGGAGTGGGACTGAATAAGATGAGTAGACCTCACCCAGTTACTTACCTTTTATAATTTTCAGCTTAAGATCTTCTATTTCTTAACATTGATATTCAGGACGTTCCTCTGGGCTGTCAGGGGTTGTTCCCTTAGCTCTTCAGGCTTTGACTTGAGTGCGATGTACCCAGGAGTTGATTCCTGTAACTTTTACTGCCTAGGGGGTTGAAAGAAGAACAGGGCAGGGCCCTTCCCAGCTTGGCTTAGGGAAGGAGACAGAGATGAGAATTTTTCCTAATACCAAATTTCCTGGGTTAAATAAAGTTTGTTCTATTTCCTGGGGTTGGGCTTCTGCCAGTTGTGCTAATTCCTGTTGGAAGTGAGCTAGAGAGGTTACATGCTTAACCAATTTAGAGATTTCCTGCGTGAAAACAACCTTTGAACACAGTGATAAGTTTTGTCCTTTCCCAAGTGAAAAGTTTGGTGAAGGATTTTAAGGACTTTTCATTGGCTGGAGCCTGGCAAATGGAGTTTGCCATCCTTTGACTAGCCATTCTGAGGGCTGGGAAGAATGCTCTCGACAAGTGGCCTATTTTATTTTTGCAGGGGAATACTAAGGTTTAATTTCTTTTATGGAGCCTTCCTAGATTAGAAGGGGCTTGAGGTGCGTTGATGACTTAAGGCTTCCTTGCCTTTAACTTAGCTGCCTGATTAGCCTAACCTATTTTCTTTGGCTACCTCATTTGTTCCCTTTTGATATTCCTTACAACGCATCCCTGCTATCTGTCATGGAACAAAAACTGAGGATAATAACCTGTTAATTTTCTGGTGATATTTTATAGGAGATCCATTGGTGGTAAGAAAATATTTTTTCTTTTAAATGGCAGCATGAGCATGGAGAACTTAGAAAGCGTACTTGGAGTTAGTATAAATGTTAGCTTTCTTTCCCTTGCTTAATTCATGTGGTCTTGTAAGAGCTATTAGCTCAGCTAATCGAGCACTGTGTTTGGAGAAAGTGACTTACTACTTATCCTGCCTTATGTACTTCTTGCTCTATTGGCTGTTTGCTAAGAGCTCCCCCTAGAGGACAGTGATCCTGCCACATCATGTGGAGTGTAAACAGTGAAATTATTTCCTAGGGTTGACTTGGAGGCTTTTCTGACTAGTAAAGCTATCATGACAATGGCTTCGAAGCATGTGTAAACAATAGGTCCTCCTAGCTGTAACTAAGGTTGAGAAAAATATTGGATTCGAGTTATTCCTGAGATGCCCCTTAGGGTCGTGCTATGGGAAGAGTGGAGGCCTGATTAGAGAGGAGAAAAGAGAGAGACTGGCTCTAGTGTTTAGCAGGAGGATTACTTTCCTTCCTTTAATTTCTGGAATAACCCAGTACTCCAGTGCTATAATGGCAGTTTGAGCCACTGGAGCTGGGGTTTGAGCCCTGGGACCCATCAGTCCTGCTGGATCATCTGTGAGACTGGTCTTGCACCCAGTGACCTCCATCTCTGGGGATAGTTCCATCTCCAGTGGTTTCCGTTACAGGCTGGACAGGGTTGAGGTGGCTTCATCTTGCTGCCTGGGCATTCCTTTTTAAAATGTCCTGGATTGCCACGACGATAGCAACTGGTGGATGCACCTTGGGGATCCTGGACTTTGCAGACCTGCAAAGCTGCTGCTAGAGACTTTGTCCTTCTCCTGAGCATTCTCTTTTTCTTTTGGGTCTCCTCCTGGTCCCTATGATAAAAGACTGTAATGGCCACCTTCAGGAGGTTTTCTAAGGTGCTATTTGGTCCTATAGCTTGCTTCTGTAGTTTCTTCCTGATATCAGGAGCTGCCTGTGTAATAAACTTGTCCTTCAGGATGAGCTGTCCTTCAGCTGCATCAGGAGTTGAAGAGGTGTGCTCCATTAGCGCCTCTCTCAGCCTTTCCATAAAGGCTACAGTATTCTCATCTGGATTTTGGTTTATTATAGACAATTTAGAATAATTGAGAGGTTTGGCCCTGTTTTTTGTAGGCCTTCTAAAATTCATATTAAAAAATACTTCCTTTTCCATTCATCTCCTGAGTTATTGGGGTTCCATTTAGGGTTGTTAAGGGGAACTGCTTCCTTCCCAATTGGGAATGGTG
This sequence comes from Pan paniscus, assembly GCF_029289425.2. Lineage (NCBI taxonomy): Eukaryota > Metazoa > Chordata > Mammalia > Primates > Hominidae > Pan > Pan paniscus. Next base: position 116,013,740 of record NC_073249.2, read on the forward strand.
TTCCTGCTTTTTCTTTGCTTTCCCTATCTGCTTTCTTTCTTCTTGGTGTATTATAGGAGATATATTGCTACCTGAATTAAATTTTGGAGAACTTCTTATATACCTATTGGGGTCATCAGAAAATCAGCCTAAGTTTTTGCTTTATTTGCCTAAGGTTCTGTAATGAGAAGGGAACTTGAAGGGGCCCCAAATAAGGGGGATCCTCAGATGGCTCCCAAGAAAGTTGCTTCCCTAACTTTTGGGGAACTATTTTCCCCAGGTCTGCCCAATATGATTGCTAAAAGAGCTGGGTTGATCTTACAATGCTTGAAAAGGTTTAGTAAAAATACCATGCCCTTGTGCAAAAGAAAATGAGTTGCTTTTCTCTTCAAAGTCCTGATGATAAGGAAGTTACAGTGTTTCAGAGTGCACTCCAGAGGGGTGAAAGCTGAAGATAATCTGTTACCCATCTAGAAAAAGAAGCAACAATAAAAGTGTCCTCTTAGTCTCCTTCCTTTCCATATGACCCAGGGTAGAGAAGAAGACTGTGGGAGCATCCGCCAACTGTTTTCCCTCCCTGGTTCCTGGATTCCAGCACCATGTTAAATGTGCTGCCCATGGTGGAAGGCGTGGTCCGCCAAGCCATGGAACTGGATGAACTGAGTGATGGGACTAACCACGCTTTACCCATGCAGCCTTAGTTTATCTGCCTCATGTGATTCCCCTTTGAATTCCTAAACCTGTGTGATCTGCCTGGCTCCCTGAAAAACAGATCTCCAGAGAGACTGTGTCACTTTTGGGCAAGGCTCCTTTAATGCGGCAATGTGCTAGACTGGCTGCTTATTATGGCCCATGCTAAAGCATTTACCCTAGAAACATGGTTCCGGTTAACTTCCATACTTAAAATCTCCTTACTAATGAATTAATTTAGGCACTGTTGGCTTAGAAATACCATGTTCTTGACAGAGAAACCATAGAGAGAGAGAGAGAGAGATGTTTATTGAGTTACTGCCTGCCACAATTTGCGATCTTTCCTAACAGACCTGTTTCCCTGAACTGTAAAAATTCCATACATGTCATACAGAGAGAGTAAGAGAGCACAGATAGAAAGAGAAAGAAAGTTTGGCAACAAGATAGCAGGAAGAGAGGCTCAAGAGTAAAGGACAGATTTGAGGTTAAGATTCACTCCTAATACTCACCACTCTGATGAATGAATTCCCAGCCAATGCATCAAAATGATATGGCTCCAATGACTGGAGGAATACCAGGGTTCTTGGAGTTGCACTGATTTAGATAAAATGGCATGGACACATGTGGAGTGGTTTTAAGGAGTGGAGAGTGTTTAATAGGCAAGAAAGAATGAAGAAGCTCCCCTGTACAGAGACAGAAGGAGGGGGGCTCCAAGCCAAGAAAGGGAACCCCATGTGTGGCAGAAAAATGGTAGGTTATATTGGAGGCTGGAGAAGGCGGTGTCTGATTTGCATAGGGCCCAGGGGATTGGTTTGACTAGGGGTGTCATTCGTGTAGCCCATGAAAACCCTCACCCTCCCACCTTAGCCTTTTAATATGCAAATGCAGGCCATCATGATATTCTGAACACATGGTGTTATCTGGAGGTGGCCATAACACTTGGCACACCTGGTGACAAGAAGAAGGCAGGAATTGCCATATTGAGTGAACCCAGTTTTTAATGGCTGGCATTTGCATATCAAAGCTTGTCAGCCTAGCTCTTTAAGCCACCTTTCTGTTAGAAAATAAATGGTTCGGAGGTTCTTATCACAGGAAAATTTCCACCAAGAACCTTTACCCTTTCTAGCTGCCTAAAAATTATTTCTTAATAAATCCTGTATTAATTGGACCTACAGTTCCACATGGCTGGGGAGGCCTTACAATCATGGTGGAAGGCAAGGAGGAGCAACTCATGTCTTCCATGGATGGCGGCAACCAAAGAGAAGGCTTGTGCAGGGCAACTCCCATTTTTTAAAACCATCAGATCTCATGAGACCCATTCACTATCAGGAGAACAGCACGGGAAAGACCTGCCCCCATAATTCAGTCATCTCCTAGCAGGTCCCTCCCACAACACGTGGGAATTATGGGAGCTACAAGATGAGATTTGGGTGGTGACACAGAGCCAAACATGATCATGTAGGTCATGTCATCTGCAAACAAATATAATTTGACTTTTTCTGTTTCTATTTGAACACTTTTATTTATTCCTCTTGCCTGATTGTCGTGGGCAGAACTTCCAATACTATGTTGAATAGGAGTGGTGAGAAAGGGCATCCTTTTCTTGTGCCAGTTTTCAAGGGGAATGCTTCCAGCTTTTGCCCATTCAGTATGATATTGGGTGTGGGTTTGTCATATATGACTTTTATTATTTTGGGGTATGTTTCTTCAATACCTAGTTTATTGAGAGTTTTAACATGAAGGGATGTTGAAGGCCTTTTCTGCATCTGTTGAAACAATCCTGTGTTGTTTTTTTTTCTTTAGTTCTGTTAATGCGATGAATCACATTTATTAATTTGCATATACTGAACCAGCCTTGCATTCCAGGGATGAAGCCAACTTGATCATGGTGTATAACCTTTTTGATATACTGCTGGATTAAGTTTGCCGGTATTTTATTAAGGATTTTTGCATCAATGTTCATCAAGGATATTGGCCTGAAGTATTCTTTTTTTGTTCTTGTATCTTTGCCAGGTTTTGGTATCAGGATGATGCTCACTTCATAGAATGAGTTACTGAGGAGTCCCTCCTTTTCAGTTTTTTGGAATAGTTTCAGTAGAAATAATATCAGCTCTTCTTTGTACCTCTGGTAGAATTCTGCTGTGAATCTGTCTGGTCTTGGGCGTTTTTGGTTGGCAGGTTGTTTATTACTGCCTCGACTTCAGAACTCATTATTGGTCTATACAGGGATTAAATTTCTTCCTGGTTCAGTCTTGGGGGAGTTTATGTGTTCAGGAATTCATCCATTTCTCCTAGATTTTCCAGTTGATGTTCACAGAGGTGTTTATTTTATTCTCTGATGGTTGTTTATATTTCTGTGGGGTCAGTGGTACTATCCCCTTTATCATTTCTGATTGTGTTTATTTGATCATTCTCTCTTGCCTTCTTTATTAGTCTAGCTAGCAGTCTATTTTATTAATTTTTAAAATTATTAAGCAGCTCCTCGATTTGTTGATTTTTTGAAGGGCTTTTTGTGTCTCCATCGCTTTCAGTTCAGCTCTAATCTTGGTTATTTCTTGGCTTCTGCTGGCTTTGGGTTTGTTTGCTCTTTGTTCTCTAGTTCTTTTAGTTGTGATGTTAGGTTGTTAACTTGAGATCTTTTTAGCTTTGTGATGTGGCATTTAGTGCTATAAATTTTCTCCTTAATACTGCTTTAGCTGTGTCCCAGTGATTCTGATATGTTGTCTCTTTGTTCTCATTAGTATTAAAGAACTTGATTTCTACCTTAATTTCATTGTTTACCCAATAGTCATTCAGGAGCAGATTGCTCAATTTCCATGTAGTTGTGTGGTTTTGAGTGAATTTCTTAATTTTGAGTTCTAATTTGATTGTGCTGTGGTCTGAGGGACTATTTGTTATGATTTCAGTTCTTTTACATTTGCTGAGGAGTGTTTTACTTATGATTATGTGATCAGTTTTAGAGTAAGTGCCATGTGGTGATGAGAGGAATGCATATTTTGTCGTTTTTGTGTGAAGAGTTCTGTAGATATCTATCAGGTCCACTTGATCCAGAGCTGAGTTCAGGCCTTGATATCTTTGTTAAGTTTCTGTCTCAGTTACCTGTCTAATATTGACAGTGGGGTGTTAAAATCTCCCACTATTATTGTGTAGGAGTGTAAGTCTCTTTGTAGGTATCTAAGAATTTGCTTTACGAATCTGAGTGCTCCTGTATTGGGTGCATATATATTTAGGATAGTTAGCTTTTCTTGCTGAATTGGACCCTTCTCTTTGGAGCCATGAGCTGTGCTGCCTGGGTTGTGGGGATAAGTGGTGAAAGCACTCCTTTAGCTGTTCTCTCTGGTGTCTCAGTAAATCATATGCCTCAGAAGTCCGCTGGCTTTGAGCTTTTCTCTGCAGTAGGACTTGCCCAGGAATTGCAATTTTTGTGCCATAGACTGCCCTTTAAGTTTATTTACAGCCCCAGAGCATTTCAGCTCATGGTAGTGAGGCATGCCAGAATTTAAGTTCTGACTACTGGGATGGGTGATATCCCCCTGGCTACAGCTGGTTTAAGTTCTTTCTCCATGGGCAAGTATCAGCTTAGATCAGCATGGTTTTGCTTTCCCCTGTGACAGGGCAGCACTGAGTTGAATGCAAAGTCTCGATTACTGCACTCTTTATCTCCCCCATGCACAGCTTTCTCCATGACCTGCGGCCTCTGCAGGAGGAGTGGGGGAGGGGTGGAATGGACAATTCAAGACTACCTTGTTTACCATCTTCAGTGCCTTTAGTGACGTGAAGTTAAAATCAGGTACTGTGAGTGCTCACCTGATTTTCTGTTCTTATGAAGGGTGCTTTTTTGTGTAGATGGTTTAATTTGGCGTTCCTTCAGGGTGATGGTCAGTGGGGCCTTCTGTTTCACCATCTTGTCCCACCCTATGTCTTTTACCACATTTTCTTTATCCAGTCTACCATTGATGAGCATCTGCGTTGATTCCATGTCTTTGCTATTATGAATGTTGCAGCAATTAACATATGGGTGCATGTATCTTTATGGTAGAACAATTTATATATACCTTTGGGTATATGCCCAATAATGTGATTGCTGCATTGAATGGTAATTCTGTTTTATGTTCTGTGAAAAATCACCACATTGCTTTCCACAGTGGCTGAACTAATATACATTCCCAACAGCAGTGTATAAGTGTTCCCTTTTCCCTGCAACCTTAACAAGACCTGTTATTTTTTGCCTTTTAAATAATAGTTTTTCTACTGGTGAGAGATGGCATCTCTTGTGGTTTTGATTTGCATTTTTTTCTGGTGACTAGTGATGCTGAGCATTTTTTCATGTTTCTTGGCCACTTTTGAGGTGTCTGTTAATGTCCTTTGCCCACTTTCTAATGGGGTTAATTTTTTTTTAATCAGTTGTTAAGTTCCTTATAGATTCTACACATTAAACCTTATTTGGATGCATAGCTTGCAAATATTTTCTCTCATTCTGCAGATTGTCTTTTTACTCTGTTTATAGTTTCTTTTGATGTGAAAAGGCTCTTTAGTTTAATTAGGTCCCACTTGTCTTTTTTGCTTTATTTTGTTGCAGTAGCTTTTGGGGACTTAGCCAGAAATTCTTTCCCAAGGCTAATGTTGAAAAGAGTATTTCCTAGATTTTCTTCTAGGATATTTATGGTTTGAGGTCTTACATTTAAATTCTTAATCTATTTTTAATTAATTTTTGTATCTGGTGAAAGGGAAAACATATGGATCCATTTTCAATCTTCTGCTAGCCAGTTATCCAAGCACCATTTATTGACTTGGAGTCCCTTCCCCTTTGCTTGTTTTTGTTGGCCTTGTTGAAGATCAGATAGCTGTAGGTGTGCAGCATTATTTCTCATTTTCTATTTTGTCCCATTATGTCTGTTTTTGTACTACTACCAAGCAGTTTTGGTAACTGTGGCTTTATAGTATAAAGTCAGGTAATGTTATGTCTCTGGCTTTACTCTTTTTGCTTAGGATTGCTCTGTCTATTTAGGCTCTTGTGGATCCATATAAATTTTAGAATAGTTTTTCTAATTTTGTCAAGAATAATATTGGTAGTTTGATAAGAATATCATTGAATCTGTAAATTGGGCAGAATGGCCATTTTAATGATATTGATTCTTCCAATCTATGAGCATGAAATGTTATTCCATTTATTTGCATCATTATCTCTGATTTCTGTTTCGTTTTGTTTTGTTTTGTTTTTGAGACGGAGTCTCTCTCTGTCACCCAGGCTGCAGTGCAGTGGCCTGATCTCGGCTCACTGCAAGCTCCGCTTCCCGGGTTCACGCCATTCTTCTGCCTCAGCCTCCCGAGTAGCTGGGACTACAGGCACCCGCCACCACGCCCAGCTAATTTTTTTGTAATTTTAGTAGAGACGGGTTTTCACCGTGTTAGCCAGGATGGTCTCGATCTCCTGACCTCGTGATCTGCCCGCCTTGGCCTCCCAAAGTGCTGGGATTACAGGTGGGAGCCACTGGCCTCTCTGATTTCTTTCATGCGTGTTTTGTAGTTCTCCTTTTAGAGATCTTTTACTCCCTTTGTTAGGTGTATTTCTAGGTATTTCTTTTTTGTGTGGCTATCGCAAGTGAAATTTTGTCCTTGATTTGGCTCTCAGCCTGGGTGTTGTTGGTATATAGAAATGCTACTAATTTTTGTACATTGATTTTGTATCCTGAAACTTCTTATCAATTCTAGAAGCTTTTTGGTAGAGTCTTTAGGATTTTCTAGGTATACAATAATATCAGTGAAGAGAGATAGTTTGACTTCTTCTTTTCCTAATTGGATGCTTTTTCTTTCTTTTGTCTGATTGCTCTGACTAGGACTTTCAGTAATATGTTAAATAGGAGTGGTGAGAGTGGGCATCATTGTCTTGTTCCAGTTCTCTAGGGGAATGATTTGAGCTTTTGCTCATTCAGGATAAGGTTGGCTGTGGGTTTGTTATAGATGGCTCTTAGTATTTTGACGTATGTTCTGTCAATGTCTAGTTTATTGAGGCTTTTTATCATAAAGAGATGTTGGATATTATCAAGAGCTTTCTCTGCTTCTATTGAGATGATCATGTGGCTTTTGCTTTTGATTCTGTTTATGTGGTAAATGGCATTTATTGATTTGTGTATATTAAACTAGCTTGCATCCCAGGAATAAAGCCAATTTATTTGCTGGATTAACTTTTTAATGTGCTGCTGAATTTGACTGGCTAGTATTTTGATGAGGACTTTTGCATCTGTGTTCCTCAGGGATGTTGGTCTAGAGTTTTATTTTTTCATTGCATCTCTGCCAGATTTTGATATCAGGATGATGCTGGCTTCATAGAATAAATTAGGGAGGAGGACCTCCTCCTCATTCTTTCGAAATAGTTTTAGTATAATTGGTATCAGTTCTTCTTTGTACATCTGGTGGAATTTGGTTGTGGATCCATCCAGTATGGGGCTTTTTTGTTGTTGTTGTCATGTTCTTTATTACTGATTCAATTTCAAAAGTTGACTTTGGTCTAATCAGGGTTTCAATCTCTTCCAGATTCAATCTTGGGAGATTGCATGCCTCAAGGAATTTATTATTTTCTCTAGATTTTCTAATTTGTCTGCATAGAGTGGTTCATAGTTTCTCTGAGGATCTTTTGTATTTTTGTGGGATCAGTTATAATATCACATGTGTTACATCTGATTGTGCTTATTTGGATTTTCTTTTTCTTTGTTGATCTAGTTAGGGGTTTATTGATATTATTTATTTTTTCAAGACCCAACTGTTGGTTTCATTGATCTTTTGTATGGATTTTTGCATCTCAATTTCATTACGTTATTATCTAATTTTAGTTATTTCTTTTCTTCTGCTTGCTTTGGGATTGGTTTGCTCTTTTTTTAAAAAAAAAAATTTCCTTTAGGTACAAAATTAGATTGCTAACTTGAGACCTTTCTAACTTCTTGATGAAGGCGTTTAGCTCTATAAACTTTCCTGTTAACACAGCTTTGGCTGCATCCCACAGATTTTTTGTATTTTTGTGTCCTTATTTTCATTGATTTAAAAGAATTTTTTTTATTTCTTCCTTAATTTTCATGTTTCCCCAGGAGTTATTCATTAGTAAGTTGTTTAATTTCCATGTATTTGTGTAGTTTTGAGAAATATTCTTGGTATTGATTTCTATTTTTATTGCACTGTGGTCTGAGAGTGTGCTTTGTATGATTTGAATTTTTTTGAATGTATTGAGGCTTGCTTTATGACCAAGCATGTGGTCAATCTTAGAATATATTCAATGTGCAGATGAGAAGACTGTATATTCTGTGTTTGTTGGGTGGAGTGTTCTGTATATGTCTATTAGATCCAATTGGGCAAGTGTTGAGTTTAAGTCCAAAGTTTCTTATTTATTTATTTATATATTTATTTTTGAGCTGGGGTGTCACTCTTCTGCCCAGGCAGGAGAGCAGTGGCCTGATGACAGTTCACTGAAGCCTTGACCTCCCAGGCTCAATTGATCCTCCTGCCTCAGCCTCCTCAACAGCTGGGATTACAGGTGCATGCCACCATGCCCTGCTAATTTTTGTATTTTTCGTAGAGACAGGGCTTTGTTATGTTGTCCATGTTGGTCTCAAACTCCTGGGCTCAAATGATCCACCCACCTCAGCCTTCTGAAGGGCTGAGATTACAGGTGTGAACCACTGTGCCCAACCTCAGAGTTTCTTTTTTAGATTTTTGCTTTGATGTGATCCATATGTAATGCTGACAGTGGGGTGTTGAAGTCTCCCACTATTGTCGTGTGGTTGTGTAAGTATTTTTGTAGGTCTAAAAGAACTTGTTTTATGAATCTGGGTGCTCCAATATTGGACGTGTATATATTTAGGATAGTTAAACTTTTTGTTGGAGTGTATCCTTTATCATTATGTAAGCCCTTTACGGTCTGTAATTTTTATTAGTTTAAAATCTATTTTATCTGACATAAAAATAGTGACTCCTGCTTTTGTTTGTTTGTTTTCTGTTTGCATGGTAGATCTTACTCCACCCTTTTACTTTGAGCTGGTGGGTATTGCCACATGTGACATGGATCTCTTGAAGATAACAGATGATTGGGTCTTGTCTTTTAATCCAGATTGCCACTCTGTGTCTTTTAAGTGAGACATTTAGCCCATTCACATTCAAGATTAGTATTGATACGTGTGATTTTGATCCTGTCATGGTGTTGTTAGCTCGTTGTTATATAAACTTGATTGTATAGCTGCCTTATAGGGCCTGTGGGATATGGGCTTAGGTGTGCTTCTGTGATAGCAGGTGTCATTCTTTTGAATCCATGTTTAGTATTCCCTTAAGGACCTCTTGTATGGCTGGTCTGGTTGAAATGTATTCCCTCAGCACGTGCTTGTTACAGAAAGATTTTTACTTCTCTTTTACTTATGAAGCTTAATTTGGCAGGACATGAAATTCTTGGTTGGAATTTCTTTAAGAACACTAAAAATAGGCCTCTAATCTTATCTGGTTTGTAAGATTTCTGCTGAGAAATCTGCTGCTAGCTTGATGGGTTTTTTTTCTGTAGGTGACCTGCCCCATTCTCTCTAGTTGTTTTTATAGTTTTTTGTTTTGCACTGACCTTGGTGAATCTAATGACTATGTGCCTTGGGAATGGTCATCTTGTATAGTATCTGGCTGGGGTTCTCCGTATTTCTTAGATTTGCATATTGACCTCTTTAGTGAGATCAGGGAAATTTTTATGAACGGTATCCTAAAATATATTTTCCATGTAGCTTATTCTCTCTCCTTCTCTCTCAGAAATGATGCTAATTCATTTGGTCTCTTTATATAATCCCATATTTCTCAGAGAATTTTTTCATTTTCCTTATTTATTTTTCTTTATTTTTGTCTGACTGTGCTGACTCAAACAACTCATACTTTAGCTCAGAGATTCATTCCTCAGCTTGGTCTATTATGCTGTCAATACTTCCAATTGTATTATGAAATTCTTGTAGCCAATATTTCACTCATGCTCAGTTTGGTTTAGTCTTAAAATGGGAATTTTACCTTTCAGCCTTGAATTGGTTTACTGGATTGCTTGGCTTCCTTGGATTGAGTTTCAATTTTCTCCTCAATCTCAATGAACTTCCTTGCCATCCAGATTCAGAATTTCTTGTCTGTCATTTCAGACAATTCAAACTGGTTAAGAACCATTGCTGGGGTGCCAGTGGGCTCATTTGTAGGTAAGGGATCACTCTGGCTTTTTGACTTGCCAGAGTTCTTGTGCTGATTCTTGCTCATCTGGGAGGGCTGATATTCCTTTAATTGAGGTGTAAATTGAGTTTCATCTGTTGACTTCATTTCTGGAAGTTTTCAGAGGACTAAGGCTCTGTACAGGGTCTTTCTTCGTTGTAGAATTCTTGCTCTTGGTTTCATAGCGGGTAAAATTAGTAAAGTGATTTTTGACTTTGTAGTTTGGGCTGTGTTTTAGTATATGGCAGTTGACAGCGATGAGCAGTAGATAAGCTCTTACTCAGCCACATGGCTCCTTTGTGTATCTTTGCATTTGCAGTTGTGTACTGTGGTTTAAGGATGAGAGAGATCGCTCCCTCACCAGGTCTGCTGATGGGCTTTGGGGGAGCCCTCTCTGATGCTACATCCTTACTGGACCAACCTGTCCAACCTAGGTCTCACACTAGCCTGTTCACCTGTGCAATTAAGCCCTCTCAATTTTTTTTGAGTATGGGCTCCTCCATCCCAGACCTGAGAAACAGCCCTGAGGGCCAACCCCAGCAGACACACACCTAGGCCTGCCAAAAAGGCATGTGGCCATGTCCCAGGCCTGCAAAATTGCCCTGTGGGCCACCCTCAGTAGATATTTCCCTAGGCCACCAAGCAGCTATGTGCCCATGGTCTGAGCCTGAGAAACAGCCCTGAGGACCATCCCTGGCAGACATGTCCCCAGGCCAGATGAGCAATCACACATGGTGCCCCTGACTAGAGTAATAGCCTCATGGTTCCAACCCCAGTGAGCCAGACATCAAGTTGGCCAGTCCGCTGTGTACATGCATGCACCCTTAACCTGAGAAACAGACCAATAAGTCCACCCCCAGCAAAGCCACACCACCACTGCCACACTCTTTTCAGCATGGGCCACTGAGACACCTGTAAATGTCACTAACATGGGTTACAGCTAAAGAAACTACACAGAGACCACACTACTACATCCACCTAGAACCAAAGCCAATGCACCTTACAGAATCAACATCCCAAGACCCACCTAAACAAATAAATATTTCTCTATAAAACCTATTTCATAAAATTGGAAGTGGTGACTGTTTCATCAGATGCATAGTTATCAACATAGGAATAGGTAAAATGTGAAAAAAGGACACATGACACTTCCAAAGTAATGTACAATTCTCCAATAACAGACCCCAATCATAAGGAAAAATACAAAATGCCAGAAAAAGAATTTGAAATAGCAATCTTCAGGAAACTCAGTGAGATACAAGGGCCCAATAAAAAAAGAAAACTGCAGGTCAATGCCCCGATGAACATAGATGCAAAAATCCTTAAGAAAGTACTAACAAACTGAATCCAACAATGCATCAAAAAAGATAATGCACTATGATCAAGTGGGATTTATCCCATGAATGCAAAGATGGTTCAACATGTGAAAATCAGTAAGCAGGATACATTATATCAACAACATGAATGACAAACCCATATGATCCCTTTCAAAATACCACAGACATTTGTCACAGAAATAGAAGAAAAAAATGTATTTGATAAAATTCAACATCCCTTCATGATAAAAACTCTCAATAAATTATGTTTAGAGGGAAAGTAACTCAACACAATAAAGGCCATGTGACAAACCCACGGCTAACATCATAGTAAATGGGGAAAAGCTGAGAGCTTTTGCTCTAAGCACTGGAATAAGACAAAGGTGCCACCTGTCACTACTCTTATTCAACATAGTCCTGGAAGTCCTAGCTAGAGCAATTAGCCAAGAGAGAGAAATAAAGGGCATCCAAATTGGAAAGGAAGATATCTATATGTCCTTGTTTTCAGAGAGCATGATTTTGTATATAGAAAAACTTACAGACTTTATCAAAAAACTCTTACAAGTAATAAATGAATTCAGTAACCTTGCAGAATACACAATAAAGATACAAAACTCAGTAGTGTTTCAATACATGAACAACAAACTACCTGAAAAAGAAATCAAGAAGGAAATCTCACATATAATAGATACAAAAGAAAAATACCTAGAAATAAATGTTACCAAGCAGATACAAGACCTCTACAAGGAAAACTACAAAACACTGATTCCATGCTCATGGATCAAAGTAATTAATCCTGTTAAAATGACCATGCTACCCAAAGCAATCTATAGATTCAATGCAATCCATATTAAAATACTAATGACATTCTTCACATAATTAGAAAATTTTAAAAAATTGTATGGAATCACAAAAGATCTCAAACAGCTAAAGGAATACTGAGCAAAAAGAACAAAGCTGTAGGTGCCACACTACCAGACTTCAAAATGTACTACAAAGCTGTAGTAACAAGAACAACAAAAAGGAGCATGGTATCAGCATATAAACAGACACATAGACTAATGGAACAGAATGGAGAATTCAGAAAGTAATCCATGTATCTCCAGCCAATTGATTTTTGAATTTTGAATTAAAGGCACCAAGAACACTCATTGGAGAAAGGATAGTCTCTTTAATATATGGTGCTGGGAAAACTGGATATCTATGTGCAGAAGAATGAAACTAAACTCCCACCTCTCACCCTATTCAACAATAAGCTCTAAATGGGACAAATAACCAAATCTAAGACTCAAACTATACGACCACTAGAAAAAACAATAGTAGAAACACTTCAGGACATTGGTCTGGGAAAAGATTTTATGAATAAGACTTCAAACACACAGGTAACAAAAGCAAAAACAAATGGGGCTATATAAAACTAAAAAAGCTCTGTATAACAAAGAAAATAATCAACATAAAGAAAAGACAACCTACAAAATGGGAGAAAATATTTTCAAACTATTCACCCAATAGGGGATTAATATCCAGAATACACAAGAAACTCAAATATCTCAACAGCAAAAGAACAAACAATTCAATAAAAAGGGGGCAAATAATATGAACAGACATTTCTCAAAAGAAGACATACGAATGGCTAATAAATCAATATACAAAAACACTCAACATCGCTACGCATCAGAGAGATGCAAGTCAAAACCACAGTGAGGGCTGGGCGCGGTGGCTCACGCCCGCAATCCCAGCACTTTGGGAGGTCGAGGCGGGTGGATCCACTGAGCTCAGGAGTTCATGACCAGCCTGGCCAGCATGATGAAACCTCATCTCTACTAAAAATAAAAAAAATTAACTGGGCATGGTGGTGCGTGCCTGTAGTCCCAGCTACTTGGGAAACTGAGACAGGACAATCGCTTGAACCCAAAACGCGGAGGCTGCAATGAGCTCAGATCGTGCCACACTGCACTCCAGCCTGGGTGACAGAGCGAGACTCCATCTCAGGAAAACAAAATCAAAAATACAGTGAGGTATCATCTCACCCCAGTTAGGATGGCTATTATCAAAAAGACAAAAAATAACAAGTGCTGGTGAAGATGCAGAAAAAATAGAACTCTTGTACACTATTGGTGTGGATGTGAACTACTACAGCTTTCATAAAGAACAGTATGGAGGGTTCTCAAACAACTACAGATAGAACTACCATATGATCTAGCAGTCTCACTACTGGGCATTTATCCAAAGGAAGGGAAATCAGAATATTGAAGAGACATTTGCACCCCCATGTTTATTGCAGCACTATTCACAATAACCAAGACATGAAATCAACCTAGATTTCCTACAAAAGATTAATGGATAAAGCAAATGTGGTATATATACACACAATGGAATATTATTCAGTCATAGAAAGAATAAAATTCCATCATTTGCCATGACATGGATGGAACTAGAAGACATTATATTAAGTGAAGTAATCCAGGAATAGAAAGTAAAACACTGTATATTCTTACTCATATAATGGAAGCTAAAAATGCTGATCTCATAGAAGTGAAAAGTAGAGCAGAAGATACTAGAAGTTGGTAAAGGTAGGGGAAAGAGGAGAATAGAGAAAATTTCTTAAAGGATACAAAATTATAGTTAGATAGGAGGAATAAATTCTAGTGTTCTATAGCCCTGTAGAATTACTATAGTTAACAATAATATATTATATAGTTTCAAACAGCTAGAATAAAAAAAACTGAATGTTCAAGATGTTCAAGAACTGAATGTTCAAGAAATAATAAATGTTCAAGATGGTGAATATGCTATGCTAATTACCTTTATCTGCTCACTGTACATTATATGTATTGAAATATCACTATGTACCCCATGAATGTGTATGATTATTGTATGCCAGTTAAAAGAAAAAGATATAATTTGTGGGGAGGAAGAAGTGTCATGGTGCCAGGCGTGGAGCTTCTTCTCTTTGGCTCTTACTAGGGAACAGCTGGAAAACAGGCCAAGTAGCCACTATGGAGTGCAGGTCGATAAAGAGGTCCCATACTGCCAGCAGGTGGCCAACCTCATCCAAGACATTGGATAGCATCTCAATATCTCTCAGCTTACAGTAAACACTGCAATTGTTTGTATGTACTATTCTTTCACTAAATTCAGTAGGAATCCTTGATGGAGTAAAATGTCTGCAAACTGACTAGGAGGCAATGTGAATGAATTAGTGGATTTCACCAGAAACTTTGGAAGAGTGCTGGGTATCAGTGTTGCACTAAAGGAAGATGAAAATTGAGCTCTCTTTAGAGGAAACAAATACTTCTGTGAGGAGTGTGGGTAATACTGTCAACCATGTAATTCTTTGGCAGTGAAAGGGGAGGAACAGGCTCAGAAACTTGAACATGTTATTAAAGTAGCACATGCTTGTCTTCACTCCCTACAGTGCTGGATACTAAATGTGGTACTTACTTTCAACAGACTCAAGAACTGGTTTTAATTGAAACCATAACCCTACAAACACCAGATTTTGAGATCAGCATTGAACATCCACAATCAGATGTGGTAAAACATGCCAAGTTAGTAAGAGAAAGCAAGGATTTGACACAGACATCTTATTTGATGGCTATAAACAGTCTGCATCTCACAACCTTCTCTCTTCAGTACAAACCAACAGTGATAGCATATGTATACATTCATTTGATTTGCAAATGATCCCATTGACAGATTCCTGCATCAATTGATGGAAAGCCTTGGTGGTAATATGTGGATTCTACAGTTACTCTAGAATTATTAGATGAGCTAAAATATGAGTTTCTAAAGTTGAAAAGGATTAGAAACTCAAACACCAATCAGGCATTTAATAAACCAAAAATAGATATTTATCAGAGACACCACTTCTTTATCTTTGGTCCAGAATTCCATTTTAATAGATAGTAACACTGATGTGCCTATAAACCCACGTTTTCAGAAATGATCTACATTGGCATTCCCTAGGCCACTTCTTTTCTTTTTTTTTTTTAAATTAAGTTTCAGAATACATGTGTAGAACGTGCAGGTTTGTTATGTAGGTATACGTGTGCCATGGTGGTTTGCTGCACCTATTGACCCATCCTCTAAGTTCCCTCCCCTCACCCTCCCCAGCCCCCCAACAGGCCCTAGTGTGCATTGTTTCCCTTTCTGTGTCCATGTGTTTTCATTGTTCAACTCCCACTTATGAGTGAGAACATGTGGTGTTTGGCTTTTTGTTCCTGTGTTAATTTGCTGAAGATGACGGCTTCCAGCTTCATCCATGTCTCTGCAAAGGACATAAACTCATTCTTTTTCACAGCTGCATAGTATTCCATGGTGTATATGTACCACATTTTCTTTTTTAAGAAAATTTAAATTCATTTTATTTTACTTTAAGTTCCGGGATACATGTGCAGAATGTGCAGGTTTGTTACTTAGGTATACATGTGCCATGGTGGTTTGCTGCACCTATACACCCAACCTCTAAATTCCCTCCTGTCACCCCCAGTCCCCCAACAGGCTCTGGTGTGTGTTGTTTCCCTCCCTGTGTCCATGTGTTCTCATTGTTCAACTCCCACTTATGAGTAAGAACATGTGGTGTTTGGTTTTCTGTTCCTGTGTCAGTTTTGCTGAGGATTATGGCTTCCAGCTTCATCCATGTCACTCCAAACGACATGATCTCATTCTTCTTTATGACTGCATAGTATTCCATGGTGTGTATGTACCACATTTTCTTTATTCAGTCTATCATTGATGGACATTTGGGTTGGTTCCATGACTTTTCTATTGTAAATAGTGCTGCAATAAACATACATGTGCATGTATCTTTATGGTAGAATGATTTTTGTTCCTTTGGTTATATACTCAGTAGTGAGATTGTTGGGTCAAATGGTATTTCTGGTTCTAGATCCTTGAGGAATCACCATACTGTCTTCCACAATGGTTGGACTAATTTACATTCCCTCCACAGCCTCACCAGCATCTATTGTTTCTTGACATTTTAATAATCACTATTCTGATTGGTGTGAGATTGTATCTCATTGTGGTTTTGATTTGTATTTCTCTAGTGATCAGTGATGTTGAGCTTCTTTTCCTGTTTTTTGGTCACATAAATGTCTTCTTTTGAGAAGTGTCTGTTCATATCCTTTGCCCACTTTTTGATAGGATTGTTTATTTTTTTCTTGTAAATTATTTTAAGTTCCTTGTAAATTCTGGATATTAGACCTTTGTCAGATGGGTAGCTTGCAAAAATTTTCTCCCATTCTGCAGGTATGATAGTTTCTTTGGCTGTGCAGAAGCTCTTTAGTTTAATTAGATCCCATTTGTCAATTTTTGCTTTTGTTGCAATTGTTTTTGGTGTTTTATTCATGAAGTCTTGCCCATGCCTATGTCCTGAATGGTATGGCCTAGGTTTTCTTCTAGGGTTTTTATGGTTTTGGGTTTTACATTTAAGTCTTTCATCCATCTCGAGTTAATTTTTGTATAAGGTGTAAAGAAGGGGTCCAGTTTCTCCATATGCCTAGCCAGTTTTTCCAGCACTATTTACACCATTTATTGAATAAGAGATCCTTTCCCTGCTGCTTCTTTTTTGTCAGATTTGTCAAAGATCAGATGGTTTTAGATGTGTGGTGTTACTTCTGAGGTCTCTGTTTTGTTCCGTTGGTCTATATGTCAGTTTTGGTACAAGTACCATGCTGTTTTGGTTATTGTAGCCTTCTAGTATAGTTTGAAGTCAGTAGTGTGATACCTCCAGCTTTGTTCTTTTTGCTTAGGATTGTCTTGGCTATATGGGGGCTTCTTTGATTCCATATGAAATTTAAAGTAGTTTTTTTCTAATTCTGTGAAGAATATCAATGGTAGTTTCATGCATTCAATTCAATAGCGTTGAATCTATAAATTACTTTGGGCAGTATGGCCATTTTAATGATATTGATTCTTCCTATCCATGAGGATGGAATGTTTTTCCATTTGTTTGTGCCCTCTCTTATTTCCTTGAGCAGTGGTTTGTAGTTCTCTTTGAAGAGGTCCTTCACATTCCTTGTTAGCTGTATTTCTAGGTATTTTCTTCTCTTTGTAGCAATTGTGGATGGGAGTTCATTCGTGATTTGTCTCTTTGCTTGTCTATTGTTGATGTCAAGGAATGCTTGTGATTTTTGCATATTGATTTTGTATCCTGAGAATCTGCTGAAGTTGCTTATCAGCTTGAGGAGTTTTGGTCTGACATATTGGGGTTTTCTAAACATAGAATCATGTCATCTGCAAACAGAGACAATTTGACTTCCTCTCTTTCTGTTTGAATACCCTTTATTTCTTTCTCTTGCCTGATTGCCCTGGCCAGAACTTCCGATAATATGCTGAATAGGAGTGGTGAGAGAGGGCATCCTTGTCTTGTAATGGTTTTCCAAGGGAATGCTTCCAGCTTTTGCCCATTCAATATGCTACTGGCTGTGGGTTTGCCATAAATGGCTCTTATTATTTTGAGACATGTTCTATCAGTACCTAGTTCATTGAGAGTTTTTAGCATAAAGGGACGTTGAATTTTATTGAAGACCTTTTCTGCATCTATTGAGACAATCATGTGGTTTTTGTTTTTGGTTCTGTTTATGCGATGGGTTACATTTATTTATTTGCATATGATGAACCAGACTTGCATCACAGGGATGAAGCCGACTTGATCATGGTAGATAAGTTCTTTGATGTGCTGCTGGATTTGGTCTGCAAGTATTTTATTGACGATTTTCACATTGATGCTCACCAGGGATATTGGCCTGAAGTTTTCTTTTTTTGTTGTTTTGTCTCTGGCAGGTTTTGATATCAGGATGAGGCTGGCTTCATAAAATGAGTTAGGGAGGAGTCCCTCCTTTTCACCTGTTTGGAATAGTTTCAGAAGCAATGGTATCATCACCTCTTTGTACTTCTGGTAGAATTCAGCTGGGAAACCATCTGGTCCTGGGACTTTTTTTTTTTTTTTTTGGTTGGTAGGGTATTAATTACTGCCTCAATTTCAGAACTTTTTGTTTATCTATTCAGGGATTTGACTTCTTCCTGGTTTAGTCTTGGGAGGCTGTATGTGTCCAGGAACTTGTCAATTTTTCCTAGATTTTCTAGTTTATTTGCGTATAGATGTTTATAGTATTCTCTGATGGTAGTTTGTATTTCTGTAGGGATCAGTGGTGATATCCCCTTTATTATTTTCTATTGTGTCATTTAATTCATCTCTCTTTTCTTCTTTATTAGTCTAGCTAGTAGTCTATCCTGTTAATTTTTTCAAAAAAACAACTTCTGGACTCATTGATTTTTTGGAGGGTTTTTTGTGTCTCTATCTCTTTCAGTTCTGCTCTAAACTTAGTTATTTCTTGTCTTCTGCTAGCTTTTGGATTCGTTTGCTCTTGGTTCTCTAGCTCTTTTAATAGTGATGTTAGGGTGTCGATTTGAGTTATTTCTGGCTTTCTGATGTGGGTATTTAGTGCTATAAATTTTTCTCTACACACTGCTTTAGCTGTATCCCAATGATTCCGGTACATTGTCTCTTTGTTCTCATTGGTTTCAAAGAACTTCTTGATTTCTGCCTTAATTTCATTATTTACCCAGCAGTCATTTAGGAGCAGGTTTTTCAATTTCCATGTAATCATGTGGTTTTGAGTGAGTTCCTTAATCCTGAGTTCTCATTTGATTGCACTGTGGTCTGAGATACTGTTTGTTATGATTTAGTTCTTTTGCATTTGCTGAGGAGTGTTTTACTTCCAATTATGTGGTCGATTTTAGAATAAGTGCCATGTGGCACTGATAAGAATGTGTATTCTGTTGATTTGGGATGGAGAGTTCTGTAGATGTCTCTTAGGTCCACTTGATCCAGAGCTGAGTTCAAGTCCTGAATATTCTTGTTAATCTTCTGTCCATTGATCTGTCTAATATTGACAGTGTGGTGCTAAAGTCTCTCACTATTATCGTGTGGGAGTCTAAGTCTCTTTGTAGGTCTCTAAGAACTTGTTTTATGAATCTGGATCCTCCTGTATCGGGTGCCTGTATATTTAGGATAGTTAGCGCTTTTCATTGAACTGATCCCGTTGCCATTATGCAATGCCCTTCTTTGTCTTTTTTGAAATTTGTTGGTTTAAAGTCTGTTTTGTCAGAGACTAGGGTTGAACCCCATGGTTTTTTTTTGTTTTTTTTGTTTGTTTGTTTTTTTTTGCTTGCTAAATTTTCCTTCATCCCTTTATTTTGAGCCTATGTGTGTATTTGCACGTGAGATGAATCTCCTGAATACAGCACACTGGTGGGTCTTGACTTTTTATCCAATTTCCCAGTCTGTGTCTTTTAATTGGGGTAGTTATCCCATTTGTAAGTATTGTTATGTGTGAATTTGATCATGTCATCGTGATGCTATCTGGTTATTTTGAACACTAGTTGATGCGGTTTCTTCATAGTGTCATTGGTCTTCTTATTTTGGTGTGTTTTTACAGTGGCTGGTACCAGATTTTCCTTTCTATATTTAGTGCTTCCTTCAAGAGCTCTTGCAAGACAGGCCTGGTGGTAATAAAATCCCTCAGCATCTGCTTATCTGAAAAATATTTTATTTCTCCTTTGCTTATGAAGCTTAGTTTGGTAGGATATGAAATTCTGGGTTGAAAATTCTTTTCTTTAAGAATGTCGAATATTGATCCTTAATCTCTTCTGGGTTGTAGAGTTTCTGCTGAGAGGTCCACTATTAGTCTGATGGTCTTCCCTTTGTAGGTGACCTGGCCTTTCTCTCTGGCTGCCCTTAACACTTTTTCCTTCATTTTGACCTTGGAGAATCTGGCGATTATATGTCCTGGAGTTGTCCTTCTCGTGGAGTATCTTAGTGGTGTCCTCTGCATTTTGGGAATTTGCATGTTGGCCATCTTGCTAGGTTGGGGAAGTTGTCCTGAGTAATATCCTGAAGTGTGTTTTCCAGCTTGTTCCCATTCTCCTCATCTCCTTCAGGTACTCCAATCAATCATAGGTTTGGTCTTTCTATGTAGTCCCATATTTCTGGAGGCTTTGTTGGTTTTTTTGTCATTCTTTTTTCTCGAACCTTGTCTGTATGTTTTGTTTCAAACTCAAAGTGGTCTTCAAACTCTGATATCCTTTCTTCTGCTTGGTCGATTTGGCTATTGATACTTGTGTATGCTTCACAAAGTTCTCATGCTGTGTTTTTCAGCTCTATCAGGTCATTTATGTCCCCCTCTAAGCTGATGATTCTAGTTAGCAGCTCCTCTAACCTTTTATCAAGGTTCTTAGCTTCTTTGCATTGGGTTAGAACATGCTCCTTTAGCTCACCAAAGTTTTTTTTATTACCCATCTTCTGAAGCCTATCTTTGTCAATTCATCCATCTCATCCTCTGTCCATTTCTGTGTCCTTGCTGGAGAGATGTTGTGATCATTCGGAGAAGAAGAGGCACTCTGGCCTTTTCAGTTTTCAGCATTTTTTCATTGATTGTTTCTCATCTACATGAGTTTTTCTAGTTTTGATCTTTGAGGTTGCTGACCATTGGATGGGGTTTTTGTGGAGTTTTTTTGTTGTTGTTGATGCTGTTGTTGTTGCTTTCTGTTTGGTTTTCTTTCAATGGTCAGGTGCCTGTTCTGTAGGGCTGCTGCAATTTGCTGGGGGTTCACTTCAGGCCCTATTCATCTGGTTCACTCCCATGCCTGGAGTTGTCACTCAAGGAGGCTGGATAACAGCAAAAATGGGTGCCTGCTCGTTCTTCTGGGATCTCTGACCTCAAGGGGCACCAACCTGATGCCAGTAGCATTGCTCCTATATAAAGTGTCTGACAACCCCTGTTGGAGGTCCTCAACCAGCTGG
This sequence comes from Pan paniscus, assembly GCF_029289425.2. NCBI lineage: Eukaryota > Metazoa > Chordata > Mammalia > Primates > Hominidae > Pan > Pan paniscus. Next base: position 116,034,743 of record NC_073249.2, read on the forward strand.
GTGGCAGGGGGAACAGGACCCATTTAATGAAGCACTTTGACTGTCCCTTGGCGGAGGGGGTGTGCTTCGCTGGGGGGAAACCCGCTCATCTGGGCTGCCTGGATTCCTCAGAACTACCAGCAGGAAAGGCTAAGTCTGCTGGTCTGCAGAGACTGTGGCCACCTCTCCCCCTAGGGGCTCAGGCCCTAGGAGATTAGGGTTTTGTTCCTGAGCCTCTGGCTGGAGTTGGTGGAGTTCCTGCAGGAAGGCCCTGTCCAGTGAGGAAGGATGGGTCAGGGTCAGGCTAGGCTAGTACTTCTAAATTCAGGCCATATTTCTGTAAAAGACAGTCGTATACTGATAATTTGTCAATGTTAGCAACAGGAATGTCAAATATCTCATACATTTGCCATCACACAAGGAATGGCCTCAACATCAAGAATCAGCAAGGACAGAACAGATATATTCACAGAAGCAGGAGATATTTTTGTCTAGTAGCCAGTACTACATCAATTTACAACAAGGACCTTCTATATTACTGCATTCAGGATTACATCACAGACCTGACAAAATTTCTAATCATTCTTCTATTAAGCAAGACTATACTCATAAAGCGGGCAGCAGTAAACACCATGGGCCAATTTCTGCTACACTTAGAATAATTCCTTAGAAAATATCTTCAGATAAATATAGAAAAAAAATATAAGCTAGAAACTCTTGATCTTAATGTGCAGGACTGAAATTATGGATTTTAGTACCACATACTGATAAAAGCACCAATAAAGAAGAGCTGTCCTTGTTGAAAATTAGTTAACGTGTAAGGTTGGAATTTATATCTGTACTGTTTATTCTGCTTCATTGGGCTATGTGCCTGTTTTTGTGCCAGAACCATACTGTTTTGATTACTATTGCTTTATAATATAATTTGAAGTCAAGAAGTATGATTTCTCCAACAATGTTTTTCTTTCTCTTGATTGTTTTGACTACTCTAGGTCTCTTATGATTCCACAAAAATTTTAGACTTTTTTTTTCTAAAATGTAAAAAAAATTGGAATTTTGATAAAGATTGTGTTGAATCTGTAGATCTTTTGGGGTAGTATAGACATTTTGACAATTTTAATTCTTCTAATCCATAAACACTGGATCTTTATGGATTTTTTTCAATGTGCAGGTGTTTCACTTAAATTTATTCCTAGGTATTTTATTCTTTTTGAAGCTTTCATGAATAGGTTTGTTTCTTTATTTCTTTTTCAGATAGTTTGTTATTGATGCAAGAAATGCAAGTGATATTTTAACATTAATTTTGTATTCTGAAACTTTACTTAATTCATTTATAAGTTTTGTCTACCTAAAAGAGCAACAGAGAGAGTGGTTCTTCAAAGACATACATTTATTCAGGAACAAGCAGGGAATTATAATCTGGGATATGAGTGCTAGAACAGATCATAGGCATATTAAAAGATGTTAGGACAAGGAGAAGCTATTAAGGCAAAAGGGGGAAGTTCATGCAAGCTGTCTTAAAGTTATCAGTCACAGAAGCCCATTGCAGGGACTGATGATTACTCATTGGTAACACTAATTGCCGTTGGGAAGATGTCTTCATAGAAGCAATTCATCTGGAATTTTTTGTGCTTTCAGAGAGTTCTTATAATAGTTCTTACCATGGGCATATGTGCCTAAGGCCTTCAGAGAGTCTTGGTAATAGTTCTTATCTGAGACATACAAGCATGAGGTCCCCTCCTTCATGACCTGCCAGCTCTGCAGCCTTGGGTCTAACATAAGTGACTCAATTTTGCCATAGGCAGCTTTTATATTTTCCCCTTTTGATCAAGACCTTTCTCTGAAAGCATTGCTGCTAAATCAATCTGCAGTTAGGTTTTAATTGTCCTTCAGTGCTGGAATCGACCTGTCCTGGTTGGTCTGGTCCCACATTGGGAGGGAGGGGTGATAGCTAACAATTCTGAGTCAATGTCAAGATTCTTCTGGTCACATCTGAGCAACAAGGAGGTCTAAAGGTGTGGCTGTCAGGCTAAGTTTTCCTGGAGTTCCCTGGCAAGTTCAATTTTGTCAATTCCATACGTGTTGAAAGTATTCTTCTGAAGTGCTTGACAACATTATTCTGTTAGGTGTTGTATGTCTGTAGAAATTTGATCAACAACAGGTACAAAGTTTTAAAAGAATAATACAACCACAGTATGATAACTCAAGTTTGTATAATGGTTCTGAACTATGGATCTAGGTTTACAGGCAACCAACCAAACAAATTGAATGGCCATGGAGAACTGGGTGAGACCTATGGTAGTGAGAAATTAGAGGGAACTAGAAGAGTTTGGGATTTAGTTCAGATTGTAAAATAACAAAAACTCAAAAACAATAAACGGGGCTACAATATGGTAATAGGTATACTATAATTTTTCTTTAGAAAAAAATCACACAAAAAATAGAGACAAGGAAAACAAGGACTATGTCTGGGAGGCTGTTCATCAATAACCAATGGACACCCAAAATCTTATTAACAGCAGTCAAAATTTTAAAAAAATTATACAAATGTATTTCTTTCTTCTTATTCCAAATTTAGAAAAATAAAGACAAAACTTTAAAGAACTTTTTTTCTCTCAACCAGGCATTATGGATAAAGATTCAAGAATGCTGAATTCTTACTTTTTGTTTCCTTTTCTCAGGATCACTTTTTTTTTTTTTTTTGTATTTTTAGAGATAGGGTTTCACTATGTTGCTCAGGCTGATCTTGAACTCCTGGCCTCAAGTGATCCTTCTGCTTCAGTCTTCTGAGTAGCTTGGAGAAAGTCTAAAAAGAGTAAGCCAATATGAGCCTCTGTAACTGGCTCCCGAATCTCATCTGAGGGCTCTAGAGTGAGTGAAATGTCCCAGCCTTTAGGGTCACAATTAGGTCCAAAAATTAAATTAACATAAGATATATTAACAGGAGAAAAACCCAATATAAATTTTATGTGGTGTGGGAGCCCACATAAGGAAGTAAAGGCCCCAAAGAAGCAGCTAGAGTCAGTTACCAATGTGCTGGATTGGATAAAGAATAGTAAACTCTAAAAATGTGACTAAATAATATAAGGAGGCTTAAAAGTTGTGTCGTTCTAATAAGGTGTATATGTGTTGTTCTTGAAGATAAGGATTTTGCCTTTTCTTCCAGTATAGGGAGGCTGACTTTCACATGGGAAGTTTATCTTCTGCTTTTTTAAAAAAAGAGTGAAGGTCAAAGTGATCTTTATGTACCTGCTGTTTTTCAAGTCTCTCTCTGTCTTTTTTTTTTTAATAGAGATGGGGTCTCTCCATGTTGCCCTAGCTGGTCTTGAACTCCTGGGTCCAAGTGATCCTCCCACCTTGGCCTCCCAAGTACTAGGATTACAGGCATGAGTTACCACACCTAGCCCTCAAGTGTCTTTAACTTAAATAGTCAATATGCCAGAATAGCATATTTTAACATCTTAGAAATTTCACATATACAAATCTGAGTTGGTGGCTGTGAAGAGAATTGTGTTAGTACCTGAGAAGTTTTGAAAAAAATAAGATTTCTGCCAGAGAAGAATAAAGAAGAGGAGGAGTTGTAGGAAGAGAAGAGGAAGTCTTTGGAGAAGAGAGAGACTCAGTCAGCTTTGAGACAGTATTTTGCAGTGAAGTAATGCTTGTGTTCTAAATGCATTTTGAAGCGTCAGGATGACAATTAAAAATGTATATCTCATTTGGACTGTTTAACTTTATAGACATAATTTTCTAATATAGCTCTAAGAAAAACAATTTTGAAAAGTTTGAATGATTTTTCATATGGACGTGGAAATTCTGAGTTATTTTTGGTGTAATTTGTTCATTGCTTTAAAAATGTGCACTAAGAAGGGACGTAATGTTTGAATATATAATCAGTTGGAGTTCCTGAAAGCATCGTATGCTTTAGAATTGAAGAATCTCATTTCATTTCTTATTAATCACTCATGTGCCAAAAGAAAATCTTATCAGCTTAATATGCTTATCTTTGCTTTTGAAAGATGTTCAGAAAGATGTGAGGAGAGAGAGAAGAAAAGTAAAAGGACAAAATCATTTACAGACCTTCATAAATAACCAAAACTTAAACCAAGTGTACTTACCAGAAAGATAAACCAACCTTATACTAGAAAAGATTTACCAGAAAAGACATAAAAGTCTTTTACAGTCCCAAGAGGGATTTAAGGTCCTTTACTAAAGCAGATACCAAATAAAGAAAATACCAAATAAATCAGATACCAAATAAAGAAAAAAAAACCTAATCAAAAGGAGGAAGTTCAAGAATCCAAGAGGAGATTCACTAAGGTGAAAAGGCAACTCAACAGATGCAGAGAGCCTAAGAAGTTCAGGTGGATACTGTACACAATTCCAGGGGGTGCCGATTCTTGCAAGGTGAGCTTGCTTGGATCTCACTTCTGACACCACATTATGTTAACCTAAAGTAACAACAGAGAGTGGCTCTCCAAAGAAAAAGTTTATTTGGGAATAAGCAGGAGGTTATAATGTGGGATATGCATGCTATCATTGATCATAGGCATATGTGAGGAGGTTAGTTATGCAAGGGAGAAGTTATTAAAGGTAAAAGTTTATGCGAGCTGTCTTAATACAAAGTTTAGAAGAGGATGGAGCAAAATGGCAGAATAGAATCTTACATCATTCATCCCCCTCACAGGAAAAACGCATTTATTTTAATTATTTTTCTTTATTTTACTTTAAGTTCTGGGATACATGTGCAGAACATGCAGGTCTGTTACAAAGGTATACATGTGCCATGGTGATTTGCTGCACTTATCAACCTGTCATCTAGGTTTTAAGCCCCACATGCATTAGGTATTCGCCCTAATGCTTTCCCTCCCCTTGCCCCTCCACCTCCCGACAGGTCCCGGGTTGTGATGTTCCTCTCCTTGTGTCCATGTGTTCTCATTGTTCAACTCCCACTTATGAGTGAGAATTTGCAGGGTTTGGTTTTCTGTTCCTGTGTTAGTTTGCTTGAATGATGGCTTCCAGCTCCATCTATGTCCCTGCAAAGGACATGATCTCATTCCTTTTTATGGCTGCATAGTATTTCATGATGTATATGTGCCACATTTTTCAAATTCAATAATTGATGGGCATTTGGGTTGGTTCCAAGTCTTTTCTATTGTAAATAGTGCTGCAATAAACATACATGTGCATGTGTCATTATAGTAGAATGATTTATAATTCTTTGGGTATATACCCAGTAATGGCCTCACAATCATGTTGAAAGGCAAAAGAGGAGCAAAGTCACATCTTACATGGTGGCAGGCAAGAGAGCATGTACAGGGGACCTCCCCTTTATAAAACCATCAGATCTCATGAAACTTATTCACTATCATGAGAACAGCATGGGAAAACCCACCCCCATGATCCAGTTACCTCCCACTGCATCCCTCCCATGACACATGGGGATTATGGGAGTTATAATTTAAGATGTGATTTGATTGGGGACACACCTAAACCATATCAAGGTCTGACCCAGTACAGTCCCAGTGATGGGTGGCCACAGAGGGCTTGCATTACCACTCCCTTAGTTTCAGGCAGCTCAGTACACACAGAGATTCTGTTTATTTGGAAGAAAGTAAGGGAAAAGGACAAAAGTCTCTGCCTGGTAATATAGATAATTATTCTGGATATTATCCAAGACCACTAAGGCAGTACCTCTGCAAGTCTTCATCAACAAGAGTATTACTGGACTTAGGGCCCAAGTCCCTTTGAATACCTGGAAAACTTTCTCAAACAGGATGGGCACAAACATGCCCAGACTGTAAAGACTACAAAAAATGCTTAACTCTTCAATGCCCAGACACTGATGAATATTTACAAACATCAAGATATCCAGGAAAACATGACCTCACCAAACTAACTTAATAAGGCACCAAGGACCAATCCTGAAGAAACAGAGATATGTGACCCTTCAGACAGAATTCAAAATAGCTGTTTTCAGGAAACTAAAAGAAATTCAATATGGCACAGAGAAGGAATTCAGAATTTTATCAGATAAATTTAACAAAGAGATTGAAATAATTTTTAAAATCACATTTTTTAGCAGAAATTCTGGAGCTAAAAAATGCAAATGGTGGCCAGACATGGTGGCTCACTCCTGTAAACCCAGAACTGTGGGAGGCTGAGACGGGCAGATCACCTGAGGTCAGGAGATCAAGACCATCCTGGCCAACATGGTGAAACCCCATCTCTACCAAAAATACAAAAATTAGCTGGGCATGATGGCACATGCCTATAATCCCAGCTACTCAGGAGACTAAGGCAAGAGAATTGCTTGAACCAGGAGTCGGAGGTTGCAGTGAGCCAAGATTATGCCACCGCACTCCAGCCTGGCGACAGAGTAAGGCTCCGTCTAAAAAAAAAAAAAAAAAATCACAAATGGCAGGCTGGGCACAGTGGCTTATGCCTGTAATCCCAGCACTTTGGGAGGTCAAGGCAGGTGGATCACTTGAGGTCAGGAGTTTGAGACCAGTCTGTCCAACATGGCAAAACCCCATCTCTATTAAAAATTACAAAAAATTAGCCAGGCATGATAGCAGGCACCTGTAATCCCAGCTACTTGGGAGGCTGAGGCAGGAGAATTGCTTGAACCCAGGAGGCGGAGGTTGCAGTGAGCTGAGATCATGCCATTGCACTCCAGCCTGGGTGAGAGAGTGAGACTCTGAAAAAAAAATGCAAATGGCATACTGAAGAATCCATCAGAGTCTTTTAATAGCAGAATTGATCAGGCAGAAGAAAGAATTAGTGAGCCTGAAGACAGGCTATTTGAAAATACTGTCAGAGGAGATAGATAAAAGAAAAAAGAATAACAAACAATAAAGCATGCCTACAGGATCTACAAAATAGCCTCAAAAGGGCAAATTTAAGTTGTTGGCCTTAAAGAGAAAGTAGAGAGAGAAAGAAAGGAATAGAAAGCCTATTCAAAGGGATAATAATAGAGAAATCCTAGAGAAAGATATCGATATCAATATCCATATACAAGAAGGTTATAGAACATTGTATTAGTCTGTTTTCATGCTGCTGATAAAGACATATCCAAGACTGGGAAGAAAAAGAAGTTTTATGGACTTACAGTTCCAAGTGGCTGGGGAGGCCTCACAATCATGATGGAAGGTAAGGAGGAGCAAGGAGGAGAAAGTCATGTCTTACATGGATGGTGGTAGGCAAAATAGAGAGCTTGTGCAGGGAAACTCCCATTTTTAAAATCATCAGATCTCATGAGACTCATTCACTATCAAGAGAACAGCACAGGAAAGACCCACCCCCATAATTCAATCACCTCCCACTGGGTTTCTCCAGTGACACGTGGGAATTGTGGGAGTTTCCATTTAAGATGAGATTTTGGTGGGGACACAGCCAAACCATATCAAACACCAAGTATATTCACCCCAAAGAAGACTGCCTCAAGGCCTCTAATTATCAAACTTCTAAAGGTCAAAGATAAAGAAAAAGCAGCAAGAGAAAAGAACAAATAACATACAATGGCGTATCAATATGTCTGGCAGCAGACTTTTCCATGGAAACCTTACAGGCCAAAAGAGAATCACATGACATATTCAAAGTGCTTAAGGGAAAAAAAAAACTTACCCTAGAATAGTATATTTACCAAAAATGTTTTTCAAACATGAAGGAGATATAAAGACTTTTCCAGACAAACAAAGCTGAGGGATTTCACCAACACCAGAGCTGTCTTACAAGAAACGCTAAGGGGAGTACTTCAGTCAGAAAGCAAAGGACGTTAGAAATCCTCTTAAGGTAGGCGGGGCACAGTGGCTCATGCCTGTAATCCCAGCACTTTGGGAGGCTGAGGCTGGTGGATCACGAGGTCAGGAGATCGAGATCATCATGGCTAACACGGTGAAACCCCATCTCTACCAAAAATACAAAAAAAAAAAAAAAAGCTGGGCGTGGTGGTGGGTGCCTGTAGTCCCAGCTACTCAGGAGGCTGAGGCAGGAGAATGGCATGAACCCAGGAAGCGGAGCTTGCAGTGAGCCGGGATCCTGCCACTGCACTCCAGCCTGGGCGACAGAGCGAGGCTCCATCAAAAAAAAAAAAAAAAGAAATCCTCTTAAGGTACAAAACTCACTAGGAATAGTAAGCACACAGAAAAATGCAGAACAGTATAACACGTAACTGTGGTTGCAAACTGCTTTTAAGTAGAAAAACTAAATCATTAACCAATGAAAAATAGCTACAACAACTTTTCAAGTCATAGACAATACAATAAGACATAAAGAGAAATAACAAAAAGTTAAAAAGTGGGAGTATGAAATTAAAGTGTAGAGTTTGTATTAGTTTTCTTTTTGCATGTTTGTTTGTTTATGCAATAAATGTTAAGTTGTCATCAGTTTAAAATAATGGGTTACCAGATAGTATTTGCAAGCCTCATGGTAACCTCAAATAAAAAAACATACAACATATACACAAAAATAAAAAGCAAAATAAAATTATACCACTAGGGAAAATATTACCTTCACTTAAAGGAAGACAGTAAAGAAGAGAATAACACAAAAAGCAGAAAACAAATAACAAAATGGCATGAGTAAATCCCTGCTTATCAACAGTAACATTGAATGTAAATGGACTAAACTCTCCAATCAAAAGACATAGACTGGCTGAATGAATGAAAAAACAAGACTCAGTAATCTGTTACCTGCAAGAAATACACTTCACCTATAAAGAGACACATAGACTGAAAATAAAGGGATGGAAAAAGATATTCCATGCCAATGGAAACCAAAAAAGAGCAGGAGTAGCTATATTTATATCAAACGAAATAGATTTTCAGATGAAAACTGTAAGAAGAGACAAAGAAAATAATTATATAATGATAAAAGGATCAGCCAGCAGCAGGATATAATGACTATAATATATGCATCCAACACTGGAGTACCCAGATATATAAAGCAAATTTTTTTGGAACCAAAGAGAGAGATAGACCTCCATACTCTAATAGCTGGAGATTTCAATACCCCAATTTCAACACTGGGCAAATCTGCCATTCAGAAACTCAATAAAGAAACATTGAATGTAAGCTACACTGTAGAACAAATTGACCTAATAGATATTTACAGAATATTTCACCCAGAGACTGCAGAATACACATGATTCTCCTCAGCATATGGATTATTCTCAAGGTTGGGTGATATGTTAGGTCACAAAACATGTCTGAAAACATTCAAAAATTGAAATAATATCAAGCATACTCCCTGAAAACAATGGAATAAAACTACAAATCAATAATAGGAGTTTTTGACACCATACAAACACATGGAAATTAAATATGATCCTAAATGACAGGTGGGTCAATGAAGAAATTAAGAAGGAAATTAAAAAATTTCTTGAAACAAATGATAACGGCAACACAACATACCAAAACCTATAGGATACAGCAAAAGCAGTACTAAGAGGGAAATTTATAGCTCTAAGTGCCTACATCCAAAAAGAAGAAAAATCAGAAAGAATAGCTAATGGATGCTGGGCTTAATACCTAGATGATGGGTTGATCTGTGCAGCAAACCACCATGGCACAGATTTACTCATGTAACAAACCTGCACATCCTGTACATGTACCCCAGAACTTAAAATAAAAGTTGATGAAAAGAAAAAACAATACGTCTTAAAGAACTAGAAAAGTAAGAGCAAACTGAACCCAAAATTAGAAGAAAAGAATAAAAGATCAGAGCAGAAATAAATGAATTCAAAATGAAGAAAACAAGTTGGTTTTTTGAAAAGATAAACAAAATGGACAAACCTTTAGCCAGACTAATAAAGAACAAAAGGGAGAATACCCAAATAAATAAAATCACAGATGAAAAACGAGACATTACAACTAATAATGCAGAAATTCAAACGAGCATTAGTGGTTATTATGAGCAACTATATGTCGATAAATTGGAAAATTCCAGAGGAAATGGATAAATTCCTATACACATAAAATCTGTCAAGATTAAACCATGAAGAAATCCAAAACCTGAACAAACCAATAACGAGTAATAATATTGAAGCTATAATAATGTCTCCCAGCTTCAATCTTGTTACTTGTTATTGGTCTGCTCAGGTTTTGGATTTCTTCATGGCATGGTGGCACACGACTGTAATCCCAGCTACTCGGGAGGCTGAGGTAGAAGAATCGCTTGACCCTGGAAGCGGGAGATGGCAGTGAGCCGAGATTGCACCACTGCATTCCAGCCTGGGAAACAGAGCGAGACTTTATCTAAAAAATACAAACACAAACACAAACAAAAACAAAAAACCAACCAACCAAACAAGCAAACAAACAAAAGTCTCTCAGTAAAGAAAAGCCCTGGACCTGATGGCTTCACTGCTGAATTCTACCAAGCATTGAGAGAAGTACTAATACTAATTATACTCAAACTATTCCAAAAAATAGGAGGAGGAAATACTTCCGAACTCATTCTGCAAGGCCAGTATTACCCCGATTCCAAAACCAGACAAAGAAATGTTAAAAAATACAACTACAAGCCAATATCTCTGATGAAAGTTGATGCAAAAATCTTCAACAATATACCAGGAAAAATCTTCCACAATATACCAAATTCAACATTACATTAAAAAGATTATTCATCATGACCAAGCGGGATTTATCCCAGGAATGTACAAATGGTTCAGCATACACAAATCAATCAATGTGATACATCATATCAATAGAATGAAGGGCAACAACCATATAATCATTTCAATTGATGCTGAAAAAGGATTTGGTAAAATTCAAGATCTCTTTATGATGAAACACTCTCAGAATATTGGGTATAGAAGAAACATACCTCAACATAATAAAAGCCACATATGACAGACCCACACTAATATCAAACTGAATGGGGAATAACTGAAAGTCTTTCCTCTGAGATTTGGAACATGACAAGAATGTCCACGCTCACCACTGTTATTCAGTATAGTGATAAAAGTCATAACTATAGCAATTAGACAAGAGAAAGAAATAAAGGGCACCCAAATTGGAAAAAAAAAAGACATCAAATTATCTTTGTTTCCAGATGATATAATCTTATATTTGGAAAGAACTTAAGAACTGGATCAAAAAACTACTAGAACTGGTAAATGCAGTAAAGTTTCAGGATACAAAATCAACATATAAAAATCAGTAACATTTCTATACACCAACAATGAACAATATGGAAAAAAGTAATCCCATTTACAATAGCCACAAATAAAATTAAATGTCTAGGAATTAACCAAAGAAGTGAAAGAACTCTACAATGAACCATAAAACACTGATGAGAGAAATTGGAGAGGACACCAGAAAATGGGAAGATATTCCATATTCATGGATTGTAAGAATCAACATTGTTAAAATGTCCATACCATGCAAGGCAATCTAGAGATTCAATGCAATTCCTATCAAAATACCAATAACATTTTTCATGGAAATAGAAAAAACAATCCAAAAATGCAACTGCAAAAGACCCAGAATAGCATCCTGAGCAAAAATAACAAAACTGGAAGAATCACATTACCTGACTTCAAATTATACTACAGAGCTATAGTAACCAAAACAGTGTGATACTGGTATAAAATAGACACATAGACCAATGAGACAGAATAAAAAACCCAGAAACAAATCCACATGCCTACAGTGAATCCATAATTTACAGAGAATTTATTTTCGACAAAGGTGTCAAGAACATACACTGGGGAAAAGGCTGTGTCTTCAGACATTTATACAATGCTGGGAAAACTATATATGCATATGCAAAAGAATGAAACTGTGTATGCATATGCAAAAGAATTAAAGAAAGATATGGTGAAATATCTCTCACCATATTCAAATATCAAATCAAAATTGATTAAAGACTTAAATCTAAGACCTCAAACTATGAAACTACTAAAAGAAAACACTGGGGGGAAACTTCAAGGCTTCAGTCTGGACAAAGATTTCTTGAATAATACCCTATAAGCACAGACAATCAAAGCAAAAATAGACAAATGGGATCACATCACGTTAAAAAGCTTCTGCACAGAAAAGGAAATGACAAAATGAAGATATAACCCCCAGAATAAGAGAAAATACTTGCAAACTACCCCTCTGACAAGGGATTAATAACCAGAATATATAGGGAGTTCAAACAGCTCTATAGTAAAAACTCTAATAATCTAATTTAAAAATGTGCAAAAGATTTGAACAGACATTTCTCAAAAGAAGAGCTACAAATGGCAAACAGGTATATGAAAAGGTGCTCAACATCATTGATCATCAGAGAAATGTAAATCAAAACTTCAATGAAATATCATCTGGCCCCTGCTTTTATACAAAAGACATGCAAGAACAATTGTTGGTGAGGATATGAAGAAAACAGGGAACCCTCGTACACTGGTGGTGGGAATGTAAGTTAATACAATCACTATGGAGAACAGTTTGGAGGTTCCTCAATAAAACAAAAATAGAGCTATGATATGATCCAGCAATCTCACTTCTGACTGTATGCTCAAAAGAAATAAATCAGTATATCAAAGACTCATCTGCACTCCCATGTTTGTTGTAGCACTGTTCACAATAGGCAAGATTTGGAAGCAACCTAAGCGTCAACAGATGAGTGGATAAACAAAATGCCATACTTACACACAATGGAGTACTATTCAACCATAAATAAGAATGAGATCTTGTCATTTGCAACAATATGGATAGAACTGGAGGTCATTGTGTTAAGTGAAATAAGCCAGGCAGAGAAAGACAAACATCACATGTTCTCACTTATTGGTGGGATCTGAAAATCAAAATAATTGAACTTATGGAGATAGAGAGTAGAAGGATGGCTAACATCCTTCTACTGGAGGCTGGGAAAGGTAGTGGAGTGTGGCAGGGAGGTGGGAGTGGTTAATGGGTACAAAGAAAATAGAAAAAAGAACAATACCTAGTATTTGATAGCACAAAGGGTGACTATAGTCAAAATAATTTAATTGTACACTTTAAAATAACTAAAAGAGTGCAATTGAATTGTTTATAACACAAAGGTAAATGCTTGAGGGAATGGATACCCCATTTTCCTTGATGTAATTATTATGCATTGCATGCCTGTATCAAAATATCTCATGTACTTCATTAATATATACACCTACCATGTAACCACAAAAATTAAAAACTAAAAAAGAGTTACATTAAAGGGAAATAAAAAGAATAAGAAGGCAGAACCAGATGGTTGAGGGCCTTGAATGCTGGGCTAAAGATTTTGTTATTTTCTAAGTAATCAGAGACATGGAAGATTTTTGAGTGGAGGAGGTAAACCATCAAAATCAAGTTTTACAAATCCTCCAGCAGTGTTGTGATAAGCAAGAGGTTTCAACAATATGACCATTGCTACCAAGAGAAACAGAGAAAAAGGAAAGGATCTGGGAGATATATCCTTGCAGCTTATTACCCTTTGAAAGACATTATGTTGTCAAGATGTATGAATTTTGGTCCTGGACAGATTTTATCACCTGCCAGTTCTGCAGTTGTGGGTCTTAATTTATATTCTCTCTCTCTCTCTCCTGTCTCTCTCTCTCTCTCTCTCTCTCTCTCTCTGTGTGTGTGTGTGTGTGTGTGTGTGTATGTGTGTGTGTGTGTCCAGGCTAAGGGAAAAGGTTGAACCAGGTAACCTCCAAGGCACCATTCAGTTCTTCAAGTCTTATTGCTTTTCTTCTCTTAACTAATTCAATTTTCCTGATTGGTGGTTTGGCCAGTCACTCAGCCAGCTAGTTAAGTATCTTGATTTTAAAGCTGCAATCATAATTGACAATTCAACTTAAGAAAGAGTTAAAAGACAAGCTAAATTTTCACATGTATAAATATATAATTGTTGGTTTAGGCTGTTGAATGTAGACTGGTGGTTCTCTCTTTATGCAGAAAATTTTAGTGGCTTCAACCTGTGATGAATAAAGCCTCACCAGCTTAACTTGGTCATTTATTTGATTCTTGCTTCCATGGGCTATGGTAGTGCTCCCTTTAAGAACATCCACCAGTCAAATCTAATTCTTACAAAACTAATAAAATAAAAGAGGATGATGAAAAAAATCAAAGTTTACTAGTTACAGAGGCTCACTGCAGAAGCGAGCAGTTACTTGCTGATGACACTGTTGCTGGGGAGATGTCTTCATAGAAACAATTTATATAGAATTTTTGTGCTCTCAGATAGTTCTTGTAATACTTGTTATCATAGTCATATGTGCAGAAGGACCATCAAAGAGTCTTTGTTATAGTTGTTATCTCAGACATACAAGCATGAGATCCCCTCCTTTATGATCTGCTGGCTCTACTTTGATTTGGGTTTGATTTAAGTGATTTTGTCTTGGTATCAGCAGCTTTCACAGTTCTAAAGATTTTTTTTTTGAGTCCTCTTTTTGGAGTTTGTTTTCTACATGCAGGATTATGTCACCTGCAAACAGCAATAATTTTACTTCTGTCTTTACTATTTGGATGTCTTTTATTTCCTTTTCTTATCTGATTGCTTATTGTTAAACAGAAAAGGTGAGAGTTGTACACCTTAAATAGATACAATAAAAAGAACCAGAAAAAGCATGAGAGATCATAAAGAACTAAAAGCTGAAACACCTAAAATCACGAGTCTAGGAATTCAAATTATTCTCAATTTTTTTCCAAAAGATAAAAAGGAAAGAAGCCAATTAGTTACTGAGAGTGTTTAACACAGGCATGAAGCTTTTGTCATCACCCCAGAGATGAGGCTGCTCATCAACATTACTTAAGATCCTGAGATGCATAATTCACTTAAAGATCCTTTTGCTTTCAAGCTTAGATTTTATATATTTTGGAGCCAGAGGTACCCAAAGAGGGTAAAGGGCATCCAGAACACAAGGGCAGGCTTGATAAAGAGACCAATACTTTTGAGGAGGTTATGGAAACCTCAAATAAGGAACCCAAAACTTCTACCACCACTAAGAATTCCAGAGCCCTTTCCTTACTGACTGATTTCAAGGCTTAGAGTCTGGCTCACTCTTCCATGTGGTCATTGCTGCTAAGGATGTCCAGTGGAAAACTATTGAGGAGGCCTGCATGCTCCTCCATGAAATTGGTATGGTTTAATGGGTCTATTATTTCTTCGAATATTCAGAGAAGGAAGACTAAACACATTGCTAATTTTGAAAAAGCCCCTGTTGACATAGACTCCTGAGAGCTCTTCTTGCAGGTGCCCCCATCCAACTGCAGGGTCATGTTGCTTAACCTTGTTCACAGGTCCTATACCATCCTAAGGGCCATGAATGAAATTGGTCTGCTGGCACAATGTGAGGGTTCTGTCCATCCCGACTCACAATTCTGACCTAACAAAGCTTGCCTCCTAGTGCATGGGAACCCCTCGAGTGGACTATTCAGCCCTCCCTTTCTTTTCCAACTCTCAGATTACCCCATTACCTCTGGGTGATCCAGCTCATCCTGTTTATTGGCAATTTAGAGGCCCCTGTGTGCCTCATGAAGAATTACTAGACAGGCCACACCCAAATTGCAACAACTAAAGAAGATTATGTTAAAAAGTCCTCATCACTTGCCCACAGATCTGGGATCTCTTGAGACCACTCCTCCAAATCCAACTAATTTTGCCTCTGGCTAATTCTCAGACCCCTGAAACTGGTAATCACCATGGCCTCTCAAATAGGGATTCAGGCAGTCCCTGTGCCTTGTCCCACCACCCGATGACAATTGCCTCTGTATGACTCTGGTGGTTCATTGGAATTCTACAAATAGATAACATTTTCTAGCTTTATTAGATACAGCAGCCCACGTTACTGTCATTCTGGGCAAACCATCCAAGTTTAAAGGAGCTACCTCTTTTATACTAGAGGGTATTGCCGGTAAAATCATTTCATGACAAACAGATGCCACTAGATGTCACTATTAGAAAAATCTTTATCAAACAGCTGTTCTTACACAGACGACACAAACAAATGAAAACACATCCCATGCTCATGGATGGATAAAATCAGTATTGTGAAAATGACCATACTGCCAAAAGCAATTTACAAATTCAATGCAATCCCCATCAAAATACCACCATCATTCTTCACAGAGTTAGAAAAAACAATTCTAAAATTCATATGGAACCAAAAAGAAGCCTGCATAGCCAAAGCAAGACTAAGCAAAATGAAAACTCTGGAAACATCACACTACCTGATTTCAAACTATATTATAAGGCCATAGTTACCAAAACAGCATGGTACTGGTATAAAAATATGCACATAGACCAATGGAACAGAATAGAGAACCCAGAAATAAACCCGAATATTTGCAGCCAACTGATCTTCAACAAAGCCACATGTAGGAGAATGAAACTGGATCCTCGTCTCTCACCTTATACAAAAATCAACTCAAGATGGATTAAGGACTTAAACCTAAGACCTGAAACTATAAAAATTCTAGACAATAACACTGGAAAAACCCTTCTAGACATTGACTTAGGCAAGGATTTCATGACCAAGAATCCGAAGCAAATGCAATAAAAACAAAGATAAATAGCTAGGACCTAATTAAACTAAAGAGCGTTTGCACGGCAAAAGGAACAGTCAGCAGAGTAAACAGACAACCCACAGAGTGGGAGAAGAATCTTCACAATCTATACATCTGACCAAGGACTAATATCCAGAATCTACAACGAACTCAAACAAATCAGTAAGAAAAAAACAAACAATCCCATCAAAAAGTTGGCTAAGGACATGAATAGAGTTCTCAAAAGAAGATATACAAATGGCCAACAAACATTTGAAAAAATGCTCAACATCACTAATGATCAGGGAAATGCAAATCAAAACCACAGTGTGATACCATCTTATTCCTGCAAGAATGGCCATAATCAAAATATCAAAAAACAGTAGATGTTGGTGTGGACGCAGTGATCAGGGATCAGGGACGCAGTGTAGAGAGAACACCTCTACACTGCTGGTGGGAATGTAAACTAGTATAGCCACTATGGGAAACAATGTGGAGAATCTCACAAATCACCACTAAAAAACTTACTCATGTAACCAAATACCATCTGTACCCTGATAACATGGAAAACAACAACAACAACAACAACAAAACAAGATTCAGTCATTTGCAACAAGATGGATGGAAATGGAGATCATAATTTTAAGTGAAATAAGCCAGGCACAGAAAGACAAACTTCACATGTTCTCACTTACTTGTGAGAGCTAAAAGTTAAAACAATTGAACTCATGGAAATAGAAGGAGGATAATTACCTTGGAAAAGTAGTGGGGGTTAGGTGAGGGAAGTGGGGATGGTTAATGTGTACAGACAATAAAAACAATGAATAAGGCATAGTATTTGATAGCAAAACAGAGTGACTACAGTCAGTAATAATTGTACCTTTAAAAATAACTACAATAGTATAATTGGATTGTAACATGAAGGATTAAGTACTTGAGACGATGGATATCCCATTTACCTTGAAGTGATTATTATGCATTGCATGTGTGTATCAAAATATGTTATGTGCCCTATAAATATATACACCTACTATATACCCACAAAAATAAAAAATTAAAATAATTATTTCAATCAACAATAAATAAATAACAGCTGTTCATTGTGGTGGCTCCTCTTGCTTTGAGTTTTCCTATTATAGGCATAGAAAAGATGCCATTGCATACTGCCTGTGACACTGGTATAAGCCCAAGTTCCTGGCCCAGTTAGAGCCACAGAGTGAAAACCTGTAGAGCTGCCCCTGTGGGTAAAGGTAGTGAACATACCACAATATCTCTTGAAACAAGGTACTGCTGGCCTTTGACCTGGTATTCAAGATTTACTCGAAGAAAAGGTGATTGTTATCACAATTTCTCCTTCCAGTAGTTTTATTTGGCCAGTCTTAAAAGGATTTCACCAATGAAAGGCACTTAACTATTAATTATCGAAATCCCAGTGCTCAAGTTTCCACCATCAAGACTTCAATACTTAACATAATGAAATTAGTTGAAGATCTCTAATGACCAACTTGTGTGTTGACTGTGTGGATCTGGCCACCATATTCTATTCAGTACTTATCAACAATCAGTCACAGCCTCCTTTACCATTCAAAGAACCCAACATACATTTCATGGGGGTATTTCTGGATCATATGAGAGTTCTATTTTTAATTTTCTTAGGAACTTATATACTGTTTTCTACAGTGGCTACATGAATCTACATTCCTGCTAATGGTGTCCCAGAGTTCCCTTTTTTCTACACCCTTGCCAACAATTGTTATCTCTTGTCTTTTTGACGGAAGCCATCCTAACAGGTGAGAGGTGTGATATAGTTAGAATATTTGTTCTCTTAAAATCACATGCAGAAATGTGACCCCCAGTGTTGGAGGTGGGGCCTAGTGGGAGGTGTTTGGATCATGGGGCCAGATCCTGATGAATGGTTTGGTGTCCTCCCTCACAGTAATGAGTGAGCTCTTGTTTTATTAGTTCACATAATATCTGGTTGTTAAAAAGAACTTGGCACCTTGTCCTCTCTCTCTTGCTTTCTCTCTCACCATGTGACACGCTGGCTCCCCTTGCTTTCTGCCTTCAAACTAAAAGTCTCCTGCACAGCAAAAGATACAATCAAGAAAGTGAAAAAGCAACCTATAGACTGATAAATGTTTGCAAACCATTTAACTCTGAAGGGATTAATATCTAAATTATATGAGAAACTGACCTAACACAGTAGCAAAACAATGATTAGCCCAATTGAAAAATGAGCAAAGAGCAGTGAGTAAAAGCTTCCGGAGATACTTACCAGAAGCCAAGCAGATGTTGGTGCTATGCTTCTTGTACAACCTGCAGAATTATGAGCCAAATAAACCCCTTTTCTTTACAAATTACCTAGTCTCAGATATTCTGTTATAGCAATGCAAAATGGACCAATATGAAGTGATATATCATTGTGGTTTTGATTTGCATTTCCCTGATTAGTGATGTTGAGCATCCTTTTATATATCTGTTGTTATATGTCTTTTTTTAAGAAATGTTTATTCAGATCCTTTGCCCATTTTTTCAGAGCCCAGAATGCTCACCATTACTTGGTGGAACTTCCCTTTGCTCATTTTTAAATTGGGTTATTCATTGTTTCGCTATTGAATTACATCAGTTTGTTATATACTTTAGATATTAATCCCTTAAGAGTTAACTGGTTTGCAAACATTTGTCAGTCCATAGGTTGCTTTTCCCTTTCTGGATTGTGTCCTTTGCTGTGCAGGAGCTTTTAAGTTTGATGCAGTCCCACTTATTTATTTCTGCTTTTGTTGCTTGTGCTTTTGGTATATTGTCCAAAAATCACTGATAAGACCAATGTCAAGAAACTTTCCCATCATGTTTTATTCTAGCAGTTTTGTGATTTTAAGTCTTACACTCAGATCTTTGGTGTATTTTTTAGTTGATTTTTTGCATATGGTGTGATAGGGATTCGATTTTATTCTTTTGCATGTAGATATCCCCAACGCCAGTTTTCCCAACACTGTTTATGGAAGAGACTGTCTTTTCTCCGTGATGTCTTCTTGGTGTCCTTGTTGAAAATAGTTGACCACATAAGCTTGTGTTTATTTCTAGTCTCTATTCTGTTCCATTTGTCTATCTGTCTGCTTTCATGTTAGCACCATACTGCTATGATTACTACAGCTTTCTAGTAGATTTTGAGATAAGGAAGTGTGATGCCTCCAACTTTGTTATTTTTGCTCAGGAATGCGTCAACTATTTATGGTCTTATATTGCTCCATATGAATTTTAGAATTTTTTTCCATTTCTGTCAGAAATGTCATTGGAATTTTGATAGAGATTGCACTGAATTTATAGATCACTTCGGGTAGTGTGGACATTTTAACAATATTCATTCTTCCAACACAAAGTTGATAACAACTTAACTTTGATTGCGTTTAAAAATCCCAGTTTTACTCTCACACATTTTATGTTTTTGATGTTACCACTTATATATTTTATATTGTACATCCCTTAAAAATTATTGCAGCTATAGTTATTTTTAAGAGTTTTGTCTTTTAACATCGGCATATAGATATAAGCGATTTATACACAACCAATACAGTATTAGAGTATTATGAATTTGACTGCATATTTGACTGTAGTTTTGAGTCCTTCATTTACTTATGTTTTATGTTATTGCTTAGCATCCTTTGTTTCAATTCAAATAACTCCCTTAAGCATTTTTTTTGTAAGACAAGTCTAGTGGTAATGAACTCTCTCTGCTTTTGTTTGTCTGTGAATGTCTTTATCTCTCCTTTATTTCTAAAGGACATCTTTTCTGGTTTTAGTACTATTGGTTGGCAGGTTTTTTTTTTTTTTCCCCCTTCAGCACTTTGAATATATCATCCCACTCCTTCCTGGCTTGCAAAGTTTCTGGTGGGAAATCTTCACTAGCCTTATGGATTTCCCTTCTATATAATGATTACCTTTTCTCTTGCTGCTTTCAGAATTCTCATTGTCTTTAACTTTTGAAAATTTAATTATAATATGCTTCAGAGTATTCTTCTTTAGGTTGATCTTGCTTGGAGTCTTTTGAGATTCATAAATTTGGATGTCGATATCCCTCACCGAATTTGAAATGTTTTCATACAGTATTTCATTAAATATGCTTTCTTCCCCTTCACTTCCTCTTCTCCTTCTGGGACTTCCATAATTCAAATATCTGCATGTTTGATGGTGTCCTGTAGGTCCTTTGATATTTCTTCACTCTTTCTCATTCTTTTTTTCTTTTTGTTCCTCTAATTGTCTAATTTCAAATGACTTGTGTTTGGTTGGCCTGTTAACAGGGGCTGAAGTGGCTTTAGATCCTGTCTGGCCCCTGGATAGTCTGGGCTGCCTCCAGAGCCTTGGTCCATAGGGCTGGTGCTGAGATGAGGATCCACTTCAGGGGCCACAAACAGTGAACCTGTTACTAAGTGTGAGGATGGGTGTGGCTTTCTCTGGGTCCCTATGAATTATCCTGCTGGGTCACTGGGTGGATCCCTAGGCAGGCAGTATTGCCTTAATCTGTATCTGAGAGGATCTGGAACTGAGTTTCAGGGCTATTTTAGGGTCTATAGCTGGGACCAATGTCAGCAGGCCTGCCCAGAGGACTCAGGCTGCATGTAGTCCTCTGTGTCCCTGTGCTGCTGGCAGGAATGATCACAGACCACTACTGAGAGGGGCTGAGCTGAGACTCAGAACCATTTCAGGATCTGCTGTAGGCCTGGGGTCAGCAAGCATGTCCTGGCAAATGTTTCTTCCTTTGGGTCCCTGTGCTGCTGGCAGGACTCTTCTCTGACCACTGCTGGGAGGGGCTAGAGCAAAGTCTCAGGGCTGTTTCAGCATCCACAACCAGGGTTGAGGCCAGCAAACCTGCCCTCATGACTCAGGTGGACATGTCTCTTCCTGTGTCCCTATTTTTCTGGCAGGATTGAGCCCATAGGCTATCTAAATAGTTCAGCCGTTGCTTACAATTTGTACTTCAGGACCCTGACACAGTTCCCCATAAGGCTTCTCATGGCACTACGTAGGTGGTTTCCTGATATGAGGGCCCTCTGAGGAGGCAGTCAAAGAGGATTTGCATGCACCATCTCCAAGAACAGTGGCAAGCAATGACTCTACACAAAATCCTAGGTCTGCCAACCTCAGTGAAATTCTTGGGCATAGTCTGGTCTTCCAATGGCCAACAAATTTCTAACACAGTTAAACATTAGCTTTTACAGCTCAGCCCAACCCAGACATTTGCCAGACTCAACATCTGTTAAGTCTCTACATGTTCTGGCAACAACACATTCCACCCCTTTCCATTTTACTTCAGCCTGTTTACACAGTCACTTGCAAGTCTACTACCTTCCATTGGGGGAAGCCCCAGCAATGAGCATTAGAAGACACTCAGCAGGCTGTATAAGGCAGTTGGTTCTCCCAGAAGCCAGTTTTAGATTTGAGATATTGGCCAACCCTGACAATGCTTTCTGGAGCATATGGAATAAGCATGGTCAAAAATGGCTCCTGATGGGATTTTGGATCCAGAGGCTGCCATCAGCTGCCTGATACATGCCAAATATCAAATTCTTACTGATGACTGATAGAGACCAAGGCTCATTTTGGCCACCAGCAGGTAAAACTCTACACCCAGATCCTTACCTTGTCATGGATGGATAGATTCCTCTCGGAAACAGCTCAGCACAGCCGTGGAAGTTTCCTTGCTTAAATGGAAATGGTACTTCCAGGAGTGGGTTAAACTGGACAAACAGGTCTTTTACAAGTTCTAGGAGGTTGTAGCTTGCCCCATGCTCAGCCTCTCGCCCATGGACCTAGAGACACTGGTACTGGCATCACCACTGCCTCCTCATCTGGAAAATGAGGCGCCCCTTGGGACCAACTGTCTGACATGAAAAAGGAGTCAATATACTTTACTGATGATATTGTCACCATTGTATGCAATGTAGCTTGCTGGAGAACCATGGCCTATCACTTGGTTTTGAGTACCTCTCTAGCCAGGTTCAGTGTCATCAGGTCTGCTCAACTTAGAAGCTGTACACTTGGCCCTACAGAATGCCCTTACTAGGTAGCTTCTTCATAGATCTTCTTCTAGATCTTTACTGATTGCTAACAGCTTTGCATCTGGTAAGGCCAATGGCAGAGAGATGATTTCTTAATACAAGGCTGTCCCTTGTGGGGATCCTAAATTTGTAAGGTATTGTCAACTTGGCCTATTTCTATTTTTGTCACAAGTTTTTGCACAAACTTCACGTGATACTCCAGAGGCACATTTCAACAACACAGCAGGCTGATTTCTAAGATTAACACACTTTGTCTAGCCACTTCTGTTGCCTCCCTGGATCCCTCCTCATTTCCATACCTGCTGGTAACTTGGCCACATAATCTCTCTGGGCATTGGGGAATGCGTGTGTTTGTTGAATGGGCCCATAGACAAGGCATTCCCCTGCAAGCCTCTCTGACCAAGACAGAGACTGACAACTGTGACGTATGCTTCAAGATCAAATATTGGTGTGAAACTCAATGGGGATCTTTTCCACAGAATTTCTATCCCTTTTCCTGGTGTTGTATTGATTACATTGATCCCTTGCCCCCGACTGCAGGTGCTCCCTAGGGTACCCTTACTATGATTGACTCCTTTATGGGGTATGCTGGCCTTCCACTGCCCCTGGCCTAACAAGAACCATTTTCATTTCCTTTGTTGTTCCAGATATCATAGATTCTGACCAAGGGACTCATTTTCCCTCCCATGCTACCCAGAACCAGACACTAGAACAGGGCATCTTATGGAACTTTCATTTGCCATACCAACCACAACCTCAGGCCTCACTGAATGTAACAATGGCCTGTTGAAAGACATGCTACTAAAATTACTCTTTGGTAAATGGATCTTTAAGTAGGTCTCTTTTCTCCTACAATCCATCATTTATCTCAACTCTTTATCCACAGGATTCTATATCCCTTACACTAATTTTATATACCCTTCTGCTCTGCTCCTGTTTGCTCACAAGGGCAATCTGGCTCATTTTACTGTCCAGGAGGATTGTACCTGTTACTCTGTCAATGATTTCTCCTCATATAAATTTGACTTTTCAATTGTTCCTCCAACCTCTTTGACTTGGATGCTTAATCAAGGAACAGATTACTAAATATGATCCCTTAACAACTGAAAGCCCATTGAAATGCCCTAGACATTTAATTTGCGCACAAGAGTACCTGGACAACCTGGTGCCAGAGACTGAGACCCTGCCTGTGTACTCAGGATATAAAGGGTGCCTGCTTAATCCCCATTCCACGCTGAGATAGGAATTGGAAATTATAGATACAGGGTTGAGTAGTGGAAATGTGTGGGTTGCTATTTGTGGAGACAGCAAGTTACATCTGGAGAATGTTAGCCACTTCTGGAAATTACAAACTCCAAAAGTGACCTACAACCACCACCGTACTAGTTCCCAACTCTCATTACTAGGAGGTTTGTACTTAGCTAGGACCTACAGATGTACTTAAGACTCCAAGATTCCCCACTGGTGTTACTACAACTGCCCCAGGTCCAGGGTACAGTCTCTGCCAAATTAATAAAATATTGGTACTCCCCTTGGCTGTGTTTGTTAGTTTGCTTGTACTTAATTTGGGCACTGGGGATACGGGTCAACCCATAAGGTTTCAACCTGACCTGTAGAATGTGCAACAGCCCCACAGAGCCCCTTCAGTAGTGTACCACAAATTGGGGGAATTGGACCTGCCTGGAGGTTATCCTGAGCTCCATGAGAGCAGCCTATCTTTGAGCCTGGCTCATGACTGAATCCCTCCCAAGCTGGCAGACTTCCATTATGAATAGCTCAAATGATATTGGTGTTTAAACAATTTTGAGCAGTAGTATATGCTAGTGGACATTCTCTTGAGCATGGCCTCTGTAGATTGACTGAATTCATGTCTGTGGATTAAACCCTGGCTCTTAATTCTTTGCTCCATTGTACCTGAGATCTCTACGGGAAGGTATGCCCCAGAATGTAGAATCATACATAGGGTCTCTCTGAACACAGCCTATCAGTGCTCCCAGAATATACATCCTTTATGGATAGACTAGGAAGGGCAGTCCCAGACCAAAGTGGCTTGGGCATTTGCCCGTTGTGTCACTGATGACCCAGCAGACTTGAAAGAAATCTGTGTCTCCCATGCACACGTATGTTTATTGTGGCACTATTCACAATAGCAAAGACTTGGAACCAACCCAAATGTGCATCAGTGATAGACTAGATTAAGAAAATGTGGCACATATACACCATGGAATACTGTACAGCCATAAGAAAAGTATGACTTCATGTCCTTTGTAGGGACATGGATGAAAGTGGAAGCCATCATTCTGAGCAAACTATCGCAAGGACAGAAAACCAAACACCACATGTTCTCACTCACAGGTGGGAATTGAACAATGAGAACACTTGGACACAGGGTGGGGAACATCACACACTGGGGCCTGTCGTGGGGTGGGGGGAGGGGGGAGGGATAGCATTAGGAGATATACCTAATGTAAATGACGAGTTAACAGGTGCAGCACACCAACATGGCACATGTATACATATGTAACAAACCTGCACGTTGTGCGCACGTACCCTAGAACTTAAAGTATAACAATAATAATAATAATAAAAAGAAATCTGTGTCTCCAGCAGCTGCAGAGTCATCTGTGAATCTATTTTGGGCAAGGCCTTCCCATGTTACCATAATTCTTAGTCCTTAGAGGCTCCCTCTTATCCCCTATGGATTGCTACATGGTAGGGACACCCTTTTCCTGGATTGCTGCTGACATCAACCCAATCCAAGAGGTCATTGATAGATATGACATCATCTCAGACAACGTGATCCCAGCTGAAGTGCTTGCCAGTGGAATTGATTTCACCTCAGACAACTGCTTCTACTCCAGACTTGGACTGTTTTAGACACTTGCCCTTTAAACAACTCCCACACTCAGTGCTCACTCTTGATTCCCCTGCTACCCATGGCTGATCCAAATATACTGCAACCTTATATTGCCCCATATGAATATGAACCCTGGGAAGACTATTTCCTTGAGATTGTTACTTGTTTGACCCTGGATCCTGCCCTGCTGACACCTGCCTGTGAAACTATGAGTTCAAAGCCCTACTATTGCAAAGCAGCCCTAGAGTGCATTAAGCCTCTGTGGGATGCAAAGCATTTCCTCTTGAATGCCACTCAGGGTAGAATTCCTCCTAGTATGTCTTCTGTGTCATGCCTAGCCACTTACCCTCCAGATTTTCTATTCCTATGTGCACTTCTAATGATTTCCTGCGATTTCTGTTTGCCTGCAACACCAACCATGGCAGAAACACCCATGCACCCCAGCACTTTTGAGGCTGGTGCCCAGGAACCTATACCCACAGATACCACACCCATAAATACCTGTACTTCCTGTCTTCCTCACACTTATGTCACAACCGCTACACCAACCTGGTACAGACCAAGATCTCCAACACATATGTACAGGCTGCCAAAGGTTCAGCTATGGCCATAACCCTTCACAACTGTTGAGCCTACCACTAAGTCGCAGTGGGCATGGGCCTACCTTAATGACCTTCCTGCTGACACCACCTTAGGCAAAGTTCTATCATGGCTTCCAATAAAACTCTTAAATTTCCCATTTGCTTCAATATACCAGCTACCTTCATTTCTAGCTATACTCACCAGGGACAGCTGCACATTATAGTCAAGTTACCCCCTTAGGCTTACCACTTGTGCCCAGGAGCCCACTACACTTGGCCCATTCTCCACATTGGGGCCTTCAACCTCCTTATAATATCTTCATGGGTACATTATACTCTAAATAATGGCACTTTCAGGTTCTACTGTGGCCCAAACTCATAGGCATAGCACCTTATATATTTTCCTTGCTTAATCCCCCATATTTTCCCCAATAAAACCATACCCCCATGTTCAGTGGTTACACTGAGGATTCTCCTAGTTCTTTACCAACCAGCTAACTGCTCATTTCCATCAACCCCAAAACACTAGGCAAAATAGGTAATATTTATTCCCATCTTAATAGGGCTTACCATAGCCACAGGAGCTGCCAGCATTGGCACCAGAACAGCAGCTTTTGCATACAAAATAAAATCATAGCTGGCAACCAGTACCTTTCAGATCATAGGCCCTTTCAGATCATATTCAAAGGCTACACGAAACATTGTCCTTTACACAACAAGCCTATTTGTCTCTAGCCCAAGTGATAATGGATAACACACTGCTCTTGACTACTCAGTAGCCAGGGAGGGAGGGGTTTGTGCCATGCAAGGCACCTCCTGCCATATATACATGAATAACTCCGGACAGGTACAGGCTATGAGGAATAGGCTAAGAAGTAAAGAACTTTTATAATATAACCAAAATCTACCAATGTATTTCCTTAAATCCACAGGGGTCTGACCTGTTCTCTTGGCTTTCTCACACAAGGCTACATGCCTGGTTGTGAATTGAGTTCAACCACTTGCCATATGGCTAATAGAACTTTTCCTAGTTGCCACCTGCATCAAAGTTTGCCTTCAGTGGCTAACTAGTCACCTTTAACCTCTCCACAATCCAGGTGGCAAGTATTCTTCCTCCCAATTAGTATTGTTAATGATGTTGAGGCACCACAGGGTTGAAAGTATTGTAAATTTTAAAACTTTATATTTTCTTGCTGCCTCAACGTCCCCACAAACAGGCTATGAGCACCACACCCAAGTAACCAGGTGTACCAGTGTGATAAGGTTGGCTTCTGCCATAAGTTTCCTTTCTTGCCCTCCCTGACTGTGATCTACCAACTTTCAAATGCACCAATGAAATCCTTTTGTGCCTCTTGCTTGTTTACTCCACCATGGCCCTTAATAAAGGCACTTATGCGTGGGTCTTCTCTCTTATTTGGCTCCCTCTTGCATGGTTGAGCCCACTCCCTTGGCACTCTTCCTATGTGAACCCCTCTTGACAGGCAGTTACTCTTTAGGGTCCATGATGTAATAAACTTTGTTTTCCTGAGCCTCTCCTTTTCCCCCATCTTGTGGCCATACCTGACCAATCATGACCTAAGAGTACACAGAACAGAAAACAAAAAGGCAATCTACTGAATGGGAGAAATATTTGCAAATTATATTACTGATAATGGATTCATATCCAGAATATATAAAGAACTCCTACAACTTAACATTTTTTAAGAAACCAGTTCAAAAATGGGCAAATGAATTGAATGGACATTTCTCCAGAGAAGATATACAAATAATCAATAAGCTCATGAAAAGATGCTCAATATTATTAGTCATTAGGAAAATGCCAATCAAAACCTCTTCACCCACTAGAATGACTACAATTTTAAGAAATAGAAAAATGTCAAGTGTTGACAAACATGTGGGGGAACTTGAACACCCATACATTTTTTGCTGAGAATGTAAAATGATGCAGCCACTGCTGAAATAAGTTAGCAGTTCCTCAAAAAGTTAAACCAAAAATTACCATGTGACTCAGTAATTTCAGAGAATTAAAAACAGGTGTTCAAACAAAAAATTGTACATGAATGTTTATAGCAGCACTATTCACAACGGCCAATAGGTGGAAATAATGCAAATGGCCATCAAAAGATGAATGCATGAAGAGAGTGTGGTATATCCATTCAATAGAATATTATTCAACTATAAAAATGAAGTATTGATACATGCTACAACAGATATGTGCCTAGAAAATATTATGCTAAGTAACAGGAGCCAAACACAGATGGTAACATATTAAGATTTCATTTATATGGAATACCCAGATTAGGTAAATCTGTAGAGAGCAAAAGCAGATTAGTGGTTTCCAGGAGCTTAGGAGAGGGGGAAATGGAAGCTGACTTCTAGTAGACAGAACATATCTTCTGAGATAATAAAAATGCTTTGCAGGCCAGGCACGGTGTTTCATGCCTGTGATCCCAGCACTTTGGGAGGCCGAGGCAGGTGGATCACTTGAGGTCAGGAGTTTGAGACCAGCCGGGCCAACATAGAGATATCCTGTCTCTACTAAAAATGCAAAAATTTAGCCGGGTGTGGTGGTGGGCGCCTGTAATCCCAACTACTCAGGAGGCTGAGGCAGGAGAATCTCTTGAACCCGGGAGGCAGAGGTTGCCGTGAGCCGACATCGTGCCATTGCACTCCAGCCCCGGCGACAGTGCAAGACTCCATCTCAAAAAAAAAAAATGTTTTGCACGACATTGTGAATAAATACATACATACAAGTATGGTATGGTGACTCATTCCTGTTATCCTAGCACTTTGGAAGGCCAAGGAAGGAATATCACTTAAGGCCAGGAGTTTGAGACTAGCCTGGGCAACATAGTGAGAACCTATCTATATAAAAAATAAAAATAATTATTCAGGCATGGTGACACACATCTGTAGTCCTAGCTACTCATAAGGCTTAGGCAGGAGGATTGCTTGAGCCCAGAAGTTGGAGGTTACAAGGTTATAGTGAGGTATAATCATATCACTGTACTCCAGCCTGGACAACAGAATGAGACCTTGTCTCATTCTCCTATTGGGTCTATTTCTTTGGAGAACCCTGATTAATACAAGCAAACTGACGTCATTGATTTGATACTTTTTTCCTTTTTCTAATATAGAAATTTACAGTCATAAGTTTTCCTTTAAATACAGCTTGAGAGGTATTCTATAATGTTTTTAATCAATAGGCTTTATTTCTTAGCAGATTTAGATAAATGGAAAAAATTGAGCTAAAAGTACAGAGTTCCCATATACCCTTTATTACTCACTTTTAATTCCCTATTAACATCTTGCATTATTGTGGTATATTTGTTACAGTTGATGAGCCAATAATACATTATTATTAACTAAAGTCCATAGTTTACATTAGGATTCACTCATGGTGTTGTACATTCTATAGATTTTGACAAATGTATGATGACATGTATCCAGCATTATAGAATCACAGAATAATTATTTCACTGCCTTAGAAATTGGTGCTGTACTTAAATTCCCCTCTATTCTCCCTAGCCCCAGCAACCACTGATCTTTACACTGTCTCCAGGGTTTTACCTTTCCCAGAAAGTCATTTACAGGCATACCTCATTTTATTGTGCTTCATTTTACTGCATTTTGCAGATACCTGCATTTTTATTTACAAATTGCAGGTTTGTGGCAACACTGCATCAAGCAAGTCTATCAGTGCAATTTTTCCAAAAACATGTGCTCCACCAAAAAACTCTTAGATTTGATAAATGAATTGGGTAAAGTTGCAGGATACAAAGTCAGTGTACAAAATCAGTGGTGTTTCTATGCACCAATAACTAGCTGAGAATAAAATCAGGAAATCAATCCCATTTACAATAGCTACAAAAAAATAAAATGAAATATCTAGGAATAAGTTTAACCAAGGAGGTGAAAGATTGCCATAAGAAAAGCTACAAAACACTAACGAAATAAATTGTTGATAACACAAATAAATAGAAAAACATGCTCATGGATGAGAAGAATTAATATAATTAAGATGACCATACTGCCCAAAGCAATCTATAGATTCAATGCACTATCAAAATATCACTGTCATTTTTCAAAGAATTTGAAAAAACAATCCTAAAATTCATTTGGAACCAAAAAACAGCCTGATTATCCAAACCAATTCTAACCAAAAAGGAAAAAAGCTGGAGGTATCACATTACTTGACTTCAAATTATATTCCAAGGCTATCATAACCCAAACGGCATGGTACTGGTATAAAAATAGACACCTAGATCAATGTGTCAGATTAGAACAGAATAGAGAACTCAGAAATAATGCCACATATTTACAGCCAACTGATCTTTCACAAAGATCAGTTAGGGCTTCAGTGTATGAATTTTGGCAGAATACAATTCAGCCTATAGAAGTAATTCAGGGAACAGTGAAAAGTAGATAAAATCTAGATCCTATCCAAGGTAGCAATCTAAAAGGAGGCTCCTCCCCTATATAATGCTAGGATCTCAAAGTGGTAAATACTCAGTGTAAGTGTAAATAACTCAGGGATCTATGTGAAGGGTTTGGCAAGAGATATTGCTTGCCTTACCTTTGTCACTAGTGAAGGGAAACTTAAAGTTACCTATGTGGTTCTAAAAAAATCAAGTGTGTCATTTAAAGTACTCTGACATGGGCATCTTCCTCCAAAGACTAGCAAAAGAAAATGCAAATAGCCAAAAGCTAGGAAGAACACAAATGTCCATCATTATTAGGAAGAATAAATAACTTATGGCCTTATATAATGGAATATTACATACCAAAGAAAAAACAAACTGCTGCTACATGTAACAACATAGACAAATATCACAGACATAATGTTGAGCAAAAGAAGCCATGATATGCTATAAATTTTTTTCTATATAAAAGCCAACTACTTTTATAGGTCCTAATCTTATCTTACTGGTGTCCTTATAAGAAAAGGCAAAGCTAACTCATGTAATAGTGGTGTGAATAGTGCTTTTCCTTACTGGTGGAGTGCTGAGTGGCAACATACAGCATGGAGCCTTTTGCAGGCTCCAAAAAATGTTCTACATGGGCCAGGCAGGCACAGTGGCTCACACCTGTAATCCCAACACTTGAGAGGCCGAGGTGGGCAGATCTCTTGAGGTCAGGAGTTCAAGACCAGCCTGACCAACATGGCGAAACCCCATCTCTACTAAAACTACAAAAATAAGCCGGCTGTGGTGGCACATGCCTGTAATCCCAGCTATTCAGGAGGCTGAAGCAGGAGAACAACTTGAACCCAGGAGGCAGAGGTTGTAGTGAGCTGAGATCATGTGACTGCAATCCAGCCTGGGCAACAGAGTGAAACTTCATCTCAAAAAAAAAAAAAAGAAAGAAAGAAAGAAAAGAAAATATTCTACATGGATGTGTTCATAAGTGAAAAATTTGCTGAGCTGTGTACCTAAGATTTCTCTAGTTTATTGTATGTAAATAATACTTTAATTTTTAAAATCTTATTTTTAAAAGAAAATGAAAATTATCTATGGAGGAATGAAAGGCTAGACTTTTAATTTTTATAAATCTATAATGAAAAACTTATAAAAAGACTAGAAAATTAACATAAATTTCCAAAAAACCTGATCTTGCATTCAGAAATTATAATCAGAAATGATGCATAATAAGCTTCTTAAGGATATTAGATACTGAAATAATCAGAATCAAACTATAAAAAATATATTTACTGAATAAAATTAAAGTTGGAAAACAAGCATGTACCAAAAACTATAGACAATTAACAGAATCAAAAAGGAACTAGATATCCTAGAAAGGAAAATTATAAATATTGAGATTACAGAATCAATGTTTTCTTGAGAAAACTTTTAGTTCTGAATAGGATGGAATAGCTTATATTTTAGTAACCCTTTTACATATACACATACAAACATATACATATACATGTGTGTCTGTGTGTGTGTGTGTGTGCATGTGAACAGTCTGTATAATACAATGGTTTAAGGCATTGAGGAGTAATTAATAATGTCAGGAGTTGAGGAACCATGATCCTTGAGAAAAGGAAAGCATAAGAGAAAAGATTCATATTTATCCTAACCTATTTTCTGAAAAATTTTTTTAACATGAGGACTATAGTCAAAGTATACAGCATAGTCATATTGGAATGCGGAAGCAGAGATCAGAATTCAGAGATGCCAAGTGGCTGGGACTTAAGCAAATTCCCAAAGGGAAATAAATCATAGGGGAAGAAGCCGGCTACAAATTCACGTCAAATCACTGGCCAAATTCTGAGCTTCACATTAAGGGGCAGGAATCCAATAAATCCAGCAGAAAACAGCAGCTAGGAGGCTAACAAACTGTACAGAAGTTTCAGCAATTATGTTGTACTGATGAGACAGAGATTGGAGTTCAAAATTTGCCAAGGTAAAGGGGTTTTGGTAAAAACTGGGTTTTCAATTGAGATCCCAGAATGATCACACTCTAGAAATATGGACCACTCTCTATAAATAATAATAAATTGAAATGGAGTGGTCATAACAAAGTCTCAAATCAACCCTCTGCAGGATTGATATGGTCATTAGTACTTAGAAGAGGACTTAATTCCTTAAAGTTTTCATGGACGATGTTTAGCACCCAATACAAATTGTGAGACATCTTATACAACATAAGCAAAAAGACAAAAACAAAGAGTAAAATAGACAATAAAAACAGACTCAGAAAAGATTTGGCATTAACAGATATTTTAAATTATGATTAATTGACACAAATAAAGATTTAAAATGGAAAACTTGATCAGAGATATGAAATATAAAAAAAGAGTCAAATGAAAGTCCTAAAATGAAAAACAACTATAATTAAGAAGTTTAATAGATTAGTAAATAGTTCATTAGATATGATTTTTCAGATGATTAGTGAACTGGGAAATATAAAAGAATCAAGAACATAAAAGGAGATATAAAATATTGAATAAAACATAAGAGACACATGGGACATTGATAAAAGGTCTAACATACGGGTAATTGGAGTCAAGACAGAAGTGAGAGAGTAAGAAAAAGATACAGTATTTGAAGAAATACTGGTGAATAATTTTTGAAAATTGAAAAGAAATTGCTTAAGAAATGAGCGTAAAAACTCTTTGAGGCATTTTTACCAAAGAAGAGTAAATATTTAACTAAACTATGGAATTATATCCTAGAACTGTCATATTAATTTTTTTTTTTTTTTTTTTTTTGAGACAGAGTCTCACTCTGTCGCCCAGGCTGGAGTGCAGTGGCGCGATCTCGGCTCCCTGCAAGCTCCACCTCTCAGGTTCACGCCATTCTCCTGCCTCAGCCTCCCGAGTAGCTGGGACTACAGGCGCCCACAACCACGCCCGGCTAATTTTTTGTATTTTTAGTAGAGATGGGGTTTCACCGTGTTAGCCAGGATGGTCTCGATCTCCTGACCTCGTGATCCACCCACCTCGACCTCCCAAAGTGCTGGGATTACAGGCATGAGCCACCGCGCCTGGCCAGTTTTTTTTAAGTTTACAAAATGCAGATTCAAAATTCCCTGTAAACACCGAACAAGATAAATACAAACAGAACCACATCAGGGACTAAGCTTAAAGCTCAGTTATTATTTCTTCTGTAAGATGTAATCTTCCATTAATTTAATAAAGTGTATTTTTCTTTTTTTAACTGCTGTGCAGGAAAGTATTTTATTTAAAAATGAACTGAAAGTGGCTGTCAGTATTCATATATAGGTACTGTGAACACAATCATAAAATTAGAATCAAAACATTTTGGTGATAAAAGCTTCTTCCCAAATCAAGCATGAGGCAAAAGAAAAATGTGAGACTTCATAAAACAGTAAAAATACTTTAGAAATTCAAAGCTCATAGCAGAAGTGGACATAAAAACAAATATGGCTGGGTGCAGTGGCTCACACCTGTAATCCCAGCACTTTGGAAGCCCGAGGCAGGTGGATCACCTGAGGTCAGGAGTTCAAGACCAGCCTGGCCAACATGGTGAAACCCCATCTCTACTAAAAATTAAAAAAATTAGTTGGGTGTGGTGGCACATGCCTGTCATTACAGCTACTTGGAAGGGTGAGGCAGGAGAATCCCTTGAACCCAGGAGGTGGAGGTTGCAGTGAGCAGAGATCATGACATTGCACTCCAGCCTGGGCAACAAGAGTGAAACTCTGTCTCAAAAACAAAACAAAAACAAACAAACAAAAAACTGTAAAATAAAATAGGAGTTGGCTGAATTCAATAAAGTAAATGACATCAAAATCATCATAGAAATGAGGTAAAGTGTATTTTCCTATTTTATCACTATAGCTTTCCTCTTTGGAAATTTTATTTGAATTTTAAAAATATCTTCTATATGTTTACTTAACTTTTTGAACATATACAGTAGTAATATTTGTATTAATATCCCTATTTGCTAATTCCAATATCTGGGTCAGTTTTGATTATTTTCATTGTGGATATTGTATTGCCTCTGTATGCCTGGTAATCTTTGATTAGGCTCTAACATTGTAAATATTACCTTGTTGGATGCTGGCTATTTTTGTATTGCTATGCATTCTCTTGAGTTTTGTTTTGAGATACAGTTATTTTATCTGGAAGAAGTTTGATACTTTCAGGTCTTGTTTTTGTGATTTGTTAGGTACATCTGGAGTGTAGCAGTACTCTATTCCACACACATGAAATATGAATTTTGCCAGTCTGTAGTGGAAAGATGCACTGTTTCCAGCCCTGTGTGTTAGGTACTATTCCTTCTTATCCTTTTTGATAGTTCATTCCCCAGCATTGAGTTTCATTACAGACAAATGCTTGTCAGTACTCTACTGAATATTCAACATGAACTGTGCTGGTTAATTTATGTATCAATTTCTCTTGGCTAAGGGATGCTCAGATAGCTGGGAACACATTATTACTGTGTGTGCCTGTAAGGGTGTCTCTGGAGTAGATTAGCATTTGAACCAGTAGTCTAAATAAAAAGATCTACCCTCACCAATGTGGGCAGGCACCATCCCATCAGTTGAGGGTCTGAATAGAACAAAAATGTGGAAGAAGGATGCATTCCCTCTTTTCTTGAGATAGGTTCATCCACTTCTGCCATCAGACATGAGCACTCCTGGTTTTCAAGCCCTATGACTTTGAGACTTACACCTGCACTCTCCTTCCCACTCCCGGGTTCTTAGGCCTTGGAGTCAAACTGAGAGTTATGCCATTGGCTCCTCTGGCTCTCCAATCCTTAGATCCAGACTTAACTACACCACTGGCTTTCCTGGTTATCCAACTTCCAAATGGCAGATGGTGGAACTTCTTGACCATTATAATCACATGAAACAATTTCCATAATAAATCTCTTCTTCCCTCTGTCTCTCTCTTCACACCACCAATTCACCACCACCACACACACACATATATCTCCTTCCACGCAGTTATTGCCTCTCTTTGATAGTCTCTTTGATAGTCTGTCCTATCAACTTTGCCTTGGTTTCCCAGGAATCAGCTCCATTTCTCAACACAGCTAGTCTGACAGGCTCTGCCTCAGTTCCTCTTCCTTCAGCTGTAGGCTGAAAATCTCTCAAGATGGTAAGCTGAGGCAATGGTAACGCTTACCTCATTTTTTCCCATATTTCAAAATCACTGTCTTTCATTGCCTGATTCCAGTATCTTAAAAGGTACTGTTTCACACATTTTTGTTTTGTTGCTGTTGTTTTTGCTACAGACGTTGCTTCAAGTAGGAGATTAAATCCAGCCCCTGTTGCTCATCTCACCCAAAGTGGCTTTACAAAGGTTTTTAAATTATCTTTGTAGGTAGTTCTGATATAACATGACATATACATTCCTAACATCACCACATTATGCAGAATCATACAATAAAAACCCCAGGGTTCATGGGAAACTGAAGTTAGGGAAACAATATAAAATACTGATACATTAAACAAAAATACAGCAACTGCCAAAAAAATGGAAGTACAGTTTTTAACATGTTAAATGGTTAGTAAGTACATAAATAATATGTGGACAGGATACTTTACATTGTAAAAGACCTTGAATTTGCTTTTGGAAATGTATGCCTATACTCTTGCCACTGCACCCAGCTCCCACACCTACCACCCAGCCTGTGTAAGGAAGAGAACAAAAGAGAGATAGAAAAGGTGAAAGAAATAAGAGATAAAATGGAAGAACATGGAGGCAAATACAAATAAGCAAAGAGGAAAGAGGGGAAAATTAAAGGGAGAGGATACAGAGGACTGAGTAGCCAAGGTGACAATTTGAAGAGCTGCAGCTTGTGAGTTATTAAGTAGTAGGAGGGGGGTTAACTGAATTAAGGTGAAAAGTTGAAACGCCTTATGTGGATGGGTGTGGCTCATTGTCCTTTTGAAATGTGTGGGAGTTTTTTTTTTAATTTAAGTTTTAAGTTAAAGTGTACATGTGCAGGTTTGTTATATAGGTAAATTTGTGTCACAGGAATTTGTTGTACAGATCATTTCATCGCCCAAGTAGTAATCCCAGTCTCCATTAGTTAGTTTTCCTGATGCTCTCCCTCCTCACTCCCCAACAACCCTACAATAGGCCTCGTGTCTGTTGTTCTCTATGGGGCCATGTGTTCTCATCATAACTCCCACTTAAAAGTGGGAATATTTGGTATTTGGTTTTCCGTTCCTGTGTTAGATTGCTAAGGATAATGGCCTCCAGCCCCATCTATGTTGCTGCAAAGGACACGATTTCACTCTTTTTTATGGCTGCATAGTATTCTATGGTGTATATGTACCACATTTTCTTTAACCAGTCTACCATTGATGGGCATTTAGGTTGATTCCATGTCTTTGCTATTGTGAATAGTGTTGCAGTGAATATCCGTGTGCATGTGTCTTTATGGTGGAATGATTTATATTCCTCTGGGTACATACCCAGTAATGGGATTGCTGGGTCAAACAGTAGCTCTGGTTTTGGGTCTTTGAGGAATCACCACACTGTTTTCCACACTGGTTGACTTAATTTACACTCCCACCACAGTGTGTAAGTGTTTCTTCTTCTCCACATCTTCACCAGCATCTGTTATTTTTTGACTTTTTATAGCCATTCTTACTGGTGCAAAATGGTATGTCATAGTGGTTTTGATTTGCATTTCTCTACTGCTTAGTGATGTTGAGCTTTTTTTCATATGCTTGTTTGTCGCATGTATGTCTTCTTTTGAAGAGTGTCTGTTCATGTCCTCTGCCAACTTTTCAATGGGCTTGTTTGTTTTTCTCTTGTAAATGTGTGTAAGTTCCCTATAATGCTGGATATTAGACCTTTGTCAGCTGCATAGTTTGGAAATATTATCTCCTATTCTGTAGATTGTCTAGTTACTCTGCTGATAGTTCTTTTGCTGTGCAGAAGCTCGAAAGTTTAGTTATATCCCATTTGTCAATGTTTGCTTTTGTTGCAATTGCTTTTTGTGTCTTTGCCCATTCCTATGTCCCGGATGGTATTGCCTAGGTTGTCTTCCAGGATTTTTATAGTTTTGAGTTTTACATTTAAGTCCTTAATCCATCTTGCATTGATTTCTGTATATGGTGTAAGGAAGGCGCCTAACTTCAATCTTCTGCATATGGCTAGCCAGTTATCCCAGCACCATTTATTAATAAGGGAGTTTTTTCCCCATTGCTTGTTTGTGTCAGCTTTGCTGAAGTGCAGGCTTATTTCAGGGCTCTCTATTCTGTCCCATTGATATATGTGTCTGTTTTTATACCAACACCATGCTGTTTTGGTGACTGTAGCCTTTACCGTAGTTTGAAGTCTGTTAGTGTGATACCCCCAGCTTTGTTCTTTTTGCTTAGGCTTTCCTTGGCTATTCAGGCTCTTTTTTGGTGTCATATGAATTTTTAAATAGTTTTTTCTAGTTCCTTGAAGAACATCATTGGTAGTTTAATAGGAATATCCTTGAATCTATAAATTTCTTTGAGCAGTATGGCCATTTTAACTATATTGATTCTTCCTATCCATGAGTATGGAATGCTTTTCCATTTGTTTTTGTCAGCTCTGATTTCTTTGAGCAGTGTTTTATAGTTCCTCTTGTAGAGATCTTTCACCTCTCTGGTTAGCTGTATTCCTAGATACTTTTTTCTTTTTGTGGCAATTGCGAATGGGATTGCATTCCTAATTTGGCTCTCTGCATCACTGCTGTTGGTGTATAGAAATGCTAATGATTTCTGTACATTAATTTTGTATCCTAAGACTTTGCTGAAGTTGTTTATCAGCTGAAGGAGCTTTTGGGCTGAGGCTATGGGGTTTTCTAGATATAGCATTGTGCCATTGGCTGACAGGGATAGTTTGACTTCCTCTCTTCCTATTTGGATGTCCTTTCTTTCTTTCTCTTGCATGATTGCACTGGTCAGGATTTCCAATACTATGTTGAACAGGAGTGGTGAGAGAAGGTATCCTTGTTTTGTGCTGGTTTTCATAGGGAATGCTTCCAGTTTTTGCCCAAATAGTATGATGTTGACTCTGGGTTTGTCATATGTAGCTCTTATTATTTTGATGTATGTTCCTTCAATACCTTGTTTGTTGAGGGTTTTTAATATAAAGGGGTATTGAATTTTATTGAAAGTCTTCTCTGTATCTATTGAGATAATCATGTTTTTGTCTTTAGTTGTGTTTGTGTGATGAATCACATTTATTGATTTGCATATGTTGAACCAACCTTGCATCCCAGGAATAAAGCCTACTTGATCATGTTGGATAGGCTTTTTGATATGCTTCTGGATTTGATTTGCCAGTATTTTTTTGAGGATTTTTGCATTGATGTTCATCAAGGATATTGGCCTAATGTCTTCTTTTTTGTTGTGTCTCTGCCACAACAAAAAAGACGCTGGAAAAAACACATGTTCATTTACTTTTGCATGACTCGTAATTTTATCTTTTTTCAATTGTTCCTTAATAGCTTAAAGTTTCATTGTATTCTTGCATCAAATGTTCTATTATCTATTAAGATATCTAATGCCAATTTGATTTTTTAAAATGCTTGCTCCTTGTGACAGGTCAAGTTTAAGACGGCTCCCAATTATTCCCACCTCCTGGTATTCACACTCTTATGTAATCATTACCTTTTAAGTGTAGGCTGGTCTAATGACTTTCTTGTAACCAACAGAATACATCAAAGGTGATAGGATGTCACTTCCATACTTAAGCTACATTAAGATTATGACCTTCATCTTACTACTAGACTCTCTTCTTTGTGAGCTTTGATAAAGAAAGCTGCCAAATTGGGGAGGATGTGAGAACTACAACACTCTTGGCCAGAACAACTCTGTCCAAACCTCTGCACTAAAAGGCATCCAAACTCTAGCATTGCTTTTAAGAGATAAGGCCATGTCCTTAAGTTGACTTCAGCCTCCCATTAAAATGCCTGCCTGACAAAGCTCAATGCTGCTACAAGAATTTACTCTTTGCTCTAGCCAACACCTGATGATAAGTTCTTTCTTAGAACATTTACTAAAAAGGGCTTATAATTATGTATCCTTTTCATTTCCCTTTGAAATGTATACGTATCTCCTACAACTCAGAAGTGTCCTTCTGAAGAAACTGAAGGACATTCCTTTGAAATGTAATCATCAGGAAGGATAAGACCCCTGTCTCTCAGTTTCTAAGCAAATAGAGTCCTAACTTCAATAACTGCCAGAGAGCAGACACAGCTGGCCTAGATGCATTTATGTAGATCAATCTTTTGTAATTTTTTACTTCTCTGACTTTTCTTGAGCCTCTGCTCATGGGTCCCTCATTTTCCCGTTAAAACACCCAATCGCCTCTGCACAAATAAAAGTGGAACTCAGTTGTTTCTCTTACTATCAGTAGTTACTGAATAAAATCTGTTTCAATGTTTTAACTAATGTCCAGTTGGGTTTATCTTTGGCAACCCTCATGACAAGGAACTGAGGGCAGCAGCCTTTGGCCAACAACCAGCAAGAAACACAGGCCCTCAATCCAGCTGCTGCAAAGAACTGAATCCCTCCAACAACACAAGAGCTTGAAATTGGCTTTTTCTCTAGTTGAGCCTTCAGATGAGACAGTAGCCCTGACCAACACCTTGATTGCAGCCCTGTAAATGACTCTATAGCAGAGGACCTGACTAAGTTGTGCCTAGACTCCTAACTGACATTTGTTATTTTTAGCTGCTAAATTTATGGTTATTTGTTATGCAGAAATATATGGTTATTTGGTATGCAGAAAATAATACATTTTTCCTCCCCGAGGGCTTTATTTTTTTTTTCTTTTTGATATTCTAGTTTTAATTTCTTAAGGCATTTTTTTTCTTATTTCTCTTACTTGATACCTTAGGACATGCTTTAACTGACATCTTTCTATTTTCTTTAATTCTGGAAAAATAGTTTTTACATTTAAAAAATATTTGTTTTAATTTCTGTCCTTCTGCAATCCTATTTTCCAGATATTGAAACTTCTACTTTTCTATTAGACAAATTTTAACTTTTATTTTTATATTTGCTCTCTTTTTATCCTTTCCTACTGCCCTCCAACATTTTCTTTACTCTCTTCTATCAGTCTCCTAATTCTTTATTCAGCTGCATGCATTCAACTATTTATCTCATCTAGTGTGTTTATTTTAGTTCATATTTGGTTTCACTCTCATCCCCCAAATATGTTCATTTTTTTCTGATTTTCACTGATATACTGTAGTATATCTGTGGGGGATATGTTTCAAGACTCCCAGTGAATGCTCAAAACCATGAATAGTACCAGACTGGATACATGCTACATTTTTTTTTCTTATACATACATACCTATAATAAAGTTTAATTTATAAGTTAAGCATAGTAAGAGATTAATCACAACTAATAATAAAAATAGAACAACATGCTAGCATCACTACTTCTGTACTTTGGGCCATTTTTAAGTAAATAAGGGTTACTTGAACATAAACATTGTGATACCATGACAGTGGATCTGAAAACCAAGATGGCGCCTAAGTGACTAACAGGTGGGGATATGCTAGAGAAAGGGATGATTCACACCCTGGTGGGGCAAAAAAGGACAGCTCAAGATTTCATCATGCTACCCAGAATGGCACACAATTTAATACTTGTGAATTGGTAATTTCTGGAATTTTCCACGTAATATTTTTGAACCACGGTTGACCATGGGTAACTGAAACTACAGAAGGTAAAACTGGATAAGCAGGGTCTACTGTAGTTTTCTATTACTTTAATTTTCCATGTAACTTGATTGTACATTTAACATTTTTGATCTGTTTTTGTAATGCTAATTTAGTAACAGTCATTTCATTTCTAAATATGTCTTTAAACTAGTCTTTATTAACTGAATTGCGAGGTGATGCGCGCCTGTAGTCCCAGCTACTCGGGAGGCTGAGGCAGGAGAATCGCTTGAACCTGAAAGGCGGAGGTTGCAGTGAACCAAGGTCGTGCCACTGCACTCCAGCCTGGGCAACAGAACGAGACTCTGTCTCAACAACAACAACAACAAAAAGATATTTAAGCCTTAGTCTGCATTTCCCAGTGAATTTAGAAGAAAAGTGTATGTCCTAAGGAATTCAAAGAAGCACTGCTGATCATACCAATTAGCTTCCACTCCAAAAGGCAATTTCCATGGTAAGAGTTATATTTAAATTGTAGTGCAAGACCACACTGATAAAAGTCAAGTTACCTATTTATAATATACCAGCCAGGGTGGTTTTGCGGAAAGGATGGAGTAGTGACTTCCCAACACTGGCAGGTAATCCTGCATCTATTTTCATCAGTGCCTTACCTTAGCATGGGTTTTTCCTGCCTTGACTTTATCCTGTCTGTACCAGGGGCTTGGCTATTACTACAGGTTTATTTTCAAAGGACAATTAATGATCATACCTGTTACAAGAGAAAAATTCAAATAGTTGCCTCCACCCTCTGCTTCCCGTGGTGGCCCTTGGCTTTAGCCTGTAACACTCTATACACTCACATACCAGTTCTGAAAATGTCCTACAGATCGAAATTTTCACAGCTGCTTTTTTTCTGTGTGTGTGTGTGTGTGTGTGTGTGTGGTGGTGGTTGTTGCTGTTAATTCCTAAAAATCTAAACTTCCTTTTTTTTTTTTTTTTATTTCTCCAGGTGTCAGCAGTCTGTACTAGTTCAACATCTTGATTAGAATCAAGGATTTTGGCTGGGCACGGTAGCTCATGCCTGTAATCCCAGCACTTTTGGAGGCCAAGGCAGACAGATCATTTGAGGTCAGGAGTTAGACACCAGCCTAGCCAACATGGTGAAACCCTGTCTCTATTAAAAATACAAAAAATGAGCCAGGCGTGGTAGTGCACACCTGTAATCCCAGCTACTTGGGAGACTGAGGCACAAGAATCGCTTGAATCCAGGAGATGGAGATTGCAGTGAGCTGAAATCACGCCACTGTACTCCAGTCTGGGGTGACAGAGTGAGACCCTGTCTAAAAAAGAAAAAGAAAAAGGAAAAGAAAAAGAAAAAAAGGAAAAGAATCAAGGATTTTGATCCTTTTCATAAGAGCAATGGGGAAACTGATTTTTTTTTTTTAACGCAGTGAGATGACACCATCAGATTTGTGTTTCCATATGGTATCTCTGGCTGCAGCATTTAGAGGAATACAAGAGTGGATATGAGGCTCACGCCTGTAATCTCAGCACTTTGGGAGGCTGAGGCGGGGAGATCAGGAGGTCAGGAGATCGAGTCCATCCTGGCTAACACAGTGAAACCCCATCTCTAATTAAAATACAAAAAATTAGCTGGGTGTGGTGGCGGGTGCCTGTAGTCCCAGCTACTCAGGAGGCTGAGGCAGGAGAATGGCGTGAACCCAGGAGGCGGAGCTTGCAGTGAGCTGAGATTGCCCACTGCACTCCAGCCTGGGCGATAAGAGTGAGACTCCCTCTAAAAAAATAAATAAATAAAAAATAAAAAAGGAGTGGATATGAGGGTATCAGTTAAAGCTTTACTAGACCAAGTAAGCTTGCTCTACAGTAGTAGTAATAGAAATATAAAGCAGACTTGTAAGATATTTAGAAGATAAAATCTGCAAAAGTTGGTGAATTGTATATTTTGGAATAAAAAGAGGAAAGTGTTAAGGATGACACTGGGATTTAGGCAACTTTAATAGAAGGAAGTTCTTTCTTTCTGAGATAGCACTGATAAAAGAAAATGTGTAGTGGGGGGAAGAGAAGCAAGTCATAAGTGTGGTTTTGAACATGTTTCATTTGAAGGGGCTTTTAAAATAGCAAAAAGGATATCTCAACAATTCACTTGAACATCCAGGTATAGATCTCAGAGAAATCAGAACTGGGAACATAAATTTATGAGTCACACGGCAGCATAATGCAGTAGTACATGGTGTGTTCAGCCAGACAACCTGGATTTGGAGCCTGGCTCCATCACTCACAAGCTCTATGACCTCTAAAAAGTTGTTCACCCTCTCTGAGCATCAGTTACTTCATCTGCATATAATAATTATTTTATTAGCTGTTAGGAGTAAATTAATTTTGTAAAACACTTAAATCCGTGCCAAGGACATACATGTGTTTGGTGGTAAAATAATGGGTGGAGGTGGTAATTCAATCCAGGAGCATGAATAAAACCACTAATCGAGACAAGACAGTTTGAAAACATAAGAGAATCAGTGATCAAGATGTAAGGAACTCCCTTGAAAAGGGAGATATCTTCAAAAGAGATTGAGAAGGTGTAGACAAAAAGGTAGGAGCAAAACCAGGAAAGTATATTGCCAATGGCGTCAAGATGAGGGACTAATTAATAGTGCTGCGAGGAAAAATTCTGAAATAGTGTGAGATAAAGAGCATCAACTGCAATGGACAGCTGAATAAATGATTTAATGAATACAATGGATGTTCTGATGCAACTCCCAGATCTCCCTTCAGAAATAAAGGTCTATATGACAATAAGTGATAGTTTCGATGAACATAGGCTGGAGGAAAGAGTTAAGTAAGTCTAGAGGCAAAGCTTCAGGAAAGAGGAGTAAATGGGAAACCTTCAGAGAAGCAGCAACAATAATCGCTGACCACAGGCAGGCGTTTGAAGTTTTCTCAGGCCACAAGTGCATGACTCCAAAAAAGCGCGCCGATGTCTTTTAATGCACTGATGGGAAAGAAAAACGTACACTAGCGGCGAGCACAGAAGCAGAAAATTTGTGATTGACCCCGGAAACATTTTATTTTGCGTAGGTGTCGGGAGAGCTTTCTTTTGCGATTTGTTCCTTGATCCGGAAGAAAAGATAGCAAATAT
Organism: Pan paniscus; assembly: GCF_029289425.2. NCBI lineage: Eukaryota > Metazoa > Chordata > Mammalia > Primates > Hominidae > Pan > Pan paniscus. Next base: position 116,078,937 of record NC_073249.2, read on the forward strand.
CACTTGCCATTGGATTGCATCATAAGGGTTGGGCTTTAGCGAGCCAGTCACCTTGGCAACCGGACGTGACGACCCCGGAAGACGCCCGACCGAGCTTTGCTCCAGCTATCGGCTTCAGTGGGCGGGGCGGCAGAGCCAGACTGACGCAGTCTTCAGCGCTGACCAGGCTCTGTTGGGGGTGGTGCCACCAAGGCCACACCCCCTGCGCCTGCTGCGGCGGAGTCTGGAGCGTTGTCGTAGGCTCTGAGGGCGGAGACTCACGCCGATTCTCTCTCAGCGTAGGGCCGTGAGGGTGCAGTCCACCGCCAGGAGCCTTCCGGTTTCTGGGCGGTGCGCGACCTCGTCCCGAAGCCTGGGGATACACCCTCTCGAGAGCCCGCTGTCGCCCTCCGTTAAGGTCGAACCCCTCACAGTTGCTGTGGGCAACTCCAGCCCAACATTCCCTCGCTCTGGTTCTCGCCCCATTGAGAAACTCGGCCCCACGCTTCCCACTTTCCTGGATGAGGTGTCCCCTTTCTCCCAACTAAAATGTCAAATAACCTACGGAGGGTCTTCCTGAAACCCGCAGAGGAAAATTCAGGCAACGCCTCGCGTTGGTAAGTACCGGTTTCGAATCCTCCCCACGGCTGCCCCTCTGTCCGTCTTAGGGATGTGGAGTCGGCCGTCGTTTCCGGACGCTGTGTAGTTGAGAGGAGTTGGAGCCCGCAGAGTGCGCCACCCAGGCGGGAAGCGCTTGTCTCCGCGGCGCTTAAAGCCCATAGAGCGCTTTCCTCTGGGAAATGTAAAACCTCTTTAGAGCCTGACACAGCGGCTCCCCGGCTCCGCGGGACCCCAGCGTCTCAAGTTTAATAGGCGGACCGAGTAGATCTCCACGGGAGATGAAAACCAAGATGGCCGACGCTCTTATGTGACTCAAACCTTCTGGAAGATTCTCATGCACACGCAGAAACGCAGCAGTCAGCGCGGATTAGCAAGTGCAGCCCTGGTGGCGCTGGACCTTCAGTGAAAATAGTTAGATTTTAATAGTGAGACAGAAAGGGTGTGTGATTGAAGAAAAATGGCTTTAGAATAAGGAGATCGAATATTTAAAATTTCAAGTAATAGCTTTATGTGAAGAGAGAAGTAAGACTGGAGAAATTCTCGTGTAAAGTCAGTCCTTTCGAACAGCGTTTTTGAAGTAGGGTGTAATGAAGTGCCATTTCATTGGCTATTTATATTTGGCATGAGGAGAGTCCAGTATTTCTAAGGAAGATATTCTTGTAGTTAGAAAATAGATGATCAGTAACTTAGTTTTTGGGTTTTTTTTTTTAAATTGTATTACAAGGAAATGAATCGGAAACAATGTTAGCTAAAGCAGAATATTTTCACTTGTACTCTCACATGGTTAGTAGATTAAGTGATGAGGAAAAAATAGGGTCTGCAGACTCTAATAAGAAAATGAAGAACTAAGATGCACAACTCATGGAAGAGGATTTTCGTTTGAAGAAAATCAGGCTACCTGGGGTTAATCTCAACTTTGCTAGTTAGCATTTGTGAGGCCAGGTACCTGTTTCCAGTCTATAAATAATAGCACTTAGAAATATTTTAAAGATTAGGAGAATGAAATAATGTAAAATACGTCGTGCAGGAAAATAGTAAAGCACGATTTAAATGTTAACTATTACTATTATAAGCATGCAACTTTAATTCTGTACAGATTTTAGCCCAGCAGGTAGTTTTCTTTAATTACAAGTAGAAAACTTCATTGCAATAAAGACCGTAAGTAATGGTGAGTCCTTAAAAGCAATATTATAAAAGGAAATGGTCACTAATAGTAATGAGCCAAAATTCTGTTGAACTGTCAAGATAGAACCATTGTATTTCAAATCATAAAAAGAGCCATTTTTTGGTGTACTTGTGTGTTTTTTTCTTTTTTCTTTTTTTAAATTTTGTGGTGGAAGTTTGGGGGAAGGGGCAGAGAGTGTACATATGAAAAAGTAGAATTACTTTCTAATGATTAATTTCTGCTGCCTTATTTTAGTACCTGAATACTTACTGACTTCTGACTTAGCTTAATGTATAGAAAATTTGTTTCAGGATTGCATTTTTAAATACAAAAAGTAAGATAAACAACTTTACTTTGTGTGTGTGTGTGTGTGTGTGTGTGTGTACCCTTAACTCTGTTATCCAGTTTCTAATCCTTTTGGGGATTTGGAGATTTTTAAATTACAAATTACATTCATAAGTCATTTTGATTTTGAGTTCATTAACTCATTGATTTATGCATTGTTTTTATTATTTTTGAATGTATTTATTTAAATCATTGAGGTTTTACATCGTATATTTGGGACATTTACCAGATGACTTTCTGAAGCTTCGACATTTACTTTGGTTAATGGTTGCGTATTTGATTCCATTCTGTTTTGTAAGTAATAAAACATCCAAATATAATTTTGTAAATAATATTAACAGCCCTTGTAGTCTATTGGAAACTTAGTTTTCTTATTTTTCTGGTAACATGTTTGATGGTACTAAATCATTTATTTTTATAACTTAAATGACTATGATTTTCTTATTGTTTGTAGCTTAAATTTTTCCTGTTACTGCTTATTTAAAATTTTTCAGTAGCATAATACAGAATTGTATATTGTTGTATATTGTTTGAAGTATCTCTAATTCATCAGAACATCACATGTAAAACCCAAATTTAATCTTAGAGTACAAAGGAAAAATCTGGAAGATACTTGTGATAGTATGCATTTAATTTATATTGATTTGGGTTTTATTGTCGAAGAATAAAGCAGGAGTCAGAACGCTATAGTGGAAAGAACCTTTTAAGTCATAAGAGACTTGGGTTCATATCCTAGCTTACCACTTATTATCAATACAGTTTAAACATTTGATGAAAAAACATTCATTTAGTGCCTACTATCTATGTGATAGACTGTGCTAAATGGGAAGACTGATTAAATAATAGGATATGGGCTGTTGCCAGGGAAAACCTTACAGTCATGGTGGAGGAGGAGGAAGGTAGAGTTGATGTAGTAAAGGAAGAGAGTAGAGAAAGGGAGTTGGAAGAAAGATTCCAAGAACAGCTGAGTTGGGAAACATAAGTATCAGCTATCCAGTTAAAGATAAAAGCAGGATATGCTTATGCAGAGAACTGGTAAATAAAGGACGTGTATGGTTTATGATTGATACTTGTTGCTTGATTCTGTACAAGTAGGGTAGATAGATAGCTCTTAAGGGTTCTGTTTGCCCTGCTAAGGAGATTAGACTTCATCTATTGGAAATAGTTCAGAGTATTTTAAGAAAAAGACTGACACAGGTGTACATTTTAGATAACGTTGGCAGTGTGGATTTGAGGGTGAGTGATCTACATATAAGGATCCTATTTCAGTTGTCTTTTCAGAAATTCTGAGGGCCTGAACTAGCTGGTACAGTACAGTAGGGGTTGGATTCAAAGAAATATAGAAGGGAAAATAGACCGACTTCGTTAATGAATTGGCAGGAAGAAAGGGGGATCAATTATGATGCCAGTTTTCTGGGTGGATATTGGTAAATTAACTGAGATGAGGAACACATCAAAAAAGCAGTCAGATATTTGAATATGAAACTCAGGCTGAGTCAGAGCTGAGACTAGAGATTTGGGAAGCATCACCTTAGAGGTACTATAATGAAAGCCTGTGATTATATATCCTACAATAATAAGAATTAAGACGTCATGTGATTGGCCATTGGCAGCTATCTTCCCAAAACCATTTGTATTCAAATGGGGAGCTAAACTTAAGTGTTCTCAGCAGGGGGTTTGGTTTGACTGGAATGATGATGCTTCATTGTCAGTTCAGTATGCATTTTGTTGTGTACAGTGTTTTATTTTGTGATTTGAGTGTGTCTGTGTATGTGTGTGTGAGGGAGAGACAGACACACATACTATACAGTCTAAATGAAATCTGTCATTAATCTCTTAGTTTATACATTTGAATTTTTTGGACCCTGTTATAATGGGGTTATGCTAAAGTAAATACAGAAAGTAGATAAGCTTTCTCAAGGGGAGTGTGTCATTCTAAGTAAGTTATTAAATGTTTCCAAATCTCCATTTTCTCAAGTATAAAATGGGAATGGCAGTTCATAACTTTCTTGACTGTTTATTAGGATTAGAGTTAGTAACAACTGGTATATCTATCATGTACGCAATACATGGTACATATTATTGGATAGATAACTATGTTATGTACTTAGATATATTATGTTCTATATGTATATAATGTTATGTCATAGATAGTAAGAAAAGGATTTCCTAGCAGTTGAAAAAAATATATTTTGCAAAAATATCTATAAAATATTCATCAGCCTTCAACATTTTTATTAGTCTATTTCTAATATATGAATGCCTCATATCAATATTAGAATAGTAAAAAATGTCAGAAGTTATATAACATTACCAATATGTTTAATGTGCCTTTTTATTAAATTTCTCATTATTATTATTATTTTTTTTTTTGAGATGGAGTCTCGCTCTGTCGCCAGGTGGAGTGCAGTGGCTCGCTGCAACCTCGACCTCCTGGGTTCAAGTGATTCTCCTGCCTCAGCCTCCCAGGTAGCTGGGACTACAGGCGTGTGCCACCACGCCCGGCTAGTTTTTGTATTTTTAGTAGAGACGGGGTTTCACCATGTTGGCCAGGATGGTCTCGATCTCTTGACCTCATGATCCGCCCGCCTCAGCCTCCCAAGGTGCTGGGATTACAGGCATGAGCCACTGCACCCGGCCATATTTCTCATTACATTTTTAAAAGACCTTATCTTACCTTATTCTCAGAGACCAATTGCATATTTTAATGGAAGATGATAACTGTTACGCTCCCAGGCAGTTATTTCATTTACTTCTCCTAGTAAGCTTTATTTTCCCCTATTTAACAAATGAAGAAACAGATTCAAAGAGGATAAGTACATTTTCTAGTCAACTTGTAATTATAAGAACCAGAATTAGTAGCCCATAATCTTTCTAATATGTTCCTCTTTTCTCTTTTAAACTGTTAAACTGTATTATTTTTCAAATGTAGTTTCTCAGTTTGAACACCAGCTGGTTTAAAGTAATTACTTTAAAGTAATTAGGTGACCAGACTAGAAAATGGGATGCAGAATCTGGTTCTAGTTTTAGTTCTGACATTAGCCCGCAGAATATGATCTTTCAGAAAACAGAATCTTTGTAGGACTTTAATTATTTAATCTCTTCAATGGAAGGCTCCTTCTAGATATGAAAAACTGTATATTGATAGAAGGAGTACGAATTTCATCCTGAGTTATTACTTCTTAGCATTCTGCAGATTAATTTTTAGAACTCATTACATTTTGTTGCCAAGAAATCATGGATTTTTAATAAAATTATAGCTTGTAGGATTCAATTCAGCTAACATTATTGTGTGCAATTTCCAGTTTCTGAATTAGATGCGGAGTATATAGATATGAATAGGATAATCTACCCTGCAGGAATTTATGGTCTGTGGTAGATTATGTGACTCTCACTGGTACACTGACATGGAAGAAGCTTAATTTTTCTTCCTTTTTTTTATTTTTTGGAGGTGAAATAGAGGAAAAGAGAGGGAAAAATTTAGTGATCAGATTGGAAAATAGCTCACACAGTATAGTTTTTTTTATAAAGCAGAAATATAGACGTCATATAAAATACTATGCTTGGTATTGGAAGGATATTTGCAAAATAAATTACAAAGCCTCTCACCTTAAGGAGTTTCAGTCTTAATGAATGAAACAATACTTTACTCATTTTAAAAAATTAGCTAATAGATTAAAGTCAATAAAGAAAGCATTATATAATTTCCAACATTAATAGCACCAATGGGAGTGCATTCGGGATTCCAAGTTGGAAGAAATTAAGCTGGAGTGACTGGCAGATATTTTATGGAAAAGATAGAATTGGAAACTAATTTTATATTGTTGGAGAAGAAAAATAATAATACTTTGAGTAAATAATGTAATATACATGGCATATTCCAGAATAGCAAAGAGATCTCTCTGGTAAGAGCAGAGATTTCACATTGAGAAGTTGTGGGTGGTATTGTAGAGATTGGTTGGAGCTAGATTGTAGATGATTTTCACGTCCAGCTGAATTGGCAATGATGAATACTAAAACTTTGAACAAGAGATAACAGGATGAAAACAATTTTAGTCTGCCAGAGATACATAATAGTCAATAGTGGCTGCAATCAGAAAAACTAAACATCAGCAAAATACTGTAGGGATGAGAATGATGAGTGCTAGACACATCTGATGAGGATCTCATGTAGATGGTGGAAGTCACAATGATGAAGAAAGAAAAGATGGATGAAATGGGTTAAAAAGAAAACCGTATAGACTTGATGATTCAGTATGCATTTATTAAATGTTTACCTTTTGTAAGGACATATGCAAGGTTCTGTGGATGAATTTAAAGTAAATAAGAATGATGATAAAGACAAATCAGCAATGGCTAGGTGATTTAAAACCTATATGATGTGGAAAATATTGGCACTGCCATATGATTGAATGGTAGGATAGACTACTAGTTTTCAATAGAGAGTAATTTTAACTTCGTAGATTTAAAGTGATGGGATTAAAATGTTTGGTAAGACATCACAAATATGGAACTGATGTCAATTCCAGTAGGGGACAGGAATAAAAGTATATAACTATGGGAGTCATTATTCCAAAGAAGATAGTTGAAAATAGTTGAAGCCGTGAGAATTGTTGCAGTCTTTTTTTTTTTTTTTTTTGAGACTGAGTCTTGCTTTGTCGTCCAGGCTGGAGTGCAGTGGCGCGATCTCAGCTCACTGCAAGCTCCGCCTCCTCCTCACTCCATTGTCCTACCTCAGCCTCCTGAATAGCTGGGACTACAGGCACTTGCTACCACGCCCGGCTAATTTTTTTTTTTTTTTTTTTTTGGTATTTTTAGTAGAGATGGGGTTTCACTGTGTTAGCCAGGATGGTCTCGATTTCCTGACCTCGTGATCCACCTGCCTCGGCCTCCCAAAGTGCTGGGATTACAGGCATGAGCCACCGCACCCGGCGAATTGTTGCAGTCTTTAAGGAAGAATGTCTTGAAGGAGAAAAACAGGGTCAAGAAATGTGGGATAGTTAAAGGAGAATGCTTAGAATGCAGAAAATGAGTAAGGGAGCATTAGGAAAGTCAAGAGAAACAGAAGTTGTGCACAGTGGAAACTATGATAGGTAAGAGGATCAATATGGAGGGATAATTAGTTGCAACAGAGAGGTACCTAGGGAATGAAGATAAAGACAAATTTAACTGTGAGAACATATTTGGTAATCTTTGAGAATGAAGTTTTAGTAGAATAATAGGAAAGAAAATAGACTGCAGAAGAAAGTAGGCTTCAAGATAACTTTCTGGCATATCACTTAATTGCAGCTTGTTAACACCATCTACCAACTTCCTGTCACTGAACTTGGCGCTTAGTTCACCATCTAGCTCACCATCTTCCCTCATGTGATTTCAGTATCCGTACGGATAATCTCTTTGTCACCTCGTCTTTATTACAGAGATCTTTTCCCCCAGTGATCTTATTCTCTGTTCTGTTGCACCTATCTACTTTTGTAGTACTTATTATTAGATGAAATTGCTGCATCTACAAAACTGTTTCACACGTCCTGTTTTCTAAATGCCAGTTCCTGTATTTCTAGCTGACTTGTTTAACTGTTCCTACTGTAACTGTTAACTTTATCTGGCCCTACAGACCAATAATCCCTTTATTTTATCCCTATACTTTAGCCTTTTATTCTCTCATTTTCTTCCTATCCAGTTTAGACTCTGTTTCATTTTAATAACTCTTATCAATACCTTAAATTCTTTTGCTCTTCTTTGATTTTTTTGTTGCACCTTCCTGATGCCACCCCAACCCTGGATGAACTCAGTATGCTTTCTCTTTATCTGTGCTTGGTGTGACAAGAAAAATCTCGAGTACAGATTAGTACTACTATAAATTCATAACCATTACCTGTCTCCCCATGCCATCAACACATCCTGGCAACTCTAATATCTTCTGTGGTCAGTTTACTCCTTCACGAAGACTGTTCCAATCTTTGATTCTCCTCAAATCTTTGCATATTTTTGCTCTTACTTTTAGCAAATGATGTCATGTGATTTTTCATAAAGAAAATAAAACCCTTTAAATGAGAATTACCTCAGCCTTCTAACCCCAAAGTTGTATGCTTACCTGAAAATGCACCTAATCTCTTCTCCAGTGTTGCAATGGAAGGAGATAGGTCTCCAGCTCTCTTTAAGGTTGAGTCCCTCCACCTGTCTCTCTGGTTTCCATTTCCTACCTCCTTCTCATTGTGTATCCCTTTTGTTCCTTTATTACTAGTTTCTTCCCTGAACTGGCTCACTTGAGTATTTATATATGTTCTGGTTAATCTAACCTTAAACAAAGAAAAAGGAAAGATCCCTTCTTTGATTCCATTTATTCCTGTAGCTTCCTGCCAGTCTTTCTCTTCCCCTTGACAGTCAAAGTTTAAAAAGAGTTGTCTACTTGCTTCATATCCACTCCTCAGCAACTTCTTTCCCCTACCACACTGCTCTTATTAAAGCCATCATTGATCTTCACAGCACTATTTTCAGTGTACATTTTTAATCCTCATCCTATTTGGCATCTCAGAAACTTTTAGTGTAATTGCCCTATTTTCTTAAAATCCTCTGTTCCTTTGGCTTAACATTGCATCAGAAGCAATGGTTTTCTTCCTACGACTCTAAGAATAATGGAAGGCCACTGCAATGTTTTAAGCAGGGAAAGATCAGTTTTAGTGTGCTGAGTAAATTGAAAGGTAGAAGATACAATTGGAGAAAAAAATCAGTCATGAAGCTATTGTAGTATTCTAAGCCAGAGATGATGTTTGCTTGGAGTAGAGTGGTAACAGTTGATTTGGAGAGAATTGAACAGATGAAAGGAAATTTAGGAGACAATATCAACAGGATTTTGTGATCACTGAATATAAGGAATAAGAAAGGAGGATTTATCTATTCTGACTTAAGGCACCTAAGGTAGATGAGATGCTATTTAGCAAAGAAAACCCTGCAGAAGATGGAATTTGGGGGATTAGGATGGGCAGAGATCTGTTGGCCATGTTGAATTTTAGGAACGTTTGAGATTCTGAATGAAAATGTTAAAAGGGAATTTGGATGTATAAGCCTAAATTTCAAAGAAGCCACAGATAGAAATATTGAAATTGTTCATGTGTAAGTGATAATTTAATTGAAGTTATGCATTGAGAAGAAAGCATCTAACAAAAGAGTACAGAATAGGAAGAGAAGGATTCTTTCTAAGCTTTGGTAAACTCCCAACATTTGAAAGTTGATTCGAAAGTATGAGTTGGCAAAGAAGACTGAGGAGCCACTACAGAGGCTACTGTTACTCTTTTGATTTTTAAAAATCAATTAAAATATAAGAATGCACAAAAACAGAGTGGGCCAGATTAGGCCCAGAGGCTACAGCTTACTGACCCTTTTTTCCTAATGAGTCTGGTGCTTAACTTAAAACAGACACTTGGTAAATTTTTGTGTAATGACTTAATATTGAATATGTTCTTATCCAGGTCAAATGTGCTTTTCTTGTGGTGCAGGGAGGTAATAAAGGTAGATTTTTCCTCTTAAAACCCTGAAAGCAAGAATTCATCCTTTTCTTTGGGGTTATTCTCTTTAGAAGTTAACTTTTAATTTATTAAAAGTCAGTGTGTGACCAGCCTGGACAACATAGCAAAACTTTGCCTCTATAAAAAATACAAAAATTAGCCGGGTTTGGTGGCGTGCATCTGTGGTCTCAGCTACTTGAGAAGCTGAGGTAGAAGGATAGCTTGAGCCCAGGAGGTGGAGATTGCAGTGAGCCAAGATTGTACACCTACACTCCAGTCTGGATGACAGAGCCGGGCCCTGTCTCAACAGCAACAATAACAAAAGGTCAATGTAATATTTTGACCCACTCTCGCGTGTCCAAAAGACTTTTAAATTTTTGTAAGGATATAATAATGTTATTCGGGCTGCAGAAAGGTAAACCAAATTTCTACGGATACATAGAATTTTGGGTATTGATTTTTATTAATACCTGAGAGTTTTAAAAACATACCTTTATGCTTTTGAGAATCTTAATTATTATCGTTATTATTTGCCCTTGAACTTTTGTATTTATTTGATCTTAGTTATCTAAGACCATGCTAGGTCTATGGTATATGGACGCTGCACTCATATTGCTAGAATATAATATGAGAGACAGTCTATAGACAAACATATTAATATATGATGACAATCTATGATATATACCATGAAGGAAGCTAACAAGCATAATGTTATGGATTAATTATGAAGGAAAGACAAGGATAAAGTGGTCAGAAAATGTATCTCTTGAGAAATATCATTTATGCCAAGACTTGAGCTATGTGAAGAGTTGAGTTGGGTGAGGCGTACCTAGGTAGAGTGATAGTATGTGTGACATGAAAGCTCAATATTTCCCAGGAGCTGAAAAATGTTTTAGATATAAATAAGGTAAGGTATTTACATTCAAGTAATCTCCAAATAACTAATTATGCAAACAGAGATTAGTATATATTGATTTTTCTTAAGATTAGACAGTCTATACTAAGAAATAATTCAAGGCATGGGGGTCAGAATTGATTCAGTTAAAAAAAAATTGATTTCCAGTTTGTTCCACATTGATTGAAAACCATTCAGCTGAAATTGCAGTGGTATTATATGTATGGGTTGATAGGTGATTGACAATTGACTAATATAAATAATTGCTATACCAGAGACTATGTAGCACTAAACCTCAAATGTGCTGAAACAGTAATCAGAAGAAAATGATTCCTATGTAAACAGTTCAGTGAAATCTATAGCACAAAAATGTGGCAAACTAAGATAACACCATGAGAGATAGCTTAGGCAAAAGAAGAATGGCTGGCAGAACTTGTGAGTTATTGAAGGAAGAAGACAGAACAGATTGAGGGGAAAAAGAGAGAAATGGAATAAGAGTAAGGGGAGAGGGAATGAGAATCTTCAGTTAGAATAGAGGAGGAGGACCAGAGGAAGGAATTCAGGGAAAGGGGGAAGGGAGGATGCTAATATTTTAAGAGGAGCTTACTTTAGTAGTATAATTTTATATAGGGCAAAACCTTAGAAATGTCTACTTTTAGTCTTAGGAATAAATGTTATTATCTCATACCCATTGCCTAATCATGTAAGGAGTTGACTATATCATTATCTCTTCTACTTCAAAATATTTGTTTTGCAGTCTTTCACTTTAAAAACTCAAAATGGAAAATTATATACTTTATATTTTAATATTTACAAATATTTACAAATATTTATTTTTAAATAAAATGTATATACCATGTAGTATGTTGTATTTATTTACTCAATGTTCTTTTAAGTGTTTCAGGCTGCATGTACCAAGTAGTTCAGACGATTGGCTCGGATGGAAAAAATCTTCTGCAATTACTTCCAATTCCTAAGTCTTCTGGAAATCTTATACCACTAGTTCAATCTTCAGTCATGTCTGATGCTTTGAAAGGGAATACAGGAAAACCAGTTCAAGTTACTTTTCAGACTCAGATTTCCAGCTCTTCCACAAGTGCATCAGTTCAATTGCCCATTTTTCAGCCAGCCAGTTCTTCAAACTATTTTCTTACAAGAACAGTAGATACATCAGAAAAAGGTAGAGTTACTTCTGTGGGAACTGGAAATTTTTCTTCATCAGTTTCTAAAGTTCAGAGTCATGGTGTGAAAATTGATGGACTCACCATGCAAACATTTGCTGTTCCTCCCTCAACACAAAAAGACTCATCTTTTATTGTAGTTAATACCCAGAGTCTTCCAGTGACTGTGAAGTCTCCAGTTTTGCCTTCTGGGCATCATTTACAGATTCCAGCCCATGCTGAAGTGAAATCTGTACCAGCGTCATCATTGCCTCCTTCAGTGCAGCAAAAGATACTTGCAACTGCCACCACCAGTACCTCAGGAATGGTTGAGGCCTCCCAAATGCCAACCGTTATTTATGTATCTCCTGTAAATACAGTGAAAAATGTAGTTACCAAGAACTTTCAAAACATTTACCCAAAACCTGTTACAGAAATAGCAAAGCCAGTAATACTAAATACCACACAAATTCCAAAGAATGTTGCTACAGAGACACAATTGAAAGGTGGTCAGCATTCTCAAGCTGCTCCAGTGAAATGGATTTTCCAAGATAATCTACAGCCTTTTACGCCATCTCTTGTTCCTGTTAAGTCTTCAAATAATGTGGCTTCAAAGATTTTAAAAACTTTTGTAGATAGGAAAAATTTGGGAGATAATACTATAAATATGCCACCATTGAGTACCATCGATCCTAGTGGGACGCGATCCAAAAATATGCCTATTAAAGATAATGCTTTGGTTATGTTTAATGGGAAAGTCTATCTGTTGGCTAAAAAGGGGACAGATGTTCTGCCATCACAAATTGACCAACAGAATTCTGTTTCTCCTGATACTCCAGTAAGAAAAGACACGTTACAGACAGTGAGTTCAAGTCCAGTCACAGAAATATCCAGAGAGGTTGTAAATATTGTTTTGGCTAAAAGTAAATCTTCCCAGATGGAGACAAAATCACTTTCCAATACCCAGCTTGCTTCCATGGCCAATCTAAGGGCAGAGAAGAATAAAGTGGAGAAACCATCTCCTTCTACCACAAATCCACATATGAACCAATCCAGTAACTACTTAAAACAGAGTAAGACTTTATTCACAAATCCAATCTTTCCAGTTGGATTTAGTACAGGACACAATGCCCCCAGAAAAGTAACAGCCGTCATTTATGCTAGAAAAGGAAGTGTCCTCCAGAGCATAGAGAAAATAAGTTCCTCTGTTGATGCAACAACTGTTACTTCACAACAGTGTGTTTTCAGAGACCAAGAACCAAAGGTAATTTTGCCATGTCAGGGTGCTCTTTTTATATATCTATATAGAAAAGTTTGTTTTCTTAATTCTCAAAGTTATCTATGATACCTCTTTCCCCCACTGCCAACCCCATCACACACAGACTATGCACATATGAGTATTTAAGTCAAAACTTCCATCTGAGCAAATTTGAGGAGGAGTACAATTGGGTACAATCTTGTACAAAGGAGTACAATCTTTCTCTTGAATCACTTGGCATGCCAAATCTTTAAAACAAAAAATTCACAGAGCAAAAAGGTTTAGAAGAGTTGGGGAAGGATAATGTGAATTCAAAGCTTAGTAAAAATATGTGAGTATATGTATATACATACATGTATATATGTATGTTCATATATAATAGCCTTTTTAGTATATGAGGAGATCAATATGCATGTAAAAGAGTTGGTTTTGGGGTTTTGTGGGGTTTTTTTGTGGTGGTGGTGGTGGTATACCATGGAAAAGGTGAGACAGGGCTAATCAATACCTTTCAGTAGTTTGTGGAAATAAGATTTTATCAGCATCTTTGATGGGTTGATTTTTTTTTTTGGTAGACAAATTTCATTTTCCTTTTTATTAGCTCTTTGTGACTCCTCAGCCAGTTACCCAACATGCCCACATAGTTACCTTTATGTTCGACTTAAGGTTTGTCTGTCTGTGTGCTTACTAGATATTTGTACCCATCTTTTCCTTGCTTACTCAGAGGTCTACTCAATAATGTCAGCATTTCTCCCCTTCAGTACAGAAATTCATTGAACTCCAGAGATGTAAGGAGGTAAATTCTGATTGTTAAATACAAGATCGATTAAAGGCATGTGTGACTTTTCCAGAAGACTACAATTTCTAAATAATGTCATATATGTTATTTTAACCTTGTCATTAGTCTGTATTCTCATTTTAGTTGTTTTAGAATTGACTACTTATTACCTTTCTAGTGCAACAAATTAATAGAGAAATTGTAGGGGGGAATATTTTAAGTTTGTACTTCCTTATATTCAGTTTTTTGAGTGTGGGTGGTAAGGCAAGGATAATACAAACCTATCATAAAGCATGATATGTTCTTTTATGTAAGATGAAATAATCACTTAGTTGCTTAATAAAGTAACTTGAATAATTAGCAGTATTGTTTGTGTGTTTTCTTTTCCTAATTCCAGATCCATAATGAGATGGCATCAACATCAGATAAAGGTGCCCAAGGAAGAAATGACAAGAAAGATTCTCAAGGAAGAAGTAATAAGGCATTACATCTGAAGAGTGATGCTGAATTTAAAAAGATATTTGGCCTTACTAAGGATTTGAGAGTGTGCCTTACTCGAATTCCTGACCATTTGACCTCTGGAGAAGGTTTCGATTCCTTTAGCAGTTTGGTAAAGAGTGGTACTTACAAAGAGACAGAGTTTATGGTGAAGGAAGGAGAGAGAAAACAGGTAGGTAATACATTTTAATGTGCTCTTCATAGGTACTACAAATGATACATGAATATTACTTTTCTTGATTTGGTTTTAACCCTTGTGCATTAGTATAAATGATGGTTGTTACTGGTTTTGCAAATACATAATACCAAAATGATATTTAAAACAACCAGGCCCCAGCACTTTGGAAGACTGAGGCAGGTGGATCACCTGAGGTCAGGAATACAAGACCAGCCTGACCAACATGATGAAACCCCGTCTCTACTAAAAATACAAAAATTAGCTGGACCTGGTGGCGGGTGCCTGTAATCCCAGCTACTCAGGAGGCTGAGGCAGGAGAATCACTTGAACCCGGGAGGCAGAGTTTGTAGTGAACCGAGATCGCACCATTGCACTCCAGCCCAGGCGACAGGGCAGGACTCCATCTCAAAAAAAAAAAAAAAAGAACCAGGCCGGGTGCAGTGGCTCACGCCTGTAATCCCAGCATTTTGGGAGGCTGAGGCGGGCGGATCACGAGGTCAAGAGATCGAGACCATCTTGGCCAACATGGTGAAACCCCGTCTCTACTAAAAATACAAAAAATTAGCTGGGTGAGGTAGCGCGCACCTGTAGTCCCAACTACTTGGGAAGCTGAGGGCAGGAGAATCGCTTGAACCCGGAAGGCAGAGGTTGCAGTGAGCTGAGATCGCACCACTGCACTCCAGTCTGGCAACAGAAAGAAACTCTGTCTCAAAAAAAATATATATATATATATATATATACACACACACACACATACATACATACATACATACATACATACATACATATATATATATATATAAACCGCCCCCCCCCCACACACACACGCACAGGTAAAAATGCATCCCAGTTAAAGATGTGTTTTAATTTTTTTTATTCACCTACATTTTTTTCCCATTATATTACAAGAAAATGGCCATAGCTTTTTAACTAGTCATCCTACTTTGAGGACTCTATCTAAAGGAAATAATTCAAATGTAGTAGAAGATATAAGCATGCATATGTTCTTAATAATAACCTTTTAAGCAACTTATATAGCTAATAATGATAAAAAGAAATGTCTATAACTTTGCCTACTGTTATACTTTGACTTATGAGTATGTCATTATCATGTAATATTCTGAACTTTAGATCAGAGACTAGTAAACCTTTTCGAATGAAAATCCTCCATATGTGCCTGCTGTGCAAAGGAAAAGAAAAAAACAATCAATTTTATATCTCAGGCACTTTACAAGTGCTATTATATTTCTGTGGTGAGTCAGTATGGCTTCTAATACTTGACTTGAGCAAGAAAATGTGAATTAGGCAATTTCTTCTTACTGAATATGATTAAGACATTTTGGTACCATACAGTGGGAAATATTTCCTTCTTGCTGTAGTTGTCTTCCATAAATTTTGTTAATTGTAATAGCTAAATATTTGTTTCTGCAGACGTTGTTAAATTTGATAGTACCCGGTGCATTTAGCAGTAACATTTTGTTTTTGTTTTGGAATGTTATTCAATATTGCAGCAGAATTTTGATAAGAAAAGAAAAGCAAAAACTAATAAGAAGATGGATCACATAAAGAAGAGAAAAACAGAGAATGCTTATAACGCAATCATAAATGGGGAAGCTAATGTCACCAGTTCCCAACCCCTAAGCAGTATTTTACCAACTTCAGATGTGTCACAACATAACATTCTCACGAGTCACAGCAAAACCAGACAAGAAAAGAGAACTGAGATGGAATACTATACCCATGAGAAGCAAGAGAAAGGCACATTGAATTCAAATGCAGCTTATGAACAAAGTCATTTCTTCAATAAAAATTATACCGAAGATATTTTCCCAGTGACACCACCGGAGTTAGAAGAAACCATTCGAGATGAAAAAATAAGAAGACTTAAGCAGGTGCTGAGAGAGAAAGAAGCAGCTCTTGAAGAAATGCGTAAGAAGATGCACCAAAAATAAAATCTCCTGTAAAGACTTCAGTGAAATAGCTGTTTTTTAAAATATACTTCAGCATTAATAAGTTAATTGTAGATGTGTTCTGAAACTGTCTTTGAATATGAAACTTGTTTTTTCATCAGTCGATTATACAACTTTAAGGAATACAGAAAAGGTTGATTCACATATGACTTGTGAATAATTTACATGGGGTATCTATACCTTTGTCTTAGATACCTTTTTTTGGAAGGATAAATTTTATATTTTTCTATTATTTTAACTAGAATTCTCCAAGTTTGAATATTTGGGCAGGGTTTTTGTTATTGTTTGTATCTTTACCTAAATTGCTCAGGCATTATTCCAGCGGTAGATAGTGACTGTGTATTACTGAAATTTTACAATCCAAGAGAGGAAATCAGCTGCAAACTTAGCTTTTCCAGTGGATTTGTATATGTACTTGCTTTATCTCTTTACCCTTAAAATGATGATACCTTGTATTCACCACTGTTTTTTTTAATGTCGTGAAATAATATGTATTATGGCAACACTATTTAAACATTCAAACATTTCTCAAGAATGAGCAACATTTGTAACTTCACAATGTAATTTTATATAATCCAAAGGTATTTTAGAATTCAGGCCATGTTTGCTTATAGTGATGTGTTCCCAGGCAAATGCTGCTTTTTTTTTTTTTGGACTATGTACATATGTTACTGAGATTGTGTAAAAAGTAGATCCTGAACAGTTATCACATTTAATATTTCTTAAACTGTAAAAGTGTATTTTCTCTGTCTGGTTAATCTTTGATTTGGGAAAGTTTGGGAATGGTGTAGGGATAGGGATAAAGAGATGGGGAGTTAGCTGAGCGTGGTGGTGTGTTTGTAGTCCCAGCTACTCAGGAGTCTGAGTGGGGAGGATTGCTTGAGCCCAGGAGTTTGAGGCCAGCCTGGGCAGCACAGTGAGACCCTGTCTCTTAAAGGAGGAGAAGGAGAACAAGGTTATTAAAAAATGATCAGGCCGGGTGCAGTGGCTCACATCTGTAATCCCAGCACTTTGGGAGGCCGAGGCGGGCGGATCACCTGAGGTCAGGAGTTTGAGACAAGCCTGGCCAACATGGCAAAACCCTATCTCTACTAAAAATACAAAAATTAGTCCGGCACAGTGGCGGGCACCTGTAATCCTAACTAAGGAGGCTGAGGCAGGAGAATCGCTTGAACCTGGGAGGCAGAAGTTGCAGTGAGCCAAGATTGTGCCACTACTGCACTACAGCCTGGGCGACAGAGCCAGACTCCGTCTGAAAAAAAAAAAAAAAAAGATCAAATCTCTGGAAGTAAGAGAGGTTAAAGAAAAAAAAAATCTGTGCAATGGCAACAAAAGAGTAAATCAGAAAATACTGTAAAGAAGTGAAATACACAGATCAGCTAGATTTTGCTGCTTTTTATTAACAGCTGTTTTGCAATATAATTCATGTACTGTAAAATCCAGCTTTTTAAAGTACACAGTTCTCTGGTTTTTATTATGTTTACAGAGTTGTACAACCATCAACACTATAATTTTAGAACATTTTCAAAATGTTCAAAACATCCCCCAAACAAACCTTATACCCATTAGCAGTCATTCCCCATCACCTCTCCTTATGCCATAGGCAAGCACTAAAAAGCTTTCTGTCTTTATGGAATTGCCTGTTGTGAACATTTCATATATATGGAATCATACAATATTTTTCTTTGTGATTGGTGTTTTTTACTTAGTCTAATGTTTTCAAGGTTTATCCATGTTGTAGCATTTATCAGCACTTCATTATTTATTGCTAAATAATATTCCATCATGGATATACCACATTTTATCCATTCGTTATGAATATTTGGATTGTTTCCACTTTTGGCAGCTACAAGTAATGTTGCTGTGTATATTTGTGTACAAGGTTTTTTAATGGGTATATATTTTCAGTTCTCTTGGGTATATACCTAGGACTGTAATTGCTGGGTCATACAATAACTGTGTTTAACTATGTTTTGAGGAACTGCCAAACTATTTCAGTCAGGTTTTGCTCTCCCCACACCACATAAACATATTGTCAAGGTCACCAGTGACTTCCATATTACTAGATTCAGTAGTCAATTGTCAGTCTTCTTGATTTATCAGCAGAATGTAATTTCATGAATCATCACTTCCTTTGAGAAATGTTGAAACATTCTGTCATAGAAACAGTGCAAATGTATTGTAGAAAATATAGGCCAGGTGCAGTGGCTCACACCTGTAATCCCAGCACTTTGGGAAGCCGAGGTGGGCGGATCACCTGAGGTAAGGAGTTTGAGACCAATCTGACCAACACTGGTGAAACCCCGTCTCTACTAAAAGTAGAAAAATTAGCTGGGCATGGTTGTGCATGCCTGTAATCTCGGCTACTGGGAAGGCTGGGGCAGGAGAATTGCTTGAACCCGGGAGGTGGAGGTTGCAGTGAGTGGAGATGGTGCCACTGCACTCCAGCCTGGGCAACAGAGTGAGACTCCGTCTCAAAGGAAGGAGAGAGGGAGGGAGGGAGGGGAAAGAGGAAAGGAAGAAGGAAGGGGGGGAGGGAAGGGCAAGTGAAATATTAAAAATTGAAAATATAGCAAGCAAAATACTAAAAATTAGAACTTCATATTCCCATCCAAAGTTTACCACTAATACCTTATATATCCTTTCTGATCATTCTGTGTGCATCATATATACATATATTTTTGATCAAAATGAGGTCCTTATTTACACTATTCTGAATCCTGCTTTTAAAGTCAAGAATTGCCCTGGCATACTCATACCTGTAATCCTTACACTTTGGGAGTCTGAGGCAGGAGGATCACTTGAGGCCAGGAGTTCAACACCAGGCAATAGACCCCATCTCTGCCAAAAATTTAGCCAGGTGTGGTGGCATGTGGCTGTAGTCCCAGCTACTTGGGAGGCTGAGGCGGAAAGATCACTTGAGCCTAGTGGGTCAAGGTCATAGTGAACTGTGAACATGCCACTGCATTCCAGTCTGGTTGACAGAGTGAGAACATACCTTTAAAAAAAAAAAAAAAAACAGCAACCTTGAGCTTTCCCTTTCAGTGTTTTCATCTCTAATACTAAAGCTAAATTTACCAATTTGGCCTCAAAACATCTTTTACCACTGGTTTTTCTAAAGCAGTATTAAATCTAGGTCTATGTGTCTTATCTAGCTGTTACACCCTGTAGAGCTTTTAAGTGAGCGGTTTTGTTTTAAAATTTTTTAATGACATTGATTTAGAGACCAGCTATTTGTCCTGACTCCTTTTCTCCTTGATATACTTTCATTTCACTTCTGAAAGACCACACTTCTGCCTCATTGGCTAGTCATTCTCAGTCTCCTTGCTGATCCCTTCATTCTCCCTAATCTCTTTACATTAAAACACCTGAGGACTCAGTCCACGGTTTGCCTCTTTGCTTATACTCTCTCTTGGTGATCTCATCCAGTTTCATGGCTTTAAGTACTATCAATGTACTGCCAACTTGCAGTTTTTATCTTTTATTTCCAGGCTTTCTTGAATTCCAGCTGCCTATTTAATATCTCTATTGGATGTCTAAATAGACATCTCAAACCTATGTTCAAGACAGAAATCTTGCTCTTCCCTCAAACTAGCTTCACCCACAGGTATTCTCATTTCAGCTGATGACAACCGCATCCTACCAGTTGCTCAGGCCAAAATCTTGAAGTCATGCTTTACTCCTTGCTCTCACACCTCACACCCAATACAAATTTTGTTGGGTCTGCTTTCAAAATACTCCAAATATGACCACTTTTTATTGTCAGTGCTATCATCAGCCCTGAATTGGATTATTGGTAGCCTCATAAGTTATCTTTCTTATTCCACTTTTGTGTCCCTGCTTTCATCTCAGTAAAACAGTCAGAGTGATCCTTTTAAAACATAACCTAAGCCATTCCCCATAACCCTTCAATGTTTCCTCATTTAATGGAAAATAAGAACCACTATCTGAGGACTAGAGATTCAAGGTGAGCAAAGTGGATTAAGCACAGCTCTTAAAATTTCTGTAATATGCTACTGTAGCCCTCTACTTGTCTTTAGATAAAGAAGTTGAAATTTTTGCCTCGGAGATGATGGTTGAACTGAGATCTGAAGAAAAAGCAGGAATTAAATAAGAAAAGGGACAGATTAAAATAACTTTCCCAGCAGAGGAAACAGCAAACTTAAAGGTTCTAAGGCACAAGAGAGCATGGCATATATGAAGAACCAAAAGAGGGGCCAGATATCTAGACATCTAGAAGGTCTAGCTAAGTACTTAGGGAGTAGTATAAACAGAAAAGAAAAAATTGTGGCCTCTTTTTTAAAAAAATGATTTTAGTTAATTTTAAAGACTGGAAGAAGAAGAGATTAAATTAGTTATATTTATAAATACTTGGAATAGTACCTGACACGTAGTAATCATCAATGTTTGGTTAAATAAATCCTAATAAATATATTGCATCTACCTTTTTTGACTTAAATTTAGCCTCCTTTTTTATTTTTCTGCTCCTTATTAAAGCTTTGCTGCTCATGAAAGTCATCAAACACCTGTATTTCTTCTGATGTTGTATTTCATGACACTGAAATGTGCCTTGAATACTTCACAACATTATTCTTCATAATTTGTCCAATGCTGCTGGTCTCTTACTTAACTTTATTCTGAAATTCAGTCAAATTAGAGTTTTATCTTTTCTGCAAGAGCATTCTAAAGCTGCTGTTGTCAAGGTCTCCAATAACTATCATATTGCTAAATCTAATGGTCAATTCTTAGTCTCTTACTTGACCTGTCAGTAGCATTTGACACTTTTGATCATTTTGTCTTCACTGCAATTTGTTCTTCACTCTGCTTCAGGGACATAATAATCTTTTGTTTTCCTCATACCTCGTTGACTGCTTCTTCTTAGTCTCTTTGGCTAGTTCCTCCCCTTCTCTTTGATCTCTTAATGTTAGAGTTATTTAGAGCTCAATCTTTTTATGTCTCTTATTTTACATCTATATGATCTTACCTAGTTCTCATGGATCAAAATACTGTCTATATTCAGGAACTCCTCTTTTGACTCCAAAATTGTATATCCAATTGCCTTCTTGACATTTCTACTTGGAAGTCTAATGGGCATCTCAAAATCAACACAGGCCAAAATCAGCTTCTGGTTATTACCCACACAAAATTTGCCTCAACCAAGATCTTCTGTATCTTAGTTAATGATAAATCCAGGCTTCCACTTGATCAGGTGGAAATCCTTTGGAGTCCACCTTAATTTTTCCTTTGTCTCGTGCCTTACAACCAGTCTGTTAGGAAATTCTCTTGGTTTACATTCAAATTATACCTGGAATCCGACCATTGCTCACCACCTCTACTGTGATTAGCTTGCATTATATCTCTCATCTAGATTATTGAATAATCAACTAACTGTCTCTCTGCTTCTACCAGTGTCCTACAGCTTGTCCTCAGCACAATAGCCAAGCGATTTTGTTAAAATTTAAGGAAGGAGAAAGGACCAAAAACTCAATAGAGAAATGAGAAACATACACGAAGAGAAAATTCACCCTAAAAAAATAAAAATGACCTTAAAACATAGGGAAAATGTTTAAATTCACTTGAAACTAGGCGTATGCAAATTAAAACCACTCAGATACCATTTATCACTTTCCAGACTCCATGAAATGTAAAAATATGGCAATACATTCTGTTGGGAAGGCTGTGGGAAAATAGGTACATTCATACATTGCTGATGGGAATGCAAAAGTTTATTAGTTGCAATATTGTTCTTAGTTGCAAAGTACTGGAAGCAACCTAAATTCCCATCCACAGGAGAGTGATTTAATAAACTATAGCGTGTCATGCAGTGGAATATTAAATAGGTATAAGAAAAGAATGAGGAAGACCTCTATGAACTAATATGGAGTGATTTCCAAGATGGACTGTCAAATGAAAAAAGCAAAGCACAAAAGAGTATCCATAGCATGCTACCTTCATGTAGGAAAGAAAGGATATAGAAAGTAAATAGTTATCTGCTCATTTGTTCAAAAGAAATACAGGAAAGATAAAATACTAGTAAGGCTGATTACCTAGAGGGAAAGGAATAAAGAAGGAAATGAGGTTAGCAAGGATGAAGTACAGTAACATTTCTTTTACTATATCTTTCTGTATAGCTCTGACTCTTGGAATCATAATTATGTCTCACATACCCTTCACATAATCCCAAATAAATAAATGATAAAACCAACCAAGAAGTGTGGGAAACCCTAAATGGAATACAAATACTAACAAATGAAAGTAAATGTATTAAGAATGAATAACAACCACAGTTAAGCAAGTGAGGAAGAAAATAACTAGGTAACTCTAAGTATCTTTTCTGGGCACTAAAGGCTAATGACAAAAAGAATGGTACTAAAGTGCTGTAATCTAGTTAGTAAAAGGGTTTCTTGCAGGGGTATGAATTAGTGCTACTGAGGCTACCTTTACATGTACATTAGAATTGAACAACTAAGTACATATATAGTAGATAATAAGAGCCAGGTTTCTCACTGTTGGAGAAAGACTTATTAAAAGAAAGGAGGTAGGCCAAAATACACCCTGTAATGTTGGATTGGAGTAAGAGGTGTCAGTATAAATTAATGGTTCTTAATATAAATGTAGACAGATTAAGAAATATACATGTGACTATATCTGTGGCATAGTATATACATTTATACATTTCCTAACTCTTAAAGGGCCTAGAAGCAGTGAAACTTCAGAGTAATGAGCACATTTAACACCAGATCTTGTTTTTTATCTTCTTTTTTTACTTTAAACTTTTTATTTTTAATTTTTGTGAGTACATAGTAGGTGTATATATTCATGGAATACATGAGATATTTTAATATAGGCATGTAATGAGAAATAATCACATCATGAAGAATAGGGTACCCACCTTTTCAAACATTTATCCTTTGTGTTACAAGAAATCCAGTTACACTCTTCTAGTTATTTTAAAATGTTCAATCAAGTTATTGTTGACTAGAGTCATGCTATTGTGCTATCACATAGTAGGTCTTATTCATTCTTTCTATTTTTATGTATCCATTAACAATCCCTACCTCCCCCTCCAGTGCCCAACTACCCTTCCCAGCCTCTGGTAACTATCCTACTATCTCCATGAGTTCAATTGTTTTGATTTTTAGATCTCATAAATAAGTGAGAACATACAATGTTTGTCTTTCTGTGTCTGGCTTATTTCACTTAACATAATAACCTCCAGTTCCATCCATGTTGTTGCAAATGACAGGGTGTCATTCTTTTAATTACTGAATAGTACTCCATTGTGTAAATGCACTACATTTTATTTATCCATTCATTTGTTGATAGACACTTAGGTTGCTTCCAAATCTTGCCTATTGTGAACATTGTGGCAACAAACATGGAAGTTCAGATATCTCTTCAATATACTGATTTCTTTTTTTGGAGGGTACATACCCAGCAGTGGGATTTCTGGATATATGGTAGCTCTATTTTTATTTTTTTCAGGAACCTCCAAACTGTTCCCAATAGTAGTTGTACTAATGTACATTCCCACCAACAATGTAGGAGAGTTCCCCTTGTCCACATCCTAGCCAGCATTTGTTATTGCCTGTCTTTTGGATAAAAACCATTTTAACTGGGGAGAAATGATATCTCATTGTAGTTTTGACTTGCATTCTCTGATGATCAGTGATGTTGAACACATTTTCATATGCCTGCTTGCTATTTGTATGTCTTCTTTTGAGAAATGTGTATTCAAATCTTTTGCTAATTTTTTATCAGATTTTTTTTTTCCTGTTGAGTTGTTAGAGCTCCTTACGTATTCTGGTTTTTAATCCCTTGTCAGATGGGTAGTTTGCAAATATTTTGTCCCATTCTGGAGGTTGTCTCTTCACTTTGTTGATTGTTTCCTTTGCTGTGCAGAAGCTTCTTAACTTAATGTGATCCCATTTGTCCGTTTTTGCTTTGGTTATCTGTGTTTGTAGGGTATACTCAAGAAATTTTTGCTCAGACGAATGTCCTGGAGATTTTCATCAATGTTTTCTTATAGTAGTTTCATCGTTTGAGGTCTTAGATTTAATCCTTTAGTCTACTTTGTATATTACTTTTGTATATGGCGAGAAATAGGAGTCTAGTTTCATTCTTCTGCATGTGGATATCCAGTTTCCCAGAACTATTTACTGAAGAGACTGTCTTTTCCCCAGTATATTTTCTTGGCATCTTTGTCAAAAATGAGTTCACTGTAAATTCACTGTAAATGTGTGGATTCGTTTCCAGGTTCTCTGTTCTGTTCCCTGGGTCTGTCTGGTTTTATGCCAATGCCATGCTGTTTTGGTTATTATAGTCCTGTGGCATAATTTAAAGTCAGGTAATATGATTCCTCCAGTTTTGTTCTTTTTGCTTAAGATAGCTTTGGCTCTTCTTGGTCTTTTGTGGTTCCATATAAGTTTTTGGATAGTTTTTTTTTTCTATTTCTGTGATGAATGTCATTGGTACTTTGATAGGGATTGCATTGAATCTATAGATTGCTTTAGGTAGTTTGGACATTTTTAACAATATTGATTCTTTTGCTCCATGAACGTGGAATTTTTATTTTGGTGTTCTCTTCAATTTCTTTCATCAGTGTTTTATAGTTTTTATTATAGAGATCTTTCACTTCTTTGATTAATTCCTAGATATTTAATTTTATTTGTAGCTATCATAAATGGGATTACTTTTTTCATTTCTTTTTCAGATTGTTCACTGTTTGCATATAGAAATGCTACTGATGTTGATTTTTTATGTTGTTTTTGTATCCTGGAACTTTACTGATTTTTTTAATTAGTTCTAATAGTTTTTTGGTGGAGTCTTTAAGCTTTTTGACTATAAGATCATATCATCTGCAAACAAAAATAATTTGACCTCTTCCTGTCCAATCTGGATGCCCTTTATTTCTTTCTCTTGGCTGACTTTTCTAGCTAGAACTTCCAGTACTATGCTGAATAACAGTGGTGAAAGTGGGCATCCTTATTGTGTTCCAGATCTTAGAGGAAAGGCTTTCAGTTATTCCCCATTCAGTATGATACTAGCTATGGGACCATCATATATGGCTTTTTTAAATGTTGAAGTGTGTTCCTTCTATCCCAAGTTCTTTGAGGGTTTTTGTCGTGAAAGATGTTGAATTTTATCAAATACTTTTTCAGTATCAATTGAAATGATCGTATCATTTTTATCTTTCATTCTGTTGATATGATGTGTCATGTTAATCGATTTGTGTATGTTGTACCATCCTTGCATCCCAGGGATAAATCCCACTTAGTCATGATGAATTATCTTTCTAATATATTGTTGGATTTGGCTTGTTAGTATTTTGTTGAGTATTTTTGCATCAATATTCATCAGAGATATTGGTCTGTAGTTTTCATTTTTCATGTGTCTTTGTCTGGTTTTGGTATCAGGGAAATACTGGCCTCATAGAATGAGTTTGGAAGTATTTCTTCCTCCTCATTTTTTCAGAATAGTTTGAGTGAGATTGGTATTAGTTCTTCTCTCGATGCTTGATAGAATTGAGTAGTGAAGCCATTGGGTCTTGGGCTTTTCTTTACCAGAAGACTTTTTATTATGACTTTGATCTTACTATTTTTATTGGTCTTTTCAGATTTTGGATTTCTTCATAGTTCAATCTTGGAACATTATATGTGTCTAGGAATTTGTTCATGTTCTCGGGTTTTCTAATTTATTGGCATATAGTTGCTCATAGTAGCCTCTAATGATCCTTTTAATTTCTGCAGTATCAGTTGTAATGCTCTTTTTCATTTCTGATTTTATTAATTTGTGTCTCCTTTTTTCTTCTTAGTCTGGCTAAAGGTTTGTAAATTTTGTTTAACTTTTCAAAAAACCATTTTGTTTCATTGATCTTTTGTATTTTCTCTATTTCAATTTCATTTATTTCTGCCTTTGTTGTATCCTATAAGTTTTGGTATGTTGTGTTTCCATTATCACTTGTTTCAAGAAATTTTTCAATTTCCTTTTTAATTTCTTCATCAACCCACTGGTCATTCTGGAGCATATTGTTTCCATGTATTTGTATAGTTTTCAAGGTTCTTGTTATTAATTTCTAGTTTTATTCCATTGTGATCAGAGAAGATGCTTGATATTATTTCATTTTTTTTGAATGTTTTAAGACTCGTTTTGTTACCTAAAATATGGTATATCCTTGAGATTTATTCATGTATTGAGGAGAAGCATGTGTATTCTGCAGCCGAGGGATGAAATGTTCTATAATTATCTGTAAGTCCACTTGGTCAATAGTGCAGATTAGGTCTGATGTTTCTTTGTTGATTTTCTGTCTGAAAGATATGTCCAATGCTGAATATTGGGTGTTCAAGTCTCCAGCTATTATTGTATTAGGGTCTATCCCTCGCCTTAGCTCTAACAATATTTGGTTTATACATCTGGGTGCTCAAGGCATGCAGATTTAAAATTGTTATATCCTCTTGCTGAATTGACCTCTTTATCATTATAGAATGACCTTCCTTGTGTCTTCTGATAGTTTTTGTCTTGTAATATATTTTGTATGATATAAGTATAGCTACTCATGCTCTTTTTGGGTTTCCATTGGAATGGAATATCTTTTTCCATCCCTTTATTTGTAGTCTATATGTGTCTTTATAGTTGAATTGTGTTTCTTGTAGGCAACAGATTAATGAATATTGTTTTTTCATCCACTCAGCCATTCTCTTTTAATTGGAGAGTTTAGTCCATTTACATTCAATGTTATTATTGATAAGTAAGAGCTTACTCTGGCCATTTTGTTATTTGTTTTCTGGTCTTCTCCTCCTTCTTTCTTTCCTCCTGTCTTCCCTTAGTGAAGGTAGTTTTTTCTGGTGATATGATTTAGTTTCTTGCTTTTTATTTTTTGTGTATTCATTGTATGTTTTTTGTTTGAGATCACCGTGAAGCTTGCAAATACCATCTTTTAAACCATTATTTCAATCGATAACTACTTAACACTGTGTGTATAAACTAACAAAGAAGCAAAAACAAAGCTAATAAAAAGTATATGCCTTAACTTCATCCTTCAACTTTTTAACTTTTTCCTGTTTCTATGTATATCTTATTGTACTATGTCATGAAAAGTTATTGTTATTTGTGATTGGTTCATTGGTCAGTCTTTCTTTTTAGGATAAGAGTAGTTTACATACCACAGTTACAGTATTAGAATATTCTGTGTTTTTTCTGTGTACCATTACCAGTGTGTTTTGTACCCTTAGATGATTGCTTATTGCTTGTTAATGTCCTTTTCTTTCTGACTGAGGTACTCCCTTTAGCATTGTTGTAGAATAGACCTGGTGTTGATGAAAGCCTTCAGCTTTTGTTTGTCTGGGAAAGTCTTTATTTCACCTTCATGTGTGAAGAATATTTTTGCTGAATATACTATTCTAGGGTAAAAAGTTTTTTCCTTCATCATGTTAAATATGTCATGCCACTCTCTCTTGGCCTATAAGTTTTCCACTGGAAAGTCTGCTGCCAGATATATCGGAGCTCCATTGTATGTTATTTTTTTTTTCTCTTGCTGCTTTTAGAAATATTTCTTTATACTTGATCTTTGGGAGTTTGATTATTAAATGCCTTGAGGTAGTCTTCTTTGGAGTAAATCTGCTCATTGTTCTATAACATTCTTGTATATGGATCTTGATATATTTTTCTAGGTTTGGGAAGTTCTCTATTATTATCCCTTTGAGTAGGCTTTCTAGTTCTATCTCTACCTCCTCTTTAAGGCCAATAACTCTTAAATTTACCCTTCTGAGGCTATTTTCTAGATCCTGTAGGTATGCTTTATTGTTTTTTATACTTTTTTATCTCCTCTGACTGTATTTTCAAATAATAGGTCTTTAAGCTCACTAATTCTTTCTTCTGCCTGATCAATTCTGCTATTAAAATACTCTGATGCATTCTTCAACATGCCAACTGCATTTTTTAGCTCCAAAATTTCTGCTGAAAAAATGGTAATTCTTTTAAATTATGTCAATCTCTTTGTTAAACATATCTGATCAAATTCTGAATTCCTTCTCTGTGTTATCTTGAATTTCTGTGAGTTTCCTTAACACAGCTATTTTGAATTCTGTGTCTGAAAGGTCATATATCTCTGTTTCTTCAGGATTAGTCCTTGGTACCTTATTTAGTTCATTTGGTGAGGTCATGATTTCCTGCATGGTGTTGATGCTAGTAGATGTTCGTTGGTGTCTGGGCATAGAAGAGTTAGGTATTTATTATAGCCTTCACTCTCTGGGCTTGTTTGTACCTGTCCTTTTTGGGAAAGTTTTTCAGATATTCTAAAGGACTTAAGTGTTGTGCTCTAAGTTGTATCTGTTTTGTGGGGCACCCCAAGCTCAGTAATTCTGTGGTTCTTGCAGACTCATAGAGGTACTGCCTTGATGGTCTTGGACAAGATCCAGAATTCTCTGGATTACTAGGCAGAGGCTCCTGTTCTCTTTCCTCACTTTCTTCCAAAGAAGCGGAGTGTTTCTCTCTGTCCTGAACCACCTAAAGCTGGGGATGAAGTGACACAAGCACCTCTGTGGCCACCACCACTATGACAATGCTGTGTCATACCTGAAGCTAGCATAGCACTGGATCTCACTCAAGATACTACTCCCTGGCTATTGTCTATGTTCACTTAAGGCCCTGGGACTCTACAATCAGCAGGTGGCAAAGCCAGCCAGGCCCGCCTCCTTCCCTTTAGGTTGGAAAGTTCCCTCAGGCCCTGCGTAGGTCCAGAGGTGCCACCTGGGAGTCAGGGACTAGGGTAAAAAACCTTAGACATCTACCTGGTGTTCTATTATATTGTGACTGAACTAGCATTCAAACTACAAGACACAGTGTTTCCCACTCTTCCTTCCCCTTTCCAAAGGCGGAGGAGCCTCATGCTGTAGCCACTGCCACCACAAGCCATGGAGAGTACTGCTGGAGGACCTCCAATGTTCCCTTAAGGCCCAAGAGCTTGTCAGTTAGCTGTGGTGAATCTTCCCCAGCCTGAGAATCACCCTTAATGGCAGGGGGCTCCCTTCCGACACAGGGCAAGTCCAAGGATGCCATCTAAGAGTCAAACCCTGGAATCGGGGAACCCAAGAGCATGCTTCGTTCTTGATCCCCCTGTTGCCATGCTGGTACCTAAGGTGCAAGACAAAGTCTCCTTTACTTTTCCTTCTGCTTTTCTCAAGCAGAGGAATTTCATCCAATAACCACCATAGCTGGTAATGTGCTGAGTCTCACCTGAAGCCAGCAAGTCTCAGTGGCTCACCTAAAGCCCTCAACATAGTACCTGAGTATCACTGCTAATAATTCAGGACTGAAGGGCTTTTCAGTTAGCAGGTGATGAATGCTGCCAGGACTGGGTCCTTCCCTTCAAGGCAGCAGGTTCCCTTCTCATCCAGGGTGTGTTTAGAAATGTCATCCAGGAGCTAGGGTCTGGAACAAGGGTCTCTGAACTCTGACCTGTGCCCCATCCTTCTGTGGCTGAGCTGGTATGCAAGATACAAGACAAAGTCCCTCCTACTATTCCCTTTCCTCTCCTCAGGCAGAAGGAAGGGGTCTCTTTTGGAGCTGTGATCTGTGCACCCTGTGGTTAGGGGAGAGGTTATGTCAGCACTCCTTTAGCCACCCCAGCTGGTGTCTCCATAGGTCACATGTCCCCCAAGTCCACTGCTTCTTGGCCCAGTTCAGCACATGGACTCACCTGTGAGTTGTAGTCCTTATAGTCTGGACTGCCTTTCAAGTTTATGAAGCAACTCAGAATACTGTAACTCTCCATGGCAAGGTTTGCATTAACTCAAGTTTCGACCTCTGGGATGGGTGATTCCCCTCTGGCTAGGGCTGGTTTAAGTTCTCCCTCCATGGGTGGGCATCAGGTGAGTTTGGTTTTCTCCAACAAGACAGCACTGAGTTCAATGTCCCGCAATTGCTGTGCTCTCCCTCCTCAGCACCCAGAGATGCCCTCCACACAACCTGGCCTCTACACCACCTGGCTGCTGTTGGGGGGTTTGGGGAGGGGTGGAGTCAGTGATTCAAGGCTTTTTTTCCCTATGTCTTCAAGGCCTCTTTCAGCAGTACACAGTTAAAACCAGGTACTGAGTGCTCACCTGATTTTTGGTTCTTATGAAGGTGTTCTTTCTGTGTAGATAGTTGCTAAATTAGTGACCTTGTGGGGGCAGCAGGGACCATTGGTGGAGCCGTCTATTCTGCCATCTTGCTCTGCCTCAAGATCTTGGCTTCTAAACACCATTCTCAACATGAGAAACCAATGCTTTTTGGAGAAGCTGATTTCAGAGCTGAGCAAGGAAAATATAAGATGAGCCTAGAACATCTTGTGATGTCAGAAGGTAAGAAAATATTTTGTAACAAATGGGGGCTTATCAAAGAAACAGAGGAGCCAACCTAAAGAAGTTACTAATGACCAAAGTTGGAATAATTTGAACAATAAAATAAATAGTATTTGACCGCTAGAATAAAATATACCTATTAATCTATACCAATATGAGACTGAAGCACTGCCAACTATCCCAAGAGGGAAACTTTTTAATCTATACCAATATAAAAATCAAATAAATAAAAGAGGGGAAAGGAAGCGTTCTTCATTACAGTTGAATTCCAATTAATAATTGTCGATGGAAAGAGAAAATAGAGATTCATCATTGCAAATGCCCTAGTAATAGTAGCTGCAGACAAGATTCACCAATGGATGCTAAAATGAGTGGGCAAAAGTTCGAGGAGAAATAGGATTTCCATAGCCTCCAAAGAAGATACTTATTAACTATAAACAGAAAGACAGCAACTTTGTAGCAGAGAAACCTAGCAGATACCAACAAAAATGATCAAGATAAACATCAATAATAAAACATTACATGCTCATGGATAGGAAGAATCAATATCGTAAAAATGGCCATATTGCCCAAGGTAATTCATAGATTCAATGCTACCCATTAATGGTAGCCCATTAAGCTACCACTGACTTTCTTCACAGAATTGGAAAAAACTACTTTAAAGTTCACATGGAACCAAAAAAGAGCCCACATTGCCAAGACAATCCTAAGCAAAAAGAACAAAGCTGGAGGCATCATGCTACCTGACTTCAAACTATACTACAAGGTTACAGTAACCAAAACAGCATGGTACTGGTACCAAAACAGATATATAGACCAATGGAACAGAACAGAGGCATCAGAAATAACACCACACATCTACAACCATCTGATCTTTGACAAACCTGACAAAAACAAGAAATGGGGAAAGATTCCCTATTTAATAAATGGTGCTGGGAAAACTGGCTAGCCATATGTAGAAAGCTGAAACTGGATCCCTTACTTACACCATATTCAAAAATTCACTCAAAATGGATTGAAGACTTAAATGTAAGACCTACCACCATAAAAACCCTAGAAGAAAGTCTAGGCAATACCATTCAGGACATAGGCATGGGCAAAGACTTCATGACTAAAACACCAAAAGCAATGGCAACAAAAGCCAAAATAGACAAATGGGATCTAATTAAACCAAAGAGCTTCTGCACAGCAAAAGAAACTCATCAGAGTTAACAGGCAACCTACAGAATGGGAGAAAATCTTTGCAATCTACCCATCTGACAAAGGCTAATATCCAGAATATACAAAGAACTTAAACAAATTTCCAAGAAAAAAACAAACAACCCCAACAAAAAGGGGGCAAAGGATATGAACAGACACATCTCAAAAGAATACATTTATGCAGCCAACAAACATGAAAAAATGCTCATCATCATTGGTCATCAGAGAAATGCAATCAAAACCACAATGAGATACCATCTCATGCCAGTTAGAATGGCGAGCATTTAAAAGTCGTGAAACAACAGATACTGGAGAGGACGTGGAGAAATAGGAACACTTTTACACTGTTGGTGGGAGTGTAAATTAGTTCAACCATTGTGGAAGACAGTGTGGTGATTCCTCAAGGATCTAGAACTAGAAATACCATTTGACCCAGCAATCCCATTACTGGGTATATACCCAAAGGATTTTAAATCATGCTACTATAAAGACACATGCACACATATGTTTCTTGCGCCGCTATTCACAATAGCAAAGATTTGGAGCCAACCCAAATGTCCATCAATGATAGACTGGATTAAGAAAATGTGGCACATATACACCATGGAATACTATGCAGCCATGAAAAAGGATGAGTTCATGTCCTTTGCAGGGACATGGATGAAGCTGGAAACCATCATTCTAAGCAAACTGTCACAAGGAGAGAAAACCAAACACCGCATGTTCTCACTCATAGGTGGGAATTGAACAACGAGAACACATGGACACACAGAGGGGAACATCACACAGCAGGGCCTGTCGGGGGTTGGGGGGCTGGGGTAGGGATAGCATTAGGAGAAATACCTAATGTAAATGACGAGTTGATGGATGCAGCAAACCAGCATGGCACATGTATACCTATGTAATAAACCTGCATGTCGTGCACATGTACCCTAGAACTTAAAGTATTAAAAAAAAAAAAAAAAAGGTCATGCTGCCTTTTGATGGTACCCACAGGCTGGATGACAGGGTCAAGATGCCAGCCCACTAAGTCCATCATCAGAAAGAAACTTGGGGCCAGCCCGTCTCCTAAAAGCTGAGTATGTTGCACAGATTGCTGGTTTTAAATAGGATATTCTAATAAACATTGTTATTATTTAAAAAAAGACATATCAACATCATCAATACCTTAATATAATGCATAATGAAAGACTTTTTGTGCATATTGTGGTAGTCTTGCCAAAAATACAAAGCCTTCTGTAATGGACTGAATGTTTTTGTCCCCCCTAAAATTCATATATTGAAGCATTAACCCCCAGTATAACTGTAGTTGGAGATGATGCCTCTATGAAAGTAATTAAGATTATAGTTACTTGAGATCATAAAGGTGGGACCTTAATCCAATAGTATAATATTAGAGTCCTTATAAGAAAGGGCATCAGACAGCTCATTTTCTAATTCCCCACCGCTCCATGCCTGCACACAGAGGAAAGGCCATGTAAGGAAACAGTGAGAAGGTAGGCATCTGCAAGCGGAGAAAAGAGCCCTCACCACAAACGGATCAGCTGAACTCTTGATCCTAGCTTTCAAAACCGTGAGAAATAAATTTCTGTTGTTTAAACCATCCAATCTGTGTTTCATTGTTATGGTAGCTTGAGCAGACTATTACAATTTCCAATCATGAGAAAAATGCTTTAACAAATAAACCCAAATTGAGGGACATTCTACAAAATGGCTGATTAGCAATCTTCCAAGTGTCAAGTCATGAAAGATAAGGAAAAAATTGAAGAACTGTTGCCGACTGGAAATGACTAAGAAAGGAAAACAAAAACAATATATGACTCTGGATAGGATGCCAGACATAAAAAGAACACATAGGAAAAAAATGTGTGAAAATCAAATAAGGTCTGTAGTTTAGTTAATAATATCACACCAAATGTTGATTTCCTTTTCTTCAAAAAACTTTTATTTTAGGTGCAGGGGTACATGTACAGCTTTATTATATGGTAAACTTGTGTCATGGGAGTTTGATGTACAGATTATTTCATCACCCAGGTGCTGAGACTAGTACCTAATAGTTCTTTTTTCTGTTCCTCTCTTTCCTCCTACCTTCTCTCCTGGTAGGCCCCAGTATCTGTTGTTTCCTCTTTGTTTCCATGTGATCTCATCATTTAGCTCCCACTTATAAGTGAGAACATGTGGTATTTGGTTTTCTGTTCCTGCGTTAGTTTGCTGAGGATAATGGCCTCTAGCTCCATCCATGTTTCTCAAAAAACATGATCTCATTCTTTTTTGTAAACTATGCTTCTGACAAAGATCTAATATCCAGCACCTATAAGGAACTTAAACAAATTTATAAGAAAAAAACCCCATTAAAAAGTAGACAAAGTACATGATCAGACACTTTTCAAAAGAAGACATACATGCGGGCCACAAGCATATGAAAAAAAGCTCAATATCACTGAGCAGTAGAGAAATGCAAATCAAAACCACAATGAGATACCATCTTACATCAGTCAGAATGACTATTATTCAAAAGTCAAAAAATAACAGATGCTGGTGAGGTTGTGGAGAAAAGGCAATGCATATACACTGTTGGTGAAAGTGTAAGGTAGTTCAATCCTTATGGAAAGCAGTATGGTGATTCCTCAAAGAGCCAAAACCGAATTACCATTTGACCCAGCAATCCCATTACTGGGTATATACCCAAAGGAATAGAAATCATTCTATCATAAAGACACATGCATATGTATGTTCATTGTAGCACTATTCACAATAGCAAGGACATGGAAGCAATCTAAATGCCCATCAATGACAGACTGGATAAAGCAAATGTGGTATGTATACACCATGGAATACTATGCAGCCATAAACAATTTCTTGTTTTGATGTTGGGTGTTTACGTTAGGGAAAGTACAGTGAGGGATATAAGGAAGCTCTGTATTACGTTTGCAATTTTTATGTAGGTATAAAATTCGATGAAAATAAAAAGGTTTAAAACAAAGTCTTAAAAATATAAATCACAGCAAGTCACTCTCCTGTTCAGAACTCTCTAGTGATGTTTTATCTCACTCAAAGTAGATGGCAAATTCTACACAATGACCTAAAAGCCCTACATTAATTTTCCCCATCTGTCTGTCCTCTCTAACCTCATCTACTAGTCCTCTGTCACCACTGAACTTCAGTAAACTAGCTGCTTGCTGGTTGTTAAATATAGTAGGCATATTCCCAGTCTTTGCATTGATTTTTTCCCCCTCACTCTCTGGAAAGTTCCTCTTCTAGCTAGCTGCATGGCCTGCTCCCTGTCCCCACCACTTTGTTTAATATTACACTCACTAGCTTCTTAGAATCTCGTATTCTAACATTTTTTCCTACAGCGCTTATCATTGTTCATATTCTAAATAGTTTACTTATTTAATTCTATTATTGTTTGTTGATACACACTAGAGTTTAAGATACACAAAGGGAGAGACATTTGACTGTTTTGTTCACTGATGAATTACCACTGAACATAAATGCAGAAGGCATAAATAGTCACATGAAGGCTGCTTCACCTCCAATGTCTCATTCTAGTTTCAAGAGCAGGAAGAAGGAAGTGATAAAGGAAGAAATATGTTAGAAAAGCAAAACCTCTTTTCATGTGTCATTGGATCACTGGCCAAAACTGTTACATAGCCACCTCTAATTGCAATGAAGGCTAGGAACATTACTATTCAACAAACAAAATTGTATTTTTATTGGTAAGAAAGCAAGGGGACAAATTACTGGATAGCTACTGATAATATCAGTATATCTAGACACTTGTAACAAAAGGGTTAGGTTATAAAGACAAAGAATGAATACAAAAACTATTCAGACCTACCGCGCCAAAACTAGTGTTACTTAAAAGATAGCCCAAAACTGCCAGGAATTTTTACTTTTGTTTTAATAATACTGAGGGAAAACAGCACTTTTACAGAGTTCAGAGGGAAAAAATGTAGATCAAGGATTTTCTACACATGCACTTCTTGAATGATGTATAAGATGAAGGAAAAGATATTTTCAAGTATTCAAGAACTCAGAAAAGATACTCACATTTCTTTTTAAATAAAATTTTTAAAATATGTACTATAACAGCTGCTTATTATGTGTTTTTTAAGAAAACTATTTCTACCTCTGATGGTTTTGTAATATGTCAGCCTGGCTAGGGTGAACTACATTTCCCAGAATTCACTTTTTTGTATATTTCTAGTTAGGGTGGACTGCAAGAGACATTACTGTGGAAAACCTGGAAGGCAAAAGTGAAGCAGCAGCCATTTTGTAGCTGACCCGTATTGTCTCTGATCTACTGACTCATCTCACTGGCATGAAGCAGTGGCCACATCTGAAACTACTCCATCATCCCCTGGATCTTTCTTCAGCTTCTCTTACTCCTTGGCCAGGTAATTGTGTTTAGCTCTGTAACAAAGACTTCTGGCTACTGGAGGCCACCCATACCATTAATGTCAGAGACACTAAGAACCAACATAGGTTTCAATAGGTCCTCATGAGCTTCAGGTTATTCCTCTGTGTTCCAGCGTGTTCTTGCTCGCTCACACTACATTTATCTTTTTTTAATTCCTGACTTCTTATATTATGGACTCCAAGTTCTAGGATCAGGAGGAAAGACAATAGCTCCTCACAAGGAGGCAAGAAGTTCAGATCCCTGGAGCAAATTACTTTACACACACATACAGATTCACACACATACTCCACATTTTAGTGATTCTGCTCCTCTGATTGAAACGTAACTATACACTATTCTGAATTTACAAAGAAATTATCACATAATTTCTTCTAAGAGTTTTTAGAATTTCGCCTTTCAAACAGACTGGTCTTTAATTCACCTCATACTGATTTTACGTGTATAGTGTGAATGAAGAGTCCAGTTTCATTTCTTTCCATATGGATAACCATTGTCCCAACATTCTTAATTGAAAAGTCTACCTTTTCTCAACTGATCTGTAATACCAAATTTATTATATGGCAAGTGTCCATATATGTCTGGGTTTATTTTCTAGTCTTTCTCTTAGGTTCCATTGGTATATCTATTTCTTAGTGCACACTTATGTCTTAATTACAATAGCTTTAACATAAATCTTGGCAGATACCCTATTTATTCTTTTTCCGCAGAAGTATCTTGACATTCTTGATCCTTTGTACTTTTATACAAATTGTAGAATTATCTTGTCAAATTCCATAATGCCATCTGTTGGCTATGTATTGGGGTTGAATGGAAACAATAGATTAATGTGGAGGTAATTGATACATATACAATGTTGAGAGATGCAATCTCTAAGCATGGTACATTTCTTCATTTATTTAAGTCTTTTGTAATGTCTTTCTAAGTTTTACTTTAAACTCTAATATTTTCTTTAAAAGGTCTTGTACAACTTTTTGGAGATTTATTTTTAGTTTCTTAATCTTTTGATATATTAAAAACAGTAATTAAAATATTTTTAGTGTGAAGTGTAATATATAACTCTAAAAGTGCTTAGTATAAATATAATATATATTAATGTGTAATTTTTCATTCAATATTCTAGATTCATCCATCAGTTTCTTTCTGTTGCCATGTGATATATTATTGTATGAATATACCACCATTTCCATTTTATTGTTGATAGACATTAGGGCTTTTTATCTTCTATTCCCTTAGCCTAACTATCCTTGTGCCAATATTGTGTTGTCATGATTACCCTAGCCTCATTATGTCTTTATATTTGATAGATCAAGTCTTTTACCTTATACTTCACCAAGGATATATTGGCTATTTCCAGTTCTTTGAATTTCCATATAAATTTTAGAATTGTTGTCTTATACATACACAATATTGTGCTTTTGATTATGATGATATTTAAAACTATAAATCAATTTTGGGTGAAAATGACATTTTTACCAATCTTTTCCATCCATCATATTTATCTATTTATTTGGGTCTATCTTAATTTCTCTCAGTAAAATTTTGTGGTTTTCTCCATAGAATTCTTACACATTTGTTATTAGATTTATTCTTGTATTTGCTTGATTAAAGTATTTTTATCATATCTGGCTTCAATTTTGTTTTCTACCTGATTATTGTTAGCATATCAAAATATAATTTACATTTGTATATTGACTATGTACCCAATAACCTTGCTAAACTCTCTCATTCTAGATAATTCATCTCATTAGATTAAATTGGATAAACCAATTCTAACAGATTGGTTTACCTGCAGATGTTTTGGATTTTCTACATATACAATTACATATTATATGTAACGAATGATGGTTTTGTTTATCCCTTTCTCATCCTTTTATCTTATCTCTTTTTTTTTGTCTTATTCTCTTGCTGTAGAATCTCTAGTATGATACTAAATTATTATTTCCTTCTCAATATCAGAGAGAAATTTTTCAACATTTCCCCATGAAGAATGATGTTTGTTGTATGTTTTTTTGTAAATACTCTCTTTTACTGTGTATTGGTCCGGGTTCTACAGAAAAACAGAACCAATAGAGTGTGTATGTGTATGCGCGTGTGAAGAGAGAGAGAGAGAAAGATTTTAAGAAATTGGTTTATGTGACTGTGGAGGCTGGCATGCCCAAGATCTGCAGAGTAGGCTGACAGGTTGGAGACTGACCTGAGGAAAGAGTTGCAATTTGAGTCCAAAGGCAGTCTGATGGCAGAATTCCCTCTTTGAGGAAGGTCAGTTTGTTTGTTTGTTTGTTTTTCTTAAGGCCTTCAACTGATTGGATGAAGCTCACCCACATTATAGAGGGAAATCTGCTTTACCCAAAACTACCGAGTTAAATGTTAATCCCATTTATAAAAACCTTCACATAAACATCAAGAATGTTGTTTTACCAAATATCTGTGTACTGTGACCTAGCCAAGTTGATACATAAAATTAATCATCATTGTAGATTTTAAAAGTTTCCTTATACTACTAGTTCATTAAAAGGTGTTTGTTTTAATAATTAGTGAATGTTAAAATTATGTGAAATACTTTCTGGACATCTGTTGAGATGATCATATGTTTTTCTCTTTTATTTGATTAATATGATGAATTACATTAGTTTTCTAATGCATTCCTAAAATAAACTTAACTTGATCATAATCTTTTATCCATTTTTCTAGGATAAATGCTGCTAATATTTTGTTTATAATTTTTGCATCTATGTTCATGAGTGAGAATGGCTATAATTTTTCTTTATCATAATGTTCCTTTTAAGTTTTGGTATTAAGCTGATATGGTTAGGCTTTGTATCCCCACCCAAATCTCATTTTGAATTGCAATCCCCATAATCCCCATAAATGTCACATGTCAAAGGAGAGACAAGGTGGAGGTAATTGAATCATGGGGGCGGTTTCCCCCATGTTGTTCTCATGATAGTGAGTTCTCACGACAGTGAGTTCTCACAAGATCTGATGGTTTTATAAGGGGCTCAATCCCCTTCACTTGGCCCTTCTTCATGCCACCTTGTGAAGAAGGCACCTTGCTTCCTCTTTGCCCTCTGCCATGATTGTAAATTTCCTGAGGCCTTCCCACCATGTGGAACTGTGAGTCAATTAAACTTCTTTCCTTTATAGCAGTATGAAAACGGACTAATACATAAGCCTGGGGAGTATTCTCTTTTTTTAGTCTGGAGTTTTTTGAGAAACATTACAATAATTTCTTTTTTAATATTTTGTAGAATTCACCAGTGAAACCATTTGGGACTAGATTTTCATTATGATAATATTTTTGATTATTGATCCAATTTTGTAAATGGCTATTGGACTAGTCATGTTTTCTGCTTGAAATATTTTTGGTAAATTAAATTCCTAGGAATTTTTCCAGTTCAACTAATTTTTAATGTATTGTCATAAAGTTATTCACAATACTTTTATATCTGTTTAATGTCTCTAGAATCTCTAGTGATATCTCCTTTTCATTC
Organism: Pan paniscus; assembly: GCF_029289425.2. Taxonomy (NCBI): domain Eukaryota; kingdom Metazoa; phylum Chordata; class Mammalia; order Primates; family Hominidae; genus Pan; species Pan paniscus. Next base: position 116,118,739 of record NC_073249.2, read on the forward strand.
TTTGTATTTGTAATGTGACTTTTCCTTTTTATCTACAACAATCTTACCAGAAGGTTTCATTTTTGCTAAATTTTTGAAAGAACCTGTTTCGAGTTTTATTGATCCTATCTTCTACATGTTATTACATATCTTTAATTCCTGTATGAATGTTAATGTTTATTTTGTTCTACTTCTTACAGATTATTTTTGCCATTCTGTTTTTACTTCCTAAGGTGAATGCTCAGCTCTTTAATATTCACTCTTTTTTCTCTTCTAATATATGAATTTAGAAAACAAATGTCACTCTGGCACTTGTTTAACTGCATCTCCTACATTTTATCTGTTCTGAAAAATTTTTGGCCACTATCTCTCAATGGTATTTTCTCTGAGTTTTAGTTTAAACATTTTCTAATTGCCATTGTTTATTTCTTTAATTCATGGCTACTTAGGAGTGTATTTCTTATTTTTCAAATATATAAAGATTTTCTGATTCTTTTTGTTATTGATTTCTACCAAAATTGCATCATGATAAAAAATTTTCATGTGATTTTTATCTTTTTATTTTTTTGAGACTCGATTTATGACCCTTGCACATGATAAAATTTGGTAAATGTTCATTTATGTGGTAGACTAATAATGCCCCTTCCCCAAAGATGTTGATGTCCAAGTACCTGGAACCTATGAATATTTTTTCTTACATGGTAAAAGAAACTTTGTTGATATGGTAAGTTAGAGTTTTGTTGTTGTTGTTGTTTTTGAGATGGAATCTTGCTCTGTCTCGCAGGCTGGAGTGCAGTGGTGCGATCTCGGCTCACTGCAACTTCCGCCTCCCGGGTTGAAGAGATTCTCCTGCCTCAGCCTCCAGAGTAGCTGGGGCTACAGGTGTGCACCACCACACCTGGCTAATTTTTATATTTTTAGTAGAGATGGGGTTTCACCCTGTTAGCTGGTCTGGAATTCCTGACCTCAGACAATCCGCCCGCCTCAGCCTCCCAAAGTGCTGGTATTACAGGTGTGAGCCACCCTACCTGGCCAAGTTAGAGTTCTTGAGGTGTGGAAGTTATCCTGGATTATCCAGGTGGGTCCAATGTAATCACAAGAGGAAGAGAAGGAGAGCTTTGACTATGGAGGAGATAAGGCAATGTTACGATGGAAGCAGAGTCTGGAGTGATGTGGCCAAGACCCAAGGAATGCCATAGCCTCTAGAAGCTGAAGAGGCAAAGAATAGATTCTCCATTAATGCATGCAGAATGAACAGAAATGCTGAGACTTTGACTTTAACCTTTTAAAACTCATTCTGGGCATCTGATATCCAGAACTATGAGAGAACAAATCTGTGTTGTTTTAAGCCATTAAGTTTGTGGTAATTTGTTACAGTAGCAATAGAAAACAACTACAATGTGTGTTTATTTGAAAACAATTTGTATTATTCATATTGGACGGATAACTTTATATATATGGGTTTGTTAGGACAATTTTATTAATCACGTTTCCTAAATCTTCTCTTTCTTTACTGATTTTTTTTTACATCTACTAATTCTATTTACCTGTTTTTGTTTTATGCTGCTATAACAGAATATCTGAAACTAGGTAATTTCTAAAAACAGAAATTTATTTCCCCACAGTTCTGGCGGCTGGGAAGTCCAGGATCAAAGCCCCAACATGTGGTGAGGGCCTTCTTGCTGCATCATAACATTGCAGAAGGCACATGATATGAGAGAGGGAAGAAGGCTGAACTCATCCTTTGTAAGGAATCCACTCCCACAATAATGATTTCACTTCCCCAATAATGGCATTAATCAATTCATGAGGGCAGAACCCTCAAATCCTAATCATCTCTTAAAGGTACTACCTCTCTACATATACATCATAGAATACTATGCAGCCATAAAAAAGAACAAGATCATATTTTTTGCCGGGACATGGATAGAGCAGGAGGTTTATCCTTTTCCTTAGCAAACTAACACAGGAACTCAAAACCAAATGCCACATGTTCTCACTTATAAGTGGGAGCTAAATGATGACAACTCATAAACATAAAGAAAGGAACAACAGACACTGAGGTCTACATAAGGTTGTAGGGTGGGAGGAGGGAGAGGAGCAGAAAAGATAATATTGAGTACTGGGCTTAACACCTGGGTGATGACATAATCTGTACAACAAACCCTCATAACACAAGTTTGTATACCAAGCCTTCACATATACCCCTGAAACTAAAATAAAAGCTTTTTTTAAAAAAGGTACCACCTCTCATCACTGTTGTCTTGAGTCTTAAGTTTCTAACACATGAACTTTAGGAGGCACGTCTAAACCATAGCACTATCACTGAAAAAAAGTTTGCTAGACATATCCCACTATAATTATCTACTTGTCTATTTCTCTCTATGGTTCTGTCAGTCATTGCCTTTATAAATTTTGAGACTATATAATTTGACATATAAAATTTTTTAAATTGCTATTATTTTGGTGACTTGAAGTGGTCTTTCACTTATAATAATGTTATTTTCCTTAAACTATTATTTTGCCTGATTTTAATAAAGCTTTTTTGTTGCATTAGTTAAATTTTGTTTTTATTCAATTTTATGATTTTTTAAAAAGTTGGACCTTTAATTGTTTTACATTTGGTGTTTCCATTGAAATATTTGGATTCACATTTCCATTTTATTTTTTATTGTTTATTAGTCCCAACAGAAAAGTCCTTTCTTGATATTTTTTGACTGAATATGTTTTCCTTTTTAATCATTTCATTTTTTTTCTATTAGTTTAGAAGTTATTCATACTATTTCTGTACTTTCACTGGTAACCCAAGCATTGAAAACATGAACACTTAACTACCAAATTCTTAACTTAATTAAAACCTTTACTCACCTACCAGATGATACAAAGCTTTTAGAACACTTTAACTTCATATACACACCTCACAATTCAAATGTTATTGTCTGGGAATTTGAGTAGACCTTTTAAGTACATTTTAAACTTCATAAACATTATTCTGGTTTTAGAAAGTCATGTTCATTTATACTTGCCCACTTTTTTCCCTCTCTTCATTTATTCTTGTATCTTAGACATTCTCCCTAGGACCACTTTCCATTTGCCTGAAGTATATCTTTTAGAATTTCTTCTAAATAGATTTTGCTGGTCATAAATTCTCCCACTTGTCTCAAATTGTTTTTATTTCACTTCAACCTTTTAAATTAATACACTTTATTTATTAGAGCAGTTTTAGGTTCACAGCAAAATGGAGTGGAAAGTACGAATTTTCTATATATGCCTTTTCCCCACCGCATGTACAGCTTCTTCCACTATCGACAGCCCCCATCATAGTGGTGTATTTGTTACAATCAATGAATTTGCACTAACACATCGTTATCACCCCAAAGTCCAGAGTTTAAGATTCACTTTTGGTGTTGTACGTTCTATGGGTTTTGACAAATGTTATAATGACACGTATCTACCATTGTAGTATTATAAGAAATAATTTCACTGCCATAAAAAATCCTCTGTGCTCTGCCTATTTATTTCTCCCTCCCCACTAACCCCTGGTAACTACTGATCCTTTTATTGTCACCATTGTTTTGCCTTTTCCAGAATGTCTTATAGCTGGAATCATACATTAGGTAGCCTTCAGATTGGCTTATTTCACTTAGTAATATGCATTTAGGGTTCCTTCATGTCTTTTTGTAGCTTGGTAATTTTTTTTAGCATTGAATAATATTCTATTGTCTGGATGTACCACAGTTTGTCCATTCATCTACTGAAGTATGTCTTAGTTGCTCTCAAGTTTTGGCAATTATTAATAAAGTTGTTATAAACATCTATATGCAGGTTTCTGTATGAACATAAGTTTTCAATTCTTTTGGGTAAACACCAAAGAGAGCATGATTGCTGGATCATGCAGTAAGAGCATGCTCAGTTTTGCAAGACTATATTCCAAAGTGGGTGTACTTTTTTATTACCACCAGCCACTAGTGAATGAGAGACTTCTGGTTGTTTCACATCCTCCAAGCATTTGATGGTGTCTGCATTTTGGATTTGGGCCATTCTAATAGATATGTATTGTATCTCATTGTCTTAGTTTGCAATTTCCTAATGACATATGATGTTGAACATTTTTTTATATGTTTATTTGTCATCTGTATATCTTCTTTGATGAGATGCCTGTTCACATCTTTTGCCTATGTTTTAATTAGGTGGCTCATTTTCTTATTGTTCAGTTTTAAGAGTTCTTGGGTTATTTTGGATAACGACCCTTTGTCAGATGTGCCTGCAAATATTTTCTCCTAGTCTGTGGCTTGCCTTCTAATTCTCTTTTTATTATTTTCATTTTGAAAGACATTTTCATTGAGCATAGAATTCTAATTTGGCAGTTATTTTTCTTTAGCTTTGAAGTTATCATACTACTGATTTTAGCCTCCAGAAAAGTTTAGCCAATTTACCACTTTTTGGAAGATAATCTTTTTTTTGTTTGGAGGTTGTATTAGTTAGGGTTCCCTAGAGGGACGGAACTAATAGGATAGATAGATAGATATAAAGGGGAGTTTAATAAGTATTAACTTACACGATCATAAGGTCCCACAATAGGCTGTCTGCAAGCTTGAGGAGCAAGAGAGTTAGTCCAAACTTCAAAACTGAAGAACTAGGAGTCCGATGTTTGAGGGCAGGAAGCATCCAGCACAGGAGAAAGATGCAGGCTGGAAGACTAGGCCAGTCACACGTTTTCGAGTTTTTCTGCCGGCTTTATATTCGCTGGCAGCTGATTAGATTGTGCCCACCAGATTAAAGGTGGGTCTGCCTTCCCCAGCCCAGTGACTCAAATGTTAATCTCCTTTGGCAACACCCTCACAGACACACCCAGGAACAATACTTTGCATCCTTCAATCCAATCAAGTTGACACTCAGTATTAACCATCACAGATGTTTTAAGGATTTTTCCCATTGACTTTGGTTTTCTAGTTTCACTATGTTGTGCCATTTACTTTGTCAGGTACTTGTAGGTACCACTCATAAGAAACCACCTCAAAGTAAATGTATAGCCAGCGATTTCTTGGCTGACCTAAGCTATGTCTAACTCAGGTGTAAACTGGAGGGCCAGGCCGTGGCTCCCACTTCTTATGTCCAGTTTTGTATTCCCTAAATATTATGCTCTGTTTCCTGGCAGAGAAACTCCTTCCAACTGGGCGGAGGGAGTGGTTTTTCTTCTGGTTGGCTCTTAATCTGAGTGTGTAGTTCTTTAGTGTCCAGTGTAATGTGTGGAGAAGATCTCCTGTAAGACTCCTTGCCTGGGGAAGTTCTTCCTCTGACTTCTGTGCCATGAAGACTCTGAACCAAAGCCCAAGTGTGTGAGGTCTCTAAATGCTCAATACACTTTTGGGTGCTGATGTTTTGCCTGTCTTTCTCATAAAATTGGCCTTGGAGTTTTCTCACTGTCTCTTCAAGTTGTCCGTTCTTCTAAGGTGATTTTACAAATATTTTATCCCTCATTTCTATTATTTTCAGTGAGATAGTATATCCAAATAACCTCATCACAATTATCAGAAAACTAAATCTCCTGAGTTTTTTTCTTTCATTTTATACTTCTTTGTCATTTATACATAACGTTTAATTAATCTTTGGATTTGATATATCTTTATCAACTATGATACATTTTTAAATGTTTTGTCTATTAGTAATAATGGATTGACTATAAAATAAAATCATTATCATCTATGAGTAATAACAATATTATTTCTCCCTTTCCATTCTTATTTTTTGTTCCTGTCTTACTACACAGTCCTGATCTTCAGGACAGTGCTGAGTATTAGTGACAGCACACAATCTTATCTTGACATCAGTCTCAAAGGGAATGTTCGGCACCTTATCATTAAGCAAGGTGTTTGTTGCAGAGTTTAGGATTTCTTTTGGTTTTGTATGTGTGTGTATTTATGTTTGTGTAGTGGAGGGGAGGTAGGTGTTTTTAGATACCTTTTATAAATTTAAGAAAGTCAATTTTTAAAGTAATTTTGTTAAAAGTTTTTAATTTTAAATTTCATTCAGTGCATTTTGATATATTAAGATAATCTTACATATTTAATCTATCAATGAATTAAATCACATTTAATGATTTTTAAAACTAATGTATTTAATTTCTGAGACAAAATTATTTGAGCATAAAACACCATTTATATGTTGCTGGACAAATTCTGTTAGGATTTTGTTTAGGATTTGTATGTTATGAATAAGATGGTGCTATAATTTTCCTCTCTCATATTGTTCTTTGCAAGTTATAGATCTCAAACTAATCCCAGTCCCTTACCTATATTACCCCTTAGCTGATCTAATTTTTTTCATAGCACATATAACTTTATAACATACTATAGAGTTTAACTGTTTACTACAGCTATTTTTTTATGTTGACCTCTCTCCAAAAAACAAACAAACAAAAAAAAAAACAAAAAAATAAGCTCCTTAAGGGCAGGGATTTTTGTTATGTGCATTGATATATGTCAAGCGCCCAAATTCCTGGCATATCATAAACTTTGAGTAAATATTTTAAATAAATGAGTTGAAGACAGAGATTGTGGTACAAATTACCCTATGGCCCTAATTGTGGTCAGTTTCTGCAGATGTTTCACATGCACTTGAATATACAAATACACACATAACTTGTTACATAAATTTTACTTACACAATTTTGGGAGCTGGTTAAACAATCTCTGAAAAGACATTGTCTTCCCGTCTGATGTTAGAGCTGGAAGTCTGCAGGGTAAGCAATTGGGAAGGAAAGATGGATGTAAATTGGGAGAGAGTGGCAACAAGTAGGAACCAACTAATGTAAGTTGGAATCTGTGAGGACACACGAGCCCCTGTCAGTTCTCACTGCTCCAATAATGGATAATGTAGGTGTCCTGCAGGAGAAACTTTGTCCTGATGCTAAACATAACTCTGGCTCAGGAGTAGGAGAACCTGAAGGAGGATCCAGGAGAAGGGGAAACAATTGCTAGACTGGCTGCTGCCCACACCCACAAGGTGAGTCAGCAAATATGGTGACTCTGCCCTGAACTCGCTAGTGTAAAAAAACATGACTGCAGTTTCACTATCATCCTCCAAATCTCATGTGAAAATATGTCTTGTGGCACACCCTAAGCAGGAAACATAATTTAGTTTAGACAAATTGGACAAAGTCACAGCAGGAGTTTACAAATTTGAAGTTTTATTTTTTTCCTTATGAGTTGACAGTTTTCTCGTTATAAAGTGACCCTCTTTGTTTCTATAAATGCTGTTTGCCTTGAGGTCTATCTAATACAGCTTCATTGGCTTTTATTTGGTTAGTGCCTGCAAGACATATTTTTCCAACTATTCACTTTCAATTTCAGTATCTTTATGTTTTAGAGCTATCTCTTATAAACAGCATATATTGGAATTTATTTTTTAAACAGACAGTTTGGGGCAAGTTTTGTCTTTTTTATTTGTACATTTAGAATATTTACATTACTTATAATTACTAAGATGTTAGTGTTGACTCTTCTTATTTTTATTGCTTTCTATTTTCCAATCTTTTCAATATTTCTTTTTTGGTATCATTTTATATTACTTTGACCGAATTAGGTTTTACTTTTTATCATTTTTGAGTTTTATATGTTGTTTCTCTGCATTTACTGATTAGTTCATGTAACCACGCATATTTAATGTTAGTTGATGTAATGTGTTATTCGACCCTACAAGTCTAAAATTAATCAATATGTTTGTCTTCTTTCCAGCAATGAAATTACATTTAAGCACTTTAACTTCATTTGCCACCTTTCCTGTCTACAATACTCTTAACTTTGCAAGATATTATTATCATTGTTTATAAAGTCAAAATATATTTAGATTATTTATGTATTTATCATTTTACCAGGCTCTTCATTTTTTTCTGGTTTCAGACTTTTCATCTGGGATCACTTTCTGCCTAAAGTACATATTTTAGAATTTCTTTTAGTGAGTAAAGGAAATTCCTTTACCTGCTCTTGATAAACACATTCAGTTTTTGTTTTTTTGAAGGTCTACATTTCACATACATGCTAAAAGATATTTTCCACTACGTGTAAAATGTTACATTGACATTTATTTTCTCCTACCACATCAAAGATAGGCAACAGTCATCAAAGATGTGCTGTTGTCAATCAGGCATCTACTACTAGCTGTTGAGAAGACAGTTGACAATCTCTTGCTTTTTAAAAGTTAATTTGTCTTTTTATTTTCACAGCTTTTATTATTTTTTAAATTTTTTACCCTTGTGTGACATAATATCTAAAAAATGAATAAGACATAAATAGCATTTGAACAAGTAGTGATAAAAGAAACACTGGACTTGCGTACAACACCCGGATCAAGAATGAAACATTACTGGCATCCCAAGAGTTTCCTGCATATTCCTTCACAATCACCACTTGTTCTCCTCCTCCATGGATAGTCACTGTTCTGACTTTATGATAGTGACTTTCTTCCTTTACTTTGTGCTTTTGCTGTTGGTGAGGGTATCCCTAAATAATACGGTTTTGTACATTTTTGAACATAGTAAGTAAATTTATTTATTTATTTATTTATTTATTTATTTATTTATTTATTTTTTGAGACGGAGTCTTGCTCTGTCGCCCAGGCTGGAGTGCAGTGGCGCGATCTCGGCTCACTGCAAGCTCCGCCTCCCGGGTTCACCCCATTCTCCTGCCTCAGCCTCCCGAATAGCTGGGACTACAGGCGCCTGCCACCGCGCCCGGCTAATTTTTTTTTCTATATTTAGTAGAGATGGGGTTTCACCGTGTTAGCCAGGATGGTCTCGATCTCCTGACCTCGTGATCCGCCCGCCTCGGCCTCCCAAAGTGCTGGGATTACAGGCTTGAGCCACCGCGCCCGGCCGTAAATTTATTTTATAGCCTTTTTATTGTTTAATATTTTATTTGTAGGATTCATCTATGTTGTTAGAAATATTTGTAGCTTATTTTTACTATGTACTATAATTCCTTACGTGGCTGTACCATAATTTATTTGCCCATTGTAAGTTTATGATAATGTGGATGATTTCTAGTCACGGGTAGTTAAAAATAATGCTGCTACTGACATTCTTATACTTTCTTTTGGTGCACATAAACATGCATTTATGTTGAGTATATACTTAGGAATGGAATTGTTGGGTCATATCTTCAATTCTACTATGTAAGGACATACTGTTGTGAAACATTGTTGTACCATGAAACATTTCCACCAGCAGTTAATCAGGTTTCCTGAGGCTCCATATCCTTGGTAAGATATGTATTATTTATATATCTGATCTTTTAATTATTTTTCTAATCTGATCAGTATTTTTTTTGAGACGGATTCTGGCTGTGTCACCCAGGCTGGAGTGCAATGGTGTGATCTCGACTCACTGCAACCTCTGCCTCCTGGGTTCAAGTGATTCTCCTGCCTCAGCCTTCTGAGTAACTGGGATTACAGGCGCCTGCCACCACACCCAGCTAATTTTACGATTTTTGTAGAGACGGGGTTTCACCACGTTGGTCAGGCTGGTCTCAAGCTCCTGACCTCAGATGATCCACCCACCTCAGCCTCCCAATCTAATCAGTATTTTATTGTGGTTTTTGTTTGCATTATCCCAGTGGCTGATGAGTTTAATCAGTTTTACATATTTATTAGCTATTTAGATTTCCTTTTCTTTTCTTTATTTTAGATTTTCCTTTTCTTCATGCCTTTTGCCACTTTTCCTTTTGGATTATCTGTCTTTTTCTCATTTATTTGTAGGAGTTGTCCCTTTTTTTCTTTTTCAACTTTTATTTTAGGTTCAGGGGATACATGCGCAGGTTTGTTACATGGGTAAATTGTGTGTTGCTGGGATTTGATGTACAAACAATTTTGTCACCCAGGGAGTAAGCATAGTACTCATTAGGCATTTTTTTGATCCTCACCTTCCTTCAAGTAACCCTTCACCCTCAAGTAACCACGGTGTCTGTTGTTCCTCTCTGTGTCCATGTGTACTTAATGATTAGCTCCCATAAAAGAAGTGAGAACATGCAATATTTTATTTTCTGTTTCTGCATTATCCTAAGCAAGTCTGCTTAGGATAATGGACTCCAGAAGCATCCATGTCACTGCAAAGGACATAATGTTGTTCTTTTTTATGGTTGTGTTGTATTCCATAGTGTATAAGTACCACATTTTCTTTATCTAGTCCACTGTTGATGGGCATCCAGGTTGATTCCATGTCTTTGCTATTGTGAATAGTGCTGCAATGAACATACAAGTGTGTGTGTCTTTTTGGTAGAACAATTTATATTATTTTGGGTATATACCCAGTAATAGGATTGCTGGGTCGAAGGGTACTTCTGTGTTAAGTATTTTGAGAAGTCTGTAAACTGCTTTCCACAGTGGCTAAACTAATGTACATTCTCACCAGCAGTGTCTAAGTGTTCCCTTTTCTCTACAACTTCACCAACATCTGTTGTTTTTTGACGTTTTAGTAATAGCCATTCTGACTGGTGTGAGATGGTATCTTTTTTGATTTGCATTTCTCTAATGATAAGTGATGTTGAGCATTTTTCATATGGTTGTTGGCCACATGTATGCCTTCTTTTGAGAAGTGTCTGACCATATACTTTGTCCATTTTTAATGGGGTTGTTTTCTCCTTGTTAATTTAAGTTCCTTATAAATTCTGAATAATAAATTTTGTCAGATGTATAGTTTGCAAATGTTTTCTCTCATTCTGTAGATTGATCGTTTCTCTTGGTGTGCACAGGTACTTTAGTTTAATTAGGTCCCAATTGTCTATTTTTGGTTTTGTTTCAGTTGCTTCTGGGGACTTTATCATGAAATCTTTGCCAAGACCTATGTCTAGAATGGTATGTCCCAGATTTTCTTCTAGGGTTTTAATTATAGTTTTACATCTCACATTTAAGTCTTTAATTTATCTTGATTTGATTATTGTATATGGTGAAAGAAAGAGGTCCAGTTTCAGTCTTGTGTATATGGCTAGCCAGTTATTCCAGCACCATTTGTTTAATAGGGAGTCCTTTCCCCATTGCTTGTTATTGTCAAAAATCAGATGGTTGTAGATGTGTTGCTTTATTTCTGGATTCTCTATTCTGTTCCATTAGTCTGTGTGTCTGTGTTTGTACCAGTACCATACTGTTTTGATTACTATAGTGTTGCAGTATAGTTTTAAGTCAGATTGTGTGATGCCTCCAGCTTTGTTCTTTTTGCTTATGATTGCTTTGACTATTTGGGCTCTTTTCTAGATCCATGTGAATTTTAGAATAGTATTTTCTAATTCTGTGAAAAATGACATTGGTAGTTTGATAGAAATAGCACTAATCTACAAATTGCTTTGGGCAGTATGGCCATTTTAACAATATTGATTGTTCCTATCTACGAGCATGGAATGTTTTTTGCATTGGTTTGTGTGGTCTCTGATTTCTTTCAGCAGTGTTTTGTAATTCTTTTTGTAGAAATCTTTCACCTCCGTGGTTAGCTGAATTCCTAAATATTTTATTATTTTTGTGGCTATCATGAATGGGATTACATTCCTGATTTGGCTGTCAGCTTGGACATCATTGGGGTATTGAAATGCTACTGGCCGGGTGCAGTGGCTCACACATGTAATCCCAGCCCTTCGGGAGGCTGAGGCAAGTGGATCACCTGAGGTCAGGAGTTTTAGACCAGCTTGGCCAACATGGTGAAACCCCATCTCTACTAAAAATACAAAAAGTAGCCACATGTGGTGGTGCATGCCTGTAATCCCAACTACTTGGGAGGCTGAAGCATGAGAATCGCTTGAACCCAGTAGGTGGAGGATACAATGAGCCAAGATCATGCCACTGCACTCCAGTCTGGGCGACAGAGCCAGACTCGGTCTAAAAAAAAATAAATAAGTAAAGGAAAGAAAGAAAAAAAGAAATGCTACTGATTTTTTTACATTGGTTTTGTATCCTAAAACTTTACTTGTTTACCAATTCTAGGAGCCTTTGGGCAGAGACTATGAATTTTTCTAGGTATAGAATTATATTGTCTATGAAGAGAGATAGTTTGACTTGTTCTTTTCCAGTTGGGTGTCTTTTATTTCTTTCTCTTGCCTGATTGCTCTGGATGGAATTCCAGTACTATGCTGAATAGGAGTGGTAAGAGTGGGCATCCTTGTCTTGTGCTGGTTCTCAAGGGGAATGCTTCCAGTTTTTGCCCATTAGTATGATATTGGCTGTGGGTTTGTCATAGATAGCTCTTAATATTTTAAGGTACATTCCCTCATTGCCTAGTTTTTGAGGGCTTTTAATATGAAGGGGTGTTAATTTTTATCAAAAGCCTTTTCTGCATTTCTTGAGATGATCATGTGGTTTTTGTTTTTAGTTCTGTTTATGCGACGAATCACATTTACTGATTCGTATATGTTGAAGCAAACCTTTTATCCCAGGGATAAAGCCCACTTGATTGTTTGGTAGATTACCTTTTTGATTTGCTGCTGGATTCAATTTGCTCGTATTTTGTTGAGGATTTTGTGTTTGTGTTCATCAGGTATATTGGCCTTAAGTTTTCTTTTTTCTTTTTATCTTTGCCAGGTTTTAGTATGAGAATGATGCTGGCCTTGTAGAATGAGTTAGGAAAAAGCCCCTCCTCCTCAATATTTTTGAGTAATTTTAGTAGAATTGGTACCACCTCTCCTTTATATATCTGGAAGAATTCAGCTGTGAATCTTTCTGTTCCAGGGCTTTTTCTGGTTGATAGGGATTTTAAAAAAATAACTCATTAAATTTTGAAACTCATTAATTGATCTGTTCAGGATTTCAGTTTCTTCCTACTTCAGTCTTGGGAGGTTGTATGCTTCTAAGAATTCATCCATTTCTTCTAGGTTTTCCAGTTTGTGTGCATAGAACTGTTCATAATAGTCTCCAGGTTTTTTTTCCCTGGGGGGTTGAGGGTAGCGTAAACTTTATCATTTCTTATTGTGTTTATTTGTATCTTCTTATTCTCATTTATTAATCTATAGTGAGCTACTGTTCCTGTTTATTCTTTTGGTGGACCAACTCTTGCCTTCATTGATATTTTGTGTGAATTTTCACATCTCAATTTCATTTACCTCAGCTCTGATTTTGGTTATTGCTTTCCTTTTGCTAGTTTTGGAGTTGGTTTGTTCTTATTTTTCAGTTTCTCTAGGTGTGATCTTAGGCTGTTAATTTGAGACCTTTCTAACATCTTGATGTAGATATTTAACACTATAAAATTTCTCCTTAACACTACTTTAGCTGTGTCCCAGATATTCTGGTATGTTGTATTTTTGTTTTCATTCATTTCAAAGAACTTTTTCAATTTTTGCCTTAATTTGATTCTTTACCCCAAAAGTCATCAGGAGCAGGTTGTTTAATTTTCATGTAATTATGTGGTTTTGAGAAATCGTCTTGGTATTTATTTCTATTTTTATTGCACTGTGGTCTTAGAGAGCATGGTTGGTATGATTTTCAGGTTTGTTTTGTTTTGTTTTGTTTTTTTTGAGACAGAGTCTCACTCTGTTGCCCAGGCTGGAGTGCAATGGCACGATCTCAGCTCACTCCAACCTCTGCCTCCTGGGTTCAAGCGATTCTCCTGCCTCAGCCTCCCAAGTAGCTGGGATTACAAGCCTGTGCTGCCATGCCCAGCTAACTGTTTTGTATTTTTAGTAGAGACGGGGTTTCACCATGTTGGCCAGCCTGGTCTTGAACTCCTGACCTCAGGTGATCCACCCACCTTAGCCTCCCAAAGTGCTGGGATTACATGCGTGAGCCACTGTGTCCACCCCAGGGATTTTTTTTTTTTTTTTGAGAATTGCTTTAAGACCGAATGTGTGGTTGATCTCAGAATATGTGCCATGTGTAGATGAGAAGAATGAATATTCTGTTTTCAGGTGGAGCATTCTGTCGATGTCTGTTAGGTCTGTTTTTTTCAAGTGTCAAGTTTAGATTCTAGATATCTCTCTTAGTTTTCTGCGTTGATGATCTGTGAAACTGTCAGTGGAGTGCTGAAGTCTCCCACTAATATTGTGTGGTTATCTAAGTCTCTTGGTAGGTCTCTAAGAGCGTGCTTAATGAATCTAGATGCTCCAATGTTGGGTGCATGTATATTTAGGGTAGTTAAGTCTTCTTGTTGAATTGAACCCTTTATCATTATATAATGTCCTTTTTGATTGTTGTTGGTTTAAAGTCTGTTTTGTCTGATATAAGAATAGCTACCCCAGCTGGGCGCAGTGGCTCACACCTGTAATCCCAGCACTTTGGGAGGCAGAGGTGGGTGGATCACCTGAGGTCAGGAGTTCGAGACCAGCCTGACCAACATGGAGAAACCCCGTCACTATTAAAAATACAAAAATTAGCCAGGCGTGGTGATGCATGCCTGTAATCCCAGCTACTCGGAGACTGAGGCAGAAGAATCACTTGAACTCGGGAGGCGGAGGTTGCGGTAAGCCGAGATCGCGCCACTGCACTCCAGCCTGGGCAACAAGAGCGAAACTCCGTCTCAAAAAAAAAAAAAAAAAAAAAAAAAAAAAAAAAAAAAAAAAGCTACCCCTGCCCTTTTTTGTTTTCTGTTTGCTTGATAGATCTTTCTCCATCCCTTTACTTTGAGCCTATATGTGTCATTGCATGTGAGATGACTCTCTTGAGGACAGTATAGAGTTGGGTCTTGCTTCTTTATTCAACTTGCCACTCTGTGTCTTTTAAGTGGGGTGTTTAGCCCATTTACATTCAAAGTTAATATTAATATGTGAGAATTTTATTCTGCCATTACGTTGTTGGCTGGTTGTTATGTAGACTTGATTGTATAGTTCCTTTATAATGGCAGTAAGCTCTATGTATTTAAGTGTGTTTTTGTGGTGACAGGTATTAGGCTTTCATTTCCATGTTTAGCCCTCCCTTAAGGACCTCTTGTAAGGCAGGTCTGGTGGTAACAAATTTTCTTAACATTTGCTTTCCTGAAATGGATTTTATTTCTCATTTGCTTATGAAGCTTAGTTTGGCTAGATACGAAGTTCTTGGTTGGATTTTTTTTTTTTTTTCTTTAATGATGCTGAATATAGGCCCCCAACCTTTTCTGGCCTGTAAGGTTTCTGCTAAGAGGTCCACTGTTAGCCCATGTACATGACCTGCCCCTTCTCTCTAGCTGCCTTTAAGATTTTTTCTTTCACATTGACTTTGGAGAATCTGATGACAATGTGGCTTGGGGATGGTCATCTTGCATAATATCTTACAGGGGTTCTCTGAATTTCCTGAACTTGTGCGTTGACGTCTCTAGAGATGTTGGGAAAATTTTCGTGGACAATATCCTTAAATATGTTTCCAAAGTTACTTGCTCTCTCTCAATCTCTTTCAAGAATCCAATGAGTTGGGTCTCTTTTACATAATTTCATATTTCTTAGAGGTTTTGTTCATTTTCTTAAAATTTTTTTTTATTTTTATCTGCTTGTATTGATTCAAAAGAATGGTCTTTGAGTTCTGAGATTCTTTGAGTTCTGAGATTCTTTCCTTAGCTTGGTCTATTCTGATATTAATGCTTCCAATTACATTATGAAGTTCCTGTGCTAATTTTTCATTTCAGAAGTTCAGTTTGGTTCTCTCTTAAAATGAATATGTCCTCTCTCAACTCTTGAACCATTTTACTGTTTTCTGTGGATTGAGTTTCAACCTTCTGTATCTCAATGAGCTTCCTTGACATTGAGATTCTGAATTCTATGTTATTTCAGTCATTTCAGTCTGGTTGAGAACCATGGCTGGGGAGCTAGTGTGATCATTTGGAGGTATGAAGACACTCTTGCTTTCAGAGTTGCTGGAGTTATTGCACTCGCACTTTCTCACCTGTGTAGGCTGATGTTCTTTTAATCTTTAAAGTTATTGTCTTTTGAATGGGGCTTTTTGCTTTTATATTCTTCACCATCATGCCCAGACTCCCCAAAGCTTTCTATATTTGTCTTTTACATCTAAATATTTAATTCACTTGAAATTGATTTACAAATTGCTGTGATGTGAGATAGGAATCAAAACTTATTCTTTTTATATAGAATTTCTGTTTTCCCAGGAACATTTGTTGAAAAGACCCTTCTTTTATCATCTCTCTGAAAGGTCACCGTGATATAAATCAAACATATTAGCATTTTGAAATATAAACAAGTTGGGCACTAGTTAAAGCAGTAAAGGCAAATTGTATTCAGTAATAACTATTGCAGTAGGGGAGAGAACCACATGTCATCTGAGTTCAACTCTGTTGAAACAAAAGGCAAGAGATTTTTTAACATCTAGAGTATGCTAATAGTAAGGTGCTGAAGGATGTTAAAGTGGGTTGGTGTGTGTGTGAGTAGGCCATCTGGGTTTACTAATTGGCACTTAACTGGAAAAGAAAAAAACTTCTCAAAACTTTTTTGTGTGTGTGTGAGATGGAGTTTCACTCTGTCACCCAGGCTGGAGTGCCGTGGTGCAATCTCGGCTCACTGCAACCTCTGCATCCCGGATTCAAGCAATTCTCTGCTTCAGCCTCCTGAGTAGCTGGAATTACAGGTGTGTACCACCAAGCCCAGCTAATTTTTTTTGTATTTTTAGTGGAGAGGGGGTTTCACCATCTTGGCCAGGCTGGTCTTGAACTCCTGACCTCAGCCTCCCAAAGTGCTGGGATTACAGGCGTGAGCCACTGCGCCTGGCTCAAATCTTAATCACAGGAGGCAGTGGTGGAAGTTGGAGCAAGATGCCCACCAAAATTAAGTCCTTATCCTCCCACAGAGACTGACAGTAAGTTATCTCCCTTAATGTTTGCATTTCTAAAATCTCTGAGAAGAAAATTCTGGTAGAACATTTACATCTCAAAGGGTAGCAAAAAATATATAATTGCAAGCCTTCTAAAGTCAATGTTTTAAGAGGAGGTTCAGGGATCTACTTACCTTCACCAGGTTTTGGCTGGAACAAACAGGAAATTATCCCATCATTTTTGAGCTTTCTTAAAGCTCAAAAGGGGGATTTGGCTATTTTTCAAGACATGACCTTAGGCTGCTAGAAGCCATGCTAGAGTATGGTCAGGTCTCTTAGTGCAGGGGTTTGGACTGAGTTGTTATATGCTGAGAGTTCTTTTGTACTTCTCAGCATGGGGCCTCTTTAAGAACTCTAATATATTCTACTGGTCTGTTTAACCTGTCCCTGAAACAACATAAACTATTATAATTTCCATACTATTGTAATAACCTTAAAATATGTATCAATATTTTTAAAGTAAGTTCTCCAACTTGGTGTTTTTTCTTCAAGAGCATCCCAGTTGTTTTGACCTTTTGTATTTACATGTAAATTTTAGAATCAGCTTGTTCAAGTTCCATTAAAAAAGTTTGTTGGGATTTTTTTTTTGAGACTGCATTGAATCTATAGCCCAATTTGGAAAGAATGGACATATATAAAATATTGAGTCTTCCTATTAGTGAGTATGATAGTTTCCTGTGGGTATACATCTTCAGGATATAGCTCTCTTCTTTAGAATTCCAATCAAATTAGAATATTTTCTGTGTAAAGGTCTTGTACATCTTTTTCAGGTTTATTTATTTATTTTTTTGATGCAATCATAAATGTTCTCTCTCTCTCTTTTGAGACAGGATCTCACCCTGTCACCCAGGCTGGAGTGCAGTGGTATAATCATGGCTCACTGCAGCCTTGAACTTCTGGGCTCAAGTGATCTTCCTGCCTCACCTTCCTGAAGAGCTGGGACTACAGGCATGAGCCACCATGTTTGGCTTTTAATTTTTCTTTGGTAGATATGGGGTCTCGCTATGTTGACTAGGCTGGTTTCAAATGCCTGGCCTCAAGCAGTCCTCTGCTTCAACCTCTCAAAGTGCTGGCATTATAGGCATGAGCCACCATGTCTGTTGTCTCTTTTTTATTTTATGTTTCTGGTAAGTAGAAATACAGTTGGCTTTAGTATATTGATTTTATACCCAATAACATTGCCAAAATCTCTTATTAATTCTTACAGTTTATCTGTAAATGTTTACATTTTATCTAGTTGTTTTGTGGTCTTCTCTTCCTTCTTTCTTTCTTGTCTTCCTTTAGTGAAGATTTTTCTCTGATGATATGATTTAGTTTCTTGCTTTTTATTCCTTGTGTATCCATCATATGTTTTTGCATGAGACTTGCAAATACTATCTTATATCCCATTATTTTAACCTGATAACAACTTAACACTCTCTGCATTTAAAAAAAGCAAAAAGAAAACTAATAAAACCTCTATGCCTTAACTTCATCCTTCTGCTCTTTAACTTTTTGTTGTTTTTACTTATATCTTATTGTACTGTCTATGTCTTAAAAGTTATTGTAGTTATTATTTTTGATTTGTTTCATTATTTAGTCTTCCTACTTAGGATAAGAGTAGTTTATACACCACAGTTACAGTGTTATAATATTCTCTGTCTTTTTGTGTACTTACTATTACCAGTGAGCTTTGTATCTTCATATGATTACTTATTGCTCATTAACATCCCTTTCTTTCTGTTTGAAGTACTCCCTTTAGCATTTCTTGTAGGACAGAACTGGTGTTGATGAAATCCCTCAGCTTTTGTTTGTCTGGGAAAGTCTTTATTTTGCCTTCATTTTTGAAGGATATTTTTGCTGGTTATACTATTCTAGGGTAGGTTTTTCTCCTTCAGCACTTTAAATATGTCATGCCACTCTCTCTTGGCCTGTAAGGTTTCCACCGAAAAGTCTGCTACCAGATATATTGGAGCTCCATTGTATGTTATTTGTTTCTTTTCTCTTGCTGCTTTTGGAGTCCTTTCTTTGTCCTTGATCTTTGGGAGTCTGCTTATTAAATGCCTTGAGGTAGTCTTCTTTGGATTAAGTCAGCTTGGTGCTCTATAATCTTCTTATACTTGGATATTGATATCTTTCTCTAGGTTTGGGGAATTCTCTGATATTATCCCCTTGAATAAACTTTCTACTTCTATCTCTTTCTCTACCTCCTCTTTAAGGCCAGTAACTCTTAAATTTGCCCTTCTGAGGTTATTTTCTAGATCCTGCAGACATGCTTCCTTGTTTTTTATTCTTTTTTTAAATCTCCTCTGACTGTATTTTCAAATAGCCTGTCTTCAAGCTCACTAATTCTTTCTTCTTCCTGATCAGTTCTGCTACTAAAAGATTCTGAAGCATTCTTTAATATGCCAATTGCATTTTTCAGCTCCAGAATTTGATTCTTTTTAATTATTTTAATCTCTTCATTAAACTTATCTGATAGAATTCCTAATTCCTTCTCTGTGTTACCCTGAATTTGTGTTGCCTGAAAACAGTTATTTTGAATTCTGTCTGAAAGCTTGCATATCCCTGTTTCCCCAGGATTGGCCCCTGCTGCCTTCTTTAGTTTTTTTGGTGAGGTCATGTTTTCCTGGATGGTGTTGATTCTAATAGATGTCCTTTAGTGTCCGAGCATAGAAGAGTTAGGTATTTATTGTTGTCTTCACTGTCTGGGCTTGTTTGTACTTGTCCTTTTTGGGAAGGCTTTTCAGATATTCAAAAGGACTTGAGTGTTGTAATCTAAGCTGTATCTGCTTTAGGGGCACCTCGAGCTCAGTAATACTGTGGTTCTTATGGACTCATAGAAGTACTACTTTGATGGTCTTGGATAAAATCGGGGAGAATTCCCTGGATTACCAGGCAGAGAATCTTGTTCTCTTCCCTCACTTTCTCCTAAACTAAGGGATTCTCTCTCTCTTTCTGTTCTGAGCCATCTAAACCTGGGGATGGAGTGACACAAGCACACCTGTGTCACTCTATGACCACCACTATGACTGTGCTGGGTCATACCTCAAGCCAGCACAGCACTGAGTCTTGCCCAAGGCCTGCTGTAACCACTCCCTGACTACTGCCTATGTTCACTTAATGCCCTGGGGCTCTACAATCACAGATGGCAAAGCCAACCAGGCCTGCGTCCTTCTCTTCAGAGTGCCAAGTCCCTCTAGACCCTGGGTGGTTCCAGAGGTGCTGTCTGGGAGTCAGGGACTAGAGTGGAAAACCTTAGAACTCTAGCTGATATTCTATTGTACTGTGACTGAGCTGGCATTCAAACCATAAGACTCAGTTTTCCCCACTCTTCCCTCCCCTTTCCAAAGGAGAGGAGCCTCACCCTGTAGCCACTACCACCACAAGCCATAGGGAGTACTGCCAGACTACTGCTAATGTTCCTTTAAGGTCCAAGTACTCATAAGTCAGCTTGTGGTGAATGCTGCCTGTCTTGGGACTCACCCTTCAGGGCAGTGGGCTCCCTTCTGGCCCAGGGCAGGTCCAGAGATGCCGTTCAAGAGTTGAGTCCTGGAATCAGGGACCTCAGGAGCCTACTTGGTGCTCTATTCCCCTGTGCCCATGCTGGTACTTAAGGTGCAAGACAAAGTCTCCTTTACTTTTCCCTCCGCTTTTCTCAAGTAGAAGGAGTTTCAGCCAATAGCCACCACAGCTAGCCATGTGCTGAATCTCACCTGAAACAAGCAAGTCTCAGAAGGTCACCCAAAGCCCTGGACATAGTAACTTGGTTTCACTGCTGGTTATTCAGAGCCTGGGGGCTTTTCACTTAGCAGGTGATGAATGTTGCCAGGACTGGGTTCTTCCCTTCAAGGCAATGGATTCCCTTCTGGCCCAGAGGTTGTCTAGAAATGCTATCCAAGAGCTAGGGCCTGAAACAGGGACCTTACAACTCTGACCGGTGTCCTATCTGCTGTGGCTGACCTGGTATCCAAGATGCAAAACAAGTCCTCCTCTCTCTTCCCTCCCCTCTCATTAAGCAGAAGGAAGGTGTCTCTTTCCAAGCTGTGAGCTGTGCAGCCTGGGGTTAGGTGAAGGGTGATGCCAGCACTCTCTTAGCCACCCCAGCTGGTGTCTTAGTAGGTCACATGCCCCTCCCAGTCCACTGTCTCTGGGCCTGGTTCAATGCTAGGACTTACCTAAGATTTGCAATCCTTATGGCCTAGACTGCCTTCCAAGTTTACTTAGAAACACATAGCACTGTAGCTGTTGGTGATGAGGTTTGCAGGAATTCAAGTTTTGACAATTGGAATTGGCGATTTCCCTCTGGTTAGGGCTGATTTAAATGCTCCCTCCATGGGCAGGCACCAGCAGAGTCTGGTCCAGTTTCCTTTCTGCTCTAACGGGATGGCACTGAGTTCAGTGCCACACAATTGCTGTGTTCTCCCTCCGCCGGCACCCAGAGACACTCTCTGCATCATGCTGCTGCTGCCAGGAGTGGCATTAGAGATTCAAAACTGTTTTACTCACCTCTCCAGCATGACTTTCAGTGATACCAACTTAACAGCAGGTCCTATGAGGACTCACCTAATTTTTGGTTCATACGAAGGTGTTTTTTTGTGTTAGTTAGTTGTTAAATTGGTGTCCTTGGATGGGGAGGGGAAACTGGTATTCTAGTCTACCATCTCGCTATACCTTCTATCTTTTGTTTATAATTCAAGGAACACATTGTTATAACTTTTATGAAATCAGTGGTCATTTATATTTTCCACATATTTACATCTTCTCTTTGATCCTTCTTGTATTTCAGACGTTCCGAGATCACTGTTTTTAATGCCTGAAATTTATTCTTTAGAATTCTTTCTTTCTTCTTTCTTCCTTTCTGTCTGTATTTCTTTTTGTCTTTTTTTTTTTTAAGTGATTGATTTAGTTTGATTTGATCACTGTAAGGAAGTGTTAGCATGCTATTAAGGGATGTTTCTTGCCTTTGTTCCACAAAGCCTTATTATGAAAGGTTTACATATACCCATTTAAAAGGTAAATCTAAGCATGCTTCTTTTAAGATGCACTATGTGCTGTATTATTTTGGTGAGTAAAACAAAATGAGAATGGCAAGAGGCAGGCTGGAGAGCTAAGAGTGAGCCATCTCATGTAGGGCTTGACAGCTATAATAAATAAAAAATCTAGACTTTATCCTAAGAACAACAGAGTCATTGAAGAGTTTCAAGCATAAAAGTGTCATTATTACATTTATGTTTTAGAAATATTACTTTGGCTGCTATATGCAGAATGGTGTAGATAAGGGCCAATGGTGAATACTAGAAGAGCAGATAGTAGACTATTGAAGGAATACAGGCAAGTTAATGAAATAGGGAAAATTAATGAATTTGGTGATACTTGGTGGGTGAATCCTCAGAGCTTCATGACTGACTGTGACTTGTTTTTGGGAGTAAAGGACAGGCTAGAGTTAAAGACAAAGCCTAGGCTTCTGGCTAGGAAAACTAGGTGGGTGATATTATCACTCACTCATATGGGGAACAAAGAAGAGAAGCAGATTTGGAAGATAGAATGATAAGTTTCATTTTGTGCATGTTTAATGTGAGATACTTTTGAAACTTGTGATACTCAAGAGAATGTCTCACCGGGGACGGTGCCTCACGCCTATAATCCCAGCACTTTGGGAGGCCAAGGCAGGTGGATCATCTAAGGTCAGGAGCTTGAGACCATCCTGGCCAACATAGTGAAACCCTGTCTCTAGTAAAAATACAAAGATTAGCCAGGCGTGGTGGTGTGCCCCTGTAATCCCAGCTACTTAGGAGGCTGAGGCAGGAGAATTGCTTGAACTAGGGAGGCAGAGGTTACAGTGAGCCAAGATCAGGCCTCTGCACTCCAGCCTGGCCAGAGTGAGACTCCATCTAAAAAAAAAAAAAAAAAAAGGCCAGGTGCGAGGTGGCTCACACCTGTAATCCCAGCACTTTGGGAAGCCAAGGTGGGCAGATCACAAGGTCAGGAGTTCGGGACCAGCCTGACCAAAATGCTGAAACCCCATCTCTACTAAAAATACAAAAATTAGCCAGGAGTGGTGGCGTGTGCTTGTAATCTCAGCTACTTAGGAGGCTGAGGCAGGAGAATCACTTGAACCCAGGAGGTGGAGGTTGCAGTGAGCCAAGATTGCACCACTGTACTCCAGCCTGGGCAACAGGAGCAAAAAACTCTGTCTCAGAAAAAAACAAACAAACAAACAAAAACAAAAAACAAACAAACAAACAAAAAACAGAGAGAGAGAATGTCTCCTCTGCTACTTCTTTGTCTCAGGAAAATGCAAAAGTTGTAGGTTTTTCTACAGACTACCACTGAAATACTAATTTTTTTAAAAGGAGAGGGGAGATGATACATAAAACTTCAGGAACAGAAACCAGTTTTTCTCTATTCCTTTCTGTGACTTCTCTACATTTGGCTCCCTATTAGATATGGTCTTATTTTCTGCCTTACAAAGTGTGGTTATATGTAGATAATTAAATTTAGCTTATAGACAATTCAATTTAGCTTCTTTTTTTGACCAAACAAATATGGTGGGGTTGGCAACCTCTTAGATGACCTCCAGTGATCTCTATGTGCTACAGATTTATACCCTTGTCTATAATCTCCTTTTTTTTGAGTGTGAGCTGAACAATTCAACTCACTTTTTAAAAACAGTATATGGCAGAACTGATGTGGTGGCACATCTGGGGTTATAAAAAAAAACCGTGGCGTGGCTCACACCTGTAATCCCAGCACTTTGGGAGGCTGAAGCGGGTGGATCACCAGAGGTCAGGAGTTCAAGACCAGCCTGGCCAACATGGTGAAACCCCATCTCTACTAAAAACACACAAAAAATTAGTCAGGCATGGTGGCACACACCTGTGGTCCCAGTCAGGAGGCTGAAGCAGGAGAATTGCTTGAACTTGGGAGGCAGAGGTTGCAGTGAGCCGAGATTGTGCCACTGGACTCCAGCCTATGTGACAAAGTGAGTCTCCATCTCAAAACAACAACAACAAAAACAACAAACTGTGGCTTCTGTTTTGGGTGCCGAATCTCATGCCCTTTCTTGGATGTCTTTAAATGGGGGGAAGCCAGCTTCCATGTCATAAGGAAGCCCCGTGGAAAGGCACAAGTGGCAAAGATCTGAGGCTTGCCAACAGCGATGTGAGAGAGCCTGAAAGTAGATCCTCTTTCAGTTGAGCCTTAAGGTTACTGCAGCCCAGGCTGACATGTTGATTGCAGTTACGTGAGAGACTGTGAACCAGAATCACCCAGCTAAGCTGCTCCTAGATTCCTGACCCACAAAAACCATGAGATAATAAATGTTTGTTGTCCTCAGCCACTAAATTTTGGAGTAATATTTTATGCAGCAGGAGACAATTAATACACCTGGTTTGGTGCATTAATCAGGGTAATCAGGCTGGGTCATGGAAGGAGTGTTTGATATATAGGAATGTTGTGATTGAGATAATAAACTGTTTTATTTATTGAAGAGTAAAATAGTACATTAACAAAATCTTATCTGATAGAGAGAGAATACCAGAAGTCTTCTTACTGTGATTATCAGCTAAGTGACTGGTTGAAGTCAGGATATAAATCACTGGATAGTTTTTTTCTGGAAAGACTTAGAACACATCAATAAGGCCCTCTAATAAAGAAATTGAAATGAGATCTTGCCCTTTGGAGAAAGAGAACTGTGTAATTCCTGTAGCCAGGGCTCTTAGTCAAAGAGAAACAGAGGGGTGTGACAATGGTCCAGTGAGCCTGGCCCCAGAACTCCCTTCAACTAGTCTCTTGCTTGACTTTGGGGAGAAGACTGGGCATTATTTAGAGGCTGGAGACTAATTCGACAATGGGAAGATGCAAAAATTCATATCCTGGGTTCACCCTTTGATGTTGGGCCATTAGATCCAGTTTCTCTTTGCCTCTCTTGTCTAAAAGATGCTCAGATATTAGTTTCACCACTTTGAGAGACATGGCTGCTGCCATCAGTGAGTGAAAGATTGTCTTGCTGCCTGAGATGGGATATGCCTGGCCAACACCCACTTCTCTGGTTGTATAAGACAGGGACCTAAAAAGGGAAAGGATGGGAGGAGGATCATCCCGCAGTGATCATGTAGGGCTTCATGCTATAAATGGTTTTGCATTTCCATAGATGAAACAAGTCTCTTCACCACAGGACCACTGCAGATCATAGCCCTATGGTCTGGCTGGTTTTGTCAATCTGGCAGTTCAGGGTCAGTGCAAAGGACATCCCCAACACCTGTGAAAAGAGTTGGGAAAATTTGAAGTCTTCATAAGAAAAGCCATTTCTTTCACAATGCCTGGGATTGGCCTCTGAGAAAAAGAATGTATCCGTTACACTGAAACCACCCTTCCAACCATTACTTTCAAGTCTCTCTCAGGATCTCTTTCCTTTGGTTAAAGAATAGCAGTGAGGAGAGAAACGGGGTCAATGATGACAAGATAACAGGCTGTAAAGTACTGGAGCATGTTTTATCTTCTGAGGAAGTCACAGAAGCCCTGCTGCTAGGATGGTCATATTCTGCTCACTGAACACTGTGCAATGAGTTATCTCTATCCACGCTCTGTGCCTCCTTTGTTTCCAAACAGAGAAAAATCATTTTCTCTGAGCTTCCTGGTTGAGTTTTAACTAATCTATGATATACCCAACACTTGGGTAGAAAAATGTTAGAAATATCACATTATTTTTGTCCTTTTTTATTAAAAAGGACAAAAAACTACCCTCAATTCACCCATCACTTGTCAAACTAAGCACAGAAACAAAGAGGAAATTGATTACAATTTTCGTCATCAGCCCCTTAACATGCAAGATCAGGTTTTCAAATGAAATACTTTATCAATTCATATTTTTCAGACCAGCTGAGGAGGGATCACAGTGGGATTCTGCTTGGTGGCTTTTTGTTTGACTGTGAATCATGTGAATCACTCATATCTCTGAGGAATGAATTGACCAGAGAGATGTTCTTTTTTTTTTTTTTTTTTGGAGACAGTCTCGCTCTGTCGCCCAGGCGGGAGTGCAGTGGCGCGATCTTGACTCACTACAAGCTCCGCCTCCCGGGTTCACGCCATTCTCCTACCTCAGCCTCCCAAGTAGCTGGGACTACAGGCACCTGCCACTACGTCTGGCTAATTTTTTGTATTTTTAGTAGAGACGGGGTTTCACCATGTTAGCCAGGATGGTCTTGATCTCCTGACCTCGTGATCTGCCTGCCTCGGCCTCCCAAAGTGCTGGGATTACAGGTGTGAGCCACCACGCCCGGCCAAGAGATGTTCTTATAGCACATTTTCTATATACCTTAAAGCAAATTGTTAATTACATTATTTGCTACTTGGCTGGGGGAATTCATATACTAGTAAAAATAGCTAACATTTATTGTGTAAATACTGTGTACCTGGTATTATTCTGAAATCTTACCTGACTTAACTCATGTAATCCTCACAATAACCCTGTGGTTAAGCTCTTACCTCAATCACACATACACAGATGGTGATGATTCCGATATACAGGAAATTGGAATGAAACCACAGTCTTGCTTTCGCATAGCAACCCTAGAAGACATTTCAGTTACAAATGATGCTACTCTATAATTCCACCATATCAAGAGGAAGTATTTGGAAGATACAGTGCTTTGCATTTTGCTTTATGTAATACAAAGAGGCTTAGGTATTATATTTTTATTTTCTTTGCATGAATGAAGAAATAGGCATAAGGTGGGAAATATTAAACTAGAGACTTTTCTGGTGGTGTTATCATTACAGTGGTAACTAATGTAGAAGTCCTAGATCCTTACCCGCTGAGTTAAACTAGCTTCTAAGAGGCAGGTCAGCAACTGACATCCTACTGTCTTTGAACATTCAGTGCTGACCAGAGATTAACATAGGGCATGCAATACTAAAATTGGTTTGCATTTCACTTTCTGCTTCAACATTCAGTAAATCCATCATAGCCCTACCAAGCGCCAGGGCAGTTGCTGGTCAATGGTTGTCCTAGTCTTTCTCCACAAACCTGAAAAATCCTGGAGATTTCCAAACCCCTTCAGGAGCAGATAACATGAGGAGACAAGACCTCAGGGATTCGGTCTAGTTGGAAGATAGTTGTGGCTTCTTCTCAGAGCCTATTCTGGAGGTCCAAATTAATTGGACAGGTTGTTTCAGTAGTTCCACTAACTCTGTCTCCCTCAACTCCTTACTCCTTCACCTATGATTCATTTCCCTAAGGGGCTGGATTCTGCCATCTCCAAGGAAGAAGAGCAGAGAAAGAGGGAGAGGGAGAAACTTTTCTATCTCAACCCTATACATTTCACTTTTAACCATAAGGAGACCTACTTCTTGCTTAAGAAATATCTAGACACAACCCTCTCCTACTTTCACACAAAAGTAACTGTTCCCCTCTAATGTAATAGTCTAGTGTAGCAAGATCAATCACAGTGTCTCTAGTCTAAATGAGTTTGTTCGTATGTTTTTCTGACTTTTCTAATTACCCAAGGTTGTTGCCCTGGCCTCTCTTTTATTCAAGGTCCCCTGTTTCTCAATAGAAGGTCTAGGTCCTCTGTGACTGCAGTTTCCAAGGTAATTAAACATTTAAACAAAGAGGTCAATAACAGAAACATTGCCGACAAAATTACCTCCACTTTTCGATCTGAGGGGCAAGATGCTGGTGGGCCACTGGTCCAATCACTCGTGCCATTTATACCACAACACTGCAGCTAAAAGCCAAACCCCCAAAATGATGATGGTTAGAAAGTCAACAGTGAAAAAAAGCTGTGGACCTTAGAGGAAAAGGTGTGCCCTTCAGATCTGACTCTATAGCAGAAGTCCAGAATTGGTCTGATTGCTATGGGCTCCTTAAAACAAAGTGCTTTCTAATCTGTTATACCATTTCATTCACATAAGATCCCTGTGGAGTAGAGACCCCTGTGCTTAATCTAGTCACATTTTACAAATCAAGAATAAGGCACCCAGGGACTGCATAATGGAGGGATTAGGCTGACCACCCCTGGACCCACCAACCAGTCTTAAGATCACAGAAAGGAGGACCATCAGACATTATGTACCTGCTTACACGATGCAACAGGAAGTGACAGCTATGGCAATCTTACCACAAAACAAAAACCACATCAAACTTTTAAGTTCATGGGGCTTATG
Source organism: Pan paniscus (assembly GCF_029289425.2). Taxonomy (NCBI): domain Eukaryota; kingdom Metazoa; phylum Chordata; class Mammalia; order Primates; family Hominidae; genus Pan; species Pan paniscus. The sequence goes on from NC_073249.2 coordinate 116,146,624, forward strand.
GGAGACAGAGACTCTCTGATACCAAAATACTCGAGGAAGCAACTAGCCTGATCTAGAGAGTGGAGAAGTCTAAAGGACAAATAGCCTAATTTCTTTCCACAAAGAGCAAGAACAAAGAGGTGTACTATTATAGATTAAAAGATAAATAGAGAGACCTATCATTCAAATATAAACACATAGGCCTTGTTAAGATCTTGATTTGAACAAGTCAATTAAAATTTTTTGAGAAAATTAGGGAAATTTAATTATAGACTTTATTAGTGGTATTAAGAAATTATAAAATTTTAGGTGTATTAAAAAGAAGTTCTTTTATATTTAGTGGGTGAAATAATATATTGTCTAGTATTTGCTTTAACATATTCTAACGAAAAAAGTGTGGGGAATTAGATGAGATGACACTGGAAAATATTAACTATTGAAGAATTGGGAGATTCATTTTTCTGTTTTTCTCTTTTGTGTATTTCTAAAAATTATATAATAAAAAGTTTTCTAAACTGAATTAAAAAAATAAAGAATTGGAGATCTAAATAAGTTAAGTGACTTCCCCAGGGCTACCCAATTCTGGTCTCCAGGCTCTAATTCCTGTGCCATTTCTTCTACTCCACACTAAGCCGGCGTGCTTTCATAGTGGTACTGTTTTGAGACACAAATAGATTATACTGGTGCAAGGCTCCATCTTTATCTCCCAACACATCATGTCAGGAATGCAGAGCTTGTATATGCTGTACATATACATGTTTGTGGGTGGAAACAGTACATGAGGAATGGGATGTTGGTGGGCTAGGTAACAAGCCTGATTTGGGCAACTCGGGAACTCAATGGCAATTTCTTGTGTTATACAATGCTGTTTTCAGTAAAATTTTGGAAAATACATAAACTAATCCAGTTTGCTGTGTTTGGGTCTTCTTCACATCCTAGCAGAACTTAGAAAATAAACCTATTCATGTTAGAAAAGGATGAAAGAGAGAATGTAGAGAACTTTGTACTAATCAGACTAATTACTGGGCTCCCATGTTTGTGATAGCCAAGGCATTATTCTGGGATTCAGGGATGTGGACCTTAGATTCTGAAACTTCCAGAAAAAGGAACTAGCCCCCAAGGATTTAGGCTTGAAAATGAAGTCTGGGCTGATCTGAAGAGGATTCCACCTGTACTCACAAATGACTGGATGGAGTCCCACGCTGCCTTGGTGCTATTGTCTGAGTGATAACGGTGGATGCTGTCGGTCAGACCCTTAGCCACATACTCATTCAGCTGGGCAGGCACATTCCAGCAGAGGAGACATGGTAAAAAGCAGGTGAGTTCAAGGAATAAGGAATTTCCAGTATAGGTTAGTGGTTCCACTTGCTCTTCCCTTCCAAATGGTCTCCTCAGAACTAAGGGTGAGGGGAGGCTGTTTATCTATGGGCATACATGCTGAGCATGAGGTGGCATTGAAGGAAGAAGTATTTAGTAGGCTTGCTTCCTTCTAGAGCTCTGGCTTTACAAAGGAGGAAAAGGAGCAATTAAAGCAAGGGCTATCCTTAGGCACTGAGGCAGACATTCTCTCCTGCCAAACACACAGAGGAAAGCAAGTAGAGGAAGAGACACTTGTTTTACTGCTCTTTCCAGGCACCCCTCAAGATACCACTCAGATACAATCTCTTTCATACAAATTTTTTCTCCCCCAATTACAATTACTCTCTGTTTCCTCTATCCTTCCACTTCATTTCTATCTCTATTATAGAACTTATTCTATAATTTTGTACCAACTTCTCCACTGCATACTCCCCACTTTCAGTATTAAGACAATAAGTTGTTGTCTTTATAACTTACCTTCTGTTCATATACAAAGAGCAGGATGGCCAAGGTCACCTCAGCAAGGAGGATAATCAGCAGCAGGATGAAGAACTGGGACAAAGCAGATACATTCTCACAGCACTGATCCCCATTCTCGTCCCACTCCCACTCAGCTCTGGGAGCATCCAGGGGCATTTGCACACGTACGGGGTGTTCCTGTTCTGCCTCCTCAGGCCGTTGTAAGCCTTCTTTTGTTTTGTGAAAATATGTGTTCTTTTTCTACAATTAGACTCTAGAGGGCAGATCAACTGTCTTCTTTGCTCTTTCCTACCTGCTGTGCCTATCAGAGCACTACATGCGTAATACATACACACCACCACCTGTTGAATAAGTTAAGCAATTTTGACATCTGCCTATTGAAGCAGTTAAGCAAAAGGTTGGTAAACTAGATCATTTGGGGCCTGGTCCTTTCTACAAGATCAGGGATACCTCTGGGTGGAGGACTGCTGGTAGTGGCTGAGAGGAGCCCTGTACAATGCTAGAAAGAAGGGTCCTAGCCATGGTTCTAACTCATATTTGTTTCCAGCTTTCGATGCTTACTCCTTTTATGCTAATAACACACAACAGAAAACATTTTCACTTATTCCTTCTCCTTCACCTTTTTTACCCCAACATTAATTTTGACTGCTTAAAACATTTACCTTACCCCATGTCTGCTATCTTCCATCCTTTGCCATTAGTCTGAGAACTATCTGAGAAGAGGGACTTTTTAAAAAATTCTTTCTCTTGGCTCCAGTTTGAGAGTTGACCCATACAGACTGGGCACAGTGGCTTACGCCTATAATCCCAACACTTTGGGAGGCCGAGGCAGGTGGATCACCTAAAGTCGGGAGTTAGAGACCAGCTTGACCAATATGGAGAAACCCTGTCTCTACTAAAAATTCAGAATTAGCCGGACATGGTGGCGCATGACTGTAATCCCAGCTACTCGGGAGGCTGAGGCAGGAGAATGGCTTGAACCCGGGAGGCGGAGGCTGTGGTGAGCTGAGATCATGCCATTGCACTCCAGCCTGGGCAACAAGAGTGAAACTCCATCTCCAAAACAACAACAACAAGAAAAAAACAAAACAAAAAACCACCACCAAAATGTTGAACCATAATGGAAAAAAGATTAACCAAATGACTTAAGGAAGAACCAAAGTGATTAGAAACCCACGCCTATTGGTAGAGTGGCACTGTTACACCAAGCTCTGTTCTGGGAACACTACAGAAATGTAGAGCTCAGTGCTCTACAGGCACTGTGCTTACAGGCAAAACCTAAGCCTTAAGGTACTCCTCAGGATAGTACCTGATAGGGAACATGCAAAAGGCTGTAGCATCTCTCACATTAGACCTCAATGGCTGCAGCCAGAGCCCTCACCTAAGTTGGATCTCTCTACGGAGTATCTTGTGCAGACATGAGTTAAGGAAGCATCCTTTGGCATTTGGGGAGGAAAGAGTCTAGAAATTATTTTCCATTAGTTAGCGACTCTCAGTCAGAATCTGAAAGTACATAATAATAGCTAGCATGAGGAGGATTTTGGAAGATGGATGACACCTGATTTCATCCAGACATAAAGAAAAAATAAAATGCTATAAAGGGGAATTACAATAATGACAAAAGTCATTATTAGCAATGTAAAAATGGCTACAAGGGGGATAGCAATGCCCTCTTTCACCTGTCCATGGGACCCTAGTCATACATAATATACTATTGGTCTGGGCAGACTTGGCTGATCTGAGGTACCAATCTCATTTTCCTGTGATCTTTCTGTGCCTATAAGTGATCTACCAATAAACATCTTGCCTGGGATTTAGGCACCATCTCCCTGACTTGGGGCACCACATCTGCTGTAAGGACTCACCGACATAAGCAGACACTTGTTTTCCTTGATAGAGCCCATGCAGCCCAGGAAGGCAACTACCATGATAATAGAGCCCACGATGACAAACACATTGCCCAGCGTGAGGGAGGGGAGGTTATGGAAGAGCACTCCGAAATTGTTGTGGATCAGCAGGTAGATCCCAAAGCCCAAAATGCAGCAGCCACAGATCTGAAAGGAAGAATCCCACAACATCCTGAAGCAAAATGTGGTTCTTGGGTATCTCCTCATATTCTCACTTCCTTGAGATCAGAATCACTTTATTTTTAACTGGCTCAATCAAGAGTCTCATGAACAATTTCTTTACCAAACTTTTCCGTGCTTACATTGGAGAGGCAATCTCAGCTTTCTCATGTGGAGACCTACTCACAACTCTTCCTACCCATCTCCAGATACCAAGGAAAGATCACTTCTGTGAGCCACACAATATCTTCACCATATATAGGTCTAACTTCTTGTTCCTTATCTTTTCAGTCGTTCACACATGGCTTTCTCTGTAGAAACCATGACCATGTAGAGAAGATGCCCTGCTTGAGGAAGCTCATCTTGCTAGGCAGAAAACTAGAGAAGCCAAACTTATAATAATCTTCTCATATACACAAGTACCAACCCATCCTATATCTGAAATTCAATTGCTGAATTTTGTACAGTGAAACCTCCCTGGAAAGGGTGACTTTCCTTTCAATCACTTATTGTTTCAAGGAATCTAGAAAAAAAGACAAGAAAAACAGAGGCACTCAATATCCAGAGCACAGTCTCAGGTTTCTCACCTATATATGTTAGCTATGAGTAGTAGTAAACTAAAGCCCTCAGAGAGAAACAGCACCTCCATTAATAACTGCACTGGTACCTTTCAATTTTGCAGGTTTATTCTGTGGCAGGAAGAGGGGAAAAATTATTACTCCTTTGTTTCTAGGATGGTTGTGCTGGACATGACCCAAACACGCATGCATTTTACCCCACACCAGCCTCTTCAGTAGAGGAATGAGGAGAGCTTAGCTGGGCAAAGGTGAGCTAAACCATGCTCAGAAGAGACACACTTACCCAAAAGAGCAAGTTGAAGAAAAACAGGACATACTTCAGCAGTTTCAAGCTACTCATGCCCATGCCGTGATATTCTTGCCCTAAGGAATAAGGAAGAAGAAAGTTAAGTTACCTCGCTCTGTAAAGTAGCCAGAGATCAGAGTGCACAAATGTTCAGGGATCTCTAGCATTACCTTGGGTTTGAGCTGTGGCTCTCCTCTGGAAAGTTTCCCCAAACTCTGCGCTTTCCTAGTTCTAAACTGAAATACCAACTGGCTCATCTTAGACATTCAGTTTTTGTCCAATTCAGCAAGCCAACAATGCTTAACATTGAATTAAGTATTGTAGAAGAAAATAGAGCCATTCTTAGAAGAGGATGAGTCACAGTGACAGAGACCAGGCCAGTGCTTTAGCTCTAACTGCAGCATTAGCAACTAGTGCCTGGGCACTTAAGCCCTTGAAGTCAGGGATGGACTGGTCAATCAGCCATCAAGAAAGCCAACAGCTTGATCAGCCAGTTTCTTAAATACTCTGTGATTCATGTACATGCTACATTTGATCAGTAAACTTCTCCACATGAAAGTAGGGGGAACATATCCACGCCTCATTTATTCTTTTATTGCAGAAACATTTATGTTTTCTGTTCTAGATGTTGTGGAAGATGCAACCGTGACTAAGCAGTAGCTATCCTCCAGAAGACAACAGCCTTACAGCAAAGATAAAACAAGCCAACAAATATGCAATGGGGAAGTAAAAAGAGATAGCAATGTAAGCTTTATTTTTTTCAACTAGAATATCATTTTCTTAGTGAGGACATCAATGTCCAATGTCTGGTCCTCAATTCTAGAAATCCAGATACAGAATTTTGACTTTTCCTTTTCATTTTCATTTTCCTTTTCCCTTTCCTTTCCTTTCTCTTTCTCTTTCTCTCTTTCTTTCTTTCTTCTTTCAGGGTCTCAATCTGTCACCCAGGCTGGAGTGCAGTGGCACAATCTCAATTCACTGCAACCTTCACCTCCCAGGCTCAAGTGATCCTCCCACCTCAGCCTCCCAGGTAGCTGAGACTAAAGGCATGCACCATCATGCCCGGATAATTTTTGTATTTTTAGTAGAAACGAAGTTTCACCATGTTGCCTAGTCTGGCCTCAAACTTCTGACCTCAGGTGATCCGCCTGCCTCGGCCTCCCAAAGTGCTGGGATTACAGGCATGAGCTACCGCACCTGGCCAGAATTTTGAATTTTCTGTCAGAGGTAATGATATTCTATAAAGTGACTCATTTTTAAAACTGTGCACAGGACTGATATATCAAGCAGAATGTTGAGGCAGTGATTTTTTTCCATTAAAATTGTGCCTTTTCCAGTGCACGGGTCACTTGTGCAATCCATAGTATCTCCTTTGCAGTTTCAAGGTACCCGGGAATCACATGGTCTTGAGGGAATAGTTCATCCAGGCTGTAGATAAGCCTGATGAGCTACTTCTCTTCCACAATAAAGTGAATTTCTCTGTTGTAAACACCAAATACTTGTATCTATCTCATATCCTTTTCCTTTACTTTGTGCTCTTTTCCCCTCTTTTCTTCTTGTCTTACTCCTCAGGATTATTCTTAAATCTACATGATTACTTTAATAAAATAAAATAAATTAGATTATAAATGCATTTGAATATATATCAGAAGTAAAGTGTGATAATTTACTACCCAGGCTTTGGGGTCAAACTTGAATTTTCCTCTTACATATGCCTCTAAACAGCTGTGTGAGAATTGGACACCAACTTAACAGTTCCAGTCACAATTTCTTCCTATGTAAAACGGGCCAACACTTATCCCTTATAGGGTGGTTGTGAATATTAAATGATCTTATCACACAGACTGGCATACAGCAAGACCGGTACTCAATAAATTGAACCCATGATTATTCAGTCTTTATTTATTTATTTATTTATTTATTTATTTATTTATTTGACGGAGTTTTGCTCTTTTGCCGAGGCTGGCATGCAGTGGCATGATCTCAGCTCACTGCAACCTCCACCTTCCAGATTCAAGCCATTCTCCTGCCTCAGCCTCCCGAGTAGCTGGGTTACAGGCGCCCGTCACCACGCCTGGCTAATTTTTGTATTTTTTTTTTTTAGTAGAGACGGGGTTTCACCATGTTGGCCAGGCTGATCTCGAACTCCTGACCTGGTGATCTACCCGTCTCAGCCTCCCAAAGTGTTGGGATTACAGACTTGAGCCACCGCACCCGGCCGATTATTGAGTCTTAAAGAACTACTCTGTTTATCAGGAGTGAATGATGAATTTGAGTGTTTCCCAGCCCTTTATCAGTATCACACTGACAAAATATCTCATAGAGTAAGACACATCTATGAATAAATAATCTTATTCATTTTATCTAGAATTTTAAAAAATTAAATTAACTCTTAGAATGTGACATTTGCCAGTCCTCATTTCCAAATTCTTGAGAATCCTTCCTGTTGCCCTTTGCACAAGCTACATCAATCAATAAAAGATAAAATATCTCAAGTCCCAAAGAACAGTAACAAAGGCCATGAAGATGCAAAGATTTTCAGCTGGGTTGATCAAAGAATATTTCATGGTGGAGGACATAAAAGCTGAAACATTCAAATGAATGTAGTCCCCTTGAGCAGCTAAATACAGACTCTCATGATTCACTGTACCCTAGAGCTGTGCTACAGCTTTGAGCACTTAGAATCTGGCTAGTCTGAATTACTATGTGCTATAAGTGTAAAATATACACTTAGTACAAAAAGGATTATATCAGTAATTTTTCAATATGGATTACATTTTTAAATTATAGTATTTTGTACATATTGAGATAACTAAAATGTTATTAAAATTCATTTCACCTTTTTCATTTTCCTTTTCTTAACGTAAAAATATAAAATCACATATTTGGGAAATGTGCCTCTGGCCAATGGATTAACAGGAACCAGATTTACCCCCTCACCTGAAACAGCTAAAAAATGTAGATTATAAAATAATGGTCTGCAAAACACTGAATGTGAGACAATGAAGGGCACGGACCCATGAGAGATGGGAAATAAATGGTGTGAGCCCTGTGATTGCCTCAGCTTATATTCACAGACAGTTTCCAAACCATGGAGCATAGAGGGAGAGCCTGGCAGAGCTGAGATTTTGAGGAGACCAAGGCAGCTAGGGTTTATAGGACACTGCAATGTACAAAAGAAAGGTGCACAGAGAGCAAACCCCAGAGATTCGCAGCAGGTGCTTGCATCAGTTTCCTATTGCTGCTAAAACATTACCACAAACTTCGTGCCTTAGCAACGCAAATTTATTATTTTACAGTTCTGAAGGTCAGAAGTATACATTCAGGTTGTTGGCTAGGCTACATTTCTTCTTAAGGGCTCAGGGAGAGAATTTGTTTCCTTGTGTTTGTCAGCTTCTAAAATCACCTGCATTCCTTACCTCCTTTCTTGCATCATGCAACTTCTTGCTTTTGTCATCACATCTGCTACTTTCCACTCTTATCTCCTGCTTCATTCTTATAAGGGCCCATATGATTAGATAAGAACCACCTGGCTAATCCAGGATAATCACCCCATTTCGAGATGTTTAATTTAATCACAACTTCAAAGTCATCTTTGCCCTATAAGGTGCATGGACATATTTGGGGCCTATTATTCAGTCTACCAAAGTGTCCATTAAGAATTTAGCTGAGTCCTGATTAGCACCTGCATGTACAAAACTACCCAAGGATAGGAACCATCTGAGCAGTGCCTGGCATTCACACAGCACCAGTGACTATTCCCACCAGTCAGACTGGAAAACTCCAAGATTCACAGGCTAGAGTACACAGAAGGATGTGGCCTCAGTAATAGGGAACAGATAGCTCTAGACTGAACACTGTTCTACCCAACAAATCTTAAGAGTAAGGGCCCAAAATATTAAACACTTTCCAAGTAACTTAAGTGCATCCTAAAACAAAGCTCAATAAGATTTATAGGAATGCCAAATATTTAGCACCCAACAAAGTAAAATTTACACATAGATTCACTCAAAATATCAGGCATGCAAGAAGCAAGAAAGTACAACCTATAATATGGCGATAGATGAAAACCAACCCAGGTGTTAGATTAGTAAAGCCATTAAGCCAGATACTATGTTTTCAAAAAAATAGGCTGGGCGCAGTGGCTCACTCCTGTAATCCCAGCACTTTGGGAGGCCAAGGCGGGCAGATCACAAGGTCAGGAGATCGAGACCATCCTGGCTAACACGGTGAAACCCCGTCTCTACTAAAAAATAGAAAAAATTAGCCAGGCGTGGTGGTGGGCGCCTGTAGTCCCAGCTACTCGGGAGGCTGAGGCAGGAGAATGGCGTGAACCCGGGAGGCGGAGCTTGGAGTGAGCCGAGATCGCGCCACTGCACTACAGCCTGGGTGACAGAGCGAGACTCCGTCTCAAAATAAAATAAAATAAAATAAAATAAAATAAACATAAATAGAGAGATGGAAAATATAAAAAGACTCAAATCAAACTTCTAAAGATGAAACTACAATGTGTGACATGAAAAATACATTGGATTGGATTAATGGCAGATTAGATATTGCTGAAGAAAAAAACTAGCGAACTTGAAGACGGCAAGAGAAAATATCCTCAAAGAAACACAGACAGAAAAAAAAAAAAAAATATATATATATATATATATATATATATATATTGGAGACAGAGTCTCGCTCTGTTGCCTAGGCTAGAGTGCAGTGGCGTGATCTTGGCTCACGGCAGCCTCCACCTCCTGGATTCAAGCAATTCTGCATCAGCCTCCCGAGTAGCTGGGACCACAGCGCGTGCCACCATGCCCAACTAATTTCTGTATTTTTAGTAGAGACAGGGTTTCACCATGTTGGCCAGGCTGGTCTCGCATGCCTGACCTCAAGTGATCCACCCACCTCGGCCTCCCAAAGTGCTGGGATTACAGGTGTGAGCCACCATGCCTGGCCAGAAAATAAAATGTTTTAAATGAACAGAGCATCATGAGTTGAGAAATAATTTCAGGTGGCTTAATATACATGTCACTGGAGTCTCTAAAATTGAGGAGAGAAGAGAGATAGAAAAATATTTGAAGAAATAATGACTAAATAAAATCCTAAATTTGATGAAAATAATATCCCTATGGAACCAAGAAGCTCAATAGCTCAATGAACTCCAAGCACAAGAAACATGAAGAAAGCTACACTAAGGTACTTTATAATCAAAGTACTCAAGGAACAGTGATAAAAAGAAAATCTTAAAACAACCAGGGGAAAAAAAGACATGTTATGGACTAAGGAACAATTGTAAGAATAAGAGCAGACTTCTTATTGGAAAACAGGCAAGCTGGAAGAAAGTGGAGCAACACATTTAAAATACTAAAGAAAAAAATTGTCATACTAAAAATCTATACCCAATAAAAATACATTTTAATAACTTAAAAAAAGGACTTTAAGATATACAAAAGGTGAAAGAATTCCTCATCAGTAGATCCATACTACAAGAAATGTTAAAAGCAATCCTCTAAGTAGAAGACAAATGAGACCAGATGGAATTACAGATTTACACAAAGGAACAAAGAGCACCAGAAATGGTGACTACAGGAATAAATGCACAATACTTTTTTTCTTGTTATTTAAATCTCTTTAATTTATTTTTATTTTTATTTTTTTGAGACGAAGTCTTGCTCTGTGACCCAGGCTGGAGTGCAGTGGTGTGATCTCGGCTCACTGCAACCTCCGCCTCTCAGGTTCAAGAAATTCTCATGCCTCAGCCTCCTGAGTAGCTGGGATTACAGGCATGCACCACCACGCCCAGCTAATTTTTTGTGTTTTTAGTAGAGAAAGGGTTTCGCCATGTTGGCCAGGCTGGTCTCGAACTCCTGACCTCAGGTGATCTGCCTGTCTCAGCCTCCCAAAGTGTTGGGATTACAGGCTTGAGCCACCGCACCTCGTCTTAAATCTCTTTTTTTGTTGTTGTTGTTTGTTTTTTGTTTTTTGAGACAGAGTCTCGCTCTGTCGCCCAGGCTGGAGTGCAGTGGCGCGATCTCGGCTCACTGCAAGCTCCGCCTCCCTGGTTCACGCCATTCTCCTGCCTCAGCCTCCCGAGTGGCTAGGACTACAGGCGCCTGCCACCACGTCCAGCTAATTTTTTGTATTTTTAATAGAGACGGGGTTTCCCCGTGGTCTCGATCTCCTGACCTTGTGATCCGCCCGCCTCGGCCTCCCAAAGTGCTGGGATTACAGGCATGAGCCACCGCGCCTGCCCAAATCTCTTTAATAGATACTGAACTGTTCAAACAAAAATAGTAACAGTATTGCATTGCATTAATAATAAATGTAAAAGTAAACTTTATGATAATAATAGTGTAGAGACTGGGAAGGGAGAAATGGAAGTATACTACTGTGAGCTTCTTATATGTAAAGTGGAAATCTCACTTGAAGGTAAAAATCTTTAAAAATACTCGATTAATCAAAAGAAGCCAGAAAAAGAGAAAAGGGGGAACAACAAATGGGAAAAAATAAAGAACAAGTAGAAAAATGAGACAAATAAAAAACAAATATGCTAAAATCCCAACCATACCAATATCACAGTAAATGAAATGGTCTGAATACTTAAAATATGAAGCAGGAATAAATAGATGGATTAAAAAAACAAGACCCAATTATGTTGCTTACAAAAAATGCATTTAAAATATAAAGAAGCAAATACATTTTAAAGTAAAAGGATGGAAAAAGATATACCATACTAACACTAATAAAAGGGGAAAAAAGGCTGGAGTGTCTATATTAGACTAAAACAAACACTATTACAGAAAAAATTATCAAGGATAAAGAAGATTACTTTATAATTAGAAAGGGACTGATTGAGCTAAAAAACATAAAAATCCTAAGTGTTTTTGCACCTAGTCAAAATTTATGAGACAGAAATGAACAGAACTGAAAGAAGATATAGACAAGTATAAGTTATACTTGAATAGTTCAATATCCTTCTCTCAATAGTTGATGGAATCAGTAGACAGAAAGCAGTAAATATTTGAACAACAGCATCAGTCAACTTAAACTAACTGATTGTGATAGAACACTCCACCCCACAACAGCAGAACATACATTCTTTTCAAGGTTACATGAAACATTTACCAAGATAGACCATTCTGGACCATAAATCAAGTTTCAACAAATTTAGAAGGAATTGAATTAGAAATCAATAACAGAAATATCCCTAGAAAATTTCCTCAAATTGGGAAACTAAATAGCATACTTCTAAATAGTTCATAGATGAAAGAAGAAATCAAAGAGAAAATTAGAATTCTGAATTGAGAAAAACTTTTAAAACATGTTGAAAATGTGGGAATGTCACTAAAGCAATATTTTGGGGTGAATTTTAGTGCTAAACGTCTATAGCTGAAAGGAAAGTGGTCTCAAATTAATGACTTCAGATTGCATCTTGAGAAACTAGAAAAAGTATAACAAACTAAACCCAGAATAAGCAGAAGGAAGTAGATAATGAAGATAAACACTGAAATCAATTAAACAGAAGAACAATTTTAAAAACCCCACAAAAGTTGGCTCTTTTAGAAGACTGATAAAATTGATAAACTTATACACAGGTAATCAATTTTAAAATAGAGAACAAAGATTATCAATATTAGGAATGAGAGAACAACACTACAAATTCTATAGATATCAAAAATATAAGTCAATATAATAAATGACTTCATGCCAATACAACTTAGATGAAATAGATGAATTCACTGAAAGGCACAAATTACCAAATCTCACTCAAAAAATAGATAACCTGAATAATCCTATCTCTAATAAGAAACTGAATTTGGAGTTTAGAAGTCTTCCCATAAAGAAAACTGCTAGTCCAGATGTCTTATTGATGATTTCTACTAAACATGTAAGGCAGAAATAATACTGATTCTATATCAAATCTTCCAGAAAATAGAAAAGGAGGGTACACTCTCTACCTTATCCTGTGAGGCCAGACTTTTCAGATACTAAAAGCAGAAAGGAATTACAAGAAATAAAACCACGGGCCAATGTTCCTCAGAACAAGATGTGAAAATTATAAACAAGATTTTAGTAAAAAGCATCTAACGATATAGAAAAATGATAAGAAATTATGAACAAATGGGGCTACTCTCAGGAATGCAAGTTTATTTTAACATTGAAAAAAGTACTTAATTAATCATATTAACGAATTGAAAGAGAAAATAAATTATCATCTCAATAGATACAGGAAATTTATTTGACAAAATTCAACATCTATTTTTGATAAAAACTCTTAGCAAACTAGGAATAGAAGAACGCTTATGCAAACTTATAAAAGGCATTTATGAAGGGCATAGAATTAAGAACATCATACTTAATGGTATAACACCAAATGCCTTACCCTTATATAAGGAGGAAAATAAGTCTGTTTACTCTTAACTACTCTATTTGGCATTGTACTGGAGTTTCTAGGCAGTGCAAATGAAATATGAAAAGAATGGAATCCAAACCAGAAAGAAAAAAAGTAAAACTGGCTTTGTTCACAGATATCATGAATGTCTTTGTAGAAAATCTAAATAAATCTACAAAAATACTACTAGAACTAACAAGTAAGTGTAGCAAGGTTGCTAGAAACAAGATTCAATCCACAAAAAATAATAGCATTCTATGCACTAGTAACCATTAGAAATCAAGTATTTTTAAAATTATCATTTACAATAGCATCATATATGAAATACTTAGGCATAAATCTGACAAAAGTTGTGAAAGAATTGTACACTGAAAACTTAAAAACAAACATTGCTGAAAGAAATTGAAAAGATGCAAATAATGGAGAGATATACCACGTCCATCTACCAGGAATTCAATATTTTTAAGATGTCAGTTCTTCCAAATTTATCTATAGATTGTAATCCCCATCAATATTACAGCAGAATTTTTTGTAGGCTTCAAGAAATTAATTCTAAAATTCATTTGGGAATGCAAAAGACTTAGAATAGTAAAAATGAGTTTGATAAAGAACAAAATTGGAGTACAAACACTACCTAATTATATTGCTTTCTATAAAACTACAACAATAAAGACAGCATAGCACTGGTGTTAAATAAATATATCAAGAGAACAGAATAGAGTCCATATGTATATGGACAACTGATTTTCAAAAAAAATACAAAATTAATACATTACAGAATGAAGAATACTTTTTTCAACAAATGGTGCTGGAACAATTGTCTATTAATATGCAAAAATGAACTTGCATTTCTACCTCTCTCCATATGAAATCGTAACTAGTGATGAATCATAGATCTAAAGGTAAAATCCAAAACTATAATTCTCCAGAAGGAAATATTTGCAACCTTGGTTACGCAAAGAGTTCTCAGATAAGACACCAAAAGCACAATAAGTTGATAAATTGGACTTCTTCAAAATTAAAAACTTCTGCTCTTCAAAAGACACCGTTAAGAGAATGAAAAGACAAGGCACAGAAGGGAAAAAATATTTCCAAATCACACAGGAGATAAAAGGCATGTATCCAGAGTATAAAAACAACTCTTGAAGCTCAATGGTAAGAAAATAAACAATCCAATTTTTTAAATGGGCAAAAGATCAGAACAGACAATTCACCAAAGAAGATACTATATGGATGGCAAATAAGGACTTGAAAAAAATTCTCTACTTCATTAGTCATTAAGGAAATGCAAATTAAAACCATGGTAAGATACCACTCCACATCTCCTAGAATGGCTAAAATGTTTTCAAAACCTGACCACACCAAGTGTTGGCGAGGATGTAGTGAAACTGGAACTCTTATACACTGTTGGTGGGAATGTAAAATGGTATAACCATGTTCAAAAGCAGTTTGCTGGTTTTGTACAAAGTTAAACATATACTTATCATATTATCCAGCCATTCTACTCCTAGGTATTTACTCAAGAGAAATGAAAGCATATGTCCATACTAGGACTAGTACAGGAAGGTTCATAGTTTTGTAGTTTTATTTGTAATAGCCCAAACTGGAAGCAACCCAAATGTCCATAAACAAGTGAATGTATAAATAAATAGTGGTATAATTTTACAATGGAAACTACTTAGCAATTAAAAAGAATGAACTGTTGTTACCCTCTACAGCACAGGTGAATGTAAAAATAATCATGGTGAGTGAAAGAGGTTAAATAAAAAAGAGTACATTCTGTGTGATTCCAGTTATATAACATTTTAGAAAATGAAAACTAATCTATAGCAACAGAAAGCAGATCAATGACTGTCTGAGGATGAAGATGGGGGAGGGCAGGAGGTGAGTAGAGAGGGAGCAGGGAAGGGTGAGAGAAAGGGATTACAGAAGGCCACAACAATCTGTGGTGAGTGATGCATACGCTCAGTGTTTTGACTGTGGTGATGGATTTGTGCATGTACACTTACGTCAAAGGCCCCTCCTAATTTGCTCCTGTCCATCACTCCACACTCATGGCAACACCCCCTGTATTATACTTTAAAATTTAGCAAAGCAATATTGAATCCTTGTCTTAATGCTTCCTTCCTTACTTTGGTAATGTGTTTCTTTGCTGAAATTTTCTCTTTTCTTTCTGGCTTCTTATTCTGGTTAGTTACTCATCATCCTAATGATGTGTCACTTTTCCAGGAAGTTCTCTCTGTTTGTGTCTAAGTCTTCACACCCAACCCTCACTTGCCCTAAGGAGTATCTGTAATACCTGTGTACCTCTGCCATTGTACTAACCATTTTGTTTTATAAGTGACTATGCCCTCACTAGAATGTGAGCTCCTTGAGGGTAGGATCTATGCTATTCATCTTTGAATTCTCAAAGCCTCATTACCTCAGAATTATCTGATGTAGTGGAATGAACATGACACTGCAGAGTCAGGAGCCTTGGGCTTGAATTTTCAGTCTGCTAATAAACTGATGTTTTGGACATAGGAAAATAACTAACTTACCCATCAGTAACAGAAAGGAATTGAGCTAGATGCCTCCTAGAGTCACTTCAGCCCCAGCATCCTGGTATCCTGTGACAATTCAGGCCAGTGTAACCTGATTGTCCACAGAGCACCAGCTGGCTAGGTGCCCACAAACTTAGGGACATTCCTACTGATTCTTTCCTTCACAGACAGGAAGAAGAACCTCTTCTTCCTTCCTTTCCCACTTTCTACCTCTCCAGACTCATACTAAATTGAGTAAGAAAATCTTCTCACCTGGTGAAGATTGTCACTACTTTTGCCACATGCCATAAGGGCCCCAGAGAGAATGCTGCTCCGTTTCCCCTTCCCCTTCTTCACTGTTACTGGGCAGTGATTAAGCCTCCCACCCCTTCCAACTACCATCTAGAGGAACTGACACCCCTCCCACAGTCAAAGTCTATGACTCTTAGCCGCATGACTCATGGTTCTATGCAAAAAGCCACCAACATCAGTTTCCAGGAAACCTGCGTGACCAAACTGCACTTAACTGTGGCTACCTTCCACAACTCAACATGGAGGTTAGGGATCAACTTTGCCCTTTAGTTTCCTCCAATGGGCTTGAGATGGTAGAACCTGTGGATTTCTAATTCCATCCCTGTCTTTTTTTTGACCTGTACTAACAGCACCATGTAATCTACTCTTGAATTTAATCAAGCTTAGAAGTGGTTAAGGTTGGATAGAGGCTTCAAGAACCTCTATCAGCCTGGCCGTGGTGGCTCACACCTGTAATCCCAGCCATTTGGGAAGCTGAGGTGGGAGGAGCCCTTGAGCCTAGGAGTTCAAGACCAGCCTGAACAACATAGAGAGACCCTGTCTCTATTTAAAATTTTTTTTAAGTTAAAAAAAAAAGAACCTCTATCAGTTCTTCATCTTCAGCCTTATCTGATCCAATATTACAAGCTAGTCTGGAGCCACATAAGACAGCTTTGGTGCTACATAGACCATTACGCTTATGAGATATTAATAAGTGCTCCTCAAACAAAAGCCAAGATAAAGAAAAAAACAGTGTAAGAGAAAAACTTGTTATATGCTAATGTGCGCTGTGAGTCTCTAAGAGAAAAATATGTTTATATAACTACAAACCTAGTTTTATGTTGGAGATCACTTATTAACAGGTCAAATAACATAGTATTCTGTGGAACACAGTTTGATAAACACTAGCTTTGTAATCAGACAGGTCTAGTTTTGAATTCTGGTAGTACTACTTATCAGAAGTGTGACCTTGGGCAACTTGCTTAACCTGTCTTTCACTATATCTTTGAAATAGGGTTATTAATACTTACCTCAGAGGTTGTTCTGAGGGCTAAATGAGATACTATTTCCAGGATGGCTCAGTCCCTGAGTATCTGCCTTATTCAGTGAAAACTCACTGAAAGATCAAGTTCAGAGCTTACCTACCAGTCCATTCCTAAGGGTAACCCTTAGCTTCTAACAGATTTTTAGGAATAAGATATACACGGGGCAAGAATAATCCCTTGCTTGTTTCATACGTTTTAAAAAGAGGTTTCGTGTGCCATTTGTAAAAAAAAATAAAAAAACAAAAAGAAATCAAACAATAAAGAAAAGCACATGTTTTTTTTTCCATTTGTACCTATTAGGACAAATTGAAAATTTTAAATTTCGGTAATAAAAGATAAATAAATAAATGCAAGTACAGTTTTTGTAAGACTTCCTTTCAGTGAAGAAAAGCGTTTAATAGAAAAACACCTTTCTATGCTAAGATTGAGAATATGTTATTAGAACACATTTCTTTCTCCACTGAAATCTGTTAAGACATGTTGGAAAATCCCAGCAATAAAAGGCAAATGTAAGCACAGTTTCTTTAAGATGCATAAATTGTTTTCTTTCAGTGAATGGAAGTGTTTGGTAGAGAAACAGCTTTGTAAGCTAAGATTGAGAATATATATTATTAGAACACATTTCTTACTGCATTCAAACCTATTAGGAAAAGTTGAAAAATCCAGCAATAGAAAGCAAATGTAAGCATGCTTTCTTTAAAAAAAATTCTACATTTAAAAAATAAAGAAAAGTATAAAGAAGAAAGCATAAAATCTTCTGAAATCCCACCTCCCAGAGATAACCATCATTAGCATTTTGGCAAACTCTTTCCAGACACTTCTCCATATACATTTCTCTATATACAGATTGTCAATTTACATACAAGAGCATTCGCAAGGTAATTATGGCTCCCTATCCCTTCCTACACAGAGCCTGTGGCAGTCTTTGTTCCCTAGCTAAGACAATTGAGGCTGTGATTAAGAAAAAGTTTTTCTAAATAGGAGCGAAAATCTGCCCCAGTGAGGGCTCCCAAATTTAGGCCTTGCTCAAACAAACTTAGATACATAATAAATAGTTCACTGAATCCCACAAAATAACTAAGTTCCTCATAAATGTCTTATTTATGATCCTCAAATCAGCCTGACAACTTAGTTGTCATTAGCCCCATTCTGCAAATAGCGAAGCCGAGGACTGGCACAAGGTCACCCAGCTAAGAATCATCAAAGGCAGGGTGAAGGCCAAGTTCTTTCAGCCTCCAAAGCCCATGCTCTTTCCACCACCCCAGGCTCTGGTTTTGTGCCTATTACTTCCCAACTCATTTGGTACAATGTGTTGAGCATCCAGGAGAAGACCTTCCATTTTTCGTCAGCTTGTTTGAACTCCTGTGAGCAGTGGCTGAGGTGCAATCAAAGTTATCGCTGTACGTCCTTTTGAAGAGTAATAAGCAGTTGTAGAGGAAGAAGTAGGAGTAAAATAAAACGAAGCCAAAGCATCAACTCTCATGTATTCGTGTCCACTCATCTCTCCATCAACTAATCAAGGAATATGTTATCTTATTCCTTCCTAAAATTGTAATCTGATAAAAATTTTGTTTCTTCTAGGCCGCTGTTAGGGGAGAGGATTTGGTGATTTATAGAAGAAGAGAGAAATAAGGAAGAAGAAAAGAGGAGAGAAAAAGTGAAGAAAGACAAATCCAGATGATCTTGGAAGCTCACTTCCTCCCATGTGGGAGCTTAGCAAGATACTAATAACAGCTGAGGTGGGACAGGGACTCTTCTAATAAGCTTACTTCCTAAATCAGGAACAGTTACCTAAAACAGTTAGCACTGTTACAGAGTCAAGAGACCAGAGGTTCTCCGTCCTCCTAGGTAGAAATATGCAGAACTTTACATACAGGGTCCCTCGGCTAGAGGCCTGTCCATGGTGTCTGCAGGCTGGCTATGCTCAGATTAAGCAAGACTCTTTGTGGGATAAGAAAAGCCACTTTGTTGGTATTCCTATCAAAAATGTAAATAACCTGAATCTAATCATGAGGAAACATCAGATAAACCCAAATGGAGAAACATTCTAAAAAAGAACTGACCTTACTCTTCAAGAATATCAATGGCAAGAAAAACTCAGGAAGTGTTCCAGACTAAAGGAGACAAAAGTGACAGTTGAAGGCAATGCGTGACTAGAAATTTCCTTTTGCTATAAAGAATATTAAAGAGGTAATTGGTGGAATCTGAATAAAGTACATAGATTGTTAATTATATTGCATAAGTGTTTATTTCCTGGTTTTGATCATTGTAAAGTAGTTATATAAGAGAATGCATTTGTTTGTAGAAATATACACTAACATACTTAGGGGAAGGGACATCAATCAAGTTACTAATTACTCTCAAATGAGAGAGCCAGAGAATAAACAAATGAAGTAAAATGTTAATATTTTGGAAATCTGGGTGAAAAGGATTTAGAAATTTTTCATAATATTTTTTCAACCTTTTATCAGTCTGAATTTTGTCATTATTTTTTTAAAGAGATGGGAAATAAATAAATGATCTAAGGGATTCTCATCTCAAAATCATTACAATTTGTCTTCTATGTTATAAATACTGAGATTCTATAATAGTTATTTTAAGAAGACTAAACCATGGAATAATTCTTGAATGCCTTTATTTGCTCCTGATATAAAGTAAGCCATAAGTTCAAATTTACTTTAACAAGTAAACTTTAACAAGTTTTAAAAGATATGAGGCATTAAAATCATTTCTTACCCCTATTCCTCAATCTAGTTCTCCTGAAATAGAAAAGGCCAAACAAAAAGGTTTGGAAAATAAAATATATGTTAAGTATTTAGTTTGCTAGCATAGTAGCTTAAGATCAATTACATTTACAATTAAGTGGTATTTTTATGTTTGCTTATGTTAAAATGCACTAGGAATTTATGTAAATGAAGAATACAGTCTAATGATGCTTACTTAATAAAAAATATCTTAGAAAAGGGACTGTAGTATAATGTAGAAGAAAGGGCATGCCATAGAGAATCAGAAGACATTCTAAATAAATATTAAGTAATTTTATGATTTTTGGACAAGTCATTTTACCTGAAAAGTAAGCAGATTGGACAGTTGCGACAGCTCCCATTTATTGGCTCTCATTGTGAGTTAGATACTTTATTTGAATCTAAATAATCTCTAACTTCGCTTTAAGTACCAATATTCTAATTCTTGGAATATAGCACTCTCATTTTAAATGATTATAAAAATGTATGCTTGTGTCATATTTTCTTTTACAACAATTCTTGGTCAGAGCTATGACATATTGATGCTATTGCTTGGGTGGAAATTCTGCTGTGTGCTTATGAAATGGATAATGAAGAGAGAGCACTCACCTCTAACTCTCAGCATAGAGATTCCTGGCCTTTACTCTGAGTGGTCATCCACTGGCTTTGCAAATGCCTGTCTTTCTCTTTCCCAAAACCTACCTCCAGACAGCCTTCCCAAACTGACCACCCAACCTCCAGTTCAATCCTTCCCTCCTCTGCCCCAGCAGCCATGCTGGAGTCCTGCTCTGCATAGCTGTCTGTTTTCTCTGGGTTACTTTGCTTCAGTGCCCTGCACCTGCAGTGGCAGATGGGTCCTAGGAGCTTCCTGAGGACAGGTGCCCAGTCTCTAGGGCCCAGGGTGATCTACACACAGTGGATGCTTGCTCGGTACAAGAAGTGCCCTAGGCTGACTAATCTAGGAACGCAGAACAAACCACTATAACTGAATCAACGCAGTACTTCCTGGAACAGAAGCTAAGCTGAAAACAATGGCTGTAACCTCACAAGAAGCTCCACCCTTCCTTCTGCTCTAAGTGAAAATCTAGGTTGAGGAGGCAAAAACCTGCCTCTTCTCCCTCATTTCAAACCCACATCCCATCAATTCTGTCGTGTGAACATGGTGGGCATAGCCCCACCCAGAGCTGGACCTAGGACCTGCCTGGTCAGCGATCTTGCCCTCCACTTTCTGGTGCCAAGTAGGAGAAAGGGCTTCCCACTTCATGTGGCTCTGTAAACATGGTGTGTTACACTGCAGTCTCACTTGCTTTCTCTCATTTCTAACATGCCTGGAGGTACACACTTCTTTGAATTTGAATATACAGCACCCTTGGTCTAGAATGTCTCTATAGCAAACCCATACTTCTGTGAAAGTGAACCCACCAGTCACCTCTCCAGGCAGTTTTTGGCACAGTCCTAACTCCTCCTACAGTTTGTGCACGTTCTCCATCTATTATAGAAAAGAGCACATTGCACTGTATTTGTATATTGCTGTGACTGTCATCCATAATAAACTCTACAACTCCTTTCAGATGATAATCTTTTCTGTTATCCTGTATCTCCAGCACCAAGTGCCATATCTGGTCATGGGGTAGGAGTGGGAAAGGAGAACCAGAGTCCGAGGGCTTCTGTGCAGTCAGAGGTCAATCAGAGGGCACAAAAAACCAAGGACCAACAGACTTTGTCCTTTCCAGTTTGTGCCTCTTGTCAGTGAACAAAGGTGAGGTCACTTAGGTGGTGGTAACCATAGCTGTGAAGGCATGAACTTGGAATCATTCCTCATGAATATAAAGGTACCCAATCCTTTCATTTAAAAGTTAAATGTTCTTAACTGGCCCACACAGGAAACATCACAGGAAATAATGTTTCAGTTCAGTCTTTGCTCCCATTCAACCACAATTTCAAAATAGTACAGATTCTCCTCAAGATTGAGAAAGCAAAACCTCTTTGTTTGTCCAGCAGCTGGGAGTTTGCTTTTTCTCAGCTTTCTTCCAAAGCACATGCACAGTATGATATCTCTTATCTCCCATGGGAGTTTCTTAAGAGTAGGACTGTTTGCTAGACAAATATTCTCCTTCTACCTTTTCATCTCCCTCCCCCACAATTCCCAAAGCACAGTGCCTGGCCTCAGGAGGCACCTACCACTTGATTATTAAGTGAATTTCTTTAAAAGACTGCTTTTTATTTTTTAATACAAGGCTCAATAAACTCTGAGGTGTTTTGGGAATCTAGAGCCCTCTCCCCGTCCCCACCCCTCTTGGAAATCTAGAGCCCTCTGCCCTGTTCCCAATCCTCATACTTAGATGGGTGGGTGTAGTCAAAGAGAACTTTCTCCTTTCTGCTCCAGGGCATAATCAAGTGAAATTCTCACAGGTCTTGGAAGAAGAAAGCTCTTATATAGAGTTTCCTATGGTGGTCACAGAGAGTCAGGACCGAAGCTCTGCTAACACTTTGCTGAGTCCATGCAACCTCAGTCATTAGTTACAGCACATGATTGGAAATTACTGCAGTATCAAGTTTTGGGGATTGCACTTTATACGTGCATTTCATGTTACATTTATCAGTGGTCATGTTTTGTACACCAAGGATAATTTGGGGAAATGCTGAGGATCACAATGTGTTTCCTGCTCCTTAAAAGCCAACAATCTATGCATCCTTTAGAGATGTCTAGCTTTCACCTTTTAAAATACAGTTACTGAGCACATCCTGGTGTTTTGATTTTTAGCCACCTTTCTATTTAGTGGCTTTGAAGAACCACAGTGGGAGTCACTAAATTTACTTTTGAAATTTTCTCAAATGAAAAAGAACTGTGTCTTCTAGCTGTCTTTCTAAAGACAGCTCTGGCTGTGGGTTCTTTCTTACTTTAAAATCACAAGACCAATTTTCTGAAGACCAGAGCACATAGGAAATCTCCCCAATGTCATCTCACATAGAAAGCTCCAGGCATCAGAATTACTACACAGAGTAATTCAAGCTCTGAAGCAATTAAGGCATGTGAATGCCTCGACTCAGAGATTTAGATAATGGGAACCTGATTAAGTAAAAGTATTTCTGGCCTGATTGCCTTTGGGGATGTTACTAGGATCTTGCTAATCTGTTTTACTTTGTGCACTAAATATTTGTGAAAGAGAAGTTGCTGGAGATTTTTTGGTTACTAGAGAGGTATATGGAGACCCCTAAGAATACGCCCTACCCCACATTAGACAGCAAGCCAAGTTAAAACGTCATCAACCTTACCTTTTCCAGGCACCGTTCCTCAGTCCTTTAGACAGAATTTAGTGATTATCCTTGAGGTGGCCGAGACAAGGCTGGTAACACAGATATCCGGGGCTATTTGTGTAAAAGCAGAAGTGAAGGGTGAAAAAATATGATCATGCTGTGACGACAGGAAGCCCAGATGAGAAGAAGGAGGAAGTGAGGCTGAGTCCGCCCTCTTTAGTCTCAGAGATTTAGTACTTTCCCAGTGGCTTTTTAGAAGCTTCCTCTCAGCCCACCCTAAACTAGTTTTGTGAAACAAAGGAAAACTTCAAAACCAAGTTGGTTCAGGCACAGATCTGTGAGCAGTGGTGGATTCTAGGGTAATTTGGCAATGATTTTTGCTTAGAAAAGGACAGTGCTTCTCAATCAAGGTGGCATCTCAGAATTAACTGTGTATTTGTTCAAAAAGAAGTATGCCTGGCCCCACCACCAGTTTCCCATTCAGGTAGACAGACTGGAGGGGAACATAGGAACCAATATTTCTAAACATTTTCTAGGCCCGAGACTTTGGAATGTCTTTCTGAAGATTCTCTGCCCCCTCCTCATACTCCCTCTGTCTGGCTTCAGCCAGTCTCTAGACTTGAATTGGACACCATTTGCAGACTTCTCTGTCTCGAGAGCAAGACTGTCTTAAGGTGAGTCCCCAAGGCATAATCCCAGGGGCACTGGTAGAAATGATTTGGTTAGTACAGGAAACACCACATTTGGAGCCAAAGATCTGAGTTTCAGTTCCAGCTTTATCTCTTTTAGCTGTGAGATCTTGAGCAAGTCTCAATCTGTCAGCCTCAGTTTATTAATGGTAACACCTAATAATAATCCTACTAGTTACTGTTACATCCTTATTTATATACAAGAAAACAGGCGCTCAAAGAGGTTAGAAAATTTGCCCAAGCTCATACAACTAAGACATGTCAGAGGTAGGATTAAAATTCAAGGTCACAGAGAATGCCTTTTGAGAAACACTGTGATCAATATATTTTGAAAAATGTGTTTCTAGTTTCACTATGCTGCATCACTGGAATTTTCTTAGATTGGGTCAAAGGAGTATGTGACAACCCAAATGTATCACTAGCTAACTATGAAACTTGGAAGCAATCACTGGGCCCCAGTGTTTTCATCTTATAAATGAACAGATAGATGACACTCTGCGGTGCTGACTTGGGGGCATGTCTCTGGGAAAGCTAGCTGTCTCCTGCTTCCTTCACCCTGAGACATTCAGATCCAGAGTAATCTCCAGCCAGGGCTGTCTTGTGGGGAAAACTGAATTAAATGAAGGTAAAAAGGTCTTTACTGCAGAACTTGTCAGTCCTTAATATTCTCTAAGCAGGGGAAATAATATATAGATTTCTCCAAACTTATCTGAGCATGGAACTGTGTGGGGTGTGTGTGTGTGTGTGTGTGTGTGTGTGTAGTTTCTCTTGGGGAACAATTTTTCAGTGTAACTACACTTTAGGGAATGCTATTAAAAACTCTCTGCACCTCGGCTGGAATCACTGCCCCTCACTCAGAGCTGCTGCCATGCTTACAGGTCCCTGAAGTGGTGGGGCTGAGGAGAGGCTTCTGGCTGAACTCATATTTTCCTAGTTATCTCACCCATTCTGATGGCTCTAATTACTATCTGTCTATTCCAAAGATTCACAAATCTATATAGATGCCATGATCTCTCCTTTGAGCTCCACTCTCTCCCAGGCACCTCAAATTCAATATCCAAATTCAGTTTGATTAACTTGGCATCCCCACACTCAAGCCTGCTCCTCCCACCGTGTCCACCACCCAGGAAAGGCCTGACTGGCCTTTCAGCCACGTTCATGAGAAACCAGGTGTCCTCTTAAGCTATTCTCTCTCCCACACCGCCACCTATTATCAGCCACCAAGTCCTGTCAGTTATGCTTTTGCCTAAATATTTCTCAAACCAGACCACCTCTCTCCAACCCCATAGAAATTACATTAGTCTTTATCTTTTACCTGTGTTACAGGATCCCACTCTCCTTCAAGACCAGCTTGGATGTTTCTTCAGTCTGTCCTCAGGAAGAAGGGAGGAGAGCCTTCTAAAATGCAAATTTAATCACATGACTCCCCAGCTTAAAACTCTCAGCTGGCTATTTCTTTCCCGGCCCCACCCCCAAGATCTCCTCACACTGGGTAACACTGGGTGTGGAATTCCTTTCAGTTGCTTAAACAAATCAATCTAGTTCTGTCTCACGAGCTCTCTCTAGAATATCCTCTCACCTGTTCACTTAATTCCTTACTCATCCCCCATCATAGCACCAGAAAGCCCTCCAGGCAGGAACAGTTACTCCTGCTCTCTGCTCCCATTGCCCACAGGCATTCCTCCACCCTCTGTCATTCCTTGTTTTTCATTGTTTTCCCCACTAGACTGAAAGCTCTGTAGGTTCTGTGTTACTCTGTGTATGTTGGGTGATCTTGCTCATGACTGTATTTTTAGTGCCTGGTATTGGGTCTGGCACATAAGAGGTGTTCTATAAATATTTGAATAGTTTCAGGTAATGTGAGGCCTGAAAGTTAGGGGAACCAGAAATTTGGGACGGGCAGAGAGAGTAAGGGGAAGAAAGAGATAGGCAGACTGAACATCTGCAGAGAGAGAAGTGATAAATAAGGGGGAATCTTAGGAATATCGGGAAGACTATCTCAAGACAAATTGTTCACAGCAAAATAGGTGACCATTTTAATGCAGAACATTTTTCCTTGAATGTGCCTCTTTCCATCATTTCACTGGGAAGAGTTGTTCCAAGTGCCAGACAACTAGAGGTGGCTGTTTCCTGGGTTTAGGGGTTTGGTAGAGAACAACGTGCCCACTTATACCCATACCTATAAAATTTTATTGAGAATTAATTCTGTTTCTGACCATCAGATATTTAGAATTCATTTGGAGGGACAAGAACAAAAACAAATAGAGAATAAGACAATGTCAGGGAACCCCATGTTATTGAATAACCCAAAAGAACGCTCAAAAACTTTGAAAAAACTAAATTAGAAAAGGCATTTAGCAGAAGCTCAGACTCATGGCTTGGTCTTCTCAATACGGGGTATACTGATCACCATCATAGATGATAATAGAACCTGAGAGTTTAGGAAACTTGAACTTGGCCAGACGAATAGTGGGAATACAAATTATGAGTACTCTACTATTGTGCGGTCGTATTTGCCCAAATACATTCTGAATAGACAAATACTCACATAGACATTTTGAATTTAGTCCCCATTTAGGCCTTTTTCAAAAGCCTTCTAAGTGAGCAGTTCTGTTTTATTATTGGAAGATAATCACTGTTGAAATATGAGAATATAGATATAACTTCCAAGTTTATTTCAGAGTTATTTAAATATATAAGGATATTAGAGTTTAGGAGGCATAGATTTTGTGAGAATTATAAGATTGGAAACTTCAAATAGGAGATTAAAGTTAACTAGTAGTACATTGGATTTTGCTTATGGGCTCTAAGAGTAAAGTTTTGAAGAAAATGCTATAGAACATCATTCTTAACTTTCATTTTAGGTTCAAACGTACATATGCAGGCTTATTATACAGGTAAATTGCGTGTGACAGGGTTTTGGTGTACAGATTATTTCATCACCCAGGGGTAAGTATAGTGACCAACAGGTAGTTTTTTAATCCTCTCCCTCCTTCCCCGCTCCACCCCCAAGTAGGCCCTAGTGTCTGTTTTTCCCTTCTTTGTGTCCATGTGTACTCAGTGTTGAGTTCCCACTTATAAGTGAGAATATGCGATATTTGGTTTTCTCTTCCTGCATTAAATTGCTTAGGATAAGGCCTTCTACCTGCATCCATGTTGCTGCAAAGAACATCATCTCATTCTTTCTTATGACTGCATAGTATTCCATGGTGTATATATACCACATTTTCTTTTTCCAGTCTATCATTGATGGGCATTTAGATTGATTCCGTGTCTTTGTTATTGTAAAGAGTGCTATGATGAACATACACATGTGTGTGTCTTTATGATAGAACAATTTGTATTCCTTTAGATATGTACCCAGTAATGGGATTGCTGGGTCAAAAGGCAGTTCTGTTTTATGTTCTTTGAGAAATTTCCAAACTGTTTTCCACACTGGCTAATCTAATTTACATTCCCACCAACAGCGTATAAGCATTCTCTTTACTCTGAAACCTCGCCAACACCTGTTATGTTTTGGCTTTTTAATAATAGGCATTTTGACTGGTGTGAGATGGTATCTCATTGTGGTTTTGATTTGCATTTTTCTAATAATTAGCGATGCTGAGTATTTTTTCATATGCCTGTTGGCTACATGTGTGACTTCTTTTGACAAATGTCTATTCATGTCCTTTGCTCACTTTTTAATGGAGTTGTTTGGTTTTTGCTTGTTAATTAGTTTAAACTTCTTATAGATTTGGATATTAGACCTTTGTCAGATACATAGTTTGCAGATATTTCCTCCCATGCTCCAGGCTGTCTATTTACTCTGTTGATAGTTTCCCTTTCTGTTCAGAAGCTCTTTGGTTTAATTAGGCCTTATTTATCAATTCTTGTTTTTGTCACAATTGCTTTTGGCATCTTCATCATCAAGTCTTTACCAGGGCCTTTGTCCAGAATGGTATTTCCTAGGTTATTTCCCAGGGTTTTTAAAGTTTTAGGTTTCAGATTTAAAATTTAATCCATCTTGAGTTGATTTTGGTATATGGTATAAGGAAGGGGTCCAGTTTCAATCTTCTGCATATGGATAGCCAGTTAGCCCAGTACCATTTATTGAGTATGGAGTCCTTTCCATATTGCTTGTTTTTGTCAGCTTTGTTGAAGATCAGATGGTTGTAGGTGTGCAGCATTATTTCTGGGCTCTCTATTCTGTTCCATTGGTCTATGCGTCTGTTTCTGTATCAGTACCATGCTGTTTTGGTTACGATAGCCTTGTAGTATAGTTCAAAGTCAGGTAACATGATGCTTCCAGCTTTGTTCTTTTTGCTTAGGATTATCTTGGCTATTTGTTTTTAGCTCCATATGAATTTTAAAATAGTTTTTTTCTAGTCCTGTGAAGAATAGTGTTGGTAGTTTGATAGGATTAGCATAGTATCTGCAAATTGCTTTGGGCAGTATGGTCATTTTAACAATATTGACTCTTCCAATTTATGAGCATGGAATGTTTCCCATTTGTTTCTGTCATCTCTAATTTCTTTGAGCAATGTTTTGTAATTCTTATTGTAGAGATCTTTCACCTCCCTGGTGAACTGTATTCCTAGGTATTTTATTCATTTTGTGGTGTTCGTGAATAGGGTTGCATTCTTGATTTGGTCCTCAGCTTGGAAGCTCTTGATGTATATAAATGATAGTGATTTTTGTACATTGGTTTTATATATGTTGACACTTTGCTGAAGTTGTTTATCAGATCTAGGAGCTTTTGAGCAGAGACTATGGGGTTTTCTAGATATAGAATCATATTATTGGCGAACAAGGATAATTTGACTTCCTCTCTTCCTATTTGGATGGGTTTTATTTATTTCTCTTGCCTAATTGCTCTGGCTAGGACTTCCAGTACTATTTGAATAGGAGTGGTGAGAGTGGGCATCCTTGTCTTGTTGCAGTTCACAAGGGGAATGCTTCCAGCTTTTGCCCATTCGGTATGATGTTGGCTGTGGGTTTGTCATAGATGGCTCTTATTATTTTGAGGTACGTCCCTTCAATGCCTAGCTTGTTGAGGGTTTGTAACATGAAGGGATGTTGAATTTTATCAAAAGCCTTCTCTGCATCTATTGAGGTAATCATGTGGTTTTTGTTTTCAGTTCCGTTTATGCGGTGAATTACATTTATTGATTTGTGTATGTTGAACCAACTTTCCATCCAAGGGTTAAAGCCTATTTAATCATGGTGGATTAGCTCTTTGATGTTCTGCTGCATTCAATTTGCTGGCATTTTGTAGGAGATTTTTGTGTCTATGTTAATTAGGGGTATTGGCTTGAAATTTTCTTTTTTGTTTTTTTTTTCTGCCAGGTTTCGGTATTAGGATGATGCTGGTTTCATACAAGTAGTTAGAGTGGAGACCCTCCTCCTGAATTTTTTGGAATGGTTCAGTAGGAATGGTAGCAGCTCTTCTTTATACATCTGGTAGAATTTGGCTGTAAATTCTTCTGGTCTTGTGCTTTTTCTGGTTGGTAGGATTTTTATTACTGATTTCATTTTGGAAACTGTTATTGGTCTGTTCAGGCATTCAATTGCCTCCTGGTTCAAACATAGGAGGTTGTATGTTTCCAAGAATTTATCCATTTCTTCCAGGTTTTCTAGTTTGTGTGCATACAAGTGTTCATAGTAGTCTCTGAGAGTTTGTGTATTTCTGTGGAGTCATTGGTAATGTCCCTTTTGTCATTTCTGATTGTGTTTATTTGGAACTTCTCTCTTTTTTTATTTATCAGTCTAGCTAGCAGTCTGTCAATCTTATTTATCCTTTCAAATAACCAGCCCTTTGATTTGTTGATCTTTTGTATGGTTTTTGCATCTTAATTTCCTTCAGTTCAAATCTGATTTTGGTTATTCCTTGTCTTCTGCTAGCTTTGGGGTTACTTCACTCTTGTTTTTCTAATTCCTTCAGGTACGATGTTAGGTTGTTAATTGTGATCTTTCTACCTTTTTGATGTGGACATTTAGTGCTATAAGCTTTTCTCTTAATACTGCTTTAGCTGTTTCCTAGAGATTCTAGTACAGTGTATCTTTGTTCTCATTCATTTCAAAATATTACTTGACTTATGCTTTAATTTCATAATTTACCCAAAAGTCATTTGGCGGCAGGTTGTTTAATTTCCATGTAGTTGTGTGGTTTTGAATGATTTTCTTCATACCGATTTCAATTTTTATTGCACTGTGGTCTGAGTGTGTGTTTGGCATGATTTGGGTCTTTTTAAAATTTGCTGAGGGTTGTTTTATGGCCAACTGTGTGGTTAATTTTAGAGTGTGTGCCATGTGCAGATGAGACAAATGTATATTCTTTTGGTTTTGTGTGGAGAGTTCTGTAGATGTTGTTTAGGCCCATTTGGTCAAGTGTCAGGTTCAGGTCCCAAATATCTTTGTTAGTTTTCTATCTCAATGATCTGTCAGTGGGGTGTTGCAGTTTCCCACTAATATTGTGTGGTTACCTAAGTCTGTTTGCAGGTCTCTAAGAACTTGCTATATGAATCTGGGTGCTCCTGTGTTGGGTGCATATATATTTACGATAGCTATGTCTTCTTGTTTAATTGAACCCTTTACCATTATGTAATGCTCTTCTTTGTTGTTTTTGATCTTTGTTGGTTTAAAGTCTGTTTTGTCTGAAATTAGACTAGTAACTCCTACTTTTTTCTGTTTTCTGTTTGCTTGATAGATTTTTCTCCACTTATTTACTTTGAGTCTGTGGGTGTTATTGCATGTCAGATGGTCCTCTTGAAGACTACATACAGTTGGATCTTGCTTCTTTATCCAACTTGCTACTCTGTGCCTTTTAATTGAGGCATTTTGTCTGTTTACATTCAAGGTTAATATTGATATGTGAAGATATGATCCTGTTGTCATGTTGTTAGCTGGTTATACAGACTCGTTTGTGTGGTTGCTTTATAGTGTCAATGGTCTCTGTGCTTAAATGTGTTTTTGTGTTGGGCTGGTAACAGTCTTTCATTTCCATATTTAGCACTCCTTTAAGGGCCCCTTGTAAGGCAGGACTGGTGGTAATGAATTGCCTTAGCATTTGCTTCTCTGAAAATGATCTTATTTCTTCTTTGCTCATGAAGCTTAGTTTAGCTGGATATGAAATTACTGGTTGAAATTTCTCTCCTTTACAGATGCTAAATATAGCCCCCAATGTCTTATGGCTTATAGGGTTTCTGCTGAAAGGTCTGCTATTAGGCTGATGGGGTTCCCTTTGTAGGTGTCTCCTCCCTTCTCTTTAGCTGCCTTCAACATTTTTTCTTTCATTTCATCCTCTGAGAATCTGATTACTATGTGACTTGAGGATGATCATCTTGTATAGTATCCCAGAAGAGTTCTCTGCATTTCCTGAATTTAAATGTTCATCTCTCTAGCAAGGTTGGGGAAACTTTAATGGATGGTGTCCTCAAATATGTTTTTCAACTTGCTTGTCTTCTCTGCCTCCTTTCAGGGATGCCAATGAGTCATAGATTGATCTCTTCACATAAGCCCATATTTCTCAGAGGTTTTGTTCATTCTTCCTTATTGTTTTTTCTTTATTTTTGTCTGACTGAGTTAGTTTGGAGAACTAGTCTTCAAGCTCTGAGACTATTTCCTCAGCTTGGTTGGTTTTGCTGTTAATACTTGCATTTTATTATGAGATCCTTGAAATGAATTTTTCAGCTTTATCAGATCAATTTGGTTCTTTCTTAAAATAGCTATTTCATCTTTCATCTTTTATATCATTGTATTGTATTCCTTAGATTCCTTGGATTGAGTTTAGACTTTCTCCTGTCAATGATCTTTGTTCCTATCCATATTCTGAATCCTCTTCCTGTCATTTCAGCCATTTCAGCCTGGTTAAAAGCCATTTCTGGGGAACTAGTATGGTCATTTGGAGGTAAGAAGACATTCTGGCTTTTTGAATTGCTGGAGTTCTTGCATTGGTTTTTTTTCTCATTTGTGTGGGCTGATGATCCCTCAGTCTTTGAAGATGCTGTACTTTGGATTTTTTTTTTTTTTGGCTTTTATCTTCTCTGATGCCCTTGGTGGTTTGATTGCAACATGAGGTGGGTTCAGTCAACTGAATTCATATCTGGAAAGTTTTACAGGGCAAAGGCTCAGCTCAGCACTTCTGATCTGCATGCTGTGACTCTGGGGGGCTGGTACTCAGCTTCTAGCTTTGTTCTCCAGTCCCTGGAGATTAGGAACCTGCTATGCTGGTGGGGCCAAAGTGCTCCTAGTCTACTGGCCACAACACTCCAATGGGTGGTTCTAGCAAAAGTGTTTTATCAGGATCTATGTTCACTCATGTATGCCAGCAGCCATGACAGCATGGTGGAATCAACCAGTACATTTCCCAGCCTCCATATGTTCTGGAGTCTTTTCTATGGATCTCCTCCCAGTACCTGCAGGTCACAGGATGACAGACAGAGGCTGCAGTAGAATCACTCAGGGACTCCTGGAACAGAGAAGATGGAGCAGTGGAGACAGCAACTAAGCTCAGTGCCAGAACATCATCTTTAATAAGAAAATGTATCATATAATTTCATTTCTATTGTTACTTAGAAATAAGCATAAGTGTTTAAAAATTCTAATATTTGACTTCATATAATCTGGATATTTCTGGAGTTTCAAAAAACCATTCATTTGCTGTGGGACAACAAATGGTTTTTCAAAACTCCAGAAACATTATATTGAATGGGCAAATGCTGGAAGTATTCCCCTTGAAAACCAGCACAAGACAAAGATGCCCTCTCTCGCCACTCTTATTCAACATAGTATTGGAAGTCCTAGCCAAAGCAATCTGGCAAGAGAAGTAAATAAATGGCATCCAAATAAGAAGAAAGGAAGTCAAACCATCTCTGCAGATTACATGATTCTATATCTAGAAAACCCCATGGTCTTAGCCCAAAAGCTCCTCCAGCTGATAAACAACTGCAGCAAAGTTGTACAATACAAACATCACTAGCATTCTTATACACCAACAATAGTGAAACCAAAAGGAAATTCCATTCACAATCACCACAAAATGAATAAAATATCTAGTAATCTAGACTATAACTACCCAGGAAGGTGAAAGATCTCTACAAAGAAAATTACAAAACACTGCTCAGAGAAATCAGAGAAGACACAAACAAATGGAAAAACATCCCATGCTCATAAATAGGAAGAATAAATATCATTAAAATGGCTACACTGCCCAAAGCAATTTACAGATTCAGTGCTATTCCTATCAAATTATTAATGTCATTCTTCATAAAACTAGAAAAATCTATTTTAAAATTCATATAGAACAAAAAAAAGAGCCCAAATAGCCAAGACAATCCTAAGCAAAAAGAACAAAGCTGGAGGCATTACGTTGCTCACTTTCAAACTATGCTATAAGGCTATAGTAACCAAAACAGCATGGAACTGGTACAGAAACAGACACGTAGACCAATGGAACAGAATAGAGAGCCCAGAAATAAGGCTGCACATCTATGACCATCTGATCTTCAACAAAGCTAACATAAACAAGCTATGGGGAAAGACCCCATATTCAATAAATGGTAGTGAGCTAACTGGCTATCCATATGCAGAAGATTGAAATTGGACCTCTTCCTTACACCATATACAAAAATCAACTCAAGATGGATGAAATATTTAAATCTAAAACATAAAACTTTATAAAACCGTGGGAGATAACCTGGAAAATACCATCCTGGACATGGGAATGGGCAAGATTTCATGACAAAGGCACCAAAAGCAATTACAACAAAGGCAAAAATTGACAATTGGGACCTGATTAAGAGCTAAACTTAAGAACTTCTGCACAGCAAAAGAAACAGTCAACAGAGTAAACAGACAACCTACAAAATGGGAAAAAATATCTGCAAACTATGCATCTGACAAAGGTCTAATATCCAGAATCTATAAGGAACTTAAACAAATTCACAAGAGAAAAACAACCCAATAAAAAAGTGGGCAAAGGACATGAACAAACACCTCTCTAAAGAAGACATACATGTGCCCAACAGGCACATGAAAAAAATCTCAATATCATCGATCGTTAGAGAAATGCACATCAAAACCACAATGAGATAATATCTCACACCAGTCAGAATGGCTGTTACTAAGAAGTCAAAAAACAATAGATACTGATAAGGCTGCAGAGAAAAAGGTATGCTTATACACTGTTGGTGGGAGAGTAAATTACTAGTTTAACCATTGTGGAAAGCAGTATGGCAATTCCTCAAACAGCTAAAACCAGAACTACCATTCAACCCAGCAATCCCATTACTGGCTATATACCCAGAGGAATATAAATCATTCTACCATAAAGACATATGCGTGCAAATGTTCATTGCAGCACTATTCATAAGAGCAATGACATGGAATCAACATAAATGCCCATCAATGACAGATTGGATAAAGAAAATGTGTTACACACATACCATGGAATACTATGCAGCCATAAAAAAGAATAAGATTATGTCTTTTTTGGGAACATGGATGGAGCTGGAGGCTTTTATCCTAGACAAATTCATGTAGGAACAGAAAACAAAATACTGTGTGTTCTCACTTGTAAGTGGGAGCTAAATGATAAGAGCTTATGAACACAAAGAAGGAAACAATAGCCCCTGGGTCTACTGGAGGGTGGAGTCTGGGAGGAGGCAAAGAAGCAGAAAAGATAACTATTGGGTATTGGGCTTAATACCTGGGTGATGAAATGATATGTACAACAAACCTCCATGACATATGTTTATCTATGTAACAAAACTCCACATATACCCCCAAACCTAAAATAAAAGTTTAAAAAAATCATATTAAATATGAATTAAAATCTGGATTTCAGAAATTGGGAGTGTATTATCAAAAGCCCATATCATTACTAGTGCCTAATTCAAGTTATGCATAATATGTCACAGATTACGTAAAAAGTACCAAACTATTTGGCAGTATGGCATCTGGGACAGTGGTACCAGCATGCAGCTACCATGGATGCAAGCTTTCCAATCTGTATCATATTGGATTAAGCCCCAAAGATAAGGCAGTATTATGGTTATTGTAACTGTAATTAAATATATATATTTTTATATAGCTATAATTATATATAAATATATATAACTGTGTGTGAGCATATATATATATATATTATATATATAAATTCTATTTCTTTCTGTCATTTCATCCATTTCAGTCTGGTTAAGAGCCATTGCTGGGAAACTAGTGTGGTTGTTTGGAGGTAAGAAGGCATTCTGGCTCTCTGAGTTGCCAGAGTTCTTCAGCTGGTTCTTTCTCATCTGTGTGGGCTGATGTTCCTTCAGTCTTTGAAGTTGCTGTACTTTGGATGGTGATATATGTGTGTGTGTGTATATATATATATATATATATATATATCTCCAGAAGAAAAACACTGAATTATGAAATCTTAGAGCTAAGAGTGTGATGTAATGGAATGTTGGAAACCTGAAGGCATTCACAGAGACACTTTGTGAAAGTTGTTTAGCATCTTTGAGTCTTAGTTTTTTCATCTGTGCCATGGAGATGGTTTCTACTTTACAACTAAATGAGGAGCAAGTGAGTAACTGTGTGGAAAAGTTTTATAAAGTTTAAAATACCATATAAATATTAGTTATTATTCTTAGTATGTTCCTTAGAAAACACCTAGCCAATATTCCTGGTTTTTCAGATTTGGAGTCTGAGCCCCAAAGCAGTTAAGAGACTGGCCCAGGTCTGTCAGCTACATAGGAACCATCACAAACTTGACTCACTCAGTGGTTGAGGGACAGGTAGGTCCCAGGAGGATGTACGAGAAGTGGTCTCCTTAACTGTCATTCTGAGCAAACTATCTCAAGGACAGAAAACCAAACACCACATGTTCTCACTCATAGGTGGGAATCGAACAATGAGAACACTTGGACACAGGATGGGGAACGTAACACACAGGGGCCTGTCATGGGGTGGGGGGAGGGGGGAGGGATAGCATTAGGAGATATACCTAATGTAAATGACGAGTTAATGGGTGCAGCACACCAACATGGCACATGTATACATATGTAACAAACCTGCACGTTGTGCACATATACCCTATAACTTAAAGTATAAAAAAAAAAAGTGGTCTCTTGTGCTGCAGACTCTTGATTTCAGCATGAAGGCTGTGACTCTCTCTTGTTTAGGTTTCATCTTCTTTGAGCTCAGATGGATGTGGATAGTGAGAAACCACCAAGACTGGATGACACCGTAGCCCAGACTGAATGGGCTTTCTTGTCCCAACTCAGAGAGGGAAGAGTGAGAAGTCTCTCAGGAAACACTGCTACATCCTGTGATGACTGCAGTGGCTGTGATATCTCCCATGTAGTTCCCCAGTCCAACCTTGACTGTACATCAGTATC
The DNA here is from genome assembly GCF_029289425.2 of Pan paniscus. NCBI lineage: Eukaryota > Metazoa > Chordata > Mammalia > Primates > Hominidae > Pan > Pan paniscus. The sequence continues at coordinate 116,182,673 of NC_073249.2, forward strand.
CTCTCCCATTTATCACCAAAGGACTGCCAGCTATAAGGCAATAATCAGTAACTTATAGATCATCATGTAGCATTACTCCCTTTTCTTGTCCTCTGAAGTAATTTGACTGTGGATGACAAGACATACCTTTTGAAGGCCATCTCACACCTGAGCTTCAAAGAACAAATATGTCAGGGTATAGCCAGGCTAACTGGTGGTATCCCATGCCATACAGGGATGGGCATTGTTCATAAATTTGGAGAATATATTGGCAAGTGTTTTTTTTTGTTTTGTTTTGTTTTTGAGACAGAATCTTGCTCTGTCACTGAGCTGGAGTGCAGTGGCGATCTTGGCTCACTGCAACCTCCGCCTCCCGGTTTCAAGCCATTCTCCTGGCTCAGCCTCCCGAGCAGCTGGGATTACAGGCGCCCACCACCACGCCCAGCTAATTTTTGTATTTTTGGTAGAGACGGGGTTTCACCATGTTGGCCAGGATGGTCTCCATCTCCTGACCTCGTGATCCGCCCACCTCGGCCTCCCAAAGTGCTGGGATTGCAGGCGTGAGCCACCGCGCCTGGCGGCAAGTGTTGTTTTATGACTCAATTTGTAGAAGAAAAGTCAGTTACAGAGATTCAGAAGGCTTAAAAAGGTATAGTGCTTGTAATGGTGATGTACAAAATTATCTATAGAAACTGGTCATTCTCTGTTAGCTGTAGCCTTCTCCAGATACTCTCTCCTTTTTCTCCTCTCAGCAAGGGCACACCAACTGTCTTTGAACTCACAGGATATAAATTAAGCCAAACATGACTCTTGTGTTTTGCATGTTTTCTAGCAGAAAAATAAGGTAAGCTCTAAAGAAAGAAAAGGCCTACCAAAAAGATATATGTGTGAAAGTGTGTGGGCATGCATGTATAGCACCAAAAGTCTTTATTCAAATGAAGTTTTAAACGGAATAGAAGTAAACAGGATAGATAAAAGCAGAATTGCTCAGCGAGCACAGGGGTGGGGCTCAGAGACTGCTCAGCCGCTTTCCTCCTTTGGTGGCTTCTTAGGCACCTTTGCCCAACTCTCAGGATAAAAAACCACTGGTCCAGGGGGTCAGACTTCTGGGTTCCTTGCCAGTGTTGGAATTTATTTTCAGTTGTGAGACCAGGGGTGTGGCTCCTCCAGTCCTACATCCCTCAGTGACCTGGAAGGAGAGTCTCCAGTCTTTGTGCTTCATTGTCATGTCACAATGAAAATAAGCCAGTTCTATACCCAGCATTTCCCCTTCCCTATTTAGAAGGCTGGGAGTTGTGGCTTTTTGCAGAAAGAATAACGGGAATATCTCCCATCTGATAGGGGTTTGCTCACCACAAAAATCTGAGGCCGTGTTACCTAATTCAAGGCTGTGACTTTGTAGAAGGTACAACGTGGAGCTCAGTGCTGGCAGGGGATGTCAATGGCACTGGCATGTGCTGTGATACACTGCACTCTATCCCTGCCGAGCGTAACCTAACAGTGATCCTAGAGGCAAATCTGGCATATGCAGTAGTCTCCTCTTATCTGCAGGGGATACTACACTTCAAGACCCCTGGTGGATGCCTGAAACCACAGATACCACCAAACCCTATATACACTATGTTTTTTACCTATACATACACACCCCTGCTAAAATTTAATTTATAAATTAGGCACAGTAATAACTAATAATAACATAAAACAATAATAACAATATACCAACCTCACTACTCTTGCACTTAGGGGCCATTATTCAGCAAAATAAGGGTTACTTGAACACAAGCTCTGTGATACTAGGACAATTGCTGTGACACTCAAGAGGGCTACCGAGTGACTAATGGGGCAGGTAGCCTACACAGTGTGGATACACTGGGTAAAGAGATGATTCACTTCTGTGCAGGACAGAGTGGGACAGTGAAAGATTTTTAACATGCTACTCAGGAGAACAGGCAAGTTAAAACTTATACATTTCTTACTTCTAGAATTTTCCACTTAATATTTTTGGAGCATAGTTTACTGAGGGCAACTGACACCATGGAAAGCAAAACCTCAGATAAGGGGAGCACTACTATAAAAGGGAAGTTTCTTAGGTGCCTCTGGACAGAGAGAGAAGCCACTTAGTTGGTAGGTGGTGTGTCCTTGGGGAAGAGGCCTAGATTTGGAAACAGAAGCACTGGATTCTAGCCTTTGTTATATAATTACCCAGGAAAAGTCCACCTAAAGTAGGAGATCACTTTTCTATCTGTGAAATAATATATAGACTAGGTAAGCCATATATTCTCTGTGCACCTTAAAAATTCTGAGCATTGGCTGGGCACGGTGGCTCATGCTTGTAATTCCAAGCCTTTGGAAGGCCGAGGCGGGCAGATCACCTGAGGTTGGGAGTTCAAGACCAGCCTGACCAACATGGTGAAACCCCATCTCTACTGATAATACAAAAATTAGCCTGGCTTAGTGGCACATGCCTGTAATCCCAGCTACTCAGGAGGCTGAGGCAGGAATCGCTTGAACCCCAGAGGCAGAGGTTGTGGTGAGCCGAGATTGCACCATTGCACTCCAGCCTGGGCAGCAGAGTGAAATTCTGTCTCAAAAAAAAAAAAAATTCTGAGCATTTATCACTTTATAATATCAAAAATAATTCTTAGTAGAGCATAGTTTTGACTAGGATTTGGTGCAGAAGGTGGAACCTAGAAGAATTACAAGAGCTCTTCATTTACTGAGCTTTTCCTGTGGGCCAGACCGTGAACTGGACATGTTCTTAGCAGTATGAGATAGACATGACAGGCAGGGCACGGTGGCTCATACCTGTAATCCCAGCACTTTGAAAGACCGAGGTGGGCAGATCATTTGAGGTCAGGAGTTCGAGACCAGCCTGACCAACGTGGTAAAACTCTGTCTCTACTAAAAATACAAAAAAAAAAAAAAAAAAAAAAAAAAAGCCAGGTGTGGTGGTGCATGCCTATAGTCCCACCTACTCAGGAGGCTGAGGCAGGAGAATTGCCTGAACCCGGGAGGTGGAAGTTGAAGTGAGCCGAGATCGTGCCACTGCGCTCCAGACTGGGTGACAGAGCAAGACTCTGTCTCAAAAAAAAGAAAAAGAAAAAGAAAAAAAAGACATGGCATTTTCTCCTTTACAGATAGGAAATCCTAAGATTCGTGATGTTGGATAACTTAACCAAAGCCACACTGCTAGAAAGTGGCAGTGCTTGAATTCAAACTTGCCCTTGATGCAGATCTTGCTCTCTTATCCAGCCATCCATCTTCCTTTAAATTTAGTGTGGCTTTGAAACTTGCTGCAGATGAGCCACCTGCAGATAATTGAAAGCTGACAACTTTTACTTTTGCTGAAACTACTCTAAGATGATTTCAACAATATTCTTCTAGTTTACAAGAAGAGGGCAATTAATTATCTTTTCATAAGCAAAGCCTGAGAATGTCTTCAGATACTTATGAACTGTTTCCCAGCCAGAGTTTTGAGTAACCTCCATGAATGGTGAATATAATCTCTTTGCTTAACTCAAAAAAAGAGAAAAGTTTGGATAAGAAAGACTCCTGTTCCCAGCACTGGGGGAACATACTTTGTAGGAACCAGAGAAGGAGGCAGGTACTATCCGTGTGCAATGCTGACCTCAGCTTTTCTACTCTGAAGTCAATTCTGCTCTTTAGAATTGCATAGAGCCAAGAACAAACACAAGCTCAACACACCCTGTGTTCTAACTGCTGAGAGTATGTGCCAACAGGAAGAGGACCCAGTACAGACAACAGCCTGGCAGGAAGAGGTGGCACTCAATAAATATAAATCCCTAACTTCCAACTAAGCCTACCGCTGTGGCAGCGGAGGAGATGGAGTATTGGAGATATTGTCATAGGTCCTTTGTCTAGCTTATTTCCCCAAATCTTCATTTTCCCACTTCTAATTTCAAGAGTACAAAGGACTAGAAAATGCTTTTCCTAGGCAAAATCTACTCCAAAGAGACTGAAGTTTTACATTATTAATATACACTTAACATCTATAATAATAGTTATTCTTTTTAAATTGATTTTTTAGAGCAGTTTTAGGTTCACAGCAAAACTGAGCAGAAAATACAGATGGTTTCCACATATCCTTCACCCTCACACATGCACAGCCTTCCCCACTACTGACATCTCACACCTGAGTGGTACATTTTTTATAATCAATGAACCCACAATGACACATCATCAGCAAAGTCCGTAATTTACATTAGGGTTCATGCTTAGTGTTGTACATTGAATAGGTTTGGACAAATGTATAATGGCATGTATCTACCCCTGTATTATCATACAGAGTAGCCTCACAGCTGTAAAATTTCTCTGCGCTCCGCTTTGTGCTCTTATTCCTCCCTCCCTCCTACCTCTTGGCAACTACTAATCTTTTCACTTATTTCCATAATTTTGCCTTTTCAGATTTTTTTTTTTTTTTTACTTAGTAATATGCATTTAAGGTTGCTTCATGTCTTTTCATAGCTTGATAGTTCATTTCTTTTTAGCACCAAATAGTATTCTATTATCTGGATGTACCACAGTTTATTTATTCATTCACTTACTGAAGGACATCTTGTTTGCTTCCAAATGTCAGCAATTATGAATAAAGCTGCTATGAACATCCATGTACAGGTTTTTGTATGGACATACGTTTTCAACCAATTTGGGTAAATAGCAATGAATGTGATTATTGAATTTTGTTGTAAAAGTATATTCAGTGTTGTGAGAAACTGCAAGAGTATACTCCAAAGTGGGTGTACCATTTTGTATTCCCACCAGCAGTGAATGAAAGTTCCTGTTGCTCCACATCCTCACCAGCATTTGGTGTTGTCAGTGTTTAGGGTTTTGGCCGTTCTAATAGGTATGTGCTGGTCATCTTCTTATTTTCAATTTTGAATTACAAGTACAGTTTTATATCATATATGTAGTTTTATATTCATTACTTGATTAATGTTTTTCTCCCCATAGACTGTGAGTTCAGTGAAAGCAGGAACTGCCTCTGTTTTTGCCCATCACTTTATCACTTATGTCCAACACAATGCCTTGAGCATTAACAAACCCTTGATGAATATTTTAATGAACGAATGAACACACTTACTGGCTCATTTTGAATATGGGCTTCTACATAAGAATCCAAGTCTGCTGGAGATGATGGAGCACAGTCTGACCTGCATAGATCATATCCTGGGACAGCAGTTTACCTGGGGCTGTCATAACTCAGTAGAGGTATCTGGTCATCTGTTTTAGGTAGCTCTTCATTTAGGCAATTGCGTTTTATGTAGAATTTAAATGACTCAGCCCAGTTCATCAACATTTAGACAAATACAACTTTTTTCCTTTTCTTATTATCTAAGGCAAACACCTGACTTCTTCCTCAAGCACTTCTTCAGAGCTTCATGGATGTCTCTGTTTCTCAGGCTATAAATGATTGGGTTAAACATGGGTGTCAGGATGATGTAGAGCAGAGAGGACCCTTTGCACAAGAGTTGGGATGAGTTGGCTGAGGGCACAAGGTATGTGGCAATCAGTGTCCCATAAAACACCATGACCACAGTGAGGTGGGAAGAGCAGGTGGAGAAGGCCTTTTTCTGGCCTGTGCAAGATGGGATTCTTAGGATAGCAGAAAGGACGCAGGAGTAGGAGGCTACAATGAGGAGAAATGGGATCAGAGTTACTGCAGAAGAGGTGGCAAAGGCAATGGTCTCAGTCACTGAGGTATCCATGCAGGAGAGATGAACCAGAGGGGTGAAGTCACAAAAGAAGTGATCAATTTCATAGGGTCCACAGAAGGTTAGTCTACATAGCAAGACCATGGTGATTGCTGTAAGGAGGAAGCAGCAGAACCAAGAGCCAGCAGCTAGCCTGATGCAAAGGGGGCCAGTCATGAGGACACGGTAGCAAAGAGGCTGGCAGATGGCTAGGTAGCGATCATAGGACATCACAGCGAGCAAGAAGCACTCCGTGGCAGCCAGGGATCCGAAGAAGTAGAATTGTGCCAGCCAGCCAGCCACAGAGATAGTCTTCTATTCAGCTATGATAATCAGCAACATTTTGGGGATGATGTTAGAGGTATACCAGATCTCCAGACAGGACAAGTTCACCAGGAGGAAGTACATAGGGGTGTGGAGATGATGTCTGACTAAAACTAGAAGGACAATGAGGATGTTTCCAGAAACAGTTAAGATGTAGAAAACTAAAAGTATCATAAAGAGGAAAATATTTAACTGTCTGATGGAAGAGAATCCTTGAAGCACGAATTCCACTCTCATCGTTTGGTTTTCCCAGGACAGGATCACCATGCCTCAGCTTCACTAGAAACAGAACACCCAGTGATAAAACAAGAAAATGTAGAAAGTTCTAGCTTACACAAAGAACATGGACAGTGAATGGTTTTCAATCCCCACTCAGGTTTTTGGAAGGTTTCTTATTTGAGTGGAGAGAGATCATCTTTTCATTTCAAGGTCTAAAATGGGAAAGAAAAAAATTTGGACTAAGAACCTATGCCTTCAATCTCCCCTTTTCTCTTATCTTGTATCTTCACTTCCTCAGGAGCAATGTCAGTCTTTGAGGAAAATGGAAACAGAGGAATGCAGAGAAAAATGGAAGCAGGAATGCAAAGGGGAAGGAGGACAAAGAAAGAGAGGAAGAATCACCTACTATATGCCCTTCCTGCATGTACTGTGTTCATCTGGTGAGTTATGAAAAGGAAGGAAGAAGATCTGAAGGGAGGTAGGACTGAGAGGAGGATGAGGAGCACATTCCAGAGGATTCGAGAACTCTCACAGAGGACCTAAGAGAGTCACAGATCCAAGACAAAGAACCCCTCTCCTCCCACCTCAAGCATTGTTTGTCTTTAGTGAAATGGCCCTGTCCTATCAATCATGTATCCTTTTCTTTTCAGTTTCTTCCTGAGCTGGGAAGGAAGTTTTTTATTTCTGTTTCGGTTTCCGTGGCACTATCAAGAGAAAATCATGTGAATGTGAGGTTTGAGATTCTCTGATTCTTTTTGTTGTTGTTGTTTTTTCTGAGACAAAGTCTCACTCTGTCACCCAGGCTGGAGTGCAGTGGTACGATCTTGACTCACTGCAACCTCTGCCTCCCGGGTTTAAGCGATTCTCCTGCCTCAGCCTCCCAAGTAGCTGGGATTACAGGTGCACACCACCATGCCTGGCTAATTTTTGTATTTCTACAAGGGACAGGGTTTTACCTTGTTGGCCAGGCTGGTCTTGAACTCCTGACCTCAAGTGATCTGCCCGCCTCAGTCTCCCAAAGCTCTGGGATTACAGGTGTGAGCCACCGTGCCCAGCTGAGATTCTCTGGTTCTGAGGTCAGCGTGCATGCTGGTATAACCCAGGAATGCCTTATCTCACAGTTTTAAATAGATAAAATCAGATCATTGAAAATATTTTATCTAGGTCTGCAGTAAATGGAAAAGAAGATTCAGAACTAACTGGCCTAACACACTGTGTGCAACCAACCAATTGAGTGTAAGATAGCCTTGGGTTATTTTAAATGAGTTAAGGAAGCCCAAGTCTCATCTTCAGTACCATATTGGTTAAAGCCCACCACGCACCCAACCAAAACGCTCGGGGTGGATAGACAATCTCCCCCAACCCCCACAAAAAAACTGCTAAGGCCACAGGCAAGGTCTGAAGCTGAACCCACTTTAGTATCCTCAACTCCCTTGTGCTGGATCTGCACCTGCTTGAGGTAGTTTTAGAGGGACTAGTTGGCTGCAGGAAAGCAAGTGGAGTTGGGAAAGTCTACAACAGGCACAGAAAGCACTGTGTGGCTATAATAATGAGGTAGCTACCATGAGTAGCCAGAGAGTCCCAAACAAAGCAGGAGCTCTGTTTGTTTATGCATCAAACTTTGAGCAAGTTGTTTAACAGTTTGCCATAAACTATAAAACGGCATTTAGGACCAGAGAATGTCACATGTGCTAAGTAGGTACAAAAAGCATATAACTAAAAAGACTGGGAAATCACTGGTTATTCAGGGCTGCAGACATTACTTAAGTTTACCAAGGAATTGCTTTTACTTTGAAGGGAGCATTGGAAACAAAGCTCAGTCTCCTTTGCAGTATCCCGTAGTGTGTGTGTGTGTGTGTGTGTGTGTGTGTGTGTGTATGTGTGTGTGTGTGCAACTGCATGAATAATTAAGCTGTTCCTGCTATCTGTTCTCATACCAATAGCCTTTGGCAATACACTGATCGCATGTTTAAACTGATCCAATGTCCTGGGAACCATCTTGTGGAGCATCAGTTCTAGCTTTCCAGGTGGCTTATAGAAATAACCTGGAATCTGTGCTGCCTGGCAGTCCTGGCGCCTAGAGGATGCCCTGGTGCCCAGAGGATGCCCAGCAACTGGTGATTCAGACCCTGAACACATTGAGTGGAGTATGGGGAAGGTGCAAAGAGGAAACTTCTCTCCAGCCCCTGCAAAGCACAAATGATGGTCTGAGATCTCAAAGAGAGGGCTTCAGTTCTGACAGAACACAGCCAAACTCCTGGCTGGGGCTGCTGCTAATGATGGTGATGTTCTTTATCCCAGGCACTGTTCTAAGTGCTGAAAATATAGAACTAAATTTCATCATCACAACAACCCTATGTAGTGAGTACTCTTATTACAGATGGAGGCACACTTTACATGGAGGCACAGAGATGTGAAGTAACTTATCCATGATAATCCTCTAAAAAGTGGAAGAGATGAAATTTAGACTCACTCTAGATCTCTCGTACCTGACCGCTAACACTGCCTGTCATGGAGCCTGAGTACGTAGGCTCAGGTGCATCATCTCATAGAGGCAGGAAGATAAAAGTTTTCACAGGGCAGCCTTTCATCCTGTTTTAACTTCAGGGAAAGTGAGGCCTGCTTTGTTGCTTGGTGAGGGTGCAATCCCATAAAGAGTCACACTCTCTGACAACTTTCTATATCATCTCCTGAACTTGCCTTCACGCTGCTACTTTTATGTGCACAGGGCATTACCTCTTACCCTCTACCAGGCAGTTACATTTCTGCTGCAGGACTGCCTCACCACCTGGATGCAGGGCAGAGCCCCATGATGGAGAATGGAAAGCCAGGTGAAAGTAGGAGAGAATTAACTAGAAAGACAGTGAAGCCTGTGAGAGCATGGACTGTAAAACTAAATAGGCTGGCTTCAATTGCTGCTCAGCCACAAAGACATTTAGCAAAGGCAAGTTGGACAATCTTTAAGGGAAAAACAATTCTACCATCTCCAGGTCTGTGCAGGAAGAGGCCTTCAAGGGCAGCAGAGAAGCCAGTGATACTGACCTCCCACCCTAGGATGCAGCCACTATCTCCTCCCTTATCTCCTCAGCAGAAGAGAGCAAATTTTAAAAGGGTATTAATGAAAAAGCTAGAGATGTGAACTCTGCTAACATGCTCTTATGTTAACTCTGCTCACATAAGGCAGCTTGACTCTAGAGCCACAGCCCAGCAAATTGCACAATATATCTGTAAATGATGTTGGCACAGGGCTGAGCCCAGGGAATGTGCTCTGTAAGTGGCAGTGCTTTCTCCTCATCCTCTCCTCTCCAGCTCTTTCTCATCTACTCCCTCCTTTCCTTCCAAATATGCCCAGCACAGTTAGTATTGTCTATAGGTAAATGGAAGGAATCTGCTCCCCATCACTGGAGATGTTCAATGAGAAAAACATGTGAAGACAACTAAAGGAGACTAAATCAGTAGAGAATTATTTGGATCTGATGATTTTAAACATTCCTTTCAAACTTAAGATTTTTTTTCCTAATTGAGAAGCATTTCATTCCCCCAGGACACACACATAAAGCAAATTCAGGCAAAAGATAAGAGGCTTATCACAAAGCCAAGAAAAAACACAAGTACTCGGTGAATTATCCTGGGCTTTGTAACTTCCACTAACAACAACAAAAAGCAGAGGAGGATTCAGGGGCTGTCTGAATAGGATCTACCCTCTTAGCTGAATTAAGTGGTCAGTGAACTAACCAATCCATTTAGCCAGCATCTAGCTGATGATAAGGACAGTTAACTCATGCCAGGTGCTGGTCAGTTCAAGTGAACAATTGGGCAACCAGATAGGCAAATAATTTGATTTTGCCACCAAACCAACATGGAATAGTTTATTTAATATAGTAGGCAATTGTACACACGGACTCATCTAGCAAATTAAGGACTCAAAACAGGAAAAATTCAAGTGTACACCATCAGAATAGATGAGCTTTACCTGTCAGTGCCTTACAGGAACCCACTCCCAATTTGGGGAGCCAGGCCACAAAGACTATGGTGTGTCCACCTCCCCTGGATTTGTAGAACTGGGCTAGATCTCTGGAATCCAGCTTTTATCCAGAAATACGCCACGTGCTGCACTTGACAAAAACCATGTCAGAGCTGTCTCTCCCCATGAACGTAGGAGGACACTTGAGTTTGGGCCTCATTTCTCAACCTTCTTTTTTCTGTGTAAACCTGAGTCCCTCTGTGGGCAAAGCCATCATCTCCCCTGATACTGGTGCTCGTGGGCGTTTCCCAAATGACTCTGGCGGGAAATTGTTGTTTACCTTACAAATTCTATGAAACCAAGGTACCTTCACCTTAAAGAAAATGTCTTTTTTCCTCCTTGCTTTGCATTAAGCTTTTACTTTGATAATGACTCTTTTTACTTATATGACCTTTATAAAGAGATTTAATTGAAAATGAGTGATTATGCTGTGCTTTAGGGGAATGGATTAAAAGAATATTTTGAAGGAAGTATTCAATTTGTTTCTACCTCCTGAAAGAAAAATTACTGTGTATCTCCTTATTGTCACATGTTTGGTAGGGAACTGAAACAATTATCTGCAATAGTAAACATTTATCATCAAAGCCATCAATTAAGATTCTAAAGAACTTGTGTCCTCCTGGATTCCTGTCATTGATTAAAAATAGTGACTGCAGGGCCTGGCACAGTGGCTTACGCCTGTAATCCCAGCACTTTGGGAGGCCAAGGCAGGTGGATCACGAGGTCAGGAGTTCAAGACCAGCCTGACCAACATGGTGAAACCTCGTCTCTACTAAAAATACAAAAACAATTAGCCGGGCGCAGTGGCAGGTTCCTGTAATCCAAGCTACTCGGGAGGCTAAGGCAGGAGAATTGTTTGAACTCGGGCAGCAAAGGTTGCAGTGAGCCGAGATCATGCCACTGCACTCTGGCCTGGGTGACAGACTAAGACTCTATCTCAAAAAAAAAAAAAAAGGCCTACCACTGGTTCTTGGGGCGCAGAGAGGGGCCGCAGTCTCCGTGGCTGCATCGCGCTCCCTTGCAGTCCCCTCCATGTTCCCCAGCGCCACGACTTCCCTTCCTAAGGCCACCGCTTACCCCGGGGTCTATGAAAGTAATGGAAGGACCCCTCAACCCCGCTCATTAACAGAGCAGACGAGCAGACCATTTATTAGCTGCAGGCAAATACGAAGAGGCTATTTCTTGTCACAAAAAGGCTGCAGCGTATCTTTCTGAAGCCATGAAGCTGACACAGTCTAAGCAGGCTCATCTTTCACTGGAATTGCAAAGGGATAGCCATATGAAATAGCTCCTCCTCATCCAAGAGAGATGGAAAAGGGCCCAGCGTGAAGAAAGATCGAAAGCCCAGCAGAACACAGACAAGGATGTAGCTGCCCATCTTCAGGCATCTCACAAACCCTCTGCAGAGGATGCAGAGGGCCGGAGTCCCCTTTCTCAGAAGTACAGCCCTTCCACAGAGAAATGCCTGCCTGGGATTCAGGGGATCTTTGACAGGGATCCAGACACACTACTTTATTTACTTCAGCAAAAGAGTGAGCCAGCAGAGCCATGTATTGGAAGCAAAGCCCCCAAAGATGATAAAACAATTATAGAGGAGCAGGCAACCAAAATTGCAGATTTGAAGAGGCATGTGGAATTCCTTGTGGCTGAGAATGAAAGATTAAGGAAAGAAAATAAACAACTAAAGGCTGAAAAGGCCAGACTTCTAAAAGGTCCAATAGAAAAGGAGCATGTACAAGTTTTTGTTCAAACACCTGTTTTCAATTATCTGAAATTGCCGGATAATATAATAATTCTATGTTTAACATATTGAGAAACTGCTTATTTCTTTTTGACAGCAACTGTACCATTTTGCATTATCAGTATGAGGATTCCAACTTCTCCACATTCTCACCAACATTTATTTTCCTTTTTAAAATTATTATTATAGCCATCCTAGTGGGTGTAAAGTAGTATAAAACTGTGGTTTTGATTTGCAATCCCTGTGACTGGTGATATTGAATATATTTTCATGTGCTTATTGGCCTTTTATATATCTTCTTTGGAGAAATGTCTATTCAAGTCCTTTGCCCAGTTTTAAATTAGGTTGTCTTTTTGTTGTTGACTTGTAAGAGTTCTTTACATATTCTGATTACCAGACCTTATCAGATATATGGCTGCAAATATTTTCTCCTATTTTGTGAGTTGTCTTTTCACTTTCTTGATGATATGCCTTGATGCAGGAAAGTTTTAAATTTTCATTAATTTCAACTTATCATTTTCTCTTTTGTGTCTTAGGCTTTTGGTGTCAAATCTAAGAATCCATAGCAAAATCCAAGATCATGAAGATGTATCACTACGCTTTCTTCTTTGAAAGATTCTGAGTTATATTCTGTATATGATGTGAGCCTACATTCTTTTACATGTCAACATCAAGTTGTCCCAGCATAATTTATTGAAAAGATGATTTTTTTCCACATTGAATTGTCTTGGTATCTTTGTTACAAATGAATTGTCCGTGAACGTGAGAGTTTATAATTGCACTCTGAATTCTGTTCTATCAGCCTGTGTGTCTATCCTTATGCCAGTACCATACTACATTTCGTTTCTGTGGCTTTGAAATACATATTAATATCAGAAAATGCAAATTCTTCAACTTATTCTTTTTCAAAATTGTTTGACTAGAATCTATTGTAATTCTATATGAATGTTAAGATCAGATTTTCCATTTGTGCAAAAAATGACATTAAGATATTGATAACTATTTTTATGTATCTGTATATCTGTATATCTCTTTGGGGAGTATTGTCTTCTTAATATGAAGTCCTCTAATCCATGAACATGAATATCTTTTTCTTTATTTAGGTCTTTAATTCCTTTCAGCAATGTTTTTGTAGTTTTCAGTATACAAGTCTTGTCTTGGTTAAATTTATTCTTAACTTTTTTATGGTATTGTGAATGAAATTTTTTTAAACTTTCATTTTCAGATTATTCATTGTTAGCATGTGGAAATAAAACTGATATTTTGTATGTTTACCTGGTAATCTGCAACTTTGCTTAATTCATTTATCAACTCTAGTAGTTTTTTTGTGTGTAGATTCTTTGGGATTTTCTTTATATACGATTAGGTCATTTGCAAATGGAAATATATTTACCTTCTCCTTTGCAGTTTTGATACAGTGCCTTTTATTCTTTTTCTTATCTAATTTTCCTGCTTAGGATTTCCATAACAATGTTGAATGGAAGTGACAGAGATGGACATCCTTGTCTTGTTCCTGATCTTAGGGCAAACCTTTCAGACTTTAATCATCAAATATAGTGTTAACTCTGGGTTTTTTTAATATAAGGTTTTTATCATGTTGAGGAAGTTCTCCCCTATTTCTAGTTTGTTGAATATTTTTATTATTATAAGGTGCTGGATTTTCTCAAATTCTTTTTCAGCATCAATTGAGACGATCATATGATATTGTCCTTTATTCTGTTACTGTAGTGTATTATATTGATTGATTTTTTTATATGAAACCATACTTGCATTCTTGGGATAGATCCCATTTGGTCGTGGTGTGTAATCCTTTTAATATGTTGCTGAACAAACTCCTGGGCTCAAGCAATTCTCTGCTCCAGCTACCCAGGAGGTTTTTAGTATACATATCTTTCACCTCCTTGATTAAATTTATTCTTGACAATTTTGATTTTTTGTATATATTATAAATGGTATTGTTTTCTTCATTTCTTGTTCAGATAGTTTGTTGTTAGTGTATAGAAATGCTACTGATTTTTGTATGTTGCTTTTGTACCCTGCTACTTTATTGAATTTGTTTATTAGTTCTATTTTTTGCTGGAATCTAAATTTTTCTAAATATAAGGTCCTGTCATATGCAAACAGACAAGTTAACTTTTTCCTTTCCTATTTGGATGGCTTTTAATTCTTCCTCTTGCCTGATTACTCTCGCTAGGGCTTCTAGTACTGTGTTGAATATACACGCAATGGAATACTCTTCAGCCTTTAAAAAAGAAAATCCTGTCATTTGCAGCAACATGGAAGAAGCTGGAGGACATTATGTTCAGTGAAATAAGCAAGGCACAGAAAGACAAATACCACATGGATTCTAAAAAGGTTAAATTCATAGGAACAGAGAGTAGAATAGTGGTTACCAGTCTGGGAAATGGGGGTAATAGAGAGATGTTGGTCAAAGGATATAAAATTTTAGTTAGACAGGAGGAATAAATTCAGGAAATCTATTATACATCAAGGTGAATACCGTTAATAACAATGTATTGTATACTTGAAAATTACTAAAATAGTAGATTTTAAATGTTTTCACCACAAATATAATAAGTATGTGAGGTAATGCATATATTAATTAGATTGATTAGGCATTTCACAATATATACATATATCAAAACATCATGCTATACAAAACTAATATATATAATTTTTATTAAGTAAACATAATTAGTTTTGAAAAGAGTTTAATGTAATATTTTAACAGTTTAAATTACTGTAAAAATCAATGATGAATAAAATATTTAAAAGTTTAAATCATTTACCTGCCACTTATACGTGAGAACATGTGGTATTTGGCTTTCTGAATGCAAAGAAGGGAACAACAGATACTGGGGCCTACTTGAAAGTGAAGGGTGGGAGGAGGTAGAGGAACAACAACAAAAATAACAATTAGGTACTAGGCTTAGTACCTGGTTATGAAATAATCTCACAGCAAACCCCCATGACACAAGTTTACCTATATAATAAATCCACACATGTATCCCAAAATTTAAAGTAAAAGCTAAATAAATTTCCATAAAAAATTTGCAAAGTGCTTATATGACAAAGAACTAGTAATCGGAATATATAAAGAACGGTCAAAACTCACCAGAAAATAATCTAGTTAGAAAATGGCAAAAGACATAAAAAGACATTTCACTAAAGAGGATATACAGATGGCAAATGAGCACATCAAAATATGTTCAACATCATTAGCCATTATGGAACCACAAATTAAAACAGCAATAAAATATCACTACACACCTATCAGAATGGCTAAAATAAAAACAAAGACATCAAAATCTGGCAAGGATGCAGAGAAAATGGATCCCTCATATCTTTGTAGAAATGTAAAACAGCATAGCTGCCATGAAATACAGTTTGGCAGGTTCTTTCAAAACTTAACCTGCAATTACCATACAACCCAGCAATTGAACTATTAGGCATTTAATCCAGAGAAATAAAAACTTATGCTCACAAAAAATGTGTACAAATGTTTATAGCAGCTTTATAGTAATAGCCAAAAACTGGAAACAATCCATATATCCTTCAGTAAATGTTTTTAAGCAAACTGTGGCATATTCATACCATGGAGTATTAATCAGCAATAAAAAAGAGTAAACAATTGCTACATGCAGCAACCTGGACAAATCTCTATAGAATTATGCTAAATGGGGGGAAGAAAGCTGATTTCAAAGGGGTTACCTTCTCATGAGTCCATTTATACAACATTCTTTTTTTCTTGAGTGGAAACAAACCAAACTTTAATTTTTATAATCTTTTGAGTGACCGGATTACAAGGAGTTTTTACTTTCTGTTTCATACTTGAATTTTTTCTAATTCTGTTACAATAAACATACTACAAAGTAAGCACTAAAATAAATAAGTAAGCAACGTACTTCATTACTGAGGCCTCAATTCAAATGCTACTTCTTCCAAGCAGAATCTAATGTCTACTATCCTGAACATTTCTGTCATTACTAGTACCTTCTGCAAGCACTTATCACATTTCACCTTTTATGATAATTATCTATGTCTCCCATCCATTCTAGATGCTATGCTCTCTGACAGCAGGGAGTGAGCCCTATTTTTATGATACTGTAATTAGTATATTCAACATACATATTCAATAAATGTTTGTTGATTCGATAAGCCCTTACACAAACTGAAGTAAAGATAAAAGAGCAGTGAAAATGTAAATTACTTACCCCCCAGTTGACCATTATGGTTATAAGAGAAAGGATTCAGATTTCTTTCTAAAGATCATATCAGGCTGGTTTCTTAAAAAGCATCAAAAAGCTCAAGCTCAAGCTCTCCCTCTCCCTCTCCCTCTCCTTCTCCCTCTCCCTCTCCCTCTCCCCCCTCTCCCTCTCCCCACGGTCTCCCTCTCCCTCTATTTCCACGGTCTCCCACTGATGCCGAGCCGAAGCTGGACTGTACTGCTGCCATCTCGGCTCACTGCAGCCTCCCTGCCTGATTCTCCTGCCTCAGCCTGCCTGATTCTCCTGCCTCAGCCTGCCGAGTGCCTGCGATTGCAGGCGCGCACCACCACGCCTGACTGGTTTTCGTATTTTTTTGGTGGAGAAGGGGTTTCGCTGTGTTGGCCGGGCTGGTCTCCAGCTCCTAACTGCGAGTGATCTGCCAGCCTCAGCCTCCCGAGGTGCCGGGATTGCAGACAGAGTCTGGTTCTCTCAGTGCTCAATGGTGCCCAGGCTGGAGTGCAGTGGCGTGATCTCGGCTCGCTACAACCTCCACCTCCCAGCCGCCTGCCTTGGCCTCCCAAAGTGCCGAGATTGCAGCCTCTGCCCGGCCGCCACCCCGTCTGGGAAGTGAGGAGCGTCTCTGCCTGGCCGCCCATCGTCTGGGACGTGAGGAGGCCCTCTGCCTGGCTACCCAGTCTGGAAAGTGAGGAGCGTCTCTGCCCGGCCGCCATCCCATCTAGGAAGTGAGGAGCGCCTCTTCCCGGCCGCCATCCCATCTAGGAAGTGAGGAGCGTCTCTGCCCAGCCGCCCATCGTCTGAGATGTGGGGAGCACCTCCGCCCCGCCGCCCCGTCTGGGATGTGAGGAGCACCTCTACCCGGCTGCGACCCCGTCTGGGAGGTGAGGAGCGTCTCTGCCCAGCCGCCCCGTCTGAGAAGTGAGGAGACCCTCTGCCTGGCAACCACCCCATATGAGAAGTGAGGAGCACCTCCGCCCGGCAGCCACCCCGTCTGGGAAGTGAGGAGCATCTCTGCCCGGCAGCCACCCCATCCAGGAGGGAGGTGGGGGTCAGCCCCCGCCCGGCCAGCCGCCCCATCCGGGAGGGAGGTTGGGGGGTCAGCCCCCCGCCCGGCCAGCCGCCCTGTCCGGGAGGGAGGTGGGGGGGTCAGCCCCCCGCCCGGCCAGCCGCCCCGTCCGGGAGGGAGGTGGGGGGGTCAGCCCCCCGCCCGGCCAGCCGCCCTGTCCGGGAGGGAGGTGGCGGGGTCAGCCTCCCGCCCGGCCAGCCACCCCGTCTGGGAGGTGAGGGGCGCCTCTGCCCGGCCGCCCCTGCTGGGAAGTGAGGAGCCCCTCTGCCCAGCAAGCCGCCCCATCCGTGAAGGAGGTGGGGGGGTCAGCCCCCCGCCTGGCCAGCCGCCCCGTCCGGGAGGGAGGTTGGGGAGTCAGCCCCCCCGCCCGGCCAGTCGCCCTGTCCGGGAGGGAGGTGGGGGGGTCAGCCCCCCGCCCGGCCAGCCGCCCCGACCGGGAGGGAGGTGGGGGGGTCAGCCCCCCGCCCGGCCAGCCGCCCCGTCCGGGAGGTGAGGGGCGCCTCTGCCTGGCCACCCCTACTGGGAAGTGAGGAGCCCCTCTGCCCGGCCAGCCGCCCCGTCCGGGAAGGAGGTGGGGGGGTCAGCCCCCCGCCCGGCCAGCCGCCCCATCCGGGAGGGAGGTGGGGGGGTCAGCCCCCCGCCCGGCCAGCCGCCCCGTCCGGGAGGTGAGGGGCGCCTCTGCCCGGCCGCCCCTACTGGGAAGTGAGGAGCCCCTCTGCCCGGCCAGCAGCCCTGTCCGGGAGGGAGGTGGGGGGGTCAGCCCCCCGCCAGGCCAGCCGCCCCGACCGGGAGGGAGGTGGGGGGGTCAGCCCCCCGCCCGGCCAGCCGCCCCGTCCGGGAGGTGAGGGGCGCCTCTGCCCGGCCGCCCCTACTGGGAAGTGAGGAGCCCTTCTGCCCGGCCACCGCCACGTCTGGGAGGTGTACCCGGCAGCTCATTGGGAACGGGCCATGATGACAATGGCGGTTTTGTGGAATAGAAGGCGGGGAAAGGCAGGGAAGGGATTGAGAGATCGGATGGTTGCCATGTCTGTGTAGAGGGAGGTAGACACGGGAGACTTTTCATTTTGTTCTGTACTAGGAAAAATTCTTCTGCCTTGTGATCCTGTTGATCGGTGACCTTACCCCCAACCCTGTGCTCTCTGAAACATGTGCTGTGTCCACTCAGGGTTAAATGGATTAAGGGTGGTGCAAGATGTGCTTTGTTAAACAGATGCTTGAAGGCAGCATGCTCGTTAAGAGTCATCACCACTCCCTAATCTCAAGTACCCAGGGACACAAACACTGCGGAAGGCCGCAGGGTCCTCTGCGTAGGAAAACCAGAGACCTTTGTTCACTTGTTTATCTGCTGACCCTCCCTCCACTATTGTCCTATGACCCTGCCAAATCCCCCTCTGTGAGAAACACCCAAGAATGATCAATGAAAATAAATAAATAAATAAATAAATAAATAAAAAGGAAAAAAAAAAGAAAACGGCAAGAATTTTTCAGGCAGCTTACAAAAAAATAATTGTATAAAACAAGACAACTAAAATTGAAATTGGAAAAAAAAAAAACCTGGGTAAAAGGAGTAGAGAAATAGATGTTATCAGACATCTGAGATGAATTCATGGTTTGAAGTAAGTACTGGATTTAGCTGAGTTTCCTGGCAGCCAAGGTAAAAAGGACACTGGAATCTTTACACCTCCATTTTATAAAAGAAAGATAAAAGTTCATCCAAAAAGTCATTTTCCTGATTTTGAATTAGGTTATTTTGTAAGGGATGACCTCTATAATCTTTGCCACGGCAGAGATTATGTGCTTCTAAGCAAAGTTCTAAGAGAATATGAGCAAAGGAGTTCAATTCCAACTGGCGACGTGGGCTTTTTAGGGGAGGCTTCTGAGTGACCTCTCTTCCTGTGTCACAAGGAAAAACTCTTTCTGACTTTCCTTTCATTCCATAGTACTCTTGTTTAAGACACATTCTTGTTCCAGGGACTTCTCTGGGCCCTCTGGGGCAAAAAGTGTCCTAGTTTTGACAGGGGTCCTAGTTCTGAGTTTTCTAGAAATTTCAGCAGAGACTGCCACTGGCTTCTTGGAGAGTTTGACTCCTGGGAATCACACAGGCAGCCATTTTGTTCTAAGGCTGTATGGACTTCTTACTGGAAAGAATGCCTAACGGTGGAGCTTAAAAGACCAATGGAAGGGGACATGAAGGAACTTTCTGGGGTGATGAAAAATGTTCTCACTCTGGGTTGCTTGTATGGATTATAGATTTGTCAAAACTCATTGAACTGTACACTTAAGATCTGCGCAATTCACTCTATGTAGATTTTACCTTGCCAAAAAAAATTACTCAGCTCCCTAAAAAAAATAATAATAATAAATAAAATCAACAACACAGTGTTTTAAAAAAAAAAAGATCATATCAGTTACATAAAAATATAATAATATACTATTGCTGTTCTATATTTAATAGTTTTTCACCAAGATGTTTCATGTTCATTTGGTTGGTTAATATTAAAGCCATTATTAAATCACTTATCTTTTCTTCACAAATTCACTAACATGTTTGTCTCATTTAGAAAACCTCTGGTGTCCCCAAATCCTGATATTTGCAAACAACTCACTCCAATGCATCCATCTTGGCCCCCACTAGCATCTGAAGTCCGAAAACCCAAAGACTCCAGTAGGATTATAAAGGAAGATCATAAACCCCTGGTTAATAATGTCCTCACATACTAGGGATGAAGCCAACTTGATCGTGGTGGATAACCTTTTGGTGTGCTGCTGGATTTGGTTTGCCAGTATTTTATTGAGGATTTTTGCATCCATGTTAATCAGGGATATTGGTCTAAAATTCTCTTTTTTTGTTGTGTCTCTGCCAGGCTTTGGTATCAGGATGATACTGGCCTCATAAAATGAGTTAGGGAGGATTCCCTCTTTTTCTATTGATTCGAATAGTTTCAGAAGGAATGGTACCAGCTCTTCTTTGTACCTCTGGTTTTATTCGGCTGTGAATCCATCTGGTCCTGGACTTTTTTTGGTTGGTAGGCTATTAAATATTGCCTAAATTTCAGAGCCTATTACTGGTCTATTCAGGGATTCGACTTCTTCCTGGTTTAGTCTTGGGAGGGTGTATGTGCCCAGGAATTTATCAATTTCTTCTAGATTTTCTAGTTTATTTGCGTAGAGGTGTTTGTAGTATTTTCTGATGGTAGTTTGTATTTCTGTGGGATTGGTGGTGATCTCCCCTTTATCATTTTTTATTGCATCTATTTGATTCTTCTCTCTCTTCTTTTTTATTAGTCTTGCTAGCGGTCTATCAATTTTGTTGATCTTTTCAAAAAACCAGCTCCTGGATTCATTGATTTTTTGAAGAATTTTTTGTGTCTGTATCTCCTTCAGTTCTGCCCTGATCTTAGTTATTTCTTGCCTTCTGCTAGCTTTCAAATTTGTTTGCTCTTGCTTCTCTAGTTCTTTTAATTGTGATGTTAGGATGTCAATTTTAGATCTTTCCTGCTTTCTCTTGTGGGCATTTAGTGCTATAAATTTCCCTCTACACACTGCTTTAAACATGTCCCGGAGATTCTGGTATGTTGTGTCTTTGTTCTCATTGGTTTCAAAGAACATCTTTATTTCTGCCTTCATTTCGTTATGTACCCAGTAATCATTCAGGAGCAGGTTGTTCAGTTTCCATGTAGTTGAGTGATTTTGAACTTGACAAAAACAAGAAATGGGGAAAGGATTCCCTATTTAATAAATGGTGCTGGGAAAACTGGCTAGCTACATGTAGAAAGCTGAAACTGGATCCCTTCTTTTCACCTTATACAAAAATTAATTCAAGAGGGAATAAAGACTTAAATGTTAGACCTAAAACCATAAAAACCTTAGAAGAAAACCTAGGCAATACCATTCAATACATAGGCATGGGCAAGGACTTCATGACTAAAACACCAAAAGCAATGGCAACAAAAGACAAAATTGACAAATGGGATCTAATTAAACTAAAGAGCTTCTGCACAGCAAAATAAACTACCATCAGAGTGAACAGGCAACCTACAAAATGGGAGAAAATTTTTACAATCTACCCATCTGACAAAGGGCTAATATCCAGAATCTACAATGAACTTAAACAAATTTACAAGAAAAAATCAAACAACCCCATCAAAAAGTGGGTGAAGGATACAAACAGACACTTCTCAAAAGGAGACATTTATGCAGCCAACAGACACATGAAAAATGCTCATCATCACTGGCCATCAGAGAAATGCAGATAGAAACCACAATGAGATTCCATCTCATACCAGTTAGAATGGCGATCATTAAAAAGTCAGGAAACAACAGGTGCTGGAGAGGATGTGGAGAAATAGGAACGCTTTTACACTGTTGGTGGGATTGTAAACTAGTTCAACCATTGTGGAAGACAGTGTGGTGATTCCTCAAGGATCTAGAACTAGAAATACCATTTGACCCAGCCATTCCATTACTGGGTATATACCCAAAGGATTATAAATCGTGCTGCTATAAAGACACATGCACACGTATGTTTATTACGGCACTATTCACAATAGCAAAGACTTGGAACCAACCCAAATGTCCATCAGTGATAAACTGGATTAAGAAAATATGGTATATATACACCATGGAATACTATGCAGCCATAAAAAAGGATAAGTTCATGTCCTTTGCAGGGACATGGATGAAGCTAGAAACCATCATTCTGAGCAAACTATTGCAAGGACAGAAAACCAAACACCACATGTTCTCACTCATAGGTGGGAATTGAACAATGAGAACATTTGGACACAGGAAGGGGAACATCACACACCGGGGCCTGTCGTGGGGTGGGGTGAGGGGGGAGGGATAGCATTAGGAGAAATACCTAATGTAAACGACAAGCTAATGGGTTCAGCACACCAACATGGCACATGTGTACATATGTAACAAACCTGCACGTTGTGCACATGTACCCTAGAACTTAAAGTACAATAATAAAAAAAGTCCTCACAAATTTCCTAAGCACTATTAAACATATGGATAAATGTCATTCTAGGTTGACAGAAATAGCTGGCATTTCCATCATTTTTTATCAAAGAAATGAAGTGGTATGCTCAAGTATGTTCGTAACCCAAACTGCCAAATGGTCTATTCCAAGCAGATGCCCTGCAAAACTAGCTTAAAAGGAGGCAAAATTCATATAGACTCAGTTGCATTAGATTTAAAACACATCAAACATATAAAGTCCTTATAAAGTGTTAATCTCTTACAGTGATTTGGCATGACACTAAGCCATTTTTCACATAATTAACAGGTAGAAACCAGTTTTCTCATAGATAACAATAAATTTCAGAGAAAATATGAAGTCTTCTAATTATATAACATTCTTTAAATGGCAGAGTTATAGACTAGAGAACGAATTAGTTGTTGCCAGGGGTTAAGGCCAAAGAAAAGGGTTGAGAGTTGCAGGGAAGAGAGTGTAGCTATAAAAAGGGCAGCATGAGGAATTCTTGCCTTGATAAAAAATAATTTTTATCTTGACTGTATCAAAGCCAATATTTTAGTTGTGATATTGCACTATAGTTTTACAAAATGTTACCATTGGAGGGAACTATATAAAGTGTACAGGGAATCTCTCTGTGTAATTTTTTACAACTGCATGTGAATCTACAATGATCTCAAAATTAAAATTTAATTGAAAAAACGTATCTAAGTTACTGAAAGAGTGCCTTAAATCATCCCACTGTCAGTGTGGAATTTTCTATTTCCTCTAATTCTCTCATTTTTGTCTTTGTTTTTGTTTTGTTTTATTCAGATTTAGGCTATACTATTCCATTCACATAAATTTACAAATTTCCTAACTCTCTGATGAATTTTGTTATTATGATATAACTCTCTTTTTCTCTAGTAATATTTATTTCTATTTTTCTTATACATTCACGTGTTGTTTAACACTGAGGACATATTCTGAAAAATGCACCATTATACAATTTTGTCATTGTGTAAACATCAGCGTATGTATACAAACCTAGATCGTATAGCCTACTATGTACCTAGGAAATATGGTATATAGCCTATTGTTGTAGGCTACAAACCTGTACAGCCTGTTACTATACTGAATACTGTAGGCAACTGTAACACAAAGGTAAGTATTTGTGCACCTAAATGTATCTAAGCACATGTTAATTAGACTGATTAACCATTTTACAATATATACCTATATCAAAACATGCTAGATATCATAAGTACATATGATTTTTATTAAGCAAAAAGAATTTAAAAATTTTTAAGATAATTTAATGTAATATTTTAAGAGTTAAAGGCACAGTAAAAATCAATGATAAATACAATAGTAAAATTTTAAAATAAAAAATTTGCAAAGTGTGTGTTTTGCAAATACCTTGAAATACTTTGCAAATACTCTGAAAAATATTTTGTGTTCAAAGTACAAAAGTATTTTACACTTTGGAAATGTATAGTAAAAATATGGCATTATTATCTTGTGGGGTCACCATCACATATGTGGTTTGTTGTTGACTAAAACATTATGTGTCACATGATTTTATTAATATGGCTGTAGCTCCTTGATTTGGTTAGTGTTCAAAGGTTACATAGTTTTTCATCCTTTAACTTTTGATCTTTTAAAATTTTTAAAATTTTATTTATGACTTTAAAACAACATATAGTTCTGTTTTGTTCTTCTATCAAGCCTGAAAATATCTCAAATTGGAAAATTTAATTTATTTTCATTTAATATATATGTTTAGGATGTAATTTTTATTTTTCCCATCTATTCCATGTTTTTACTCCTGATTTTGTTTTTTCTTCTGATTTTGTTTTTGCTTAGATTCATTTTTAAGTTTTATCTAGATACAATTTACATACCATATGTTTATTCATATAAAGTGTACAATTCAATGGCTTTTAGTACATTCACAGAGTTGTGTATATGTTGCCACAGTCATTTGTAGAACATTTTTATTACCCCAAAAATAAACCCCACACATTGTAGCCATTACTTCATCCTCTATACCTGACTCCCTCCAAGCCCTAGGCAATCATTAATCTATTTTCTGTGTCTATAGATTTGCCTGTTCTGGACATTTGAAATTAATGGAATGACACAATATCTGGTGACTGACTTTTTTACTTAGCATAATGTTTTAAAGGTTTATCTGTGTTGAATCAACTTTGAATACTTCCTTTTTTAATGGATGAATAATATTCCACTGTATAGACATACCATATTTTATTTATCCACTCAGGGGGAATTTGGGTTGTTTCACTTTTTGGCTATTATGAATAAGGCTGCTATGAATATTTGTGTATTTTTTTGGTGTGGACATATATGCTTTCAATCTTCTTGGGTATATACCTAACAGAGGAATTGCTGGATCCTATAGTAACTCTATGTTTACCTGTGTGTGGAACTGTAAGACTGTTTTCCAAAGCAGCTGAACCAAATGCATTCCTTTCAGCAGTGTTTGAGGGCTCTCATTTCTGTACATCTTTGCAAACACTTATTACCTCTATTTTAAAATATAGCCATTCTAGTGGGTATGAGGTGACGTTTCATTTTTTAAATGATTCTATTTCTGTCATATATTAGCTGTGACATTTTTTATTCTTTTAGAGGCAAACCTAGTCATATGGTTTGGATGTTTTGTCCCTTCCAAATCCCATGATGAAATGTGACCTCTAATGTTGGAGGTGGGCCTAGTGGGAGGTGTTTGGATCATGGAGGCAGATTCCACATGAATGGCTTAATGCTGTCCTTGCAGTAATGAGTGAGTTCCCACTCTATTTGTTCATGTGAGAGTTGGTTGATAAACGAGTCTGGCATCTCTCTTGTTCTCTCTCTCTTGCTCCCTCTCTCTCCATGTGATATGCCAGCTCTCCCTTCACTGTCCACCATGATTGTAAGCTTCCTGAGGCCTCCCCATAAGCTGAGCAGATGCTGGCGCCATGCTTGTACAGCCTGCAGAACAGTGAGCCAAATAAATCTATTTTCTTTATAAATTACCCAGTCCCAGGTATTTCTTTATAGCAATGCAAAAGGGACTAACGCACCTAGAAATTACAACGTTCTTGAATTATCCATTTCTAACATGAATCATTTCCTTTACCATCCTCTTCAGACAATTAAAGGGACGCAGAACTACTTTTTTCCTCTGTTTTTAAGTTTCTATTTCCTATTTAAAATATATTTTCTTTCCCATTTTCTCTATCCTTTCTGAAATGCCAGTGAAACATTCAATATACCTCTCCATTATATGCATGTCTTTTACCTTCTCCTATATTTTCCAATTTTTGACTCTGTGCTTGTGGCATAATAAGAAACATATTTAGTCTTTGTCCCCAGTTCCTGGCACAGTGCTTTTAAAACCCTTGGGATTTCCTGAGTGTTAGGAGTGTTGTTTGTTATTCAGAACAAGCCCCTATCTATCATACCTGAGTTTATACTATTGAGGTGACTTAGGGTAGTACCCCTAGATAGCCTCAAGATGGCACTGGTCACCAGAAAGGTCAAGTGACTTGAGGGTTGGAATTTTCAGCCTCACCTATCAACCTCTAGGGAGGGAAAGGGAGTGGGGTAACTGAAGATTGAGCTCTACTAAAGGCTTTTGAACGATGAGATTTGGTTAGTGAACACATCGAAGTGCTGGGATAATGGCCTACCCAGAAAGATCATGGACGCTCCATACACCCCTCTCCCTATACCTTGCCCTATGTATCCATTTGGTGTTCTTGCGTTGTATCTTTTATAGTAAACTGGTAAACATAAGTAAAATACCTTTTTGAGTCCTGTGAGCTGTTCCAGCAGATTATCAAACACAGGGGCAGACAGCGGGGAACAGATCATGGGAATCCTAAATTTATAGCCAGTTATTTAGAAGTATGGGTGTCCTGGAATTTGCAATTAGCATCTGAACTGAGAAACAGTTTTGTGAGACTGAGTACTTAAGCTGTGGGGTCTGCACTAACTCTGGGTAGTGTCAGAATTGAACTGAGTTGTTGAACACCAGCCAGCTGGTGTCTAAAGAATCAGAGAATGGGTTGTTGGTTTTGGGAAATATTCCAGTGCTTGGCCCAAGTTTCAATGTTCTTATTCCCCGTTTAGTTCTATTGTTAAACCATTCCTTTTAAAATTTAAATTTTGATTACTGTACTTTTAATCTACAGTTTTCTTATTTTTCAATTCTTCTGTGTAACATATCATGGTTTTTACTACACTGCCAAATTTTCAATCTTAGCTTTTATTTCCTTGAACATAAGTGTGATCTTTTTAGACTATGTCCATTAATTTCAGTATCTGGAGTCTCTGCATATGTTTCGACTACCAATAATGCTCTTTATCCCCAAAGATAACCACTATCTAGGATGTTATAGCAAACAACTAATTACCTTTCTCTATATATAGTTTTATCATAAAAGCATCCCTGAACACTATAGTTTATTTTTACAAATGTTTTGTCAATTTATGCACACACAAAACTTTTGGGATTTTCACTGAGATTGCATCAAAATCTGTTGATCAGTTTGAAAAGAATGTACATTTTTTATAATACCCAGATTTTCAATCCATAAACATAAATGAATACTTTTATTTATTTAGAACTTTTTCATATTCTCTCAATTGTGTGCTTAAGTTTTTAATGTAAAGTTTCTGGTCCATAATTCTTTACTAACTCGTTAGCTCTTTGGCACATCTAATCTTATTTTTTACAACTTTTTTAGTTGCTAGTAGTGGGAGGGTTTGGTTTATCTGAATCACCTAGCTCACCATTATTTGCATCAAAGGTCTCTATTTTTAAGTTTAGCTCTCCTCTTTCTTTCCTTTATTCTATTCTATTTGCTTTTTTTCATTTTTATCCCAATCTTTTTTATTTGAACACCTAGCTCATTAACTCACACCTCATTCTATGACATGAACATTGAGAACTATGCAATTTTTTCTGTAAATACAAGGTTAGCTGCAGTCCACAGTTTTGAAATGTATTTTCGTTATTGTCTAGTTCTGCTTTTGTAATTTCCATTTTGTTATTTTTCTTTGACATTTACATTTCTCAGATGTAGGGTTTACATTTTGGATTCATGTTTTATTTGTTTGGAATTATCATTTTGTTATTGATTTCTGGTCTAATTAACTTTTACTCAGAGATTGTACTCTCTTCATCATTCATTCTTCAAAATTTGTTGAGCATTGTTTCATGGCTTAGCATATATGGCCAATTTTCAAAAAGTTCTATGTATACTTGTTAAGAATATATACTCTGCACTTTTGGATAAGGTTAACATTTGTAGCTATAGATATAAATATAAATATAGCTATAAATATATTCATAAGATCAAGCTCACTAATTTGGATGTCTGATTAATCTTTTTGCTAATTTTTGTTGTATATGAATGAGTAATTACTAAAGAATTATGTTTACTGTATTTGTTGTGTCAGTTTCTTCCTGTAATTCTAATAATTTTTGCTTTATGTAATTTTGAGTCTACATTTTAAAAATACTTCAATCGATATACATGCCTTTTGAATTTAACACATTGCATAGTCAATTAAGTAAAGCATTTTCACTTTATACAGGTATTCTCTTTATCCCTAATCATGGGTTTTGCTTTAAAGTTTATTTGTCTGGTATTAACATGGCTAAACTAGTTTGCTTCTGATTAGTATTTTCTTAGAATTTTTTCACCACTTTATTTGTAACCTTATTGTATCTTGGGAATTTAAGCATATGTCTGTAAATAGTATGTATCTGGCTTTTTAAAAAAGCAACAGTCTCCATCTTTTAGTTGTAAAGTTTATTTTATCTATGTTTACTATAATTATTAATATGCACAGATGATTCTTTAAATAATAACTTATTGAGGTGAAATTAACGCAACATAAAATTAACCATTTTCATCATGCCAAAGTAAGGTCCCTTACTCATTATTGTGAGTTGAACTGTGTCACCCAAAAAGACATGTTTAAATCCCAGCCCCTACTTGTGATACCTGTGAATGTGGCCTTATTTAGAAATAGCGTCTTTGCAGATGTAACAAAGTTAAGATGAGGTTGTAGGGTTTCCTACTATAATATGACTGGTGTCCTTATAAGAAGAGGAAAATGCTGTGTGAAGGGAAAGACCTTCACACAGGGAGAGCGCCATGTGACAACAGCAGCAAAGACTGAAGTGAAGCAGCTGCAAGCCAAGGAGTTCCAAGGATTGCTGATCACCACGAGAAGCTAGGAAGAAGCAATAAAAGATTCTACCCAGAGTTTCAGAGGGATCATGGGCCTTATGATTGCTTGACCTCCTTTTTAATGAAATGTATTATAAATAGGCAATTAATTGTTATATATATTTATGGGTACAAAGTGATGTTATGATTTATGAATACAATATAGAATAATTCAATCAAATTAACGTATCCATCACCTCATATACTTATTATTTTTGTAGTGAAAATGCTTGAAATTTACTCAGCAGTGTTGAAAAGTACAATATGCTGTTATTAACTATATTCACCACATTGTGTGATAGTTCTCAAAAATTTTATTTCTCCTGTCTACTTGAAATTTTGTACCCTTTGATCATCATCTTTCCATTCCCCTTACCTCCCATCCTTTGTAGTCACCATCCTACTCTCTACTTCCATTTTGATTGTTTCAGATTTCACATATAAGTGAGAACATGAAATATCTGTCTTTCTGTGCCTGGCTTATTTCACTTAGTATAATATTCTCCAATTCAATCCATGCTGTCACAAATGACAGAATTTCCTTTTATAAAAAAGCTGAATAGTATCCATTGTTAATATCTATTGTATATTTATATACCACATTTTTCTTTATTCACTCATTGATTGACATTTAAGTCGATTCAGTAACTTGGCTATTGTGAATAGTGGTTCACTGAACATGGGAATGCAGACATTTCTTTGACAAATTAATTTTATATAAGCAATGTACACTAACTGATTGCACCCCTGGAGCTCCTGAAAAATTAATTTTAAATATTTTGGCCAAATATCTAGAAGTAGGATTGCTGGATCATGTAGTAATTCTGTTTTTTTTTTTTTAGGAACCTCCACACAGGTTTCCATAATGGTTGTACTAATTTACATTCCCACCAATGTACAAGGGCTCTCTTTTCTCCACATCCTTGCCAACACTTGTTACCTTTTGTCTTTTTGATAATAGCTGTTTTGTCTGACAGGTGTGAAATGATATCTCATTGTGGTTTTAATTTGCATTTCCCTAATGCAAATGAATTAGCAATGTTGAACATTTTAAATACATCTGTTGCCCATTTGTATGTTTTCTCTTGAGAAATGTCTATTCAAGTCCCTTGCCCATTTGTAAATTGAGTTATTTGTTTTGTTGCTTTGAATTGTTTCAGTTCCTTGTATATTTTGAATATTAACCCCTTATTGAATGTATGGCTTATACTATTTTCACCCAATCGATAAATTGCCTCTTCACGTTGTTGTTTTCTGTGCTGTGCAGAAGCTTTTTAGTTTGATACAATACCATTTTTGCATTTTTCCTTTTGCTGTCTGTGCTTTGGGTAAATTGAAAAAAAAAATTGCCCAGGCCAATGTTGTTTAGTTTTTCCCCTTTGTTTTCTTCTTGTAGTTTTAGGGTTTCTGGTCTTACATTTAAGTCTTCAGTCCATTTTGAGTTGATTTTTTTATATGCTGTGAGATGAACAGCTATGGTTAGAATGTTTAGACTACTTTCCTACTCAGGTGGTCTTTGCTTTCTCTCTTTGACAGAATGTATCTGTTTTCTAGTCCATTTTTCCATTGAGTATATAGGACATATAGGATTGGCTTTAGGCACAGGCCTATGTTCAAACTCTGTGTCACATTTGGGTCCCAAACTGTATTTCCTGGCTTCATGTAGTCATCAAAAAACAAGTCTCTTGTTTACTGAGATTGATTAATGTGCCAATAGTAGCTGTGACTTTAGCATCTACTCAATACTCTATTTTTGCCTGCTCTGTTTTTTATTTTTCTCTCTCTTTGAAGTGAGCCATGCACCTGAAAGATGTTATGCTTTTCTGAATCTAGAATGTAGGCATTTCTAGGAATTTTTAGGTGGAAAATATTCTATATTATCTACTCCACTACATTATCCCTTCTTTAGTGTGTTATTATAAGTAGATATTTGAGTTAGATTTTTCTGATAATTACAATCAAATGCATCCTAACTTAATCACCATGTCCTATCGTGATACTATCTTTCTTTGTAAGTGTTTCATCTCAGCTGCTTTAAAATTAACGACTCCACTAATTAGTGAACTCTAGAGAGGATAGTGACGCCAGACAAGTTTGTTTCTCCTATACCTAACTTCCCAGGAATAACTGATGTAGAGATAACCTAAGTTACCACCTCCCTTTCCACATAAACAAAAGTCTTATTCCTCGGGGAAGAGCCAAGATGGTCTACTAGATGCAGCCAGGAGGAGGAGCTTCTTCCACAGAGACAGACCAGACCATCGAGGAGACCAGCACACTCAGAAGAGATCGTTGGAAATAAGGCATTGAGAGTGGATACAGGGAGGACTCAGACTCTGAGGCTGAAAGCGGAGGAAGCTGGGAACCCTGCACAGGGTTGCTGACCACCAGCACTCGTTTTTAGCCCCAAGCCGCACTTAGGGAAGGGGTGAATGAAATAGGCATGGAGTGACCTACTTTCACCATGGACCTCAGTGATTCCAGCTGCAGGAGACCCCATGACCCTCATGGATATTTGGGTTGGCAAAGAAAACTTCCTGGGAAGTTGGAAGAGACAGAACTTCAGTCTGAGTGGAGCCCAAGCATTTGGCATGGGAAGGGCTGTAGTGTAGCATGGCCATGGACGCCCATTCCCCAAGGCTCGCCATGCTCTTGTAGGTGGATTTAGCCTTTGTTAGCAGCCAGACCTGAAGACAGCAGGGCTGTCCTGACCACAGGCTGGGGCCAGTCTGACATAAATGCCCCAGTCTGCCAGGCTTTCCCATCATCCTGGCATGACAGGACACACTTAAAGTGCAGCCTCAGCTGCCCTGCTGAAATGCTTACCAGCGGTCACCACCATAGCTCTTTCACCAGCAGCCCCTGCCTTTCTGTCCCAGAGAATTTGCTGCCATACATCCACCTGCAGCCTTCCTCCATGGGCGTACCTGCCTGCATTACTGCCCCCACCCGCCTTGCTGCCTTGCCAGAGGATATGTACCAGGACCCACTGCTACCCCACCAGTGTGCACTCACCTGCAGCACCCCCACTGCCCTGTTGATACATACCTGCTGGCATCCCCCACACCACCCCAGTAGGGCACACTTACTTGCACCCCCCACCCCACCACAGCACAGTATCCTGTGGCCCTCCAGTCCCCCTGCTGCAGCACTTTTGCCAACAGCACCCATCAGAGTGTTGTTCCCAGTAGTCTGTGAACACCATGCCCCCTCCAGTGCAGCAGGTGCTGGACCTTGAGTGGACAGAGAATGAAGTTGTGGGCTGGATTCCAGCTCTCCAGTGTTAGAATATATAGCCCAGGAGTGCTGAGCTGAGCTGTGGCCCCCTGAAAGAATCCAGAAATGAGGCCAATTGATGGTATTCAACATGTACAACAATCAAACCCTCAAAGACATTAAAAAAAAAAAAGCAAAAAGCCCCATCCAAAGGACAGTAACTTTAAAGATTGAAGGAACTTCAAACCACACAGATGAGAAAGAACCAGCACAAGAACTCTGGCAATTCTAACACCCAGAGTGTCTATTTATCTCCAAATGCCCATGCTAGCTCCTGAGCAATGCTTCTTAACCAGATTGAAGTGGCTGACATAATAGATATAGAATTCAGAATCTAGAGGACAAGGCAGTTCAACAAGATATAGGAAGAGGCTTAAACCAATATAAGGACAGCAGTAAACAACCAAAGAGTTGAAATGTGACAAAGCCATTTCAAGAAAAAACCAAATAGAACTTCTGGAAGTGAAAAATTAACTATAGGAATTTCATAATGTAATTTGAAGCATTAATAACAGAATAGAGCAAGCTGAGGAAAGAATCTCAGAGCTTGAAGACTGCTCCTTCAAATTAAGACAGGCAGACAAATATAAATAAAAAATAATTTAAAAAAATGAGCAAAACCTCTGAGAAATATGGGATTATGTCAAGAGATCAAACAGATGTCTCATTGGCATTCCTGAAAGAGATGGAGAGACAGCAATTAACTTGGAAAACATATTTGAGGTTATTGTCCATGAAAATTTCCCCAACCTTGCTAGAGAGGCCAACATGTAAATTTAGAAAATTCAGAGGACTCCTGCAAGATACTCTACAAGGTGACCATCCCCAAGACACATAGTAATCACATTCCCAAAGGTCAATGTGAAAGAAAAAACCGTAAAGGAAGCTAAAGAGAAGGAGAAAGTCGTTTACAAAGGGAACCCCATCGGGCTAACAGTGAAACTTTCAGCAGAAACCTTACAAGCCAGAAGAGATTGGGGGCCTATATTCAGCATCCTGAAAGAAAAGAAATTTCAACCAAGAATTTGATATTCAGCCAAACTAAGCTTCATATGCAAAGGAGAAATAAAATCCTTTTCAGGCAAGGAAATGCTAAAAGAATTCATTACCACCAGACCTACTTTACAAGAGGTCCTTAAGGGAGTGGTAAACTTGCCTGATCCATACCTGCTCCCACAAAGCACATCATGCTTTTGTACATAGCCCACTAAGTACATAGCCCACCGACACTATAAAGCAACTGTATAATCAGGTATACATAACAACCAGCTAACAACATGGTGATAGGATCAGATCCTCACAAATCAATACTGATCTTTAATGTAAATGGACTAAACACCCCCACTGAAAAGGCATAGAGCAGTAAGTTTGATAAAGAAGCAAGACCTAACTTTATGCTGTCTTCAAGAGATGCATCTCATATGCAATGACACTCATAGGCTCAAAATGAAAGGATGGAGAAAGATCTATCAAGGAAACAGAAAACAAAAAAGAGCAGGAGTTCCTATGCTTATATCAGACAAAAGAGACTTTACACAAACTATGATCAGTAATGACAAAGAAGGACATCTTATAATGATAAAGCGTTTAATTAAACAATAAGACTTAACTCTTCTAAATATATATGTACCCAACATTGGAGCACATAGATTCATAAAACAAGTTCTTAGAGACCTGTGAAGAGATTTAGATAACCACACAATAATAGTGGGAGACATCAACACTCCACTGACAGTGTTAGACAGATCATTGAGGCAGAAAAGTAACAGTAATATCCAGAACCTAAACTCAACATTTGACCAAATGAACATAGAGAAGTTTACAGAATACCCCACTCAACAACAACAGAATACCCATTCTTTTCATCTGCATGCAGCACATACTCTATGATCAACTACACACTTGGCCTTAAAGCAATTCTGAAAAAAATTTAAAAAAGCAAAATCATACTAATCACACTCTTGAATCACAGCACAATCAAATAGAAATCAATATCAAGATGATCTCTCAAAACCAGACAATTACATGGAAATTAAACAACCTGTTCCTGAATGACTTTTGAGTAAAGATAGAAATTAAGGCAAAAACACCAAAAGCAATGGCAACAAAAGACAAAATTGACAAATGGGATCTAATTAAAGAGCTTCTGTATAGCAAAAGAAACTACCATCAGAATGAACAGGCAACCTACAAAATGGGAGAAAATTTTTGCAACCTACTCATCTGACAAAGGGCTAATATCCAGAATCTACAATGAACTCAAACAAATTTACAAGAAAAAAACAAACAACCCCATCAAAAAGTGGGCAAAGGACAGGAACAGACACTTCTCAAAAGAAGACATTTATGCAGCCAAAAAACACATGAAAAAGTGCTCATCATCACTGGCCATCAGAGAAATGCAAATCAAAACCACAATGAGATATCATCTCACACCAGTTAGAATGGCGATCATTAAAAAGTCAGGAAAGAACAGGTGCTGGAGAGGATGTGGAGAAATAGGAACGCTTTTACACTGTTGGTGGGATTGTAAACTAGTTCAACCATTGTGGAAGTCAGTGTGGCGATTCCTCAGGGATCTAGAACTAGAAATACCATTTGACCCAGCCATCCCATTACTGGGTATATACCCAAAGGACTATAAATCATGCTGCTATAAAGACACATGCACACGTATGTTTATTGCGGCACTATTCACAATAGCAAAGACTTGGAACCAACCCAAATGTCCAACAATGATAGACTGGATTAAGAAAATGTGGCACATATACACCATGGAATACTATGCAGCCATAAAAAATGATGAGTTCATGTCCTTTGTAGGGACATGGATGAAATTGGAAATCATCATTCTCAGTAAACTATCGCAAGAACAAAAAACCAAACACCGCATATTCTCACTCATAGGTGGGAATTGAACAATGAGATCACATGGACACAGGAAGGGGAACATCACACTCTGGGGACTGTTGTGGGGTGGGGGGAGGGGGGAGGGATAGCATTGGGAGATATACCTAATGCTAGATGACGAGTTAGTGGGTGCAGTGCACCAGCATGTCACATGTATACATATGTAACTAACCTGCACAATGTGCACATGTACCCTAAAACTTAAAGTATAATAATAAAAAAAAAGCAGATCAAGAAAAAAAAAAGAAATTAAGGCAAAAACAAAAAAAATTTGAAATGAGTAAAAACGAAGATATAACAGAATCTCCGGGACACAGCTAAAGCAGTGTTAATAGGAACATTAAACACCTACATCAAGAAATTAGAAAGATCTCAAATTAACAACATAATATCACATCTAGAGGAACTGGGGGAAAAAGTGCAAACCAATCCTCAGACCAGCAGAAGAAAATAAATAACCAAAATCAGAGCTGAACTGAACAAAACTGAGCATGTAAAAGATGAACAAAAACAAAATTCAGTTCATCAAAAGATGAACAAAATTGATAAATCACTAGCTAGATTAACAAAGAAAAAAGAGAAAAAGAGAGAAGATCCCAATAAACACAATCAGAAATGACAAAGGTGACATAAGCCTCAGCCCCACAGAAATACAAAAAATCCTCAGAGACTATTATGAACACCTCTATGTATACAAACTAGAAATCCCGGAAGAAATGGATGAATTCCTGGAAACATACAACCTCCCAAGATTGAACCAGAAAAAAATTGAAATCCTGAACAGACCAATTAATGAGTTCCAAAATTGAACAGTAATGTAAAAAGAAAAAAAAAACCCTATCAACCAGAAAAAGCCCTAGAACAGATGGATTCACAGCAAAATTCTACCAGATGTACAAAGAAGAGTTGGCACCAATCTTACTAAAATTGGTCTGAAAAAATCAAGGAGGAGAGACTCCTTCCTAATTCATTCTGATACCACAACCTGGCAAAGACACATTGAAAAAAAGAAAGCCTCAGACCAATATCCTCAAATATCCTCAAAGCTTCAGACCAATATACACAAAAATCCTCAACAAAATACTAGCAAACCAAATCCAGCAGCACATCAAATAGCTAATTCGCCATGATCAAGTAGGCTTTATTCTTGAGATGCAAAGTTGGTTCAACATATGCAAATCAAGAAATGTGATTCATCACATAAAGAGAACTAAAAATAAAAATCCACATGATTACCTCAATAGATGCAGAAAGGTTTTGGATAAAATTCACCATTGCTTCATGTTGAAAACTCTCAACAAACTAGGCATTGAAGGAACATATCTGAAAATAATAAGAGCCTTCTATGGCAGATGCACAATGAACATCATACTGAATGGGCAAAAGCTGGAAGCATTCCCCTGGAGAACTGCAACAAGACAAGGATACCCACTCTCACCACTCCTATTCAAATAGTACTGAAAGACTGGACATGGTGGCTCATGCCTGTAATCCCAGCACTTTGGGAGGCTGAGGTGGGCAGATCACCTGGGGTCAGGAGTTCAAGACCAGCCTGGCCAATATGGTGAAACCTCATCTCTACTAAAAATACAGAAATTAGCTAGGTGTGGTGGCAGGTACCTATAATCCCAGCTACTCGGGAGGCTGAGGCAGGAGAATTGCTTGAACCCAGGAGGCAGAGGTTACAGTAAGCCGAGATTGCCATTGCACTCCATCCTGGGGGACAAGAGTGAGACTTCGTCTCAAAAAAAAAAAATAGTACTGAAAGTCCTAGCCAAAGCAATTAGGCAAGAGAAATGAATAAAAGGCATTCAAATAGGAAGGGAGAAAGTCAAATTACCTTGCTTTCCAGATGGTTTGATTCTACACCTAGAAAATTCCATAGTCTTTGCCAAAGGCTCCAAGTACTGATAAACAACTTCAGTAAAGTTTCAGGATACAAAATCAATGTAAAAAATCGTCAGCATTTCTATACACCAACAATATCCACACTGAAAGCCAAATTAAGAACACAATCTCATTCACACTAGCCACAAAAAGAATAAAATATCTAGGAATACAGCCAACCAGGGAAGTGAAAGATCTCTACAACAGAATGACAAAACACTGCTGAATATAATCAGAGATGAAACAAACAAATGGAAAAACATTTCATGGTCATGGATTAGAAGAATCAATATTATTAAAATGGCTGTACTACATAAAGTAATTTACAATGTTATTCATATCAAATTACCAATATCATTTTTCACAGATTTTTAAAAAAAAACTATTCTAAAATTCACAAGGAACCCCAAAATAGCCACAATAGCCAAAGCAATCCTAAGCAAAAAGAACAAACTGGATGAATCACATTCCCCAACTTCAAACTATACCACAAGGCTATAGTAACCAAAACAGTGTGGTGCTGGTACAAAAACAGACACAGAGACCAATGGAACAGAATAGAAAGCCTAGAAATAAAGCCACACACCTACAACCACCTGATCTTTGACAAAGTCAACAATAACAAGCAATGGGGAAAGGACTCCCTATTCAATAAAAGGTGCTGGGCTACCTAGCTAACCATGTGCAGAAGATTGAACCTAGACCCCTTCCTTATACCATATACAAAAATTAAATCAAGATAAATTAAAGACTTAAATTTAAGACCTAAAGCTATAAAAATCTCTTTAAAAAAAACCTAGGGAATACCATTTAGGATATAGGCCTTGGCAAAGATTTCATGATGGAGTCTCCAAAAGAAATTGCAACAAAACAAAAATAGACAAGTAGAACCTAATTAAACTAAACAGCTTCTGCACAGCAAAAGAAACTATCAACCTACAGAATTGGAGTAAATATTCATAAACTATGCATCTGACAAAGTTATAACATCCAGAATCTATAAGCAATTTAAACAAATTAACAAACACAACACAAACAACCCCATTAAAAATGGGCAAATGACATGAATAGACATTTCTCAAAAGAAGACATACATGTAGCCAATAAGCATGTTAAAAAATATTCAACATCACTAATCATTAGAGAAATGCAAATCAAAACCACAGTGAGATATCATCTTACACCAGTCAGAATAGCTATTAGTAAAAAGTCAAAAAATAACAGATGTTGGTGAGGTTGTGGAGAAAGAGGAATACATACACTCCCAGTGGGAATATAAATTAGTTTCCACTGGGGAAAGCAGTTTGGAGATTTCTCCAAGAACTTAAAACCAAACTACCATTTGACCCAGCAATCCCATTACTGGGTGAATAACCAAATGAATATAAACCATTCTATCAAAAAGACACGTGCATCTGTACATTCATTGCAGCACTATTCACAATAGCAAAGACATGGAATCAATCTAGGTGCCCAACAGTGGTAACTGGATAAAGAAAATGGTACACATACACCATGGTTTGCTACACAACCATGAAAAAAATAAAATCATGTGATTTGCAGCAACATGGATGGAGCTAGAGGACTTTATCCTAGCAAAGTAATGCAAGATTAGAAAACCACACACCACATGTTCTCACTTATAAGTGGGAGCTAAACATTGAGTATACATGAGCATAAAGATGGGAACAAAAGACACTGGGGCCTACTTGTAAGAGGAGGGTTGGAGGAGGGTGAGGGTCAAAAAACTACCTATCAGGTACTATGCTCACTACCTGAGTGATGAAATCATTTGTACACTAAACCATAGTGATACACAATTTACTCATGTAACAAACCTGCACATATACCCCCTGAACCTAAAATAAAAGTTGAGAAAAAAAGAAAGAAACTTTGGGAAAGGAAGGAAGGAATAAAGGAAGGAAGGAAGGAGGAAGCTTTACCCAACACAGTGATATATTTTGTGTCCTGACTATTTGTTGAACCCCTTGAATCTGTGCCTCGCCATGTGATTTGCTTGGGCTCATGAGTTGTTAGCAAACATAATACAAGTAGGGACTTGACAAGTGCTTAAGTAATTGGATTTGTCCTTGCTGTTTTATCTCTGCCATCAACACGAGAACATGTCAGGACAATTATGTTGAAGGTTGAGAAACAGGTGGAGCAGAAATGATTCATCTGCTAGCTCATATAAAGCATCCTAGATCAGCTAACAGACAGCTTACACTTGGACATGTGAGCGAGCCAAACCAAGATTAGCAGAGTCACCTAACCAACCTCCAATAGGCTCCAGACGTATGAGCAATAAATGTTTCCTATTTAATGTCACCAAGGCTTTATTGTTATTTCTTTTACAGTACACTTTTGACACATTTGTGGCAATAGATAACCAATAAGCAGAAAAATATTGAGGGAAGTTTATCTTGTCTCTTTTTCCTCCATGAGGGTTTCCTTCTCTTTGCTCTTTCATAAATCGATCAGTAACAATTTTTAGTTATGAGTTACAGAAAAGTTATCTACATTGTGGTTAAACACATTTTCAATGTTTTTGTTTGTTTGTTTGTTTTTTGAGACAGAGTCTCTCTCTGTCGCCCAGGCTGGAGTGCAGTGGCGCGATCTCGGCTCACTGCAAGCTCCGCCTCCCGGGTTCATGCCATTCTCCTGCCTAAGCCTCCTGAGTAGCTGGGACTACAGGCGCCCACAACCACGCCTGGCTAATTTTTTGTATTTTTAGTAGAGACATCATATACCAAAATATGTTTAGTTAAGTAGTTGCTGGCATAGGTTCAATGGCCTAACATGGTAGGACTGAGATCTCTACGATCTCTACTTTTCCTTCATGATTACAAGAATATTCTACTTTAAATCCTCATATTTATGTTCTTGGAAAAAGGAAATTGGAAAAGAGAAGGAGGAGGAGGGGATAATATCAGGAAAGCAAGGTTTTACCAGAAATCCTCATCCAATTTTCACATATGATACATTGGATAGAACTGGGTCACATGATCATACCAGCTGCCATGGAGTCTAGAAAGAGAAGTTTTTAATATTTCAGCCCTTATCAGAGGAAAGCAAGATAAAATGTTATTGGAATTATGTGTTAAGTGAGCTGTAACATCTGTCCATAAAGGCATCAATCTGTTTGTATCCCATGTCTATTATCCTTTGTTTCTCCAGAAGTCTCATGTGCTTCCCTGAAGCAAACAAGGCACTTGTATGAGTTTGCATACAGGCTAAGCTCCTATAGTAAAAAGATTCCCAAATACAGTGATTGTAACAAGATAGAACTTCATCTTTATCTACCACAACAGAGGCAGGTACATGGTCCAAGCTTTGTAGCTGGCATTGGTCCCTGACGTTCCCTCTGTGTTATTCTACATCCTCCCTGGAGCGTTGTCCTCAACCACATGACTGGAAATAGCTCAACAGAAGCATACCTACACACCATCCAAAAAGAAGTGAGGAAAGGAGAAAGCGGAAGGCAAGCAGTGTCCTTTTAAAGATTCCACATGGAAATCGCACACACACTGCGCTTACACACCACACTGTATTCACATGGGTGTGAACGCAATGCAAGG
Source organism: Pan paniscus (assembly GCF_029289425.2). Classification (NCBI taxonomy): domain Eukaryota; kingdom Metazoa; phylum Chordata; class Mammalia; order Primates; family Hominidae; genus Pan; species Pan paniscus. Next base: position 116,222,822 of record NC_073249.2, read on the forward strand.
AGGGCTGGAAAATGTCATCTCTAACTTGTTAGCCATATTCCCTGGAAAATTTTTTTTTGGGGGGAAAGGTTCTGTTACTACTTGGAAGAATGGGAGAATGGCTGCTAGGGGACTTGAATTTAATACAGCAAAGCAACTAGTTCAGCTGTTTAATTTTGTCTTTTATTCTGAGTATCCTACGAAGTAGATCCAACTGTTAATTTGCCTTCTCAATCATGAGTCATTCTTGCTTTTATTCTTCTTCCCAATAGGGTTTACTAACATTGGGAGATAATTTTGAAAAGTTATCTGCTCAAGTTGAAAGACTGGAGAGAAAGCAGATAATTTTTTGAGAACATAGGTGAACAAACTACATAAAAGATATTATGAATAGGATGTTTAAGCATCCTATTCATAACATAACACTGAGCAACTAGATAATAGCAATCAAGACTACCATCCTCACAAACAGAAATCAACCTCATTCAAAATCAGTACCAGTAATCAAGCACATCAAACTACAGCATTCAAAACAAACATTTTTTGAGTATCTGCTATGTGTCTGGTTCAAAAGAAAATCAAACACCATGTACATATTCCTGTTATTACCCTTCCACACAGCTTTATAAATCTATTTAAAAGTCCATCTACCCAATTAGATCTTGAGCAACTTTTAGGCAGGGATTGGATCTTCTTCACCATCATGCTATCTCCGATACCTAGCACAGTGCCGAACATACAGCAGGGGCTCATTGTACAATTGCTAAATTAAGATGTAAATGAATGAACACACTGAGGATTCATTGAACAGGTATGATGGTTCTATTTTCACTGAGGGATTCTTATATATAAAGAAATATCAAAAAGTATATCCCCCAAATAGAAAAGTATGGATTAAAGAAAAGCATGAAGACGTACGTAGTTGTCTATAGGAGCTAAAATTCTGAGACACTCATGCTGTGTATACAGTTAAGCTTCACTGTGTAAATTTTATCAAGTCATTAAATATTTAGGAGTCTTTGTTTTCTCAATGGGGAAAGGAAATAATAATACAGATGAAAAGCTTTGTAAACTATAAAGCAATACAAATGTGGATTATTATTTTCATTATTGATAATTGTGTTATGCAAAATTAGGTGACAGTAGAAAGTCAGGACTGAAGCTAGAGGAATTCAGAACTTCAGCACTGGATTGACCTGTGCAACACAAAGTTTCACTCCAACATTTTTGCAAATAAAAACTTGACTTATGACGTTATAGATTGACTGAAATTAGAGACTATGCTTTTTAAAAGCCCTCTCTAAAGTAGAAAATAAGATTACCACATCCCATCACCTAATGATAAGCACAATTAATATTTTGATGTATATCCTTTCATATCCTACTCTCTCTCACTCTCACTCTATTCTTTTCCCTCTGTTAGTGTGCACACACACATTCATACATACACCACATATATTCTTACAAAACTAAGATAATACTGTTCAATCTGATTCCGTGGTCTGATTCAGTGGTCAGTGGTTCTATGAGGGCATCAAAGACCCATAGGAATTTTGCCCATAATTCTACTTGCCACAGTATCAATGTCATGTTTAGACTGGCTTTCTTCACAGGCTGCTGTGATGGCTGCAGCAGTGATTAAAGCCGTGTACTTCCCTGTGCATAGCCAACAGGCAGAGAAAAAGTAACCCCATCTAAATCAGAGAATGAGAGTTCTCTTTAATCTGGACCAACTGAAGTCCCAAGCCCGTCCCTGGGCCAAAACCTTAGCAGAGAATGCCATGAAATTAATGGCTGACAACAGAGTTTCTGGGTTATTGCCTAGGGGAATAAATTAGCATGATTAACTTAATTAGAGCCCAACCATGAAGTTGAATTTGTTCTCCTAATCACACTGCAGCTATACAGTGAAGGATAAGTGGCAACTGAGGATTCCACTACAGAGCCCACTATACCTTGTCCTGACTGTCTTAAGGTTTAATGTTGTATAATTTGGGAATTTGTATTTATTAAAGAGATTATAATATTGGTTGCTGTTGGAAAGTCTTGTGGGATTATAAAATTTCTTTAAAAATCAGATTTCAATCTTATGAATATGAGTACACAAACTGACAAACACAAAAGGATTTTATAAACTTTATTTTCATTGAAGACTAATCTATTTGTTTCTGGAAACCGATGGTTTCTTGTCAATTACTCCACCTACATTTTTTCGTAATCTTCCCTGGAACCTAAGTGTCATCCCTAGCTTTACCTTAGGGAAAGTATTGGCCAGGTGCAGTGGCTCACACCTGTAATCCCAGCACTTTGGGAGGTCAAGGAGGGAGGATTACTTGAGGCCAGGAGTTCAAGACCAGCCTGGGCAACATAGTGAGACCCTTGTTTCTACAAAAATAATAATAATAGCATGGTAGCACACACCTGAAGTCCTAGTTATTCAGGACACTGAGGCAGGGGATTGCTTGAGCCCAGGAGATTGAGGCTGCAGTGAGCTATGATCATGCAACTGCACTTCAGCCTGGCCAACAGAGCAAGACCCTCTCTAAGGTAGAAGGAAAAGTAGAAATAGTTCTTTCTCAAAACTCTAGAGCCTGCTTTCAATCACTGGATTTGTTTAACCAAAATATGATTATACACAATCTGCATGTTTATTGCAGTGCAACTTTCATTTAGCTTATTATGAAGGTATTTTTCTCTCTCTGAACGACCATCCAACCCCAGTTCCATGTGTGCTTGTCCGTTGAGTCTGTATTCATATTTGTCTTGGGAGCATGTACTAGATTTCCTGTTGATTCCAGCATTTGGTTCTTTTGAATTTGGGCAAATGTCTTGCATAGAGAGAAAGAATAAATATATTTCTCCTGGGAGAAGTGAAGACAATAGAGTCCTTCAAAAGAAGTGCCATACCTCTCTCCCTCTTACGACGTTCTCTAGAAATAATTAATTGAGGACTCCCTTACTCTTACCATTAAGTCCTTTCAGTTTTACATCCAAAATATCTTATAAAAAAAGCTCCTTTCTCCCACCTGGGTTATTACTTTAGTACAAGACACTAGCCTTGGGCATTACAGCAGGTTCCTAGCTAGTGTCTCCACTTAAACTCTTGTTCACTGCAATTCTTTGTTTGGTAGTCAGAAAACAAAAATATTCTCTGATGAAGACCTGTCTATGACTTCTGATTATTAGGATAGAGTCTCAAATCTCCACAATATGACTCCACTGTAAGTCCCTCACCAGATGCATCATACCTATGCTCTTTGGCTCATTAGACTTCAACCAAATTGGCATCCTATATGTTCTTAAATGCACTATATTACTTTAAGCTTTAGGACCTTTTTATAGACCATTTTTCTGCCTTCAGTGGTCTTATTCCAAATTATTATTTGCTTCATGGTGTGAGTGTGTGTGTGTGTGCTTGTGTGTTTTTTTATGGAATATCTTTTCCTATTCTTGCATTTTCAAACTTTCTGCTTTGAAAGTGTTTTTGTAAGCCTGGCCAACATGGTGAAACCCCATCTCTACTAAAAATACAAAAATAGCCCGGTGTGGTGGTGGGTGCCTGTAATCCCAGCTACTAGGGAGGCTGAGGCAGGAGAAACTATTGAACCCGGGAGGCGGAGGTTGCAGTGAGCCGAGATCAAGCCACTGCACTCCAGCCTGGGTGACAGAGTGAGACCCTGTCTCAGAAAAAAAAAAAAGAAAATGTTTTGTAAATAGAATCTCATTAAATTTCTTTAGTATAGCTTCCTTCTCCTAAAGGCAACCACTGTTTTGACAGTTTGTGTAATTATTTCCTCGCTATGTTTTAAAGTTTTACTACCTAAATATGCATCCCAAAACACAATAGTTTCATGTTTGAGATTTATATAAATAAAATAGTACAATATGTACTTTTTATACTTAATTTTTTTCCCTCAGCATCTACAATTCTTACATGTTACTGTGTATAGCACTACTGTTTTTAAAAAATATTTATTGTGTATATTTAAGATATACAGCATGCTATATGGGATGATATATAGATAGTATAATGATTACTATAGTGAAGCAAATTAACATATCCATCATCAAAAAAATCCATACCACTTTTTCTGGTTTTGTTTTTGTGGCAAGAACAGCTGAAATCTACTTATTTAGCAATAATCCTAAATACAGTACAATTTTTAGTAACTATAGCCCTTATGTTGTTTATTAGATCTCTAGACTTGTTCATCCCACATATATGCTACTTTGCATCCTCTGACCTAATTTCTGCATTTCCTCTCTACCCCCAACCGTGCCCCTGGTAATTACTCTTTTACTCCCTATCTTTGTATATTTGACTTCTAAAAACAGACTCCACATGTAAGTGAGATCATGCAACATTTTTTTCTTTCTGTGCCTGGCTTATTTCCACTAGAATAATGTCTTCCAGGTTTATCCATGTTATAGCTAATGGCAGGATCTTTTTCTTTTTTAAGGATGAATAATATTCTTTGTGTGTGTGTGTGTGTGTGTGTGTGTACATATATTTGTTTATCTATTTGTCCACTGACAGACACTTAGGTTTCCCTATCTTGGCTATTATGAATAATGCTGCAATGAACATGGAAGCACACATTTATTTTTGAGGAGGTGCCTTTATTTCCTTTGAGTACATGCTGAGAAGAGGGATTGTTGGATCATATGGTACCTCTGTTTTTAATTTCTGTAAGAACCTCTATATTGTTTTTCATAATGGCTGCACCAATCTACATTCCTACAGTGATTTCCTCACACCTTCACCACGACTTGTTCTCTTGAATTTTTGATAATAGTCAACTTAACAAGTATAAGAAGATATCTCAAAATGGTTTTCATTTGCATTTCCCTGATGATTAATTATGTTAAGCATCTTTTTCTATACCTATTGGCCATTTTTATGTCTTCTCTGGCAAAAATGTCTATTCAGATCCTTTGCCCACTTTTAATTGAAAACACACACAATAGTAGAAAGCAAATAATTCAAAACAAATAAATTTTAGATATTAACCCTTATCAGATATATGACTTGAAAATATTTTCTTCCATTCCATAGGTTGTCTCTTCACTCTGTTGATAGTTTCCTTTGCTGTGCAGAAGCTTTTTATTTTACGTATTTATTTATTTACTGAGATGGGAGTCTTGCTATATAGCCCAGGCTGGTCTCAGACTCCTAGGCTCAAGGGATCCTCCCACCTCAGCCACACAAGTAGCTGGAATTACAGATGCATGCCACTGTGCCCAGTTAGCTTTCCATTTTTAAATAGTATCATGTATTTATCTTTGCTTTTGTAGCCTTTCTGGTGTGATGTTGAAATAAGTCATTGACAAGGCCAATGTCAAGGAGCTTTTTCACTGTGGTCTTTTCTAGGAGTTTTATGGTCTTAGGTCTTACATTCAGATTTCTTATCCATTTTGAGTTGATTTTGTGTGTATGGTGTAAGATAAAGGTCCAGTTCCATTCTTTGCATGCAGAAATCTAGTTTTTCCAGCACCATTTATTGAAGAAGCTATTTTTTCCCGTTGTGTCATTGTAGTGCCCCTGTCAAAAGTTAGTTAACTATGTAAGTTTAAATTTACGTCTTCACTCTCTATTCTGTTCCACTGGTCTATGTGTCTGTTTTTCTACCAGTACCAAACTGTTTTGATTACTATCATTTTGTAACATAATTTAAAATCAGGAAGTGTGATGTTTCCAACTTTATTCTTTTTTCTCAGAAGTGCTTTGGCTATTCAGAAACTTTTATGGTTTCATATAAACTTTTGGATTGTTTTTTCTATTTCTGTGAAGAATGTAATTGGGATTTTGACAGAGATTACATTGAATGTGTACACTTTGGGTAGTATGTACATTTTAATAATATTAATTCTTTTTATCTAAGAGCATAAGGTATCTTTCTGTTTATTTGTACCTTCTTCAATTTCTTTCATCAATGTTTTATAGTTTTCAGTGTACAGATCTTTCATCCCCTTGGTTAAATTTATTCCTAATTATTTTTTATGCTACTGTAAATGTGTTTTCTTGATTTTGTTTTCATATAGGCTATTGCATTAGTCAGGGTTCTCTAAAGGGACAGAACTAGTAGGATAGATTAATATATGAAGGGGAGTTTATTAGGAGAATTGACTCACATAATCACAAGGTCCAGCCATCTGCAAGCTGAGAAGCCAGGAAGCCAGTCTGAGTCCCAAAGCCTTAAAAGTAGAGAACCCAACAGTGCAGCCTTGAGTCTACAGCCAAAGGCCTGAGAGCCCCCGGCAAACCACTGGTGATATTGGTGATAAGTAATATTGGCCTATAGTCTTTTTGTTGTTGTTGCGTCTGTGACTGGTTTTGGTATTAGGATAATGCTGGCCTCGTAGAATGAGTTTGGAAGTATTTTTTCCTCTTTAATTTTTTTGAAGTCTTTCAGTAGAATTGGTATTAGTTTTTATTTAAATGTTTGCTAGAATTTAGCAGTGAAGCCATCAGATCCTAAGCTTTTCTTTGATGGAAGACGTTTTATTACAGTTTTGATTTCATTACTCCATATTGTTGAGGTTTTCTATTTCTTCATGGTTCAATCTTTGATGGGAGATGTTTTATTACAGCTTTGATTTCATAACTTCTTATTGGTTTGTTGAGGTTTTCTATTTCTTCATGGTTCAATCGTGGTAGGTATGTGTCCAAGAATTTGTCCATTTCCTCTAGGTTTCCCAATCTATTGGTGTATAGTTGTTCATAATAGTCTCTAATGATTCCTGTATTTCTGTGGTATCAGTTATTATGTCTCCTTTTTTGTTTCTAATTTCATTTATTTGCATCTTCATTTTCTCTTAGTCTAGGTAAAGGTCTGTCAGTTTTGTTTATCTTTTCAAAAAACCAATTTTTCATTTTGGTTCTCTTTTGTATTTTTTTTATTATTATACTTTACGTTTTAGGCTACATGTGCACAATGTGCACGTTAGTTACATATGTATACATGTGACATGCTGGTGCGCTGCACCCACTAACTCATCATCTAGCATTAGGTATATCTCCCAATGCTATCCCTCCCCCCTCCCCCCACCCCACAACCGTCCCCAGAGTGTGATGTTCCCCCTCCTGTGTCCATGTGTTCCCATTGTTCAATTCCCACCTATGAGTGAGAATATGCGATGTTTGGTTTTTTGTTCTTGCGATAGTTTACTGAGAATGATGATTTCCAATTTCATCCATGTCCCTACAAAGGACATGAACTCATCATTTTTTATGGCTGCATAGTATTCCATGGTGTATATGTGCCACATTTTCTTAATCCAGTCTGTCATTGTTGGACATTTGGCTTGGTTCCAAGTCTTTGCTATTGTGAATAGTGCCGCAATAAACATACTTGTGCATGTGTCTTTATAGCAGCATGATTTATAGTCCTTTGGGTATATACCCAGTAATGGCATGGCTGGGTCAAATGGTATTTCTAGTTCTAGATCCCTGAGGAATCGCCACACTGACTTCCACAATGGTTGAACTAGTTTACAGTCCCACCAACAGTGTAAAAGTGTTCCTATTTCTCCACATCCTGTCCAGCACCTGTTCTTTCCTGACTTTTTAATGATCGCCATTCTAACTGGTGTGAGATGATATCTCATTGTGGTTTTGATTTGCATTTCTCTGATGGCCAGTGATGATGAGCATTTTTTCATGTGTTTTTTGGCTGCATAAATGTCTTCTTTTGAGAAGTGTCTGTTCCTGTCCTTCGCCCACTTTTTGATGGGGTTGTTTGTTTTTTTCTTGTAAATTTGTTTGAGTTCATTGTAGATTCTGGATATTAGCCTTTTGTCAGATAAGTAGGTTGCGAAAATTTTCTCCCATTTTGTGGGTTGCCTGTTCACTCTGATGGTAGTTTGTTTTGCTGTGCAGAAGTTCTTTAGTTTAATTAGATCCCATTTGTCAATTTTGTCTTTTGTTGCCATTGCTTTGGTGTTTTAGACATGAAGTCCTTGCCCATGCCTATGTCCTGAATGGTAATGCCTAGGTTTTCTTCTAGGGTTTTTATGGTTTTAGGTCTAACGTTTAAGTCTTTAATCCATCTTGAATTGATTTTTGTATAAGGTGTAAGGAAGGGTTCCAGATGATTGTATATCTAGAAAACCCCATTGTCTCAGCCCAAAATCTCCTTAAGCTGATAAGCAACTTCAGCAAAGCCTCAGGATACAAAATCAATGTACAAAAATTACAAGCATTCTTATACACCAATAACAGACAAACAGAGAGCCAAATCATGAGTGAACTCCCATTCACAATTGCTTCAAAGAGAATAAAATACCTAGGAATCCACCTTACAAGGGACGTGAAGGACCTCTTCGAGGAGAACTACAAACCACTGCTCAATGAAATTAAAGAGGATACAAACAAATGGAAGAACATTCCATGCTCATGGATAGGAAGAATCAATATCGTGAAAATGGCCATACTGCCCAAGGTAATTTACAGATTCAATGCCATCCCCATCAAGCTACCAATGACTTTCTTCACAGAATTGGAAAAAACTACTTTAAAGTTCATATGGAACCAAAAAAGAGCCCACATCGCCAAGTCAATCCTAAGCCAAAAGAACAAAGCTGGAGGCATCACACTACCTGACTTCAAACTATACTACAAGGCTACAGTAACCAAAACAGCATGGTACTGGTACCAAAACAGAGATATAAATCAATGGAACAGAACAGAGCCCTCAGAAATAACGCCGCATATCTACAACTATCTGATCTTTGACAAACCTGAGAAAAACAAGCAATGGGGAAAGGATTCCATATTTAATAAATGGTGCTGGGAAAACTGGCTAGCCATATGTAGAAATCTTTTGTATTTTTTTAGTCTCAATTTTATTTATTTCTGCTCTGATCTTTATTATTTCTTTTCTTCTACTAATTTTGGGTTTGGTTTGTTCTTGCTTCTCTAGTTCCGTGAAGTGCATCATTAGGTTATTTATTTGAGGTTGTTCTACTTTTTTAATATACGTATTTATTGCTATAAACTGTCTTCATAATACTGCTTTGCTGTGTCTCATAGATTTTGGTATGTTGTAGTTCCATTTTCATTTGATTCAAAAAAATTTTTATTTCCTTCTTAATTTTTTATTTCCTTCTTAATTTCTTCATGACCCATTGATTATTCAGGAGCATGTTGTTTAATTTCCATGTGATTGTGTGGCTTCTGAGGCTCCTCTTGTTATTGATTTTCTAGCATTATTCAGTTGAAGTCAGAAAATATACTTGATATGATTTCTACCTTTTTGAATTTTTTGAGACTTCTTTTTTGGCCTAAGATATGATCTATTCTGGAGATGTTCCACATGCTAATGAAAAAAAATGTGTGTTCTGGAGTAGTTGGGTGATATGTTCTGTAAATGTCAGTTAGACCAATTTGTTCTAGTGTACAGTTTAACTCTGATTTTTTTGCTGATTTTTTTGTCCGGATGATCTGTTCATTGCTGAGAGTGGAGTGTTAAAGTTCCCTACTATTACTGTATTGCAATCTATCTCCCCCTTTAGATTTGTTAATGTTTGTTTTATATACTTGGGTGCTCTGGTGTGGGGTGCCTTGATAGTTATAGTTGTTATATCCTCTTGCGGAATTGACCCATTTATCTTTATATAGTGACCTTCTTTGTCTCATTTTATAGTGTTTAACTTGCAGTCTGTTCTATCTAAGTATAGCTACTCCTGTTTTTTTTTTTTTTTTGGTTTCCACTTGCATGGAATAACTTTCTCTTCACTTTCAGTCTATGATGTCTTTATAAGTGAAGTGGGTTTCTTACAGGTAATACATACTTGGGTCTTGTTTCTTTATCCATTCACCCACTCTGTGCCTTTTAATAGGAGAACTGAGTTCATTTAACTTCAGTGTTATTATTAAGTAAAAACTTATTTCTGCAATTTTGTTTGTTTTCTGGTTGTATTGTAACTCCTCTGTTTCCTTCTTCCTTTCTTAATGTCTCTCTAGGTGGATAAGTATTTTTCACTGATGTATGTTTTAATTTATTACTTTTTTAGTGGAGCTATTATAGGTTTTTGCATTGTGGTTACCATGAGGCTTACAAACAAACATCTTATAGATATAACAAGTTATTTTAAAGAGATAACAACTTATCTTAGATCACAAAGAGAAGAATAGAACAAAGAAAAAATGAAAAAAAAACCCTCTACATTTTAACTTCACCAACCCAACATTCTCACATTTTATTGTCTCGATTTACGTATTATTATATTGCCTATCCCTTGACAGGTTGTTGTAGCTATTATTGTCTTAAATAATTCTGTTTTTTTTAGGCTTCATCCTGGAGTTATTGGTGGAATACACACTAAAATCACAATAGTAGGTTATTCTAGGTTTACCTCTACTTAATTTTACCAGTGGGTTTTATGCCTTCAAATGTTTTTCTTTTGCATGTTAGTGTTTTTTCTTTCAGACTAAAGAACTCCCTTTAGCACTTCTTGTAAGACAGGTCTGGTGGTGGTGAATTCTCTCAGGTTTTGTTTGTCTGGTAAAGACTTTATTTCCTGGTATTTTTTATAGTTTTAGGTTTTACATTGAAGTCTTTAATCCATCTTGAGTTGACTGCTGTATGTGGTGAAAGGAAGGGGTCTGGTTTCAATCTTCTACACATGGCCAGCCAGTTATTCTAGCACCATTTATTGAATAAGGGGTTCTTTCTACATTACTTGTTTTTGTGGGCTTTGTTGAAGATCAGATAGTCTTATTCCATAGGTCTCTGTGCCGGTTTTTGTACTGGTACCATGCTGTTTTAGTTACTGTAGCCTTGTAGTACAGTTTGAAGTCAGGTTGTATGATGCCTCCAGCTTTATTCTTTTTGCTTAGGATTGCTTTGGCTATTCAGGCTGGGGTTTTTTTTGTTCCAAATTAATTTTAGAATTTTTTTTCTAATCCTGTGAAAAAATGTTATTGGTAGTTTGATAGAAATAACACTGAATCTGCAAATAGCCTTGGGCAGTAAGGCCATTTTAACAATACTTATTCTTCCTAAAATCTAGAAAATACTATTCTGGACATTGGCCCAGGCAAGGACTTCATGATGAAGACTCTGAAAGCAAGTGCAACAAAAACAAAAATTGATAAATGGAGCCAAAGAGCTTCTGCACAGCAAAAGAAACTATCAACAGAGTAAATGGACAATCTACAGAATGGGAGAAAATACTTGCAAACTATGCATCCAACAAAGGTCTGATATACAGAATCTACAGGGAACTCAAACAAATCAACAAGTACAAAACAAAGAACCACATTAAAAAATTGGCAAAGGACATGAACAGACACTTCTCAGAAAACGACATATACATGGCCAACAAGCATATGAAAAAAGGCTCAATGTCACTAATCATTAGAGAAATGCAAATCAAAACCACAATGTGATACCACCTCACACCAGTCAGAATGGATATTATTAAAAAGTCAAAAAATAACAGATGCTGATGATGTTGTAGAGAAAAGGGAATGCTTATACACTGCTGGCAGAAATGTAAATTAGTTCAACTACTGTGGAAAGCAGTTTGGAGATTTCTCAAAGAATTTAAAACAGAACTACCATTTGACCCAGCATGTCCATTACTGGTTACATACCCAAAGGAAAACAAATCATTATACAGAAAAAAAAAAAAAACCACGCACTTGTATGTTCATCGCAGCACTATTCACAATAGCAAAGACATAGAGTCAAGCTATATGACCACCAATAGTGGACTGGATAAAGAAAATATAGTACATATATACCATGGAATATTATGCAGCTATAAAAAATAAGATTATATCTTCTGCAGCAACATGGATGGAGCTAGAGGCCATTATCCTAAGCAAATTACCACAGAAACAGAAAACCAAATACTACATATTCTCACTTATTAGTGGAAGCTCAATATTGAGCACACATGGACATAAAGGAGGGAACAAAAGACACTCAGGCCTACTTGAGGGTGGAGGCTGGGAGGAAGGTGAAGATAGACAACCTACACATATGGTATTATGCTGATTATCTGAGTGACAAAATTATCTGTACACCAAATCCTTATGACATGCAACTTACCAATGTAACAAACCTGCACATGTGCCTCTTGAACCTAAAATAAAAGTTGGGAAACAAAGACTATCTCTTCTTCATATTTGAAGACTAGCTTTGCTGGGTACAGTATTCTTAAAAAGAAGGGTTTTTTCCCCCCCTTTCAGCACTTTGAAAATGCCATTCAATTCCCTTCCGGCCTGTATTGTTTCCATTGAAGAGTCTGCGGCCTGACAAATTGGAGTTCCTTTATATGCTATTTGCTTATATTCTCTTCCTCACTTAAGGATCCTCTCTTAGTCCTTTCCCTTTGAGAGTTTTATTATTATATGCCTTGGGGTAGTCTTATTTGGGTCAAATCTGTTTTGTGTTCTCTGGCTTTTCTGTACCCGGATATTTATATCTTTCTCAAATTTTGAAATTTTTTCTGTCATTATTTCTTTCAATAAGATTTTTATCCTTTGTTTTTGCTCAACTCTCTTTTGAACACCAATAATTCTTATATATAGTGTTTTGTGGTAGTTTTCTATATTTTATAGGTGACCTTTGGTCCTTTTTATTCTTTTTTCTTTTTCTCCTCTGTGTATTTTCAAATAGCCTGTTGTTAAGCTCACAGATCCTTTCTTTTGCTTGATCCATTCTGCTGTTGAGAGCTTCTGGTGTTTTTTCTAGTCCAGCAAATGTATTTCTCAGTCCCAGTATTTCTGTTTGATTTATGTATTATTGTTTCAAGTTTTGTTAAATTTCTCTGATAATTTTTTTTTGTTTTTTTGAGACAGAGTCTCTTTCTGTCACCCAGGCTGGAATGCAGTGGCACAATCTTGGCTCACTGCAACCTCTGCCTCCCAGGTTCCAGTGATTCTCCTCTTCAGCCTCCCGAGTATCTGAGATTTCAGGCACCCGCCACTGCGCCCGGCTAATTTTTGTATTTTCAGTAGAGACGGGGTTTCACCATCTTGGCCAGGCTGGTCTCAAACTCCTGACCTTGTGATCCACCCTCCTGAGCCTCCCAAAGTGCTGGGATTACAGGTGTGAGGCACCACGCCTGGCCTTTCTGATAAATTTTTGAACTGCTTTCCTGTGTTATCTTGGAGATAACTGAGTTGCCTTTAAATTACTATTTTGGATTATTGGTCAGAGAGCTCAGATATCACTGTCTCATCTGTTCCTTGCTTTGTCAGTCTGGGGAGACCATGGTTCCCTGTTTGCAGCTGTTTCTTGTGAATGTACATCTATGTCTTTGCATTGAATGATTAGTTATTTATTCTAATCTAATTTATTCTTCTTTATCTGGTTTGTTTTTGTTTTTATTGAACATGTTTTCTTAGAGTTTCCTTGTAATTTCCTTGTTGGATATCTTTCTTTTTGCCTCCTAGGTCACTGCCTCCTTTTTGGCACTGCATGGGACTTTAAGCCCAGGTTTACCTCAGCTCTAATAAATAGAACACTGCTTGTCCAGAATGAGGGAGGTCCCAAAGGGGACATCCTGGCAGTGTGGGAAGGTTGTCTAGGGGTTCATGCCCAGGGGACCTGTGAAACAAACCTATAGCATGCTGCTGCTGACTATCCACTCTTCTTTGACATCTAGTCTGACCGAGTTACAGATCAGAGTTTTTAGGCCTAAGGTAGTCCTGTCTCTTCCATTTGTCTCTGGCTGTCCTCAGGCAGATTTCTCCCTTTAGGCACTCCTGACGCTTCCTGTCGGTGGAGGCAGGAAAAAGTTTTCTTGCCAAGGAAACTTGATGATGGGGAGTCTGGTTGTTCACCTCAAACTCACGTATTTGTGAAAAAAAACGGTGAGTTGGAGTAAAGTTTTTGGTAAACTTGGTGCCAAGCAGATTGGGGAGAGGGGTGTCATGAATATGGAAGTCTTGTTCTCTTATTGTCTGCTTAAAGTTTTTTCACTTCTCTATTGCCCTGGGAATGGTCTCATCTTCATATTTGAGTTCTGAGATACTGCGGATTGTAATCTCAGCAGTGTATCTTTGTTTTTGGTTTTCTGGGGGGCAGGAGGAAAGTAAAGCCAGCTTGTTTCTGTCATCATGTTGGAACCAGAAGTCATTTTATGCTATTTCAAAGTCATTTTTTGTCTGATACTAGTATATAAAATCACAGTTGATTTTGTATGTTGTCTATATCCAGAAATCTTGATAAACTCATTTTTTTTTTTATTTTTTTATTTTTTTATTTTTTTATTTTATTTATTTTTTATTATACTTTAAGTTTTAGGGTACATGTGCACATTGTGCAGGTTAGTTACATATGTATACATGTGCCATGCTGGTGCGCTGCACCCACTAACTCGTCATCTAGCATTAGGTATATCTCCCAATGCTATCCCTCCCCCCTCCCCCCTCCCCACCACAGTCCCCAGAGTATGATATTCCCCTTCCTGTGTCCATGCGATCTCATTGTTCAATTCCCACCTATGAGTGAGAATATGCGGTGTTTGGTTTTTTGTTCTTGCGATAGTTTACTGAGAATGATGGTTTCCAATTTCATCCATGTCCCTACAAAGGATATGAACTCATCATTTTTTATGGCTGCATAGTATTCCATGGTGTATATGTGCCACATTTTCTTAATCCAGTCTATCATTGTTGGACATTTGGGTTGGTTCCAAGTCTTTGCTATTGTGAATAATGCCGCAATAAACATACGTGTGCATGTGTCTTTATAGCAGCATGATTTATAGTCATTTGGGTATATACCCAGTAATGGGATGGCTGGGTCAAATGGTATTTCTAGTTCTAGATCCCTGAGGAATCGCCACACTGACTTCCACAATGGTTGAACTAGTTTACAGTCCCACCAACAGTGTAAAAGTGTTCCTATTTCTCCACATCCTCTCCAGCACCTGTTGTTTCCTGACTTTTTAATGATTGCCATTCTAACTGGTGTGAGATGATATCTCATAGTGGTTTTGATTTGCATTTCTCTGATGGCCAGTGATGATGAGCATTTTTTCATGTGTTTTTTGGCTGCATAAATGTCTTCTTTTGAGAAGTGCCTGTTCATGTCCTTCGCCCACTTTTTGATGGGGTTGTTTGTTTTTTTCTTGTAAATTTGTTTGAGTTCACTGTAGATTCTGGATATTAGCCCTTTGTCAGATGAGTAGGTTGCGAAAATTTTCTCCCATGTTGTAGGTTGCCTATTCGCTCTGATGGTAGTTTCTTTTGCTGTGCAGAAGCTCTTTAGTTTAATTAGATCCCATTTGTCAATTTTGTCTTTTGTTGCCATTGCTTTTGGTGTTTTGGACATGAAGTCCTTGCCCACGCCTATGTCCTGAATGGTAATGCCTAGGTTTTCTTCTAGGGTTTTTATGGTTTTAGGTCTAACGTGATAAACTCATTTTTAATTCTAATAATTTATCTGTAGATTATTTTGGATGTTTTACATAATCATGTCATTGATGAATAATGATATATATTTCATTTTCCAAATGTATATTTTATCTCTTTGTCATGGCTAGGACTTCTGTTACAATATAGAAACTACTGATGTTAGTACTTATCTGTTCTGCTTTAAATATCAAAGGGAAATTTTTAATATTTTGCCACTAAAAATGATTGCAGTAGATATTTGAGGCTACATTTTGCAGAGTAAGAAAATTCTTTTCTTTTTTTAAAATTTGCTAAAAGTTGTTATTATAAATGCGGTTTGAATTTTGGCAAATGCTTTTTCTACATCTATTGAGATATTCACATAGTTTTTCTCCTTTAAACTGTTAATGTGATAAATTTATTGATTTTCTAATGTTAATGAAATAATGCAACTTGATTGTGACCTAATAAACTTTTTTTGTGATTGTGACCTAATATCCTCTTTTATATTACTAGATTTTGTTTGCTAATATTTTTAAAAGATGTATTTGCATCTATATTTATGAACAAGATTGCCCTTTCATTTTCTTTTATTTTCTGAAGGAAATACATTAATAGAAACTAGCCCAATGTCTATCATTCCTCTAGATGTTTCAAAATTTACCCTGTATTGAAACATACCAGTAAAGCATTGTTTATCAAGAAGACATTATATTGAATCTTCCGCCATCCTTCTATTGGTTTTAGTGTGGTGTCATTGACCTCTCATAAATAATAACCCTTTGAAATATATCACTGTTTGCTATAATGATGTTATCAAGAGCATGGTTTGTTATGTTAATTTTTAGTCTGTTTTTGAGGAGCTTCAGGAAAAAGTTTATCTATTCTTTAACACTAGAATAGTGTTGTTTTCTTGAGCTTTCTGTTTGCTTTCTTTCTAAACTCAGAGTGAATTATGTAATCTATCAAATTTTCGTCAAGTTTAGATTTGTCATTTCCTTTAGCAAGTGACTACATGGAATGCATTTTCAGCATTTTTTCTTAAAGAAATCATTTTGAATGTTGAATATTGAAAAAATTATCAGAAGACTATTTACTATCTTGTTATAAATATTTAAAATAAAAAGACTATTCAATTACATAAGCATTTTTAGGTCAATTATGGAACAGAATATGTTACGCATCTACTTCAAAAGTGTATTCAAAGACTATCTAATATGAATAATGCATGTACCACTATGAAAAAGAGAAATGTACAAAATTGCATTGCATATTCCGCATGATCTCAAATATCTGAAAATATGTATTTAAAAAAGACTAGAGAGTTATGAACCTACGTCTTATTTATACTTGCTTGGAGATAATGGGTTTATGGGTAATTTGCTTCTTGTGTGCTTATAATCAGAAGATAATAATTTTTAAAAAATTGAATTCAATACTATATTCACAGTATAACTAGGGCAGGCCCAAGGATGGAAGTTTGAACTACTGGATCAAAGAGAATTGAAGGCAGAGGACAATCAGTACCAAGGATAGCTGCCAAAAGCAGATGTTCTGGTTGTGGCAAAAAGCTGTCATCTTGAAAATGAGAGATTTATGTAGTTGGCTATATATCACTAAAGCAATCTTATTATCAAAGCATCCTTGCCTAGTTTTTGCGAGCTTTTTCCTTTGAATCCATGAAATAAACCTTATATCTTCAAGGGTTGTTGTTTTTTTTTTAAAACAGGGAACCACATTTTGTAGTCTAAAAGTCAGTGGCAGGGAGATTAAGCCAAAGGAAAATGTTGATAAACATCAATCAACATCTTGGGGAGTAGGGTAATTGTTGCAGAAACTTATCCCTCCTGCCACAGCTCAAACACAAGGCTCAGATTTGCTATTTTAACCAGAGGCTATTCTAGAAGTCATTAGCTAGTCAGTTTAACTCCTTAATACATATGGTCTTCTTAGAAGGTTATACAGGCCTCAATAACAACACCTTCATAGCTATTTTCTTCCTTCTTTCCTTTCCTTTTTTCTTTTATAGTTACTTTCCTCCCTCTGGGGTCACTATGAGAAAAATATTAATGAAGCAGAGGAAACAAATATTTATGGGCTTGAAATGGAACTGCTGTAATGCTGATGTCATATAAAATGAGGCCAAAATTATACAAAAAGAGGCCAAGGTAAGCAAGAATTAAGTTTTATATTAACTAGACTTTTAAAAGAGTAAAATCTTATGAGAACCAGAAGGCCATCCGAATAGTTTCTCCTTCTAAAGTAGGTTAGATAATCATAATTAACAAGGAAGAAATACTCAGGAAATCTAAAAAAAATAATAAAATAAAATTTAAAATAGCTTAGACATCCCCTATGCCATCTCTCAACTAGGAGAACAACCTCAGGCTAAGTTTAGTGGATCAGAAAGAAACAAAGGAGCCTGGGGCTTTGTGCCATCTTTGATATATGGTATCACTTCTGGACTTCTTATTTCTAGACCTCTCATTATTCTAGAAAAAAATAAGCCCAGAAACGTTTAAAGAAATTTTAGAGAGTTTCTTCAACTCGCCAATAAATGTGTTTATTTTAAGAATCTGGGGGTGGTCACTACTGTAAAGCATTGCTCTTTCTTAGTGAGCTTGGTTCATTAAGTACATAATGTTTATTTATTTTGTATTAATACTTGCTGTTTGGCAGGTACTGTGTGACATACTATGGACCCAAACAAGATTGTGCTGAGCTTCTGGAAGTGCACCTGCCCTGCCTCTTTAACTTTTATGAGTACTATGGTTTGGATGTGGTTTGCCCCACAAAACAAGAAAACCTGATAGCCACATTCTGCTCTATTCATCCACCGAGTTATTGGCTGTAGTGAGTGATGCATGTCCTGGGGAACTGGAGACCAGTGCTGAGTGAATCTGGTGACTTCACTGCCATCTGGCATGAGTATCAGAGGAATTATCTGGCCTGCTGCCACATGTCTAAGTGGATGGTATGTATTCATTTGAAATAAGAGTAATAGACTTTTCAAAGAAGGAAATGTCCTTACCTGGAACTGCTCGATCACTCACACTCCCTCAGGGACCAATATTCTTGTGATTTAAAGAAATTGCCCATAGAGGATTATATTTATTAACTCTCATGGTGTATAGGGAAGCAAATGAAGTCTTAATTACATATACATTATCATTGGGTCATTTTCTCATTAAAACCAGGTAAGTCTAAGCAAATCCACACTCCCTTGTTGTTTAACACTCAACTTTTAATGATGTCCTTCAGGTTTTCAGGTCAATTTAAACAAAGATAAAAGTACAAAATTTTTAAACAATGATTCATGAAACTTATTATAATTAATTGTCTAATTTCCCCCACCTTTATCAGCATATTCTAAGATTATCAATTGTTGACAGCTGTCGAGTCTGCTGTCTCTTCAGACCATGCTATCCCAGGCTGAGGGGCGGAGATGTTTGGAAAAGATTGCCCCTTCTCTGCTCCCTTTAGCAAACTTCCCTTTCTCATTCATAAAAATGGGGTAGAAAGGATCCAGGTAATTACCCTTAAGGGTTAGGTAGGCAGTTGCAAGTTTTCTTCAGCAGTTCAACCATATCAGAGCTCTGAGATGTCTTCTCAGAAATTCTTTGGATCTTTCTCCGTTGGTTACAAGATTGCTGCAGAATCTCTAATAATAATCATAACCCCTTGAACAACTATACACAAAAGCAGAAATATACAGTCAAAGATTTCTCCACATACCTTATCAAAAACAAAAGTCTCCTAGAATTCCCACAGGAGACTACTCATGTGTCAGCCAAGATTAGGCCTATCTCTCATAAAACTTTTTATTTGGTGCCAGCATTGGAGTCTGGGGGCGGCAAGGCCCCAGGCTGCCACAGGACAGAATCTTCCACAGTTGGTATCACACAACAGTGGAAACTCTTACCCCTGGATTTAATGAAGCATTACATATTGGTAACTTTTGGGACCACCTTTGAAAACTCAAAGTTACAAAGCTTCTCCTCATATGAGGACCCATTTGTATACACCACAAAATTTGCCCTTAATTTCCAAAGATTCATTGACCTCCTACAAATTTGATAATCTCTGTTCTGGGGTTGTTGGCAAGTGTTCAAGGGAGTGAAAATACAAATTAAATAGAAGATAAAGTGTTAAGAAAGATCAGGCATAATTCTGTACATTCTTTCAAAGAGTACCTTATATAAAATTTGTCATTATGAGTCAGTAAAATTTAGTTGTTTCTCAAAGATATTTTAAAGTCACATTTACTGATATAATTTTTACACAGTGAAATTCACTGTTTGTAAGTTTACATGTTGATAACTTTTTTAAAATTTCAACTTTTATTTCAGATTCAAGGAGTACATGTGCAGGTTTGTTACAAGGGTACATTGCCTCATGCTGAGGTTTGGAGTCTGAATGATCCCCTCACACAAGTAGTGAGCACAGTACCCATTATGTAGTTTTTCAGCCCTTTCCCTCCTCCCTTTCTCTCTCCTCTTGTTGTCCTCAGTGTCTGTTGTTCCCATCTGTGTACCCTGTGCTTAGCTCCCACTTAAAAGTAAGAACATGCAGCATTTGGTTTTCTGTTCTTGTGTTAATTAACGTAGGATAATGACCTCCTAATAATGTATCCAGGTTGCTGCAGTGCAGATGTTTTCATTCTTCCTTATGGCTACATAGTATTTCATGGTGCATATGTACCACATTTTCTTTATCCAGTCTAGCATTTCTGGGCACCTATGTTAATTCCATTATCTTTGCTATTGTGAACAGTGCTGCAATGAACATCCAAGTGCATATGTCTTTTTGGTAGAATAATTTGTTTTCAAATGAGATCTAATTAAACTTAAGAGCTTCTGCACCACAAAAGAAGCTATTGACAGAGTAAATAGACAACCTACAGAATGGGAGAGAGTATTTACAATGTTTGCATCTGACAAAGGTTCAGAATTTATAAAAAATTCAAATTTACAAGAAAAAAAACAAACCACCACATTAAAAAGTGGGAAAAGGACATGAACAGACACTTTTCAAAAGAAGACATACATGCAGCCAACAAGCATATGAAAAAAACTCAATATCACTGATTATTAGAGAAACACAAATCATAACCACAATGAGACATCATCTCACACCAGGCAGAATGGCTATTGATAAAAAAGTCAAAAATAACAGATGCTGGTGAGGTTGCAGAGAAAAGGGAACACTTATACACTGCTGGTGGGAGAGTAAATTAGTTCAACCATTGTGGAAAGCAGTGTGGTGATTCCTCAAAGACCTGAAAACAGAACTATCATTAGGCCCAACAGTCCCATTACTAAGTATATACCCAAAGGAATGTAAATCATTCTACCACAAAGGCATATACACCTGTATGTTCATCACAGCACCATTCACAATAGGAAGACATACAATCAGCCTAAATGCCCATCAGTGGTAGACTGGATAAAGAAAATGTGGTACAAATACATTGGACTACTACACAGCCATAAAAAAGAATGAGATCATGTCCTTTGCAGGAACATGAATGGAGATGATGGCCATCATCCTTAGCAAACTAATGCAGGAACAGAAAACCTAATACCGATATTCTCACTTATAAAGTGGGAGCTAACTGATGAGAATACATGGACACAAAGAGGAAAACAACCAACAGTGGGGCCTACTTGAGGGTGGAAGTTGGGAAGAGGGAGAGGAGCAGAAAAAACAACTATTGGGTAGTAGGCTTACTACCTGAGTGATTAAATAATCTGTGCAAACAACCTTCATGACATGAGTTTACCTGTGCAACAAACACGCACATGTACCCCTGAATCTAAAACAAAATTAAAAAAGAAAAAGAAAATAATACTCTCTTAATTACTTTTTAAAGGAATAGTTTGTTTTCCTTCAGATATACACCCAGTAATGGTATTGCAGGGTCAAATGGTAGTTCTGTTTTATGTTCTTCGAGAAATTTCCAAACTTTTCCACAGTGGCTGAACTAATCTACATTCCCACCAACTATGTATAAATGTTTCCTTTTCTCTGCAGCTTCACCAGCATCTGTTATTTTTTGACCTTTTTTTTTTTTGTCACCCAGGCTGGAGTGCAGTGGCGCAATCTCGGCTCACTGCAACCTCCACCTCCTGGGTTCAAGTGATTCTCCTGCCTCAGCCTCCCAAGTAGCTGGGGAGATTACAAGCACCTGCCACCACACCCGGCTAATTTTTTTTTTTTTTTTTGTATTTTTAGTAGAGACAGGGTTTCGCCATCTTGGCCAAGCTGGTCTTGAACTCCTGACCTCGTGATCCACCCACCTCGGCCTCCCAAAGTGCTGGGATTACAGGCGTGAGCCACTGCACCTGTCCCTTTGACTGTTTATTAATAGCTATTCCAACAGGTGTGAGATGGTATCTAATTGTGGTTTTGATTTGCATTTCTCTAATGATTAGTATTTAGCATTTTTTCATATGTTTGTTGTCTGTGTGTATGTCTTCTTTTGAGCAATGTCTGTTCATGTCTTTTGTCCACTTTTTAATGGGTCTATTTGTTTTTGATTCATTGAATTGTTTAGGTTTCTTATAGATTCTGTATATTAAACCTTTGTGAATCGCACAGTTTGTGAATATTTTCTTCCATTCTGTAGGCTGCTGTTTAATATGCTGACAGTTTCTTTTGTTGTGCAGAAGCTCTCTAGTTTAATTAGGTTCCACTTGGCAATTTTTGTTTTTGTTGCAATTGCTTTTGAAGACTTACTCAAATTTTTTCTTAAGGCTGATATCCAGAATGATATTTTCTAGGATTCTTATAGTTTGAGGTCTTACACTTAAATCTTTAATCCATCTTGAGTTAATTTTCATATGTGGTGAAATGTAGGTGTCTAGTTTCATTCTTCTGCATATGGCTAGCTAGCTATCCCAGCACCATTTATTGAATAGGGAATCCTTTCCCCATTGCTGATTTTTGTCAACTTGTTGAAGATTAGATGGCTGTAGGTGTGCAGCTTTATTTCTGGGTTCTTGATTCTTCTGTTCCATTGGTCTATGTGTCTGCATTTGTACCAGTGTTATGCTGTTTTGGTTACTGTAGCTTTATAGTATAATTCACAGTTGGGTAATGTGATGCCTACTGCTTTGTTCATTTAGCTTAGGATTGTTTTGGCTATTTGGGCTCTTGTTTGGTTCCAGATGACTTTTAGAATTTTTTTCTAATTGATAGTAAAAATGACAGTAAAATGCCAATAGTTTGATAGGGATAGCATTGACTCTGTAGAATGCTTTAAGCAGCAGGGTCATTTTAATAATATTGATTCTTCCAATCCATGAGCATGGAATGTTTTTCCATTCGTTTGTGTCATCTGTGATTTCTTTCAGCAGTGTTTTGTAGTCTTCTCATAGAGATCTTTCACCTTCTTGGTTAGATG
The DNA here is from genome assembly GCF_029289425.2 of Pan paniscus. Lineage (NCBI taxonomy): Eukaryota > Metazoa > Chordata > Mammalia > Primates > Hominidae > Pan > Pan paniscus. Next base: position 116,245,561 of record NC_073249.2, read on the forward strand.
TATTTATAGGTATTTTATTTTTGTGTGTGTGTCTATTGTAAATGGGATTGTGTTCTTGATTTGGCTCTCAGCTTGAGCATTATTGGTCTATAAAAATGCTACAGATCTGGGGGAGCTGAGGGGTGGAGTTGGGGTCTTGCTATTTTGCCCAGGCTAGTCTTTGAACTCCTGGGGTTATGCCATCCTCCCACCTCAGCCTTCCAAATTTCTGGGAATACAGGTGTGAGCCACCATGCCCAGCCACTACTGATTTTTGTACATATGATTTTATAACCTGAAACTTTACTGAAGTGGTTTATCAGTTCCATGAGCCTTTTGGTGGAGTCTTTAATGTTTTCTAGGAGTAGATTATATGTTCAGTAAAGACAAAATTTTACTTCTTTTTTTCCTATTGGATCCCTTTTATTTCTTTTTCTTGTCTAATTGCTCTGGCTAGGACTTACAGTACTATGTTGAATAAAAGCAGTGAGAATGGGCATCCTTGGTTTGTTCCTGTTCTTAAAAGGAATTCTTCCAGCTTTTGCCCATTCCATCTGATATTGACTATGGGTTTGTCATAGATAACTCTTATTATTTTGAGGTATGTTCTTTTGATGCCTAGTTTGTTGAGGATTTTTGTCATGAAGGGGTTTGGGTTTTATTGAAAGATTTTTTGGGTGTCTATTGAGATAATCATATGGTTTTTGTTTTTGATTCTACTTATATGGTGAATCACATTTGTTGATTTGCATATGTTGAACCAACCTTGTATCCCAGGAATAAAGCCTATTTGATTACGTGAATTAACTTTTTGATACGTTGCTGGATTTAATTTGCTATTACTTTGTTGAGGATTTTTGTGCCTATGTTCATCAGGGATATTGGCCTGCAGTCTTCTTTTCTTGTATCTTTGCCAGGTTTTGGTATCAGAATGATGCAATGATGCTGGCTTCATAGAGTGAGGGAAGATTGCCACTTCCTTGATATTTTGAAATAGTTTTGGTAGAATTTGTACCTGCTCTACTTTGTACATCTAGTAGAGTTCCACTATGAATCCATCTGGTCGGGGGCATTTTTTGATGAGTGGGAATTTTTTATTACTAATTCAATTTCAGAACTCGATATTGCTCTTTTCAGGGTTTCAATTTGTTCCTTATTCAATCTTTGGAGGTTGTATGTTTCCAGGAATTTAACCATTTTTTCTAGATTTTCTAGTTTGTGTAACAAAGGTGTTCACAATAGTGCCTGAGAACCTTTTGTACTTCTGTGAGATCAGTTGTAATGTTACCTTTGTTGTTTCTGATTGTGTTTATTTGGATCTTCTCTTTTTTCCTTTTGTTTTGTGTTGTTGTTGTTAAGACACAGTCTCACTCTGCTATCCAGGCTGGAGTGCAGTGATGCAATCTTGGCTCACTGCAAACTCTGCCTGCTAGGTTCAAGTGATTCTTGTGCCTCAGCCTCCAGAGTAGCTGCAACTACAGGTGCATGCCACCATACTTAGCTAATTTTTGTATTTTTAGTAGAGATGGGGTTTCACCATGTTGGCCAGGCTGGTCTTGAGCTCCTGACTTAAGTGATCTGTCGGCCTCGGCCTCCCAAAGTGCTGGGATTCCAGGCATGAGCCAATGCACCCAGCCTTTTTTCTTTGTTAATCTAGCTAGTGGTCTATCAACCTTGTTTATCCTTTTAATATCAACTTTTGGTTTTGTTGACTTTTTGTATGGATTTTTTGGTTTCAATTTCATTCTGTTCTGTTCTGATTTTAGCCATTTCTTTTCTTCTTCTAGCTTTAGGGTTAGTTTGTTCTTGTTTTTCTAGTTCCTCTTGGTGTGATGTTAGATTGTTAATTTGAGAGCTTTCTAATTTTTTCATGTAGGTGTTTAATGCTATACACTTTACTGTTAACCCTACTCTTGCTCCATCCCAGAAATTTTAGTATGTCGTGTCTCTGTTTTTATTTATTTCAAAGGTTTTTTTTTCTGCCTTTATTGTTTATCCAAAAGTGAATCAGGAGCCAGTTGTTTAATTTTCATGTAATTGTTTGGTTTTGGTATTGATTTCCATTTTTATTCCACTGTGGTCTGACAGTACAGTTGGTTTGATTTCAATTTTTCTGAATTTATTGAGGCTTGCTTAATGGCTGAGCATGTCGTCAATCTTAGAGTACGTTCCAAGTGCAGATGAGATGAATATATATTCTGTGGTTGCTGGGTGCAGTATTCCATAGATGTCTATTAAGTACAATTGGTCAGGTGTTGAATTTAAGTCCATAATTTCTTTGTCAGTTTTCTGCCTTGGTGATCTAATGCTTTCAGAGGGGTGTTGAAATCCCCCACTATTATTGTGACTGTCTAAGTCTTTTCATAGATCTAAAAGTAGGTCTTTTATGAATGTGGGTGCTCCAATGTTGGGTGCATATATATTTAGGATCGTTAAGTCTTCTTATTGAATTGAACCCTTTATCATTATTTAATGCCCTTCTTTGTCCTTTTTGACTCTTGTTGGTTTAAAGTCCGTTTTATCTGATATAAAAGCGATCTCTGCTCTTGTTTGTTTTCTACTTGCATGACAGATCTTTCTAGAATGTATAGGTTTAAGGGCAGAAGGCCAAGAATTTTTGGCAGCCAAAAATGAGGATATGATACAGTCAAAGATCCATCCATTTATTCGTTGAACAAATATTTATTGAATATCTCTTATGTAGGTCAGAAAGTTGCTGGATAAATAAGTAACTGAATGAATTTTGGGCCTGGAAGCGAATAACCAACTCTGGCTTCATGAGCACAATTCATATGTGAAGACCAGGAAGAGATGACCTCAGAATTTCATGAGTGGCATCCTCAAACTGACCAGGAAAATCCCAAGCAGCTAATGTTCTGCTGCTTCTCCTTCTGCTGCACCTGTCTACTGCAATGCCTACTGTTTTGGTGGCATCTAGGGGATATCAAACCCTATCTGATAAGGATTTTAGGGAAGTCCAGGGAGTTGAAGTCTGGAGGATGCATTGAAGAAGTTTGGAGAATAGATGTGGCTTAGACCATCAAGAACTGTGGACTGCGAGTTAACAATCAGCCACTGCCCAACTTTTATAACACTTGCCTTAACATGACAGTCTCGTTCTTGTTGCAAAGGATAGGCTCCATCGCCATCATCACCCCCAAAACACACACTTAGACTCCAGTTCTAGATTTTAAGAAAAATAGGAATTACAAGGACAGCCATCTATTTGTGAAAAATGTTGACAAATTTTTCTCCAGGGAGGTCAAACAATTTACGTTCATATTAGCAATATACGAGAATGTCTGTTTCTCTGGATCCCCACCAACATATATCCAGCTTTTTATTCATGTTAATCTGGGAGTCAAATAAAATGTATCTTACTATATTTTAGCTTGTATTTAACTTATATTTCAGTGAAAATACCAAGAGACAATATAGAGAAGTGGTGGTGTCTATGGTCAAGCTGCCTGAGTTTGAAGCCTCATCACACCACCAGCTGAATGTATTTGAGAAAACTTAACCTCTCCATGCTTCAGTTTTCTCACCTATAAAATGGAGATAAGAAGAGGGCCTACTTCATCAAAAGGTTGTTGTGGGAATGTAAAGCACCAACCCAGGCACATATGACGTGCTTAATAAATACTACCTACTATGAGTGAAATTCGTCATCTTTTAAATTTGTTTAAGGGCCATCTAATTTCCTTTTCTGTTAACTCATTTAAATTTACTCATTTTCTTCTTGGGCTATTGGCATCTTAATACGTTTCAGAAATTAGCCATTTGTATACGCTATGAATTGCAAATACATTTTCCTAGCTTGTTATTAATTTGACTTTGTTGGGGTGGGTTTATTTTATGTCCTCTGGTTTTTAATTATAGTTTGAAAGTCCTACTACACTCTGAGATTATAACAAGAAATACCCTGTATTTTTCATCAGATGCATGATGATACTTGGCATTCTATACTCTTTGTCTCTTCTTTTTCTTTTCTATATCCTCATCTCTGCTTGCTGCATCATGGGTCATTTTTTTTTTCAAAGAGCACTTCCATTAATTCTCTTTATTCCTTCTTTGGAGTTTGGTTTGTTCTAGTTTTTCTAGTTCCTTAAGATGCATTGTTACGTTATTTATTTAAAATATTTCTACTTTTTTGATGTAGTTGTTTATTGCCCTCTTAATACTTAACTTCCCTCCCTCTTAATACTGCTTTTGGTGTATCCCACAGGTTTTGATATAGTGTGTTTATATTATCATTGGTTTCAATCAATTTTTAAATTTTCTTCTTAGTTTCTTCATTGGCTCATTGGCCATTCAGGAGCATCTTGTTTAATTTCCAGGTGTTTGTGCAGTTTTGAAGGTTCCTCTTGTTATTGATTTCTGGTTTTATTCCGTTGTGCTGAGAAAAGAAACTTGATATGATTTCAATTCTTTTAAATTTGTTGAGACTTGTTTTATGACCTAACATATGGTCGATCTTGGAGAACGTTCCATGTGCTAAAGAAAAAATGTGTATTCTTCAGCTGTTGGATAAAATATTCTGTAAATGTCTGTTAGGTTCGTTTGGTCTAAAGTGCAGTTTAAATCCAATGTTTCACTATGGATTTTCTGTGTAGACGATCTGTTCAGTGCTGAGAGTGGAGAATTGAAGTCCCCAACTGTTACTGTACTAGATTCTATCTCTTCCTTTTAGATCTAATATTATTTGTTTTATATATTTAGGTGTCCCGGTGTTGCATGCATATATACTTATAATTGTTATATCATCTTGCTGAATTCATCCCTTTATCGTTATTAATGATTTTGTTTCTTTTTACAGTTTTGGACAGTTTTAGAGTCTGTTTTATCGACTGTCTTGCTCACTTTTGCTTTCTGTTTGCAGAGAATATCTTTTTCCATCATTTTACTCTCAATCTTTATGTGTCTTAACAGATGAAGTATTATGTTGTAGGAGCATATACTAGACTGTTTTCAAAAATCCATTCAGCCAGTCTGTTTTTTCTAAGTGGGGAGTTTAAGCCATTTATATATTTAAGGTTATAACTGATTGGTAAGACCTGCTGTCATTTTGTTAATTGTTTTCTAGTTGTTTTGTATATCTGTTGTCCCTTTCTCCCTCTCTTATTGTTTAATCATTGCAGTTTGGTAGTTTTCTGTAGTAATAAGGCTTACTTCTTCTCTGTTTTTCATTTGTGTGTCTATTAGTGATTTTATACTTTCAGGGCTTCATGTGAAGAATCGCATGTCTTCGTAATGATGATTATCATTTTTCACTTCCAGATATAGGAGTCCCTTGAGTATGTCTCATAAGATCAGTCTGGTGGTAATGAATTTCCTTTGTTTTTGCTTGTCTGGGAAAGACTTTATTTCTTTTTCCTTTTTTTTCTTTTTTTGAGATGAGGTCTCGCTATGTTGTTTAGGCTGATCTGAACTCCTAGGCTCAATCAATCTTCCCAACTCATCCTCCTGAGTAGTTGAGACTGCAGGCATATGTCACCAAATCTGGCTCTCCCTTATTTCTGAAGAATAGCTTTACTGGGTATAGTATTCTTGGCTGCCTTTTTTTTCTTCTTTCAGTACTTTGAATATGTCATTCCATTCTCTCCTGGCCTGTAAGATTTCTGAGGATAAATCTGCTGTTAGTCTAATGGGGATTCTTTATACGTGACTTGATGTTTTCTTTTGTTATTTTTAAAATTCTTTCTTTGTGGGTGTTGAAGTCCTCCTACTTTCAATTTTCCCACAGAGTCTCATGAACTTATTGTGGCATCTGGGTCTTGAGGTGCAGGTTCACTGTTTATGGCAGGGTTGGATGTAATTTGCCTGCAGAGCCAGGATCTGTGACTCTGAGGAAACCCCTAGAAGCTTGGACCCAGAGAGTTTGGTTTTAGCTGTGAGTCTACCCCTGTGTGGAGGGTATATCCAACTCCAGGGAAGAAAAGGAGCTCTGGAGTTTAGGGTACAGAGAGCAAGGTATATCTGCAATTTGGGAACCTGGTCCAATGGAGCTCAGTGGAAACTTGGGTCCCTGGGGATGAGACAACATGTAGTGGTGACTCCGGGATGGCGGACTCAGTAGTATCCCAGACTCTGTGAGGCTAGGTGCAGCAGCAAGTTTTCATAGTGGTCAAGCACATCTGTTGTTTGGGCCCTGGGGGTCAGGGGAGCAGCACAGTGACGATTGCATTCCCTGGAGAGAGGGCTCTCTTGGCAGCTCAGACTCCAGGAGACTAGTCTAATGCCAGGAAAGCAACGTATTAGAGTAGTTTAGCCTGTAGGGTAGAGTGTCTCAGCTCAGTCACTGCCATGTTTCCCTGGAACATGGGGTACGACATCAGCTCAGCCCTGACCTGCTCAGGTTCCAGGGCACCAATTCCCCAGGGGTTTGTGTGCCACTTCAGCTCAGGCTCAGGCATAGAGGGTGGCTGTTCTGGGCTGCCAGGCACTATTTCCCTGAGATGTGGGGCTCTGCCAAGGCACTGTTTCCTCAAGAGGCAGCACATAGTTTCAGTTCAGGACCTTAGGGGCAGGGCACAGCCATAACTGAGAGAAGTAGATGGGGCTATTCTGCTAAAGCACTGTTTTCTTAGGAGGAAGTGTGCAGCTTCAGCTCCAGCTGAAGGGGAAGAGAGGAGGTGTAGGTGGTGCTGTTCAGCCCCATGGGCAAAGGTGTAACAGTTCCTTGAAGCTTGGCTTTGGGATGTTAGGCCACTGGGCAGGGATGGGTCAAAGGTGGTTTAGCCTCAGGGATGGACAAGAGCCATGGCTACTCTCCCTTGGAGCAAGACACTCCAGCAGTAGTTCCAGTTCCGAAATGGGGTAAGACAGTAGCTGTGCAGGCCACACGGGGGGCGCCTAGTGGCAGCTCCTTCTCTGGGGGGAACACAGATTTGCAGACTCCAGGCAGCTCCCTCAGCTGGACTTAGTGCATGTGAGGACTTCAGGGGGACCCCAGTGATGAGAAGTGTAGGTGTCCAAAGAGTTGATGGCAGTTACTGGGATCCTCTTGTCTACCTTTGCACCATAAAAAGAGGTTTCTCCTGGTTTCTAGCTGATTCTGGTTGGGAGGTGGGGTGGTGAAGACCAGGTGTTTCCTTTTGCTCTCTGTGTGGTCAACCTCAGTTTCCGTGTTCACTGGGGTTTCTATTACTCCTTTGCCATACTCAGCCACTCTTCTTTAGTTATTTTTATTAAAACATGATTGTTTATGTGTTATTTGGCTATCTTTGTTGGAAAAATGAGCACTAGAAGCTTTTAGTTGGCCATGCTGCTGACATCATTCTCCTCCAATTCTCTCTTGATCAGTCTACAAACCCATCTATTTAATTCTAAATTTGATTAGCTGTATTTTTCATTTCTAAAATTTAGATTTGCTTCTTTTTCAATTTACTGACTCCTTTCCTACAATGTCCTCCTCTTGCTTTGTGAAGTTACCTTTCTCTTTCTCTTTGAGCTTATCTCACTTAAAGACTCTCCGTTTTTATTTTCTACTAACTGCAGCTGTTTGTATGTGCACTCTACCACTCCCTCTCTAATCAGTTTGTTTCCTTATGTGACTTGCAATATTTTTAAATCATGAGCTCCTCTTGAAAGAGAGTTGTTTTCCATGGAAGACCCTTAGGTCCTGGTACCTGGGAACAATCTTGTGGGGCAGTTTCAAATTCCTTCCCTGCGATTCTGTGAATTTCACTGGTTCCAGAGGAATTTTACAATGTATCTTGACTCTAGATTTCTATACTTGTGTGGTGTGCAATTTAGAGATCATGTATGCTGAACCAGCTTGAGGGGTTAATTTCCTTGCATTAATTTTTTCTATCTTCTCATGAGCCTATCAAGCTGCCTTGTGGTATCTCTGAGTTGTGAAACAGAAGAATTTCATAGTTTCCTTCATAAACCAGTAAATTCCAACTGTATATGGCTGGTTCATTTCCAGCTCCTTAACATGCAAAGGCCCTGGGTCTCATCAACCATCTCTCTGTTGCCATTAAAATCTCATCACCCTGACATCGAGTACCCTGAATGTACTCAACTTTGGCTCCATGGTCCCTTAAGTTTTGTGATCCTTCTTTATTTCTGGCACTTGAGAATGTTGCCTTCTTTCTTTACACAAGGCTCATATTTTAGGTAAAATTTTATTCTTAATTATGTTTTTGTGAAAAGAGAATTATTGTCAATGCAAATCACTCTATTGTACACAAATTCCAGATATACCTTTACAAAATGCAAAACTTATCATGTTGTTCTCCTACTTAATATTCTCAGTGTTGTTTCATTGGCCTTAAGATAAAGTCCAAAGTCCCTTACCTAGGAAATAGTAGAGCAAAGCACCTTAGAGCATGGCTTCAAGAGTTAGGATGATCTCAGTTTGTATCCATGTATTTCTCAACTATGTGACTTTGGACTAGTTAATGTCTTAGCCAGTTTTGTCATCTGTAAAACAGAGATAATTCTAGCACCTACTTCATACAGTCACTGTAAACTCTAAATGAGACAAGGTTGTGATCAGTCTGCAAGAGTGGAATGAACTTCCACTCCAAATTTGGTTCAGATTGATGATGCCAAACATGCACCAAAGGGTACGAAATGGTCCATGACTCATATAATAAGGCTTTCTGGGGAGAGCAGAGCAGGTCCAAGCAGGCCCAAAAATGGCTTGAGAAAGCAGGAAAAAGATACGTGGCTTGGCTTTATTGTGGCTTGGTATGAGGGTTCAGACTTGTAATTAAAGACAACACACATAAAACACACAGCATGGTGCCCACCATCATAGGCAATAAATGTTGGTTATCACAATAATATTGTTATCATGATTTAGAAGAATTTTCATGACCTTTGTAATGTATTTGTATTACCCTCCTCATTCTACCCTCCAGCCATACTTCAGTTTTCTTGGATTCTTAAAGATAACATGGTCTCAGTGTCTATCATCTTGGTTTCTTTATCTGCAAGAACTTCCATTCCACCCTTTTACTTAGCTAGTTCTCAATCTCTCTTTAGGTTTTAACTTAAGTAGAATTTCTTTCAAGAGGTCTCTCCTGACTCCTCAACAAGTTTACACTCCCACCTCTGCTCTTACACACACACACACACACATTGTAATTCGTTTATTTGTAATTTTTCCAACTGTTTTGAAGGCTTTATGGTGACTGAATCTCTCAGACCTGGCACAGTGTCCAGCACATAGTAGATGCTCAATAAACATTTGTTGAATGATGCAGTATCTCATTTAATCCTCTTAATGCTGTAAGTCAGGCATTATTCACTTTGCCAATGGAAAAATATAAGCTCAGAGAAGTTGAATAATAACTGAGTGCCACACAGATATTAAATAATATATCAAAAAATAAGCCCAGATTTTCTAACCCTTCCTTTCATTAAACAGCATGTTTTCCATCTCTCTTTGTTGTTGTTGTTGTTTTTCTGGTTTGTTTATTTGTTTGTTTGTTTTGAGACAGGGTCTTATTCTGTCACCCACACTGGAGTGCAGTGGCATGATCACAACTCTCTGCAGCCGCAGCCTCCCAGGCATAAGCTAGCCTCCCACCTTAGCCTCCTGAGTAGCTGGAACTATAGATGCATGTCACCTCACCCAGCCAATTTTTTAAATTTTTTGTAGAGATGGGGTCTGTCTTCTGTCTCTTACTGCATCCATTATAATTAAGGTAGATGAAGTAGAAATAAAGTGGATTCCCACTTAAATAGTGGGAATTGAGAGATACAGGAAGCCTTCTTATCAACTTGCTCCCTCATCAAGAACTGATACCAACATTTTAGCTTAGAAGTTTATCCATTAGTTTACATTAACCTACATGAATGCCCCTTGGTAAGGAGAATACAAAGATTACTCCCAGTTATCAAAGTTTCCAAATTTTATTTATTCATCTCTTCAGATTGACTCCCCAAACCCTGAAAACTCTTGCTCCAACCCACCTGTTCAGCTGTCCCCAACCAGTCTACCCCTTGTCCTGCATTGCTCACTGCCCCTTCACACTTCTGTGCATTTGTCCTTACCCTTCACTCTGCCTAGTGGTTTATTTTTATTTTTATTTTTTTGATGGAGTCTCACTCTGTCACACCAGGCTGGCATGATCTCAGCTCACTGCAACCTCCGCCTCCCAGGTTAAGCTATTCTCGTGTCTCAGCCTCCCAAGTAACTGGGACTACAGGCACAAGCCACCACACCTGGCTAATATTTTTGTATTTTTAGTAGAGACGGGGTTTCACCATGTAGGTCAGCCTGGTCTCCACCTCCTGACCTCAGGTGATCTGCCCGCCTCAGCCTCCCAAAGTGCTGGGATTACAGGTGTGAGCCACTGTGCCTGGCTCTGCCTGGTATTTTTTTTCTGCTTTCTTCATCTAGAAAAACAACTCGTGATTCAAGAAGACAGCCTCTATTTAATCTCTATTAAATCGCCACAAAATATTGCACACCACAGTATTAAATCGCCACAAAAATAATGCATCCCCAGGAACCTGAGACCTCTACAAAACAAGGCAATGATGCTCAGCATCATGGTTACTGCCCAGTTAGGGCTGCTCCTTTCAAAACCATGGATGGATTCCACCATTTACTTTGTAGCCTGAATTTAACAATCAAAAAGCCCCAAAACTCTCTGTCCCAGGCTCTGAATCTCTTACACAGCCAGTTTCCTTTCCTCTGTGTCACCTAGAAGAATATTTTAACCATTCACAGAGAAAGCAGCAATGAATGGACATACCAAGGCAATAATAAAAATGGACTTGTAACCAACACAATTTTATTCCTGGAGAATCATCCTCACCGTGTGTCACAGCTGGATAACTTGTGCTTAGGAAGGGGTTCTTCCCTGGAAAAAGGAGGAAGATGCAAATCCTATGAGCAACTGGGATCCCATCTTTGTGTTGGTCACCAGTCTTTCACTCTCAGGTTTTTACCTGTGATGATCAAAAGGGAAAAGCTCCTGAACTTCCCCGTATACACCACATGAGGGCGATAGAGTCAAACCAGACCAAGCAGCAGCAGGGAAAAGGAGGCAGTGATGAAGGTGAACCCTGCTTGAGGCTGGCAGTTCTGTAGTCTCATTCACATTGCTCTGTTCTTTCCTTATCTTCCAGGACTTGGGCAACGTGTCCTCCACACTGAATCTGGGCTAGAAATACACCTCTCTAGGTTGGGATTTTCCCATAAAATAATGAGGTATTGTCTGTTTGTTCCTATAAGGTTTTCTAGGAGAAAAGCAGAAAAGGCCTAACTTCCCTCTAAGATTGTCTGGAGTAATAGATCTAGATATGTGTATGCTCTCCAGTCTCCTTTCTGACTCTAACAAAGGCTCTGGCAGTATGGCACAGTGGTCAGGAGCCCAGGTCAGGAGCCGGATACCCTGAGTTCAAATTCCAGCTCTACCACCTACTGGCTGGGTGACCTTGGCAGAGTTACTTAACCCATCTGTGCCTCAGTTTCTTCTGCGAAGTGGCTGTGATAGTAGTACTTACCTCATAAGGGAGCTCTGAGGTCTAAAGGCACTCAGCTCAATAGTTGGTAAGGACACAAAATTTGTCTGCATGATTATGACTTTCTCCCCCCCCAAAAGTAATTCAAATATCAGAATCCTATCAATGGTCCCCTGGTGGAGAACTGCTGGTCCAGGACAGGCATCCTGAGGATTTTTTTTATTCCTCTTCTCTTATTCCTTCTCTTCCTTCTGACCCAGAAAAACACCATAGCATGGAGGTTAAGAACCTGGACATTGAAGACAAACACACATTATCTGGAGTAAAATACTTGTTCCATTCTCGGTGTGACCTGGAAAAGCAATTTAATCTTTAGTGCCTCAATTTCCTTATCTGTGAAATGGGGAGAGTATGATAACAATTATGCCTCATAGGTATATTGTGACTATTACATGAGATAGTGCATGGAAAGCTCTGATAAGAGTGCTTGGCATATTGTAATTGCTCATTAAATGTTAGCTATTATTGCTATTCATCCTACATTCCACAAGCATTTACTATGCACCAACCAAGCACAAAGAACTCTTAGACACCTGTCACTATTACAACAACCCCTATTCTTAAGGAGGTTAAGAGCTTCCAAGTTAAGATTTGGCAAGCCTTGATTCACCTTGTGGAAGCCACGGTTACTATGACCTTGTTTGGAAAGACAGGCACTCAGACAGGTCCATCTCAGATGATCCTTTCCTTGCAGAATCTGTTTCAGAAAGGCCACTCCGCCTTGGACCTCTTCCTTTGTGGGATCCAGGAATCCTATGGTTTCCTCAGGCAGTTCTGGCCTCTAACTCTAATTACCTCTCTGCACTCAGGCTCTCTGACTCTACTGACTTACTGTTTTGTGTCAGGAGAAATAGTAGAAACAGGATAGGAGAGTAGTTTCGAGATGTTCTAGCTCAAATGCTAGATCTTCTGCTTCTATCTGGTAAGCTGTTTAACCTCTCTGAGCCTGTTTCCTCATCAGTAAAATGGAGTAGAACATTACCTACCTCATAAGGCCGCTGTAAGCATTAAAGGAGTAAGCATATGACAGTAGGTTAGAGTATTGCCTGGCATGAAGAAAGCACACAGAAGAATTTGCTATTATGGATATATTTTTTCAATTGACAAGTAAAAATTATATATATTTGTTATGTGCAATGTATCTTGATATATGAATACATTGTGTAATGGCTAAATCAAGCCATTTAACATGTCAATTGTCTCACATACTTATTTTTATGTGATGAGAACATTTCAAATCTACTGTCTCAGCAATTTTTAAGTATACAATATATTATTATTAATTTCAGTCACTGTGATGTACAATAGACCTCTTAAACTTGTTCTTTCTAACTAAAGTTTTGTGTTTGTTGACCAAAATCTCCTGTAATAATAGTTATGGTTATTAACTTCAAAGCGAGTCAACATAGCACGGACTTTACCTGACCTACCTGCAGAAGTCCTCCCACAAGTGTGGCTAATGATCCTGTTCTTTCAATTCACCAGTACTCTTCTCTGACACAGTTTGACAAGGCCTAGTCCTAGGGGACAGCAGAAGAGAAATATCGAGGACCAAGGGGCTGGAGGAAGGTAGAAAGAAGTGGCCACATAAACTCCATTAGCAGAAACATTGAGCTCTCTCCAGCCCCGTGGGACCTCAGGAGCTAGATGGAACCATTTCTTTAGGGAAAGCTGGCAGTTGTTTACACAACCGCAAGCTGAGCGTCCAGGTGACCAGTCCAGCGTTTTCTCCCCACCACCTCCCTGCACACTTCTCTTTTTCCTCTTTGCAGAAAGTCAGTGGGAACAAGACCCTTTCCTAGAGGATTTCAAGAGCCCAGCTCAGATTTGGGGCTTATGTGTCTGATGCTTACGTCTCTGATGCTCTCGGAACCAGGCCAAGAAGACGTGGTCATTTCTACGTCCTACCACCAGAGGGCAGCGCTTCACCACAGAGACCCTCGAGCCGCCGAACACCTCACCGTGTGCGTGGAGAATCCTCCCCAAGGCCTGGACGCAGTTCTTCCTATTCCGTTTCCCCGAGGTTTGGCCTAGGATCTTGGACAGCACTTTTAATTACAGACATTCTGCCTGCTCAGGCCTCTCACCCCAGGCTGTGCCCCCGCAGGTGTTCAGACATTTCTGTTGCCTGATGAGGAGAAAATGGGCTGAGGGAAGGGGGCGGAAGGACAGCGCCATCGGCCGGGCAGGACCCAGGCTGGATTCACTCCCGTCGCCCCTGCGAATTGGGCGTGAGCATTTGATACAAAGGACGGGGAAGGAAAGCGACCCAAGGTGAGGGGCTGCTCCTCTCTGCAGCGCTAGAGCTTCACGTTTTAGACCTCCTCAAAGCCTGCGCTCAAGCTGAGGGCCCGCTTCACGGAGGATTTCGTTGTAGAATTTGGGACGGTCCTTCATTCGCTGGCATAAAGTGGCATAATTCCTAAAATCGCATCCCCAAGTCCCCAGTCCTCCTCATGTAGTGTAGCTTTTAAGTCATGTTGATCATGGGAACAAAGATCAGAGTGGAGTTTGGGATGGAAGGTCAAGGAGTCTTTGTATTCCAGGGCCTCTGAAGGGGTTTCCTAGGTGGGGTTATCTATGGCGATGCAGAGAAGGCACAGAGTGGTCCCCGCACAGCTGACATCACTTTCTGGCCTCATCACTGTTACTACAGACCTTGTAAGACAACACCATTACCCCTGGCAGGTGCAGGGTGAAGAGTGTCGGGCTAGGACACAGGAGCCTAGGTTCTAGCTCCAGAGCTGCCCTTGCCTGGCAGCGCTATTCTGGGGACCTTACAAAGCTTGTCTGGGCTTTGGTTTCTCAGATTTGAAAGTAATGGCTCCTGTCAAACGGCAGCCCCTAATGGGAAGGGTTTTTTGTTTGTTTTTAAACAAAACCTGGAATTTGTACCATTTCTAAATGCTAGCTGCTCAAGCCTTAGGAAGGTATATGAATGAAGAGTGGGGAAGAGAGATTGGCTGAATGGAAGCTATCTGCCAAGGTCATGGAAAGAGTGTGAAATGTCAGATTAGTCTGATTCTGCTCTCCGCTCTCAGACACACACACACTTCCCATTCACAGAGTTTAATTAGTTTCTGCTGGCACAGAAATGTAGCACATCTGGAATGTTGTAGACTGCTCTGCAGATACTGTGCGTTTAGTATATTATTAACCTGCTATGCAACCACTCTTGTGATCACCTTCAGCAAAGTAGGAAATCTCTGGCAGGCACTCTCAAGGGCAGTGACTTCAACACATTCATGCCTACCCCACCCTCAACATATTTTTGGGTCATTTGTTTCCCCACACGGCCATGGGCAAATCTCTTACCCTCTGTGGCCATCATGTGTAAAGAATTTTTTTTTTTTTATTAGACAGAGTCTTGCTCTGTCACCCAGGCTGGAGTGCAGTGGTGTGATCTTAGCTCACTGCAACCTCTGCCTCCTGAGCTCAAGCAATTCTCCTGCCTCAGCCTCCCAAGTAGCTGGGACTACAGGCACCCGCCACCACTCCCAGCTAATTTTTGTAGTTTTAGTAGAGATGGGGTTTCACCATTTTGGCCAGGCTGGTCTTGAGCTCCTGACCTTGTGATCCACCCCCCTCGGCCTCCCAAAGTGCTGGGATTACAGGCGTGAGCCACCGCGACCAGCCTGTTTAAAGCATTTTTAAATTGGGAACCGGAATAAAGTTCTGTTCTTCTCCCTTGAGATCAGGGAGCACTTCTCCCTTGCTTCTTCTCTTGCTACTCTCTCCCTTCTCCTTTTTCCTTCCTTCCACATCCCCAGAAGCATGATTCTATACTCCAGCCATTCTGAACTTCTTGTTTTCCCTAGCATAGCCAGTCTTTCTTGCCCTCAGTACATACAGTACCCTCTGCTTTGAATTCCTTTTCTTAAAACCTGTATTTTCCAACTAACTCCTACTCATCTTTCAGGACTCAGCTCTGACATCACCTTCTCGAGGAGGCTTCCCTTCCCTCTCTCAACCTTACTTCCCAGTTTGGATATTTCTTCTCAGTGCACCCAAAGCACCGTACTTCTCCATCATAGACTGTGATTGTCTAACCAAGTTCTCTCTCTCTTTGGACCATTGGCCTTTTATTCATTTGTGCATCTCCAATGCCAAGCACAGGGCTCTGGTCTCCATCACACTGTCTTTCCTGCTGGGTTCATGTTTTAGTATCGAATTACATGCTCCTCACCCAAACCCTGCTCTTGATGTCAAGTGGAAAGTCATGGCTATGCTCTTAGATACTCCAGCTTCTGTGGCAAGACTGTGCTCCTGAGAAGCAAGGTTTTTAGTCTCCCTCCCAAAAGCTGGAGGTATTTGTAAATCAGTTCTGTGAGCACCAGAAATTTCCCAAGAAGAGGAAAACCACATCCATGTTATAGGACTAGATAGTGTGCAGGGAGATTTCCTGTGCCCTTTAACATGCCAGACTAGCCTCAGATAAGATTATCTTTATTGATAGATTAGGAAATTGAGGCCCCAGGAGGGACTGACTCAGGGTTTCAGAGACAAGAAGTAGCAAAACTGTGACTAGAAATCAGGCAGCTTCGGTTCCTGGCCTTCAAGCCAGGGAGAATATTGCTTCCTCACTTTTCCCCCCACCTCCTGCCTACCTCTCCAGATGACAGTGTCTACATTGTGCCTACTGAAGCCCCAGGAGGGGTCACAAAGCAGACAGCTCTGCAAGGGCCTGCCCTCTGTGGACTCAGGGAAGAACACTGTGTACTCTTCCCCTCTCCATCTCAGCAATGCATTGATCCCAGACTTGGAAAAATCAATGTTGGCGAGGACAGGAGAAAGATATGCTCAGATACATTTGTCATTTGAGGTGCCTTCAGACATACTCACCCAGTAGCAGCCCTTTAGCCTCTGTTCCCCATCAGAGCCATGTACCCAAACCAGAGCAACTGCTATGAGTAGGGCTGAATGTGGACATTGGAATGGTAGAATGCCAGGGTCAGAGGGATCTTAGAGGATCCTATCCAACTCCCCACTGCACAGTTGAGGAGTCTGAGGCCAGGAGGTGAGTAACTGCTCAAGATTACACAGCTGGGTGGTGACAGGGCCAGAACATGAATTCAGGTCATGGGATGCCATTCCCATCCCCTCAACTCTGGCTCACAGTATGCAGGTATAACTCAGTGCCAGAAGGACTCCTTTCTTTCCCCTACACCATCGTGCCCAGCACACCTCTATCAGAGTTCAGTGCTTTCAGGGAAGAAGTGAAGAATAGTGGTTTAGAACACATGCTTAGGGTCAGGTGGATCTGAAAGTGTGAACTGTTCTTACAAAAAAATTACTTGTCTGTTTGCAGTTTATCTGTAAAAAATCACACCATGTGCCAAGGACTGTTTTAATTACATGCATTAACATCTAAAATCATTAAAACTCATGCCACTGGTGCTATTGCCTATAGTTACTTTAGGCACAAAGAGATTCAGAAACTCGCCCAAGGTCACACACTCAGGAAGGGGCAGCAGCGGGCAGTGAACCCAGGTGATGCAACTCTAGAGCCCGTGCTTTAACTACTGTGCTGTTGTGTGGCACACCAAGATCCCTGCACTCCTACTTACCCAATCTGGCAAACACAAGTGCCTGCTTGCAGATGACAACACAGATCATCATGCCTACTCAGCTGCTTGCCAGACAGTTGGTCAGGGTCTCCCATTGCTGGTCAGTGGGTAGAGAGAAAAGGAAAGCCATGAGTCAACTTGGCTTCTCTAAGGCGCCACAGACTGTGTTGCTGTGTTCCTCCATAAATGTAAATTTACAACACATCCTTTTATCACAGTCTGGTTTGCTTTAGGCTGCCTTATTTCTGAATCTGAAGGACACAGTGGTATTTGGACACATCCAGGAAAGGCCTGGCAAATGGTGACTGCTTTTGACCCCAAAGAATCCCACAGTAATTTGGCTCCACAGTGAAAAGTGGCCCAGGCTGGGTACTCTCAAACATCCCTCCACCCAGCATATTAATTATTCATAATGTCCTTAAATACTCTTCTGTGATGAAATGTTAAGTGACACATTAAATATTCATCATGATGCATCTAACACAGGGCCAAGGGTAGAATTAAGCAGAACAAATGTGATTTCTGATTATATCTCTTTAATTCTAGGCACTGAACACCCCCAGGCAGCTAGGACTCCCATCCTATTCTGAAAGGAAGCCAAGAAAGTAGATTCCACAACATCCCTTTATGTGCTGCCAAACTGTCTTTAAAATCTTGGCAAGAAGTCCTTTCCTTTCCTTTTCTTTATTTTTTTAACTTTTAAAAATTAAAGTATAATTTATATGCATATATATATGCACCCACATAACCAACACCTAGATCAAGATATAGAACATTTCTAGCAGCCCAGAAGTTTCCCTCATGCTTCTTCTCAGTCAATACCCACCTCCCTGCACACACACACACCACTATTTGACAGGAAGTTGCTTTTAAATCTAACTTAATCCTTCTTTGTGATTGCTGTTCACTTCCTATCATTTTAACTTTGAAGGCAAAGGCCAGGTAGGCCATTGATTTGAAGCTTACCAAAGTGGAAGGATGGAGTATAGGGATGGAGTATAGGAGGCTTTTGGAGGAGTTCAGGGAGAGACGATGATGGCTTGGTCTGGAACCACTGGGGTGAAGCTGGAAAGAAGGAGAGACTTGTTGGGGATGTATTTGAGAGGTAGAGGTAATAGGATTCGAAATGTGACATGAAGGAAAGGAAGGAATCAGGCATGACCTGTGGGTTTTCACTTGAATGTCTTGATGTAGGGGTTACCATTTGTTGGGAAAGGGAAGACGGTGGAGGAGCAGGTTTGAGGGCAGGGTGAGATCAAGAGTTATATTCAGATTTGTGGAACTTGAAATAACTGTTAGGCATCCAAGTGTAGAGTCCAAGTCATCCAGAGATCAAGGAGCTAGCAGGCCTGGAGAGAGATGTATATTTGGGAATCATCTGCCTATCAATGGGTTTTAATGCCTGGAAATGGCATGGAATCACCCAGGACATACAGAGCAGAGAACAAGATCCAAGACAGTCCTGTGCAGACCCACTGCTGAAGCAGTCTGCCTCAATCCTCAAGCCAAAGGGGTGGTTCCACAATCAAACTAGAGGCAGGTGCCTAGGGTAAGAATTGAAGCCATGCTTTCAACATTTTAAAAGTCTTGTTTTGTTAATAAAAACAATCAGGCAGACATGTGGATATTTTACTCTAGCTGGAGTTAGCTACCTGTATAATTTTTAAATATCTGTACATGTGTCTCCATTTTTCTTCTATTTTCTTTCAAATATTTTGGTGTTTACAACCAGGCCCACTTTCTCATCTCGACATGGATTATGGCAGGTGCTTGAGAAGTTTCCGGGGGAGATGTCCAACACAGAAATGAGTTTCATTTTTATAGAATTAGTAGAAACATAAGATACGGAAAATTGTGCTGTTCACAGAATTTGATTGGAATGGCTATGTGATCGAGGGCAATTTACTTAGCTCTCTAAGCCATCGTGGCCCAATAGAGCTTTCTGAAAATATTCTAGATCTGCACTGTCCAACGTGGCAGCCAGTAGTCATGAGTCTATTGATAACTTGAAATGTGACTGTTACTCAGAAACTAACTTTGTAATTTTTTTTTTCCCTGAGATGGAGTCTTGCTCTGTCACTGAGGCTGGAGTGCAGTGGCGCAATCTCGGCTCACTGCAACCTCCGCCTCCCAGGTTCAAGCGATTATCCTGCCTCAGCCTCCCTAGTAGCTGGGATTACAGGCACGCGCCACAGTTTCTGGCTAATTTTTGTATTTTTTAGTAGGGACATAGTTTCACCATGTTGGTCAGGCTGGTCTGGAACTCCTGACCTCAGGTGATCCACCCACCTCTGCCTCCCAAAGTGCTGGGATTACAGGCATAAGCCACCGCGCCTGGCCACTTTTTAATTTTAATTAAATCAAATTTAAATAGCCGCATGTGGCCAGTAGCTATTGTATTGAATAGAGCAATTCTAGGTCTTTATGCTCAACTATAAAATAAAGTGTTTATACTAGAATCAATCTCTAAGCTTCCTGACATAGTTCCCAGCGCAGTGGCACATATTAGGCACTCAATAAATATTTGTTGAATAGATGTTTGTAGAATGAAAGTTAGCCAAATGAATAAAGATGTGAACAAATGATTAATGTGTCATCAGGGACTATCATAAATAGAATTAATTTAGGATAACTTCTTGGAAAACCAAGAGTTTTGGAGGCTGAAAAGAAACTCTGGCACTGGCTGCAAGTGGGTGGGAACTCTTGGCAGTCATTCATGTGGGAACAGAACCAGGTAGAATCCAGATCACACTTGTCTTTCCACTTCCTCTATACTTGGAAAAGCAGCTTCCTCTTTGGGAGTATTTTCATAACCCAAGTCTCCCAGTGGGAAGGACTCTCAGTGCTGGAACTACAGGATGGGAAGAATGTCAGGAAAGAGGGAACAATTGTTAGGAAGCCACAGTGATGGCTGCCAACACTTGCATTCCTATGTGCAGGAAAGACTTCCTTCAGACACAGCTCAAAATAGCCACTGCCCCCAAATTTGCTGGTTAAAATAAGTAGGTAAGTCACAACCACCCATCTTGGCTTTGACTCTCTCTTCATTTCTGTCCTGAGGAGTCTCTCCCTTGTCAACATGGATTATGGCAGATGCCTGAAAAGTTTCCAGAGGGGCTGGCCAACACAGGACGCAGGGTCCCTGTAGCTAGAAGACTCAGCTGAAAAATTTGCCTTCGACGGAAACATGAACATGATAGGCGGGTGAGAGTAGGGGCATCGTGTATTGGTCTCTGCCTCCTCCATGAAGGAGCACTGCATCTCCACCACACACAGTTCTGCTCAGAACCAAAGCTGGCAAGCTTAGCTAGGCTTTCTCTTTGTCTCTCTCTCTCTCTCTCTCTCCTCTCTCTCTTCTCTCTCTCCTCTCTCTCTCCTCTCTCTCCTCTCTCCTCTCTCTCTCTTCTCTCTCCTCTCTCCTCTCTCTCTCTTCTCTCTCCTCTCTCCTCTCTCTCTCTTCTCTCTCTCCTCTCTCCTCTCTCTCCTCTCTCTCTCTTCTCTCTCTCCTCTCTCTCCTCTCTCTCCTATCTCTCCTCTCCTCTCTTTCTCCCTTTCCTCTCTCTCTCTTCTCTCTCCTCTCTGTCCTCTCTTCTCTCTCACCTCTCTCTCTTCTCTCTCTCCTCTCCCTCTCTTCTCTCTCTCCTATCTCTCCTCTCTCCTGTCTTTCTCCCTTTCCTCTCTCTCTCTTCTCTCTCCTCTCTGTCCTCTCTTCTCTCTCACCTCTCTCTCTTCTCTCTCTCCTCTCCCTCTCTTCTCCCCTCTCTGTCCTCTCTTCTCTCTCACCTCTCTCTCTCCTCTCTCTCTCTTCTCTCTCTCTCTTCCTCTAATCTATGAACTTTTGTTTTTTTTGGTGGGGGGGTGATTCTTTATTGTGGTAAAATGTACATAGCAAAATTTATCATTTTAATAATTCTTGAGGGTACAATTCCATGGCATTACCTACATTTACAATGTTTTACAAGCATCACCACTATCCATCTCCAGAACTTTTTCATGGTTCCAAACTGAAACTGTGTACACATGAAACACTAACTCACCATTGCCCACTCCCCCCGCCCCTGGTAACCACCATTCTATTTTCTGTCTCTGTAAATTTCATTACTCTAGGTACTTCATATAAATGGAATCATAAAATACTTATCTTTTTATGATTGGCTTATTTCACTTAGCATAATATCTCTAAGCGTCATCCATGTTATAGCATATGTCAGAATTTTCTTCATTTTAAGGCTGAATAATATATTCTATTGTATGTTATGCCACATTTTGCTTATCCACATTTGGGTTGCTTCCACTTTTTAGCTGTTGTGAATAATGCTGCCGTGAACATGGGTGTACAAGTATCTGTTTGAGCTCCTGCTTTTAATTCTTTGGGGTATAGGCATAGAAGTGAAATTGCTGGATCATATGGTAATTCTATGTTTAACCATTTGAGGAAATGCTTTTATTTTTGAAGCCATTCCTAAATTCGTTTTTTATCCTTTAGTTCTTGAATTTTATTTCTAATTCTCAACTCCTATCTGTATGTATGCTTTCAGCATTTCATATCCTAGGTCTTACCTTTTCATCTAAAAGCTCAATTTCTTATTTCTTTTTACTTTTTAAAACAACTAATGAGTACTAGGCTTAATACCTGGGTGATGAAATAATCTGCACAACAAACCCCCATGACACAAGCTTACCTCTGTAACAAACATGCACTTGTACCCCTGAACTTAAAATAGAAGTTAAAAAAAAAAACTGTAGCTGCTAGTCTTTTATTTTAAAACTCATCTATGTTACCTAATCTCACATGTGTTTCTTTAATCTATAAGCTTTTTGCTTCATTTTTAAACCATCTCCAACAAGTCATTTTTACTTCAGTAGTTTATTTTTTTAACCCAAACATTGATATAGTTGACTTCTTGTATCTGTGATGTGTCTTCCACAAATCTGTCATATTTCTGAGAGTTATGAATGTTTCTCTTCTGGAGTGCTTTATAAGGGGCATTGGGAAGGTTATACTGAATGGGGGAGGAGGAAGACAGTGTGATGGGGGTTTGTCGTGGATCAGGTTCCCTGGGAAACAGACTCTGAGACAGATTTGCATTCAGAAGGTTTTTGGGGGAGGGCATTCCGAACACCTGCAAGGAAGTGAGAGAAGCAGGACAGGGTGGAGGGAGAAGTCAACTGGGATGCAGTTGAAACAAAAGCCTTAGTCCCCCAGGGAGCTCTGAAACTGGGATGGCCTTTCAGAGATATATATCCCAAATTGAGGCTGGGGGCTGGGCCTTTATTCATTAGAAACTTGCATGTACCAGGCAGCTTAATCTTGGGTAAGGAAGTTCCTTCTCTGGAGGGTAATGCTGGGGGAGGACTCTGTGTACACTGTCACCAGGTGAAGCTCCTAGGGTGGGGCTGGGTGAGCTTAGGGAGCACCACAGAATCCACTGCAGGTTCTCAAAAGAAAACATACTGTATTCCAGGGAGGTAGGGCCCCATACTCCAACTCAGTGAGGGCCAGTCTGGGGGAGTGTATTAAAATTATCTGGGCAGAAAATTTGATAAGGCCTCTCCCTGCCAAGCGTGCATAGTTTGAAGAAGTAAATCTGATCTTTCTACCCCAGCACCCCTTCCCAAAGTGGAGAACCACTAGCCTAGGCCAAAATGACAATACCTCAACTTCTTATAAATGGCTTCTACAAGGGTTGAGTCTATTTACAGGCCTGGCCCCACTCCTTTGGCCCAAGGTACAGTATGTCCACCCAGTTCCTGGAAATGGGATCTCTTCAGAGTAGCCACATGAGGAAATATGGCCAACTGAAGTCCTGCCAAAAAAAAAAAAAAAGTGCTCTTTCCCTATGACAAGTCCTATGTAGGAGTGGATCCAGGTTTTGAGAAGCCTAAAGATTTAGAAGACCCGTTAATAAAAATAATATAAAATTATGAATATAAAATTGGCAGGCATTGCCCAAGGCCTTGGAAGGAGGCTGTGCAAGACAGGGCCCTCACAGTCTCAGGGATGGACACTTGGCTGGGAGGGAGAATTTGATCCGGAGCTTACATTCACCATCTGTTAAACTACCCTCTCTTTTCAGAGAGTCTAAGGAATTCTTCCTTGGCTAAGTCACCAGTAAGTCTTGCCTCAAGGCAGGTGACCTCACCTGGACACTGTAAAGATACCTCATTTCCAGAAACTGGTTGGACATACCCTACTTAGACCAAAAGAATGAGGCCAGGCAGGTCTGGGACATGATTTCTAACTGGGTGCACGGGATAAGTTATATAATGATAAAATTAGTAATAATAATAATAATAGGTAACAATTATTAAATATTTAGCATGCACCAGCCTGGGTTCTGAGTACTTTATATGAATGACCACAGGTAATCCTCATAAGCACACACGTCAGTATAATGATAATTTTATTGCCATTTTACAGATGAGGGAATTAGGGTACAGATAATTTAAATAACCTGCCTGGAGTGTCACAACAAGGAAGCAGGGCAGGCAAGATGCAAACACAGGCTCTGACTCCAGAGTGTTTGCCCTGTGAATCCCCATGTTATGCAGCTCTACCTGAAGGCCAGGGCAATGTTTGTCCTCACTTGAAACAGGGCTGACTGAGGCTCTACAGGAGGGATGTTGTCATTAGATTTCCTGAGGGTTTTAAGGTTCGTTGCTGAAGGATTTTAAATGCTCAAGTCAAGAAAAGCAACTGAAACCACTCAAGGGCTACTTAAAAAGGCAGAATCTGTACTGTTAGTGTATGAACTCCTCCAACTGGATCTAGAATATAATCTAAAGCATGCTTAAAAATAAAGAGTTGAAAAGGTCAGCCCATTGTTCTTCTCAAACTAACGTGCCTGTGGACACCCTTCACTTTAGAACTTTCTTTTATCACAGGTTTAGACCATTTATTTTTTGGCTGTCAAGAAAAAAAAATGTATTAACAGTGGATGAGCCCCCCTCATCTCAGCTGGCTTCTGCTCACAGCATGGGGAACTGTTCTTCTGGCCTTGACTGATTTTCCTGACAGCATGAAGACTCTGTTTTACCCTTCACACTACCCTGTCTGCTCAGACACACAATTTGATGATAATTGGTATTTATTTTCCAGGTTCAAATAACATCGCTGGAGATCTAAACACTAGGATTGGCAGGAATTCCATGAGCTCTTGTTTCAAGCTTTTAGAGAATGAGTGGATTCCCATAGACAATTCTTTCAGAGATAGATTGATTAACCTAAATGGAAAAAAAGATATTGCCAGCCTTACTTTCCTCAGAATACAGCGGTAATAAACAGCAGTACATGGAATAAATCTCAGGAGAACTTGACTTGCGTTTCTACCTAAATTTTCTACTTTATATTCTGGTTAGCCACTTTTGCCATGGTCTGAGCAAAACATATACATTTTCTCCATTACTTATCTTTGCATAGCTTCTCTGGAG
This sequence comes from Pan paniscus, assembly GCF_029289425.2. Taxonomy (NCBI): domain Eukaryota; kingdom Metazoa; phylum Chordata; class Mammalia; order Primates; family Hominidae; genus Pan; species Pan paniscus. The sequence continues at coordinate 116,270,025 of NC_073249.2, forward strand.
CCCATCTGGCCTTATGATTATGCTGAGGAAGTTAAGGGACTGATAACAAATGTGCCAGTTTTTCTTTTTTTAGCTCTATTTGAGCTGTTACTATCAAAGATCCTTTTAAACCTTGAATGCCTCAAAGGACAGGTTTGTCCTCTTATCTCCTCTGAATGAATTGCCATTACCTTAAAATGATTTTATTCACACGCTGCTCTAGCAAATATAGGATTTACTCTCCTGGTGCCTTGCTTGACAGAGAAGAAACATGTAAAGCAGAAACAAGAAGAGGCCATGCAGGAATTTTCAAATGCATTTATCATAGACTTCTGATTGCCCCCCCACCAAAAAAAAACCTCTGAAAGCCATAGGAGAGAATCAAGTGTGCCTGTGTATACTCTATGGATAGGAATTGGTGATGAGAAAAGTTATATAATCTTGATATTGACCCTGATTGTTGATGCTTATGCAGAACACACCTTTGACTGACCAAAGAATTGAGAAGTTAGAATGTAATTTTGATGATTCTATTAGCACAATCCAAGTCAGGCAAGATAAACAGGGATGTGTTTAGAACTTTATTAAAAATTGTAAATGACTTGACAACCCTGGTGTAACGCACACATTCCCATTACAAAAATGAGCATGCAAAGCATTCTCTTATGTTTAAATGGTAAAAAGATGCTCAACATCAATAATCATTACAAAAATGCAAATCAAAGCCTCAATGAGATACCACATCACAACCATTGGGATAGTTACTACCAAAATTAAAACAAAACAGAAAATAACAAGCGTCGATGAGGATGGGAAGAAGTTGGAACGCTTGTTCTCTGTTGGTGGGAATGTAAAATGGTGAGTCTTCTATGGAAAACAGTATGACAGTTCCTCAAAATATAAAAAATATAAATACCTATGATCCAGCAATTCCACTTCTGTGTATATATATATATAGAAGAATCAAAATCAGAGACCCAAACAGAAATGCGTACATTCAGGTTCACAGCAATGTTATACACAGTTGTCAAAAGGTGGAAGCAATCCAAGTGTCCATTGATGGATGAATGAATAAACAAAATGTAGTATACAGCTACAATGGAATATTATTCAGCTTTAAAAAGGAAGAAAATCCTGACATATGCTACAACATGGATGAACGTTGAAGGCATGCTAAGTGAAGTAAGGCAGTCACAAAAAGACAAAAGCTGTATGATTCCACTTATATGAGGTACTTCAACTTATATAAGGTATTTATAGTCAAGTTCGCAGAGACAAAAAGTAGAAAAATAGTTGCCGGGGGTAGGAGAAATGGGAATTGAGAGTTATTGCTGAATGGGCACAGAGTTTCAGTTTTGCAAGATGGAGAGTTCTGGAGAGGGTGATGATTGCACAACAATGTGAATGTACTTAATACTCCTAAACTATACATTTAAAGATGCTTAAGATTGTAAATTTTGTGTTACACGTATTTTACCACAATTAACAATTTTTAAATGGCATTACTGTCCTGAATTAGAAATAGCCTTAAAAGATTATTCTTCTCCTTATCTAATTATAGATATAATTATAGACTTACAAGAGAGATGTAGCTCACCTGTTCTGTAACAAAAGTCACTGGTTTTGACAGAAATCCTCTAACATTTGACTGCATCTGATTAACCATATGTGGCAAGTTAATTCTTCCATTACTGATGCATATATGCAATAATCAGTTAACCTTGAAGGACGCACCAAAAAAGGGTTAATTGCTCAAGGTTAAGTGTTGTGTGAATGTCCTACTGAGAATTGTTAGGGCTGAGGTTAGAGTTTTGCCTGCTTTGTTTTTCTCCTGCTAAATTTATTGTGGCCATGCTCAATGGCATTGAGTCTTTGATCACCAATCAGTGGTTCAATTGGAACCCTAACTGCTTCTTGTTAGGAGTGTGGGGGTGCTGTGGCTATCCCCGAAAATGTTCCCTTGGCTCATTTTCTACCTAATGTAGAGCAGCCTTCTTTTGACATACACATCTGGGAAGGCTACTCACTTTCACGACAAGATGCCACTGCTGCCTCCAGCATGATTTACTGTCTAACTGGTCCAGAAGACATTTCTCAGAGAAGGTGATATTTAAGCTGAGCCTTGAAGAAAGGGCAGAAGTTTGCCAAGAAAACCAAAGGAAAAGGGCACTTCAGGCAAAAGGAAGAAATTGACAGAAGACATTGAATGTTGAAAGTGCTTCAAATCTTTAAAAAGACCAAGTGATCCACTGTGGTTGAACACAAAAAGAGAGGTCAGTTTGGCCAGTACAGATTCAGTCTGTATAAAAGTTCTTGAGGAGTACACCATCCCTAAGAGCTTCACTCTGCTTCATTCCTTCACTGGCCCCTACGTACCTCCCTTAGTCTGAGAGAGAGATTGTGTATATGGACTTCTGAGGGCTGGAAGGCTTTTAGAGAGAAATGTCATGGTCTTTAGGTGATATATAAAGAAAGCGATCCTTACTCCATCCAGGACTGTCCACAGACATGGGCAGAAGTGAACATAGAAAGCCTGCTGTTCTATTTTTAGTCCAGATGGGACCCCAAAGGTCACCTAGTCCACCAACTCCTTACTCAAGCATTAAGCTCCCTGGGGTCTGGGTGAAATAGAACTGAGAGGGCTGGACTCAAGCAAGTGGGTAGGTGCAGGTGTGGTATGACATGTTTGATCCTGAAATGCTCTCTTTCCCAAAAAACTCTCTCCTCAGCCTGCCAGAGCATATGCCACTCTTTTTGGCATATGAGAAGCTCATTGTAGCAGGCACTCCCGGAATGTGGTAAGAATAGTGGAGGTGATGTCAGGCGTCATAAAGAACTCTGAAAGCCAAGGTAAGAAGTCTGGATACTCTCTATGCTAAAATTTGGTGGAACTCACTGCAGGTTTTTGAGGAGAGGAGAAACTTCCACCTCTCAAATGGATGCTGAGGATCTTAAAGACATGGTAGAGATGCCAGTGTTCAGGGACCTCCTTTAATATTTGGACTGTCTCTAATATTAGCAAGTTGTTTAACCCCTTTGGGCCTCATTTTTCTCATCTGTACAAAAGTTAACATAAGTAAAGTGCTAAGAACAGTATCTGGCATATAGTACGCTCTGTAAAATTGTCGTTGTTGTCATTACTGTTAAACCGAGGCTGGGAGATATCAGAACAAAGGCAACTCAACAGCCCTCATGGTTTTATGGGGACTTGTCACTGTAGGGAGACCTCTTCCTTTAGCGAGAAGAGGACAGGGATTTTGGTGACGTTGGAACAGCACTCTACTCCAGATTTTTTCTCCTCTCAGAGACTCTTCAGTTTTTTTCTTGGGCTCAGGCTCTAGGCTAGATGCCTCTAGGCTTAAGATCCAATGTGTGTTCTCTGAAAGTTAGGCCTGGGCTGAGTTGAGACAGCATCACTTTAATGTCTCTGTTATGTGTCCACTCACTGGAGAAGGGAAGCTCATCTTGCAGCTTGAGTCCTGCGGCAGGAAACAGATTATTTCACCCATCCAGCAAGAGGCTGACAGTCCCCTACAGATATTTCTCAAGGAAAAAGAATATCCATGGGATTCTCCAACAGCCTCCAGAATCTCAACTGCACCTCTCTGTTTCAAGGAACTGAAGCCTAATCTCAGCCAAATTAAAAAGAGAAAACATCTTTCCCAGGATCTTGGAAAGAAGTTATATAATTTTGATAATAAAATGAATTTTCATTAACATAACCCTTTCTCTAAACAATATTTAGTTTGAGGAAAGTATAGTCAAGATGCAAAACTGGGTGCTGAAAAGGATGTCTTACTGCAGCAGCTTGGTCACTGTTTCATCTCATAAAAGCAGCAATAAAAGGGTATTGTGAAGTTGATATCATTACACCATTGTTTAGATAGTGCCTGAATAATTTCCGACTTACCAGCATGTGGCGCTGTTGCCATTACCTCCTGCTGGAAGATCTCTTTTTTACTTCTATGATACTTTCTCCGTTTTTTTGTTTTTGTTTTTTTTATCTCTCAAATTAACTGATTATTCTCAGCTCTCTGCATTGTCTTGTTTCCAACTGCCTATCCCTCAGAGGCTGCCGAATCCCAAGGGGTCTATCTCAGATGTCTAAAATTCGTCTTCTCCCTTTTCTACTTTAGATTTTTTAAAAATCAAACACATAATTTTAAAAGACAAATAGTGCTATAATGTTTACAACTGAATAGAGCCGTCCCAGTCTCACATCAACCTGTCCCAACACTGGTCCTTGCCCCCAAGAGGCAGAGCTGTTGTGTAAGGCTGGGCAGGTTGTGCAAAGCTCAACTTTGGTTGGGGAGGCACCATTCAAATACTCTATAATGGGAATACTGCCCTGGGGGGTTGTGCATTGCACAACTCTCACCATCATATTCAGTAGCCTAGCCAAGTTGTCACCACTTTCAATTCTCTTGGCTATTTGGTCTAGTATTTATCTTCATGATTCTAAATAATAAGCTTGTGCAGCTTTCTCTTGATTCCCCAGTATCAGTGAGGTATTGGCTTCCTAATGGATGATTACTTAGCTCTCTCAAACTCGCTCCAATCCCTTCTTGTGACTTCTCTTTTATCCTCTCTAGATAGTAACATCACAATTTTGTTTGATCAATATTTAAAGTTTACCTTATTAAGACCATGTAAACACTATTTATTGCTGAATCAAGTAGTATGCTATCTTTTAATATGTTGTCTTTTATTTCTCCCATCCCTATATCTTTTTTTATTTGTATAAATTTAGTGGGTACAGTGCAGTTTTGTTACATTGATATTTTGCATAGTGGCGAAGACTAAGCTTTTATTATTATGGCTGCCTTCTTGTTCAGCTTTAGTTTTTTCGTATGGTTAATACTTGCTTTCCTTTTTTTTTCACTTCCTTAATACTTTTAGTTAAGATTAGCCTAAAGCTGCCTCCTTGTAAATTTGGCTTAAAGGTTTCTTCGTACTTAGTAAACTGTAACCTAACTGGATGTTTGAACAGACTATAAACTATATTTGTAACCAATCACCAAGTTTCAGCCAATCACAGATGGTCAGCCATTCAAATGCTGTTCAAATAAGGCAAATGCTGAGCTGTAACCAGTCCTACTGTTACTGTACCTCACTTCCATTCTCAATATGTTACTTTCCCTTTTCTGTCCATAATCCTGTCCAACCACAGGACAGTGCCAGAGCATGTATAAACCTATTCAGGAGGCTGCCAGCTTCACAAATTATCCTTGGCTCAGGTAAACTCTATTAAATTTAATTTGTCTAAATTTTTTTTAACAGTAGTCTGTGTACCAGTGCCTGGCTCAGACTTCTCTTTTCCTCTAACAGCTTCTCAAACACAGTCTCCTATATACCACATTTATTTTTCCTAGAGACTTCTCTCCTGAGCCTTTCAGCTTCCTGCTCTGTGGACCAGTTACTCTCCAGGCCAATGGAGAATCCCCTTTGCCACCAGCCTGGGCATTCCCTTCACCTCTCTCCTGTGTTGGAACTGTTCCTTCCTGGCGTTCGTGCGCGCTCTCTCTCCTGGTGTGGTGGAGCATATTGTCGAGTAGCTTCTTAAGACACGATACTTGGAAGTAAGTTTGTTGAAATTTTTGTACATCTGAAATATATTTATCCTGGCTGGTCCAAATGCAGTGGTTACAACTAACTGATCACAACCAGTTACAGATTTCTTTGTTTCTTCTCCACTCCTACTGCTTCACTTGACTAGCCTGGGGAAAAAAAACAAAACAACTTTTCAAAGTTTTTTAATAAAAAAGAAGAAAAAAAATAATAAAATATATGTATCTCATCACTATGCATCTTGGTAGTTTAGCTAATTGTCTATTCCTAGACTGGAAATACTATTTCTTTATAATCCTGAATGTAGTTCTCCACTGTCTTCTGTCTTCCAGGGTAGTTGCTAATCACTAAACTTTTGTATGTGACCTTTTTTTACTCTCTGGAAGATCTTTATATTAATTCTTTGTTCCTGGTGTACTGAATTTCCTAAGGATGTATCTTGGTACAGTTTATTTTAGGGGAACGTTTTTTGGGCTTTTTCTCTAAATGCTTATGTAGTTTGGTTTTCCAAAATGTTATAAAATTATTCATTTGATAATTCTGTTTTATTCATTTTTCTCTGTTATAGCTTTCTACAACCTCTATTAGTATGATATTAGAATTCTCCATTTTCCTTATGTTTTTTCTCTTCTTATTCATATCTTTGTGTTTTACTTTCAGTGAGACTTCATCAACTTCATGTTCCAATTCTTCTTTTAAATTTTTAATTTTTGCTATATTGTGAATGTATAAGAGTTTTTTCTTATTCTCTTCAAATTCCTTTTTTATAGCATCCTTGACTTTCTGGGGATATTAATTATTGCTTTAAGGTAAGTTTTCTTCTGTTCTTTGTTTGCTTGGTTTTTTTTTCTTTTTTTTGGAGAGCTTTTCTTTTCTCTCTGCTTTTTCTGTGATAGACCTTTCTAAAAAATCCAGTTTCTGCTTTGCATTCATTTTTAAGAGTGATACACTGAAACTCTCTGTGATTGAGTGAGACTTAATACTGCTGAAATCCAACCCATAGATGTTTTCCTTGGGAAAATACATGTGTGTGTGCATGCACTTGTATTCCCTTTCCTCTTTCTCCCTGGCCACTGTGATCCCCAGAGGAGGAGGCACCAGTCTTTTCCATTGAGGTTTAAGTGTAGTAGATGGCCTTTGCTAGGGTAGGGAAAGGGAGCTGAGTGCCTTATCATTCAGGATGCAGCCTTTCACGTGACCCCTCTCTTTTGAGTTGGTTACCTCATCCAAGCTCTCTGCCATACCTTGTATCTCTGAATTCAGAAGCACTCCGGTTCAGCTGCTTCATAGAATAAATCTCTCCTCTCCCGCCAAAGTAAGAGAGGGACAGTTACCTGGATGTCCAGGGTGGAGGCCTGGAGGTCGAACTGACTGTTTTGTAGACTTTCACCCAATTCCTCTGTTTTCAACTATACCACACTTCCACCTTTGCTATAGACTGAATGTGTGTGTCTGTTCCCTCAAAATTTATTTGTTGAAATTCTAACCCCTAGTATCGATGGTATTAACAGGTAAGGACTTTGAGAGGTAACTAGGTCATGAGTGCTGAACCCTAATGAATGGGATTAGTGCCCTTATAACGGGGACCTTAGAGAGTTTTCTTAATCCCTTCGACCATGTGAGGATACAGGAGAAGGTGGCAGTCTGCAACCTGGAAGGAGGACCTCACCAGAACCCAACCATGCTGGCACCTTGATCTCAGACTCCCAGGCTTCGGGACTGTGGGAAATAAATTTCTGTTGTTTATAAGACACCCAGTCCATGGAACTTCATTAGAGCAGCCCAAACTGACTGAGACAACCTTCCACAGCACCTGGTGTCCTTAGTTTTTTGGTCTGTCTGTGGCTCTTCAGAATGAATAAAGTTGCTTCTCACTGGTATACTATCCACAAACACTTAACTTTCATCTTTTTAAGCTTTCTGTGATCTGCTAAATCAATTCCCAACATCTCGTATAGTTTTGTGTGTATATATTGTGGTTTGGGGTTACATATGTTTTCCTAGTTTCACCGTTGTTGGAGTGTATGTCCTGTTCTAGTTCTCCTTATTGCTTTGGGGTGATTTTTTTTTTTTTTTTTTGAGATGGAGTCTCGCTCTGTTGCCCAGGCTGGAGTGCAGTGGCACAAGCTCGGCTCACTGCAAGCTCTGCCTCCTGGGTTCATGCCATTCTCCTGCCTCAGCCTCCTGAGTAGCTGGGACTACAGGCGCCTGCCGCCACGCCCAGCTACTTTTTTGTATTTTCAGTACAGACGGGGTTTCACCGTGTTAGCCAGGATGGTCTCCATCTCCTGACCTCGTGATCCACCCGCCTTGGTCTCCCAAAGTGTTGGGATTGCAGGCATGAGCCACCACACCTGGCCGGCTTTGGGGTGATTTTTAAAGAGATGTAGGAGAAACGTCAACTCATACCAGAAGTTCCTCATCCCTTCTTTGCCCCTTCCACTTCTACTGCTTAATTCACATCCTTATTGACTCTCACCTATACCTTTAAACTATCATCTAGCTGTTCGTCTTATCTCTAGTTATTTCTCCTACAATCCATCCTTCACATATAACCAGGTCTGATTGCACTCCTCCCCAACTCAAGAACTTTCAATGACCACCTACAATAAACAGAAGTATGTTCTTTCCAATTTGGTTTCAACCATCTTTTCCAGTCTTATTTACTTCTATACTCACAAACTTTAGTCTCCAACAAGCATCTATTGGAAAATTACCATATATCAGGGTCTTGCTAGGCATTCATGGATACAACTATTAAAATACAGTCTGTACATTTGGAAACCTCAGAGTCCTTCATTAAAGTCTGCAGGATGAATGGATGAATAGATAATAAATTTAAAAACAAGTAAAGGAAGACAGCTTTTTTCTCTTCCTAGCATCTGCTTCCCATCCTCATAGATGTCTGTTAAAATTCTACCCATTCAAAGTCAACCTCAAGCTATAAGCCTCCTTTATTTCTGTGTTGGAATTAATCTCTTTCATCCCTCCTACTCCACTGAGCACTGTCTCTGTACTGCTATTAGAACACTGAATCCAGGTAACCTTGAATGTGCTTATGGATATGTCTGTCTCCCTCACCTGATGGAGAACTCCTGAGTGGTAGGGACCACAAAGATCTTATAATATCAGGAAAGTGTTTTGCATAAAGCAGAAACTAAATAAAAATTCATTGAAAATATCACTTTTTCCTGTTGCTGAATTCAAGGAAGAAATGTTCAGTTGGTGTATAAACATTTAAACATTTATTAATCTACTCTGGGCCAGGCCTTGTGCCATACACTGCAGTTACAAAAATGAAAAAGACACAGTCATGCCCTGAAGTGCTGCCCTGTCCAACAAGGAGACATAAGTGCAAACAATTATAAAAACATGTGATAGGTGCAAAGCCAGAGGTGGGAGCAGGGTGGGAAGAACTTAGAACCCTGCCTGAAGAAGAAAGTAAAGTGGGGTAGGGGTCAGAGGGGTGGACCAAAAAGAAGGTGATATCCAGCTAAGACATGAAGGATGAAGAGCAGTTCCCCAGAAGGAGAAGGAATAAAAAGCAAATTCTAATGGTTGTTATTTTCACTTATGGCTGTATCGAAGGAAGAAAAACCATGAATCTATTCAAGCAGATTCATTCCTTCAATATTCAAACACTTATTAAGAACCTACCATGGACCAGGCCCCATGCTAGGCAGATATTTTTAATACAGATTGGCTAAAAAGTATGTAAAGAAGCAGCACATGTCAATTCAACAAAGTATTTTATACAGATTAGCAATAATATAGTCCAGGTAAGTTTTCCCATGATTTCTTAATTCAAATAAAAAGCCTAGAAAAATAATGCATACAGATAACAAATTCATTAGGCAGTTTCTCTCAAATATCAACTGTCCCAGCAAGCATTTGGCAAGAGCTTCATCACAGTCAATTCCTGGTTGAATTCTCTGATGAGGGTTGGAAATGCCATTATTCTGAGTTGTTGATTAAAGAGGGATTCACATGCTTTACACACACCAGATGTGCAGGAGGTGGAGCCCACTGCCTCTGCTGAATAATTAGGAGCCTGATTTACATTCTCTGTCAGAGGCAGGGCCCGTATATTTCTCATTGCAGCTGAGGAAGACTGTGTGTGCGTGCATGTTTAAGTGTTTAGTGCTAACCTCATGCCAGGCACCATGCTAGACACTTTACATTATCTCCTTTAATTTTTACTGTGATCTTTTTGAGACAGATATGTTATAGAGATGCCTGTGGAAACAGAAGCATTTATTTTCTTCTATATATTATTATTTATTGTATCAGGGATATTGCCAGTCAATTCTAGTATAGACACAGAGAATTGCCTTGAAACATTTTTCTGTTCAGGGAAGTTACTTGAGTAGCCTCTCAAGACAAGTAGGTGCTCTGTGCCCCGGGAAGGTTATAACAGCACCTGTTTTGTGCTAGACCATGCTTTTCCTTTTTAATTTCTTTGAATCTGTGGGGTTTATAGGTAGAAATGGACTGTTCACATTTCAACAGGGCGAAGAAGCTCCAGGAAGCTAAGAAATGGAGATCCAATGGTTCCTTTTGAAATTCATTATTACTAGAATCTCTTTGAATGAATGTTCTCCCAACTTAAATGTCAGCTCTGCAAGATCAGGGTTCTCTGTATCTAAAAGACTCAGATAGTGGCTCGCACATAGTAAGTGCTCAATAAGTATTTGTTGAGTGACCCTTATCCCCCAATTCTTTAGCGCATACACCTGCCCCCAAGTTTTCCAGATTAAATTTTAACTTTTCCTTTCTTATTGATTCTCCGCTAATCTTCCTGAAATAACCAAAAGTTTCAGCAGCTTTTAAAGCCTCTTTATAAATTCACATCTAATTGAAAATTATAAAAATATGTCCTCAAATAAAAGATGATGTCTGTCCTCCTGTTTGTTATAACCAGAGAATGTGCAATCAGATTATCTAATAATATTTATGTCAAGTTGTTTAAATAAATAAGCTAAAAAAAGAGGTGGTAGTTAATAAGAGCATATTTTAAACCGTTTAATATGGAATTATATACATTATTAGGCAGGTACTACTTCTGATTTTGTAATAATGTTTCTTCACTGAAATCTATGATAAATTCATTGTTTGAGATGACATCTTTGTGAGGCTATCTAAACTTAAGCCTTTGGATGGATTTAGCTAAATTTCATTCAAAGTGTTTTAAAATAAATTTACCATCATTTTGATGTTTTTAGAAATCTTTATAAAATCAACAGATTGAAAGAGTTAGAAGAATTTGATTTTAGCCTGCCAATAATCTATTACTCTACTATTTGAGAGGAAATCTATGTCATTTCAAGTCAATTCAATAAACACACATCGAAAACCAACTCTATGCCAGGCATTAGGATATGAACAAAATACATAAAGATGTGAAACATGGCGCCTGCCCTTAAGAAGCTTATAGTCTAGTGGGGAGAAACAAATGACCAAGGAAATGGATATAATGCAGATAAGAAGTGGAATAAGATCTGAGGGGCTGATTTTTTATAGGATAAAGGTAATGTCTGTACACTGTGAAAGGAAGGAAGATAGAGTAAGAATTTACAGATATTGGTAGTTTCTGTTTTGAATTATAGAGAGGTTCATTCCATATTAATCTTCTTTATCCACTTAATCCCTTTATTACTCTTATATGTACAGTCAGATTTAGGGCAATAATATTTAGGTTTAGAATAAGCTTAAAGATGAAATGCTGACCTTCAGTCTTGTCTAGAATATTTTTCTGAAGAATTGAGATAAACAATGAAGGGTGGACAATTAAATGACCAGTAATGCTGGCTCCTTGGTTGAGGAGTATATGAAATTTACTCTCAAATTATTCTACAAGCTATCATAAATATTTTTAAATTGCTATAATAAAAGATCCTAGGTATGTTTCCATCTTTTGGTCACCTTTGAAAAGAGGCCAAGGAAGAACAATCCTCAGATCAGTTATTCCAAAAATCACTGCTATTCTGGAAGGCAACTCCTCTACACTATTGTCAGGCAAAAGATGTCTGAAAACAATATAAAATTCAGGAAGGTGTCTGCATTTTCCCTGACATTATTCCTTTTCAAATATGTTCCAGTGGCACTACACTAAGCATTTTACCTACGTTATCCCGATTAAGCTCCCCACAATCCTATAAAGAAGTCATAAAACCACTGAATGTAAAGCTCATGTGAGCAGAGACTGCAGTCTCTTTCATTACCAGCTGTCTCCCCAGAGCCTAGAACAGAGCCTGGAATTACACAGATGCTTGTAAATATTTTTGGAATGAATGAAAGGTTGGCTGACTACATGTTAAAGAACTTTCTCAAGGTCACATAGCTAGTAAAGAGTAGAGTCAGGACTCCAACTCAGATCTGTCCGATTGCAAAGCTTCTGCTTCTAACCCCTATGCTCTATTATCTTCCCTGGCTTGAAACTACATTTTCCATCAATTCCAGACAGCTGAAAAATCAGGATGTCCAATATTTCCAGAGGCACCAACTGGAAAACTGCCCTAGTTAGTCTTGACAAGAAACTAGAGTGGGGATTAAGAGAGCAGTCCTTGTTTTAAGGAGACTCAGAGGTGGAACAGTGATGGCTAATTCACCTCTAGGTACCATCTAAGTTGGCATCTTTGAAGATATGTTGTGAGGTTTAAATAATATTCTATATGTAATAGACTTAGCCTGGTACTTAAGACTTAGTAACAATCAATAGTTGCAAGAACAAAGACAGTAACTGTAAATTTTATAGAACATACGATGCTGTTATCCTAAAATGTTGAAAGTAAATGACAGTAGAGCTTTAGAGTGACTTTAGATGGTAAGACTGATGTCCAGCACAGTTGCCTGACTCATGTAGTAATCATTTGAATGGCTTAATGAGCCTCCTATTTGCCTTCCTATTTTAATATAACAGGAGTACTGAGAAATATATTTTTAAATTGTATTCTGAACACTTTACAAATCCCGACTCCTATAACCCTCATAACAACCTTTGAGGTAGATATCATGATTACCATCCCCACTTTACACATTATTTTACTTAATAGATTTGAATTCAGCCTGTCAGTAATCTGTTAATCTATGATTTGAGAGGAAATGGAGGCACAAAGAGGCTAAGCAATTTGACAAGATCATGTAGCTGGTGAGTGCCAAGGTGGGATTAAACCCAGACAGCATGGCTTCAGGTCTATGCTCTTAACCAGTATACTCTAGAAAAGAGCAGTGTAGTCAGTTCTAACTCCTATGGCCTGCTGGCACCCTGAAGCTGGCTGCCTGTATGAACCTACAGTACAGACTATGTAACAAACAGACAACAAAACACAAATTTATAATACTTCAGAAATTGGTAGTTGTCAATGTCTTTATCAGAAGAAGAAGGAAGACATAAAATCAGTGATCTAAGTTTACTTCCATCTTAAAAGCTGGAAAAGGAAGAGCAAATTAAATCTAAAGTAAGTAGAAGAAAATAAGTAACAAAAATAAGGACAGAAATCAATTAAATAAAAAATGGACAAAGATAAAATCAGTGCAAACATTTATTATTAGAAAAGATGAATAAAATTGGTAATCCCCACCTAGACTGCTGTGAAGATTATAAAATGTGATTTAAAATTTTTGATGCTCTTTCCATCAAGAAATGGACTCTATATTTCTTCCTCTTAATTTGGGCTGGCCTCGGTGACTTGCTTGTAACCAGTAAAATTTGGTGAACATGGCAATGTTTTACTTTCAATCTATGTTAGGAAAAGCCAAACAACTTCCAACTGGTTCTCTTGGGATGCTTGCTCTGGAAGAAGACAGCTGCTAAGCTGGAGAGGCCACATGTAAACACTCCATCAACAGCCCCAGCTGAGCTCCCAGCCAACAGCAGGCACCAGCTGCCAGCCATGTAAGGAAGCCATCTTGGGCATCCTGCCTAGTTGAGTCTCACATGACTGGAGCCCCAACTGACAACTGAATTCAATGACATTAAAGGCTCCAAGTGAGAACTGTTCAGCTGAGCTTTTCTCAAATTTCAGCCCCACAAAACCATGAGTAAATTAAATTTGTGCTCTTAAGCTGCTAATGCTAGGGATAATTTGTTAAGCAGCAGTCGTAATCCAGACACTCATCAAGAATAAAAAGAAAATACAAATTTTTGGTATCAGAAATGAAGGAGGGGACAACACTGTAGATACTATACACATTAAAAGGAGAATAAAGCCATATGATGAACAACTTCATGTCAGTATATTTGGCAATTTAGATTAAGTGGACAAATTCCTCAAAAGACACAAATTACCAAAACTGCGACAAGACATAGAAAATCTTAATAGCCATAAATACATATGATAAAAGAAGAAATTGTTTATATTCAAAAATATTCCCACAAAGGAAACTTTAGCCCCAGATAGTTCAACAGTAAATTTAATCAAATATTTAGGGAAGAAATAATACTAATGTTACATAAACTCAGAAAATATGGGAGCTAGGAATACTTCCAAACTCATTTTAGAAAGCCAGCACAATCTTGACATCAAAACCTGACAAAGACATTACAAGAAAACAAAATTTCAGACCATGAGTCCCTTGTGAATACAGACATGAATATCACTAATAAAGTGTTAGAAAATAATATCCACATATCTATAACATAATCTAAGTGAGTTCGTACCAGGAATGCAAAGTTGGTTCAACATTCAAATATAAATCGACTTCTATATGTGAAAATCAATTGAATTTCTACATAGTAGTCACAAACAAGTAAAAAATCAAATTAAAACAATTATTCATAATAATATCAAAAAGATTTAATATCTAGAGGTCTAATGAAAGGTACAAAAGATGCCTACACTGACAATCACAAACATTGCTAAGAGAAATTAGAGACTTAAATAAACAAACATGTCCGTGAATTACAAGACTCAATATTGTTAAGATAGCCAGTCTTTCATATTAACCTATGGATTCAATTTTTTAAAAAACAGTCAAAATGCCACAGGCTTTTGAAAAGAAATATGACAAGCTAATTCTATGATTTTTATGGAAATGTAAAGGGTTTAGAATAGCTAAACTTTAAAAAGATGAGGGAGTTGGAAGGCTTACACTACTTGATTTCAAGAATTTCATTAAAATACAGTTATTAAACTGTGTGGCACTGGAATAAAGATAGACAGATCAATCCAATGGAACAGAACACATAGTCCAAAAATAGTTCCCCATACAAAGTTAACTGGCTTTTAGCCAAAGCCCAAAGTGTTTTATTCCATACAAATTTCTGTATGGAATAAAACAAACCTCAACCTCTGTTTTACACTTTACACAAAAACTAATTTGGGATGGATCACAGACCAAAATGTAAAAGCTAGAACCACAAAATTTCAAAAAGAAAGCATAGAAGAATATCTCTGAAACCTTGAGGAAGGCAAGATTTCTGTGGACACAAAAAGCACTGACTAATAAGAAAAAATGATACATTGTACTTCATAAATATTAAAAAATCATTGTACTTCATAAATATTAAAATTTTTCTGCTAATCAAAAATCACTATGAAGAAAATGAATAGGGAACCCGAAGTCTGGGGAAAAAATTTGCAATGCATACATCTGACAAGGATGTATATCCAAAATGTGTAAACAATTCCTACAAATCAACAATAAAAGGTAACAACATTTTTAAAAAGAGGCCATAGATTTGCACAGACATTTCGCAAAAAGAGATATATAAATGGACAATATACACATGAAAAGGGCTCAACATTATGAGTCATCAGGGAAATGTAAATTGAAATCACAATGAAACCATTTAATACCCACTAGAATGGCTAAAAATCACGAAGATCGATAACACCAACCGTTGGGGCAAAGACATGGACCAACTAGAACTCCCTATGGGAATAAAAACCAGAACCCTTTGCCTCCAAGTGGGTGGAGAGACAGAAGGATTGATTGGAAAGAGACAAATAGAAACTCTCTGGAGTAATGAAAATACGTAGTTTGGTTGGCATATACATGGATGTGTGCATACAATTGTCAAAACTCATCAAACTGAGCACTTAAAATCTGTGCATTTTATTATGTGTAAATTATATCTCAAAGACCTGAATGCATGCACACAGACACATACACACATGAGTGTACTGTGCTTCCCACAGAGAGGCTTCCAAACCAAGTCCCTACATTTGGTAGAGGAAATTCAGTTTAAGACTCCAATTAAATGAAGACAAGAGAATTCATCGTAAAACAGAACTAGATCACACTGACACCCCACCACCTCCATGACCACCCCTGGAGCAAGGTCCTGGGTATCCTGCTACCATGGTGAATGACAGGGCAGGCCTGGGCGGGTACACCGTAGGAGATCTGAAGGCCCAGGGCCAGGAGAGCAGCCAACACGCCTCCAAGCTCTGTTAGGCTCCTGTCTCATTGTGCTGGGTGGGTACGCTGCTTTGGTCTGAGCTCACACATTGATGTTTTTTCTGTCAACTCCCTGAGTGAGTCTGCAGCTAAATAAAAGTCCTTCCTCCCTTTCTCCCACCACCTCACCATAGCACTTTTCTAGTTATTTGCATGAGAAAATGTATTCCATTTCACTATATCCTGGTGGGCAGAATATCTTTTAAACATCCTCTGCATCTTTTCTTCCCCACTTCTCCTTTTACTCTCACAAACGTTTTTGAAACTACTCTATGCTTGTGCTTCTCAAATTTTAATATGCATATGAATCACCGGTAGATCTTATTAAAAGCCAGATTCCGATTCAGTAAATCTAGGATGGGAACTTAGATTCTGCATCTTTAAGAAGTTCCTAGCTGGGCGCGGTGGCTCGCGCCTGTAATCCCAGCACTTTGGGAGGCCAAGGCGGGCGGATCACGAGGTCAAGAGATTGAGACCATCCTGGCCAACATGGTGAAACCCCGTCTCTACTAAAAATACAAAAATTAGCTGGGCGTGGTGGCGCACGCCTGTAGTCCCAGCTACTAGCGAGGCTGAGCCAGGAGAATCGCTTGAGCCCGGAAGGCGGAGGTTGTAGTGAAGATCGCACCACTGCACTGCGGCCTGGCGACAGAGGCTGGTGCTGGCACTTGCATGCGGGAGGCAGAAGTTGCAGTGAGCCGAGATAGCGCCAGGCGGTGTCAATGTTGTTGGTCTGAGGATCCCACTTTAAATAAAGGTCTCCCGTAATGTGCTAGCTGTGCAGTAAATGCTAGTCTCTCCTCCTATGTGCCCGTTAGGATAATTCCATGTGGAGTGGGTATCAGAGTAAAATGAAGAAAAAAAGACGCAATTCTGATGCTCTCTCTCACTCTCTTTTCTCCTCTGAAGCCCTGCCCTTAGTGCCTGTCACTACATGTGACAAATGGCTCTGTTTTTCTGAGCTACACACACCCACCTCCAGTGACATCTGCCTTCTTCCGAAGATATCAGAGGAGAGAAGGCAGGATTACTTATGATAGTCACGATTTGCTCTGTCCCACAGTGCAGATGGAAAAACTGAGGCATGAAGAGGCCTCTTCATAAACTATGTTGAACTAGAAATGAATACAGCATGAAGCATCACCATTTACCACCAGGATAGTATGACATTAGAATCTAGGTATGTTGGCCAGGTTATTTTTTAGTGGCTTATGCATTGGAATTAGGATGAAGCTGGAAACCATCATTCTGAGCAAACTATCGCAAGGACAGAAAACCAAACACCGCATGTTCTCACTCATAGGTGGGAATTGAACAATGATAAGACTTGGACACAGGGTGGGGAACATCACACACCAGGGCCTGTCCTGGGGTGGGGGAAGGGGGGAGGGATAGCATTAGGAGAAATACCTAATGTAAATGGCGAGTTAAAGGGGGCAGCACACCAACATGGCACATGTATACATATGTAACGAACCTGCACTTTGTGCTCATGTACCCTAGAACTTAAAGTAAAATAAAAATAAATAAAAAATAAATAAAATTTTAAAAAAGAAACTGAAAAAAAAAGAAAATCTCCTTCCATACTGTTCTTAGATTAAACATTAGATCAATATAGCATTCCAGGAGGGCTCTGTGTAA
This sequence comes from Pan paniscus, assembly GCF_029289425.2. Classification (NCBI taxonomy): domain Eukaryota; kingdom Metazoa; phylum Chordata; class Mammalia; order Primates; family Hominidae; genus Pan; species Pan paniscus. Next base: position 116,287,614 of record NC_073249.2, read on the forward strand.
CAAAGCAAATAATTTCTTTTCGCCTCACCTCTTTCAGGTCACCTTTTCTAACTGATACTTATTGTTTTCATTCAACAGCCATTTATTGAGCACCTACTAGTTGGCTTTACATACTCATTGAGAATACCAAGAAGAATAAGCTCATTTCTTATGCTGAAGAGGAGACAGACATGCAAATCAAGAAGTGGTGAGCTGAAGGAAGAGAAATTTATCAGGCAACTGAATGAGAATATTTATCAGGACTACAACATACCAGAGACTATGCAGCCTTTTTCAAGTGGCCTTAGTAGCAGTGGGCACAGAATGCTTAGTTCTGCCGGGGAAAATGAAATGACTCTAGAGCAGTTTCATTTGAGCTCAGCCTTGAGAAATGAGGGAGAATTCACAGGGGCAGAAAGCAGAGAGGGCATTCTGGACAGCGGGAGGGCAGCAAGAGCAATGTTATGAGATGATAGGGCATGCTGTCCCCAGCATATGAGCCATGCGGGGATTCAGAGCTAGCCCTTCCGCTGTGGTCCTTACAGTCTTTGCAGTGTCTTCATGTGCATTATCTTACTTGATCTGAGAAGTGTGCATCTTTCTCCCAAGCCAGAGCACTAATTACCTGTCAGCTAGAATGAGGGAGGCTTAGGACACACCTAGGAAGGGCTAAAGAGAATGTTACAGCCATTCTGAGAAAGTGATTAAAATTTCCAATGTGTTCTACAAGTCTTCTGCTTCTCCGTAATTTTCAATGCAATTATTATCTCATTCTTTGGGAGCAAGCAGCTCTCCAGAGAGGCTTCCTCAGCAGCCCTGACATTTCTGAATCAGAGCCTGCACTCCCAGCTGTCTGAGATGGCCTGACAGCCCCCTCTGCATTTCCAGCAGCGACCTGGCTGCCTCGCCTGAGGCCTTTGTTTTGAACCTGAGTCCCCAGCACTCCTCCGCTGGAGTTCTCAAATACCTTTGCTGTGGCACACACCCACGCTCAGTTGGATGTCCCTGGGCCCGTCTAATGCCTGAGGAAAGCAGAATTTTCAAGAACAAATGCAAACAAAGAAAAAAAGGATAAAGATAAATACAGCAGCTCCAATACAATGATTCTCAAACTTCCATGTGCATTTCATGCCCTCAAAGGGCTCATTAAAAATGCCTGTGGCCTGTTCTCAACCTGGAGAATCAGATTCAGGGACTCTAAAGCCAACTCTGAAAATTTACTTTAAAAAAAAAAACCAATCTAGGTGACTGGGATATAGACCAAAGTTTGAGAATATCAGCATTTGGGTTTGGAAATCTCTATAATCAGAGCATATTGACTTCCTCCATCCACTCCGTGGGTTTCCCCATTCACAGGTCTGGGTTCAGTAGCTGATAGTTTCTGATATGAGACAAAAGGTGAAGTTGGAGGTCGTAGATTAAACTTCATAAAGTTTCCCAGCCCACACCACCCTACACGGATGGAAGAGAGAATAATCTTTGCTATTATTTCTCCAACCCCACTTGCATGTCATAACCTTCTTTTCTTGCCCTATCTTTCTTAGGACACATTACAAAATGACCCAGGAGACACTGAGGGCCTCTGCTCCATCCCTTGCCAATTCTGAGAATAGTGCAGCCACAAGGAGGATTGTTCTGAGGCTTCCCACAGGGCACAAAACCCCCACGCACTGTCCTCTGGCCACCTACAGCCTCTCTGACTCTGCACTGCCTCTGACCCTGCACTGCCTGCTTGAGCAAAGCAGTCTTTGAAAACCATTTCCAGCCTGGCTAATGATGCAGTGCTTTGAAAAGTGCCACCAGGATGAAAAACAGCTCACAAATGGGGACTCCTCGTTATTTTACCAGCACAGCCGGCAAGAAGCTCCTGCCAAGCAAGATCAAACTTCTCAGGAATGTTTTGAAAAGCTGGTGGAAACAAGGGCCTCTGTCACACTTCTGTCACACCTCACCCCAGCATGTGGGGAAAGCTCTCTTGGAACGAATGTTAGTCGGTCTCAGAAACACACAAAATTGATGTCTCCAGCAGCATTGCCATTTCCACTGCAGACTTAAAGCTACATCTTTCTGGATTCTAATGCAGAAAGGGAACAGTTAGAGAAACCATCCAGGCTTTTTCTAAAATGAGAGCAGGTTAAAGATGCTGTTTAAAAAGGTGCCTCTCAAAGCTTTCCTCCTGACCTTCCATACCAAAAGCCTGAGCTTAATTACCTACATAATTTTCCTGGCTCCTGTGCTGTGGTCCAGGGGCCCTCTCTGTCCACCGGAAGCTAAGCCATCTGTCGGACAACTCTCTCTGGACTCCCCAGGGTCCCCTCTCACCTACACATCTCGATTAGCAGATGACAGTTCTGCTATAATGTTTATTTTACCTCTAACAGATTTTCAGCTAAGTAGGTGAAGGGGTGGAGGTTCCCTGCCCAGAGCCAGTTCTGGGCTTCCTTTGGCTCCTCCTTCCAGTCTGCTAGGAAAAGGAACCTGGAGGCCTTTAGGAGGGAGGAGAGATCACATTTTCTTTGCCATTGAGTAGTGAAGGTCAGGCCCTCCTTGCCAGCCACAAAGCAGAGAATTGTTTGTTTATTTCTCCGAGTAGCACTGTTCTGTCTCTGTGAGCAGCAGACAAAACCAGAAAAGGGAATTCATTCTGTGGAGCAGACCAAAGGCAGGGGGAAAACTTGTCCTTTGGAAAGATAAAAGCAAATTCAATGAAGTGATCATCTTAAATCTTCTAGTTATTCTTCCCCTCCACCACCTTTCACCCCCAATCTGAGTTTTCCTGGGATTTAGGTAAGAACCCATGAGAGAAATGAGATATGGCAGATAGAGATGAGAGCAGCAATAGGAACTTGGGGTGGAAAGATGTGCATTCATCTATAGATCACTCAGCCAAATAAGCCACTTAGAGAGTCCATGCCCACATTAATTCCTTTGATGACTCAATGACGAGCAGAATGCAATTGCAATACAGTAAGGCCAGAAACCTGGAAGAAGCATCCTCCATTCCTCCCTCTCTCTTATCCTCCACATCTAAGCCATGATCAATCTTACAGAGTCTGACTCCTAAATATCTGTCAAACTCACCCTCTTCTCTCCATTTTCATGGCTACTGCTGTAATTCAGCACCATCGTTTCCTGCCCAAATGATTGACACAGCTTTCTAATTAGGCTATTTGCCCCTTCCAATCTACTCCCCACATAGCACCCAGAGAAACCTTTCACAGGTGCAAATCTTATGCCATTTTCTGGATAAAACCCTTCAAGGTCTTATTTCCTCCTCTCTTCTCCATGCCCTAGTTTTATGCTGAAAGCCCAAAGTCCTGCATAATTTGGTTCCTGCTTATTTCTCCAGCCTTAACCCTTACAGCTTCCTGCCTCAAACAGTAGGCTCTAGCAAACTAAGCTTTTCTTTTGCAAAATAGACCAAATTCTCTTTCACTTTTGTGCCATCATGCATGCTGTTTTCTCTGCTTGGAACAATCTTTTTGATACTCCCAGCCTCCCTTAATTAGCTATTTCCTACCTGAACTTTAGGTCTCAACTAAAATGTCACTTCCTCTAGAAAGACTTTACTAGCCCTCAAGGCAGTTGAGCTAGAAGTTTCCTCTGTGCTCCCATAGCAACTTATGGATTCACACTGCCCATTTGTAAGAGCCAAGAGAGCAAGAGCCACAGCTCTGAGGGCCACCATTGTATTCCTGGCCCTGGAGAAGAAAACAAAATAGGCTCAATAAAAAATTTTAAAATAAATAAATGGTATCTCTAATTTTTTCCTACTTAATGTTCAAGAGACTACAACTATAGTTTACTTCTGCCTCATAGTCATAAAATTTTTCCTTTTACTTCCCAAGATTCAGGATAAACTAGCATCTTTCCATCTTTCTTCTTCTTTTCCTCAAAGCCTGTCAAAGGGATTGCCCTCATTATATTTTGGTGGAAATTTTTGTTAGTGCTTTGCTTATACTTATTTACCCCTTGGTATTGGACTGTACCCAGTCCAATTCAATCTCCTGAAATCAATATATAATATCTCAAAACCATGGAATCCTTATCTGCACCACTTATTTGGCAATCAGTCAAGTGCTGCCTTGCGATCGCTCTCGTACTTTTGTCTTAAACTATTATTATGACTAAGCACTTCACAGCTTTATAGCATGTCTCCCAACAATACTGTAAGTCCCTCTAGGATTTCATCATTTTGGGGTCCCTTTATAGCTTTCCCACAGGAAAGCAAATAACTAAGAAGGTAAAAAAAATCATTAAAAATTGAATGCATAAATGTGTGTTAGGCATTCAATACAGATTAGATCTGTTTAATTTTTGGCCAGTGTTGAAAGAGTCCATAGCATTTTGCCTGAATTTAAGAATGACCAAGGCAAATAAATAAAATTTTAAACGAAATTATTTAAGGCAGGGGCAAGACTTATCTGGAGTATCAATAAATTTAAGGCAGGGAGCAAGACTTATCTGGAGTAAATTAAGATCACCAAATAGAATAAAGGCACATACAGATACTTTGGCTGTATCTGTTGGTACCCATGAAAAGAATAGCACTTATATAAGCGGGAGGAAATGATTTCTATCAAGACACTGCCCTGAAAGTGTCTCAAAAACCCAAAGATTCTACGAGCACTGCTAAGTGGAGCACCTAAGATTCTGAGGCCTTTGTCTTAATTTTACCTTGATCTCTATAGAACAATGAAATGAGCTCTGGGTCAGAGATCAAGAGACCTTGATTTTCTTTTCAAGACCAGTTATAACTTACATGTTTTTCTTGGCCAAGACACTAATGTCTCTGAACCTTAGTTTTACTCATATAATTGAGATTCTACTTCTTAATTCACCTACCTCATATGCATGTTGTAATCAAATTGAGTTGTATATGATGACACTTCAGAAGAGTTTAAAGAAAAACACACTTGTGAAATATTAACATTATTATCTCAGGCTGTTTGGCTAATTTTCTTGAGAATTGGCTTTTCACCTCACTGGCCATCCTCAATCTGATGATAGGGCAGTTATTGGTTGAGCATTTAATAAAACTTTGATGTTATTTACCCTTGTAAAATCATGTCATTTCTTGCTGAAAAAGGCAGTGTAGAGAAAAATAGAATTCTACCCAGTCAATGTTTTTTTTCTCTCCAGATCTTTTCCAAAGATAATCAAGTGTTAACTTCTTATTTTTATATACAAAAAATTATTAAGTATCCACCATGTGCCAATATTGTACTAGGTATTGAGATAGGATGAATAAATGTATTATGTGTTAGGAAAGATCCATAAACATGTCAACCTAATTCCTTAAAATGCAAATCACGGTCAAAACAACAAGGCAGCTGCAAGATGCAAGGAAGAGAGAACAGAACATAGCTTTGAAGTCAGGCCTGATATTTACAGTCCCAATACTATGTGATAAGAACCATTCTTCAGATATGCGTATGCAGTGTCAGCGGCATAAAGGAGGATGGAGAGCTGAGGCTGTCTTCCCACGCCTATCTCAGACATCCATGTCAACCAGGCACACATCTAGGACATTTTAGTATTGAACACCACCACCTCCTCCCCCATAAAAGTGGGGTGGAGGGCTATATCCCATCACTCCCCCAACCACAACAACATCTCCGGAAAACCGGCACTTCAAGGGCAGGGGCCAACGCGATGGGCTTTGTTTCAGCACCAAGGACAGAGACACGCAGCAGCCGCTTCTCTAGTTTTAGAAGTTGACCACGGCTTGGGGACGGAATTTAAGATTGCATCAGTAAGTTTAACCTAAAGTTTATTTTACTGGTGTTTATTTAGTCATATACCTTAAGCAGTGTGTCTCACGCTGACATTCTGCGGTCCTACTGACCTGGATCTTGAGATGCAGGAACTATGTGCTTAGTGGCCATTGCCCATGTTAGGACTGACATTCTTGTTCATCTACAGCCCAGTTGCCTGGCTGTATGCCTACTGTTTAAAACCCATCTGTCTGCATCAAAAATTGCCTCTCCATGTCATGGTTTATTACTTTCTCTTCCACTTACAAATCACATTTACAGGGGTTAATCCAGATGAATCTTATCAATACCGTAGAACTCAATTCATCCCTGAGGCCAGGGGATAGATTCGATACCTGGATTATGGTTTACACTGGCCTGACTAGGCAAGGATTAATTAAATCAGCAGAGAAAGGTGAGAGAGGGCACAGGGTTGGTGAGCACTCTTCCGTGAGAGGTTTTGTTATAGACTGTGAATTCCTTGAGGACAGGGACTAAATATTTTTACTACTTTGTTTCAAGTGTCTGGCACATTGTATCATCATTTAAGTGCCTGTTAAATAAACGAATAGTTATAACATGTACCTTGGAACCTCCATATAATTTTTTTTTTTTTTTTTTGAGATGGAGTCTTGCTCTGTCGCCCAGGCTGGAGTGCAGTGGCACGATCTCGGCTCACTGCAACTTCTGCCTCCCAGGTTCAAGCAATTCTCCTGCCTCAGCCTCCAGAGTAGCTGGAAATATGGGTATGCACCACCACTCCCGCCTATTTTTTTTTTTTTTTTGTATTTTTAGCAGAGATGGGGTTTCACCTTGTTGGCCAGGCTGATATCGACCCCATATAATTTTGATTTTATTTGAATCAGATGTGGCCCTACCTTCAAGGAATCACAATCTAATAAGATAAACAGAGTCATAATTACATAAGTATAAAACAAGATGGTTGTAAAATACAGAGCTATGCACAGACTGTATGGAGTATGGTATACACCCAGAATGGGGGTACCAGACAAAGGAGAATTTAAATTAAGTGGGAAAAACACTGACTTTGAAATCAGGCAAATTCCTACCTATGTGACTTAGAAAAAGTAAATTAATTTCTGGTTTCCATTATGTTTAAGATGGTCATTTACCATCATCTTGATGGTCAAACCATTTCCTAATCCCTGTGTTCCCAAAGGAATCAGATCACTTCATTCTCTTCAAACCAATAAAACTGACAAGTGTTTTCTGGTTCCCAGCTTATATCTTCCCTGGGTCACTGGGATTTAACCAGATGAAGAAGAGTCTCTGACTCAGCTTCTTCATCATGCCCCATGACTGCTGTTCTGATTATTGACTCTGCTTCCTGGTATGGTCCAGGAGTCAGGAAACTTGCATTCTGCTTCTGGTTCTACCAATGCTTGCTGTGCACCCTTGGACAATGCAGTCTCCACTCCACTTTCCTGCCTATTCCCCATTACTCCTTAGGTGCTCTGGGAACCATACAAACCAGACCAGCTATTCTTTATTCATGCCCCATGCTTTCTCACCTTCGTGTCCTACTCATGTGGTTCTTCCCAACTGTGGAAGACTTCCCCATCCCAAGCCCCACATGTGGGAATCCAAACCATTCTTCAAAACTCATTGAAAACAGCCTTAAATTTTCCTCACTCACCTCCCTTGGCCCTTACTCTTTGCTCCTCTCTGCTCCATAACATAGTGATTCTCAATCCTGGCTGCCCATCAGAATTTCATGAGGAAATTATAAAAACACCAGTGCCTGGATCTCATCTCATACTAGTTAAATCTGCACCTCTGTTAGTGGGATCAGTATTTTGCTGAAGCTTCCCAAGGTGATTCTAATGGGCAGCCAGGGCTGAAGACTTTGCTGCACTTCTTACTACAGCTCCATTTCTCCTATAGTGTTTGACAGCAAATCATACGCTCCTTCATGACAGAGACCTCTCACTCATTTCCTGATTCTACAACAGTGCCTTGCCCAGAGTGAGTGCTTAATAAGTAATGGTTGAATTGAATTATACTGGGGTGAGTTGATCACCATTGGAATAAAAACATTTCAGCAGTGGGCCCAAATCAGCAACTAATCAGCAAGACAGATATGGACAACCCACTTCTTTTGTCCTCATGGCAAGGAGGAGAACACTTGGCTTTCTTTCCCCACAACCACTTTTCTCTCTTCCTCTCTGCTCACTTATACCCCTTGCTTCTCTCCAAAAGGAGGGAAAGCTGTTATCCTAATCCATCAAGTAGAATGCTTTTTCCCATGGGCAGAGACACTGTGTGTTTAAAGGCCAAACCCCATGTTCTGCTCCCCTTTTGCTTGCCTTTCCTTCATGCACCTAGGAGACATGTTGCAGCCAGATCTGGCACCTTAGGCAGGTCAGATGTCCTCTCTCTCTCTTTCTCTCTCTCTCTCTTTCTCTCTCTCCACCTTCTGACATTTCTTTCTTTAAAGAGCTGGCCAGAGGGTAGAGCTATCCTAAGGTTTAGATTCACAGTTTAAGAAGATATTGGAGGCTCATTTGAGGCAAAAGTCACATTCTTGATTTCAGATTTACAAGAAAGACCCATACTGACTCTAACCATCTTGTGACACTTTGAGTCCTATATGGCTACTATTTCTTGGGTATTCCTCCCTGCATACTGTCAGAGGGAAAGATGATTGGAAAAACTCACCTATTCCTAAGTCCCAGCCCACAATGTCATTGAAACTCCATCCTCACTTATAGGTCTATCTTCTCTTTGCAAAATGGGTGTGTTTACCTAGATTGCCAGGGCATCATTCAACACTAGGATTCAAGAATTATAACTGTATAAGAGAAGAATAAGCCTTGGGATCAACTGGGAGGAGGGGAAAGAGATGATTCTTTCTTCTTCTTCCAAGAAACTCCTCACCCTCATCTTATTCCTACACCATGTACCATACAAAGCCCAGAACTCCAGTGCCTTCCCTGATGGTGGGAGGTGTGAGAGGAGCTTGAACTTCAGCAGAGCTATTTTGGTGCTGCCCAGAAAGCACGTGAACTTGAAAACAAACTAGGTGATGGAGAAACTCAACCCCCATGCTGCCTCTGTCCTGAAACCTGAACAGAATCAAGCAGAACTCCTTTTTCTCCCACCAATTGCATCACCTATCAGAGTTTTGACATCAATTATCATGACCTCCTTTCTCTTATTTTAAGCCATATCTATCCTCTAAAGAGAAATGCAGTATTGTAGCAATATGCTAATTAAAGGCTAAAGAAGGCTCAACTGTCCTCAAGAGGAAAAATGCTTAATATGTTTGCTTTTGTTCTGGTTTTATCTTTTCATCAGGCATACGCTTACTTGTCTATGTATTTTGTCACTTTATTGTGGTCAGGTTTGCACCTTATTGCAAATTTTCTTATCCTCCAAAAAATGTTTCCCAGTTCCACAATGGTAGGGGTTGGTTGATCCTTTTTTTCTATTCACATACCATATATATGTATTTTTTCTGTTTGCCACAATGCTCAGCACAAGAATGCTTACATATTACTATGATGTGTTAATTTCCTAGGGCTACCATAAGAAAGTACCACAAACTGGGTGCCTTAGAACAACATAAATCTATTCTCTCATAGTTCTGGAGGCTAGAAGTCTGAAATCAATGTGTTGACAGAGCCATGCTCTCTTTGAAGGTGCTAGGGAAGGATCTGTATCAGGCTTCTCTCTTAGCTTCTGGTAGCCTCAGGCATTTCTTGGCTTGTAAACGCATCATTCTGGTTCTCCTCCACCTGCACATGGTGTGCTCCCTTTGTCTTCACATCCCCTTCCTTCTGTGCATGTCTCTCTCTGTCCAAATCTCTCATTTTCATAAAATAACACTCATGGTGGACTAGGAGCCACTATCATAACCTCATTTTAACTTGATTGCCTCTGTTAAGATCCTGTTAACAAATAAGATCACAATCTGAGGAAGGTACTGGCATATTTTTTGTGGAGGAACACAATTCAACCCATAACAAAGGCCAATTCCCCACTTCTTTGTATTAGTACAGAAATGACCAAAATACCTTTAGTAATTGGCTGAAGAATGATTTCAAAGTTCTTTCCTTCTATGCATTTGTGTCATTGTTAGTAAACATGCATTTGCTTCTTTCTCTTGTATCCATCCACAGTGTTCCTGAATATCAAAATCTCAGGGTTCCTCAGAGACCATCTGTCCCAACGACCTATCCCTGGCTGGTTTATCTCCCTCATGACATCCAAGGCCTGTAGCCAGGCTCTGCATACACTCCCATACCAGGAAACTTGACGAGGCCTATTCTTTCTATAATCAGATCTGCCCATGAAAAAGTTCTCCAAATACTGAATCAAATTATCCCAAATTTTCCCCCAAAGACTCAGGTGGAACTAGTCTTGGGTTACAGAGAAGGCCTTCAGGTATTTCAAGGGCAGGAGGGTGGCCACATGTCCTATATGTTCTCTACCTAGTTTCCTCTGCTCAGCCTAGCACATGAGACCTGAAACATGACCTGTGCATCGTGGAGTGGAACTGAAACCACATTTACAAAATTATAACTGAGGAAATTATGACAGTGAAAGAAATCAGACTTAACAAGCTCTATCTTCTAACTGTTAAGTTGTCCTTGCTCATTCCTGGGTGTAGACGGAACTAACTTTGGGGATGGATTCAGTTCACAGCTTGACTTAGAAACAACATTGATAACAGCCCTTTCCTGAAAAGGCCATCTTCTTGCCTCAGGACCAGTCTGCCTTTGCAGGACTAACAAATTAGCTACAAGATTAGAAATTACAGTTTACGGGTTGTGCAGCCTCTGGCTCCAAGACTCTGAACCTCCCCAAGTTGCTTTTGGGAATAATATCACTATTGTAAAACCTAAGATCAGTGCTTGAGATATTTTGCAGACCCTGCATTCATGGATCAGCTGACACCACCCAGAACGGTAATCTGGCTCAACCAGTTCTGCCAACCCACTCAGGAACAGAAGACACCAAGAAAAACTCACTTCAACCCCCTATGATTCCATCTCCAACCTGACCAATCAGCATTCCCCACTTCCCAAGCCTCTGCCCGCCAAATTATCTTTAAAAACTCTGATCCCCGAAAGCTCAGGGAGACTGATTTGAGTAATAATAAAATTCACATATCCCACACAGCCGGTTCTGCATGAATTACTCTTTCTTCATTGCAATTCCCCTGTCTTAATAAATTGGTTCTGTCTAGGTAGCTGGCAAGGTGAACCCATTGGGCAGTTACAGAACAGCCACATCATATCAACAAGTTTCTGTGAACATAGTCTGAGATTATATTACTCTCACTTGCCTAGTCTGACTTTTCTTCTGCACAGTTATCTTCTCTTCCTATTTGAGTACACTTGATTAATTATGTATCATGATTAATTCATGTACTCAACATTTACTGATCTCAATAAGAACTTTTTTAGGTGCTTTTATTATCTTAATACTCACAGAAAGTCTGGGAGGTAGACTCATTTTTTGATCCTACTTTACTGATCAGAAAACTGAGGTATAGGAAGACTGTTCGGTCACAGACCTGTGGGCAGCAGAGCCCAGCTTTGAGTCTATGTCTTTTGATTCCAAGCCAAGTGCACTTTTCATTACATTGTGCCACTAAATCAAAATTACTCTTTATAAACCCTCAGTTTGTATGTCAATGAATTGGGCGCAGTACAAAGCAAGCAGCCAGCCCTATTACACTTTTGGCTATGTCTACAATGCATAAGTGAGAAATGCAGTCAACACTTGGACACAGGAAGGGGAACATCACACACCGGGGCCTGTCATGGGGGGGGGAGGGGGGAGGGATAGCATTAGGAGATATACATAATGTAAATGACGATTTAATGGGTGCAGTACACCAACATGGCACATGTATACATATGTAACAAACCTGCACATTGTGCACATGTACCCTAGAACTTAAAGTATAATAATAAAAAAAAAGGTTAAAAAAAAAAAAGATTCAGGGCCCAAGTGATTTTTACCTTTCAACTATATCTTGTCCATTGTTTAGATTCAGTGAATAGTGTTCACATCTGGAAACTTAAGATGCTATGCCACTTTGCAGTGATATGAGCATTTACAGGTCATCCATTCCTTCTATGTTTGTGTTTCATTTGTATACTTAACTCCATGAGTTGGTAGGATGTGTGAATTTTAAGCCCTTGGGATGCAGATACAAGACATAAATGATATATTACTACCATTAATTGTTTAAAATATGGCGGGCACTATACTCAATCCTTTTCAATTAAAAACTTATTTAATCCAGCCAGGCGTGGTGGCTCATGCCTGTAATCCCAGCACTTTGGGAGGCCGAGGTGGGTGGATCACCTGAGGTCGGGAGTTCGAGACCAGCCTGACCCACATGGAGCAACCTCATCTCTACTAAAAATACAAAATTAGCCGGGTTTGGTGGCACATGCCTATAATCCCAGCTACTTGGGAAGGCTGAGGCAGGAGAATTGCTTAAATCTGGGAGGCTGAGATTGCAGTGAGCTGAGATCGTGCCATTGCAATCCAGCCTGGGCAATAAGAGCAAAACTCCGTCTCAAAAATAAATAAATAAATAAAATAAACAAACAAACAAAAAAAGCTTATTTAATCCTTACAACAACCCTATGAAATGGTACTGTTATCATTCTTATTGAAACTATGAGGAAACTGGGACTTAATGGGGCTAAACAAATGTCATGTCCTAAACTGATTAAATTATGGCACAGCAGTATCCCATATGCTAGTTAAAAAGAGAAAATATCTTCATGTACTGACACTGAAAGATATATAGGATATGGTAATAGGAAAAAGCAAGTTCAGTAATAATAGTAATAGTAACAATATACAGCATATGACCACTTGAGAAAAATGTTTTTTATTTTACAATATTCATTTTTTTAAATACTGGAAGAATATATATATCAAGTCATCAACAGTGGCTATCCTGGGATGAGAATAGAAATTTTAGGTAGGGAACTTTTTAACTTTTATGTTAAATATTTTTATAATTTTTTAATATTTTCATTCTAAGGTGTGTTACATTTTTAGTCAAAAAAGGAGTTTTAAATTTATTTTTTAATTTACCTAAAAAATTTTAATTGACACATTGTAATTGTGCATATTTATGGGGTAAAATTTGATGTTTTTATATTATACATATATATGTTGTATGATGATCAAATTAGGGTATTTAGCATGATAAATCACATATTTATCATTTCTTTGTGGTGAGGATATTCAAAAACCTGTCTTCTAACTATTTGTAATATATCATATCTCACTGTTAATCATTGTCACCCTACTGTGCACTAGAACCTCAGAACTTATTCCTCCCATCTAACTGTGACTTTGTACCTGTTGATCAATCTTTCCCTATGTACTCCTCTTTTATCCCTTCCCCAGTCTCTGGTAACCACTGTTCTACTCTCAGTCAGAGAAAATGTGGTCTACATAAGTGGCCCACACAGCTAGCTAAGTGGCACAGTGAAACTTAGGGAAACTTAGGTTTGACTGTCTTTAAAATCTGAACTCTTAATCATAATGCTGCATTGATAAATGACATTAAATAACAGCATTAATACCCCATTTTTCTGAGTTGAGTCAACTTCCCCCTGGAAAAGAACAAGAAGTCATGAATTAATTCCTCTCCACGATGATCTATTTAGGACAAGCAGGCCTGGGACAGGGCAATGTGGAAGTCTTCTGGAAGTGTGTGCAGGTGTCTGGGTTCAGGGGACGGTCATAATCAGGGTTCTAGATCCCCACACAGACTATAATCTTTCATTCTTCCCTCTCCTCCCAATACTGGGAAAGATCCAAGAAAAAAAAATTAATGAAAGCAGGTCAGGTTCCTTTGGGTCATTTAACATAAATCAGCCTCAAGGAAGAACTTTCCCAGACTGAAGAAAAAATATAAATGCCACTGAAAAATTTATAGGTCAAAATTTCCATCTTCATTGAGTCTCCCCCAGGCCTTTTGTGATAAAAATAAGTGCAACTAGTTCCCTGTAACCCAGAGGGTCCCATGCTTCTGCAGATGCCTGTAGTACCCTCTGCAGGGAAATGGCTCTTCTGGGGTCCTCTCCACAAAAGTCTAATAGTCTTCAGCTGGCTGAACCTTCCCATGCCTCACTACTCAAAGTGAGGACCATGAGCCAGCAATGTCCATATCATCTAGAATGAGTTCAGAGCCAAATCCAGCCTGCCATAGCCACTGCCCATTTTTGTCAGTAAAGTTTTATTGGAACACAGCCACATCCATTGGTTTATGAATTATCAAGGGCTGCTTTTGCCCTAGCGTAACAGAGTTCAGCAGTCGCAACAGGGATCATATGACTTACAAAGCTGAAAATATTTGCTATTTGGCCCTTTACAGAAATTTTTTTTTTTTTGTGCCAACTTCTGGCTAGGAACTCATTACAAGTGCAGAGTCTCAGACCCCACTCAGATCCCTAAGGAATTCCTACACACATGGAAGTTTGAAAAGCAATAGCACGGCCAGGCGCAGTGGCTCACATCTGTAATCCCAGCACTTTGGGAGGCAGAGGCAGGCAGATCATGAGTTCAGGAGATCGAGACCATCCTGGCTAACATGGTGAAACCCCCATCTCTAAAAAATTAGCCGGGCGTGGTGGCGGGCGCCTGTAGTCCTAGCTACTCAGGAGGCTGAGGCCAGAGAATGGTGTGAACCCGGGAGGTGGAGCTTGCAGTAAGCCAAGATTGCGCCACTGCACTCCAGCCTGGGTGACAGAGTGAGATTCCGTCTCAAAGAAAAGAAAAGAAAAGCAATAGCACTGCTCTAGTAGTCATTAGGCCATTGCTCCATTTCCATGTCATCCTTAGGTGGTGACAGGCCTGAAAATGATGTTCTGAGAGTTTAGAGGTCTAACAGCACCCTGAAGCCAGAAGACAAGGAAACGTATATATCAATAAAAATTGGGTGGTGAGAACAGACCAAAGGCTCCAAAGGCTGCAGAGTTGAGCTGACCTTTAAGAATGATTAAGATCCTCAAAAACCAAAAGGACTTGGACAATGAAGAACCCGTCCCAATTCCCCCACCACCCCCCACCCCCACCCTGCAACCCCTCGCCCCCTTAACTGACCTCACAGTTTCTGCTTTTTTCCATTCCGGTTACACTTGTTCTCTGGGAAGAAAACTTGCCTTAGAAAGAGGCTTTATGTCACCCTTCAGAGGCTGCCAGGTGCCCTCTGGGCAGGATGAGGCAAGCCCAACCCTAAGAGAGTACAAACAGGCTTCCAGCAGCATTCTTAGAGATAAGGGAGTTGGGTTTAGAGTCAGTTCCATGCAGCGACTCAGTGTCAAGGGGTAGAAACATGCTTGGGGTCAAAAAGGCCCATTGCATTCTCTCTTCCACTTGGCTCCTTTCTGCCCACTGGCACCTGGCCCTGTGGGGAAACTGCAGAGCAGAGGTAAAGACAAGGCCTCACCTGCAGGAGATGGGAGGGAGGCTCTGCTGGGGGATGTGTCCCAGGATCCCCTGGCCAAGCTTCTCTAAGCAGCGCCCACTTGGACAGCCATGCTGCAGTGACCCATCATGGGTGAACTTTCTTTGTCCTGCTCAGGGAACTCTTAGGAGCCTTTATCGAAGGCAGGTTTTCTCCCTCCAAAGCAATCATATCATACTGAAAAATATTAGGAGTTGTGTGGTCAGTTAAAAGGCAGTTTCCTAAGATCTTCAGACTCTGCCTGTGGCCCGTATTCCTATTCCTGGACAGAGCCCCAGCTAACCAGACCCCATGTGCCCATCCCCAACCCCCTCACTATTTGCCTCTGCACTCCTTGGATATCCAGTTCTGGCCTAGCTTTACCCTTCAGTTCAGATGTGCCCCAATGCCTGCCTGGGCATGAGGTGCTGTTTCTGACAATGATGTTGCCTCCTGCCCTGGCAATGCACCCTCACTGGGCCTAGGGTAATTCACCTGCTGGCTTGGCAGGCCCCAAAGAACCCCTCACTTCACTATCTGGCACCAGCTTCCCAACATTCCCACCAACCCTAGAAGACAGAGAAACGTGGTTGGAGGTATTTTCAGGTAGTTGTCAACAACGCACAACCTCTATCTCCATTTCTCATCTTCAAAACCAGACCATCTTGTTCTGTATCCTCTCTTCTCCCCTGTGGAATTTCCCAGTGCTGGCCCAGCCAGGGGGAATGTAAGAAACAGCACGAGTCTCTTCCCAGGAACCTGGATGCCCTTTAAAGGCATCAGAGAGACACGTGCAGAACTCCAGGGAGGGTTTATCATGAAGTGGCAAAATTATCCTGTTCTTTCAGATATTAGAGAAATGAATGGCCTCTTAGCCAGGACCTCCTCATGACTCCACGTCTCTGGCATCTGCTGGTCATTTTGTGGGTTGGGAGCAGGGCATTTCCTTTAATTTGGCCATTTCTGCTTTTCTCTGGCCTCTCACCAATTATCTCAACTCTAGAAAATTGCACTCCTGGTCAGCTTTTATGCGTGCTCATCTGCGTGCATCCTGCTAATCACCTGCAGCAAATGCTCTTGTGTAAGCATTTTGGCCAGCTGTCTACCATATCGTTAGCCTTCTGCCTACTTTTGAGTAATTTTTAAATCTTGTATTCTTGCAGTAACTATTCTCACAGGTCCTCCTTTCTCCTCTACATCCTCTACCCATCCCTGTTAAGACCCTCAGATGGAGTCCAGGAGCCTGGAGTGAGCCTGACTGGATGCTGAGATTCCAGTGGAAAGCCAAGCATAGTGAGGACTGCAGGGCAGCGGGACAAGGAGAGAATGGGCCAGCACCTCTTCTCTTAGCTCTAAGCACCTCTTCTCTTAGCTCTAAGCATCCCTGATTTATAGATAACAAAAACCATCTGAGGTAAAGAGCTGGCTTTGCACTTATTCTTTGTCTGATTCTGGGGATGTTAATTACTCTCTCCATTACCCTCTGGAAAATGGTAAGAATAGCATCCACCTTGTAGGATTGCTGTGAGAATTGAGTAAGGATGCATGTTAAGACAAGGATGAGAATGAGGAGGGTCAGACTTCTTTTGTCCTGGGGATTGTCTACTTTTCTCCAGTGCTTTCCCAGCATTTAGTCTTCCCAAAGAACAAAATAGTTGAATCTATTTATACCAGGGCCCTCACTCTTCCCAGATTAACTCCTGGGTCAGTTAAGGCATGGGAAGCAAGGAAGGTGTGAGGAGCAGGAAGTGGTTGGAAGTGAGTAATGCTAAGAGCAATCATTTGTTGATGCCTATTATTTATCCTCAAAGAAACCCCAACAGTAAAAATGTTGAGGATGCTGAGCTTCTGCTAAGTGAGTAACTTTTCCCAAATCACACAGCCTGACCCCAAGCCCATGTTTGTTAAAATTATATTTTGGTGCATCATAAGAGGATGGGGAAATAAGTTAGAAAGGGGCTTGGGAGGATATGGGGGTGTGCATGGGGAAAAAAACGAATGAGTAAAGTAGAAAAGTTCAGGAAGAGCTTCAGGGAGGAGAGAGTATGGGGAACGAGGCTCTGAAGCTATAGGGAAGCAGGGAGGCCAGTGCACATGTGCACCCTCACACATAGGTTCAGTGCACCCCCAGGCTCCCCAGCATGGCTACAGCAAGATTGCCTATGGCTGCTGTTAATGCAGCAGTCCAGGACTCTCAGTGCCCTGCAGCTACGAGGAACTGAGTGGGTGGACAGAAAGCAATAAGTGACTCCTCTTTATTCCCTGTCAGAAGCAGGTGGAAGAAACAAGGACAAACCATTGTGGAGGGTGGGGGCAGGGAGAGGGCATACCCAAGCCAACAGGACTGTGGAATGGAGGAATCAGATTTGAAGACTTTTCTTTTATCTCTGCTTTCCTTTAAGTTTTGAATCTAGCAAGAGGTCCTCCTGTCTTTCCTGCTTTTCTTCTCACACTGCTACTTAAGAACTGTTCTGGCCACACAGGAGCTTTCCTGACTAAAGCCAGAAAAGGGAAGGGTAGTTGGGCAGAGTCAGCTTTCCACAGCCAGCCTAGACCACTGCTCCCTGCCTGTCATCCTCAGTTGAAGCCAACGAACATCCTTTGAGACCCAGCTCTGCAGTGACCACTCTCCAAAGCCCCTCCTCAGCCCAGGACAGAGTTGGGGCCCCACTGTACTTCGTTTGCATTACAATCTCTCAGCTGCACTGTTTGTTTTTGTTCTCATGTTTGTGTCCCCCTGGTACTCTGGGCATCTTGAGGGCAGAGAATGGGGTTCCATTTATGCCTGAACTCCCGGCACCCAGCACTGTCAGTCTCAGAGCAGAAGCTTGGTGAGTGTAGAAATGGGATTTACTGACCACCTTTTTAGGATTAGGCACTGAGGACACAGAGATGGAGACCACATCCTGATTTCAAGTTGCTAATGGTCCAATGAAGAGCTGTTTTAAAGTACACAGTAGGTATACATACGGTAGGCCCCTGGAAGGAAGATTTTGTTATCATCATTATCATCACCGTCATCAGCAGCAATGTCTGCTTAGCCCTCAAGAAGTCCTCCAGGATGTTTTCAACAGACTTCAGCTCCTTCTCCTGGAGATAGTACCCAGCTACTTCCTACTTTAAGTGCTAACAGTTCTGCAGCCCCTCGCACCAATAACACCTTGCTTGTCAAAGTACCCTGGAACACATGCCCATACATGCCCCACACCCTCTGAAAATGCTTCCTGATCTCCCATTGCCACCCCAGCCACTTGCCCTTTGTTAAGCCAAAGGACAAACCATCATTTTGCCTGGTCAATAACTGCCCTTCTCTTTCCTTCCCACCAGAGAAGGGGCCATCTCACCATCTCTGCAGCCCTCAGCTGCAAACAAACATTACCCGGGAGCAGGACTTGACTAAGGAAAACAAGGCGCTAAAGACAGCTGGAAGGAGGGCTGCAGGGTCCTATGCAGGGAACCGTAGGTCACAGCACAGAAATGTGGAACCTACGAAGAGCATCAAAACATTATTCATAGGAAGGGGGAGATGGAGGACGGACCAGGGACTGGCTCTAGCACTGCAGGGGACTGGAGCATCACTCCCCCAGAGCCACTGTTTTCAGTAGCCTAAAGCCAATTGCTTGGCACTGCCCACCCACTTAGTGTCCTCCTCTGCTCCTTTTGGATATGACCTGGGGTGGCGAGATGAAGGATGATCAAATGACTGTGTATTTCTACCCTTTTCCGTAGTCATGGAAATGGTTGAGGAGAACTGGCAGAGAGAGGGGTGGGAGGTAACTTTGGCCCTGAGCCAATCCTTCCCTGAAAAGGCTTGGCAGGGCATTCTCACTCTGACTTACATCATGGAGCTCCAGGCAGCCTCACAGGCATAGAGGGCTCTGGCTCCCACAGCTCCAGCCTACAAATCTAGCTTTGATTTTAGAACTGACTGACCCTTTCCCTACAGGATAGTGGCTTCCCATGGGGGCATCGCTCAGGGCTACTGCTGTATCAGTCACAAGCCCAGCTGTCAGCTCTTTAGCCGGAGCCCTTATTTCTCTGAATGTCCCTGATTCTTCCCATGCTTCTGAGCATGGCCAGAGCAGCCCTAGAGAATCAGGGGCCAGTAACCTAGTCCTTCTCCTCTCCACCTCCCCATCCACGCCCAATAGTGATGCTCTCAAAACGGAACAGCCAGGCCAAAAAAAAGGGGGGGTGGTGGGGACAGAATCAGGATTTTAAGGATAGAGGTCATGTTTATAAACATAACATCCTTTCTAGCCCCATTGCGGTTCATGAGCCAAAGATGAGCTAACTACTTGTCTGGTATCTGGGATGTATCTACCTTGGGAGGAAAAGGAAAGAAAGGAGGTCAAACTCTTGCTGGAAGTCATAACTCTCCTCTTAAAAGCCCTCACACATGTTTATATAAAGATCTACAGAAGAATTATTTTGAAGCTTTGTCTCCATTACCTTTCAAAGAGAGACTGTTCTGGGCATGGAAGTAGAAGCTGCCAGAGAGGCCAGAGAGATGCCATGAAGGGTCTCACTCTAGGAGGTAGCCCAGCGGCTCGATAAAATACTTGGAAAGAACAATTTGGGGTTAGAAAAGAGACTGAAGCAAAATTAACTATCTCTGCCTATCCTACCTTTCTCTTTGACTTATGCAAGTGATTCCAAGATCCTGGGAAGATGAAGCAATGACAGCTCTTGCTCTGCATTTATTCATCAGGCTGGAAAGAGAAAAGGGGAAGGAGGTGTCTAGAGAATAACTGAGGAAAGAACTGGAAGAACTTCATGAAGTAGAGCCTTGTAGAGAGGTGTGGATTCAAATCTTGGTTATGCTACATATGAATTATGTGACCTTAGGAACATTAACCTCTGTAAGCTTCTACTTCCTCATCTGTAAAATGGATTATCTACTTTGTAGAATGCCTTGAGGGTCAACTGAGATAATATACTTAAGACAGCACATGCCAACAATGAGTATTTTTTATTATTATCTGAGATAGTATGCCTGCTCTAGATGGGACTCTAGATGAGAGGGCATCAATAGGTTTACTGGGAAGCTGGGCCAGGTGTGACAGGCACTCTGGGGCACTATGCAAGGATTCCCTGCTTTCCCAGCTACCAATTCTGCTGTCACATTGGAAGCCTTAAGGAAGCAAGAAGAGTCTCCTCTTTGTGCTATGGCTTGGGGTCATAGCTCCAACTCCAGACCATCACAAATGAACTCACATAAACCTTTCAGTAAAAAGGATCTTCTAAAGATGGCTTCTGTCTCCAGCTAAATAGAGAAGGTGCTGTCTATGCATTCAGTTGTATGCAAAATGTAAGAGAACTTTCCTGGCAAGGGGCATAGAAGACAACTGTATGAAGGAAGAGTTGCTATGGAAGAGAAGTTTGATGACAGAAAGACAGGGGTAGCTTGTCTGGAGTGCTTAACCTCTAGGGAGTACGGTGCTCAAACCTGTTACTGAGAAGAGTCAGAGTTGTTTGAGACTTTGCCTGCTCTCTTTCTTCTTCCTCCTCAAAACTTGCTTCAATGACAATTGTTGACACTTAAGTCAGAATTTAAGCTAATATGTTATTGGCCTCAGGTCACTTGCATATGAACTCCTTGGTGTTTTGTTTTGGTTTTGGTTTTTCCATGCAAATTGGTCAACTATTAAAAACAGATTAAGGTAGCAAGTGGGGAAAGTATTTAAAGACAGGAAGTGCTCCCTCATTGAATCATACTCTATGGTGATAGGGTGTCTATGACCTGAGACCAAAGGAAGGTAGATCCAGATGCCTAAAATCAGAGGAGGCCCTTCCATTACCTCATCAAAGACTATAAAGAGAGGAAATAGTGAGGTGGCTCTGGGGTAAGATTGGAGAACTCAGGCAGTCTCCATCCCCGTTCCTAATCATCACTGCTCTCTTAACATAGCATATTCTCTCTTTCTTTGTGCTTCTTACCCAATTTTCTAATAACTAGCTTTAAAGTTACCTTATAAATACAGTCATCTCTAGGTATCCATTGGGGATTGTTTCCAGGACCCCAAACCCCACCATAAGACACCAAAATCTTCAGATTTTAAGTCCTTGACATAAAATGGTATAGTATTTTCATATTATGATGCACATCCACCCATTTACTTTAAATCATCTCTAGATTACTTATAATAACTAATACAATGTAAATGACATGTAAATAGTCATTATGCTGTATTGTTTAGACAACAATGACAAGGAAAACAGTCTATACATGTTCAGATAAAATTTTTAAAAAAATATTTCTGACCCATGGCTGGTTGAATCCACAGATGCAGAACCTGTGTATACAAAGAGCCGACTGTATTTTTCAAAGCTCATTAGGCAGCAGAACATTCTCCCTACCCACTGAGAGACCATCATGCTGACATTTTTCAGCGCTTCTGCGCTCACTGCAGTGCCCACCTCCACCCTCCTCACCCCTAAGCTCAGAACAGGCATCTATCTCAGCAAGCATGGAGCTGGCCTCTGCAGACTCGGATCTGCAGGGCAACGCAATGTGAGACAAAAAAAGAAGAAACAGAGACTGCTAGATTTCTTTTGGAGCTTCCCATCTAATTAATGAACTCTACAGGTAGCCTAGAGAAGTAGGGAATTGAAAGAAAAATAATCGTAGGAAAGAAAAAACACCACTTTGTATTTATACAGCACTTTATAGTTCCCACATTTCTTTTCTTGTTTTTATATTTGTATTGGTTCCCTAAAGCTGCTGTAACAAAGTACCACAAACTGGGTGGCTTAAAACAACAGGAATTTATTCTCATACAATTCTAGAGGCTAGAAATCCAAGGTCAAGGTGTTAGCAGGGCCATGCTCCCTTTGAGGACTCCAGGGAAGAATCCTTCCTGGCTTCTTCCTAGTTTCTGGTGGCTCCCAGTAATCTTTAGCACTCCTCTGCTTGTAGCTGCATCACTCCAGTCTCTGACTCTGTTATCACATGGCTTTCTTCACTATGTGAAACTCTGTGTGTTCAACTCTCTTCTTATAAAGTCACCAGACATTGAATTTAGGGCCTACCATAATCCAATATGACTTCACTTTAACTAATTACATGTGCAAATACCCTATTTCCAAATAAGGTTACATTCTGAGGTTCGGGGTAATCATATATGTTGAAGAACACTTATCAACCCACTACAATATTACTGCCAGCAGTCTTGTCCTCTAAGTAGCCCTTCTTAGGCAGGTATTCAGCTGTGATCATAAAGGTTTACCAACCATTCATCTCCCTCCTCCCACCTCTGCTGCCAACTGCTTAATGGTAGAAATTTCCTCCCATTCTTGCTGATCCTGTTTAATTATACTTACTATAGATTGTGTCTTTTAAGCTAAGCTTTCCCGAAAGCAGAACCTAAAACAAAGATTCAACTACAAGTAGTTTATTTGGAAGGAGATCTCAAGAAGCACCAATATGGGACTGAGGAATGGAGGACAGGAAGTCAACATAGGTTTGCTGTGGGAAACTGGGGCTCAATTCCACTGGGATCCTCTGGGAGACTGTGCAAAACAGCCTCAGAGTTGTTCCAGTGGAGGGATAAGGAAGTCAGGGTATTTATCCCCCAACTCCCATCTGTCATTAGTTGAAGACTTCTCCCAGGAGCATCAACTCCCTGCACTTCAAACCTGAACTGTGCACAGGCTGAGCATGCTCCTGCCTCCAAAGAAATCCACAAGACAAAGAGAGCCACAGATGCTTCTGAAACAGGAAATTTTCCTTGACCCCTTTATGGGCCCCCCAGCAGGGGTGCCTCACTTACTCAGTCCACAGCTCTCAACCCCTCATGGGATGGGGAGCACACAGGTGAGCGGGTACAGGAGCCAAAGCAAGTGCTTTTGGGTGCTGGCAGAAGCAAAACTCCATGCTGCCCCACGGCCACATCTAGGAGGTGCTTGCAACCCCTGAAGCCCCAGAAGGTGTATGTTACAGTGCTCTTTTAGCTTTCCTGTCCATGGACAGATTAAATGTTTAACAGCTCAGTGGACCCTCCACCTTTTCACAGGGGCAGAGGGTAAGTGTGACAGCTTTCTATACCCTGAGCTCTTGTCTGGCATCTGGGAAAAATCAGGTCACACAAACCAATTGAAGGATAGTAAATGTAGGGGATTTTATTGCTAATGGAAGTGGCTCTCAGTGGGAGGGAGAGTGGGAAAGGGGATGGGGTGGGAAGGTATTCTTACCCTGAAGTCTGGCCATCTGCAGCTGGACTCCAAAGTCCCACAGTCAAGCCATCCCTCTGAAGTCAAGCTGCTTCCCTCTGACGTCAAACTGCAGTCTCCAACATCCAGATGCTTCTCCTCTTCTCTTCTTGTCTGCTCTTTTCCAGTGGAGGATGGGGTTTTTATGGGTACAGGATGGGGGGCAGGATGGGCCATGGGTGGTTTTGGAAAAGGCAACATTCAAGCAGGAAAACA
This sequence comes from Pan paniscus, assembly GCF_029289425.2. NCBI lineage: Eukaryota > Metazoa > Chordata > Mammalia > Primates > Hominidae > Pan > Pan paniscus. The sequence goes on from NC_073249.2 coordinate 116,311,227, forward strand.
GGAATGCATGTTCTCACTTTGGGCCGCAGTTCTAGGCTTAAGGGTGGGGATTCACCAGGGACCCCATCTTTTTCTGCCTAGAATTTCTCTGCCTCTTGTCCCTATCACTTTCAGTGAGTAGCTAGCAGCTTATATCATGAGTGTCAAGGGAATATGGACACAGGTGAAACTACCATTGCAAAATTGTAACTAAGACAGTGACAGAGATCTGACCTAACCAACTCCATCTTGCTTCTAACCTCCTAGCTGTTCTTGTTCATTCCTGGGTGTAGGCTGAACTAACTATAGGAGGAAAGTTTATAGTTAAAACAAAGATGATAACAGGCCTTTCCCAAAGCAAACTCCCTTCTATTTTTTTTTTTTTTTTTTTGTGAGACAGAGCCTTACTCTGTCACCCAGGCTCTAGTGCAGTGGTGTGATCTCAGTTCGCTGAAACCTCTGCCTCCCGGATTCAAGCAATTCTCCTGACTCAGCCTCCTAAGTAGCTGGGACTACAGGTGTGCACCATCGTGCCTGGCTACTTTTTGTATTTTTAGTAGAGACGAGGTTTCACTATGTTGGCCAAGCTGGTCTCAAGCTCCTGATCTCACGTGATCTGCCTGCCTCAGGCTCCCAAAGTGCTGGGATTACAGATGTGAGCCACCACCACCGGCCAAATCCCCTTCTTGCCTGGGGACTAGATTGCCTTTGTAGGACGAATGAATTAGCCAAAAGATTAGAAATTATGGTTTAAGAATCATACAGCTGGAGGCTACAAGATTCTGACCCTTCTCAAATTGCTCCCGGGGATAATATCACTATTGTAAGCCTAAGATCAGTGCTTGAGACCCTGCACTTGATGGATCAGCTGGCACCACCCAGATGGATAAACTGGCTCATCCGATCTTGTGACCCCCACCCAGGAACTGACTCAGCACAAGAAGACAGTTTTGCCTCCCTATGATTTCATCTTTGACCTGACCAATCAGCACTCCTGACTCATTGGCTGCCCCCCACCCACCACGTTATCCTTAAAAATTCTGATCCCCGAATGCTCAGGGAGACTGATTTGAGTAATAATAAAACTCCAGTCTCCCACACAGCCAGCTCTGCATGAATTACTCTTTCCCTGCTGCAATTCTCCTGTCTTGATAAATGGGCTCTGTCTAGGCAGCAGGCAAGGTGAACCCATTGGGTGGTTACACAGGCACTGACAATATCTGCTACAACTAGGATGACACTTGCCTCCCTAGAGCTTACTAGGTTCTTCTTATATAGTAGGTGCTCAATAAATATTTGTTGAATTGAATTGGCATAGGTCACTTGAATAAAGGAATAAGAAACCAAGATTATTTATTCACTCATTTAACAAAGATTTATTAAGAATTTACCAAATCCATGCACAGTGCAAGAACTTGAAGATGCCAGCCCTGTATAATTTTGGGCTTGGTACAAAATTATTACCCTTAACAACCAATCAACCAATCCTGGCCTTTACCCATTACATCATTACAGTCAGCCAATAACCCTGAGGTCTTCCCAAGAACTGACTTCGGCTGAATTAGCAAGTACAAACCTCTGTGTGATTCTGATGGTGAGCATTTATTGCAGTACTTGGGGATAAGATTAACCTCCTATGCACCCTTATTAAGCTCTTATTCTTCCAAGTTCTCAGATTATAGAGACGATAAGTCCCTTATAGGGTCATCTGGACCAGCTGAAGCAAACAATTCCCAAATGTTTGCTGGCCTTTGCTCTGGATTTTCACCACTTTATGAAGTTAACTTGGAGAATCAGAGCCTCACTACTGAATAGAGACTAAAGAAAATATTGGTACTCTTGACATTGAGACCCTTTCCTTCCATCTTTCCTACACCCAAACCATCTCAGACCAGTGGGACTTACTGCTCTTTTTAGGTGAGATGTCCCATTACAGAAACTCTTCCCCCACACTTTGGTTTCTACATCATAATAAATTATTCTCTCGAGGTCTCAGAAATAGTTTTGTTCTTTCTGTTGTCATTCTAGAGTCAGCCAAGCCCACAGTGCAGACAATTCCAGAAACAACCCTTTCCCAATACCAGAGCAACTCTAGTGAGCAACGTTTCCCAAGGGCAGGCTTGTCAGACACTGGAGCAGACTCCAGGGCAATGGTTCCTGTCTCACATCAAACTCCTGCTTCTGTCCCTGCATACTGAAGAGCTCCCTGTCTCCCTGGCTGGCTCAGTCCCTTGATGTGTGCTTTTAATATTCATCTCCTTCTCCCTCTCTTGATGTGAATTAAAAGAGCAACTTGCAAGGCAAACAAGAGGAAAATAACAGATTGCTGCTGCTCATTAAAGCTTCAGCTCAATACAGTCTGATAAGAGCTACAAGACTGGCTCCCCCTCCCAGTCGAGGGTGGGGGAGTTGGGGGCATGATAATCGTAGCACCTTGGATATGCTCTGGGCTCAAGGGATTTTACAGATGGAAATGCATTTTTCTTCCTGAATCTTTACTGTCTGTTGGAACCCCAGAGTTTAAGCTTATCACTTTCATTTTCCTGACATACAATCTTAGAGAATTCACTTCATTGTTCTGGGTTTCATTTAGTTTTTCTGCCTGAAAATGGAAAAAAGATTAACAGCCTCCTAAGTGAACTGTGTAATGCTAAACAAATGAATAAATATGAAAGCATTTCGGAAGAATTATCTTCTCTCTCTTTCACTTTCTCTTTCTTCCCATCAGTATTTCAATCTGCTTGAACAGCTTTTCTAAATCTTAAAATAATGAAGTCTTCCTCCAATCACAGGTCTTACTTTAGCTACCGCACTATTTCTTTTCTCCCCTTTGAAGTGAAATCTCATAAAATGTTGTCTATATTTGTTACCTTCATTTCCTCTTTCCACCCCCACTCTTCAACCCACTACAATCTGGCTTCCACCCCATCACTCCCCTGAAACTGTTCTCACTATGACCACCAATGACCCTGTTGTCAAATTCAAATAATATCATTTTAGTTATTATTTAACTTGACCCTTTTTTCCCCAGCTGGTGATTCTTTCCTCCTGTATCTACACAATTCTCTTTCCTTGGTACCCAAACATTACTATCTCTAGGTTATTCTCCTACCTCTCTGGCTAATCCTTCTCAGGCAACTTCCTCTGTTTCTCATTAAATGTCAGTGTTTCCAGCCACTCTTCTCATTATAGATTTCTTTAGGGATTTGATTTACACCCCAAACTTCATCTCCCATCTGTATATAAATAACTCTCAAGTCTACATCTCCAGCTTAGATCTGTCTCCAGAAGTATAGACCCATTTACCCAGCTGTTTACATTCAACCCCACAAATAATGACACCCCCTTTTTCAAAGAATTCAGTGGCTCCCCTTAACCATCAGGACAAAGTTTAAACTCATGAGCGTGGTATCCAAGGCCTTTCTCACTCTTATCTCCCTGCACTTCACCCCTCCAACTCCATGCTCCACCCACTCTGCACCTGCAGTCCCCACACAGAGTTTTGCCTCCGAGTCATTGCACATGTTCTTCCCTCTCCAAGGAATATTTTTTTCTCTACCCCTTATTTTCATGGCCTGACAAACTATGACCTTCCCTGGAAGACTCAGCATAGATATCACCTTTTCTGGGAATTCTTCACAGTTGGGTTTGGTCCCCCCACCTTGAATGCTCCTCAGCATCCTGTGGTTCCCACCTCCTAACATTTATCACATGGCACTGTGGTAACCTATTTACTTTTCTTACCCCCAAATGAAGTCACTTTTGCTGTTTCTTCTTATTAAAAATAATGCATACTCGATATAAAAATAAAAAGACAAGCAAAAAGAGTATTAAAAAATCTGATAATCTTGCCCACCTATTTACTGCCAGCCACAAGATGTTTCTCTAGGTGCTGCAAGGAATAAAGGCATGAATAAGGCATGGTGCCCAACCACGGCAGAGGGAGAAAAGTGTTGGGGGGAGCTTTTATTGAGTGCTGGGACATGCCAGGCAGCACCCAGGGGCTTTGCATGTGCTATTTCTCATGTGTGTCCCCCACCAGACTGAAAACTTACTGAGAGCAGTAACCGTATCCTTGTTTTTAGTGCCAACTAGGATCTATTTCTGGCATGAAATAGATCCTTAATAAACACCCAAATAAAGAGTGTGCAGTATGCTGATGAATGACAATTATCGCTACATTAAAAAATACGTAAAGACTCATTTTTTCCTGTTTGGATGAAAGAAAGATTATGGCACTAGAAATTTAAAAAGCATTTCCAGCAAGACTCCCACCCTACTGAATCTAAGTAGATACCAGTGGTTATTTTCACACTCACAGAGCACAGGCTTGCTGAATTTTTTCTATTCTAAAGCCCACATCCCTCTCTTAATAGCTATTTCCACTTTCCTCCCTCAGCAAAATATTATACATACATGTATACATGCACACACATAGATATAATAGCTGCATTGCATTGAAAAGCTAATGGAGAGATGTTAATACTAGCTATGTCTGTGTGGGTAGAATTATCAGACTTTTTAATACTCTTTTTGCTTGTGTTTTTATTTATATATTGAGCATGTATTATTTTTAATAAGAAGGAACAGCAAAAGTTACTTCATTTGGGGGGTCACAATCTGCAGTAACATGAAGTAGAACTTACAAGCTGAGTAATGATACTTTTTTTTGTTTGTTTTTGACACGGAGTCTCACTCTGTTGCCCAGGCTGGAGTGCAGTGGCGCGATCTCGGCTCACTGCAAGCTCCCCCTCCCGGGTTCATGCCATTCTCCTGCCTCAGCCTCCCGAGTAGCTGGGACTACAGGCGCCCACCACCACGCCCAGCTAATTTTTTTTTTTTTTTGGTATTTTTAGTAGAGACGGGGTTTCACCGTGTTAGCCAGGATGGTCTCGATCTCCTGACCTTGTAATCCACCCGCTTCAGCCTCCCAAAGTGCTGGGATTACAGGCATGAGCCACCGCGCCCAGCCAAGCGATGATACTTTTAAGAGGATATTACAACTGGGGACATGGAGAGAACAGTGTAACACAAGGAAAGTTTTAATTTAATTCAATCCACAGGCATTGATCACCTGCCAGCCACAAGATGTTACTCTAGGTGCTGCAAGGAATAAAGGCATGAATAAGGCACGGTGCCCAACCCCAGCAGGGGGAGAAAAGTGTTGGGGGAGCTTTTACTGAGTGCTGGGACATGCCAGGCAGCACCTAGGGGCTTTGCCTGTGCTATTTCTCATAATCCTCACAATGATCCTATGAGGTAAGTATCACAATCCTGTTTTTGTAGATGGGGAAATTGAGGCACAGAGAGGTTTATTGACAGACTCAAAAATCAGTTAGTTAACCAGGATTTAAACCTATGTTATTTCTGATTTCATCCCCTTTGCACCGCACAAAACTGGGTTTGTGAAGTATCTCTTAAGGAAGGTGTGAGTATAGTAGGGTTTCTATTAGTGGTTTGGGGAAGGCTTTCTGGAAACCCTACGTGGGCTAGGCTTCAAGACGGGAGTGTGAATATGGGAGAAGAGCTATACCATGAGCCTCAGGGAGGGGCAGCATCCTTTGGGAAGATGGTGCTGGCACATACCACAGCCTGGATGGGGTCCAGGAGTCAAGTGGGGGTGGCGGCTCTCCCGACTCTATCACAGGAGGTGGGAGCAGAGCAGTGGGCCCACTAAGACTGGAAACCAGGAGTTACCAGGCTGAGAAAGGGGTGGAAAACAGGAGCCAGAGGCAAGCACTCCAAGAGTGCGGTCACTGATGAAGGACACAACAGGACAAGCAGGAAGTAGCTCGGACGCCAGCAGTGATCTGCTGTGGTGAGGGCCTTTCGGAAGGTGTGTGTTCCCACCAGCCTGCTCTCACCAGGCCATTCCAATCAGAAGAAAGACAGTGAGAAAGGGTATGACAACTTGAAGCAGTTCATGGTTTGTTAACAAAAGCAGAGATATTGGGTGTGGTGAGATGTTGAAGAGTTATCAGCAGAAAAACCATAGTTTTCTGGGAGTTATCATCTTCTTAACAATCCACCCATGGCCATTGTTACCAATGTTGAGGGGCCAGTGAGTGTGTGTGGGTAATGATGAAGACTTGTGTTCATCAATTTATTGGTGAATCTTCCCTGCTCCTGTGGTTCCAAGACTGTTTTTTGACCCTGGTCATACAAATATAAACAACCATCCCACCCAGGGCCAGTAACATAATTTTCAGGGCCCAGTGCAAAATGAAAATATCGAGCTCCTTGTTCAAAAACCAGAGGGAAATAAGGCCATTAAGGGTCACCAAAGCATAAAACTTTTTCTTTCTTCCACAATTTTTTTTTACTAGTCATGATGTTTTTAATTTGATATTTAATGTCATTTTAAGTAAAGAAAAATTTTAAATTTAATTATTAGTATGAATTTTACTATTCTTTATGTTGTGTAGTGTTAGTTGTAAATGAAAATAAGTGCATTTGACTCATACGTGGAATCATTGAAATTACACAGTTCATATTTCCTAGCTCTTACTTGCGTATATATTTTGTCCTTACCAGAGCAGCGGGAACACTGCACAAAACTAACTCAACTGTTTTAATTTTACTTCTTGATAACGTGCATGTTCCATCAATACTCTTAACCTTCAGCTTACTGATGAGTAAGGAAGGGCTGAAAGGAAAAGGAACCATGGGTTGTCCTGTCTTTCCCTTTCTTCTGTGTCATCATTTTCAGCGTAAGTGGTTGGTTAATACAGGGAAGAAATGAGTAAGAAGGATATGATAGGGTTCCTCACTTGTCCACATTTCTTAGAAAACCATTGCTTTCTTTCTATGTGAAGCAAGCTCTGGTTCGAATGGAAGGCATGGCCTGTCGGGCTGTCAGCACCCCTGATTACTCAATTACATATGTAACACACTTAACCTTGCACCACTTTCAGTCTCCTGGAACTTCCACACACTGTGGTTCCACCAGAATTCTGGTTCCCCCAGATTTTGTGGTTCCCCCAGAATTTGTGGGACATGGCAAATGCTATATGTGAACAGGCCATCAAGGAACAACTGCATGAGTCCATCTGTTCCAGTCTGGTGTCCCCTTGCTCCTGGGCCTGTCCCTCTTCCTGGAGCATGTTGTTGGTTCTCATCTCTGGCTCCCTCCTCAACCTCTGCCTCACAGGACCCATCAGCTGGGTCAGCCTTCCCCTCACCTCAGACACAACACCTCCCCGGCAGGGCAGGAGAGCTCAAGCACCAGTGCTCAGCATTCAGTCAGAATACACACACACACCCCACATGAACACCGCACCCTACACACACCCCATACACATTGCACTCTCCACACACATCTCACTCTCCACACACGCCGCATCCTACATACACACACACCCTGCACCCCCCACACCACGTATACATACACACATACCACAACACCGCACCCTACACACACACCACACACACACACACAGCTCACACACCTCATATCCTACACACACACATCTCACTCTCCACACACACCTCATCCTAAACATACATATGCACATGCATCTCATGCCACACTCTCCACACATACATCCCCCCACACACACACCACAACCTACACACACACACACACCACGTGCCATTTGATTGTCCTCCCATTCTTATCACTTTACTGAAACTGCACTTTTAAAATCATATTATAAATCCAACAATTGTTTACATCTTATTCCTTGATCACCTTGACACAATTGCTACTGTTGGCTAGTCTTTTGCTCCTCAAAACCCTCTCCTTTGGCTTCCATTATACTGAACAATCCTTGTTCTCCCATGTCTGTAGGAGCATTTCTGAATGAATCTTAACTCCTCTGCTCCTGGCCATGGGTTTCTCTCAAGACTCAGGCCTTAGCCATCAATTCCCTTCCCACCTTCTTAATTCACATCCTTCTCAGCCCTTGGCTGACAGCCCCCAGATCTGTGTCTTCCAGCTCAACTGCCTTCCAAAATCAGTCTATTAGCATCAACCCGAAGCACTGTGCCTCTCTGGGTCTAGTTTCCTAACTGTGAAATGAAAGTTTGAACTGAATGGTCTCATGCTAGACCCCAAAATCAAACTCTTCCTTCTGATTGTCCTAATTCATTGGAACCTCAAGTTGAAAACACCAATATTCACCCAGTTCATTTTCATAGCTCTTGCTGTCCAGGAAAATTAAGTTGAGGCAGGCTTCTTTTACATTAGGATCTGGGCCCACAGTCTTCTATCTTGGGTCCTTGGCAAATTTTTTACTGTTTCTCCTCTTCAGAACAAAGAACACCTGACAATGAAAGGAAACCTCAGGTCACAACACACATTCTAGTAGGCAAATTACAGGTCTGTAAGTTAACCAATTTGTCTCGACTACAGCTTAAACAATGAGTCTATGTTTATATATTTGTTTGTTACCATTCTCATATATTTGTTCCCCAAGGATTAGCTGATTTACTCAGCCCCAGTCTTCAAAAGACTTAATTCTTCCCTGATGAGCACCACACTTCAGCCCAATAAGTCCTTTCTGCAGCCACCTGTCCCTCAGCCTGGGAATTCTCTGGCTTCCCCCCTCCCCCATCCAATTTCCCCAATAATCTGTTTTCCGGAACTGTTCTGTGGTGCACTACATTTTCCTAAACCTGAATTAATCACCCACTTTTTATCCGTCAGAACCTACAACAACCCAAACAGCTTTCCTGGTTTGTGGAGTTGTCAACAGGCTGACAAACCATCCAGATCATAAAACCAACAAGTAGGAATCTCAGCTTTTTATTTAATTACCACAAAATATTTTTTAATCTAGAGGAAAGGCAGGGGGAATGTGTTTGACATTTAGTTCTAAATTGGGGAGGGTAGTTTTTTGTTTTTGTTCTTTTTTCAAAATTATAGTCAGGTTCAAATTATGAATCATCAAGGTTTAATTAATTACCTCAATCCCTCTATTTTACCTTCTGTATCCAGTTGGAAACACAGGCCTACCTGGTGACCCTCACTTCAAACTGTCTCTCATATATACCTCTTCTTTTCCATTCTCAGAGCATCCCACTGGGTCGCTGTCACAGTCCCCTGACTGGTCTCCTGTCTCTGTCCCTCCTCTGATTCATGGTGCAGACCCCTGCCAGACAATTTTCCTCAGACATTGCTTGCCTGGGGTCCCATCCCCATTCCAGCATCCTCACTGGTTGACTCCCCAGGTGTCCAGAATCTGAGTCTAATCTCTGTCACTGGCCATAGTAGGGACAGAGTGAAGTGGCGGGGAAAGCATGAGTTTGGCATTTCTCAAGATCCCACCTCCCAGTTATGTGACTTTGGAATACTTCAACTCCTGGAGTCTGTTTTCTAAATGAGAATCATGATATATAAGCCCTAGGACTAGGGGAGTCATTACACGGGATAATATACAGAGTGTGTATATACATTACTGCACAGTGCTTCTAAAGCGTTTAGTTGGAGTTCCACCAGTGTAAGTTCTTCCTGTTGTCTGCCTCTACATGCTCTCATCCTGATACTGGATGGTGATTTGCCTTGTATGGCTCTTAAAATCTTTCATATAGATGCACCTCATCTCTGCAGCCAGGATGGACTTTTGAAAGTTGAAACCATGATTCATAGTTCTTTGAAGTCCCTGTTAAAGTACACACCAGAAGTCCAACAAATAATCACGTAATCAAAACAAAGCCTGCAGTTGTGGTATCATTGCGTTGAGGCATGAGGGTGTGTCTGGGGAGCTTCCCTCTTTGGAAAATGTTTTTCTGAGGCTGGTGTTAGAATGAGTTTCCACTTCCTAAGTACTTTCTGACCAGCCTTGGGTGGCAGAAGCATGGGATGGGGCTGTGAGGAGGGAATGTGAGCCAAGGATGAAACACTAGTTACTTACCGCATCCTCTGTTGTCTTTCTCTTGATTTCAGGGCCCTTGTCTGATTGGGAGCTCCCAAACTGAGCCACACCTCTTTTTTGCTCCCTCCTCTCAGTTCCTCACCAACACCCAGAAAGCACTTTGGCCGTGCATTGTTTGGGAAGAAGAGTCTATGCTCTACAACATGATATATGTTTAACAGGAACCCTGGAGTAATAGTAACCCTCCCATTCATAACCTACATACATGCCTATCTTTCAGAAGGTGGTGTGGAATGGTAGAAGCATACTGACTACTAGTCAGGGCAACAATTCTAATTCCCACTTTCACTGCATGGCTGGCTTCAAGTTTGATCCCACTTAGCTATTGTGTCAGGCCACTGTTGAAGAGATAAGATCCAATCAGTAAAAAACAGCATCCATGCCACAAGGTTCAAAAGAGGCAACTTATAGAGGAGTCAATATCACCGGTTGTAGAAGATCTGAAAGAGCAAATAGGAGGGTGAAGCAACTCCAAGACTAGCAACTCCAGGAAGCTGCTCCTAACTCCAGAGCTGGAGATAGAGGGAAGGGTGGTGTTTCTTTAGCCCTGGGCAATGCCACACAAGGGGAGCTGGAACCAAGGCAAAGATGGCCCAGTGTGGGCTGGGGCCACAGAAGAGATGCTCTTAAGATGCTGCTCCCTGGCTTCCCCAATTCTCTTCATCTCCACTCTTCTTCCACTGCCTTTCATTCACCTAGAAGCCAGGGGAAAAGGGAGCCTGAGAAATGTCATTTTCAGGGATGATCCCTGGGATACAGAGCAAAGCAGGGGAAGGGCATTGAAAGATAAATACCAATGACTTGCACATCTGTACAAATCATTGGTGCTTGCTCACATCCCACCCTATTATTTCCAGCAGACCCTACAAGCCACCCCAATAAGTAATCTAACTTTAAAGAATGCTTTCTGCTCAAGTTTATCGTTAAAACAAGTCTGCTAACTCCTTTTTCCAATCAAAGCGTCACCCTTAAGTTCCTCCATAGAAATTCTTGAGCTGGTGCCATTGCTGCCATCTCCAGCCTCACTCTACGGTCTATAAAGTAAGGAGGGCGGTGATGCCTCGGGATTGTGATTTGACCTCCTCCCCAGACTTCTGCTGGCTCAGCTGTCACAGCCTGGCTCTGACAAAGCCTCAGAACTCAACTGCCATGTGAAGCTGGACTTGGCCAGTCAATCATTTTTCTTGCAACTCTTGAAGGTCACAGAAGTTGGAGGTTTGCAATTATGAGCAGGATGGGTGTGAGGATACGGGGGAGCTGCCAGGAAATGACAAGTGGTTGGCACAGCCTTTCCAGGCTGGGGCACGTCCCAGTTGCAGTGATAAATGCGCTCAGCCTCTTTGGTTGGCACCAACGTGTCAGCCCTTGGTAAAGAGCTCACCAAACATTTTGCTAATATGAACAAGGATAAACAGGATAGGATTTCAACTCCATTTAAAACACACGCCTGGGAGTAATCTGAACAGACAAGGTGAGGAGGGAGGCCCTGAAGGACATGCATCGCCCATGTGTCCTTCCTGCTGTCTCATTTGAGTTTTCCCTCCTGTTCACTCAATTTCTCTAAAGTAATCAGTCCTATTTGTCTCAGCTAGAAGGGATTCCATAGGGAATGAATGACAGGGAGAAGACTGATGAATTTATTGTCCTCAAACCCAGAACAGACGCAAGGGAGTGATTCAACTGGAAACAGACTGTGGTAGTTTTGAAAGCCATTTGGAGAAGTTTGGGCAAGTTTCTGAGAACAGAGGAGCCATTGGGTGCTTTTAAAGAGGGGAGTCACATAATAATAGTAGTAGTATATTAAGAAGAGAAATCCAGCGGCACTGTGTTACTGGGTAGACTGGAGGTGCTGGAGGTAGAGAGGGCAGAGGCAGAAGGACCCTCAGGAAGGCACTTTGGAAATCCATCCAGGTGGTGAGGAAGCATGGGATAGGGACGGGGTGGGGAGAAAATGTCTGATGGAAGGACTTGGTTGGTTTAGATTGATCAGAAGCTCTTGGGAGATGCTCACACAAGGCACTAGACTAGAGTAAGAAGACTGTACTAAAGCAAGACTTGCTAGTCTCAAAAGGGACAGCTGATGTGATTAGCTTCTTAATGAAGGGATAATAGAGATATTAACCTGGTCCAGGACGCAGCAAGAGAGTAGGAAGTATTTCATGCTCTGTAGTTCCCATGTTGATAACTTCAAGTTCTAAACGATCTCTAAAGATCATTTTCACCCCCAGTCTCTTCCGCTTTGCCATTCACCTCAAGATTTGAGCCAAACCAATACTTGGGACTGGCATTTTTGTTTATGGGGAGAGATACTGGACAGAGTGAGATACTCTACTTGCTCCTCGCAGGATTAAGAAGGGGATTCTCTTTGGAGCAGTCCACCTAACTGGCCAAGTGATTGAAGGAAGTAGGAAAGCCAGTTTCCTGAGAAGCCACAAAGTAGAATGGACACCCATAGGGTGACTTGCCCTCACGGCGTTTCTCTGAGGGGAGAGGGAGGTGCTGTGCAGATGCTAACAGCCATGAGGGCGATGGCCACCAGGGCAACGAACTGCATCCTCCCTTTCCCCAGCTGAAATGTTGTGAGTCACTGATCACATCTCTGAGTAATCTGAGATTTTAAGAATAAGAGAGAGAGAATTGTAATCTTATGGGAGAAGAAAAAATCAAACAGATTAAAACCCAAATCCCTCCAGAGGGAACAGCACGTAAAGGGATCAAACAGCACTTGAGACTCAAGGCTGCTGCGGCTCTCGGGCAGCGGAAAGGATCCACTCAAAACATTGGGTTTCATATTTCTATTTAGGGTGGTTTTCCATGTTATCACAGAGTGGATCACAGTGTGGATTTAGAGTGTACAGAAACAGGAGACCTTGCCAGGATTTTGTGGAAGAAAGGAGAACAGTGCTGATCTACTGGTACAGATGGGTGCTGCCCACACTAAGCAATCTGCAGACACCCCTGCCTGATCTGGCCTCTCTGTTTTTCTAGAATATCCTTCCCCTTCATTCTTTTTTCTCATGGGCCAATTCCCACTCATCATTCAGTATTCCTCTCTGGAGTCAGAATGCCTAATTTCAGACCCAAGCTCCATTTGTTTACATGTCTTGACTCCCAAGCCAGACTTCAAGCCCCTTAAAAGGAGAGAACTACAGCATGTTCTTTAAATCCCTGTACCCAGCACAGGTCCTGACACCTGGGACTTTCTCAGGGAACACCTGATAAATGTGTAACTAGGAAGCAAAGAGCGTTAATTCTGCAACTGAGCTGTACTGATCCTACCACATACTGACTGTGTGACCTTGGGCAACTTTCTTAACTTCTTCGTGCCTCAATTTCTTCATCTTGAAAAAGGGGATAATAACAACATGTCACATGGTTGATGTGAGGATGAAAGAAGTTCACATATATGTAATGTTTTAAACATTACACATTGGCACGGAGATAGTACTCAATAAAAGTTAGCTATTATTATTATCAGCACTATCACTGGCACCTCAGATGAATTATTAGCCATCTTTTTTTAAAGAGCTACACATTAAACATAATGGGTTGGTTAATAATTCCTCTTCAGTGCTACAAATTGTGAGGAATGTGTGATTAAATGAATTAATGATAACACAAACAAATTATAATTCAGGATTTCCTGCACTAATTTGGCCTAGACATAAGATGAACCCTAGAGAGCCAAATTGGCTCATTTATCTCTGCTCTAAGAAGGCCCCATAGTGAAGGGGAATCATTCACCAAGAAGTGCCATCAACAAGGGAATTTGTTTTTAAACAACAATGATTGGGCTATTTTTCAACCTCAGCTTCAGGTGATACATTTTTATTTTATCTCAGTCTGAAGAAAAGAAAGATTTTAGAAAAAAAAATCATGCAGGAAGTGGCAGAAAACAAACATTATAGGATATATGGAAAGTCAGTGCCCACTGGAACAGAGGGGTAAAGCACCAGACCTAGTTTATGGCCAAGTCACCACAACTAACAGTCTTTTGTTCTGGGAGTTTAGAGCCAAGGTTTCAAGGAAACCTCACTTACTCCAGAATAAGATAACCTGACCTATGCCAAGCTTCCAACTATGCACATGTATAAAAAGCATCTCAAGGTCAGGGAGTGGAATTTTAACTTCTCTGTGTCTTCTGTTGAAATAATAATAATAACTACCATTTATAGAGTGTTTAGGACATGCCAAACATTATGCTAAGCACTGAACATTGATTGCTTCATTTTCTCCTCACAAGAAAACATATAAGGAAGATTCCAAGCTCTGTTTTACAGATGAGCCAACAGATGCACAGTGACTTACCCTTGGACACACTGCCAATGAGGCTCTGAACTCAGAGAGTATACCCTATACAATAGTAGGCATGCTTACATCTTATATTTGATACCTTCTATAAAACATACTATATAAGCAACAGCACTTGCAAATTGCTCTGCTGGCTGGCTGGGTGAGTGGGTGGATGGATGGATGGATGGATGGATGGATGGATGGATGCGTGGACAAGGCTTCCATAGAAGAAAATCTAGAATTTATCCCTAGAATCTTTCCTCACTTGGATCTGGAGTCCATGAAAAGCCACCTATAGTGAGACAAGTCTCTGCCTTTTCCAAGTCTTATTTTAGATGACTAAAACAGTACTTCAGCTTACAGAATCCATGGGCCTGCCCTGGAATCTACCCCTGGGTTCACTAGCACAGGGATGGGGCACCCAGAAAGCCAGGTAAAAGCTGCTCGCCTGTCATCCAGAGTTTTTACAGTAACACCAGCTTTAGACTGTAAATCCATCTAGCAGTCATGGAGTCCTTCAAATTACAGGCTCCTGAGTCTCTTTTCTCATTGTTAATGCAGCTGTCATGTTTAAGAAAGCCACAGAACCTTTAGCTAGCTCTGAGAAGCTATGTTTTTCCTTTGCTTGCTGGGAACAAAAACAATGACTTTCAAATTCTTTCAAGCTAATCTTTAAAGACAGAATCATAGAGAGTCTGAGGGGACCAGATAGAAAGTGGGTCACTAGGACCCAGAAGCCTTGGCTGGAGCTGGCTGCACTGACAGATAACCTAATGAGCAAAAGCCATAGGATTCCTGATGAAAAATGAGGACTCACTCCAGTTCCCCTGCCTCCTGCATCATCAGCTGCTGCCAATGGCCCTGTGTGAGGGATGTCCCGCCCCCTTCCCCCTACTCACGGTGAATAAGCATTTGGTCCATCCACCGTATTGGAGAGGGGTGGGCAAGCCCCATCTTGCACTGGAAATTCACCAGCTGAAGAATCACAGCTTTGTATCAGCCACATCTTCCAGCACTGTGCAGATCTGTTGCTGATTAGATTCCAGCAGCTGGGCACAATCTCTTTCCTCAACACTGAAAATGATTTTGGGGGAGTGTGGGGGGAATAAACAATGGAATTTGCCATGTTAATATTCTCTGCAGCCTGCCAGGCGTGGGATGCATACTAAGCACTGTGGAAAGCTCATCCACCCACAATCAGGAGGTAAACTTGGGCTTCAAAGGGTGAGAGTGAGCTGGTCTAAAAGAGAAAGCCCTTCAGCTGACAGTCACTGAATCTCCTCCTTCCACTCTGGTTTCTGAAGCTGGCCTGAGAGGAGGAACATGTCTTTCCAGCTGGGGTCGGGTAGTGACTGAGCCCCAAACCTCAGACTGGGGTATAAGGCAACAGACCAGTGCCACAGAGGAAGGAGGCCGTTTTGGGCTTATTGAACAGTTTAGTAGTATTAACATTGGCTGTTTATTAAATACCTACTGTGGATCAGGGACTGTATTAAATCCTTCACAAATATTGTTTAATTTTAAATTTACACTGATTACAAAATAAATCCACGCTCATTATCTTAAAAGTAATATACATGAGAACAACATGAAAAAATAAATCCTCTGTAATCCCATCTCCCAAAGATAATCACCATTAACATTTTGGCATGTATATTATACAATACTCCCATGAAGTACAGATATTCTTGCTCATTTTGTGGCTGGGGAAATTCAGGCCTACAGAGGTCAAGCATCTAGATAAAAACCACTGAACTAGTAGAATCGGAATTTGAACTCTGGTTCTTTCATTTGATGACTGTTTATTGAGAAGGTAATAGATATTAGCATTGTTCTGAGAAATGGGATGGCAGGTCCTAAAGGAATAAGACAGATGAGATTTTTGTCGCCATGAACCTTCAGTCTAGTGAGAAAGCCGATCAATACATAGGTAAGTGATCTCTGAAAGTGACAAGAGCCATGTAGAAAATAAAAATAAGTAAATGATCTCCAAAAATGAAAAGAACTGTGTAGAAAATAAAAATAAGGCACTTGCATGTTAAGTGACTGTCACTGGGGAAGGTAGTAACTTGGAATGGGTCAGAGAAGGGTTATTTGAGGAAATAACATTTTCATTTCTTAAACACTTAAGTGGTGTTTACTGTATGCTGATCACTATTTTTTTAAACAACTGTTAATGTATTTAAACCTCAAAAAACCCTATGATGTAGGGATTATTACCATTCTTATTACAGATGAGGAAACCGGGACTGAGTAACTTTTCTAAGAAGTGGTGAGGTGGTGAAACCCAAGATTTAGATCCAAGGCAGTTTGGCTCCCAAAGATGTGCTTGTGGCCATTACTCTCCACTGCCTCTGTTTGGGCTGAGATCTGAATGACAAGGTGCCATCCACGTAAAGATCTGCAGAGAATGCTCAAACAGAAGGGACAGCAGGGGCAAAACCTCAAGTTTGCTCAGCATGCCTGAGGATCAGAAGGAATGCCATTGGCCCTTCCAGCCAGCTTGCAGAGGGCCTTTGGATTTTATCTTAAGTGTAGTAGGAAGAAATTGGAGGTTTTCATCAGAAAAGTAATTCAATCAAATTTGCATTTTAAAGTGATCCCTTTGCCTATTGAATAGAGAATAGATTTTAGGGGCACAAGTCAGAAAGGATCCATGGACCAGATAGGGGTTCAGATTGATAATGAAGGTGATTTGTGCTAGGACAGTAGCCAAGGAGATGGAAAGAAATGGAAAATAAAATTGATCTAAAGTTACACTTGTTCCATTTAAAGCTCACTGCCTTAGAGAAAAGCATTTTGGTAAAAATTCTTTGCTAAGCAAGGCAAGATCACCTTGTGGGGTTGGGTGGGAGGCATAAAATGGATAGGGCTGGTCTTTTACAAGTCATGAGCTAGAATCAGTGAGAGAGTTTATCACAAAGGCACAGAAAGTAATAACATCAAATACTGAGTGAATAGCTAAGGTTTCCCTGCCTCTCTTCTAAGCTCTTTGCATATACTAACTCCCGGAGTCCTCAAACAGTCCTATGAGTAAGGGGTTTTCATTAATCTCACTTTACAGACAGGTTGAGTAGTCAAGGCCATAAAGCTGTTAAGTGGCAGAGCTAAGCCTTCCACCCAGGCAGGCTGGCTCAAAACCATGGCTGTTAGCCACTATGCTGACCTGCTTTTGAGAGATGTCTACCAATCCAACCAACAGTCTAGACAGAAACCGGGTGGCTGGTAAACACATACCCAGCAATGGCAGCAAGGGCCTTTTATTGTTTTCTAACAAGAGTAATTTTTGCTTTAAAAAGAACAATAGGGTACAAACTGTCCTTTCAGAGCTGCATTTCACACACACACACAAAATCCCATTTGTGAAGCCACAGCTCACCTCATCAGTTCTACACCCGTTTCAACAATAAGCAGGGGATACCAGCTACATATCAAGGCTTCAAGGTTGTGTACCATGCCTAGGTACTTTGGATAGTTGGTCAACTTAAAATTTTTTAAAAACCTCCAGAAAACTCAATCTATGATTGCAGATGATGAAAATTATAACCCAACACATCACTTTGAGCTAAAGAATTACCTCCTCAAAGGTAGCATATTAATTGCATTCTGATGGAGAAGACATTTCTATCAGCAGATAAGAATTGAAAGTGAAAGTAAGAATTTAGTGAATAATAAGAAATATCTACAAGAAACACATTTTGGAGCAAGTATACTTTACAACAGGCATCTTCTTATTTACATACTTGCTTTAGTTGCCAATGAAAGTTTTCATATCAGTGAGCTACTAGATTTCATGTTCATAACATATATTTAATGTGTATATATTTTGCCAGCCTATACCAGGGAAATGATATAGAGAAGATACAAGGAGATTTAAGATTTAATTCTTTCCCCCCAGAAGTCTATACTCTAACCATAAAAACAAACCATATACATTCACCTGTACAATTTGAGGGACTTTAATTCATGCTATAAATGTTAAAGAAAGACCAAGGAGGGACTTATCATGCCTGCTGGGCTGATCAGGCAAAGCTTCTCAGAAGAAATGGCATTCTCATTGGGCCTTGAAGGATGCATGGGAATTTGATAAGGAGAGAGGAAGAGACTTTCTGGCTTCAAAAACACTAGGAATGTTCGTGGAATGGTGGCAGAACAGCCCAACTAGAGCAAGAAAATGGTTATTATGGGCTGAACTATGTCCCCCAAAATTCATAAGTTGAAGCCCTAACCCCAAAAACTTCAACATGTGCATTTGGAGACAGGGAATTTAAAGTGATGTTTAAGTTAAAATGAGGCCATTACAGTGGACCCTAATCTAATCTAACTGGTGTTCTTATAAAGAAGAGGACACAGAGACACCAGGGATGTGTGCACACAGAGGAAAGACCATGTGAAGATTTAGTGAGAAAGCAGTCATATTCAAGCCACAGAGAGAGGCCTCAGCCTTGCTGACACCTTGATCTTCAAATTCTAACCTCCATAAACTTCTGTGTTTAAGCTACCCACTCTATGGTGCTTTGTTATGGCAATCATAGCAGACTAATACACGGGTATAAGAAGGCAGAGGGAGGGGCCGGGCGCGGTGGCTCACACCTGTAATCCCAGCACTTTGGGAGGTTGAGGTGGGCGGATCACGAGGTCAGCAGAGCGAGACCATCCTGGCTAACACGGTGAAACCCCGTCTCTACTAAAAATATAAAAAAATTAGCTGGGCGTGGTGGCGGGTGCCCGCAGTCCCAGCTACTCAGGAGGCTGAGGCAGGAGAATGGCGTGAACCCAGGAGGCGGAGCTTGCAGTGAGCCGAGAGCATGCCACCGCACTCCAGCCTGGACGACGGAGGGAGACCCCGTCTCAGAGAGAAAAAAAACAAACAAACAACAACAACAAAAAAAACGGCAGAGGGAGAAAAAACTGGATTTGGAGTTTGGTGATTTGGGCAAGGTTGAGGGCCACCATCTCACCTTGCTCTTCACCCCAACTACATCGATGTCCCACCTAGGTGTGCTGCCGGTCACAAGATGGCACGTCAGAAGATGTGAGTGAATCAATATGATAATAAACTGGCAGGTATTCAACTGACTGCCCAGACTCTAGCATGTGGGAGTAGCTCTGTAAATGTTGATTGAAGTAATGAATAAATGCATGAAGTAGACTCCAGTCAAAAATGCAGATGGAAAGTGATATTTGACAAAGGCAGCCAGGGAACACGTTAACTCCTTGTTTCTCTAGATTCACTCTTTTATCCATTTACTCTTTTTTAGTTTTTTTTAATGTCCCTTATTCTTACTTAATTTTAGTAAATGTAT
Organism: Pan paniscus; assembly: GCF_029289425.2. Lineage (NCBI taxonomy): Eukaryota > Metazoa > Chordata > Mammalia > Primates > Hominidae > Pan > Pan paniscus. The sequence goes on from NC_073249.2 coordinate 116,330,680, forward strand.
TTGTCTTCCCCTACTAGAATTAAAGCTTGATTAGAATGGGCCTGGGCTTTCTTTTTTTTTTTTTTCCACTCAGTGCCTATAACAATGACATAGATGACCTTCAGTAAATATTTGTTGATTGAATTAGTAAAGGCATCATTTTCCTTTCATATTGAGTGTTTAAAACTTTATGAACTTCTATTGAATTAACTCAGCACTCAGATTTCAGTAATATAAGACTATATGTTTTATAACTTATAATGAGTTTTTAAACGTATCATCTCATTTGCTTCTCACAACAATTTTGTAAGGTTCAAAAGGTTTAAGTGTTCTTAAGCTCACACGGGTACAACTGGGACTCAAACTCAGTTTTCTGAGAACTTATCTAAGGCTCGTTTCACTAAACTATGTTGTTTCCTTAATGGCTTTACTGAGTTATTATTTAATAATTCTATTGTGAATCAATAAAAGAAATAACAAAGATTATCTCTGTATTACCTGCTGAATTGCTGTTGAGGACATTATATACTAATAATCAGAGTTCCTTATATTAGGAATCAATAGGAATTTAGTGCTAGGAACAAGTCTAGGTCTCCTGAAAACTGATGTTTCCTCTTACCAGACAAAACCCGATAAATTATGGAATTTCATTTTTTGTCTTGCCTGTTAGGAAGCACAGAAGTTGAATTAGTGCCTACTTGCAGTAATAATCTAATTTATTGTCCAATTACAATCTTCCCCTCCTACACATGATTTCTGATCTTTGTTTTCATTTTAACCAATTATGTATATGGATACACAGTTTTTATTATTATCTGTAGCAAACCATTCTCAGAAGTAGCTAGAGTAGAAAAGATAGAAAATAGGCAGTAATTAGCACTAGTCAAATGCTTATCATAGGCCAGGGGCCATATTTGTACCTTATATATATATATTACTTTATTTCATCATCAAAAAACCAAAATTGCATGTTACCAGAGAAACCAAATGCTACAATACAGCATGATGAAATTAATGTTCTGAATTATGAAAGCACATGACATGTGCCTTCTCCCTACTTCCTCAGCTATCACCCCGGTAGGAGCCTCCTTCACCTCTCACCTGCATTATTTCAATACTCTCCTAATTAGACTTCCTGCTTCCACTCTTGCCCTTTTAGTCTATTCCCCAGAGAGCAGCTAGACTTAGCCTGTTAAAACAAGAGCCAGATTGTGTCACCCCTCTACTCAAAACTCTCCAATGACTTCTTATCTCACTCTGGGTAAAAGCCAAAGTCCTTCCAAAAAGCCACAAGGCCCTGCAAGATATGGCCCCTGCTGTGTCTTTGGCCTAATCTCCTCAGGCTCTCTCCCTCCTTCACTCTGCTCCTTGGCCACACTGATCTCTTGCTGTTCCCTGAATATTCCATTCACCTGTTTACCTCATGGTCTTTGCATTTGCTGTTCCCCAAAGCTGGAATATTCTTGCTTTAGATATGGCATGCTCTCTCATCACCTTCAAGGGTCAAATGTCACCTTCTCAGTGAGGGCTTCTTTGCTCTCCTTGCCAGCTCCTCCCTCAACACTCCCTGTCCTCCTTCTTAGTTTATTTCACCTGAGCACATTTAACTAACATACTATTTATTTATGTATAGTTTATTTATATTGACTGTGTCTTACCCCACAATATAGACTGCAAAGGCAGGCATTTTCTGTCCATCTTGTTCTTTGCTATATCCCAATCAACTGGAAAAGTGTTTTGGGCCAGGTGTGGTGGCTTACACCTGTAATCCCAGCACTTTGTGAGGCCAAGGCAGGCAGATCACCTGAGGTCAGCAGTTTGAGACCAGCCTGGCCAACATGGTGAAACCCCATCTTTACTATAAGCACAAAAATTAGCCAGGTGTGGTGGCACATGCCTGTAATCCCAGCTATTTGGGAGGCTGAGGCATGAGAATCGCTTAAACCTGGAAGGCAGAGGTTGCAGTGACCTGAGATCGTGCCACTGCACTCCAGCCTGGGCAACAGAGCAAGATTCTGTCTCCAAAAAAAAATAAAATAAAATAGAAAAGTGTTTGGCATGAAAATATTTATTGGGCATAAAGTAGGTGCCCAATAAATATTTTCTGAATTAATGAGGCAATGTGGGGGGAGGAGAAAAACATACCACATTTTGCAAATATACAAACGTTCAAAATGCCTTTGTATATTTGCAGATACACAAAATGTTCAAAACTAACATATTTACTGTACTATTAAACTGGTCTTCCAAATGCCTTCCTTCTACCACATATGAAAATTATCAGGTAAATTAACTTGTGACTGGCTGCATAGAAAGTAATTATCTATGAAATTTTGGTATATGGATTTTTCAGATGTACAGGGCATCTTTGGCTAGGTGAGCTGAAGCCCCAACTATGCTACTATGGATAGTTCATTTCTTCCCAACACCCCATTCGCAACTCTTTTCCATTTATCAATATCCATGGGAACTTTTGTTTTATAACTAGAGAAGGTGAAATAATTGGGTTTGGAGGGATGGGAGCTAGAAGCAGAGAAGAGAAAAGGAGGCAGGGATCATTTCTATGTGTTCATTACTGCATCTCAGCTTCTGGAAAAGTACCAGGCACATACTAGGCAATCAACAAAGATTTGTTGATTGAATTGTTCATATGGTCCTTTGGTCTGAATTTTTATGGTTGGAAAGATGAAGACCAGAGGTCAGAACCTTTTTTTAGGAGACTTTTGAGACACTGAGTAACACATTCTCCTCACCTTTGCCTAGAGGCCTGGCAGCTTTGGAAGCTTTGGGAGGTAGCACCCCTGGAGGGACACTGGCATGCCAGATGTGAGCGGTTCCAGCAGTGGTGCCTCTTCAAGGGGCTCTTGGGCACAAGAAATGGGAAGTCGAAGGCTCCTCACACTGGCTGTAGCTGAATGACTGGACTGGGGACACACATGAGACACCCATTTGGGAACTCCCAGAAATAAATAACAAGGATTTTGAGGATACAGGGTGTGTGACTCTATCAGCTCGTGATGTAGGTTTGAGTTTCATGTGACATCATAATTCAGATTTGGAAGGAGCTTTAGAATCATCTCAACTAACTAGATATTTCATCCAGAAGTTTCTTTTGTCTTCATGGAAGAACAAACACATGTAAGTACGATATCATTTATTCTTCCCTTTCTCTCATATGTGTGTCTTTGAGTTTATTGAGATTATTGTAAATCCATCTCACCCTCCACCCCTCAGCTATCCGTGTTGAGAACTGCTACCTGTCAAACTTTCTTGCTCTTGCTGGAGATAAGAGCATTTGTTCCTCTCCACTTCATGTGTGCCTCACTGTTGAGACTCCTGCCAAGTTATCTTCTTGCAGTTTTAATTGCTAGTCTTAGTATGGGGCGGCTCTCCTTCTCCTTTAGAAGAAAAAAAGCATTCATTTAATTTCTAACCCAATTAAACCATGAGCTCATGAGCTCATGCTCTGTGGGCCACAGTGATGGGCTCTGGAGACATGAGCAGAATAGAAATTGCCAACATTAACATGACTGCCTTCCCAGGAACACATTCCCCATCCAGAAATGACTAACACAGGGTGAGATTATGTTTGTGCTCCAGTAGCTTTCTTCAATTAATTAATCAGCAGGTACACATTCAAAAACAAGCTTCTGAAAGTGTTGAGGACTTGCTGGCATTCTTGGGAACGCCAGGGCAATAACCCAGGAGTTTCAGAGGAGCTTAGTACTAACAGCCTAATGATTCTTAGGCTGACCCCTCCCAACTCCCTGCCTTTAGAAGGAATTTTATTCCCCTTCTAAGAGAGTTACATGGATAATCAACTGGGCCTGGGAGTCGGATCAAAGTAGAAAATTCCTGTGTGATCTGCTCCTGGTAGAAATGGAAGAAGAACTCTTCCTAAGCCTGCCCCGGGTTTGGGGGAAAAAATGGCCAGTGGCTACAGGGGCAGCTACGAGTTGCAGAGGAACACTGGGCCAGGAGCCAAGAGATGGGGGCTATTTAAGTGCTTGTCGCCTCTCAATTCTATGCTCTTCAGTTTCCTTTTCTATAAGACAAGATGGCTATGCCAGAGGATCTCAGAAGTCCTAGTGGTCTTGCTTCTCTCTGAATGTGGGCATCAAACAATGGCACTTAGACACTTGCTGGGTGCTTGGTCTTTCTCTTTCTCTAATCTGCCTCCCACCACCATTTTCTGCCAACATGGAACATTAATATTATGAATACATTTCTTTGAGTATGGCAGCTTATTGAGGCTTCTTGAGTCCAAGAGAAGGGATTAGGGATAGAGAAACAGATATGCCATATGGTGCAAGCAGGAAGAGAGAAGGGTGATGTGGGGGGAGTGAGGCAAGAGAACTAGAGACATCTAGACTTGGTGGAATGGGCAAAATTATATGACTGGAGGAAAATTTATCTCCCAAGCTGATCAAAGCTGGATTCTGTAACTACACTCCACATTCCCTGTAAGGAAAGGAACCAAAAGAAAAAACAATAACCCAACTGATATGGTTTGGCTCTGTGTCCCCACCCAAATCTCATCTTGAATTGCACTCCCATAATTCCCATGTGTTGAGGAAGAGACCCTCTGGGAGATAATTGAATCACGAGGGTGGTTTCCCCATAATGTTTTTGTGGTAATGGATAAGTCTTATGAGATCTGATGGTTTTATGAGGGGTTTCCACTTTTGGGGCTTCCTCATTCTCTCTTTGCCTGCTGCCATCCACATAAGATGGGACTTGCTCCTCCTTGCCTTCCACTATGATTGTGAGGCCTCCCCACCCCTGTGGAACTGTGAGTCCAATTAAACCTCTTTCTTTTGTAAATTGCCCAGTTTTGGGTATGTCTTGTTGTTGTCGTTGTTGTTGTTGTTGTTGTTTTGGGTATGTCTTTATCAGCAGCATGAAAACGTACTGACACAGTAAATTGGTACCCGTAGAGTGGGGCATTGCTGAAAAGATACCCAAAAATTTGGAAGGAACTTTGGAACTGGGTAACAGGCAGAGGTTGGAACAGTTTGGAGGGCTCAGAAGAAGACAGAAAAATGTGGAAAAGTTCGGAACTTCCTAGAGACTTGTTGAATGGTTTGACAAAAATGCTGATAGCGATATGGACAATAAGGTCCAGGCTGAGGTGGTCTCAGATGGAGATAAGGAACTTGTTGGGAACTGGAGCAAAGGTGACTCTTGTTATGTTTTAGCAAAGAGACTGGTGGCATTTTTCCCCTGTCCTAGAGATTTGTGGAACTTTGAACTTGAGAGATGATTTAGGATATCTGGCGAAAGAAATTTCTAAGCAGCAACGCACTCAAGAGGTGACTTGAGTGATGTTAAAAGCATTCAGTTTTAAAACGGAGACAGAGCATAAGTTTGAAAAATTTGGACCCTGACCATGTGACAGAAAAGAAAATCCCATTTTTTGAGGAGATATTCAAGCTGGCTGTAGAAATTTGCATAACTAACAAGGAGCCAAATGTTAATCCTCAAGACAATGGGGAAAATGTCTCCAGGGCAGCAGCCCCTCCTATCACAGGCCTAGGAGGAAAAAGTGGTTTTGTGGGCCGGGCCCAGGGTCCCCACGCTGTGTGCAGCCTAGGGACTTGGTGCTCTGTGTCCAAGCAGCTCCAGCTGTGGTGGAAAGGGGCTAACATAGAGTTCAGGCCATGGCTTCAGATGGTGCAAACCCCAAGCCTTGGCAGCTTCCACGTGGTGTTGGGCCTGTGGGTGCACAGAAATCAAGAATTGAGGTTAGGGAACCTCCGCCTAGATTTCAGAAGATGTAAGGAAACACCTGGACGCCCAGGCAGAAGTTTGCTGCAGGGGTGGGCCTCTCATACAGAACCTCTGCTAGGACAGTGTGGAAGGGAAATGTGGGGTCAGAGCCCCCACACAGAGTCCCTACTGGGGCACCACCTAGTGGAGCTGTGAGAAGAGGGCCACCGTCCTCCAGACTCCAGAATGGTAGATCCACAGACAGCTTGCACTGTGCACCTGGAAAAGCCGCAGACACTCAATGCCAGCCTGTGAAAGCAGCTGGGAGTGGGGCTATACCCTGCAAAACCACAGGAGCAGAGCTGCCCAAGACCATGGGAACCAACCTCTTGCATCAGTGTGACCTGTATGTGAGACATGGAGTTAAAGGAGATCATTTTGGAGCTTTAAGATTTGACTGCCCCAGTGGATTCCAGACTTGCATGGGCCCTGCAGCCCCTTTATTTTGGCCAATTTCTCCCATCTGGAATGGTTGTATTTACCCAATGTCTGTACCCCAATTGTATCTAGGAAATAACTAGCTTGCTTTTGATTTTATAGGCTCATAGGTGGAAGGGACTTGCCTTGTCTCAGACGAGACTTTGGACTGTGGACTTTTGAGTTAATTCTGAAATAAGTTAAAACTTTGGGGACTGTTAGGAAAGCATGACTGGTTTTGAAATGTGAAAAAATGAGATTTGGCAGGGGCTAGGGGCAGAATGATATGGTTTGGCTCTGTGTCCCCACCCAAATCTCATCTTGAGTTGCACTCCCATAATTCCCATGCCTTGTAGAAGGGACCCGGTGGGAGATAATTGAATCATGAGGGTGGTTCCCTCATAATGTTCTCATGGTAGTGAATAAGTCTCACAAGAGCTGATGGTTTTATCAGGTGTTTCCACTTTTACAGCTTTCTCATTCTCTCTTTGCCTGCTGCCATTCATGTAAGACAGGACGTGCTCCTCCTTGCCTTCCACCATGATTGTGAGGCTTCCCCAGCCACGTAGAACTGTAAGTCCAATTAAACCTCTTTCTTTTGTAAATTGCCCAGACTCAGGTATGTCTTTATCAGCAGGGTGGAAACAGACTAATACATCAACATTCAATAGGAAGGTGAAAATAGCATGGGATGCCAAAATATCCCTGGCCACAAGAATCAGGGCCCAGAAGATGGGCCATTGACTAAAGAAAGAGATTGACCCCTGGAAAGAACTGTCTAGTGGTGCAAACCTGTGACCAGATCCTTGTGTAATGTGAAGGCTTGTTTGTGACTTTCCACAACTGATTGCAGGGATCTCTTTAATCTCAATCTCTCTCATACTCTGTCTCTCTCCCCCACCCCTACCTCCCCCTATGCATTCCCACCCAGCACCAATGAGATGTGTCCTTGAACCAATAACGACATGTACAGTTTTACAGTGGATAATATGAGATGTGCTGATGGAGAAGGAAAAATGTGAGAGTGTATTGTTTAATAGTAAAATCTCCCCACATTTTACAATTGGCTGTTAAGAATAATAACCAAGGCAATAGTAGAACATATTGCAGAAATTCAATATGTATTTGAATAACGAAGAGGGGATTTTCATTCACTAATTAATTCAGTTAATGAGAGAACTTAAAACTCACCTATTTTCATAGGCCCTGTCCTATGGTGGGATAGGTTCCCTGTTCTCTGATAGCATATCTCACTATTTTTTTTCTGGGACATCTCTACAAATTCATTCCTTTTTGAATAAATCAAATAAGTGCCTCTCTAACATTTAGACCTTCATATGAAGGCCTCCTTATTTAGGCCTCCTTATGAAGGCCTTCCACCTAGGCCTTCGTAAGGAGGAGGAAGGCTTGGAAAAGTACTGTCTGAAGGCTATTTTACTCTGTATTGCCACCAGCCAGCCTAAAATGCTGAGAAACAAATGTTCTCAATCATTTGTATAGTTTGGTAGGCTTATTTTCTCACAGCTGTGTGAGATAAAAACAAGTCACTGATTTTTTCCTGAGTAAACCAAATTCTAATTGGAGAGTCTATATCAGAAAAGAATCTACTTAAATGCACATGTTCTTGTTTAGTACTCTTTGACATGCACGAATGAAAGACAATATTCTGTTATTTTGTCTTGCTCTCTCTCCTAGTAACCATGACAGAAAGCTATCAGGGTGTGTGTGAACAACACCCATATAAAATTATGACAATGTATTGCTGAGCAAGGTTCTTTGAGTAAGTCAAGAAATGCAAAAATCAAAGTTCTCATAAGTACATTAACTTTTTGCATAAACATTTCCCACTCTAAACCTTATCATTGCAGGTTCCTGTATCTCATTTCCTGGATATCTAGGGATGATTCTCTGGGCTGAGAACAGGGTATCTTGAAGCACTACAGAAACGGTAGTTGTGCTCTCCTGAAAATACAGAATTTAGAAGGTTAGAAGGAAATAGATCACGTCAAAGCAGCCCCTCTCTGTAGATTACACACATCAGGTCAGAGGGGTTGGACATACGTATCCCAAATGGAAGGAGGCAATTGGGTGCCCACTCCCAGACCATTCCAGTAATGCATCTAGGTGTCTCAAGCTCTTCTATAGAGAGAACATACTTGGAGCACCAAACAATAATAAACATCAAAATATCCTTAGCAAGGCAGTAAAATGTGGGAAATTTTATTTCCAGAATTATAATATTCTGTAAAGTTCCTTGGGGATAAGGGAATGAGTCTCTCAAGACTGCTAACTGCCTTCTAAGTGATGGGCCCATTTAACTGCAGGCATTTTGCTTTGCAAGAACAACGGGCCCATTTGGGACAGGGCTAAATTTGTTTGGGACAATTGAGAGTGTGTGCTATCTGCCACCAGCTGTTTTCTTTCTTTGCCTTTTTCCATGGAGCATCCATCCTCTCCTCTAAATAAATGATGAGCAAATATTTAATAAATACAGGTTTGAAGAACAGCCAGATTATTAGTCTGCAGCCTGGCTGACCCTGGCAGGCCACTAAGTGAAAAATCTTTTTGGTTTACTCTCCTCTATCTCACACTACCACACCTTTCTCTACAGTAGATTCCTGTGGTTCCAGATTTCATAACTGTTCACAGACATCCCCTCCTCTCAATTTGGTAATCTTTGTCCAGATAACCTATGAAAAAAAAAATTAGAAAATCCTATAAGAAGACATAGCATGGCCCAAATCTTTGGTTCCAAGACCCCTGGCTCCCAAAATACTCTGGGTTGATGCCTAAACACCACATTCCATCTCAACAGGAAAATTAGACAGCAGAGTTCACAGCAGAGAATTAAATGCTGGAAATCAGAAGACTCAATTTCTAGTTCTAGTTAATCCACTAAGTGGCTAAGTGACCCTAGTCATCAGGTCAGAGATAGTGTTCACCAAAAACTCATGTGTTCCTCTAACTTCCCCAGCTCCCCTGCAGTTGGGTTGGGATACAATGACTAGAGTTTGCTGATGAAATGTGAACAGAAGTCATCTGTGTCACCTTCAGAACAAGGCAGTGAGGAGCCAGTGTGCCTCCTCAGTCTGTCTCTTGCCCTCCTCTGTGACCTTGGAGGCCTCATGTTCCAGATGGCATAGCTACAAGATGGAGAAAGACCACTAAGTCGCATCTAATTGTGACGTGAAAAATACCGTTTTATTGTGTTAAGTCACTGATATATTGTGGTTTCTCTGGTGCAGCCAGCATTAAGTCACTAATACAGTCACTTAGCCTTTCTGTGACCCAGCTTTTTTATCCAGTCCCAATATACTGAACCACATTGAAAGAAGATGAAATGAAACCCCAGAGATAAAATTGCTTCAAAATAATAAGTTATTATTACATAAATGACCTCATCATCTCTTGGGTGCAAGAGCCACTCAATTCAAATGGCTTCTATTAAATGTGAAATATGCTTACCATTGTGAAAGAGTCTCTAATGCCATGGTGATGGGGGCTTTAAGGGGGTCTTCTCTCTTTGTGAACCCACATTTTCCGCAGAGTCTGGCTATGTGGGACACAACAGATATTGCTAAGTAACCAAATGGGGCTACCAGAGGTAAAAACTGGGTCTCCCCAGAGCACACCATCTTTCTGTGACTGGTCACCAAAAAGCTGACCAACAGATTCGGAGCAGTCCTGATGGAGAGTTTCCTTGTCAACCAATGGATGGTGTCATTTTCAAATTGCCCTAAAGAAGCTGCTTGAAAATATATAACCATGAGATTTGGGGTAGAGTTTTTAGAAGTCATTAAATTGAGTTAAAATATAAAGTAAGTTTTTTTTTTTTTACCGACAGATATAATTTTATGGATGTATATTTGGCAATTAAAAATTGTATATATTTAAGATGTGTAGTTTGATAATTTTATATGTATATAAGCTAATTAACATGCTGTCTCCTCAGATAATTACCATTTTCTTTTTGGGGGAAATGAGGTGCAAGAACACTTGAGATCTATCCTCCTAGCAAATTTCAAGTATACAATAAAGTATTGTTAACTATAGTCCCTTTGTTGTATGTTAGGTCTGAACTTATTCATCCTGCATAACTGAAACTTTTGACCAACATCTCCCCATTTCCTCTTCCCTCAGTCCCTGTGAGTTTGTCTTTCTGTGTCTGGCCTGTTTCATTTTGAATAATGTCCTCCAGGGTCATCCATGTTTTCACAAATGGCAGAATTTTCTTCTTTTGGGGCTAAATAATATTCCATTGTATATATAATACACCACATTTTCTTTAACTTTTCATCCACTGATGGGCATTTAGGTTGTTTACATATCTTGACTATTATGAACAATTCTGAAATGAACATGGGAAAACAGGTATCTCTTTGAAATCCTGATTTCATTTCTTTGGATATATACCCAAAAGTAGGATTGCTGGATCATAACATATTATTGTTTTAACTTTTTGTGGAACCTCCATACTGTTTTTGCATAATGACTGTAACCATTTACAATCCCACCAACTATGTACATGGGCTCCCTTTTCTCAGCATTCTTGCCAACACTGTTATCTCTTCTGTTAACAGCCATTCCAGCAGGTGAGAGGAGTGGTTTTGATATGCATTTTCCCGATGACTAGTGATGCTGAGCATCTTTTCATATATCTGTTGAGCACCTGTATGTCTTGTTTGGAGAAATGTTGATTCAGGTCTTTTGCCCATTTTTCCATCAGGTTTTTGGGGAGTTTTGCTACTGAGTTGCACAAACTCCTCATGTATTTTGAATATTAACCCCTTCTCTAATCTATGGTTTGTAAATATTTTCTCCTACTCTGTTTCACCCTGTTGATTGTTTCCTTTGCTTTGCTGAAGACTTTTAGTTCAGTGCAAATCCCATTTGTCCATTTTTGCTTTCGTTGTCTGTGATTTTAGTGTCAAATCCAAAAAATCATTGCCCAGACCAATATAAAGATTTTTCCCAGTGAAATTTCTTCTAGTAGTCTTATATTTAAGTCTTTAATCCATTTTGAGTTGACTTTTGTATAAGGTGTGAGTTTAAGGTTCCATGTTGTTCTTCTGGGTATGAATATCCAGTTTTCCTAACATCATTTATTAAAGAGACTATTTTCCCCCATTTTACGTTCTTGGCACTATTGTTGAAGATCAGTTGGCCATGAATGCATGGTTTTATTTTGGGCTCTATAGTCTGTTCCATTGGTCTATATGTCTGCTTTTATGCCAGTACTGTACTGTTTTGATTACTGTAGCTTGGTAATATATTTTGAAATCAGAAAATGTGAGGCCTCCAGCTTTGTTCTTGCTCAAGTTTGCTTTGGCTATTTGGGGTCTTTTGTGGTTTCATATGAATTATAAGATTGTTTTTCTATTTTTGTAAAAAATTATATAGAAAGTTTAACTCTTCCAATGATGGACTCATTTTCCTAATAGAAATTCCATTCCATTAGTGCAGCTATTTTATAAATCCCTTCTTTTATTTTACTTAAATAATTATCCTGCATCTTCAATCTACTGTTCAGGTGTTTGATGTTTAGAGCAATACAAATAAGTCTATTTTCTTTGCAACATGACAATTTTTCAGATACTTGAGAATAATTTTAACTCCCTCTTTAGGCTTCTATTCTGCATGTTAAATCTGTTCAATTTATTTTACAAGTTTGCACATTACATTTTATTTTATTTTATTCCCTGAAATTATTTGTGCTGAATCTCTTTCCAAAGTTTTAAGGTGACAAACAAAAGGATAAAGCAGATATACCACTTCAAGGGCTAATGCAGTTGCTGAATTTGAATTTCAAATATGAAACTGAGTTTCCTGGCAGCAAAGACAATAAGGAAAATAGAATGAGGTTACATAGCTCTGGGTGCCAGGAAGAAGAAGCACCACAAAAATTATTTCTACTCTCTTTGTCATCCTTGACATCTTTCTCTAAAAGCCTTTAGCTTATCAGTGTCTTTCCTAAACTGCCATAAACAGAAATGAACACAATCCTTCAGATATCATTTGCCCAGAACAAGCTTCTGAAAGTAAATTAAAAGCTATTTCCTCTTTTTTTTGGCAGGGTCTTACTCTGTCTCCCAGGCTGGAGTGCAGTGGCATGATCTCGGCTCACTGCACCTGCCCCGTCCAGGATTCAAGCAATTCTCCCTCCTCAGCCTCCCAAGTATCTGGGACTACAGGCATGCACACCACACCTGGCTAAATTTCGTATTTTTTGGTAGAGACAGGGTTTCCCTATGTTGGCCAGGCTGGTCTCAAACTCCTGACCTTAAGTGATCCACTCGCCTTGGCCTCCCAGAGTGGTGCTGGGATTACAGGCATGAGCCACCGCACCCAGCCATAACTATTTTTTGTGGACCAAGAATGTACAAGATGCTTAACATATATGATCTGTAATTCTCATATTAGCCTTGCAAAATAGATATGAATACCTCCATTTCACAAATAAGTAAAACAAGAAATTAAGTAACTTACCCAAAGTCACACAATTATTACAGATTCGGGTCTGTCTGGATTCAGATCTTGTATTCTTTTTATTATTCAATGACGAATTCTCAACCAAAAGGATTATATGATTTCTAAAGGTGTCTCACTAAAAACTACAGGCATGTTGAGTCAGAGGGAAAATATGGTTGAATGTTTTGGATCTGACATTTTCTTAAAAGCCAACACTGGTAACTGTTTTCATCTTCTTCCGGCATCTTAAGGAATCACAGAAACACATGTGAGTCGGGGGTGGTTTTGTTTTGTATACTGCAGCCATTACTCATTTTTTGGGACATACTCAATGCGAACTGGATTTGGATCCACTGGGCTTTGTCAAACACAGGTGCTCATGCATTGATTCAAATTTGGGTTGGCAGAGTAAATATTCAATACAGAGGTTCACATCTCTAAAAGCATATGGAAAGTATATTAAGAACTACAATACATAAGAGGCGAATGGGGAAATCTTCTCCCTGTTGACTAGAGGCCTCTCAGATCAAGCCTTTTTTCTCCATTTCCAGGGTCACTGACTCAGGCCAGGCCCTTATTATCTCTCATCTTTAATGCTACAATAGCTTCCCAACTATCTGCTGTGCCTCAGGCCTCTACCCTAATCTATTCCATTTTCCACATCCTCCCCAGGGTTATGTCCTTAAAAATAGTTCTGTCACGTCTTTTTCCTGTTTATAAACCACTGCCAATTTCCATTGCTCAAAAGATCAAATTAAAATCCTGTCACATGGCATACAAAACACTTTACTATCTGGTATTAATTTCTCATTCTAGTCTCATCTCCTTTCCTTTCTCTGTAATACCCCAAGCTCCAGCCCCACCGAACTTCTCAACATTCCACACAATGCCTTTTCACTACTCTGTGTCTTTGCATGAGTTGTTTGCTCTTCCTAGAAATGCTCTCCCGCCTTCCCTCACCTGGAAAACTTCTACTCATTTAAGATTCAGCTTAAAAGTTGCCTCCTCTATTAAGACTTATTTTCCCAGTCAAAATTAGTCACTCCCTCTTCTAGGATCTCATAGTCCTATCTCTAATAAATTATTTATTATTTGTTTTACATTTCTTTATATCCCCACCTGACTCCTTTACAGCAGTAATATATATTGTTCAAACATATACCCTTAAAGTCTATAAGAGAAAGTCTGCAATAAATGTTTGTTGAGTGAATGTCCCCATCGCTGTGGTTAAATTGTATATGCACCACCAGAAGTTGAACAGACTCCAAAACTGAATTCAGATGGCTTCTGTGAATGAAGTTACTCTAGATAAAGGGGTAAGGGATGACAACCATCATTCATTCATAGAAATAACACAAACTCAAAACTACATTTGAGGGTCACCCAAAATATATTAATAGTCATGATGACTCACATATAATGTCAGGGAGAAAAATCTGAATTATGACTTTTATAATAATGCTTATTTGGCTTTTTCTTATGATAAAATTTATATATAATTATTATAAAATTAAAGTAGATATGTAGATAAATAAAAACAGAAAAAATCACTCATAATTAAACCATCCAGGCAAAATTACCATTAACATTTTGGTATACCTCTTTTCACACATACAAAAATTTGTATGTGCTTTATCACATAACAATATATCGTGAGTATTTTCCATTTAATTACATTTTATTCTAAACCATGACTATATATCAGCCCGTTTTGTGTGTGCATATACAATAATGAATTTATCTACTTCTATTCTTGGACATAAAGGTTGCTTCCAACTTTTCAGTATTGTTATTAGTGCCAAAAATTATCCCTGTAGCTACCAATACTTCATATCAAAAGATTGTGCTAATTTCCCAGTAACAAGTCAAGTATAAGAGTGCCTGTTTATCTAAAACTCTTGCTAACTATGAGCATTTAGGCTGTGATCTTTAACTAGAAAAGAGCAAATCTAATCAACTATACGGTATTTTGTATCTAATAAAAATAATTATTTTCAGAATGGGGATGGGGGATAAGGCACCCGTAAACAGGATGGTCAAAGATAAAATCTGGTGATGCATCTGAGCCCATGAACACGAGTATTCTGTTTGTACAGCAGGAACCTTCTGAGGAAGATGAATGCCTCAGGGTCACCATGTTTGATGGTCCTGCCTCTCATGATCATCCACTTTCTCCACCTTTGGTCTCTGCTCACCTGGCTACATGCAGCCTCGGGGAAAAGCATAACCTTCTACCAACAAGAGCCTGATGGTCTTGTTAGGCTAACAACAAGGTAGTTCTCACTGTCAGTTGTCACTCTAATCCATGTATCAGTCACATGTCATAATTGTGTTAATGTGAGTCCATCTCCAGAAGACTTATTACCTCTGGCAAGGAATTTTCCGGACCAAAATTAGAGGTAAAACCTTAGATCGTTTCCAAACTTGCTGCCCAACAGTATCACTCAACCAAGGATATTTTGTTTTTTCATTATTTTTTTTTTAATGTTGACTTCCAAGACCTGTCCCTGGAGATTCTAATTTGGGAGGTATGGGATAAGACCTAGGAATATCTATTTTTTAAAGCTCCACAGCTGATTCTGATGTAAGCCAAACACTGAGAACCATGGACCTAGACCGTGATGGCCTAACCAGGGTCCTTATCCTTCAAAGCTGGTCTAAGAGAGTAGCCAGCTTTCTCTAAGTAATAGCTTTTGTTTCTCTCTATGCCATTCTCAAATAGCAACAGGTTAAACCTAGGATAATAACGCCTAACGTGTCTTGTTCTTACCGTGTTCCTCACAATATTTCTGAGTTCTAAGGCTCAGTTTCCTCATCTGTAAAATGCAGTAACAACCTACATGTCAACACTTATGAAACAAAATAACTACTATGACAAGAAATATTATTTTAGTCAGAGCTTTCCTTTTCATCACAACTCTAAGCCTGGCTCTAAGCCTGAAACACAACATAGACAGAAAGTAGTAGCAGTAAGTGAACTTTTTTTTCAGTGGGCCAAACTCAAATGTTGAATTTGCAAAGCAGTTGTATGAGCTGTAGTAACTTTTGGAAAATGTCATCTAAAACTCTTGTTGAAAATGGAGAAAATCTCACCTCTCCAGGACCTTTTCCTTTACTCTGCTTTGTCCCTGTAGGTCTCCTAGGGATTCTGCAAAGGCTGCTGTGGCTGTAACTCCCCGCTGGCTTCTCTAATGGCGAGAGTATGGCAACCTCTCTGAGGGTGGGACTTGGTTGGAGAATCTCCAAACCGGGCCAAAGCCAGCTGGGCTCTGCTGAAAATGAGGAAAGCCCAGTCAAGGCCTAATACCCAGCTACCACTCCAACTCCAAGCCCAAGTGCTCACAGCACCCGAAATGAAGAGAAAATTCAAAATAAATTCCTGCATTTTGTCCTAATCAGAATAGGGGTCCTTATGCCCTTGAAAACATGAGGAGTTCAGAGATAAAAGGGGGTGCTAGACAGCAATTCGGCAAGTAGAGAAAAGCAATGCATATGACTTTAGTTCTACAGAGTGGACCTATCTTCGATCTACTTTGTTATTGTAACTCAAATAACAAAAAGATGGTCTGATCATCTTATGATGGCCATCATTAGGCCTTGTGTTGGGACCCACTGCTCTTGCCTATACGATGGCAAGATCTTCTTTCACATTAGGGTGGAACCAGGACCACTTCATACATTCTAAAAGGCAGGTAGAGGATCCTAGGGACCAACCCAGTGCATACCCATATGCCAAAGAAACCAGAGCACCCAAAGGCTCGAGATGGGGAGAACCAACCTACCATCCTGCACAACATGCTCATCCCCAGGACCAGACCAGGACTGGAGCAGGCCTGCCACCTGATCTCCTTCAGCTTTGCTCTTACCTCAGGCCTCACTCTGAAAGGTCTTAGCAGCAAAGGAGTTTCTAAGACTAAGAGCTGGGCACTGGAAGGCCCAGCACAAGTTCATGGAAAATACAACTCAAGCCTGAGGGAGAAGCCCTGCCTGCAGAGAACACAGTTATGCTGCATCTCACAACTACCCACCAAGTACTGGCCCTCCTATAATGATCCCATAGCAGTGGGTATCAGAAGGCTGCCTTTTCTTAGGGTCCTGGGTTCCTCCTTTGTCTTCCCACATCAGCCCCAGGAAGCCTGGGAATGCATGGGGATTAGAGTAGAGTCTGAAGAAGGAGAAGGGTGGGGAACCAATACTCAGCTGGGGAGAAACGAACTTTTACAGGTGAGCAAAAAATTGTCTGTGAAATATCTGCTCTCAGTGGGCCAAGGTGAGCATATTGCTGAGCTCTGTCTGTGACTAAGGATGGCTGGAAACATAAAATGCAGATAATTTTGAGTTTGTTTTTCTATTTCAATAAAGAAAAATATATATTTGGACTTTTTTTCTCCCTCTTTCTGGATGG
This sequence comes from Pan paniscus, assembly GCF_029289425.2. Classification (NCBI taxonomy): domain Eukaryota; kingdom Metazoa; phylum Chordata; class Mammalia; order Primates; family Hominidae; genus Pan; species Pan paniscus. The sequence goes on from NC_073249.2 coordinate 116,347,718, forward strand.
AGCATTAGCTGGCTTCCTCCACAATAAGCCCCCAAATAGAACACATGCGTGAGAGGTGGGAGCATTGAGGACAGCCCAAAGACAAAATTAGAACCAAGTCCTGGGAGACAGCAGTATCCTAGACTTTTCACAAAATCTGCTTTCCAAATCCGGCTCCAATAACACTGCTCTTTTGCAAAACTGGCAACGGTTGCCACTGAGAATCTCAACAGTATATCATACTTGTCAATCTGGGTTCCTTGGCAATGATTCAACCTGTTGTGAACCCGGTATTTGCTTCTCTCCTCACCCCCACATTAGCCATCTCCCCTAGATCTCTTTGATTTCTTGTTTACTTCTCTCTTCTCTGTTTGTCTCATTGTTAGGAGGCCACAGCCAAATAACGGGAAAAGAAGGCAAGGCAGATGCTGCTTTTATTTTGTAGCTATTGATTATATGAAACACACCATCTCTGGGAAAAAATGGGGCTAAATAACTGAAATAGGCAATTTGTAGAGACTAACCCTGTGTGGGCAGGGATACATTAGTTGAGCTCTAGTGTGCTCAGATCTCATTTCTGTGCTCAGTGATCCTCTTCATCTGGTTTGCTGATAAGTGAATCTCATCTTTCAAGACAGGCTATAAGTGTCAAATTATTTTTCTTTTCTTCTCCTGATAGGATACTTATCAGCAGCCAGCATCCTGTAAGTGAAGGTGACCTCAGATGGGATGAAAAGTTTTCCCTGTCAGTTCCAGCCCTGTAGATGGATCTTCATCCCAGGTGGAACTGGGTGCGAATGAACTTGTTTAGCTCAGCAAATCCAGGAAACTCAGCAGGCAGGAATGCTGCTATGGAAATTAACACAGTATAAGAATCTTAGTAGTGGACAAAGTGCTGTATGGGCACTTATTCATTGACTCAAATAAAAATAAACAGACCCAGAGCCAATCATTAATATACAGATGTCTCTGTCCAATGGCTATTTCTTCCATTCAAGTGAGAGGTGATGTTGAGCACCAATTTTTTACTTCCAGCAAACCTGAGCAAACACTTTTAGATTATGTCAAATTAAATATATACTAAGCACTGCTAAGTATTCAAAGTATTTTATTTCATTTAATTCTCACAGTCACCCTGTAAACTAATTATTGTCATCCACTTATCACAGATGAGGAAACTGAAGGCTCAGAGAGATTTAGGAACCCAGAGACCTAGAATTCAAACCTGTGTCTCCGGACTTGGAGTCTTGAGTTCTTCCTATTACCCCAAAGCTCCTCCAGACTTTGACCTGCACATACCCTGGGTGGATTTCAGACTATAAAAACTCGGAATTAGAGGGCAATCCAATGAAATAATCTGTAAACAAGTCAATGGCAAGGACATAAGCATTAACTAAGAGAACATACAATATTTTTCTGAAACATCATATTAGGCAAACTTGTGAATATGAAATTCTGTATGTTTTGTTTTAAGCAATTTATGTTACTAAGTAAAATTAAAGAGTATGTTATGGGAATTAATGACGTACATTTTAAAGACTTCTTTTATAGTTTCAGTATTTTTAAAAATAAAAAACTTTTATAAGAGGAAGACAGTTTTAAAGAGGAGACTTCAAAAAGTTCATAGAAAAATTGAATTAAAAGATAAAAATAAAAAAATAAACTTTGTTTCTCAACATAAGCCCTTGTCAAGTTCAAGACACTTTTGTTAAGTGATGGTATCAGCCATTTAGTCCATCCCTAAAGAACTGAAGATCATGGGTTTTTTGACCATCCCAATGCAGTCTTTTTTACATTATTTACTGAAGAAAAATAGGTGCCCTTTAAAGATTTTTTCAGATAAGGAAACAAAAGAAGTCAGAAGGAGCCAAATCAGAACTATAAGGTGGATGCCTAATGATTTTCCACTGACATTCATAAAATTGCACTTCTTTGTTAAGAAGAATGAGCAGGAGCATTGTCAGAGTGGAGAAGGACTCTCTGGTGAAGCTTTCCTGGGTGTTTTTTCTGCTAAAGTATTGGCTTTCTCAAAACACTCTCATAATAAGCAGATGTTATCACTTTTTGGTGCTCCAGAAAATCAACAAGCAAAATGACTGGAGCATTCCAAAAAACTATTGCCGTGACCTTTGCTCTTGGTGAGTCCGCTTTTGCTTTGATTGATCCACTTCCACCTCTTGGTAGTCATTGCTTTGACTGTGTTTTGTCTTCAGGATCATACTGGTAAAGCCATGTTTCATCTCCTGTTACAGTTCTTTGAAGAAATGCTTCAGGATCTTGATTCCACTTGTTTAAAATTTACATTGAAAGCTCTGCTCTTGTCTGGAGCTGATTTGGGTGCAACAGTTTCGGCACCCAGAGTGGAAAGTTGCTCAATTTTAATTTTTCAGCCAGAATTGTGTAAGCTGAGCCAATTGAGACATCTATGGTATTGGGTATTATTTCTGCTGTAATCATCTACACTCTTCAATTAGTGCATGAACAAGATTAATTTTTTCCTCACAAATCAATGTGGATGGTCTGGTACCATGGGCTTTATTTTCAACATCGTTTCATCACTTCTTAAAACAAGCTATCCACTTGTAAACTGATTTCTTTGGGGCCTTGTCTCCATACACTTTTCATAAAGTATCAATGACTTCACCATTCTTCCACCCAGGCTTCACCATAAACTTGGTATTTGTTCTTGCTTCAATTTTAGCAGAATTTATGTTGCTCTGATAGGGGCTCTTTTCAAATTGATGTCTTATCTTTCTTACTGCCCCAAACTAGTTCCTGTTCAGACATGTTATAACAAGTTAACACCAGGGTTTTTTTGTGCAGCAAAATTTTGAAATCCATGTATAGTGTTTTCATTTTCCATCAACTTTTTGAAGTCCCATTATCTATAATTGGGAGGGATGATGTTGTTGCTAAGACAGTTAAAATATAGGAATATTTTAGAAGGTACCCATGAAGAAATGTACTGGAGCATATGCAGATGTGTCCACTAGTCTAGACCATGCCACTCGATTAAAAAAAATCATGAAATGGAGTTTATTATACAGGAATTCTCCAGAGTAGAAATGTCACAAACATACATGCAGAAAAATAATTGTGGTGCTCTGGCAGAGGGGATATATCAAACATGAAAACTAAGAAACATCAAAGTAAAACCAGTTGTCTCTAGAACAGAGGTGGTTGACATACCCTTTTCAGTGCTTGGCAACCAAGGCTCTGCACTGCTCTGGGATCAGTTCAGAAGGTCAAACACTCTCATATCATTAGGAAAGGTTTATGCTAAAAATAGAATACTATAAATGTATTTGGCTAACAGGAATCTTGAAGCAAAATGACTTAAGAGCTCCAGAAAACTATAATTATTACTGCCATTATTAGAAATCATCTTTTTTAAAAGGCTCAAATATATACACATGCATATATTATATATAATTATATAGACATATTGGTAATCATCTTTTTTAAAAGAGCCAGTATTGTATAAAATACTTTAGTGCTTTATGTATGTTATCTCCAGTCCTTCACATTTAAACAACTGTTTAAGAATTTTATTAAACCAACTTCACTCCAAAAGTAGCTCTAATGTTCAGGTCAGTTTTCCCATTTATATGATAGAACCTCAATTTGTCTGAAAAAGCGAGTATCCTCATAAGCCATTACCACAACTTTTAAATGAAAAAAATATATAAAAACATAAAATGTACTTTTATGTTTTTATATATTTTATATGACATACAATGTACAATTAGTACTTTTTGCTAATCGCCCACTTGCCAAGAGGTATAACGAATAATACATTTTAAACAATCATTAATTAATTTAATTCATTTATTTACTTACTTATGGTATTGATTTTTGCTTTTGTAACAAATTACCTATTCTCACATTCTATTTTGATACATTATGCTAAATATTTGGTAGGTGCGTAATAGACACATAAATTGATCCCCATATAACTGGCCAAAATTATTTCTGACATCTCTTATACATAGCAGAACTCTCCAATAATCTGTGTTTGGAGTAGGAGACAACATTCAAGAAAATAAATCAGATAAATATTGCAATTTACAATGGTTCAGCATATTTACTGTGGATGTTGCTATTCTTAGCATTGATCACATTAATACTTTTAGGCTGTATGAATTTATATTAGTAAGAACTGGAAATATTTAATTGGGGATTTTTAAATCTCTTGTGCATCTTTAAAACATCATGCAGAAATGTGATGATAATGAGCTTAAAAAACACTATCAGCAATGACGGTTATTATAATATTAATTGAAGTTCCATTCCTACAATTTAATGCAGTCCTAGAAGAAAAAAGAAATGATCAAAGTCAAACAAGAAGAAGAAAAGAAATCACTACTCGGTAATATTATTTCATTAGCCAGATAAAGATAGGCTAAAAGAGCACATCTACCTCCTGCCAGAGGCAGCCTGTTTGGCCTGTTCACATCCTAATCTAAATTCTGTCTTTGACTGTATATGAAGGTTCCCATTAAGGGTCAGGTGATTCACATAACCAATTGATGATGTAGCTGAGGACAAAATCAGTCCCATAATATGTTTGTGTGCTGCTAGTCTCTGGTTGATAAAGTGCAGTGACCCACAGGAGTTGCAGAGTCGTGCATCATCATCCCTCATACTTTTCCTGTCTTCTTATCGCTCAAGCAGAAGTGGCAGATAATGTTTTTCTAGCTGGTGTCATAGGTCCGGAAACCTCAGAATATTGCATCTTCAATGGGCAGTACACCAGGGACAGTATTGCAAATCAATTAGATATATTTCATATTTGAAATTAAGTTGTCTGATTCCCAACATGTCTTCTGTCTTCAAAGAATGATGCATTTATCTTCTTGCTTATTTGGCAGAAATTGGGCTGACTGGAGTTAAAGACTGTTTTCTGACTCTAAAGAATTAATCTATCTCAGCAACTGAAACTACTTTATATTCCAGCCTCAGAGCAGAAGGGTCCTGCTTGTCTCTGCCCTATATTATACAGGAGTGTTATGAATTTTATTGCATTTACACAAATCCGATACTATGTGAAAGATGCAACTAAATTAATAAATATCTTGCTAAAGCTGCTATGAGGCTTTGGGGAAGGATGGGTGGGGATAAAGCTGTAGGGAAAATGATTTAAAATATATATCAATCTGGCTTTACATAGTTGTCACATCGAAATATAAGTTTGAAATCCATGACTTTATTCTCATGAGGGTTATATTTGTGTGCAAAAGAAGCATTAACTTTGCACTTTATACTCTGCCTCAGAAACTTCATAGACCTGGGACATGATACAAATTACAAAAATGTTAAAATGGGAGGAAATGGCATAAATCGTTGCAAACTATGACCAAGACTGCATGCAGGCAGCAAAAAGTTATGTTAAAATTTATCAGTGCAATGGCTTCTTTGGTCATTATAGAAAATGAATAATTCATGAAATGCTCAATTAATAACTACAGAGACCTACTATGTCCAAAGCACTATACAAGGCACTGAGGAAGGTAATCATGAAAAAAAATATGGCCCTGTTCTCATCATCTAAACAAAGAGATAATAAAACCAATCTATTTTGGAATTTCCTAAACATGTTGCTTTATTAAACCAAGAGATCATCATTCATCAGGTAATTAAAAAAAACCTGGCAAACTGAATGTTCTACATTTCATTCTCATGCAGTCAATTTTCTGTTGTTATGTTTATTATTTTAGGAAAATGATCTCAGAAAACCCCAGTTATAATAGATTTTATGTGGCATACAGTTGAAGTTTTTTTTTTGACTTCCAAAGTCTATTGGGATTTAGTAACATCTAACCACAAAGGAGTATTCCAGTATTCTAATCATCCTCAACATTTCCTCTGACTCAGGCACACAGCATTATAAAAAGTAAGAGCTGTTTGCTTATTAGTGTCTCAATATCCGGGGTTGATAATGTAGCTCAACCATTTATGAAGCACTAAAGTACTGAGATGCACTTAAAACACTCTCAGATTACATATTTCAATGTGAGCATCTGGAATATTCTCTTTAGTTGGCACCTTTGATTCCATTCTTCATGCTGAGGTGGGCCCAGAGCCCTTGTGTTTTACAATTAGAACTAATTAAGTTTCAGCCCATTTGTTTAGAAATCAACCTTGCAATGGGTGTCAGGAGTACTTAGCGATGCATTATCTCCCAAAGCTATGCAGCCAGTGTTATCTGGGCACAAAAGGGCACTTATCTCCATTAATAATACGTATTACCACAAAACAGTCAGTTCCTACATCTCTTGGATATTGACATTTAGGGATTGAATCTCTCCTTCCAGATTTTGCCATTTTGTTCTACTCCATGCAGGAAAGTGATGTTCCCTGTACCCATCTCTGAAGCCAGTAGTCTTGTAGGGTCTAACCCAAAAGGGCATCTTCTCAACATGAGAGCAGAGGAGGGGAGGTCAGCTACATCCATAGTGGGAAGAATGCCCACTCCCGTCCATACTGGGGTTGGTATAGCAGTAGAAATCAGGAAGCTTGACATTGGGTAGGCAACGGATCCCTGGTTTCAGGACTGTTGCCCTTGAAGAGCAGGATACAGACAGGAGTTGGTGACACAAGGAGTAGGGCTGATCTCCCAAGGAAGATCCCGGTAGGAGGTGGTAGGGAGGTAGTCCAGTTTAAACAAAAGGAAAATGAGGCAGAACTCATCTTAAGAACTAGTGGAGTAGGACAAGAGGTGGGGTAGAAAATAACTTGCCAGACATGCAAATACCTTCATGCTTACATTGGCATATCGAAATTAAGACCTACTCCAGGTCTCATTCAGCTGGTGTGGCTGTGGCTTCTGCCGCAATTAGAATAATTTCGAGAATCACATACCATTGATCTTGTCAAGTGCAGACTCCACATGCAGAGGTTAAGGAAGGCAGTGGAGACATGCACTCTCCAGCAGGGGGCACCTGCAGAGCCACCAAAAGGACAGAATTTCAAGCTGTGCCTAAGACCTCCCACTGCACCAGGACACCACAGTAGGAAGTAGGGACCCAAAGGATAGGAGGTCTAGGTAGGAAATCCTGATTTATGGGCAGAGGATGACTAATAAATCAAGAGGTTGAAAAATGCTTGTAAGGGTAAAAAGGCTAGAAGAAAAGGAAGGCAACCGTAGATCTTGGCAGAGAAGTTAGCCAGTGCAGTCAGGTAGCCATAAGCAGGCAGGACTGGGGTGGGTTCAGAGAGGTCAGCTGAGGCAGGATGTCTCAGGCATGCATAAAAGTAGGAAACGTGTCTTGTTCATTTTAGATTCCCAGTATGTAGCCAGCATAGGTATTGTGGAAAGGAAAGCAAGGATAAATGGAGAGAGGGACAGAGAAAGGGCACCACATCATGAGTGAAAAAGAAAAGAAAAATGTAGAAATAGCAGTCAATTTAACTTGGCTGGAAATTAGTAACATTAGGTTCTATCCTGACTCTGCTACTGATTAAATGCTGGACTTTGGATATAACTGACTTAATATTTTGAGACCGTACTTATGCCATCTGTAAAATGAATGTGTAGACTAGATAACCTAAAAGTAAAGTTTCCTGCAACAAATGTTTTTTGAATGCCTACTAACTGCTAAATACAAGTTTTGAAGAAACTGAGATAATAGGAGTAATAGGGCCAGGCCTGGTGGCTCACCCCTGTAATCCCAGCACTTTGGGAGGCCAAGGTGGGCAAATTGCCTGGGGTCGGGAGTTCGAAGACAGCCTGGCCAACATGGCGAAACCCCATCTCTGCTAAAGTTAAAAAAATTTAGCCAGGCATGGTGGTGGGCACCTGTAATCTTAGCCACTTGGGAGGCTGAGGCAGGAGAATTGCTGGAGCCAGAGAGGCAGAGGTTGTAGTGAGCCAAGACTGCGCCATTGCACTCCAGCCTAGGTGACAAAACTCCGTCTCAAAAAAAAAAAATTTAAAAAATGGGAGTAATAATCAGGAAAGGCCAGAGTTCTGATTCTAAAGCATGTACTTTGTTCTCTGACTAATTTTGTAAGCCCTGCTAAGTGTGGGTGATTTTGGACTACGTATTAATTAAAGCCATAAAATTGTGTCCCTCTTCAAGACACAACAAAGGTGAAGGATTTGCATTGCATATGGCCTTTTGCAATCAGAAGTATGAACATCCTAATGCATCTCACCCTCCCTGCATTATGCATCTATGTTGTATAGAAAATATAAGTGAGCAAGCAATTATTGAGCACCTATTGTATCTAAGGCAAGGAGTTGAATACTTCCACCTCTATAATCTCATTCAACACTCGTAGCATGTGGCTTAGATATTATTTTCTTCATTTTACATGTGAGAAATTAAGACAGAGAGAGGTAAAATGAATTTCTCAAGGGCATTTTAACTCCAGAAACAGTAGTCTCCCTTATCTGTGATCTTGCTTTCCATAATTTCAGTTACTCTCACTCAATTGTGGTCTGAAAATATTAAATGAAAATGTATAGAAATAAACAATTCATAAGTTTTAAATTGCATGCTGTTCTGAGTAGCATGATGAAATCTCTTGCCCTCCCACTCCATCCCTCTTGGAAGGGGAATTCTCCCTTTGTCCTGTGTATCTACACTGTATATGCTATCCACTCCAGTCACTTAGCCCATGAGTCACTTAGTAGCCACTTGGTTATCAGGTCTACTGTTGTGGTATCACAGTGCTTGCATTCGAGTTAACACTTATTTTACTTAATAGTGGCCTCAAAGAGCAAGAGTAGTGTTGCTGGAAATTTGGATATGCCAAAGAGAAGCTATGAAGTATTTCCTTTAAAAGTCAAAAGGTGAAAGTCCTCAACTTAATAAGGAAAAAACATCTTATACTGAGTAAGAACAAACCTTCTGTCTGTGAAATTGTGAAGAGGGAAAAAGAAATTTGTACTAGTTTTGCTGTCATACCTCAAACTGCAAAAGTTATAGCCACAGTGCATGACAAGTGCTTAGTTAAGATGGAAAGGCATTAAATTTGTGGGTGGAAGACATGAACGGAAACATGTTATGATTGACAGCAATTATATTCAGTACTATCAGTGGTTTCAGACACCCACTGGGGGTCTTAGAACATATTCCCCATGGATAAAAGGCGGAGGACTATAATTTGATTCCAAGGCTAGAACGCTTCTAGTACACTACAGCACATCTTTACATTAGCTTGTTCTGAATAACATAATAGATAAACATGCTCATACTGTAAGCTTTACCTGAAAGCTAATCTTCAACATAAAAGCATTTGGCAGAAAGTTCTGTTCACATGCATGTTAAGGCTGGCATGCTACAGGTGGATTCCTAAGTTTGATGGGGGGGGGGGGAATCAAGACAATTTATCCTTACAACTGATATATATCTCCATTTATTCATTATATAATTCACTTAAATGACTATATAAACAATGAACCTCAGTGTAAGTTGGTTTAGTGTTTCTAACTGTGCATGCCAATATACATAACTCAGTCATGAGGCATGCTAGGACTTCAATAGGTTGGGAGTGGTGAGATTTCATGCTAGGAGAATAAATTCAGCTTTAGGACAGGTCCCCAAGAAGGGTGGCCAGCTTCTCAAATTATAAAATCCTAGAGGGAAGGATAAAATTCGGATGCAAGTTGGGAAAGCCTCATCACTCATAAGGTCCAAACAAGTGGAGGATGCAAGCCACAGAATGGCCATGGCAATGGCAATACTGGTAATCAGGTGGGTGGTGGAAGCTGTGTAGCTCCAAGAGATTCACCTGGCATAAATAAGGCCTCCAGCCCATGGCAAGGTTCAGCCTTTGAGGAGCCTACTAAGGGCTAAAAAGAAAAATGGTATCTCAAACAAGACAGTTGAGGTTTCAGGATAGGGCTTCAGTATCAACAGAGAAACTAAAGAGAACAGTAACAAGCTAAGACAGAGTATGTTTCTATTGTCATGCAAAAGATGGTGAAAGCTCAGAACCAGGATGAACGTTTATAGGCAATAAGGGGCCCACTTCAGACACACTGAGCTTAGAGCAGCAAGAAAGATTCTAAATCTTCCACCAGGGATTGGGGTGAAGATCAGATTTTCTGATATATTTCCATAAGTTTGTTTAAAATTGGCTCTAGAATTAAATTGTCCTGAGCCTATAAATGAAAGCTTTCAATACTTGCAGCTGTGCCTGGGTCAGGCAAGGACGGATGTATCATAACACGTTGAATTTTATTTGCATCCATTTTATAACCAAGTAATGTATCCATTGCATCATATCTCAGGTATGATGAAATCCCCAAAGAATTCTATTCATATTCTTTTGTTATTATAATACTCAGTGTTAACTGGATCATTATGGGCCTTCATATACTTTCATTAACATTATTACAATTGTAATGAAAACTCAATAAAAGTGTAATGCTATTCTACAGACATGTTCTTGAATTGCTTTATCAACATAATTACAAAACCTAATGACAAAGTAATAACACTGTAATATGATGCCTGCAGATTAATAAGTTTTGGGTTTCACCAGATGGTAATACAAAAACCTCAATCAAAATGTATCCTTGACCTTACAGCGTTTCAATAATTTCCCATAGGTGTTTGCTTACAATGTCAATTTATGTTCAACAGTTCACATTAATGTCAACTCAATCATATAACTGAAATAATCCATTTTAGTTCTTGAAATTAATTTTATTGTGACTTACCACAGCCTCACAACAAAGTACCTCACAGAAGGAACATGAGGAAATAAATTAATTTTCAAGATATTTTTAAACATTCTCGGCCAAATCCACTTTGAGAAAAATCATAGTGAAAGTATTACTTGTAGTGTACATCTTGCTAAAAGAGAGGTAGTATGTTTGCTAGTACTCTAAAGCCATTCAATTGTTTCTAAAAATGTTGAGAAAATTCCCATCTGCAAATAAATAACTGGCATACATGGGCTTTACAGCTTATCTCATCATTAACTGTATGTCTTATCTATGATTAGAGGTGTGACTGTGCCTGCTTTTTCAATAAATTAACTACAACCCGAAAAGGCTATGCAAGTGGCTCAGTGTCTGATTGCTGTCTCTTACATATAGAGGCTCAAGGGCTTATGTAAATGCTCAGTCACACAATACTTTTAACTCTTTGGTTGGCATACTTGCTGATAAGAGTTCCAATGTTCCCTGAGTAAAAATGTTTTTCTTTTTCTTTTATTTTATTTTAGAGACAGAGTTTCGCTCTGTCACCCAGGCTGAAGTGCAGTGGCTCAATCTCAGCTCACTGCAACCTCTACCTCCCAGGTTCAAGTGATTCTCCTGCCTCAGCCTCTGGAGTAGCTGGGATTATAGGCACGCGCCACCACGCCCAGCTAATTTTTTTGTATTTTTCATGGATACAGGACTTCCCTATGTTGGCCAGGCTGGTCTCAAACTCCTGTCCTCAAGTGATCTGCCTGCCTTGGCTTCCCAAAGTTCTGGGATTACAGGCATGAGCCAATGCGCTTGGCTTAGAAATGTTTTTCTCAAAATCACTCTGCCATGTGAGAACAAGGACTTAGACTGCTGGGTCTTTCTGAGGATACGGCAACACTGGAGAGCCATGTTAGTCCCAGTCAGGACCTATATCTGCATCTACTTCTGGAATAACTTTCTCTTTATACCTTGCATCTTTCTTACTTCTTAAAAAAAATGGTACAGATTCAGGAAAGCCCATGTATAGCCCTTGCATTGAGGAACACGACTAATTCTTTCATCATGGTCTATCAGTTTTTTAGCAAATAGCTAGTATGCTTCATAATCATTTTTCTTCTGTTATACTATATGAAAAGCATTTATCATATAGCAACACAATACTAGAGACTGGAAATACAAAGATGAATAAGATAAGGCCTCTAATCACCACAGAGGTAGCCTACAGTAGGGCTTAAGGATGTGAACTTCTTGGTTTGAATCCTAGTTCTACCATTTTCTAGTTATATAACCTTGCACAAGTGAATTCACCACCCTGCATTCAGTTTCTTTATCTGTGAAATATTACTACTGCTATTACAGTAGTAATATTATCTGCCTTACAGGGCTGTTGGAGGTTACTGCATATAAAGTGGTTAGCACCATGCCTGACTTAGCATAGTGTATTCACTGCTCAATATGTTAGCTATTAGTATTATGGAGTTCACATTCTCATAGGGAGACAGATCATATCAAACACACCTAAATATAGTACAATAAAGCCCTCTAATGGGGCTTTAAACAAAATACCATAAGAGCTCTGATGAGAAAGAGTATCACTGAATTCATTTATCAGTTACATGGAATCTTCTTTGAAGTGGTAATTATGACTGACAAGAAGGTGGGGCTCTTAAAAGAAGTGGTCTCTCAGCTGGGACTTGAAGATTGAATTCACCAGTGGAAAAAGGTGAAAGGAGTATCCAGCAAGCTAGAGCATAAGCAGCTAGCATGAGCAATGGCTCAGCAGCGTGTAAGTGAATGACCTGTCCAAGGACCAGCAAGTAGTGTGGAGATGCGGCCAGAATGACAGGTCAGAGCCAGGGTTTGGCCATCATGGCAGCAGTGGAGAGCAATGTGATCCAACCTATGTTTTACAAAAATAACTCAGCTATATCCTGGAGGATAAAACACATAAAAGAGAGACTGCAAGCAGGGAGCCTGTTATGAAACTGTCATGGCAGCCTGAACTGGGACAGTGGCAGTGAGAATGGAGAGGTATGGACAGAATTGAGAAGGGCTTGGAGGGGGAATGGAAAGCACTTAGTGACTGAATAGATGTGAGAGCAGAGGAAGGATGCAGGGATGACTCCATATTCCAGCACAAAAAAAAAAAAAACAAAAAAACAGGAAGAGAAGCAAGTTTGGGGGAGAAGATAATGAGTTCAGTGTTATAAATATTAAATTTGGGGAACTTCAGGAAGAATATCAAGTGGGGGAGTTTAAAGTATAATTCTGGAGTGCAGGACAGACCCCTTCAGGATGGTGGGAAGGGAAGGTGAAAAAAAAAAGGGAAGAAGTGGCACTTAAAAAACAATCCTTGTATATATATGTGTATAGCCTAACTGGTTCTATGAACCAGAACTAGACAGATACGTCTTCAAAATAAACGCTCGGCACACACACACACACACATACACACACACACACACACACACACACACAGAGTACTGTCACATGTCTGTATGTTCATTCTGTACCTTTTCTTTCTTCCATTAAGCATCTACGATGTGCCTGGTACTCTTCTAGATCTGGAGCATACAGAAGTCAAAAAGCCCAAACCCTGCCTTCAAGGAGTTTATTTTTTAGTGCAGGAGACAGACAATAAGAAAGTAACAAAATAAATATAAAATATAAGGTCAAGTAAATAAACGAAATGAAGAAAAATAAAGGAGGTAAGAGACTAGAGAGTTACCAAACGGAGGCGGGGAAGGATTGCTATTTGAAATAGTGTGGTTGTGGTCAGGGAAGGCAACTTCCCTGAAGCTGACAGTTTTAATGGAGACCTAAAGTGATGGAGAGAGCCAAAAAAAAAAAAAAAAAAAAAAACAGAAACTGGAGGAAGAGTGTTGCAGGCAGAGGGAAGGGCAAGTATGAAGACCCCGAGAGCAGAACTCATTTAGTATAACTGAGAAACAGCCAGGCATCCAGCTTGGCTAGAATAGACAAAATAGTCACAAGTAACATTTCTAGTACTCTTGTCATGTATTGTTAATAAACAGCATTGTAAAAATTTTCATGGATTTATATCCTATCTTTTCAACAGCATGTAAGTCCAATGAGGGCATGATCTATGTTTAAACTTCATATCCCCACAGTATCTAGAACAATGCTGTGCACATACTAGGTGCTCTTTTTTCTATTATTATTATACTTTAAGTTCTAGGATACATGTGCAGAACATGCAGGTTACATAGGTATACATGTGCCATGGTGGTTTGCTGCACCCATCAACCCATCATCTACATTACATATTTCTCCTAATGCTATCCCTTCCCTAGTCCCCCACCCCCTGACAGGCCCCAGTGTATGATGTTCCCCTCCTTGTGTCCATGTGTTCTCATTGTTCAACTCCTACTTATGAGTGAGAACATGTGGTGTTTGGTTTTCTGTCCCTGTGTTAGTTTGCTGAGAATGATGGTTTCCAGCATCATCCATGTCCCTGCAAAGGGCATGAACTCATCCTTTTTTATGGCTGCATAGTGTTCCATGGTGTATATGTGCCACATTTTCTTTATCCAGTCTATCATTGATGGGCATTTGGGTTGGTTCCAAATCTTTGCTATCGTAAATAGTGCTGCAATAAACATACATGTGCATGTGTCTTTGTAGTAGAATGATTTATAATCCATTGGGTATATACCCTGTAATGGTATTGCTGGGTCAAATGGTATTTCTGGTTCTAGATCCTTGAGGAATCGCCACACTGTCGTCCACAATGGCTGAACTAATTTGCATCCCATGCTCATGGATAGGAAGAATCAATATCGTGAAAATGGCCATACTGCCCAAAGTAATTTATAGATTCAATGCTATCCCCATCAAGCTACCCCTGACTTTCTTCACAGAATTATAAAAAACTACTTTAAATTTCATATGGAACCAAAAAAGAGCCCATATAGCCAAGACAATACTAAGCAAAAGAACAAAGCTGGAGGCATCACACTACCTGACCTCAAACTATACTACAAGGCTACAGTAACCAAAAGAGCATGGTACTGGTACCAAAACAGATACATAGACCAATGGAACAGAACAGAACAGAGGCCTCAGAAATAACACCACACATCTATAACCATCGGATCTTTGACAAACCTTACAAAAACAAGCAATAAGGAAAGACTCCCCTATTTAATAAATGGGAAAACTGGCTAGCCATATGCAGAAAACTGAAACTGGACCCCTTCCTTATACAGTATACAAAAATTAACTCAAGATGGATTAAAGACTTAAACGTAAAACCTAAAACCATAGAAACCCTAGAAGAAAACCTAGGCAATACCATTTAGGACATAGGCATGGGCAAAGACTGCATGAGTAAAAGCAATGGGAACAAAAGCCAAAATTGACAAATGGGGCCTAATTAAACTAAAGAGCTTCTGCACAGCAAAAGAAACTATCATCAGAGTGAACAGACAACCTACAGAATGGGAGAAAATTTTTGCCATCTATCCATCTGACAAAGGGTTAATATCCAGAATCTACAAGGAACTTAAACAAATTTACAAGAAAAAAACAATCCCATCAAAAAGCGGGTGAAGGATATGAACAGACACTTCTCAAAAGAAGACATTTATGCAGCCAACAAACATGAAAAAAAGCTCATCATCGCTGGTCATTAGAGAAATGCAAATCAAAACCACAATGAGATACCATCTCACAACAGTTAGAATGGTGATCATTAAAAAGTCAGAAAACAACAGATGCTGGAGAGGATGTGGAGAAATAGGAACGCTTTTACACTGTTACTAGGTGCTATTTCTCCATTCATTTATCTGTAATTGTGGATCAGGATCTCTAGCCCTGCCTTGTCCCACTCTCAAACACTTCTGAGCTAATCTTAAATGCTGCTTACCATCTGGCAAACAACTGGTGAACTATTTCTAGGACTGATGTGGTCAGTAGGAAACACAGACTATGCCTAGAGCAACACAGAAAGGCCAAACACCAAGATTTATTTACCCTTGCTGTTTGCAAACCTGACGGTTTTAGTCAGGCTCTAGTATTGCAGACTGAAATATGAGGAAATCCTGCACATGCTCAGAGAAGCTGTTGGCTTTGCCACAGTTCTACGCCTAAACGTTATAATAATATTATTATTATCCCACAGGGGTGTTATGAGGATTAATGAGACATTTTCAAATCACTTTGAGCTACTCTGTTGGGGGTACTAAATAAATGCTATGTTTTCCTCTTGAAATGCCATTTTTGGCACTGATTTGTTGTGATGGGTTCGGCTGTCCAACAGGGCTAGAATGAGCCCACCAACTCATTTTCTATAGACAACAGACAAGCCGTCAGAAGGAGTGGTTTTCAGTTAAGATAAATATGAATTGAAGAGAACTAGTCGGCAATCAGAAGCAAATAGGCTGCTGTTAGAAATCTAGTATATTAAGTACTCACAGTGATCAACACAAGCATTGCACAGTGTGATACAGTAAAGCAAACACTGGATTTGGAAATGGTCCAAGATTTTAGGCCCAGCTCTGCGGCTAACTAGCTATGTGAGCTTAAGCAAATTGCTAAACTTCTCTGGGCCCCAAATACAAAGTAAGGACTTTATATGTGTCCTAAGAAGCACATAATCAAAGTCTTCCAGACAAGGCAAATACATGAAAGGGAATGGAAACAGTCACTTATGAAGGAAAGACATTTCACAGCTGGGAGAAGCTTGTGACCATTTGTCACAGGACTATCCTCTGCTCTGGTCTTCCTTGCCATTGATTAATATTAATTTCAGTACTAATTCCTGCAAAAGAAGGAATAAATCATTTTCTAAGTCAGACATAGAAGTACATGAAACATCTGGTCTTTAAAAATAGGGTCTTTGCCTTTCCAAGAGCTATCATTGCAGCAAGCAGTCTGTCTCATTCTAAGATTTAAATATATGAATGATTGATTATACTGCTACTCTAATCACCAGCTCAAAATATATATGCAAAATAATGAGGTGGCTGTCACATTCCAGTGTTCTGGAGTTTTGTAAGAGAAAGAGTTTTACGTGGTTGCCCAGTTTTGCCATTCCACAACATAAGTGACTGCCTGCATTGTCTGGCACTGACCAGGAGGTGAAACGGAAGATGAAGGGACAATAAAAGGACATGGGTGCCTGTTGTGCCCAGGAGAGCCGGAGGTGGAAATCCTATGGAATAAATGAGCAGTGTTTTCTATGGTGAGCTCAGTTTTTCCTCACTCCTCATCTTAGGAATCACAGCAGCATCTTGGGCTCAAAAAGAAGAAATGCTGAAACTCCAAAGCAGATAGCAACACAAAGAGACACTCCTTGGGGAATTCAATTTGACAAGTATGTACCAAGTCTCCACCATTTACAAGGCACTTTGGTAGTTGCTAGAAATATAAATTGGCTAGGACCTACTCTGTGCCCTAGAGAACCCCATGGTTGGGAGTGGTGGTGGTAAGTATTGACCACAAATCACTTACTTAAAATTGAATTGTCAGCTAACTTTGGGTGGGTGAGGAGCTGTCTAGACAATAGTTCCTCTTCTGTAAATGATTGGAATGATACAATAAAAAACAGACTTTTTAAAGCCTAGGGTTGAGTTATATCAGATTGCTAAAATTTCTGGAAACAAATTGTGTTCAAAGTAACCACAATAATTTGGAAAAATAAGTTTAAAGAAGATACATGTAAGTTATCTCTGGGCCCAGATCAAGCAAGAGGTACAAGAATGAATGTCCTTCCAGTTTAACAACTAGAGCGCTGCAAATTCCCTACCACAAGGGCAGTGCCAAAATATTAAGTAAAAAGTCTAGGTACAGGTCCTGCTCTCATCCCTTCCACGACAGGCTTGAGTCATAAAGCTGGACTTTCTAACCACACAACTTAGACTTCGTGAATTTCCTTTCCCATTTTTCCTCTTATTTCCCCGCCAACAGGAAACCTGTGTAGTGGATAAAGACCAGGCTGTCACCACTAATCCCAATCAGAAACTTGGTCCTTGATTCTTCCCAGTGGCCGACATCTCCGCTGCGAAAACGGGTGTGAACTATTCACTAAAGCAGCAGGGCCCGAACGCCTTTAACAATCCATTTCCTTCGGACTCCGTTTGCGAAGCCCATCAGCACCCATTACTCCCTTTGGCTTCGCATCCTAGCAGAAGCTAAATTGTTTAAACCCCCGCTCCTCCCCAGGGTTTGGCGGTCCTCGACCCTCAAGGGAACCTGGGATGCCGGCGCCAGGCTTGCCTCTGGCCCAGGGCGCCCGCCTGGCCTGCACTCCCTCCCTGGACACTGGGCCCGCCTGCCCTCCCCGGGCTGTACCTAGGGGTGTGGAGGCCAGGGGGCCGGCGCCCGCGGGGCCGCGGCGGGAGCTCTCCCGGCCCACGGGCCGAAAACCCTGGCGACTGGGACGCGGCCAGGCGGGCCGGGGGCGAGGGGCGCTGACCAGAAGCGGGCGGAGCCTAGGGGCCCGGGCCGGCAGCCTGACTCCCCGTGGGCCGGCTCTGCTGGGTGGGCATTCCCGCGGGGCGCCGAGGTACAACATGAGGGCTCTTTCGCTGACACCGAGGGGCCTTGAGGGCTGCAAGAAATGCAAGCCCGGAGGCTGCCCCCGAGAGCGGGACGCGCGCCCGCGCGGTGGGCGGGAATCCTAAGGGGACGCGGAGGCGGGCGCGCGCCCCGCAGGGGAGGGGGCGGAGAGCGCGAGAAGGAGGGAGGAGGCGTCTCCGTGCGGGAGCCCGGCTGACCGCGCCAGACCCAGACAGAGCATCGCGGCTTTGGCTGCAACAGGCGGCGGGCTCGGCTCGGGGGCGGAGGCGGCGAAAGGGCGGGGAGCGCGAGGAGGAGCGACCTGGCCCCACCGCTGCCGCCTCTTCCCCGCCGCATGGACGAGCACCTCAGCCTTCTGCGCTCGCCGCCGCCGCCCTCAGCCCGCCACCGCGCCCACCCTCCCCAGCGCCCAGCGAGCAGCGGCGGTGCCCACACGCTGGTGAACCCCGGCTACGCGGAGCCCGCCGCAGGCCGCGAGCTGCCGCCCGACATGACCGTGGTGCCCGGGGACCACCTGCTGGAGCCGGAGGTGGCCGATGGTGGAGGGGCCCCGCCTCAAGGCGGCTGTGGCGGCGGCGGCTGCGACCGCTACGAGCCGCTGCCGCCCTCACTGCCGGCCGCGGGCGAGCAGGACTGCTGCGGGGAGCGCGTGGTCATCAACATCTCCGGGCTGCGCTTCGAGACGCAGCTGAAGACCCTTTGCCAGTTCCCCGAGACGCTGCTGGGCGACCCCAAGCGGCGCATGAGGTACTTCGACCCGCTCCGCAACGAGTACTTCTTCGACCGCAACCGGCCCAGCTTCGACGCCATCCTCTACTACTATCAGTCCGGGGGCCGCATCCGCCGGCCGGTCAACGTGCCCATCGACATTTTCTCCGAGGAGATCCGCTTCTACCAGCTGGGCGAGGAGGCCATGGAGAAGTTCCGCGAGGACGAGGGCTTCCTGCGGGAGGAGGAGCGGCCCTTGCCCCGCCGCGACTTCCAGCGCCAGGTGTGGCTGCTCTTCGAGTACCCCGAGAGCTCCGGGCCGGCCCGGGGCATCGCCATCGTGTCCGTGCTGGTCATCCTCATCTCCATTGTCATCTTCTGCCTGGAGACGCTGCCGGAGTTCCGCGACGAGAAGGACTACCCCGCCTCGACGTCGCAGGACTCATTCGAAGCAGCCGGCAACAGCACGTCGGGGGCCCGCGCAGGAGCCTCCAGCTTCTCTGATCCCTTCTTCGTGGTGGAGACGCTGTGCATCATCTGGTTCTCCTTCGAACTGCTGGTGCGGTTCTTCGCTTGTCCTAGCAAAGCCACCTTCTCGCGAAACATCATGAACCTGATCGACATTGTGGCCATCATCCCTTATTTTATCACTCTGGGTACCGAGCTGGCCGAACGACAGGGCAATGGACAGCAGGCCATGTCTCTGGCCATCCTGAGGGTCATCCGCCTGGTAAGGGTCTTCCGCATCTTCAAGCTGTCGCGCCACTCCAAGGGGCTGCAGATCCTCGGGCAAACGCTGAAGGCGTCCATGCGGGAGCTGGGATTGCTCATCTTCTTCCTCTTTATTGGGGTCATCCTTTTCTCCAGCGCGGTCTACTTTGCCGAGGCAGACGACCCCACTTCAGGTTTCAGCAGCATCCCGGATGCCTTCTGGTGGGCAGTGGTAACCATGACAACAGTGGGTTATGGCGATATGCACCCAGTGACCATAGGGGGCAAGATTGTGGGATCTCTCTGTGCCATCGCCGGTGTCTTGACCATCGCATTGCCAGTTCCCGTGATTGTTTCCAACTTCAATTACTTCTACCACCGGGAGACAGAAGGGGAAGAGCAAGCCCAGTACATGCACGTGGGAAGTTGCCAGCACCTCTCCTCTTCAGCCGAGGAGCTCCGAAAAGCAAGGAGTAACTCGACTCTGAGTAAGTCGGAGTATATGGTGATCGAAGAGGGGGGTATGAACCATAGCGCTTTCCCCCAGACCCCTTTCAAAACGGGCAATTCCACTGCCACCTGCACCACGAACAATAATCCCAACTCTTGTGTCAACATCAAAAAGATATTCACCGATGTTTAATATGTGATACAAGTGACATGCTGTGCTCAGTATTGTGTGGAACGTGCCCCCTTGGTCTGCCTATGCCCTTGTTTTATACATTTCCAGACCATTCATCAAGGAAAGGACCTGAAGAAGTGGAAAGCACACTTCATTCTCCCTCTCCCTGCTGCTTCATACTGAAACAGGTGCCTGTTTTGCAAGTGGGCTGCATTCTCTCAGCTCTCCTTTTCCCTCTTACCCTCTCTCTCTTAACATTGTAAACAACAGACTTACATTAAACTTCATTTCTAGTACACGCCCTATTTTAAAAAGAGCAGTACATCCTGGGAGGAAATGAAACTAAAGAACAGTTAGAGTAACTGTTTAACCTCAGAATTTTAAAGGCAGTTGTTTCTTTCCTAAGCACATCAATTCGTAGTAAATGATGCTTCAGTTTGATGGACCTTTCAACGTTATTTATTGAATATGTATTTCGGTTGCCTACCCTGTAGATATGTGGATGAAGAGTCTAACTAGAATATGACTTGTAAACCCGCCATGAGTTATTTGGTTTTTGACTTAAATTCCTATTTGAATCCCCTTTCCCGGAATTTTAAGTGTCTCTACAGCTTTGAATAAAGGGAAATGCCCAAGATGTCCTGATCTGACTAATTAGTTTAATTCTTTCGGGCTTGCTAAGCATTTCTAAAGCATTAGACTAACAGATTCCAGTGAAGTTCTGTGCATATGTCCCAGCCTCAACAACTATCAAAGTCTAGAAACAGATGTTTTCAGTGTTGCTGAGAGAAACAAAAAATTTCCTAATGCATCTGAGAGATAAGCTTCGGCAGTATCACAAGAAGATTAAAGTGGCAGACACCCCTTCCAGCGGAAGTTACTAATTCGGACCTGACTGATGCAGTTTCCATAGCAACCCATGTTTCCTGGGAAACCCGAAAAAGGTTGTCATGGCATCTCTTGCTCTCTAGCCCCACCTCCCAGCCCCTGCCGTTTCCACAGTAACCTTTCCAGATGGTTCCTACTTAAATGATTTCATAAGGAAAACCACTGTTTGAATAAGCCGCACAAAAAATAAAGTTAAGTCTGAGACTCTAAGGAGGTGAAATGAATCCCAAATGCATTTTTTAACTATGAAAATCATTATGTCATTCCATAATGACTGAATCAAGGAGGAAAATATGGTGTTTGGAATGTTAGATATTAACCACAATAAGGCATGATCTGGATTAAATGCCATTTATTAGGCAATAATTTTTAAAGATGCTTCTCTACAGTTTTCTTTCTCCAAGAACTTTCAAGCCAACAAATGAAATTTAAAAGCAAATGTAAAAGTGTTCTGTACATAAGCAAATGAGAGATTCCATCAGTGTGCCTGAAACCTTACTACAAGGGACCTTCAGGCATTCTCTTTAAAAAAAAAAAAAATACAGATCCCACAACAGCTCTGTCATCATCACAGCACTTGACAAGCTAAATAAACTTCAAATAAATAAAGGATGCACGTTTAAAACTGAGTGAATTGCAGACAATCAATTAAAAGGAGGGACTGGAAGTAACCAGATCTTGGGAGAACACCTGCAAGTTTCAGCCATATGCCAAGGGTTGCCAGAAGACAGACAGAATCAGGTGAGCACTCTGTGATCTACTGGGAGCAGTCCCTTTTGTTATCCAGAGCCAGGGAACTGTCATTCATATATAGACTGATGGTATTTGCCAAACCAACAGTTTTATCTTAGTTACATGCTTGGTGTCTTTTTAAAAATAATTTACACCTTTCTCATTTGATTTCCATGTTGCTAACTGTCGTTTAGTTTCCATTGTTTATTACAAAAGGATGAAAAAACAGTCATTGCTCTTCAGAATAACCTTCACCCAAGCCAAACTGAAAATTATTCCATTCCTTTTACTAACCCACTTGGCCTCCAAGCAACCTGTTTCCCTTTAAAAAGGATAAATGGCAGAATCTACTGCTGTTAGATTATTGGTCCAATTTTAATTTACATAATTATTTAATAGTATGCAGTGGTACAGTTCTTTGAAACAAAAAATGGTTACAAATAAGAGTAACATTTTATTTAAACATAATCATCTGTTTCATATGCATTATATAAATTATACATTATCTACAGTTGTTTTTTGGTTTTAATAGCATATAACTATTCTATCCTTCCAGAGTAAATGAGAGTAACCCTATTTTTAAAGCCCATAAAGTATTTTCAGTTAGGAGTACATTTATAATGCATGCATTGAAGAGAGTGGAAAATAGTGATTGAGACTATAAGAGAGAGCTGAGGAAGGAAAAGACCAAACAAATAGAGGCAAGAAATCTAAATATACCTGGTCATAGATTTGTTGTTTGTTTTTATCATATATTTGTTTTTATCTATGTATATCTAAGTAGGACTTCATTATCTAGTTTTCTTTGCTTTTTGTTTGAGTTAACCTTTGACATTGATCTACCTCTTGACCAAACTTTTGGTACCCTTAATGACCAGAAATTATTTTTATGACACATTCTGATAATATGTTAGATACATTGTAACAATTACATTAAAATAATTTTTGTATCTGTTCTTAACATAGAGATGGAAGAAGTGCAATGACAATTTTATTCACATTTATTCAGGAGATGTAGAAACCTTGATTAGTTCTATACGTAAATTATGGTTGTGCCATAATCCTTATGGTTATTAAATGGCAGTAATTTAAAGGGGGCCTTTGTTCTTTAATCCAGAGAAATATCCTGGCTTTTGACTCATAACTTTGAGGTAATATGATTACTTGTAGTCACCACATTGTAAGTTCCCTAAAGGATATAAGCTCTGTGTCTTGAACGTTTTGGGTACTAGTGCCTAGCACAGAATGTGGCACCTTTTATATTTGTTGAGTGAATGGCTGTTATCTTACATAAATGTTATTTCCAGGCTTTTAATAAAGTGGTTAAAAGCATAAGCTCTGCAGTCATATTTCCAGGATTTGAATCCTGACTCTGGTATATGATCTTGAACAAATTACTTAACCTCTCTGTGCCTCAGTTTCTTTGTTTGTAAAATGAGGGTGATAAACAGTACTTCACAGGTTTATTGTGAATAGTAAATGTTAATACAGGTAGAACACTTAGAAAAAATAATTCCATGACACGGCATCAGAGATTTTGCTAAGAGATTATATTGTGATCATCACTCACAAGCATTGTATAATTAATACAATGCTTTGTGAATATGAAATACACAAGTAATCAGTGTCTTCCTATTTCCTTTCTATTATAAGAATAATAATTACCATTTATTAAGAGTCAACCATGTCCTGGACACTTGTCAACTCTGCAAGGTAAGTGCTATTAAACTCATTTTAGGAGGGCATAAAATAGATGCTTAAAGTTAAGTGATTTCCCTAAGACTTCACAGCTAGCAGGAGACTCAGTTATGATTTAAAGCCAGGTTATTCTGGCTCTGAAACACATGCTACTTTTATTAGGTGACTTGAAAGACAAAATAAATCTCTTATGCTTTTAGACTTGGCTTCAGCCCATGTCACTAATTAATGAGTTCATGTAGATAACATATCTCCAGAAACCTATTTCATTTCAGTATACTGAAAATTAACCTGTTTAAAATAAGCAGGTATTTTAACCAAATATAAGGATCAAATATAAGTTATTTAAATAAGATGAAGAGATTGACTTTTCTAATAACAAAGATTATTTTCTTATGGTTGGTTTATCTAGATTTAATCTTAGAAAGTATAACCAGTCATAGTAGTGTTTAGTGATAACTGCTATGACAATGGACATTTTTCACTTTTAAGATTTTTCTGTTTTCATGTGTTTTAATCAACAATAGATGATAGCATTATGCAAATTAGTTTTCTATCTCCTTATACTTTGCTTCATTTACTGAAGAACCATACCAGAAAGTTGTGTAAATATTTTGACACTCCCTTATTAAGAGGGAAGAAATTATTCAGAATAGAAGTATTAAAAGCAGAATGAGATTGCCAGTTCATTGAAACTTGTGACATTATTGCCTTACCTAACCACTCCATGGATCTTTAAGGGCATCTGTGCTCTAAAGAAATTAAAATATAATTTTTCCTACATAATAGCTGCAGACCCTTCTCTAAGTTCTTAAATCATTTATGAAATGAAAAATGGATAATGATTTGGGCTTAGAGCAAAATTCTAATGAGCCTACGTTTGCACATGCCAGCTGGCTTTGCCAAACTACAACCTTCACTGTTGAGCTCAGTTGCACATCTTAGGTGTTGAAGAAATATACAGATGTCTGTGTATAGCAAGAGATTCATGTGAGGAGGTGTGACTGGATCAGTGCACACCCATCAACACCCTGGGGAAAAATGTATATGCCTTACAGCTGATGAATCCAGATAGAAACATGGAAGTTAACATTGTTATTGTTTTATTTCTTTTATGATGTTTTAAAATGACATGATACACCAACTGTGGTGATATAATCATAGACACCTACGCATAGGAGGAAGCATTATGTCAGTTATTTCTAAACTTTGAAATAAAATTTCAGTATTGAAACTTAAATGCACATTATGAAGACATTTAAAATTATGGTTTGTTGGCATAAAACTTGTTATTTACCTTTTTGGCATATAATATACTCAAGTATTTGTTTTGCTATAGTATTTAAAGACAATGTATATAATATATACTAGTAGTCTATTCCTTTGAGAACCATAACTATAACTTATTGACTTCTATACATTTAAAATTTCAACATTTTCTACAGCAGTTCCAAGTCCTTCCCACCTCTCAGCTGTGAATAGAAGTGATAACCCTTCCCACTAAGAAATGCAAAGAAGCACACGTGCCCCATAATCTGAAGACTTATGGAAACACTGTGAGATAGAGGTGAGGAGCATAAGAATGTGGAAGAGGATATTTAGGGCTGCATTTTTACAGTGGGAGCTTTTTCTTTGTGTTTTGTTTTAGGCCTTTTAAACTAAGGAGGATACAATTATTGGTTTTTGTACTATTCCGTATGGGTTTGGGGGCAATTCTATATATATTAATGAAATCACTTGTTTTTATATACCTTGAGGAAGTGGTTGATAACCTTTGAGAGAAAGTAAATCAAAGGAGGCAGGAAAAAGGGAGCAGAAGCCAATCAGAGCCCAGACCTTACTATTGTGACTCAGCTCTTAGCTTTCTGCCAGAAAATGGCCATTGCTATATAGCATATGATAATAGTATTCTTTATGTACTCATATTCAGTTTGCAAGTATAATTTAAATGATTCAGACTGGTTAGAAAACTTTCAGATGTTTGTCTTGATTTTTAATGATGTCGTGAGCTAATTTTCAAAATTGTGAAGAAAATACATTTTAAAAAGAAACGTTTTCATGATTTTACTGGGTCCTTTTGTACCAGATGTGTTTTTTCTTCTGTTTTAAAATTTGCACCATTAGCCATCAAATGCATATTAAGAAGAGATCTGGGAAAGAGCCTCCATCATTTTCTTGGGATCCATGTTGTTATTGTTGTAACCTAAATAGAGTGAAATAGGAACTCTGCCCTAAAAAGTAAAGCCTGGAATTCTGGTTGCTAGCAATATAACACTTAAATGGAGAAAAAAATGATATTTCATCATATCTAAAGAATGTTATGAATAAATTTGTTCATGCAAGACTCTGACTTTGCAGATACAGGGGTCGTACCTTCCAGTATGGTGATAGTGATTGGGGAGAAGCTTTTTCTCTTACAGTGAGCTTCCAACCTCACACCCACTCCTAATATCATAGCACAAAGGCTCTTGGGAATCTCTATGGAGGCCCCCACCCACTTTTTAGAATGAAAGTTAGCATCATGCCTACATGTTTTATATCAAACAGCACTGTTATTTCATTTGTCTTCCATTACATTTATTTTAAACTTCTGTTCATTATGGAAGTCCCTCTGAATCCTAAGGTTCTTATTTTTATACATTTAAACATGTTCTTTAAATTAAAACATAATTAATTTGGAAGAGAAGCAGTGGGGACAATTTATTACACATACACACACACCCCTCACCTGTTCATAGATTACTTCCTATCCTGCAGTACATTTACTTTCTGTCTATAGATCTAAATGGTGTCATTTTTTTCTGAAAATTAGTGAATTTCCAAAATATTGGTTTTCATTCTGTATGTGCAGCATAAATATTTACAAATCATTTTTCTTTTTTTCCAGCCTTACTTAAAATGCAGGTTTATTGCCTAGTGTTCTCAATGTATTTATTAATGAAATAACATTCATTGAAATAGTAAATATACTCAACCTATCACCAAATTTTGTCATTTAGCCTCCCAAATATCTCTAAAAACAGCCCACTTTACTGTGGCACTGCCAGGACCACTCTAATCCACACTGTCATCTCTATCCTACATAAGTGTGAAGGTCTCTTAATGGCATCCTCACATTTCTTGTGGCCAGTCTGACCCTTTCTCTTCCTGGTAGCCAGAATGATCTTTTTGAGACCAAAATCTGATTATATAACCCACCCCTACTTAAAATTCTTGCAGGGTCTTCTTGTTTTTAGGATAGAGGCTTAAAGGTTTAGCATAGCTTTTATGGCCCCACATGATCTCATATCTAGCCTTACCTCCTCTTTGCTTATATTTCTCCCCTCCTTCTTTTGTGCTCCAGTCACACTGGTCTTCTTCCAGATACAGGATAAGCTCCCTTTCCACCTTAAGCTAATGGGGATCTTTGCAAATATTTCACTGCCAGCCTCCTCTTTCTCTCCTCACCTCTTGACTTCTATTTTTACTTCAATACTCCTCCAAGGCATCTCTCATGACTCTGGTTTTTTCAATTCCCCTATTATAGTATAGTAGTTCATTAAATTTAAGATGCCCTTGATTATAAGAAATACTATTATTTATGTGCTATTTTTTACAAGATTTCCAATTGTAAGGATAAAGTACCAGTGATTTTAAGGTGCATCCCAATTTCATAGATGCTCAAATCTAAAAATGTAGGTCTTAGAATGCATTAAATATAGTATGTTATCTTGACATAGCTGTAATTTTATATTTATTTGTGTTATATGATTAATTTCTGTTTCTTCCATGAGAGTGGGGACTATCTCTCTCTTTGTTCACCACTGAATCCCTTCCCACTCTCTCCTGAGTCTGCTCCAAAAGGCTCTCACCCCGCTATCATTCCACAAAAAGTGTACTTGGCAAGGTCACTGGTAACCTCATATAACGATACCCAGTGGACATTTCTCAGTTCTCATTTCAATTTGACCTATCAGAAGCATTTGGCATGGTCAGCTACCTCTTCCTAAGAAGACTGTCTTCATTTGACTTCCAAGATACCACACCGGATTTTCTTTCTACCTCTCTGGCCTCTCCTTCTTAATCTTATTTACTGGTTCTTTCTCATCTCTTTGTTCTTCATTCTATCTTATTCTCATAGCTTTAAACTATCTGTGTATGTAAATTTGTATCTCCCACCTAGATCTCTCCCCTGAGCTCCTGACTGAATTTCCACCTGCCTACGTGACGTCTCCACTTGGATATCTAATAGACATCTCAAACCTAATATATCCAAAACTGAGCTTCCGTCCTTCTCCCCTCTCTAGCCCATCAAGCCTGTACTTCCTGCCCTCTTCCCCACCTCCACTACTGGCAGCTTCAATTTTCCAGTTGCTCAAAGTAAAATCCTTGGAATTATCCTTGATTCTTCTTTTTCTCTTACACCCCTTATTTAGTCCACTGTGTTGACACTTCTAAAATGTTTCAAACGCCTTACCACTTCATACCACTTCTACTGCTACCACTTGATCTAAACCATCATTATCTTCACCTGAATTTTTACAGTAGCCTCCCGATTGGTCCTCCAGTTTCCATCCTTCCTCTTATTTGAGTCTATTCTCAACATAACCAGAGTGATTCTTTAAAAACATTTATCAAGTTATATTACATCTTTGTGTCAAGACCACCATTTGGCACCCCATTTCACACAGAGTACTAACTAAAGGCTTTTTTACAATGGCCTGCAAGGCCCTGTCTCATTTTGCCCTCCTTACCCTTTTGACCTAATTTCCAACTCCTCTCCCACTTGATCCTGTGCTGCAGCCACACTGGCCACCTTGATCTTCTTCAAATACACCAGGCGTGCTCCACCTTGGGGTCTTTGTATTTATTGTTCTCCCTGCCTGGGATGTTCTAGCATCTGATAGCTGCATGGCTGCCTCCATCACTTCCTTCAGGTGCCACTTTCACATTGAAGCCTTCCCTAGCCACACTATCTAAAACTGCAACCTCACAACACTCTCTATATCCTTTCTCTTCTTATTTTTCCCTCTAATGTATCAGGTATTTTATTTATTTTGTTTATTGTATGTTTTCCATTCCCTTCCATGAGGACAAGGAGTTTTGTCTGCTCAGTATGCTGTATCACCCAAGACCTGGCATAGTACCTGAAATACAGTTGGTGCCCAATAAATATCTTTTGGAAGGAGAGATGAGAGGAAGGAAATTGCCTTCCAATTTGAGGTGTTTTAACCTATAAACAAAATTTTCATGTCATGCATCTATGCTTCATTTAATCACTATGTGGCTTACACTCCTCATCATGCTCTGAAGGACAAAATTCCTTGTAATCAGTTCACTGGAGAAGGCTTGCATTTGTGAAAACATGCTCCAGCAAGTTTTCCACAAGAAATATTACACCACCCAATTATGGGGATGGAATCCTTTAATGTAAGTAACTTAACTGTTACCTTATATGAGATATCATTGAGGGTACCTAGTCACTAAGGATACCTGGAAGTTAGAATGCTTCACAAAGACCATGTTTTTTCATACATAATAGCTAATAGAGTGTTTTTAATCAATGATAACATAAACATGTTGACTAATTGACCAGGACAGCACAGCAAAATCAGAACGAACAAGTAATATCTACAAAAGGCTTATCTATCTAGCAGACATACTAAGAAACTTCCCTATAAGTTCAGTCTCAGTTTCAGTTAATGATGAGTCCTGAAAATCCATGGAGTCTTCATTACTATGGAAGCTGATTGAATCAAACATTAGATTTCACTAGTGAATCACATTACAGAATTACAGAATTACATCACTGTAGATATGGCCTGACTGGGTATCTTTTGCAAAATGTAATTAACATTACATTTTAAAATTATGACATTTAAAAATTAGCTATTTTTTAAAATAATAAAAATTAGCTATTTTTTGAAGTGATTGTTCATACATGAAAGCAGATGGGGACATTTAAATCAGTTAATGAAAAGTAAGAGCAGATTTGTAGAGTGACATTTATAAAACGGTCAAACTTAAACTACTTCTAAATAATAAAATGGAAGGTGAAGGCAATCCAGTAGCATTTGGTTCTTAGTATTGGGAGATTCCTAGCGGTATTGAAATACCAACACATATAGTATGGAATGACCGAAACTAACTAAAGCATTGATATGACCACTGCAGATAGTGCCATGATTTTATGTAATATTGTAACCAAGGCACTTTCCTCTGCAGTGGGAAATGAGGCTTCTTCTAATAAGAATAGAGAGGAACTTTCTCCACACCACTTTTGAATTTTCTCCTTTCCCTGCATTTTCAGGCAAACCAGACCAGAGAATGACTTGACTGTTGCCTCTGCATATCGAAGTGGCACAATTTCCTTACCAAATGTGTCAACAAATTTGAAACTAACATATGTGCCTGAGTTTACATATGTGGACCAGCAGAAATTAGAAACTCTTTCTCCTTACATCACTTTATGCAGTTAAGCTCACATAGGATAAAGATCATTTTTCTCTTCTGAGAAAAATGTTAGGGGTTTTTAAAGAAATGACACAAAATATAGGATTGAAATCTATAGTTTTATTTTTTTCTGGTTTTGGGTAAAGGATTGTGACATTGTTTATTTTTATGATTTAACTCACTATGGGTTTTACTGGATTTTCTATTGTAACTTTGTTTAGTCAAGGTATTAGACATTTAAGAGGCAGCCTTATGTGCCATTACATTTTGTATTTACCTCGTGTCTGACTACAGGACAATAAAATATCAGATAGTCATGAATACATTTCTTCTATAAGAAATTATTATGAAAAGCTTGTTAAACAAGAGTGACTATGTGTCAGACTTCTAAAGAGCAAAATTTACTGGGTAACCAAAAAGTACAGACAGAAATAATTACTCCAAGCAAGAACTGTTTGAATTGCTTTATACCTAGAGTCTGTAGATCTTTTCCCTGCAGACCTTTTAACTGATTTTAAAAGAGCATTTTATTGTGTGACCATATAAATTGAAGATATTTATTATTAGTAGACCTAAATACAGCTCAAAGTAGTATCAATTATACCTCATAGCTCATTTTCCCATGACTTTCTAGATTTTTTTAAAAGCTCACATCTTAACATATTACTGACTTTAATTACTGAGTGAGATTAAAGGTTTTTGCTTGCTGAGAGTACATAATTTTCAAGACTTCAATCAGAGAATTATATATAATCGAGTAAGAAATCTTTCTAGTCCATGAGCTTATTCATTACCATTTACTTGGTAGAACTGGTAAAACTTATTGGTGTGTAGCTAACACTAAGTAATTTAATAGATGCCAAAGTATATAGACACATGAAAACAAAGTTCCCATATAACTACATGCTATAGAATGACTTCAACTCTTTTTTTTTTTTTTTTTTTTTTTGAGACCGAGTCTCGCTCTGTCGCCCGGGCTGGAGTGCAGTGGCACTGTCTCGGCTCACTGCAAGTTTTGCCTCCCGGGTTCACGCCATTCTTCTGCCTCAGCCTCCCGGGTAGCTGTGACTACAGGCGCCCGCCACCACGCCCGGCTAATTTTTTTTTGTATTTTTAGTAGAGACGGGGTTTCACCGTGTTAGCCAGGATGGTCTCGATCTCCTGACCTCGTGATCCGCCCGCCTCGGCCTCCCAAAGTGCTGGAATTACAGGCGTGAGCCACCGCGCCTGGCCCAACTCTTTTCTCATCAAATATAAGTTGATGAGACTAACAGTTAAGTAAGCTAGGTTTCTGTACTTCTTTCATTTAGGCCTTTTGGAGGTATTAATTACTTCTTCATAAATTGGATAATTATTGAAATTTGACTATTCTTATTCTCTTTTCTTGTTCTATATGTTGGAACATTTATTTGGTA
Source organism: Pan paniscus (assembly GCF_029289425.2). Taxonomy (NCBI): domain Eukaryota; kingdom Metazoa; phylum Chordata; class Mammalia; order Primates; family Hominidae; genus Pan; species Pan paniscus. The sequence continues at coordinate 116,379,093 of NC_073249.2, forward strand.
AATTATCTTCAATTATAGGTCACTGTTTTCTATTGTACTTCCTTTCTCTCATTTTATAGAATCGATTTTGGGTCCATTCTTCTAAGCCTTTCAACCCACATCTTAACCACTAATATAGACATTCTGATTTTTTTTTTTTTTTTTTTTTTGAGACGGAGTCTCGCTCTGTCACCCAGGCTGGAGTGCAGTGGCACTGTCTCGGCTCACTGCAAGTTTTGCCTCCCGGGTTCACGCCATTCTTCTGCCTCAGCCTCCCGGGTAGCTGTGACTACAGGCGCCCGCCACCACGCCCGGCTAATTTTTTTTTGTATTTTTAGTAGAGACGGGGTTTCACCCTATTAGCCAAGATGGTCTCGATCTCCTGACCTCGTGATCCGCCCGCCTTGGCCTCTCAAAAGTGCTGGGATTATAGGCGTGAGCCACCGCGCCCGGCCGACATTATGATGATTATCCTGATATCACTTTTATTTTTGTTTCTGTTGAATTACCACCCCCTCCACACCTATACTTTATTAGGATGCCATGCTATACCATTCTTATTTAATAATCTCAAGAGCCTTGAGAGGCAGGTATTAATACATGAGGTTGTTTTTTAAGGCCCAACATTTTATATAAAAAGAATGTAACAGCAGCAAGACAAGAATAGCTTAATGCAGACTTCTCAAGGTAAGCAAAGCTGCAGTAGCATTGAGCAGATCCTAGGCACTTAGGAAATAAAATGGATGCTAGGTCATTCATGTTACTTGTGATTTCTTATGATTAGTAGTCATTAATAACTATTAGACCATTATAACTTTAAAACTCTGATAGTGAAAATTAAGCATACTGTGAACGTACTCTTTCTTTCTGCCTAAAATCAGTGTTAAGACTTTTAAAATCACTGATGAGCAGTGATCTGTCTGTGAGATCAAGGTGACCAAGTATATAATCCAGGCCAATAAGAAAAAAATTTCAATAGATAGTTAATTGATTGCCCAGCACACAGTAGGCATACAGTATTTAATTTAGCAAGTGAATGATTCTTCCATCAAAAGCACACTCAAATTCCAGATTACCATCTTTGGGCATTTACCACTGGTTTTGGGCACCTGCTGAAACTAGGAGTATATATGGGAAATAGTCTTCTCTACATATTGTGATGGATGATATTCACATATTCAAACCCAGAGCTGGGTTTATAGCATCTTTTATTTTTGTCTTTATAATTTCTGTCTTTATATTATATAGTTAGTAAATTTCTAGAATACATAAATCTAATTTTTATATATCCATTTATGTATTCAACATGTATTTACTGAGTACCTCCTATGTGTCAGACACTACCCAGGGTGATAAGAGATTTATTCATTAATTCAGCATAGAAAGTGTCTACTATATGCCAAACACTATTCTAGATTCTGGATGTAGGAAGTGAATAAGACTATTGTATAGCTTTATCCTCTTCTTAAGAAATATTTTGCTATCAGAATTTCTCAATAATTATTTTGGCAGTTAGGGAACAGAAGCACCAAACCTTTAACCTTTATTTCTTGTCCTGGTCAAGTGGTTATTATTGTCTTAATTTGGGAAATTTTAAAGTGGTACATAACTGTGCAGAGTTCATATTTTAAAGAATCAACAGACTTAAAAGTTATTTATAATGAAGAGATAAATGATAGGAATGTCATCCTATTAGCACATAGAACATGGTTTTCTCAGCACTTATTTGGTGTCTTGTGTCTCTCTCTCTCTCTCTCTCTCTCTTTTTCTCTCCATGACACTTAGCGTTGGATTTTTATTCACTTCAAGAGTTCTCATCATAGATTACCACAGTAAGATGGGCAGCCAGGAAAAAAAATCCTTGGAAATACACTGAGAAAATTAATACATACATTTTTCTAAAAATCAATAGGCACTCAGAACCTTTCGATGATTCTAAGGCTGAAGATAAATTTTGTGTCCAAAAGCAAATTATCGCACTGGTTTGGACTACATTTCAAGATCATTATTAGTAGAAAAATGTCTATAATTTCAGCATACTCCAAAACGTTTTCTAACTTACAAATTAAAAGAAATATGTAGTTAATACATTTAGACAATTAAATTGCTTGAGCTTTTCAGGGTAACAGTTTTTAAAAAGCAACATTTAAAAAATAATTAATGAATGGAACATTTTCTGTTTTTTTAAAAAATTATACTTTAACTTCTAGGTTACATGTGCACAACGTGCAGGTTTGATACATAGGTATACATGTGTCATGTTGGTTTGCTGCACCCATCAACTTGTCATTTACATTAGGTATTTCTCCTAACGCTATCCCTTCCCCAGCCCTCCAGCCCCCCACCCCCCAACAGGCGGATGTTCTCTGCCTTGTGTCCGAGTGATCTCATTGTTCAATTCCCACCTGTGAGTGAGAACATGCGGTGTTTGGTTTTCTGTCCTTGTGCTAGTTTGCCGAGAATGATGGTTTCCAGCTTTATCCATGTCCCTCCAAAGGACATGAACTCATCCTTTTTTATGGCTGCATAGTATTCCATGGTGTATATATGCCACATTTTCTTAATCCAGTGTATCATTGATGGACATTTGGGTTGGTTCATGAATGGAACATTTTCTATTGACATAAAGTCTATAGTTTTTTAAAAGTTAAATATACCTGTAAATTATTGTGTTTACTCTGTCTGACAGATCCCTGAAGAGCCCCCCACATAAAGAACTGTAGAGCTGCACTGACCAGTAGGATGCTCCATTTTAAATTGCCTGGATCAAGAATGCAGTAGCAGTTATATCACTGATGGGCAGTGATCCATCTGCCAGCACATATTTTTATTTCAGTTGACATTAAATAATATGTCTCTAACAAATGCTTTATATAAAGGGAACAACTCTGAAGTTGGAGGATTCGCTTCATAATGCGTGCATATAAAAGACATTTCATCAAGAGATGAAGAATGCTAAAAATATTAAGGTATCATTGCAACCTTTTGACATTTTGATGAAATCGAATCATCCAAAAACTATAATCAGTGCTGCAGATAAAGAAAGCCTAAAATTTGTTTCTAGCAAGCCAACTATTACTGTTTTGTTTTTTTTTTTTCAATTAAGTAGTGGACTGTGTTTAATCATGAGATATAGTCGTGTTATATTCCATGTTCTGGGTTATGTGCAACTTTATTTGTGAAGGTGTGTTTTGTACCAAAGGCTCTCATACATAGATTAGCCCATTTACATATAAATAAGTGAAGTCTACACTGTGCCCAAATGAATGGTATTAAAGACAGACTTGCCTAAAAGAAATGTGCCTTGCTTGATTAAACATTCTTTTATTTTTTAATTCAAAATGATAAATTTGCAAATTAGCCTTATAGGTTTTAGCTGAGCTGAACTTGACAAAAATGTATTAGTACTTATTACATGTTTTAATATTCTATCTTAATTAAAATTGTAACATTTAGTTATACTTTCAACAGTTCATATATAATATATTCATTTAATTTTGTTTTCATGGGATGTTTGGTGTGGTGAGACAAAGCACATTCTTAAAGATATATATAATATTTCATCTAATGTTTATAGCTTTTCCTTCAAAATTATATATGTAAAAGTTTCCTTAACTCATTTTCTATTTTTATATTCTTTTAGAAATGGAACTCTTTTTCAATTAAAAAAAAGTTTTAGTTGGAAAAGAGATTTAGGAGGTCATGAAGATGGCTTCCCATTTGGGGACATTTCACTTCTGTGCCATTAATGTATTTACTGTGACATTTCAGCAGAATGGTAGCTATTTGTATATTATTTCACAAGCCTTATGGAAAGTCAAACTGTGAAAATTTATTATATGGAACCCTTTTTTATTTCCATATTTTAGTTTCAAAATATACCTGAACAAATGCACAAATAACCAATCCTCTGTTACTTAAATGTATAACCATGCTATGTTATAATAAGAGCACTTGTAGAATTTTAGTAATTATAAAAATACTTCAGTAGCAAAGCCAAGATTATAAATGTTTTGATCCCCTACAGAATGGAGTAAAAGTGATGAATTGCATTGTATGAGAATCAGTAACTAAAACAATCTTATACCTGCAGCCAAACAGATAGATAAATAAGAGATACAATCTAGGTAACTTTCTTTGAGGCAAAGTCTACAATGAATGTCTCACAATCTGCTGGTAATTTCTTTGTGTCAAAATTTTGAGACTAGATCACTACAGGAAAAAATGAAAGTCTGACAGCTATCTCAGATTTGAGCTATGTGAACTTTTAGTCAAGATGATTTGTGATTAAAGTGAAAATTTAGCCACTGCCTTGTCTTTGTTCTATGTTAGCCCATTTAGTAGAGATATGGGCCTGGAGAATAGTCAGTCCATTGCAGCAAACATAATCCTTATAACTAATTATCACAGCCTGGTTAACAGTAAAGTAATGCACATTAGCTACTGGGATGATTGAAACAAACTGATCAACGGTGTTACAGGAGGTCTTAGATATTCAGATGTTTTAGTAAGGATCAGTAGGTGTTACAAAAATAGACACAAAAACTACCTTTATAAAACACGAATGAAACAACTGTATGCATTATAGTATATTTAATATCTGAATTATTATTACAGGTTACAGTTTCAAATAAAGACAAAACCTGGATTTTTGTGATAAAAGCACAGGATGGTGTCAGATGAGTAAACTGTTATACTGAATATGATTCACAGAAAGGATAGTAAAAATGCTACTGGTTTAGATAACAGTAGACCAGAATATTTATTCACCTTCTACCTGTGGGACCTTAGGTAAATCTGTTACATTACTAGGCTTCAGTTTGCAGGCTTGAATTGCAAGATGGGCGTGCTGGATTCAATGATCTCCAAAGCCCTTACCAGTCCCCAAATTCTCATTATACACATTTGAGAAATGCTTTGAAGAAAACAGGGCCGGGTGCGGTGGCTCACGCCTGTAATCCTAGCACTTTCGGAGGCCAAGGCAGGTGGATCACAAGGTGTCAGGAGTTCGAGACCAGCCTGGCCAACATAGTGAAACCCCAACTCCACTAAAAATACAAAAATTAGCTGGGCATGGTGATACATGCCTGTAGTCCCAGCTACTCGTGAGGCTGAGGCAGGAGAACAGCTTGAACCCAGGAGGTGGAGGTTGCAGTGAGCCAAGATCATGCCACTGCACTCCAGCTTGGGCAACAGAGTGAGACTTTCTCTCAAAAAAAAAAAAAAAAGAAAACTTAAGTACCCAGATTTTCTTATGCAGGAAAGAAACATGAAGTAAGATTTAAGCCTTGAAAGTATCATAAATATATCATTCTTCAAATTGATTGTGATGAAAGGAAATAGGATTCTTTCTCCTTAGAATTTTCACTGATCTATAATGGGATCAAAAAAGTAGAAAAATCAGTCTGCAGAATGAAAACAGATTAATGAAATAGCTAGAAAGGAGGGGAGAGCATTTGTTTAGTTAAATGTTAAGGTAACTTGAAAATTGTCTATGAAATGCTAAAACTGTACCAGAGCCTTATTGCACACTCAACATTTTAAGCCTGGGAGCAGGGGAAGGTGGGAAAAGGTTGGAGTGATAGAAGTGTTTGCCTTATGATCTCTTGACTCCTTTTACACAAGAAGCAGATTGGTAGAGCTTAAGCAGGTGTCTGTGCTGTGGTGCTGGCTCTGCCAAAAACTCTCATATGCCCTAGGAAAGTTCCTTTAACTTCTCTGAGCCCGAGTTTATCTGTAAAGTGAAGACTTTTTAAATTTAGTAATCTGTATGTCTCTTCATCTCTGAGAATTCTATAATGTTTTCAGATTGTTATATGTGTACATGTACATGTTGCTCCCCTCTAGTCACTAAGACGCCACATATTTCTACTTGAGTGAACAGATTGCAAGTCCAAATGTTCTTGTTTCTAATACTAATAATTGATCTCAGCAAGACATAAAAAAGTAAAAAAAAAGTAATCTTACCTTTTATTTTGACCTTGGCTTTAAATTATTATGATTTATCATTTCATCTTTGAATGCTGAGTGAATTACCTAAACAGAATGTCTGTTCCAGTTAATCTTCTCTTTAAATTTTTGTAGTTTAATAAACATGTAGCAAATCAGAAGCAAGTATATCATGCTTATCGATGAACTGTAGCAGATTGTAATGGTGCATTTTTGTCACATTAAAAAGTTAATGTCCTTTTGGTCCCAGAAGCAATTACTATAATTTAAAATAATATTCACACAATTTTGTGAATGTTTTTGAATACAAAGGAGGCCTAATACAGCCATATTGTAGTTCATTTTGCTCAGGAGTGAGAAACAAAATTCAGGGATAACCCGAACATGTCTGTTTGGCAATAGTGGATAGTTAGGTAAAGAAGGGTTATAGCTTTTGCACATCACAGATAAGAGGCGACTATACCTATTGAAAAACAGCAGTATATTCTGGTTCTTGCTTTTATGATGGAAAGGTATTAGAATGATACTAAAATTTGGATGCTCGGGAAATTGAATAATACAGAAATATTTTGTCATACTGAGATTATTTGTCCAGAAGTTTAGTCTTATATCCCTTCCATTCAGAAAAGGGGGCAGTTTTTAAAGGCCTCTGTCATAAAAGGAAATGTATATTTTGACTAGTGGAGCAATTAGTTAAAACATTTAATCTGATCATTTTGGTTTTATGAATCTGAATTTTCACTTTAGGTGTAATTGAGTCGCTTATGTATTACTGTGATCTTTGTGAGAAGTGATTTCGTTCATTTTTTTAAATTTGATGAAACTTGATAAATGGTGATTCTAGCATATTGTGTTAATACTGTATCTTACAACAATTTGTGAACAGACCATCATAAACGAATCATAGTAGTATCTCTTCTGGTAAGTTGTTTCTATATGTGATCTCTTAATGCTGGGTTTGGGGGTGGGGATGGGGTTAAGTATTTAGTTTACTTTAAACTGTCAAAGTGTTTTTCTTAAATGCCATAAAATTGTATGAATATAAGCCAAATAAGAATATTCTCTTTTTTCACTTTTAAGGGCACTGTATAGACCATTTTTGAAACTATCCCACAGAATGGTATAATTTCAGTTTAAAAGCTCTTACACACATACACACACACAAATATAAATATATATATACACATTCAAGGGAAAGCAAACAGTGTATGTAGTATTTCTAAGTGACATGCTACGTGTTATAAGAATCTATTTTTGAAATCTTATACAGATTATGCAGAAGTCAGAATAACAAATAAAACACCTCAATTTTTTTATAGAGTCTAGCGTTAGTTTACTATAAGATTTGCTTACATCATACTTGCAAAGATCATTCACATAATTTATTTAGCGTTGAAAATATTTATATGAAGTACTAATGTCATCTGAAGTTTAGAGATTAAACAACCAAGGTTTAGAAAGATCAAATGACTAGTCCAAGATAATATGGCCAATAAATGGCTCTAAACCTCCTATGTTCTTTATACTATTCACTTTTTGTCATGTTATTTTTATCCTGTCACTGCCATTATCTTTAAAACTTTGACAAAAAATTAATTTTAAAAGTTACATTGGGAATTTTCAGATTTTAGTGCAAAGACATTGTTGCTGTTCTTGTCAGACCTTTTCAGATACCTCCAGACTATAGCCCTTCCACAGGGTGATATTCAAACATTTTCCACCTAAAACATATAAGTTTGCACACCCTGACCACAGACACTGAATTCACTTGATGTCAGAATGCTAGACTAAAAGTTGATCTTCTTGACTGACATTTCTAATCTCCCTTTTTAAAAATCCATCATAAGGACTGACTTCTGAACAGTTGAATAAAGCAGTAATCAATCCAAGAAACTGCATCCATTCTGATTCAGAGGAAAAAAAAATCCAACCTAGCGACCATTTTTCAGCATACTGTATTTCATCACATTTATTCTGTGATTAGTGGAGGACAGAGAAGAGGGACTGGGGAGAAAAACTGCCTTTATTTTAAGAAAGCTCATTTCCTGTAACTATTCAAAAAGAATTGATTATCAAGTGTTAGATAACAATATTACTAACATTTATCACAGTTCAAATATTTAGTAAAATTTCTCCACATATTTAAAATTTTACTTAAGAATTTTCCCAGTTAAAATATAATGACTGCTTAGTTTGAATAAGGAAGACATTCCTTTCAATTCATGACACAATAGTACATTTTTATTCTTTTCTCAGACAGCAGAGAGACACTGTTACTGCTTTCCCTTGTAAGTCAACAGTCTGTGATACATGCTGTACTTTTACTGATTAGCAATGCAATGTTACTGTGAATATTTAACTAGAACTTATTATATTGGAATTTAAAATTTTCTAACATTGAATTTAGTTCTCTTCATCAAATAAGCAAGCATTATTTTTATGAAATGAAATAATCATTCTTAAGCAGTGATGATAATGGAATTCTGAATAAGATGTAAAATCAAACATTCTATTTTTTCTGTTTATCCTTTGACATTGAGTTGTTTTAATTTATTACATATTATTAAGTTGAAATAAGCTTTATACCATGTTCTCTGATGTTCATGTCATAATAATTTTGGGCCTTTTGTTAAGTAAATATCAGAAAATATCTGTGAGTTTTGATTATGTGATATTTTCATCTGATTGATTTTTTAAATTTCTCATTGGATTTAAAGTGTTTTCTTTGCTAATGTTATATACAGAATTCAATAAAAGACCAAAAAAAAATCCTGTTGCGCATATTACTAATTAGTTGCAAATGACTTCCTTCCCCTTCTTTCCTTTCTTCCTTCCTCCCTTCCTTTCTTTCCTTGTTTTCTTTTTGCAAAAGAGGAAACATCAAAAGCTGGGCTGTTGTCAGTAGCTCAAGCATCAGCTGCCTTTGAGACCAGCTCTGCAGGCTTTTGTGTATTCTCCCACATGACTATAGTGAAGACTTCTGTGTATTACACTTAGCAAGCCTTTTGAATGCCAACATTCACTAGGTTTCTTCCATTGCTCCCTATCTTACACTGTTGGAGGCCCAGTAAAGTCTCAAGGAAGAAAAAACTTATTCACAATAGTCTGTGCCCTTATGCTTTGTGCTAGTTATATGAGTAAATTATGGCACAGCAAATGTACATTATTTCATTCACAAATAAGTATTGGACATCCATTGTGTGCATGACCCTGTTCACAGCACTGTCAGGGGGGTATGAATGTTAATATGTAGGTGACCCTGCTCTCAGATATATGCGTGCGCATATATATATACATATATGTATATATACACGTGTGTGTATATATGTGTGGAGATATATATACACACACACACACACACACACATATACACACACACACACACATATTCCCAAGCTAGTAGGTTAGGATCCTCTTTAGATCCAGAATGGTCAAATATTAAGCACATTTTGTTTTCAATATTTATTCTCTATATATGCCCAGTGTTTTTGTATCATAAGAGGATAATTTCTAGCATTCACATTTTATATACCAATTGTTCTCATTTTGTGCTTAGCAATATTGATCCTTACTCTTTTTCTTTTTCCTAATAATAGCTAGTTACTCAAACGTGTTTTTACTTTTGGAATGTCAACAAATGATACATCACCAAAACAGAGGCCCTCTCTCTTGTTTCCATCTGGAATTTTACTTTGTCTAAAAAAACTAAGTGCAGATTTAGATGGCTTTACACATGTGGTGTTAGCTATTAGAGACAAGAACAAAACATATTTTTCTAATCCTCCAATTGATTTGAGAAATGACTTTTTAAGCTTTCTTGTCATAGAATTTTGGTGGTGAACTCCATTAGTGACTATTTGTAAAGTTTTTGTTTTGTTTTGTTTTGTTTTTTTCTTTTTGAGACAGAGTCTTGCTCTGTTGCCCAAGCTGGAGTGCAGTGGCATGATCTTGGCTCACTGCAACCTCCGTCTCCCATGATCAAGCGTTTCTCCTTCCTCAGCCTCCGAGTAGCTGGGACTGCAGGCATGTGCCACCACACCCAGCTAATTTTTGTATATTTAGTAGAGATGGGATTTTACCATGTTGGCCAGGCTGGTCTCAATCTTCTGACCTCAGGTGATCCGCCCACCTGAGCCTCCCAAAGTGCTGGGATTACAGGCATGAGCCACCATGCCAGGCCTAAAGTATTTCATTTTAAGGGACCAAATCTTTAAGTCTTTTGGAAACAATCACAGAGTAAATTAAGAGATGCAGATTGTTTCCAAGGCATTACCTATATCGTCTTTGAACCATGCCTCTATCCAAAAGAATTCACACCTTTCTGCTGGATTTCAACAGAGACAAATTAGTACACAATTACTGCTGCACACCTCCTATGAGTTAGGACCCACTCAATCGTCCATTCACTTTTCTGTACTTTGTACCCAAACCCTTATCAATCTTGTAACTTTCTCTCCCTTAGATCTACTGCTTATAGGTTTCATTAATCACAATCAAATTGGTTATTTTGTTTCAGAAAATCCTTTTTACATTCGGCGATATCTGGTAACTTGAGTCATAGAGGAGGAGACTATATCATTGAATTAGAAAAGCCAAATGAGGAGCTAAAATTCCAGGGACAATACTGTCTTAAAATGTAAGGTCAGTGAAGTAATTTTTTAGGAAATGGAGCCACAAGAGAAGGAACAAATAGAAATCTGATTTCCAAACACACAATTGACAAGGAAATGAATAAATGTGGCACAGTCCCTCACCCATGCCTGGTTTGATTTGGCATAATAAATGCTTCTAAATGAAGGTGAAGAACACAAATGGATTCATAGGCACTATTCATTAAACTTTACAATGTAGATGCCAGGTATTACTAGTTTATACCCATTATGCCAGCCATGAAAACAGACAGTTGTTTCCATATAACCTGAATCTAAAAGTAATCAGAGACAGCATGATGTAAGTTAGTCAGAGGGCCTAATAGGAATCTGGAATCCTGAATAATCGATGATAAATATATCTTAAGTCTAGTTTTCATTTACCTCGATAGAGAAGCTGAGGAATTCTGCAGAGGAAAATGTTTGTGTTTTGTCTTAATTTGTGGCAATAGAGATGGAAATAAGAGAGAGGAAAGTGACATTCATAAATGTGGATGAAAATTTTTGAGGTAGAGTTAATTTTTGCCTTTATTCCTGGAGGCAATTTATAAGGCTATTTTAACTTTGTATGTCCTAGTCTCGAGAAAGTATTGCATTTGTGATTTTAATATGCTGCTCCCTGCAGGCACTTTCCACGCCAGTAGGAATCTCTGCACTATCAGGCCAAGCTCTCAGCATGTGTAATAGCCAAGAAAAAAACTAGCAAACAGAACTCCAGGGGCATGCCATACATGTTTGTATAGTTAGACAAGATTAGACAGCTCTACAGGGCACCCCTCAGAGGCAACCCACATTCTCAGAATGTCTGGAATATACATTAATGGGGCATTATATCTGTACTGTGCTTTCTAATATTTACAATATTTTATGCATATATAGTTCAAAGCAACTCTATATACTTAAGTATATAAAGTATATATATTCTCTGAAATAGGCAGAGAAGGTAGTATCACACGCTTTTTATAGAAGAAGAAACTGGATGCACAGTTATGCAATTTACCTAAGGTCATGTGGTCAGTAAATGTCAGAAAGTGACTAGAATACAAGGTTTTCTGCCTCCTCATCTGCAGTTCTTTTTGTATAGCCACATTTCCACCCCCCCAACACCCCACTTATCTCAAATTCTGACTTCCCTAAGAAGTGAAGAAACTGAGAGCATTATTATCAGAAAATCTTAAAGAAGAGCAGAAGAAAGCCCTTGCCGTTGTATTTGTCTTATACTTTGTTCACATTGGCGAGCCTAGTCCTGCCTCAGCAAGCCTCAAGATCCAATCCCCTTACCTTAAAGTGAGACACCAAGATAAATAAAAATCCAAGCTCTTCAGACTGAGTCAGCCATCATTCCCTTCGTCTATTCATTTATTCTTTCAAAAATATTCGAGTATTTCTCCTTCTCACTTCAGTGGAAAAGTTTTCCCAATCTCTGGAGCTCCAGTCCATCCTGTTCAACCTCCTCCAGAACTTGACTGTATTAAATAACATCTGCCTTTTCCTTATCCTCAGTATGTCCCCACCTCAGAATCTATGATCGGTGAATATGTTTCCTTGACCATTGTTAGCTCTATTTGCCCCCTTCCACTCAAAGCCAAACTTCTTAATAAGAAGTTGTCTCTACTTCCTGACCCCTCATTTGTTTGACTTTCGGCTACAGTGTTATTCCTCTGTAATCTGGCTTTGGTCTCCACTTCTACACTGAACATTTCCTTAATACTAGTTTCTTTCTCATACATCAATTGTCAACCTCACCAACTCTGTAGAATTTGACACTGTTGATCCCTCCCTCCTTCTTGGCTTTTGTGACATTTTCTCTCAGTCACCTTCACTGACTTTTCTTTCTCTTATCACTTTTTAAATACTGCTGCTCCCCAAGATTCTGATCTCAAGCCTCACTTTTTCTGAGTCAACACTTTCCCTAGGTAATCTCATCCAATATCCTAGTTTTAACTACTTCCACAGATTTTTATCTCCAGCCCAGAGCTACAACCTGAGTGCTAGTCTTACCATATTTCAGGTACCAGTCACCTTCTCAGCCAATCATTTCTGCCCTGTTTACCTTTGAACCTGCCAACCCATAGTCTAGAAGGGACAATCCTAAAACCCATGTGAGCCCATTCTCTGTCCACAGGTGGTCACCTAACTCAACTGGGCCAGGTGATTCTCTCTCCTTGGAATTTTTATTGAAACTTGGGGAGTTAGAAGTAGAAACAATTAGGCGAAGAGCTATGAAGTTTCAGCAAGTTGAGCCAAAGTCAGCATCATAACAATCCTAAGTCCATGTAATTTATATTCTGGTGAAGTAGTAACTAAGCCTAGCAGAGAAGCAAGGAGAAGAATGAAACACAAAGCAAAACAATCACACTGCCCCAGTGAAAGATCGAAAGTAGCTACAGACTGTTTTCCAACACATGGGAGGCCCAACTCTACTCCCTGTCACTGGGTTCTATGAGATTCTTCTAAACCCTCCAACAAGCCATGATTGCATTAGCCAGCTTGATGGAGTCTTCTGACCCACACAGACAACTTATCTTTTGTGTACCAATCTCTTTGCCATAAATATCCTTTTGGATGGTCTCGAAACTATTCATGATACCTCAAACCCAACATGTCCAAGACAGAACGACTCATTTCCCACACTCAGCAATGTCATCCCAACTGTATTTCTTGTCTTGGGTAATCAAACCACCTCTCCTTAATGCTACTGTTTGGAAATCTGGGGACCAAATAATCTCAAACTTCTCCCTCACTCTTCACACCTATTAAATTCTTGATGCAACTTTAGCTGCCTTCTTCACCTCTGAATTATTTTTGTATCTTATGATTTCTTGCCTATGTTACTAGAGTAGTCTTGTGAATTTTTCATACTGCAGACGAAGTGATCTCTGAGTCACAAATATGCTAATAACACTCACAGCTAAAGTACTTCAATGACTCCTCCTTTAACCTTTTAGAATAAAGCCTAAACCTTTTAGTATGACATCCAAGGACCTTCACGGTCCAGCTTCTGTCTACCTTTCTAATTTCATCAATTATCACTCTCCAGTATGTCCTCCCTGCTCCAGTCACCCTGAATTACTGTGAATCCCGTATATACAGTATGCCCTCCCATATACCTTCAGATTTGCTGATCTCTCTGCCCAGAAATATCTTCACAACTTTGTTTTTCTTCCCCACTTCACTCACCCACATTGTTCTTCTACTCAGTTGGATGATAGCTACTTATCTTCCAAGACTTACATTTTCTCCAGGAAGATTTCAGTTAAGTATCTATCTGATATTTTATATCAAGAGCCTTCCATCAAAGAACTTGACACAAAATATAACCGTCTACTCTTTTGTTTCTTTTATAAAACTGTGAGTAACTTGAGAGCTGACTCTGTGTCCTTGTAATCTTTGTATTCACAGTGCCTGGTATATAGCGGATGCTCAATAAACATTTGTTGAATAAATAAGGCACTGAGAAGATGTAACTTCTATCCTCAAATATCTCATAGAAATAGTGGGAAATGAGAACACCTATGATTATGGAACAGTGAGAAGTTCTATACCAGGTAGGCTCAGGGAACTATGAGAAAGAAGGAAGATAAAATTAACTTAGCTCAGGGGCCTTCAGGAAATAAGAGAGGGATTTAGGCTTGATGACTAAGTAGGAAGGACTAAGCGAGGCCAATGAAATGGGGAAGGGTTTCTAGCTCCTTGTAGCCGGTGCCAGTCTACTTATCTTTCATAAGTTGCAAGAAATGTTGCACATTGATATACCACTGTTAAGAGGCTCTCAACACTAGATTGGTAAAACAAATGCAATCTGAGGAAACTAGCTAATTGTCTTAGCAGTGGAAAACCCTTAAAAACGTTTCAAACTATTGCAGCACTTAAAACTATTTTGGGTTCAACATGACCTCAAATATGTCTCTCTCTTGGAAATTTTCCCTCCTAATTTTGAAACATGAGTAGTGTTGAGAAAATTAATCTGTACTTTCTAGTCAACCACACTTACCTCATCCAGTTGCCGTTTTAGAAGTGTTGTTTATTATTCCAGGAAACTTCAAGGTCCTTATTGTAAGCTTTTTGACTTAGAAACAGGAAATCAGATTTTATCTCAAGTGTAATTTTAAACCACAGTATTTAAACATTTCCAGTAGTTTCCAGACTTCATCAGAGGGCTACTTCAATCTCTAACCCTTTGAAGTATTCCACTCAGATAAGAACTCCTGTGTTTAAACTGTACTGGATTTGCCCATTTATATCTCTGTAGATCCCAGTCAGAATGTCTTCCAGTTCAAAAACATACACACATTCTCTCATTCTTATGGAATCTACTGGAAATTAACATACACAAGGCTGTGGGCATCAAACTTTAGATCATTATAATCATCAAGAACAATTGACTAACTTAGAGTAAGATTTTAGTTGCTGATAATTCTAGGCAAAATTCTTACCAAAGCTGAAAACATGAATTTTCCTAACTGCATTAATAGATAAAAATGTCAATTATTGGAAAGCAAACCACTAGCTCCAAAGGTTGCAAATGGTCTCAATCCTTATTCATCACAATTCCTTTAGGTCTATTAAGGAGAAATTTAGGGAGCTAAAGAGTAAGATATAATTAATAACTTGGTGTTGGTGATTTATTCAGTGACAAATTATAAGGCTGCTACTATAACAGGCTCCCATGAGCTTAAAAGGAACAAAGCTCTTCTGTTTTAAGGATAGGTTATGATAGCCATTCTCAGATAATTCTCATTTCATCTTTTCCCACTGGTTATCTGTCAACTGAGGAGCCTTTAATCTGGAATCCTATTGTGTAGTTGCTATTTGAAAAGTCTTTTAACATCTCCATGACCTCTAATGCTGCAGAAAAGCTTTGCATTTTGAAAGTGTATTCTTGTCCATCTTAGCCACACTCTCCCATCTCCCATCTGAGTTGTTACTGGTTGATTGAACTGGCATCTGCAAAGGCTGAAGGTGCCACTAAAAGGGCAATTCCCCCTCCACTGATGTCAACATATCTTGATCTGTGGGTCTTTTTGAGAGATGATACAGATCTTGCTTAATAATCTAATAGAAGTGACAATTTTTCTGTACTAGCCTAGAGACAATCCTGCCTGCAAAAAGAAGATGGATTACACGAATAGAAGTCTAAATCCAATTGTGATGGCCTTTCTAATAAAATGAGCATATACAGATGTCCTACCATGCTCTTTGACTCATGGCTAATCCAGAATTTAAAGAGGAAGTCTACTTCACATTTCTTTCTCTAATTTCACATATTTCTTCACAGTTTGCCCAGTCCTCCAAAGAGAAGCTCACAGTCACTGAGATTTTTAAATCACATGACTCGTAATTGTGAGTCACTGGCTGATTAATCCTATAAAGTAGCTAAACCTCTCATCTTCTAACATGAGCCTTTAATTCCTCCATTCGGAAGTGAGACTGCAGCTGTTGTATATCACCATTATTGTTAGTTCTTAAAAACATGTCAAAGGTTTTGTTTTGCTTTGTTTAAAAAAAAAAGACTTAAATAAGATATTGACAGACATTTAGATAGGAAAGCAATGCTTTCAAACAGGAGTTAAAATTTCAAGTTAATGTTTTAATAATTATGTCTTCTTTTGGCTCAGTTTCACTTGGATCTTAGTCCAATAATCATGTCTTCAAAATATTCTGAATAAATCACCACCAAAAAAAAAAGCCTTAACTCTCATTCAGGAAAATGATGAGTTTTACTGGGTTCTAAAAATGCTTCAAGAACAAAATTAAGTGAGTAATCACATTTGACTTACAAAGCAAGAGAAGAGCCTGAATACAATGCAGTCAGGCACCTCTGAGCTTTCTGGCCAAAATAATAAAAATAAAAATAAAAAAAGTATATAGCCTTTCCTGACTTCTCTTGTTAAAATCTCAGAAAAAAAGAAGTCTTCTGGCTTCCACTGGTGATTCTTAACCTCATTCTCTCATGAGGGCCCCGTTCTATTAATATTGGATAATTCCAATTGGGTAATAACTAAGAAATTGGAGAGCCCCTTCCACTCAACCCACACCTTTGTTTAAAAAGTGTCTTTAGGAAGAGCTGGCCCCAAAAACCTTAAACCTTGCTACTCAATGGTCCTCAGGGACCAGCAGCAGCAGCAGCATCTAAGAGCTTGATAGAAATGTAGAATCTCAGGCTCCACCCCAAACTCACTGAATTAGAATCTGAAGTGTAATAAACTTCCCAGGTGATTTATATGCACATGAAAGTTTAAGTAGCACTACTACCAGATCATTACTGTGTAACCTCACTCAGAGATTTTCCACCTGTGAGCCCTTTGAATGAATAAACAATGTAAGTTCAAATTAAGCTAAAATAATCTGCCTTGCTCCTATATAAAATTTGTTTTTATAAAGTCCCAAAACATGATAAAGAATGAATATTTTCATTATTGAACACTAAGAATTTAAAAGCTACCCCTTCATTCTACTCTTCAATGTAGTCTAAATGTTTCATTCCATACAAAATAACCCCTCCTAACCCCCTCCACTGGGCCTATCCCTCAACAGCTATAAAACCTTGGTAAAACCTCACATTTGGAATAGTCTTCATGGATGTTAATAAGCTACTAAAATAATAATTCAAATGCCTATAACAAATGACAACAGACACTCTTTTAAGTCCTTGTCTATATTAATTTATTGGATCCTTAAAACAACCCTAAAAGATCAGTTCTATGTTTGTTTTTGTTTTTGAGACAGAATCTTGCTCTGTCACCCAGGCTCTTACTCTATCACCCAGGCTGGAGTGCAATGGTGCAATCTCAACTCACTGTACTCTCTGCCTCCCAGGCTCAAGCAATTCTCCTGCCTCAGCCTCCCAAGTAGCTGGGATTACAGGGACACGCCACTGCGCCCAGCTAAATTTTTTTGTATTTTTAGTAGAGATGGGGTTTCACCATGTTGCCCAGGCTGGCTGGTCTTGGACTCCTGACCTCAAGTGATCCACCCGCCTCAGCCTCCCAAAGTGCCGGGAATGCCATATTCAACATTTATATGGTATATTTTACAAGGATGGGGTTTCAGCCCTGTCAACTGAGGTTCTTCATATATGCAGGCCAAGCCCTTCATACATGCTTAAACAATATCCTAAAGAACACATATGTCTCCCAAAGTGATTGCTCTGGAGGGCTTCCTCACTTCCTCACTGGAAAGCCATGTTTTAGTCATTAGTATTCTGGTCAGACAGAAAACCTCCCTTGCAGAGCTGCAGTGGAGGGGAATGCAGCTTTGTGCACCATAAATAGTAATTTTATTAAAATGTAGAAAAATTGTTGAGAAAGGAAAAAGAGGTGGGGGCAGAGGGTTGCCATGGCAACTCAACCATTCCTTCAGTTTTGAAAGCGTGGGGAAGACTACAGAATAGTAAATAAAGAAGAGGAAATAGAGGAAGTCGGAATGGCACATGATCACAAACGGAATGAGACAGCTCAGACAGCCTAGTCTCAAACTGAGTGCTGAGCTAAGAGGCAGAGGGTGGGCCTCCCAAGGGAAGAGGGGATGCCTTTCTTCAGAGAGCAAGAAGACTGGCAGAGTGAAATCTTTGTCATCAGCTTTACCTCATGGCTCAGCCACAGAGGCCACCAAACAACACAGCCCCCAACAAATGATTTATGGATAAATGAATATGGAAGCAAGAATCTTCCTGGTAGCCTCCCAAGAACTCCCTCCCTGCCCCCACCTCCATACATATTTTTAGATATTGGTTCTAGAATCTCCATTCTTCATCCCACTCCTCACTCCTGAATGTTGATTGACTCCAGGCAGATCGAGAAAGATCAGGACACACCAGAAATCCACCCATTTACAAGACATTAGATTAATTCACATGCTACAAATTCAAAATATATTATTAAAGGAAACTAGGATAAAAGGATAACCTTAATTCAGCACTTTACAGGTTACTGATCATTACACATTATCCCATGGGATGCATGGAACAGCCCCGGCAATCTGGGATTACTCCACCTTACAGTAGCCCAGGAAACTCTGTGCACAATTCAGACTGAAACAGAGCAACTAATATCTCCTGCATGCAAGAATTTTCCATCTCTCCTGGAGAATGGAATTACTATTGAAGGTTTAGAGGACTTTCAGTCTGTCTTGATCACACATTGTGACAGCTTAAACAATGCACTATCCCCATTAATACTTCAGTATTTGGGGGTGGGGGGTGAGGTGGGGTGGGAGGTGAGGGAGGAGGTGAGAGAGATCCATGTAAATACACATAAGCAGTTCTACGTCATTTCTGTTAATGGAGGGTAGATAAAGAAAAGATCATCCAGGAGTCATGTTTAAGGACTTTGTAATGCATCAAATATATTGGATTGTGTGGAGGCTACTCGCAGACATTTGGGATAATTTTTAAAGCTTTAAAGGGATAGGAAGAGAAGCTAGTTAAAGAGAAAGCAGGCTGGGATTTAAAAATGTCCCATAGAACCCACAGATTACCGTGCCAGAGCAGCAACCATATTGCCTACATCTGGGAAACAGTGTTGACTCTAGTTCCCTCCCCCAGCTGGACAAACCTCAAGCACAGGGCAGAGCTCAAGAACACTCACATCATGGCTGACGGGATGGGCATTGCCAGAGAGAGAGCGGCTTCACTGGGCAGAGTCAGGGCCTCCTCAGACTGGGAGAAAATGAAAAATGAGAGCAAAGGTTCTGGGTGAGGTTCTGGGTGAGGTTCTGGTGATCCACTTGATCACCAGATCCAGGAACGTTGTTCCTGAAGAGCATTCCCTGAAGCTGAACACTTGGGAAGTAAATTTAAAATGAATGAAAGGAGCTAAGTAGTCAGCATATGAAGTTTACTGCCCAAAATGTGTTACAGATTACAATGTAAACAGGTTCAAATCAACTTCAGGTGAATTCACATAGAACAAATCCAAAATAAAATATTAAAGAAAACTAGTATGAAAAGATAACCTCTGGCCGGGCACCATGGCTCACACCTGTAATCCCAGCACTTTGGGAGGCCAAGGCAAGTGAATCACCTGAGGTCAGGAGTTTAAGACCAGCTTGGTCATGGTGAAATTCCATCTCTACAAAAATACAAAAATTAGCCAGGCATGATGGTGGGTGCCTATAATCCCAGCTACTTGGGAGGCTGAGGCAGGAGAATCGCTTGAACCCGGGAGGCAGAGGTTGCAGTGAGCCAACATAGTGCCATTGCACTCCAGCCTGTGTGACAGAGCGAGACTCCATCTCAAAAAAAAAAAAAAAAAAGACAACCTCTATTTAGCACATTCCAGGTTACCAAGTACTTAAATACATCTCCATAGACATTCAAAAAGGTAGACATTAGGCGATCATCACAGAGAAGAAAATTGAGACTTGGAGAAGACAGAACATGAATCCGAACTGTACACCAAATATTTTGGTCTGATATTCTCAGTATTCTTTGGGTTTACTGAGTTTGGGTGTGGGTAGGATAGAGAGTCCCTGATTAGGATGACTTAGCTACAAAGACAAAATTAAAGAAATCTGTGGTTCTGGACTGTATATTTGCAGTTTTGACTGAAGGGTTTGATAAAGAGCACCAATGTTCACAACTGAGAATTGTGAAACCACAAGTTGCAGGGTTTCCTGTATTTAAGTCGACCATGCAGTGGTACCATGGAACCCATTTCTGCCAGTCATGAAATGCTGCCTTTCTCCTAGCATTATTACCATCTTCCCTCCCTACACACACACACACACACACACACTCACAAATGCACTAAACCTCTCCTTTCTCTTCCCTTTTCTCTTTTGTTTAGTCACACACGATCTTTCACTTCTACTTCAGTTGCATTTATCCACTCAATGCAAGTATTTGAGCATCCATCCAGCTAAATCTCAGGGCCCAGAATGCCAAACTGTTCCCTCCAAGACTGCACTACCGACAGTCGAGAAAAGCTAATAGTGATGATAGTTAATACTTACTCAGCACCTACTCACAATGCACAAGACACTGGGATAATAACTCCTTTGCATTCAGATTCCTCAATAGCTCACTCAGTCCTTACAACAATGCAAAAACCTTGAAAAGTGTTATTATCCCCATTATACAGATGAGAATGTGAAGCAGAGGGGTCATAACTCACAGAAAGTCGTGTGGCTAGTGATGGTGCAGTTGGAGAAGTGCGTGCTTCTCCTCCTTCATAACCATTGCCTACCCAACATTTTAAATATATTTGATATTGTCTAAATTGTTTTCCTTAAGAATAAATGTTTTATATTGACATATTTTAACTGACTCATATTTGGTTCATAATCAGGCAATTCTATTTTATAAACAATCTCAATCTTTGTTTTCTTACTGATCCATTTATATACACCCTCTCACACTCTGCATTTCTGCTACTAATACCAATTTCTTTTTTTCTTTTTTCTTTCTTTCTTTTTTTTTTTTTTTTTTTTTGAGACAGTATCTTGCCCTGTCACCCAGGCTGCAATGCAATGGCACCATCTTGGCTCACTCCAACCTCCACCTCCCAGGTTCGAATGATTCTCCTGCCTCAGCCTCACGAGTAGCTGGGATTACAGAAGCCTGCCACCACGCCCAGCTAATTTTTGTATTTTTAGTAGAGACAGAGTTTCACCATGTTGGCCAGGCTGGTCTCCAACTCATGAGTTTGTGATCCACCCGCCTCGGCCTCCCAAAGTGCTGGGATTACAGGCGTGAGCCACCTCACCTGGACCAATTTCTTAATATTCTGGCTTCTGGCAGCCATCTAGCCTCTTTCTCTAGTTCTCTTTTCTGATCTTAATTCATGCATTAGGAAGATAGGCAGGACTGAATGCGCTTGGTATCTCATCTCTTCCCTTAATTCTACAAAGCCTCTCAGGTCTTCCCACAACCCTTTGCTCTACCATGCTCTCTCACTCTGCCCATCCCAGAACTCTATGCAGATGGCTCTTCCAGGTCACCAGCAGCCCAAAAGTAGCCTTTCCTTGGGTCTTACCTCCTTGACTTCTCCATCTTTTGGCATCCATCACACTGAACTGCCTTGCTTCTCCTCAGTAGCAATTATTCCTCTTCAGTCTTCTTCAAGGCTCCTCTCAGCTGCCTTTCCTCTCCATGTCCTGTCTCCCAGGCTCAGCCCTTAGTCCTTCTTACTTCTCCTATAATTTCTTCTCAAGCCATCATATACATTCCCATAGTTTAACTCTATTTGCCACTAACTCCCAAATCCATATCTCTATTCTTAGCCTCTCTCGCTTTAGCTCCTCCATTTCCAACAATCTGCCACTCATTGCCACCAGGATGACTCACTGGAACTTCCCATCCAGACTGTCCAAGCAAAGCATTTTCTTTCTCCAGTGATTTGGCCCTTTCTTCTGACTTCCCTATCTCTAGCAGATACCATCATGCGGATAGTCACCCAGGCAAAACAAACAAACAAATGAACAAAAGTTGTCATCTTTCATCCCTCCATCTTCCTCACTTACTGTAGTCTACTAGTTTTAAAATATAAAAAGATTCTACTCCTGTTCAGAAAGACTTCAGTGGCCTTCCATTATCTGTTGATGAAGTGCCAACTCACCCTGCCTTTGCATCCCACACTCTCCAATGATAGCCCAACACCCTTTCTCACCCAAGCTTCCTCCAACCAAAATAGACTCTGTCCTGTTCTCAAATATATGCCAAGCTTTTCTGCCTTTCTGTTCTGATGTATGCTGTCCCTGATATCTTCTTCTCCAACACTCAAGAGGACTTTCCTCCCTTCTTACAACTTAGGGTCTTCCTGAGTGTTTGTGATATTTATCATGTTATACTCCTTGTTTTTATCTGTCTATTCCACCTCCTGAGGTAGAGGATGGGCTCCATACTTGAAGCACCTGTTTCCCCACCACACTTACATACCTTGTGCACAGCAGATCCTCATTATACTTTTGATGACTTGAATTCAGTTGGGGCTCAGCAGCTGTGTAAGAAGCACCAAGTTTCCAGGACCCTCTCCTCTCCTGAAACCAGGCAGATATTCTATTACTTGTCCCACTTTCTCATCTTAAAAATGGGCCTCTGTTTTTCCCTTATGATCTGAACATCTACCATTTACCTCTGCAAGCAGTGAAAAGTGGTCAGATCTTTGGAACAATAGTCATAGCTACTGAGCACTGCCCATGTGCCAGACACTGTTTGAAGCACATACATGTTTTAACTTCTTTAAACCTCTCAGCAAACTTGTGAAATAGACACTGAAATTCCCATTTTACAGATGAGGAAACTGAAGCACAGACAGGTTAAGTGGCATGTCTAAGCATAAACAGCTAGTATGGAGAGAACCAGATTCTCAGGCAGGCCTTCTGGCTCTAGGGCCTATGCTCCCACCATTTTGCTATAAGGAAATGCAGATTTGAAAACAGGAGATTTTACTTGTAGGTCTTGATGACCCTAATCCCAAAACCCAGAGCCTGGTTTGGTCTTCACAGGTTTGACCTAATGTGTACATATGTGTATCTGATTGTGAGTGTATGTGCAGTGGAATTAGGGGAGAGCCACCTGTCTTTGCACTCTGCTCTTTAGCTGGTGTTGTTGTGTTTGGCGTTATTTCCCCAACACAAGCTTCCTGAAAGAAAACAGTATCTTCCATGATTTTATTCTCCCAATGGAGTCTGATCTAGCGCTTGTCATCTAGCAAGCGACCCACAAGTTTAAGGCTGAATCACATTTTCACATATAAAGTCAGTGCCCAAGCCATGTCTCTCATTTGAAGCTTCTGTTGTCTGCCCCCACTTCTCCCAGCCTCCTGACACACACCCACTCTCTCACAGAGCAGGTGCACTTCAGCAGAATGTAAGCAAATCAGTGCTGAATGTCAAAACGGATTTTACTCAACTATTAAATTGCGAGAACCAGGAGAAGAGCAAATAAATATCCCAACAAAGTTATGCTATGAAATATGTGAAACCCACCCAGATCTAATATTTAATTTAGACTCAACTGTCTCAACAGCTTTCTACCATCCCAGATTCCAGCCAAAGGCCATCAGACATGGCTTGGGGTGAAAACTCGGTAGCTATACAGGCCTAATGCAAAGACCAAGGCTGAATGATGGGCCACCCCTCAGGGACAGGTGCCCACAGGCCAGAGGCTGAAAAGCTTCTCCAAAGATGCCAATTAGCTCAAGCACAAGAACCAAAGCCTGAGCTCTGACATCTGCATAAGTCAGGCTGCTGGGAGCTTTGCCTAATGATTCTGCAAGAAGGGGGGCTCTGAACCAGCATCTGCCTCCTGCTGCCCAGCTTCCTCAGCCAGCCAGAAGGGAGATACAAGCACCACCTAGTGCTGAGGCAAGGGGACCGGTCATTGACAGCTGCTCACTGGCTGTGATGATATTTTAAGTATCAAGGCTACAGTGAATGCTGAAGAGGAGAGGGGAGGGAGAATAGAGGAGTGGAGAAGCAGCAGGGGAAATAGATTCAGAGCATGAATTCCCAGCTCATTCAACTCACCCCACTGCACCCACCAGTCCTCAGCACTGGTGTCATAGCACCATCCTCAGAGGCCAGGAGGCTGGCTTCCTGCAGCCTCCAGGCCTGGTGAGTCCTCCCTCTCCCCCAAGCTTTTTCCCAGCCTGTCTGGCAGACATGCGGCATGTACTGCTGTGCTCACGGCCAGTAGACCCCTGCTTCCCCTCCTGTAGTGGCTCTCCGAGAATAAGGATGTGTCTGCCCTTGGCTCAGCATCTCAAGCACCTAAAGCAGATTCTGCTTCCAGAACCAGAAAATACATGACGGCTCAAGACACAGAACTGACTCTCTCAGTCACTCCATGCCGCTCCAGCAGAGGGCTTCTCAGGGGCCAGTGGAAACCAGCCACCAAAGGCTGTCTCATCAGGCTGAGTCCAGACCACCCAGGCCCCACCCAGGGGCAGACCCAGGACCCAGGCAGGTCCTGAAGTGCTGGACCACTCTGTCACAGAGCCAAAGTATGGGTATGGGTTTAGCTGTCTCCCATGGCTGCTCAGCCTGCAGAGCCTACTGAAGGGCCTATCCAGCTACCAAGGGAGGACATGCTGCCAGTGAGCTCCAAGGAGCCCTGCAGCAGAGCAGGAAGGGGCAGGGGAATGCTCCCACCCACCATCAGCTGGGGCTGGAACTCCAACTCACTCTGAGCACACTGCAGCCTCCCAAGTGGATGTAGGTTACTCTGGATGTAGGTTACTCCAGGTGACACATTCTTTTCTACAAAATTTCTTTCCAGATCAAATCTAATTTTATTTTATTTTTATTTTATTTTACTTATTTTTGAGACACAAAATATTTTCTTATTTTTGAGACAGTGTGTTGCCCACACTGGAGTGCAGAGGTGCCATCACGGTTCACTGCAGTCTCGACCTCCCTGGGCTCAGGTAATCCTCCCACCTCAGCCTCCCAAGAAGCTGGGAATACAGGCATGGACCACCATGCCTGGCTAATTTGGGGTTTTTTTGGTTGTTGTTTTTTTGGGTTTTTTTTGTTTTGTTTTGTTTTGTGGAGACAGGGTTTTGCCATGTTGCACAAGCTGGTCTCAAACTCCTGGGCTCAAGCAATCTGCCTGCCTTGGTCTCCCAAAGTGCTGGGATTACAGGCATGGCTACCACACCTGGCCTCAAATTTGATTTTAATGAGCATCAAGAGAAGCTCTACACCAACACCTTTGACTTGGTCATTGGGAAGGGCCCAAGGAGTACTGCTGCATGGCCCACTTATTTCAGAGTTCCTGGTGGCTGTCCCTCCTCTGTAGTCCTGCTACCGCCAGGTCATGCAGCCCCTCTGCAGGCCCAGCATTCGTGATAGAGCTCCCAAGGCTACCTCCTCCACTGTTGAACAGCATTTCACCAGCTAAGAGTTGGTGAGCGCTCATGGTGTGCTTCCCTCCTTGCCAGCCATTTTCCAGGAGTTCTTTAACTCATGGTAAGTATTATTATTATTCTCATATTCAGATAAGGAAACTGTGGCTTAGAGAAATTGACTCCTTTCTTTAAGGTCACAATAACTTAAAATTGGCAAAGCCAGGATACAAACCCTGGGTTCTTAACTAGAAAAGGGTTGCAAACTACAATACCTGCAGACACCTGGGAATCAGTGAAACTGTGCAAATGTAAGAAAGGTGGAGGAAGTAGCACTTGTGAAAAACCACAGTGCAATTGCTTTATTCAGAAGAGGCAGCTGCCACCCACGTACCATTTATTGTTACATGAGAGAGTAGGAACTTGGGTGATCAGATCCTCAGATTTTTAAAAAGAGGCTATCCATATAGATTCGTAAGCATAATCTCCCAATTTGTGCTGATGACTGATGCAAGTTTTTTAAATCCCAGGGCAGAGCAGGCCAATACCA
Organism: Pan paniscus; assembly: GCF_029289425.2. NCBI lineage: Eukaryota > Metazoa > Chordata > Mammalia > Primates > Hominidae > Pan > Pan paniscus. Next base: position 116,405,009 of record NC_073249.2, read on the forward strand.
AGTGGGTTGCAGACCCACATCTGTGAGCAGGATTCAGGGTGGTGCCCATTGTGACTCTACTCTAGAGTCCAAGATCTTAACCATTAGAGTTTACTGTCTTAAAATGTCAGCTAGCTTTATCTCTGGTGAGTCACAATTTTTCTTCCTATTATCTCCATCTATTGGCCTCAGTTCTGTCATCTAGAGCAACAGGGATTCAAAAAACACTAGACTCCTATGCCCTTTTCTAGGCTAAACATCCCCAGCCCCATAAGCATCCCCATTTTGGCTTGGTTGCAGGACCTTTACCATGCAGGCCCCATGATTCTAGGCACGCTCCAGACACACTCCCACCAGCTCACAGGACTCCCCACATCCACTGTGGAACTAAGTCCTACCCATCATGTCTGGTCTGTGTCAAGCAGAGCAAGGCAGGCTTCTAGCCCACTAGGACTCATCTGAGACTAGAACCCAAAGTCACCTGGCCTCCTTGGCAGCTAAGAATTTGCCTTAGTTTAATTGAAGAGATACTGACCCCCCAAACCCAGTGGGAGGCTTCTTGGCCTCTGCAGTGATTGTCAATTTGTGGGAAGTGACATCCCAAACACCAGCACTTTCCCATCATTGTCCTGATGGTCCACCCCTATCCTTGCAGGGACTGTTCCAGGGTCAGCCCTTTAACACCCATGGCTTTCAGGCCCACACCTGACCGATCTTCCCTTCTGAGAAGACAGCCATGACACCAAGAATCCCTCTTGTTAGAAAACAAATCTCATCCTCCTTCCAGTATCTCTGTCTCAATATTGAGAGATTTTCCCATGATTCATCAGACCCACTCTAAGATTCACCCCCATTTCCTGATTCTCACTGTCCAGAAAATGCCATGTGCCAGACTATGAACCTGGCTGTAGCCACCTGTGGATCAGAAAAGAAAAAAAAAAAAAAAAAAAAAGGGCGATGAGTCAAAGTAAGGATCCAGACGGTCAGAGAAGTATCCCTGGTGGCTTAGCCAAAACCTCCACACCCAACAGCTATTGGCTTCACCATCTGAGTACCTCTTTTGATTCCAGTCCCACTCTCAACTTCCCTCATGAAATGAAGAACTGCAAATACGGTAACCTGCTATGGAAACTGAGAAAAGCAAAGCAGCCTATCTTTTATTCTCACTCTGCCTTCTGGTCCTTCCCCGGGGCCACTGGGGCTGGAGCTGAGCTGAGCAGCTGGGTTTTCCCCTGAGCAGTGACTCACAGATGTAGTTTCTCTGGCACAAATCTTCAGAACAGTCCCAGCTGGGAAGTCTTCCTGGTGGCCAAGTGATCCCTCACAGCTGCCAGCCTGGCAACAAGGGATCCCAGCTGGTGCTAAGTGATGAAGAACAGGTCTGGGCTTTGTTCCTCAGCTAAAGAACCTGTCTGTTCCACTCACTGGATCCCAGATGTAATTCATCATCAAGGTCACTGAGGAGCACCCAAGCCCTTGGCCCATCAATACCACTTCAGTAAAGTCAGATTTCTGAGAGGCGTCACAACTACCACTAAAGAGCATCAGCTCATTGCCAAGTGCATTACAGAGGTCCTGGCACTACCCATGTTCCTGCCAAGTGCTTAGGCATTAAAATTGACTGGGGCAAGCAGCAGGGACACACTGCCAAGGATACACCCTCCAGTACAGGAAGGTAACAGGCTCACGCAGTGTCAGGGCTAGGCAAGATCATGATTTTTCACAGTTTTAGGCAGCAGAATCCTCTTTCCAAACAAAATCTCATGCAGAAGTCTAGAATTCTGGCAGATTCAAGGGTAGCTGCTCAGCTGGAGACCAAGGTGGGGCCAGGAACTGATCCCCCGCAGATTCCCTGTAATCTCCCCACCCCCCAGCTCTGCAACACCACCCAGGTACCTTTAGCCTCTTTCACTGAATTGCTGGGGTCCACCTGACAAGGCTGAAAACTTGCCACTCTGGTCAGCCTCTTGGCATTCAGAGGGGGAAACTGAGGCTGGTAGAATATGACATGCATTTCCCAAGGTCACATGGTGAATATGTACTACAAATTCAGGAGAATAAAAAGTCTTGTCAACCAAGCTTTTAGTGAACCAGAACATCCGTACAGACTGGCAGTCCATAAGGGTTGGAAGAGTAAGTGATTACAGACATAAAGTTAATTTTTATTTTGTCTCAGCCACTTTTTTGCTGCCTGTCCTCAGGCAAGTCACCCAAGTCCAGCTGGCCTAGGGCTGGATTACATCCAGTGGCCTTTTGAGGCATTCCCTGCTCATCTTTCATTATCTAGAACATGACAAGACCCCCTCTCAGAGCTGCCCACCCATTCCCTCCTCAGCCATCAAAGGCCTTGGCACCTGGCTCCCAGGCTTCCCCTCAAATTCAGTTCTCACCCTGACATCCAGAATCCTGGGGACCAAAACCTTTGACCTTTTCCTCTCCAGGCTCCTACACCCTGACTCTGCTTGGGGACCCCACTCAAGGCCACATCCTGAACTTTGACGGGACTTGCACTCCTTGGGAATTTTAAACTCAAACATCCCACTCTCACCTCTCTGCCTTCAAGTTTCTTGCTTCTGAATCCCATATGCATGGTCTCTGGCATGTTTTTGATACCTTCCACCCTTGAGCACTGTCTTCTCTCCCAGCCTATCAGTGTCCTGCTGTCAGCACTCCCACCAGTCCAGTAGCCCAGAACCCTTAGGCATTGCTTTAAGTACTTTCTTGCAAGATTTCCAACTCCAGCAACCCCCTTCCTGCTCCCTCACCAGCACAGTCCCACCCTGCATCAATAACATGGTGGCCTTTTCACTCCTTTACCCAGTCTAGGGGTCCCAATAGGGAAAATCCCATAGCCACAAGGAGAGGAAGTACTGCCACTTCCTTCCTTTTCACCAGGATCTGGGCAGAGTTCGGTCTGTCTTAGTGAAGACCTTTCAGTTCCAGGCGCCTGAGGACCCTAACCTCAGCCAGCCTCTGTACTCTCAGCCAAAGCCAATCCCAACCCATTCTCACCTCCTACCATCAAAGAAGTGTCCCAGGTCTGGGCCAGGCGAGGTGGCTGACACCTGTAATCCCAGCACTTTGGGAGGCTGAGGCAGGTGGCTCACCTGAGGTCAGGAGTCCAAGACCAGCCCGGCCAACATGGTGAAACCCCATCTCTACTAAAAATACAAAAATTAGTCTGGCATGATGATGGGCTCCTGTAATCCCAGCTACTTGGGAGGCTGAGATAGGAGAATCGCTTGAGCCTGGAAGGTGGAGGTTGCAGTGAGCCAAGATTGCACCATTGCGCTCCAGCCTGGGCAACGAGAGCAAAACTCCATCTCAAAAAATAAAATAAAAATAAAGAAGTGTCCCAGGTCTTATCTGAGCATGGCCCCTCCACCTGTGCTCTGAATCCCTTCTTACTTCTCCCCTCCAGGAATTCTCGCTCCTTATTTTCCTGCATCTTCAACTACTCATTTTGTATCTATTTCTCTCCATAAGTTTCTTCCATGTTAAAACAAATGAAAAACCTTAAACAAATAAAACCTTGTTTAATCCTACATTCCCTTCACCTACCACCTAATTTCATCATTGTATTTACAATCAAATGTCTTCAAAGAGTACCTATAAGCCCGTTCCTGCCTCCTCATTGCCCACTCACTCAACCCATGGAACTCCGCCTCTGCCCAACATGGCTCCACTGAGACTGTGACCTCTGTGTTGCTTCCTCCAAATGACACATTCAGTCTCTTCTTGCCTGACCTCTCAGCTGCCTTTGAGCCAGCCTTCATCTGTGGCTTCCAAGACATCACTCTCCCCTGATTCCTCCTCTATCTATGGCTGTACCTTCTCCATTTCCTTTTCTGGCTCCTCCTTGTCTTTAGGCTTTTAAATGTTCCCACTTTTCTCTCTTCTCTTCTACATGCACCCCTACCCCCTGCATAATCTCATACATCTCAGAGGCCTCATCCATACAGACTTCTAGATCCAGCCCAGGCCTATCTCCCAAGCTCCAGGCAGGAACATCCAAATCCCACTGCACTCCCCACTCAGGTATCCCATGGACCCCTCAGACTCAACAGGTCTACAGAGCTTGTTTAGCCTACTGACTCCATCCCTGCAGTATCTCTTTTCAGTTCATACCCACATCTTCTCTGTCTGGACCACTGCAACAGCTTCCCGGCAGGTGGTCTCCCTACCCCTGCAGTCATTGCCCCCTCAGCAGTCCATCCCCCACAGCAGCCAGAGTGATCTTCCTTAATAGAAAAATCCAGTCATGTCACCTCTCTGGCTTAAAATCCTTTAAGTTTCCCCTACCTCCAAAGTAAAGTCCAAATAACGTTGGCAGAGCCTTCTAGACCTTGTAAGATCTGGTCCCTGCTACCCTCTCCATACACTTCTCTTTTATTGCTTGCACACTGAGCTCCAGTCATAATGAATTACTTGTACGCAACTCCCTTCGCCTTCCCTGTTGTCTCCTGCCACGTTTTCCAAGTGCTGATTGCTCTTTCTAACTCTGCATGGCTAACCCACCCCTGCTAGTCTGCCAGTGCTCAGTTTCTGTTTTAAGAGAAAAACCCATTCTTGCACTCCCTGGCTGGGGTGACAGGAAACACCTGAAGATTGTTGATGAAGCATCATGCAACTAGGTCACCTAGAACCTGAAACCCTTTGAGCGCTTACCAAGAAAGGAAGTGGTGATGGGGCACATAGAAGAGTGAGCCATCATCTGGTTTCCAGCACGAAGACTTCTGCAGGAGAGCCTCCGCTGGGCTTTCAAGTTGGTGAGAGAAGAGGAGGGGCAGCAAGGGTGAGCATGCATGTGTGGACATAACAGGCAGGGAATGATGTGAGCAAAGAGAACAGGAGGTGACTGGTAGGCCATTGCTGGGGTGCAGCAAAGAGTGAGGCGAGCTGCGATGGGGAGACACCTCAAGGGCCAGACAAGGGATTTGACACCTTCATGAAAAGCAACCCGGGGATCAGTAATGGAATGGAGGCTAAAGGAAGGCACTCCAGGTACTCTGCGAAGGATTGTGAATGAGGATCCTGCAGGTGTGAAGTGACTCTAGGGTGAGGGGATGGGGTCTGAGGCTTGGAAGTGGAAAGGAAGGGACCAATCCCAAAGCATTAAGTGTAACTCCCAAACAGCCGACCAAGGCCAGACCTGTGCTTGAGACAGCAGCCCTCCTGCACGGGGCGTTGTCCATCCGTGGGCTTTGTGCTGCCATCTGGTGGTGGTGGAAAGGAAGACCAGGCTTAGTGGTTCTGGGGCTGGCTGCCTGGGGTGTGGCCAGGTGGATAGATGATTGTGAGTGAATACTGGAGTTTGCTGAGGCTCTTTGGGGAGTGAGCAGGGGGAGGCAGTGACAATGGGGTCCTCAAATCCATACAGCTTTTGAAAGACGCAATTTCTTGGCACTTTTGATTGTCCCTTTTTGCACAGCACTTAGCATAAGGTCTGTTTCAAAGTAGGTGCTTAGTGTCTATTGTTTTTCTCAATTATAATAATGACAACGATTACTGAATGCCTACCATGCGCCCAGTGCTTATGTATTTTATCTAAGTTATTCCTCATAACAACTTTGAGATGAAGATGACATGATGATTTTGGGTAATAGGAGAAAGAACTGAAACCATGAATCCATTGAACAGCTTGGTAAATATTTACTGAGCACCCATTCTGTGTCATGCTGTGCTGGGCGCTGGGGACACGGAGGTGAGTGCCACAAGTAGGTTCTGCCTTTCTAGAACTTGGAAGAGAAAAGGGATGCTATGCAAATAATACATAGTAACTCATTTATTTTAATTGTAACTAAATATCCTAAAAAGGAGAAAAAGTACAGAGCACTGGCCGGGTGTGGTGGCTCACACCTGTAATCCCAGCACTTTGGGAGGCCGAGGTGGGCGGATCACCTGAGGTCGGGAGTTTGAGACCAGCCTGACCAACATGGAGAAACCCTGTCTCTACTAAAAAAAATTACAAAAATTAGTCGGGCATGGTGGCGCATGCCTGTAATCCCAGCTACTTGGGAGGCTGAGGCAGGAGAATCGCTTGAACCCAGGAGACAGAGGTTGCGGTGAGCCAAGATGGCACCATTGCACTCCAGCCTGGACAACAAGAGCAAAACTCCATCTCAAAAAAAAAAAAAAAAAAAGTACAGAGCACTTAGAGATGTTAACTCACTTTTGAGTCCATTTGATTTAAAAAAACGCTTCTTCCAGTCAAACCTACCCACCACTGCATTACATGAATTCAAATGATAAATGAATACCCTTTTCTTTCTTTTATTCTTCAGCTTTTACTTCCCTGTGTTTAATTCGGTCTCCTCGTTTTTCTCTCGTCTTAATTAACTCCTGTTTTCTGCCAATACCATACATTTCTGTCTGTTACTATCATCATTTGTTGAATGAGTATATAAATGAATGAGTGAATTCACTGACACATTTATGCCACAAACAGGTGTCTGTCATCCACCGAGGGTCAGACACCAGATGCTCAGTGTGCTTATAGATACACAGTTCCTGCCCTCAAGTTGCTCACAACTAGTGAGGAGAAAAACATAGCAACAAATAATTTAAAGTGCTGAATACACACAGGGGAAGGAGAGAGTAACTGTGCTAAGGAAGAGGTGCCTCACTGAGCTGCTTCTCAGGGTAGTCTACAAACGTTAACAGCATCTGGACAAATTCCAGCTGTCACACCAGATCCTTTGATAAATGTTCTACAGTGGCAGCTCCATTTATGTTGTGTCAGGGACATAGGTCTCATTATTAATTTTCTGATATATTGAGACTTACTCAATTTCTATAATAAAAATGCATTTCCAAAACCAGTAGTTCCCAAACTTTCATATCCATTGGGGATTGTCTGGAATGATGATCTTGGGGCCGTTGGTGGGGTCCTTAAAAATCACTCGCTGATTGGGGATCATTTGGTGATTTGGTGGTAATTGGGGATCACTAACAGCCACTAAACTCAGGCTCTCACCCCAAGACATTCTGATTTAATTTATCCAAAATGTGACCTCAGCACTAGAATTTTAAAGCTTCCCCAGGCAATTCTAATATGCAGCCAACATTTGGGAGCCATTCTTGAAGATCCTCAGGGATCTAGCCTGGGACACGAATGATATCAAATGCAAATTTGAGGAGAACACATCAGGTCTTGCTGCCAAGAAAGAGGTAAAACCAGGCATGGTGCAGCACCACCATGATTCCCAGGGGAATCAGCTCTGCTGAGCTCTAAAGCAATCTACAGGATTATGAAGCTGTGTCTGTGTATTCAATAAACAATCATTTAGTATCTACTTTTAGCACAAGTCAGTCCATCTCTGCTCTGAAGGATCTGGTTGGGGGAGAGAGGCCTAAAATGTACAGACGAATTCTGTGAGATTGGTGATAATGTGTGGGAAGTCTAGAGTGTCAAAGAAGCACTGCAGTGGGGCATCTAATCTGACCTCCTGCCTTCTTTCAAGTCATCACCTCTTGTCCAGTCCTCTACAGAGACGCCTCAACCAACAAATATTTATGGGGCACCTGTTTAAGTCAGGCACCAGATGCCGGACACTGGACAAGGCCCCCATCAGGCAGTACAGAGATGGACACAATGGGTCTCTGCTCTCAAGGAGTTCCCAGTCTGGGGTGAGGGAGTTTTGCTCTCTCATTTCTCTTATGCAAAATAGCTTTGTGTGAGTACTGTCACCAAGTGGAAACCAGTGGAATACGGAGGATGGTCAGGCCCATTCTAACACCCAGGAGGTTTCTTCACAGTGAACCTAACAAGATGAATGGCGTTTCAGAGGGCGATCATGGACGAAGGGGACAGCATTTCATTCCCCACCCACTTTGCTACACTCTCCCACTGCTCCCTCTTTTTATAAAGTCCATGGATCAAAACTAGATGCAAACTCCCAATCAAGGCATACCCAGTGTGGAGGACAGAATGGAGAACTGCTTCCTGGCCTTTGCAGCACCCAGGCCCATTAATGCTCAGGGCTACATACTGTCTTTTCCCCCATCAGGGCACAAGAACAACTTGTGATCAGTTAAAAGCCCTTCAACCATCACCATCATCTCCAAACAATAAGACTAACTTGGGAGTTAACAGTGGCCTTTTAATCATCCATATCTTAGTGAATTCAAGAAATGAGGAAATTCAGTGTTGCCCAAGAGTAGTCCCTCTAAATATGTTTCCCGCATTGCATTGCACTACTTTCAGTACCCTCTTTTCCCACTTCCTATTCTTGCTATGTCACTTCCTGTCCACCTCATAGGAGTTTCTCCCTCTTCACTTTCTCCCCATCAAGCCTGGCATTATTATTATTTTTATTTTTTTTCGAGACAGGGTCTCACTGTTTTTCCAGGCTGGAGTGCAGTGGTGGGATCGTGGCTCACTGCAATCTCGAACTTCTGGGCTCAAGGGTTGTATTAACATTTTTTATAATTATATTAGTCCTAGATGTCTCTTGTTTTATTTTAGATTCCTTCTTCCTTTTTGTTTTCCTTTCTTACCCACTTTCTTCAGACAAAATCAATAAACATTTATTGAGCATCTACTAAGTGCTGGGTCCAATGAGGGAGCACAGAGAGAAACCCAGGAGCTAGCCCTAGCCCTGGAAACCATTATGATCTAACTGATGAAATAAAGACAAATGGAGATAGAGAAAGAGAACATAGCATTGGCTGGCATGGTGTTGTCCGTATAAACAAGAGGCTTGGGTGGTTAGGACTTCACACTTCAAGGGAGGGAGACTTCAACATGGGCAGTGGATAAAATCTGGTACTATAAGGACTTTGTGACTAGCCAATAATTGAACACTTACTATGTGCCAAGCGGTGTGCCGAGTGTTTTCTTTCCAGCGTCTCATTAATCCTGAACAACTCCATGAAATAAACATTTTAATTATTCCCATTTACTGATGATTAACTTAAAGCTTCCATAGATTATGTCACTTTCCAAGGTTACCGAGCCAGAAAGGAGCTGAGTTGGGAGTCTAGGCCAAGCCTGTCTGACCCTAGACATGAAGGTTTTGGTCGTGGTGCTGCACCATGTCTGGTTTTACCTCTTCTGTTTTCAGTTTCCTGTGTGTGTGAAACAGAGACAGCAATTCCTCCTTCACGTGGTTGACGGTAAGATTAAATGAGATGCAATAAAGCACTTAGTGCAATGCCTGCAAAATAGGTGCCCAGTAAACAGAGGTATCATCATCATCATCATCATCATCATCACATTCTTCTTATACTAAGACTTCACTGGAGATGCAGGAAGAGGGCCTTGAAAGTTATTAACTGGTAGGGGTGGGAATTCCATGCAGGGAGGTGGAAAAAACAAAGACTCAGGTCCCAGAGCACATGGTGTTGTCACAGAACCAGAACCAGTCTGGTCTGGCTGGTGCCTGAGGCTTGTGTAGAGGTGAGGGCTGAGATAAAGCTGGGAAATTAAGACTCTTGAGGACAGGTGTAGGAGTTTATACTTGATTGTGTGGACTGTGGGAACAACATTTCAACATGGTTGTGTATATATGTTTTCTAACATGCATTAATGGTGAAATTTAAGAGATTTTTACTTTTTGCTTTGAATAGTAATATTTCACATAAATCAAAAAACCAAAATAATAAATTATAAAAGGTACACACTGAGATGTCTCATTCTCACTCCGCCCTGTCCACTCCATTCCATAATCCCTGTAGATAACCACCGAGATTCATTTCTTGTGTATCGTTCTAGTATTTTTTGTGCAGATATGAACAAATACAAATATATCTTTCCCTTCCTCTGATTTTTGTACTCAAAAGTAGCATACTAAATACACTGCTTTATCTTGCTTTTTTTTCACTTTATAATATATCCAGAGCTTTTTTCTGTATCAAAACATAGAAATACTCCTGCTTCATTTTTATAGTAGCATAGTATTCCATGTATGGCTATAACACAGTTTATTTTACCAGTCCCCTAGTGATAGACACTTGGGCTGTTTCCAGTCTTTTACTATTATAGATCATGCAGCAATGAATGACCTTGTGTATATGTCATTTTAATATACTTAGGTGTATTCATAGAATAAATTCCTGGAAATGTGATTTCTGGGTCAAAGGGTAAATGTATTTGTAGTTTTGAAAACTGTTGCCAAATTGGCCTCCATGGGGCTGAACCAATTAATACTCCCACCAACAATATATGAATGAGAGGGCCTGTTTCTTGAGAGCACAGAAAATAAATATATGGCTAAACTTTTGAATTTTTGCCAAATCAATAGGTCAAAAAATATGATGTCTCAGTGTAGCCTTAATATGTATTTCTCTTAATTATGAATGAAGGAGTGTATCTTTTCACATATTAAGGAGCACATGCACTTCTTTGTCTGTGGACTGATTGTTCATTGCCATTTCCCACTCTTCTATTGTATTGCTTACCTTTTACCTTATTGACTTCTTTCAGCTCTTTATATATGAAGATTAGCCATTTGTCTGGATAATGAGTTACAGATATTTTTCCCACTTTATCATTTTTCTTTGAATTGTCTTACCATATTTTTTACTGTGCAAAAGTTTTGTTGTTGTTGTAATTGAATTTATCAATTTTTTGTTTTATAGCTTAGTTTTATGAGTCATATATTGACAGATATTCTTTATGATTATAAAATATTTCCCTGAGATTTCTCCTAGTCATAGAATTTTACTTTTTACATTTGAATATTCAGTCTATTTGGAGTTTATACTGGCAGAGGGTGTGGTGTGGCTACTCAGTAGTCATTACACCATTTATTAAAAAGCCATCCCTACTCTCATTGTTATATGAGATGTCACCTTTATGTATACAAATTTATATATGTCCTCAGGCTATGTCTGAACTTCCCATTCAATTCCATTGGTCTGTATATTTATGTGCTGGGACCACCACACTCTTCTGATTATTGAGGTTTTACAGTACGGAATAAGTAGTGGGGCATTTCCCTACCCATTACAAATAATGTATTTACACTGCTCTGGGAAGATTGAAGGGGAAGCTGACTGAAGGTAGCAGACCCGTTAGAATGGTTCTGCAATGGGCCAAGGGCTGAGTGAGGGCTGTGTGGCCAGAATGGGCAGAAAGAAACCAAAGTATCCTGACTCTAAAGGAAGAGTTGCCAAGACCTGGAGATGAAGTCTTAAAAATGAAGGAGGAAGAAGTCAGGATGATGCCAAGGTTTTTTTATTGGCAGCCCCAGGCTTATTGATTTTATTACTTCTGAATGGCTGTAGGACCTATAAAGAATCTTCAAAATAAGAATGCCTTTCCAATCAGAGTTTTCACCGATATCAACCTCCATCTCCAAGACTTGCCACTATTTATGGTCTTACAAAATAGTCCTGAATTCACTCTTGTTTAAGTTATATTTTTCATGATAAATGTAGTGCAGATTATTGAAAATGTAAGAAATAAAGAAAAAAATCCACTCGCAACACAATCTCAACATAACCATTTTTGGTATGTTGGCACATTTTCCCCATCATTTTTCCCAGCATGTGTAGTAGTTGTTGTTATTGTGTAGTTTTAACAGCTTTATCGAGGTATAACTTATACACTACAAAATGCATTCATTTTTAGACTAAGTATTAATGTTTTGGTAAATTTATAGATTTATATATCCATCACCCCCAAAAGTTCACTCCTGCCACTTGTCAGTCAATCCCTACTCCCGCCCCAAGCCCCAGGCTACCACTGTTCTGCTTTATTTCTCTATAGATGTGCCATTTCTGGCAATTTCACAGGAGTGGAGTCATATGATATGTGTTTCTTATGTCTGTCTTCTTTCACTTAGCATGTTTGAGGTGCATCCATGTTATAGCATATACCAGTAGTCTATTTCTTTTTTATTGCTGAATAGCATTCCATTGTATGGATATAGCACATTGTGTTAATCCAGCAGTTGGTGGACATTTGGATTCCTTTCTGTTTCTAGCTATATTGACTATTCCTGCTATAAGTATTCTCATATAAGTCTTTGTGTGGACATATGTTTTTATTTCTCTTGGTTGGATACCTATAAATAAATTGCTAATATAGTAGGTATATGCTTAACTTTGTAAAGAAACTACAAATTATTTACCAAAGTAGATTCACCATTTTACATTTTCACCAACAATGAATGAGTGTTTCAATTTCTCCCTATTCTCACCAACAGATGTTATCCTCAGTCTTTTATATTACAGTTTTGTAGTGTGTAGTGATATCTTTTTGTGCTTCTCTTTTTTTTTTTGGCTTCACTGTTCTGATCATTATGCTTTAAATTTGTATTTCATAATGACTAATGATGGGAATATCTTTTCATGTGCTTATTATCCATTAGTATATGTTCTTTGGTGAGATGCCTATTCAGTTATCTTGCCCATTTTTAAATTTGTTTTTCTTTTTTACTGAGTTATAGAAATTCTTCATATATTCTGCATGTGAGTTCCTTGTTAGATGGAGTGAGAAGAGCAGAGAGGGGCCAGGTGCAGTGGCTCATGCCTGTAATCCCAGCATTTTGGGAGTCCAAAGCGGGAGGATTGCTTGAGGCCAGGAGTTTGAAACCAGCTTATGCAACATGGTGAGACCTTGTCTCTACAAAAAGTAATTTTTTGTAGGATTTGCTAATATGTTTTCCTAGCTTGGATCTATGTTTTCATTTTCTTAATGGTGTCTTTGAAATGCAAACGTTTTTAATTCAGCAAGGTTTAATTTATCAATTTGTTCTTTTATATATCATGCTTCTTTAGCGTCATATCTAAGAAATCTTTGAGTAACCGAAGGTCACAAGGTCAAAACATTTTCTGTTTTTTCTAGAAATTATATAGTTTTAGCTCTTTTGGTTAGGTCTAATGATCCATTTTGAGCTGATTTTTGTTTATGACATTAGGAAAAGGTCTATGTACATGTGTTCATGTTGCATATAGCTGTTCAGTTGTTCTAGCGCCATTTGTTGAAAGACTTCTTTCTACCTTTGCATCTTTATCAAAAATCAATTGTCCATATACGTGTGAATCAATTGCTGGACTTTCTTTACTACTCCATTTATCTATTTGTCTATCTTGACACCAATACCACATTGTTTTTATCACTGCAGCCTTGTAGTAAGTCTTGAAATAATATAGTATTAGCCCTCTAATCTTGTTCTTTCTCAAAATTGCTTTGGTTATTCTAGGTTCCTTGCAGTATTGTATAGCTCAATTTGTCAATTTCTGTTAAAAATTCTGCCAAGATTTTTATTGAGATTCTATTGAATATGTGGATTAATTTAAGAAGAAGTGATGTCTTGGAATGCAGTCTATTTTTCCAATTATTTAGGTCTTTCATTTCTACCATTAATGCTTCAGAATTTTCAGTGTATAGGTCTTTCACATCCTTTCTCAGATTTGTCCCTAAGTATCTTATATTTTAATGCTATTGTAAATGGGGTTTTTAAATCTCAATTTATAATTGTTTGTTGTATTTAGAAAAATGATTGATTTTTGTACATTGATCTTGTATTGTGACATCTCTCTAAACTCACTTATGAATTCTAGTAGCTCTTTTGGTAGATTCCATTGGATTTTCTACATAAATAACCATGCCACCTGTGAATAAAGATAATTTGGCTTCTTCCTTTCCAATCTAGATGTGATTTATTTCTTTTCCTTACCTTATTGTGCTGGGTACAAGCTCCAATAGAATCTTAAATAGAAATGGTGAAAGCAGAAATCCTCGTCTTCTTGATGTTAGAAGGAAAGCATTCCGTCTTTCATCATTAAGTATAATGTTGGTTACAGGTTTTTTTATAGATGTATTTTATTAGGTCAAAAAAACTCCCTTTATTCCTAGTTTGCTGAAAGATGTTATCACAAGTGAATACTGAATATTGTCAAACATTTTTCTCTGCCTATTAAGATAATCATGTGGTTTTGCTTTTTCATATTTTTCATATGGTGAATTACATTGATTTCTTAAAGTTAAACCAACCTTGAATTTCTATGACAAACTCCATTTGGTCATGATGTATTATTCTTTTCTTATAATTTTGTATTTGATTTCATACGTTTTTATTCGGTTTGTACGTCTATGTTCATGAAGCATATTGTCCTGTAGTTTTCTTTACTGGTGATGTTTTTGTCTGGTTTTGGTATAAGTGTAATGCTGGCCTCACATAATGGATTGAAAAGTATTATCTTTTCCATTTTCTAAAAGAATTTGTGTAGAATTATTTCTTCCTTAAACATTTGGTAGCATTAGTCAGTTTAGCATCTGAACCTGGAATTTTCTTTGTTTTTAACCAAGAAAATTAGTTAAAACTAAGCAGGTTTTAAACTACATATTTATTTTTTAAATAACTATGGGGTACTGGGTTATTTGTTTCCTTTGTGTGAGGTTTGGTAGTTTATGTCTCTCACGGAATTTCTCCATTTCAACCAAGTTGTCCAATTTATTGGCATAGAGTTGTTTAGAATTTCCCTCATTGTCCTTTTGAGGTCTGTAGAGTTAATAGTAATGTCATCTCTCTCATTTCTGATATTGGTTATTTCTCTTTTTTTCTGGTTAGACTGGCTAGATACTTATCTATTTTATTAATCTTCTTAAAGTACCAGTTTTGATTTCATGGATTTTATCTATTGTTCTCTGTTTTATCAATTTCCATTCTAATCTTTATTATTTCCTTCCTTCTGCTCATTTTGGGTTTCACTTGCTCTCCTTTTTCTAGTTTCTTAAGTTGGAAACGAGGTCATTGATGTAAGATCTTCTTTTCTAATATAAGCATATAATTTTATCTTCACTCTGCCATGGCTAGAAATCCTACCCCTTGTTGTTGCTTTTTAATGAAGTTATAATCAGGCTGTATATACAATTTTATGTATTTTATTGGGCTAAGGCATTATGCCATGTGAAGCTATGGTTAAAATTAGCACACTAATCCATTTTTTATGGAAACCGTTAAAAATATTAGCTAATGAACACTTACCCACCCAGCAAACAAGGAGTGGGACTCTGCAGGACAGAGCAAGTCAGACACCAAAGCCAATATCCGCACCCAGGAATCCCCAGAGATTGGTTGTCCAAGAGGGTCATATGGAGGCGCTTCAGTTATTTTAGAATTTCAAGAAGCCTGAGAGAAAGTCACACTATTACATGTGACAAGCCTGCCCAGGCAAAACAGAATGTCAAGTGACTCTACTTGGGGCTGAATTCTCACACTTTAGTGAGAGTGAGGCAGTCCACAGCCTCTCACGCCAGCCAGAAGCTATGTTGGTTGTTACAAACGTTCAGGTTGTTAACGGTGGATAGACGCACTCACTCATCATTACATAATAAGAGCAGTTTGTTTTGCAGGCAAGATGATCCAACACACGGGGCCGCTGGGGGTGTGTGGGAAGGATATTTTAAAAGGAACTTTCAGTGATAATGAACAAAACTCAGGAGCTATGTGGATGACAGGAGCACCTAGGTGACCGACTTTACCCACTTCAAATGCTACCTTGACCCTAGCACTCTCTCCACCCTGCATCCTCACCTCAGACCATCTGTTGGTTAGGCCAACAGCTCACCATCCATTCATGCCCTGCCTAGACCAACAGCTCACTGTTCATGCCCTACCCTGCCCTGCCCAGCCCTCCTCTCTGGCCTTCTGCCACGTGAGGTTCTTAGCAGCACAGCCTTCACCTCCGAGAAGGCGCAATGGGAAAGACAGGTGAGACGATGGGCAGCCATGCCTGGGAGACAGAGTTTGCTGGCTACGGTGGGCAGACGTTCCCACCAATCACAGTAGACCACAAAACAACAGGAAGACCTGGGCTGTGGATGGGGCGGTGATCAGTGAGTTCCTGGAACCCGTGTTTGCCGGGTGCACCCAAGAAGAGTGAGGGGATCTCTAAGACACTGTCTACACTGAGAGCCTCCAAGGCTAACCTGCCTGACATGGTTCACACAGAGGGAAAGGAGAAGAGAGGGTCTGAAAGGAGAGGCCGGGATGTGTGAGGACAGGGGTATGTTAGGGATATCCAATTTGGTCTGGGGGCTGAGAAGTCTAATAGGAGCCTCCTTGCCCTGCATACCCACCAAATTTCTCTCTCTCTCTCTCTCTCTCTCTCGCTCTCTCTCTCTCTCTCTCATTAACCTGCTCTCAGGAAGCTCACACAATCGCAGTTCACAGCAGCATTTGCTACAGGGCCCGTGAACAGGGAGAGGTGGTCTCCTAGGACATTAAGTCGGCTTGGAGAGACTGGGAGCTGTCCAGGGGAGGGCTGAGGGGTTTGTCAGGCAGAGAGTGTTTGTTACTTAACCACACTAAAGCTTCTGTTTCTGGGTTTTGTATTTTTAGAATGCGGAAGGGGAGGTGTTGTCAGAGAGGTGACCTCAGGTGACTGAAAGTGCTGGGGTTTAAGGGCTTAACAAATAGGTGGCGAAAAATATCAAACCCTCAAAATCTCCCCTGACCTTTTATCTCTTAGGACCCGGGATACGGGATGCGCAGGGAGCCAGGCGCGGCTGGTTAAGAAGCCCTGCCTGTGGCTGTCCACTCCCGGTCTCTCCCTGCTGCGTGGGCGTTGACGGCTGCAGCCCTCCCAGATTGCTGCATCGCCGCCCGAGCCACAGTGTGCAGATACCGCTGCATGTGGCGCCCTCTGGCGGCCAGTGGCAGCTCGTGCGTCTGTCTTTTCTGCAGAGCTGATTTCCACCTTGTATGTGTAGGAGGGGCCTCCTTTACAAAGAACCAGCCATACCCTTGGGAGTGGGAGCAGATTTCATAGCCGAGACAGGAGAGCTTGTAAGAACTTCCTATGTGCCAGGCACAAGGTTAAAACCGGTATTATCATACATACATTCATTCGTTTTCCTAGTGTGTGCCAGGCATCTCCTAGGAAGTAATGTGTAAGCAGAGGCCCCATAAAGGAATTACATAAAGTAATGTGTAAGCAGAGAAAGTCATGAGCATGTTTGGGGGTACAGTCTCCCAGCGAGTGGGGACAGCCAGGCCACAGGGATGCATTCTTTGGGTGTGGAGACCAGGAAGGAGGCAGCTGCAGAGGGTGGTTGGAAATGAGGTCAGAAAGGTGTCCAGGGGACAGACGGTACAGAGCCTTCTGGGCCATAGGACTTCAGGCTTAGTTCTGAGAGCAGTGAACAACTATTGGACTTTGAACAAAGGCATAAAACAACTCGATTTATGTTGTTTATAAAATCACTCTGGCTTCTGCGAGGGCATGAATAGGAACAGGGAGGCCTGTGAGGAGCCCAGGTGAGAGGAGAGCATCTGGGGCCAGGTTTGCTTCGCCTGCCAGAAGAGATAAGACATCTGGTTCAGAAGATGGTCTGAAGGCAGAGGCCATAGGAATCCCTGTTGGATTAGCCAAAGGCTGTGTCCCAGGGTTTGGGCCTGAGCAACTGGATGAGGGAGGAGTGGTGCTACTCAGAGGGATGGGGGTTCAGGTGTGGGGGCATGGGAAGGAAGCAAGAATTTGGTTTGGGATGTGCCATGTTTGAGCTGCCAATTAGACTCTAAGTCATGATGTTCGGTGCACCTGAGCAGGCTCTCTACCCTCTCCATCCTCTCCTTATGTTCCTTTCGTGGCTCTCCTGGGTCTTTTTCCCATCTGAGGGCCACCCAAGCTGCCTCATCCTACCTCCGAAAGGAAAGGAAGCCCACACAGAGCAGCAATTCCACAGGGAAAGAACTGAGGGAAGGCAGCCACATTCCAGGGCCACACCCCAACTGGATGGCAAGGTCAGAGGCAGTCAGGGTTCTAGGCTCCATTCTCCAGAGAGGAATTAAAAGAGGATAAAATGCCTTTTCTCACACACTGACAGGTCACTCACATGTCAGCCAGGAGTGCAGTGGCACGATCATACCTCACTGTAACCTCGAACTCTTGGACTCAAGTGATCCTCCCACCTCAGGCTCCCAAGTAGCTAAGACTACAGGTGGGTGCCATCATGCCCAGATAATTTTTTTAAATTATTTTTTGTAGAGACAGGGTCTCACTATGTTGCACAAGCTGGTTTCAAACTCCTGGCCTCAAGCAATCCTCCTGCTTTGGCCTCCCAAAATGCTGGGATTACAGGCATGAGCCGCCGCACCCAGGCCCTCTCTGCTCTTCTCACTCCATCTACATTCTCATCCTGGGGGATCTCATTCTCACCCTTGGCTTCAATGACCCCTCCATGATGATGACTTTCAACTCTCCATTCCCTACCCTCTACCTCTCTCCTAAGCATCAGGCCAGCATTGCCATCTGCCCTGTTGACAAGGAACAGGCCCATCAGAGCAGCCCCACAAACCCCCATGTATGTCAGAACTGCCCACCATGTGAGCTCCATCCCTCGACACATGCATGAGTGCACACACACAGGTGCACATGCACTGCGCACACCACCCCTCTGAAGCCCTGTGAAGGCCCCTCCACACTCTCTCTCCCTCTCCCATCTCGCTGATCACTGAATCCTGCACTCCCTGTAATGTCTCCCTTTTGGTGCTTTTCTCTTCATCACTGCCTTCATCCCTTCTACCGTTCACCTATTGAACAAATGGCCTGAGTCCAGACCCTTGACATCTCTGAGGGGAAGCAACCTCCTCCTTACCAGTTTCCTGCCTCTGCTCTTAGACCCATCCTTTCCACTATACTCCACATTTCCCAAGTTATCTTTCTGAAGCATAGATTGGATCCTGTCTCTCCCACTCAGAACTCTCAATGGCTCCCTATCACCTACAGGACAACCTGAACTCCTCAGCATGACTTCAAGGCCTTTCTCAGTCTTCCCCCATCGACCTCTCATCTTACCATGTCCTCCCACACTGCTCGCTCCTGGCACTCCATCTGGCGCAGAGTCCCTGGCACAGGTGAGGCTGCTTCTCTGGTCTGTCCCTGTTGTGCCTTTTTCCTGGAATCCACTCACCCATTTGGGTATTTAGCTCACAAATATGTATTAAGCTCCCAGTGTGCTCCAGGCACTGGGGGTACAGGAGAGAACAAAATCCTCAAAATCCCTCCTCACACAGTGTGAGACAGGCTGTTGCAGAGAGCCCTTCTCCAGGGAGTGAATGAATGAAGCAGGCAGCGAGGCATGCAGATTGCCCATGCAGAATGCCCAAGCTTCACTTCAACGCCTCTTTCGGGGTCTTTGGACATTCTGCTCCTCCGTAAAGACATCTCTCAATGTCCATCCTTGGTGAAGGCTTTCCTCTTCTTAGGTGCTTTTGTACTTTATTCTTCAATTTAAGCCAATTCATTCTGCCTTGGGTTAGAGTAATTGTTGACAATTCTGCTTCCTTATCCATCCTTCTAGGGAAGGAACTAGTATTTATCAAGCACCTCCTCTGTGCCACGCTCTGTGTGTCCCCCACAGTGCTTGGCTCGATGCCTGGTTAGAGCTGGGGCTAGAGGACAGACCATGACTCAGCTCCTGCCTTTTGCACCCAGCTGCTGGTTATGTGGCTACAGGCAAACCACTCAGCCTCACCAAGCTTGTTTCTGTAACTGTTGAATGGGAGTGAACATAGCACCTGCCTCTGTTAGGAATTATCCTTCTCACATAGCCTGGAGAGTTTCAGTTAGACCCTGGCTCGGTTGTTCCCAGGCTCTGTTGTTTTTTCCTTAGGAACCATGCTGGCTTATTTATGATCTAACTCTGGGGTCCCATGTTTCTTAAAGAAAGAACTTTTTCTTATTTCCAGAAAGCTCCTGGACTTTGGAAAGGTGCAGCTGGAAGAGAAGGGAAGTGATGCGCAGCCCCCTATGAAGTCACTCCACCTTCTGACTTCCACCCTCTACCCTGCTGTCCCACAGAGCTGACCTGACAACTGCCACGGCCCCTGACCCTGACTAGATGAACCTGGGTGGTGGGGGTGGGGGTGGGGCTGCATTGCCAGCCCCTCATCATCTCAGGAAGTGAAGCCTGGGCCAGGGGCTACAGATGCCCCATCTCTCCAGGCTGACTTGGGGATCTGCAGGTTACAGAGTCCCTGATTTAACCCAGCAGATTCTAATGGCCAGAGTTCAGAGAAGAGAGGAATTCCTTTGAGGCATGCAGAACCCTTAAAGCATGGCTCTGCCCAGGTCCAAAGACCCCTGGAGAGCCCTATACCACATCCTCAAGGCAGAAAGAAACTCAGGTCTCTCTTTTTCTGAATTGGTGAGGCTCTTTTCTCCTCCCATCTGGTTTCCACTTCCTTAGGCACGTCCCTGAACCCATGTGGCCACTGGGTGGCACTGTTGGATGAGCCTAGAATTTCAGGTGAACAGCAAGCATCCCAAGACTCCTGGTTGCGAGTGTGAGAGGGACAGGAAACCACAGAGGTTCTCCTCCCCAGGCGCCCCGACCCTCTGTCCTTCCTCCTAGCTGTCGTTTGTGCCCCAGGCTCTCTTCCACTCCTAAGTCATCTTCCCTGTACTCTTCTAGACACACGTTGCTTCTGCAACACCAGGAATGCCAGGATGATTTAGCCACCTCCTCACTCCTCTACCTTTCCCTCCCCTGCTTCAAAGACTTGGGTCGATCGAAGCACCAAAGCATCACTGTTGCTGACACTAACAAGTAGTGCCAAGGGATTGCCTTTAAGGAAGATCAGGAGCGGAACATCTGGTGGCAAAGAAAATCTTTCTAATAGCCCCATTCTAGTGACCAACTTCAACCTCCTCATAGCAGGAGAGTTCGGGAGTAGGGGACTTAGGATGTTTTGTTCTTTTAATCAATTCAGAAAATATGTATGTTTGAAATAAAAATAAAAATACTTGAGCCAGAGAGGCTGAGTCACTCCAGAGCCTCAGATTTGAGTTCCCAGGGCAAGCCCCACTGCCTGTCCACACGAGAGTTTACTCCATTCAACAAACACATTTTTTTATCCAACTGTTTTCTACCTAGTCTTTCATGCCTCTAATTCTACTTCCTTAGCATTCAGGTAAGGCCCTAGGTAAGTGGTGTGTGGCAGGCGGGCCCTGCTGTGTTCTTACAGGTCGCCTTTGGGTGCCTTAGGCCATGAAACTTCCAGTAGGGCCAGTCATTTTCCTCAGGTTGAACTTCAGGAAACTCCTCACTGCAATTTCAGCCCGTTTCTGCAAGGCCTCAGAGTCAAAGATTCCCTGTGTTCCCTTTGTAATGACCCTTCTTGGACTCAGAGAACATCATTAAGATGCACTGAGCATCAGGTTTGCACTGTTTGGAATGTTTGCAGGATTCGTTTTCAAAATGATTTGGCATCTTTGAAAGTCCTTTCTCCCTTTTAAACAGGCAGTGACATGTGTTGGGGTAACGGTTGATGTGGGGATCAGCAAAGTCTGGGCTGGAATCCCAGCTCTGCCACTTACTAGAGCCATGCAACCTTGAGCAGGTCCTATGACCTCTGAGCCTTGATGTCCTCTCAGCAAAATAGTGACAGTAGGAGGACCCATGGTGCCAGTGGAGATAAAGGAGGTATATGCATTCATCTGCTTAAGACTCCCATTCCTCAGCCAGGTAAAGTTGAAGAACGAATCATAGAATAAGAAGTAGCCCAGCTTTCCCATTTTACAGATGAAGAAACTGGGGCCCAAAGAGGGGAAGTGACTTACCAGGTCACCTGGTAATAAAGTCAGGACAGAAACTGGCAGGCCAAGGGCCTTTCCATGATATCAACTTTCTTCTTGTTTTTCTGTTCTATTCCTCTTCTCTATTGACCAAAGGCCATAAAAGGGAGAGAAGAAGGACGTGGGGCTTAGAGTAACCTTCAGGCCCAGCTAATTCAGCCACATAACGCAGACACTAGGGAGTCAACCTGTGTTAGGCTACTTTTATGAAGCAAAAGCAGTGATACTGTCTGCACTTCTGGGATAACTGGGCCACACTAGGGTCAAAGTGTTCTCCTCTGGAGACTTTGATACATGGCCCACTTTGAAGTTAGAAAACTTCAGAGGATGGCCAGGGTAGTGCAAGACCTCAAGCCACAGCATATAAGGAAGAGTTGAGGACCTGGGAATAATGACCTCAAAGAAGAGAAGCCATGGAGCTCCTCGCCACTGTTTTCAACTTTGTAAAGTGCTGATCTCTGCAAGGTGCAGGGGAGGGGAGGAAGAATTGCTCTCTATGGCCACAGGTGGACTAGAGACGCCTGAGTGAAAGCTTCAAGAAGGATAATTCCAGGTCCACAAAAGGCAATTGAAAAGTTAGCTCTGTCCAAAGTTGGAATGACCCTTGGTAGGAGGCAATAAGCACATGTGAGCAGAAGCTGGAAGACCACGGGTCCTTAGAAGAGCTTAAAGCACAGAGTGACTAGTGGACAGGACGAGGTCCAGCCCACAGTATACCCAAACACTCTATGAGAACAGCACAGCAGGATGGATAGGAGCATGAATTCTGGAGCCACAGTGCCTGAGTTCAAACCGTGGTTCTTGCCTGGACTGGCTGGGTGACCCTGAACAAGATACTTAAGTTCTCTATAAAATAGAGAGGGAGCCACCAGCTCTGGGAAACCCTCCTCCCTGCCCTGCTATCCTCTGATAGAGGGGTTGCCTGGTGCATCCTCCTCCTGGTAGTAGTGACTGGTGCAAGGCTGGTCTTCCCTCTTGACCCCTCTCAGCCTCTTGGGCAGGAGTCAGAAATAGCCCCTGGCTGGCCCTGTGGCAACTCAAGTTTCTTCAGAAGTGAGGGCCCTCTAAGGACACCAAGTCTAGGGGCTGAAAGGCAAGGAGAGGCGGTTAAGCTGTGGGCACCATAGAGGCCGTGCATCTGCTGGTGTTTGCTGGTTCACAAACACTGCCAGGGCAGCTTCTTTGTGCCCAGCCTGGAGCAGATACCAGTATGCAAGGGCAGAAGAGACATGGCCCTGCCCTCAGGGTGCTTCCACCTAGTGGAAGACCACGTGCAGATGGACACAGGCCCCTCAGGACCTGGTGTGACAGGTCTGTATCCGGAGCATATTGTTGGTGGGTGGAGACCAGGAAGAGGGTTAAGAAAGGCTTCGTGGAGGATGTGACGTAAGTCGAGTGTCAGAAGAAGTCATTGAAGTGACAGGGAAGGAGGAAGGTAGGGCATTCTGGCCAGGGGGCTGCTGGAGTCAAAGCAGAAACACCTGGAGCCATCTGGAAGCTCAAGTTTCTTGACACCTTCCTGGAAGTCACTGAGATAAATACCTTGTGCACACTATCTCATTTAATCCTCAGAGCAAGCATTGGGCATTATTAATCCCATTTTACAGATTGGAACCTGAGACTCAGAGAGGAAAAACACCCCACCTAAGGTCATGTGAATGGCAAGCAGTGGAGGAGGGGCTCCACCCCAGGCCTGTCTGACTTCAAGTCTTAACCTGACCTGTCTGTTTTAAGCCAGTTAGAGCTTTCGAGGCAGTTTAATGTGATGCCAGTGTGGACTTCCAGGATGGAGGTTTAGAGGGAAGACAGGGGAACATCAGATCATGAAAGGCTTTGCTCGCTTTTTAGGAAATAGGGCACCAATGAGGAGTTGAAGAGGTGATAGATCCTACCTGCACTTTAGTGGGGTCTCTATAGCAACTGTGGGGAGAAGAGACCAGAGGGGAACAAGTCTGAAGACAGGACCAACAGGGGTTGCAGTGACCCAGACTGTGCCTGCTGGTGGCTTGAACCAGGGCAGCGTGGGGAGGGAGAGGGAATCAGAGAGAAGCAAACAGACACCAAGGCCAAGTGATTGGCTGCATGTGGAGTGTGTCGGGTGAAGGAGGAAGAAGACAGTTGATAAGGACATCCAGGCTTCTGGTTTGGGCAACTGGGTGAATGTTCTTACCAGTGTGTTACAATCACCTGCACTATTCAGCACAGTAACATGCTGTACAGGTTTGTAGCCTAGGGCAAAAGGTTCTATCATACAGCCTGGGTGTGTGGCAGGCTATGCCATCTACGTTTGTGTAAGTACACTCTACGATGTTTGTACAATGATGAGATCACCTGACACATTTCTCAGGATGTGTCTCCATCGTTAGGTGACGCGTGACTGTACTTCCACCACCTTGCTGTACTGCCTTTGAGTATTAGCAGCAGGGGGCCTCATGGTAAGACAATGAGCATACTGCTTGAACCAGAGCAGCAGCTCCAAACCATGAGGGAGGGACTACCCTCATTAGCCATTCCTTAACATGTTCTTTTATTTTATTTATTTATTTATTTGAGACAGGTTCTCACCCTGTCACCCAGACTGTCGTGCAGTGGTGCAATCTCAGCTCACTGCGACCTCCACCGCGCTGGGGCTCAGCTGATCCGCCTACCTCAGCCGCCCGAGTAGCTGGGTCCACAGGCATGCACCACCGTGCTGGCTAATTTTTGTATTTTTTGTAGAGATGGGGTTTCACGTGTTGCCCAGGCTGGTCTCAAATTCCTGGGCTCAAACAATCCACCTTCCTCAACCTCCCAAAGTGTTAGAATTACAGGCATGAACCACTACACCCAGCCTTTTTTTTTTTTCAAGACAGGATCTTGCTCTGTCTGCCAGGCTGGAGTGCAGTGGCACAATCATGGCTCACTGCAGCCTCAAACTCCTGGGCTCAAATGATCCTCTCAACTTAGCCTCCCGAGTAGCTGGAACTACAGGGACATGCTATTATGCCCAGCTAATTAAAAAAAAAAATTTTAGAGGTGAAGCCTTATGTTGCCTATGTTGCCTAGGCTGATATTGAATTCCTGGCCTCAAGCAATCCTCCCACCTCAGCCTCCCAAGTTACTGGGATTATAGGCATGAGCCACCCTGTAATAAAAGAACATATTCTTTTATTTAGCCAATATTGCGGTGGGATGAGTGTGTAGCAGCTCATTCAAGACAGGAGCCAAGGCCCAGGCCTCCATGAAGGGGCCCCTTAGAGGCAGCTGAAGTTAATCTGAGAAGCCTTCCTGCAGGAGGCTGACCTTGACTTTGGAGGTAAGTAGTGGGCTGGAGTGGAGGCCCATGCCACTTCCAAGGGAAGTTCTCAAATGTCAGGCAGATGCACAACACAACATCAGCAACAACAGTGACATTAACAGAGTCCTGTTCCACACTGACCAGGCTTTGCTTCTCCATGCACCTCCATGGGTATTATCCTCTGTAGTCCTAACCAATGAGATGTTAACACACACTAACAATGAAGGTCCCTTTTCCTTCCTTCCTTCCTTCCTTCCTTCCTTCCTTCCTTCCTTCCTTCCTTCCTTCCTCCTTCTCTCTTTAAGCCCTATGAAGCAAGGGGGTGGCGGGGGCTGGTGTCCTACCTATTTTATAAGTAAACTGCTACACAGAAAGGTCAAGTGAGTGAGCTTGGGTCACACAGACCACAGCCCTGGTCAGATGCCTTGCCTTGTCCTCCCCTTTGGGAGCCTTTGGGTCCTGACTCTTGCACCACCAGTGCCTCAAGTCCCTCAGTTAAGGTATGAACAGTTAATCACCAGCACCAACTCCCTTCTAAACCAGATTGCCTGTGAGGTCGGGTTGCCTCCAGGAGAGATGACCCCTGGGGAATCTCTGTTCCTGAGAC
Source organism: Pan paniscus (assembly GCF_029289425.2). Classification (NCBI taxonomy): domain Eukaryota; kingdom Metazoa; phylum Chordata; class Mammalia; order Primates; family Hominidae; genus Pan; species Pan paniscus. The sequence goes on from NC_073249.2 coordinate 116,430,406, forward strand.
CAGAAATTGAGCCCAGAGGCCTGGCACTGAGCTAACAATAAAAGTGGGCAGTAGAATGGCATGGTGACTTATAAAGTCACACAGTCTTGATCTGTTCCAGCCTCACTACTAACCAGCTAAATTACCCTGGTCCTCTCTGAGCTTCAGTATCTTCATCTGTAAAACAGAGACAATGATATCTTTCCCACTGGCTGGTTGCAAGGATTAAATCAAATGATCTTTGGAGGGCTGTCAGCCCAGTGTCCTCCTGCCCTGCCTACCTGTGAGTGAGTGGGAACTGTGCCAGCACATGGGTGGATGGGCTGGTGGGGAGCATCAAGCAGAGGCAGCAGTCATGCCAGGAAGGGGAGCTGGTTCCCTGGGAGTGACACCTGAGAAGATTCACAAACGGGAAGAACTAAGAGATTCTCCCTCCAGTCCCTCTGTGTGGGTGTGGGTGTGTATGCATACACAGTCATAAACTCTTCTTTTAAGATGACTGTAGTCACCAGTCACTCACTGTGACAGCCACCACAGCCCTTCCCTCTGCTGAAGGCAGGGCCTGGATCTCAAGCAGGAAACCAAACCAAAGGGAAGGGAGTGGTCTTTGGGGATTTTCACCCTGCCCCAGGGAAAGGATCAAAGGACACTCTGGCTGCTATTGTGTGGCCAAAAATAAGAAATGGAGCCCACCATAGAACTGGAAAGGGGGCTCAGTTAAGTTAGCTGGCTGTCCATTCTTTATAGCTAATTTTGTCCTTACTACCCTGTAAAGTAGCTTTGCTCTCCCATTCGACCAACTAGGAAACGAACAGTAGGAGGCTCAGAGAGTGTCAGTAACTTGCTCAAGTTCATACAGCTAGTAAGTGTCAGTGCTGGGAATAGGGCCTGTGTTCTTTTCCTATACAGCACTGCCAAACCAAGGTACTGACAGACACTTTTCAGGGCAGAAGCCCTGAAATGTGCCTAAACAACTGTTATGATGGTTCTTTTTTTTTCCCCCTTCTTTAGTTAATTTCTTTTTTTTTTGTCATTGTTCACATTTAAGTTTAAAGGATAGAGACAGGACAACATACCCCTGAGGCCAAGTCACAAAATAGAAGCAGAGGTCAGAGGAAGATCTCAAAGGGGGAAATGAAATTCAAGAGCTGCTCATTCCACCTGCACAGTGTGGTGTGGGGGCTAAGGGCACATGTCCTGGAATCACAAAGACCTAATTCCAGTCCTAGAGTCACCATTTATTAACCTCGGGCAGGTGATTTCGCCTCTCACTGCCTCCATTTCCTTTCCAATGAAATGGTACTAATGTATACATTAACTTTTAGGGCTGTGAGAATTAAATGTTGCCCTGGGTTAGAAGTGCTTAGCACAGGGTCTGACACATGGTAAGCCCATGTCACCAATTATGACAATTGATTTTCCTTCAAGGGCTTTTCTCTGTCCGCAGCTTCTGTTTTCAAGAAGGAAGTCAAAGGAAATGTATACATATGATCAGATGGATAGAGTATCTGACTTTGGCCACACAGGATTATCTGACTTTAAATGACACGAGAACCCAGTGTGCCAAATAGGAGAAACAGAGCCCCTTGGTGCTGGTCAGGGGAAGCTTTCAGAAGGAGTATATAGGGAAGGGAACTGGAGATCAATTTGGTAGAGGGGTGGGAATGGTGAGATCTCAGGGAAAGTAAAGGGCGGGGCAATCTGGGAAGCAGAGGGAATGGGGCAACAAGGACCTGGTGATTGGGAGCCTGGAGAAACACCCCAGAGCTAAGGTGGAAGCTGAGAGCTATGAGGAGAGTTTCACAAGGAAGCAGAGCAGAGAAATCGTCATGCATTCAGTGTCTGCTGGATGCTAAACTCATTCAACAATTAAAACCTCACCACACCTTTAGGGGCATCCTGATTTTTCAGAGGAGGACACTGGTGCCCAGAGAAGTGAAATAACTTATCTAGTAACTGTTAGGGATTTACGTTTCCATCTGACTGCTTCCAAAACACCCAAGCCGTTCACTGACTGGGACACTAACAGGCCAGGTTCAAGGTGCTCTAAACCATACCAGCCCTTCTCTATAGTCATCTGTCATCCTTTGGGCCCACGGAGGTCACTGCCATCCCAGACCACCCCCTGCAGCTCTATGCAGGCTCCCAGTCTTCAACCACACCTCACAGACTACCACGATGAAACGCCAGAATCCAGAGTCCCGCTTCATGGGCTTTCAGGGCTCTCCCCACGAGGTACACGCATAGAGAGGAGGGTTTCCCGGCCGGAGGGTAGGGGGGAGGGCCCAGTGGGGACTTCCTGGTGCTAGAGCCCCTCTGAATCCAGAGCTCCGTGTCTACCGCAGTCTTATCTCAAGGAACCACCACTGTTTGGCACACCTGTCTAGGTGACCCTGACAGGGACCTGGAGAACAGAACTAGCAGGGGCTTGAGGCTGTCGTCTGCCTCCCAAAAGCACCCTGGACCTTCTCGGATGCCCTATCTAGGCAGAAAGTAGGCTGTGCCTCCCACACACATTTCCCGAAAGCAAAGGGCATCCTTGTCTGCCCACCTAGGGTGCTGTAAGCTGCACTCCTAAGTTCAGAGCCCTGTGGGCCACCTGGCTTTGCAAGTTCTGCCAGAGGGCCCGTTTTGTGAGTAGCTGACCATTCCCAAGGGCAGCGGCGTGTCCCCCAGCCTTCCCTGCCCGGGCCCTGGGGGAGGGAGTCGGAGAGTGGAGAGGGCCAGCCCTGCAGTGCTGCCTGTTCCTGCGGCTCCTCTCGGTGGGGGCGAACACAGCAGAAGAGTTTCTGCCACACTGCGGACCGCACCTGCTGCATTTCCCTGCGAAGCCAAATCTTTGCTGGGTAACAGGGAGGTGGGAAGCCGATCTGGAGAAGGGGTCGCGCTGGCGGGAGAAAGGGCAAGAAAGGGGTCTGCAGATCCTGTCTGGCGGCACCACAATAATAGCAACATGTCTCCCCCGGGGCTGGATCCCGCTGTGGTCCTGGGGTAGCTGCTATTGATTATCTCCTCCTTGCCTACTTCATTGCGTTGGCAGGAGCCTCTCACCAGCGCCCCTCAACTTCTGCCCTCCCCCATCTCCCCGGCCCGGCAGCACCCAGCTGAGCTCTCCTGGAGCTTCTGGTTAGTAAGCCGGGCTCTGCCAAAGAATGTTTTCCTCGCGGGGCGGGGGCTGAGGCCCGGGGGCCCAACGAGGTGACGAGCTCGGTGGCGGCGGAGGGCAGCTTGCCGCCCCGGCCCCCGCCGGCCCCGGCCCCCGCCGGCCCCGGCCCCTTTAATTCGAGTTCGCCGTCGAGCCAGGTGCGGCGCTGCGTGGCGCGGTGCGGCTGCGGGCGGCGGCCGGGAGCTCCGTACGCGCCGCCCGCGGGACTGCAGAGCCGGCTCCCGGCTGGCCGCCCGCACCCCGCCGCCGCCCGCACCCCGCCGCCGCCCGCTGCCGGGGTTCTGCCGGAGCTGGCCGTAACCCAGGAACATGGAGGCCCCGGTGCCCATCCGGAAGGGTAAATCCGTGTCGGGGCGTTGCGCGGCGCGTGCTGCCTTCCCTGCCCGGCTGCGGCGCCCAGAGGGGCTGCGGAGCACCCGGCGGCGCAGCCTGCAGCGCAGCAGGCTTGGGCTCAGTCCGCAGCGGCAAGCCCTTGCCGACCACTGCCGTCTGCTCGGCAGGTCCCAGACCGGGGAGATCAAGGGGAACTTGCACCCTGCTCAAGAAGAGTGCACAGAATGGGCTCGGGACCCTCTGGGGTTTGCGTGGCGCGGGGCGGAGGGCACGGAGAGGAGCTGATGGGTGGTGGGAAGTGCAGCTGGCAGCATAACCATGTCTGGTAAATAGCGCGGGTTGGTAGGACCTGAACCACTTGGGACGGCCGGGCTGCATTCGCCTCTTCGGCACAGAATAACAAACGGCTTTGCTGCAGAGAGGGCTTTCCCCTTCGCTGGGGCCGTGGGCTGCGGCCGAGCCCCCGCGCTTAAAAGGAAGCTGAGATCTGGGGCGGCAGCCTGGCGCAGGCTACTCCCCACCCCCCGAGATCAGGTTCCGGGATTTTGGGTTGGAGACTGAGCCTCGGCGGTCCCTCGGCTGGACCCCGGGGGCTTAAGAGCTGAACTGCGCTTGGGCCCGCAGCAGGAGCCGACCGCGCGGGCAGGAGGGGGTTAAGGTGGCGCTAGCGGCCGCGGCCAGCGGGAGGGTCTGGTCCTCTGCGCGGAGGCGAGCGCTGAGTGCGCCGAACGGAATCCCGGCCGGAGCCCGGGGCGATGGGGAGAGGGCCCAGACCCCTCCCCGCCCTGGGGCCGGCGGGATTGGGTCGGCAGGGGGCCAGTCCGGAAGCCGGCTTCCTCCAGGCTCCCCCTCTCGCTGCTGCCAAGCCGCCTCGCAGCTAGGCAGGCTGAGCGTTTGTTCTGTGCTCCCTGCCGCGGAGATGTGAGGGATTTTCTCTTGGGGGAGAAATCAGTGGTCGAGCGCCTGCCCAGCTCAAATGCCACCCGGCTCAGAGGGAGGCCTGCGGCCCAGGGATCCCGGAGGGAGAGTAAGTTCATCCAGTTTTCGTACAGTGGAGACTTTGTTGTGTGGGGTCTCCTTAGATGCGCTCTGAAGGAGTCTGTGTGTGCTGGGGGGTGGGGTGCTTCTTTTCCAGGACTGGCTGAGGTCAGAGCTTGTAGACAGGCGGCAGTGAGCTAGCTAAGCCCTCCTCTTGGGAGCTGCTGTGTCCTGACATGTGGGGGTAGGAGTGCTTCTTCCAGAGTCCTTCCTGAGAGCAGCTGGGGACTAGCAACCTGGATCAACCCAGGGAGGCCCCTGGAGAAGGCAGGCCCAGCTAAGCCTGAGTCTTGCTCCCTGGGAGAAAGTGCTTCAAGCTGATGGAAAGCCTGCCCAGAAGAGGCAAGGAGGCTGAGGGATAGTCCTCAGGCCTGGCATCAGAATGGAGGATGGGCATGGGGGCCTGTTACCTCCCATGAGGGAAGCTGCCAGACCCTCCTAAATCTTGGCACCAGCTGGTTCAAATGCCCTGGTTCCACCTTGCTGCTGTTTTTTTCCAGGCAACGTCACACCTCCTGAGGACAGCCAGGACTCCAGCTTTTGCTGAGCTTTGCATCTTGCCTCCTTCCTTCAAAAGGCTCCAGGCCCATGCTTGGCTGTCTTCAAGTCCCGCATGCCCCTGGCCAGGCACCTCACCGCCCCTCCAGCCCAGCCCAGTCCTAGAGCTCACCTCCAGGACCCAGAGTCTGCCCTTCTGCCCAGAATGACTCACCATTATTTCTAGCTCAAGTGAGACGTGATGAGGAGTTGGGCTGCCTGTTTGTGCATCTCAGATTCCTGCAGCATCTGATCAGCTCTGCAAGGAAGAGAACTTCACGTCTCTGGTCAGGTAAATCAATCTATCATTTAATAACAGCCTTGTGTAGAATCACTGGGTTGGAGGCCAATGAGAAAGACCCAGGCCCAAGCTCCCTAACCATGAATACCTCCCTGGGTATGAGTATCTGAGACATTAGTGCAGCACCTGGGAGAGGGTCCACTTTTAACCTATTAGCATGGGGTTATGCTCCATGAAGCCTGTGTGGTACAAGCGGGCCTGTACCAGCCACCTTCCCCCAATGCAGGGCATTCCAGAGGTTCCTGGAGAGATTGCTACCTGCTCCCCCTGATCCCCAGACAAGTTACAAGGTGAAAGTAAATTTTGCTTTGTCGTTGTGGTGGTGGTGATCATGTGTCTGAACTCTTGGCTGAGAGATGGGAGACAAAAAGTGGCAACCCAGGTCAGGCTGCCAATGCTGAGTAGCCTCATGTCAATAACTGCCTCTGTCTTTCAGCCAAGCGAGGCTGTCTCTCCAGCTCTCAGAGAGCTCTCGGGGCTCTCCTGCAGGAGACCAGGCCAATGCTCCTGTGCTTCCTGGGGCCAGTAGCAGCACCCTGAGCTCCCTGCCACCAGGCAGCTGAAAGGCATAGCGTGAGGTGCTTCTCTCAGTCCCAATTATGACAGTGGCCACCGGAGACCCGGCAGACGAGGCTGCTGCCCTCCCTGGGCACCCACAGGACACCTATGACCCAGAGGCAGACCACGAGTGCTGTGAGAGGGTGGTGATCAACATCTCAGGGCTGCGGTTTGAGACCCAGCTAAAGACCTTAGCCCAGTTTCCAGAGACCCTCTTAGGGGACCCAAAGAAACGAATGAGGTACTTTGACCCCCTCCGAAATGAGTACTTTTTCGATCGGAACCGCCCTAGCTTTGATGCCATTTTGTACTACTACCAGTCAGGGGGCCGATTGAGGCGACCTGTGAATGTGCCCTTAGATATATTCTCTGAAGAAATTCGGTTTTATGAGCTGGGAGAAGAAGCGATGGAGATGTTTCGGGAAGATGAAGGCTACATCAAGGAGGAAGAGCGTCCTCTGCCTGAAAATGAGTTTCAGAGACAAGTGTGGCTTCTCTTTGAATACCCAGAGAGTTCAGGGCCTGCCAGGATTATAGCTATTGTGTCTGTCATGGTGATTCTGATCTCAATTGTCAGCTTCTGTCTGGAAACATTGCCCATCTTCCGGGATGAGAATGAAGACATGCATGGTAGTGGGGTGACCTTCCACACCTATTCCAACAGCACCATCGGGTACCAGCAGTCCACTTCCTTCACAGACCCTTTCTTCATTGTAGAGACACTCTGCATCATCTGGTTCTCCTTTGAATTCTTGGTGAGGTTCTTTGCCTGTCCCAGCAAAGCCGGCTTCTTCACCAACATCATGAACATCATTGACATTGTGGCCATCATCCCCTACTTCATCACCCTGGGGACAGAGTTGGCTGAGAAGCCAGAGGACGCTCAGCAAGGCCAGCAGGCCATGTCACTGGCCATCCTCCGTGTCATCCGGTTGGTAAGAGTCTTTAGGATTTTCAAGTTGTCCAGACACTCCAAAGGTCTCCAGATTCTAGGTCAGACCCTCAAAGCCAGCATGAGAGAATTGGGCCTCCTGATATTCTTTCTCTTCATAGGGGTCATCCTTTTCTCTAGTGCTGTGTATTTTGCAGAGGCCGATGAGCGAGAGTCCCAGTTCCCCAGCATCCCAGATGCCTTCTGGTGGGCAGTCGTCTCCATGACAACTGTAGGCTATGGAGACATGGTTCCGACTACCATTGGGGGAAAGATAGTGGGTTCCCTATGTGCGATTGCAGGTGTGTTAACTATTGCCTTACCGGTCCCTGTCATTGTGTCCAATTTCAACTACTTCTACCACCGGGAGACAGAGGGAGAGGAACAGGCCCAATACTTGCAAGTGACAAGCTGTCCAAAGATCCCATCCTCCCCTGACCTAAAGAAAAGTAGAAGTGCCTCTACCATTAGTAAGTCTGATTACATGGAGATCCAGGAGGGGGTAAATAACAGTAATGAGGACTTTAGAGAGGAAAACTTGAAAACAGCCAACTGTACCTTGGCTAACACAAACTATGTGAATATTACCAAAATGTTAACTGATGTCTGATTGAAACCTATTACCACACTCACAGCTCAATGGAACTAATGCAGATGTTGCATAATAGCCTGCATTGTAGTCAGTGTGTTCTACAGTGTGTATCTGGTTCTGCATGGAAAGCAATAGTTGTGCAAGTGACTTTTGATCTTTTGACTTTTGATTTAGAACACAGAATATCTATCATGGCTTTCATGCACATCCTCATCACCGGCTTATGAACTTCCAAAGACGGGAGTCACCTATCAAGCTAGGATTTCAGATAGACACGTTGAGGCCACCTCATATCCCATACACAGTGCACCATATCAGTGCCATCATTCCTTCCTAATGAAATGCACACAACATCCAAGAGATGCACTCCCCTCCCCGCCATCCCACCACCTTATTTGAGCCCACCTGCCCTTTCACAGAGGAACACAATCATGGCTTAGCTTTAAATAGCTGGTGTTTGTTCAAAAGGTCATACTCATTTTTGCATTGAAAAGAACACACAGTCCTGTGTGTTGGAATTACTTTCTGTGTCACAGGCTGGAGTTTGTGAATTGCAGTTGCCAAGTAGATGCTCTGGAGGCTTGTGTTTCATAACGGAAAATGCTGCATTCTGCTTTTTCTCTGCAGTGTCGATGTGAGGGAAGCCCGGGGGAGGGACAGTTAGTATGACCGAATATGAGTTGTCAAGTTTCACATTTGTTCCCTTAGGCCTATGGGGAGAAGCTAACAAACCAACAGACCTCTAAGCCTCTGATTTCACCATTTTTGCAGGCTCCAGGGTCACAAAAACATGTCTGGTTTCTTACTGGAGTTTGCAGACATCTGCTTTCCTACTGATGTGGCCCAGCTACACTGACACTGCAGTGAAATTCACCAGTGATGCAATAGAGCTGCATGGGTGTTTGTTGCATGAATCTCAATATTTAAAACACAGGAGATAACCTATTTTCCTAGTAGCCTACACAGTATTAATATTTAGAGTATTAATAGGCTTGGAATGGTCTTGAACTAGGGGTGTTTTTCCCATCAGAAGGCAAAATCCCTCCATCAGGGGAAAAAAATAGACTATTTGGAATGGAACTAAAACTTCTGGCTCCCCAGCCTACCTATCCCTGTTCTTCTAAACAGGAACGCAGACCTCTGCAAAGCCAGAAGAGTAAGCAGGGAAGGCAGCATCTGAACACCTCACATGACTGCACCTTAGGAATTAACCTAGTCGCGGGCATGACTGTACAGTGGACCAGGGCATCTGGTCCTGACGACAGGCAGGTCTGTGGATCCAGTGTATATAAATATATATCGAGTATCTCTCTTTCACGCGTTCCTCTACCTAGCTAGTGATAGAAAAGAAATTGCATTTGAACATTGTACAAGCTTATGCAATATTTTTGACACAGGGCAATTTATGCATGTGTTTGACTATGTGTACTAGGGTGTATATATATACATACATATGTGTGTATATGTATATATACACACACACACATATATATATATATATTCATTTTCTGGAGTTCAGGTTCAGGAGCAAATCCACTGCTTGGTGGGTTGGCTGTCTAAGAGTCCTAACGGGTTAATTTGTCTCATTGGTAACCCCACTGGGCCTGGGTTTGCTGCCATTGCCTCAGACACTCCGGTATCCATGGATTCCTAGACGTTAGAATTGTCTTTCTGCCCTCCATGTGCTGCAGCTTCAGTTCCCATGGCTGAAGCTTGTCTTACTGAGTGCACAAGGGCCCTGTGGCCCTCACAGTTCCAGCTGTCCTGGGCCAGACCCACCCCGGGCCTCCTCTCTACAGTTCATCCTGTTCATCATCTCCATTTTCACCTTTTCCCTTGCCACTTGGATCTTATTATCATTTGGCTCTGCATCTGTCACTTTCACAAACCTTTCCCTAAAGAGCCAGAATGGATCCCCTGCTTTGAAACCAAGGACACCAAGGAGTAGGACTCCCTGGGACCAAATTCCACTGATCTGGACCTAAAGGGAGCCTCCTCTATGTGGAAATGTCTGAAGTCCGGGACTAAGTGATGGAGTCCCTAGATGATCCAAAGGCATCATTTTGATCTCCAGACCCAAACTCTCTCCCCATTAAACTGGCAACCAGAGCTGCTTTTTAAAAAGAACCAAAGGATGGGTAAAGAATCATTTCCCACCCCCCAGAAGAAGTAGAGTGCAAATGAGCACTGCACGGCCTAAAGGTAGACAGTAAGTTGACCCTGAAATGGCTTCAGGTAGGGGGCTTTTAACTCACCAGACTGGGCGTCTTTGCCTTTTGACAGAGTAGCTTAATTTTCCCAAACAGTGAATTGCAGGGGTCGGGCTATGCAGGGGTGGCTCCAGCCCAGGCCTCACTGCTGCCTAGTTAGCACCTACAGTTGTCTTGGGGCATGGGGCACCAGCTCAGGGTGCTAGGCCCAGGGTGCTCATTAGTGCCTGGTCACCCACATCCCCAGGTATCTGCAGGGCATCCCATGCCCAGCACAAAGCCTCTGTGCTTCTCTTCCTCTCCTTCATGGGGAGGTGGTGCTGAATTTCCAAGGCATGGGGTGGGAGGGACACAGATCTTTGGAAAATAGAAGGTAAAGCAACCCATATCTGAGGCCTAGGTCAGGGATAGATATCTTATCACAGTGTCCTTGGCCCAGGACTCTAAAATGTTCACATACAGTCATGCACATTCACCACAAAATAGGTACACTGTTGTCACACACAAACATAAAACATGTAACATGTGCAAAATACAGACAGACCAGGTTAACATAAAAGCAAACATAGAAGATATATGGTTATAATTGTATATAAAATGCACACTCTGCACAGATATAGAATTTACACAGAACATACACAAAAGACAAACATACACCACATACAAATATACAACCTGAAACTCAGGTGCAAAATACATAAAAAAATACATGGACAAAATGCATATGCATATAAGATACACAAAGGCTACTTTACCATTGTTTCTACACATAAAATACACACAAACTCAGTATATACACACGATGCATTAACTTATAATAGGCAAACAAGATACATAGCACACATGCCCAAAAATATCGCACAATACACATGAAATGCAGACATATACTCAGACCCATTGCCCTGCCCCCAGAGCTATGAATTAACAGGCACAAACAAAAGATCAGATGTAATCACCTTTGCCTGGCCTGTGTCTATATCCCCCAGGATCTTTCAAGGAATCTCTTTCTCTATTCTTTTCTCTCACTACCAGATTTCACTCCTGAGAAGTAACTCCTAGGTTTCAAGCAGGAGGATGGGTCACCACATCAAGCAGATATCTGACTAAGACCAGGAATTGCATGGGGTCTCTACCAATTCACCTTCCTCCCACCAGAAACCTGGGTGCAGGGTGTGAAAGTACCTGGGACAGCTGGTAGCCTAATATAGGCCTCCTTGCCATGACCCTTCCTTCCTTCCAGCAAATCCACACAGACAACCCAATAGCCCAGGCTCCCCTTCTCCCAGCACCTGGGATCTCCAGATTCAGCCCTATTCTCTTAAAAGCAGTAATGGCTCAAGAAACTGCAGGATCTTGAGCCCAGGACCAGGGTAAAGATGTCCCCAACATTCTCTAAGCCCACAGATTTTATTGCCCTTCCATCCTTTGCAGCTTTGTTGGGGGCACAGTCAGGAAGTTGAGACCCTATAGAGACCTGTCTCTTAAAATGAGCCACCTTTACTTGCTTGTGGCATTTCACTTGCTCTTGTACATAAGCCCGAAGGGGCCAACTCCTGATTCCCCTCTGGGTGTGTTCAATCCCGGGCACGCTCTTCCTTTCCCTCTTGTTGGGCTCCCCTGGATGCCCTGCCTCCCATCCAATTGCTATGCAATCCAGTTCAGCTTAAGTAAAAAGTGATTAAGAACATACATCTAAGGCTAAACAAGCTAACACTTTTTAGAGGGCCTGACTTTATCCTATATTCTAAGGCCATATTTAAATACTTTCTAAGATTACCCACCATTTTGGATTACTCTTGGAGCCGGTTCTTCCCCTAAGTAGGACTAGCTGAGAGCTGAGTGCATTTTAGCAAAGGCTTCACCTACATCGGAAGTAAAGAGTCACAGTCAGGCTTTGGATCAGGCCTCACTCCTGATTTCTGCTCCTGCAGCCATCCCGTTGTGTCTCACCCTCCCTTCCAGTGATGGTCGCAGCTCCCAGTCTCTACAGAAAAGGTAACAACAGTAGGGAATGGACATATGGGTCCAAAACGTGTGCATTGCTGGAAACTTGTGTTTCCAGGTCAAGGTACCATTCCTGTTGGCTTCATCAAGTGCCTCTGTGGATTCATTTTCAAGAAACTTGGAGTTTTCAGGAGACCGAAAAGGAAGAGGCCCAGGAAAGGTGGAGAGATTGTCAGGAAGAGAGAGTGGCTGAGTGGGTCAAATTTCAGAGTAAACTTTTTAGGAGCCAACATTTAATTAAGAAAATAATTAAGGCTCTGTGCTTTCTGAAACTTCAGTGATATTTGACATGCTCTCTTCCTTCTTCTCTGCTTGCCTCTGTCCCTCTCACCTGTGTTTCTGAGGCTAGTATTGGCATGTCACCATGAGGTTAGCCTTTTAAAAGGGGCCCCATGGGAGTGTGCCTCTAGATTGCATTAGCCTAGTATAGAAAGGGCTCCCATGGAAGCTGTGATGGCCTGAGACCCCAGCCTGGGTGTTCATGTTGCTGCTCCGTGTTGGGAGGGCCCAGGACTAGCTTGTCCTACCTATTCTTCCTGGATCTCTCACTATATTATAGTGAGGATTCTATCAGTATCAACCCATGTGGAGAGAGGACAGCACCCTCTGAAGCTCCTCAGGCTGGGGATTCAGCACTGCCCACAGTAGTAGAGTCATAGAGGCTGACTCCCCACTAAGGAAACTATAGAACAGTGTGCAAATTGCATATGAAGGTGGCACCACTACCCCTATGTCAGGCAGGGGAGCACAGTGCTTTGACTTGTTTTCTCAAGAGAGGGGATGATGGTGCTGAGCTCTGCTCCCCAGAGCTTTCCTGGGGCCCATTGTCATAATAACTTGTATGTGGGTGATGGCCGCCTCGTCTGCGAGGGCTATAATATCCATGGTGCTCCTTGGTTGCACAATGGAGGTTCCCCTAGCCTTGGCAAGGTATCCATTGCCAGGTTTGAACTCACGACCTTAACCTCATTAACATCATCAGTCACCTGAGCCAACGCGCAGAGAGGGGGATGCTGGGAGCTCTCTCAGTAGCTATTATGACCATCATCTATATCTTCAGACTTAGCCCTTGTTGAGTCCAACCCTGTTCCCCTATCAAAGCAACCAGCAGGGACAGACAGAGGTAGGGGCTCCCCTACATGCAGGAAGGTTCTCTTCCTCAAACTAACCTAGTTTACTTTTCCTTTCTTTCTGCTTCCCTTCCCACCAAATCTCAGCTTCATCTCTCATAGTTTGTGTTTGAATATTTTTAAAGAGGAAAAGTGCAATAAAATAAATAGCGACTGTTTTCTTTAGCAATAGCTCTTTCAAAATCTTGCTCTCAGGACTGAAAAGTGATAGATAGTACCTGGATTATCAGATAATGCCCTTGACTTCTGGGGGCTCATTCACAGTCTCTGTAGTTTCTTCTTCTTCCCACGTGTTCACATGACTCCTGTCCTCTTGAGATCTGACCTCCTTCTGGAATGGACACATATGCTAAGATGCAGTGTATGCACAAGGAAGGCCTGTGAGAGGGCTTTGTCACTCTGTCTCCTTCCTGTGTGCACCTCTCTGTCTCCGTGTGTGTCTCTGTCCCCTCTCCCTCTGTCTCCCCATTTCTGCCTGCTGTCATACAGCATCCTTACAACCTCTAGGCATGAAAATCCTAAGTTTGTGTGACCTTTTCAGCCCATTTTGTTGACTTTCCCTCAGTCTGGCAGATGTAATGGAAGCCTACACGAAAGCACTTCCCAATAGATAAGAATAAAGCATCCTGAGCCATTACAGAAGATCATTTCCATGCACTAAAAGCCATTACTTGATCCTTTTGCTGCCCCTTCTCCCTTCCCCAGGGAGACGGATGCTGAGGGAATGTGGCCTGGAGGTTTGCACTTGGGATCAGTAGCCTGGGCAGATTTGGGAATTGCCCTCTGACTCTCTTTCAAAATAAGCTGACTTGCTCAACCAAAGGGACTCCGTGAGAGCTGCAGAAGGAAGCAGGTTCTTGTGGGTTTCAGTAGAAGTCTACAGGGATAGAAGTTTGGGTGGTTAGGGCATGACATTAGTGAAATAAAGACTACCACCCGCTAGAGTGTGCAGCTGCACAAATATTTGCACACATAGCCAGGGGCTTCAGAAGAGTCCCCTTTCCTAACATCTGTGAGGTTAAATGTTCAGACTGGACAATCAGGGAAGGCTGGCAACCCCAGGGTCCCATTCCATTCTTTTTTGATCTACCTTGCTCTATACACATATGTACAGCAAAACCTCAGTTAACTGATGGGGAAACCTCAGGGACAGGAACATCCTGGTTGCTTTGCAATTTTGGTTATTTGAGTGGGAATGGGAAAGCATGTCTGGTTCAACCTTTGTTATTGAGAAAAATATTTCCTAAGTAGGTTAGCATAACTTTCCTGCCTTAGTTAAGTAGAGTGTTTGAAGATAACAGGGACCTTGCCTTGCTCAGGGTCAACATTGTAAACCTCAGTGCTTATTGTACAGTAGTGGACATAGGTGGAGAAGACCAAAGAGACAGGCTGAATGGCTGCTGCCTACAAGACAGGCCTGGAAATGGGCCACTGGGGCACGTCCTGGCTCATCAGAGCCCTTGCTGTCATTTGCCTCTTTCTACTGAAAGGATAGTAAGAAAACATAATTCTTGTCAATCAAGGTTTTGGTTAATTGGTCCTGAGTTTTTAGAGGTTTTCCATATATACATATATTTATGTGTGTATATATATATATAGTATATGTATATATGTATACTATCTTTAAATTATAGAATTATACATTGACCAATCTCCTTAGTTTCACTTATGTGGAATAAATTTGGCAATCCAAGGAATAAACTGCATTTATGTGCATTTTTTGAATGACCTCCTTTGCATTCTTTTCACCTCTCCAGTTCTACTCTTTTTTTTTTCTGCTTAGGGACCTCTCTAGAAGGCAGATCTTTCATAAAAAAAGAACAGGCTACAGGATCACCTCTTTCCTTTCCCTCCCAGGTGGCTGCCTGACTCAGGGATAAAAGGGAAGTCTGATCTAACAGCCAGGTGCTTTTGCCTTTCTTCTGTCTGCCCTGGTTGGCTATAACCTCATCACTGAGGATCAGAAAAGTTATTCCAAACTTTGTACTCTAGGGGAGTGGAAAGCTTGAAGACCTGGCAAAGGATTTATCTATTTAGCATTCTCTTTGTCATTGGTGGTGCCCTAGGTTTGAGGTTTGTGAGATCTGAAAGTAACATTCCAATGAAGAACTAAAGCACATCTCTGCCACACAGAAGGTGAGGTTTGTGGCAATCAATGGAACTAACAAATCCATTCTGTTTTTTATTATGACTAAACCTAAGTTGAGGGTGTGGGTATTAGAGCAGCTGAAATTCAGTTGCCTCTTTGGGGGTAAGCTGTACACATCACTCAAGAAACAGCTGGATGCAAGCTAAAACCTGCTCATTCTCCCTCTTGCCTGCTAGTGTGTTAGATCCATGGAAGACAGTTTCTCTCAGCCTCACCTCTTGCATTTGAGTGTTGCTTTCTACCTGGATGGGAGTGGGAGGGATTTTTCACTGTATCTGGAGCAATTGAAGTGGTGCAGGGGTGTCTGCCATCTCCCCACACCCACAGAAGCCCTCCAGTCTGGCTATGTTAGTTGTGATCAGGCAGCAGAAGCCCATAACCCAGACTTGGCATGACCAGCTGGTGCACTGAGGCAGTTGAGGTGGCCTGTCTGGATGGCTACTTCTTGTACTTCATGAACCTTAGCATGGAAATGGATATAACTTTCTGTGCTCCTCTGCACTCCTAAAATAGTCTAATATGTTCCAGATGAGTTTGCAGCTGAGAACTCCCTGCATCATTCCACTGATGGATGCACAGGGCATGATTATGTAATAATGTGGACAGCTACTGCAACATCTAGATCATTGAGGGCAGTGTAGATGTGGCTGTGTGCTAGGACCCTTGGTAGCTATCCAGAGGACTCAGTCCGGTGTCTTTCTGAGTCTCTGTGAGAGGCCTCTAAGCCCTGCTTCTCTGTGAAAATGATTCCCTAGACACCGAATGCCTTGTTTGTATGAGTGAGTAAATGCTCTGGGCTTCTAGAGAAAGCAATAGGAGGAGCTGGGAGGAAGAGAATATTCAGGGGCGCACTTTGCTACCAAACAATTTCCATGTCAGCTGCTAACATTACTGCCTTTTTAGCCTATGAAGTGTAGGGCAAGGACTTTGACCTGCCAGGTGGGGCTGGAAAGGAGCACATCAGCTCCAGGCTAAGAAATGGGATAGAAAAGCAAGAAGAGAGGCCTGGCTGGCTTTGGCGGGGGTGAGTCTCAGCTCCTGAGGGTTTGAACATGCTCTGTGCTTGCCCCAGTTCTGCCTTCACGTGGGATCCAGCGACCCAGTTTCCTTTTGTTGTCGTGCTTGGATGGTTCCTTCATTTGAAGGGCCCCAGGAAGCTGGAAAGTCCCATGATCAAGCTCTAGCCTGCTGAGCAAACAATACCCCAGCCAAATTGGCCTCTTCCTGGTTTTCTGCATCCCTGCACCCCTCTCTCCACTAAGGATAATCTTGGAACAGTTGAGATTAATGGTGCCAGCAATCAAGGAAGATTCTCTAGTTTTCATCAGGGACATAGCTGTAAAGCTCATGAGTGGAGGATGCTATTTCCTTTTCCAGACCTGTGTGCTTATGTGCTTATATAGGCTGCCTCTGGAGACTTTATATTGTGTGTGATGTGTATATATATACACACACACACACACACATATATATATGTATATATATATATATAGAGAGAGAGAGAGAGAGAGGAAATGGCCGCCGCTCACTTAGGCTCATGCAGCACAGACTCCAGTTAGGGTTTGCACTGGCTTCCTTGCTGCTTGTGCATGAATCTTCAGCTGCCCTCCCATGTCCTCTCTCTAATAATTGCTGAAAACTCAAAGAGGTAGATAAATAAGCCTCCTTGGGATCAATAGCAGAAGGAACTCCAAGGCTGATGGTAAAGCTTCGTAAGGATGATGCCGAAAGGGAACTGGGGTCTCCATGGTGATAAGAGGCTGGGGACCAATGAGAGCTGAAGGCAGAGCAAGACTTGTGGGGAAGACTCATGGGAATTGGGAGTCATTTAACTATTTGTTTGCTTCATGAAAATTTAGACACCAGCTGTAACTACATTGCACAGGATGTATTGATATTATCATTCTTGCTGACATATTCTGGAAGCTTTCAGCCCCACCAACACTGCCCCACCCAGGACTTCTGCAGCTGAGAGTTCCTGTGTCAGTAGGGTCTGATATTTGTACATAGGTTATACATATATGTGTACATATGTGCCTCAATGAACATTGCCTGTCCACCTGATCATGGGTGTACATAGACTTCATAGAGCTCCACAGTCTTTTGTAAATATTGACACAAGTAAATAAGTATATAAATATATATTACTGGGGATTTATTTTAACATCATTCTGTGTGATATGAAAAAAATAAAATTTTTGACAGACACTGATGGTTTTCACTTGTTTCTTGCCTGCTGGGATTATCATCCCTACAACATGCAAGTGTGCTTGCCTCACTCTCAGCCTAGTTTCTGTGGCCATGAGGGTCCAGGCAGAGACCAGGCAGGATGGGAGAGGGTCCTCCTGGATGCATTGGGTATCATCTTGGTGTGTGCCTGCCTGCCCTTGACTGGGAGCCCTGCGCAGACGAGGCAGAGTATGTGGATGGGAGGGTGGGTGGGTGCGTTTGAGATCTCCCCAATTACATCAACACTTCCTGTATCTTCCATGGAGCTGGAGGATGTGTGGGGGCAGGGTACCCAGTTTGAAGACCAAACACAGTCTGGGAATCATTTAAATGCAGCCGCACCCACATTTGCAGGCCTTGTCCTCAAACCCACCCCCACCTCTGCCCATTACTGCTGGCCCAGGAGTCTGGACCAACCGTGCTGTCCACTCTCAAGTGAGGAGAATGTCTATCTTGGCCTCCTGAGATGGGGACACAGCAGCACCTTCGTGGAGAAGGTCCTAACACACACACACACACACACGCGCGCGCGCGCACACACACTGCTGAGGCACATCTATGTGATTTCCTCTGAGGGCTAATCTAGTCCTGAACTCCTGCAAATTTAGACAGCTCAAAAGAGGCCATGGTGTGGAGTATGACCACAGGGAAGTCGGTGCCTCAGCCACTAGCAGGCACATCCCACCCCTGACCACCCCCCTACTCCAAACACCCAAATACCCAGGTATCTTATTAAAGATATTTAGTTTTACCCCTTCACAATCTACCATGCTCTGCCCCTAGGAAAACTGACCAGCCAAAGCAGCTGGGCTCCCCACCCTCACCTCACCTTCAGAAGGATGTGTTTCTGGGTGCACGTACTGAGGTGACAAGGGAGAGGGTGGCAAAGAGACAAGAACCATTTGGGACAGCTGCTGCTATGGGCACCTTCATATTGGGCATTTCCCCCACCATAGTGGGGCTCTAGACCTCTGCGGAACAGCCTCAGGCTGACTAATGGAGTGGGGCTCCCTACTCCAAAGAAATGGGAAACTGAGTCAGGCTCCCAGGCCTGGTCCCTCCTGCTGGGACTGCGCGAGGAACTCCTGCCTCCAAGAAGCTGGGATGCTGGGAAGATGGGAGCTGGGAAGAATTTTGTCTAAACAGTCCCTGACTGTTTAGATCTTGTTAGGTAAACTGTTAACTTAGCTCTTGTTAGGTAAAAGCAAGGAGGAAAGGGAGGGAAAGGGAAAAGGGGTGTGTGGAAGCTACAACATCAAGATCCGCATTCTTCTCTCCACTTTGGTGAGGAGAGCTCAGCTAGTTCAAGTGTAGTCCACCCATGCCACCTATGCACACCGAACCCTCCCCACCTGACCTGAGGCACCTGCCCTGTACACACTCGACCACCCTGGGCTCACCCC
This sequence comes from Pan paniscus, assembly GCF_029289425.2. Classification (NCBI taxonomy): domain Eukaryota; kingdom Metazoa; phylum Chordata; class Mammalia; order Primates; family Hominidae; genus Pan; species Pan paniscus. The sequence continues at coordinate 116,448,966 of NC_073249.2, forward strand.
AACCAGTAGCTCCCACTTAAGAGGGGCACTTGATGGGGTGGGGTATAAGTGGGGAGCTCTCCTAGTCCAGGGGGCCAATGTGGTGGACAGGGGGAGCAAAGCTGATCGGCACAACTGAGAAACAATATTAACCCTGGAGAAAGAGAACAGCTCTGGAGCCAAAGGCTTGGGTTTTGAATCCCAACTCTGTCACTCACCGGCTCTGCAACCCTGGGGCACACTCTCTTTGAGCCTCAGTTTCCTCACTTCTATAAAGGAAATCATGACTCCTGCCTTATCTTGTGAAGATCAAATGAGCACCTGGCGCATAGTGGGAGCCAATAAAAATATATGAGTGTGCCCTTTCTCTTGGATTCCCATGTCCTAAAGATCCATGTGGGGCAGGATACTCAGAAATCTGAAAGTTGAAGGATTTTCAACCTTTTCTGGCCCAAGGGTTTCTAATCTGGAACAAGGGGTACAACGATCAACTCCAAAGGGTCTAAAAGCCCCTGAAATGATGTATGACATGTTGTGGTATGGTTATTTTTCTTGACGTGTCCCCAGCCCCCAAAATTTAAAACTATTGGTCAAAAGTAGACACCTTATCTTCTCCTCTATATCCAGGAAGGAACAGTGATTTGTCCACAGTGATTTTCATATATTTAAAAACATTCCTTTATTCAAAAAAATGTTTTTGCATTTGATGCTTAGGATATTCTGCCCTTGTGGGTTTTCCAGACAGGAGAAGAAGATGGGAATTTACCCGCACCTGAGTTAGTGGCCAGCACAGAGCTAGACCCGGCTCCTGCTCCAGGACTTCTCTTTCTATTAATCTATCCCATGTGCAGTAGCTGTGCTTGAGTCTCAGTTCCTGGAATCAAGACCTGAAATATCCCCAGGCTGGTTTAGCACAGCAGTGGGGGAAGAACCACATATTTTGAAGTGATTAATGCTATTTAAATGACATGCAAATGAGGCAGGTCTGCATCTTTTTAATCCATCAACTGGGGCATTTCTCAATCTATCAGCTCTGGTTATCCTGTCCTTTTGTTTTCTTAGGTTACCTCCTCACACAGACTCACACACCCTAACTTAGGTCAGTAAACAACACATTCACAAATCACTGGCTTATCAAGAAATGGTCAAGGCTCTTTGGCCTTGTACCTATTCCAACCTGAACACTAGCCAGGACTTGTAGTCACAATGGTGGCCAAAATATCTATGTCTTGGAAAAGCAGAGAAATGGCCTTGTTCTAGGACCCCTCACCTTGTATCTTTCTCTGGCCCTAGAAGAGACCTCTCATCTCAACTTCTTGGGTCAGACTGGCCTTTAGGTGCAGCCACTGCGAGTCACCTGAGTTAAATGGCCTGTGGTCAAGGTGCCACACATCTCCTAATGCCCTGTCCCACAGGTCCCATCGAGATTGCCTTCCAGAGCCTGCCCAACACCACATCAGCCCTAGGACCAAACCCCTCCTCAATTCCAAGAGACTAGAGCTCCAAAGAGTTCCTACAGGCTTCCCAGATTCTAAGGATGGTGAGACTTGTTGCCTTAGGAAATGCTGGGCCTTGGAGTCAGGGTTGGGTTCCATCTCTGGCTCTACGGTATAGGCTGTTATCTATGTGACCCTAACAAGGGAGTTAACATTCTAAACCTCAGTTTTCTTGTCTCAACTTAAGATTAAAATGCCTACCTTACAGGGTCAGCATGAAGATTTTAAAAGGCATTAATATCTATATAAATACAAAGTACCGTACGTGTTATAAGAGCTTACTTTGTGCCAGACTGCAAAGTATATGACATGCATCATCCCATTTGGTTATCATTTGGTTATTTGTCCCCACCCAAATCTCATGTTAAAATGTGATCCCCAATGTTGGAGGTGGGGCCCGGTGGGAGGTGTTTGAGTCATAGGCACAGATCCCTCATGAATGTCTTGGGTCATCCCCTTGGTGATAAGTGAGTTCTCACTCTTAAGTTCACACGAGGTTCTGGTCATTTAAAAGTGCGAAGCACCCACCCCCCTCCCTCTTGCTCCTGCTCTTGCCATGTGAAGTGCCTGCACCAGGCACCATGAGTAAAACCTCTCTGAGGCCTCCCCAGAAGCAGATCCAGGTGTTATGCTTCTGGTGCAGCCCACAGAACCGTGAGCCAATTAAACCTCTTTTCTATACAAATTACCCAGTCCTGGCTACTTATAGCAATGCAAGAATGGCCTAATACAGTAGGTGTTATATCTATATTTTAATCAGATTAAGAAACTGAACTTCAAAGAGGTTGCATAGGTAGCCCAAGGTCACGCAGCTAAATAACTGGCACAGTCTTTGTGAGGTCCAAGCCCATACTCTTTATGAATATTACAATCAATAGATATTAGTCCTTCCGTCATCATTGGCTTCTTCCCCCAGGTGATTGAGGGTACATAGATATTTCTTTTTTTTTTTTTTGAGGCGGAGTTTCGCTCTTTTTGGCCAGGCTGGAGTGCAATGGCACAATCTCGGCTCACTGCAACCTCCGCCTCCTGGGTTCAAGCAATTCTCCTGCCTCAACCTCCTGAGTAGCTGGGATTACAGGCGCCCGCCACCATGCCCGGCTAATTTCTTGTATTTTTAGTTGAGACAGGGTTTCACCATATTGGCCAGGCTGGTCGCAAACATAGATATGTCTTAAAAGAAGGCAAGCAAAAGAACCTCATCAGCCCTAAGGAGGCTTAATATAATCAAAATAGTCCACCTAGCCTAGATGAACTAGGCTGGGAATGGCTTTGATCTTGGCTCTAAGCTCCATCTTGCTGAGCCCTGGTAAGTGGCATCTGAGATCTGTGGGATGGAGAAAGGCGCCAACCCAGGGAAGAACTGTCTCACTCTTCTTGTGGTGGAGGAAGCCAGGCCAAGCAGAAAGCCGCTGTTCTAACCCCAACCCCAGAGGTGTTAAGTGAGTAGCCTCCTCCCACACGCTGGCGGACCCCAGCCAAGCCCCACCCTGTTCCTAGAGCCAATGCCCCATTTCTACCTCTAGTCACCTAAGTGTCCAAGGTTACAGTTATCAGGCACCTTGCCAACTCATTCCACAACCCATCCATCTAGACCTTGGTGTGCCCAGCATCTTTGCTCTAAGTGGGACCAGACCTTTTAGGAACTCTGTCCCACCTCCCTCCACACCCCTCCACCAGCTCTTAGTGCCCCTTCACACCCAACGTGCTTCAGATGGTGGCTGTGGCTGAATGGAGTTCTCCTCCTCCTCCCTCAGAGAGTAAAGGGGGAATAGACCTATCTTGGGAAAGACACACACACACACAGAAGCACAGTCAGAGAAATATAAAGTCCCAGGACCTGATTTCATCATTGTTAGCCTAACCTTGCAAGCTACTAAATCAAAAGTAAGATATTTCTTATACAAAGTAGGTATTCAGTAAATACAATGGCTAAATAAATGATTCAAACTCAACTAAGAGATAAGGACCATAAACCATGTGCAGGCATTGCACTGGGCAGTTTGCCCGTATTATCTCTCTTAACTCTTGCAACAACTCCATGATATCATTGTCATTATCTCAATTTTCAGATGAGAAAATTGAGGCTCAGGGAGGCAAAGTAATTGCCCATCCTCAAACAGCTAATAAAAAGCAAATCTAGGACTGAGCTCCAAGACAGCACGAAGCCATCTGTGATGGTTGCTATTAAGTGTCAACTTGACTGGATTGAGGGATGCCTTGATGGCTAGTGAAGCACTTTTTCTGGGTAGTCTGTGAGCGTCTGTCAGTTTCCAGAAAAGACTGACGTAAGTCAGCGGACTGAGAGAGGAAGACCCGACCTCAGTGTGGGCAGGCACCATCCAGTGGGCTGGTGGCCCAGCTAGGACAAAGAGGGCAGAAGAAGGGGCTATGCTTGGGTCTCACTCCCCATTTCCTCCCATCCCACTCCCTCTCTGCCTCTTTCGCTCTTTCTCTCGCTCTCTCTCTCTTCTGGAGTAAGAGGCCTTTGTTTCCTCTTGCCTTTGGACATCAGACTCCAGATTCTTGGGCTTTAGGATTCGGGACTTGCACCAGAGGCCTCCCAGGGGCTTTCAGGCCTTTGGCCTCAGACTGGGGGCTACACTCTTGGCTCTCCTTGTTCTGAGGCTTTCAGAGTTGAACTGAGACATGCTGCCAGCCTCTCTGGGAGCCACACTACTGGCTTCTGTCATCTTCCAGCTTGCAGAAAACCTATCTTGGGACTTCACCTTAGCAACTATGTGGGCCAATTCCCCCTAATAAATTCCCTTTCATATTTATCCCAGTGTTCCGCCCCTCTGGAGAGCCCTGACTAATACACTGTCAAAGCCTTTGATGTGAAACCAGAGCCACCATCCTGGTGGGGTCAACACTCAGCTGAGCCTTACAAGGACACTTCAGCAAAAATCGCCAAGGACTCTGACTCTGTTTCCCCAACCTCTTACCCCTGAAACTCCAGGAAAATATAGGAACAAGGCATTCTGGGGAAGATAAGGAAGTCTAGGGATTATGAGGTACAATGGAATGGGATCACCCTCCTCGGGTATTTTTGTCAGTGGGATTCATGAGGCTGCAAGGTGTGAATGAGCAATTGCTATATTAAAAGTTCCTGAAAAAGCTGTCTTCCTTTGGGTGTCAGCTCCTGACAGACAGAGAAAGCCTAGCGGGAGGTCTGAACTTCTTCCCCAGCCCCCTTCTTCATTCCTCCCCATCAGAAAGGAAAGGTGTAGAAAAAAATTAATTGGGAGAGGGGAGGAAATGAACCCTGAACCAATAGTAGCCCATAAATAGGCAGGAGCCTTTAATAAATGATTGCAAAATAAATGAGTAATTCTAGGAATGAATAATAAAAGAAAACGCTTATATATGGCACATACTCTATGCCAGGCCCTGTTCTAAATAAGTTTATCAATCCTTACAACCATCCTATGTCTAAGGCCCTAATTAGCCCCACATTATACTCAGGAGAACAGAGGCACAGAGAGGCTTAACTGACTTGTGAGGAAGCTGTACATAACTTCCAAAGGCAGGATTTGAACCCAGGTCATCTGGCCACAAAGCCCATGCTACTAACTCTCCCTCTTATTCATGACCCAGACTCCAAAGCAGTTTCTTATCCACTGACCTTCACAGTAAATCTGTGTGGCAGCCATCGGGTCAGGCATTACAACACTCAGTTTATAGACAAGAAAACCATGGTGCTGAGAGGATGGAAACTTGCCAAGGACACATAGCTGGAAGTGAAGAAAAGAACTCAGGTCTCTTGTCACCTGGTCCCTGCTTCCTTATGTGACAGTTGCCTCCCAAGAATAAGGCAAGGGGTGAGGAAGTTGGGGGCAATAGAATCCTGGCTAGTCCAGTCTGGAAAGGGTCTTGGAGATCAACTAGACCAACTGCCTTATTTTGTAGGTGAGAAGATTGAGGTCCAGAGGAGGCCAGCAGCTTGCTTAAGGCCACAAGTAAATTGGCAACTAAAATGCCAGTCTGCCGACTGCCAATCAAGCCAATTACACCATGCTCTTCTTCCAAAGAAGTCAAGGGTCAAGCATTTGGCAAGAGAGAGATGCACTAAGTCAGGCACCATGAATTAAGCTCCTATTATGTTCCAGCACCTCATGCAAATGCATAGAATGCAAAGAATTGTATCCCCTTCCTTGCTATTGGGGAATATATATCTGTAAACAAAACAGTCAGAGCTCCTGCTTTCATGGACTTGACTTTCTGGTGGGGGATAAGTGAGAAAGAAAATACTATTAATAAAATCAAAGCAAGATTGGGAGATGAAGAGTGACAGTAGGCGGTGCACTTTTATGCAGGATGGGCAGGGAAGGTCTCTTGGATAAGGTGACATCTAAGCAGAGACCTTTAGGAAGTCAGAGAGTTGGCCATACAGATTCATGTGAGAAGATCATTCCATGCTCAGGGAGTGCAAGGGCACAGTCAGTGAGGCGAGGTGGAAGAGGGCATGCATTGAGGCCAGTGCTGCAGGAGCAGAAGAAGCAAGGGGGAAGACAATGGGAAATTAAAGAGTAAGGTTGGGAAGGGGACTTGCAGATTCTATAGGACCTTGTAGGACTCTGGACTCTGCTCTGGGTAAGGTGGGAAGCCATAGGAGGCTTTTCAGCATAGGAGAAACTTAACTGGACATACTGTTTTCAGATCACCTCAGCTGCTGTTTTGAACAGACTCTAGGGGGCAAGGATAGAGTCTGGGGCCCAGTGAGAAGGCGACTGCAATCATTCAAGCAAGGAGCACGGAGGCTGGGATGGTTGCAGCAGAGAAGTTGGGGAGAAGCAGTTGGACTTTGGATACACACTAAAGGCAGAAGCAATGGGATTTGCTGGTGAACTGAGTATGCAATGTAAGAAAGACAAAGGCATCCATCATGACTCCAAGTTTTAGGTCTGAGCCCCACCCAAGCATAAACCCTCTGCCCTCAGCAACAAACTCTGGCCCGTCCTGGGAGCCAAGGGCAAGGGCCCAAGTAGGCAGGCCTGGCCCTGACTTAATTACAAGATCAATCCAACCAGCTGCCCTGCCAGCAGGAGTGCCCCTGGGCCTCAGCTTGGCCAGCCCCTGGGGTGTAGCTCCTGGGCTTGTCAGAGGGAGTTAGCCTCACACTATGCCCTGGGTCACATCCAGCAGGCCTGGCTGGCCCTGTCACTGGCTACCTGGAGCCCAAGAAAAGTCCAGTCCAGACTAGGCCTAGGCTATAAGATTTGGGGCATTGAGCCTACTGGGACTTGAATATCTAGGGCTCCTGGGAAGGGAGAAGAACTGTGAATAGCTGACCTGACTCTTGATGAGCTGACCAAGCTGCTGGGCTGGGGTGGAGGAACACTGAGTGCTGATCCATAGACTCAAGCCGATGCTCATTACCCAAACTAGAGAAACATGGTGGGCACTCCAGAAAAGGCTGATCCCAGAATGCCAGGCTCATTCCCAGCATGATAAACTGGAAACACTGCTCAGGGACTAGGTTGGGTCAAACCTGCAGAGTGCAGAACCTCAGCTCTCCCTACAAGGATCAGGGTGGAAGAGGAAGGGACCAATGACTGCGGTTTGTATGATGAGGAGCCTGCCTTGAGTTCCTCCCTGAGCTCCCCGCTGCTATTGTCCAAATGAGCTTACTGGGACATGGCATCTTTCCCCAGATCCAAAATGGGGCCATACATAGTTCACAGGGCCTTCCCAGGGTTAGATGTCATGCAGATTTTCCAGGCAGAGCCTCTCCACTAGGCCCACAGCTGCCTCCCTCCAGAACTCCCCCAAAGATAATTCACATCCCCTGTGTCTCCCCAGTTGTAAAACTGCTTCAGGGCTTAGGTGAGCTCTTGGGGCTTAGGGGAGTTGGCCCGGCTTCAGAAATAGGACATCAGGAGCAGGTAGGGACCTTAGAAAGCATCTGATGCATTATACAGATGGGAAGGCTGAGGCCCAAAATGGAAAGGAACTTGTCCAAGAGCACAAAGTAAGTAGGTGATAAAGCCAAGAGCCCAGGGACTGCACTCCCAGTCAGGGCTGTCTCCATGATCCGTCATTCATCACCAGAGCCACGTGACCTCCCCTCACCTCCAACATTTCTCCCAATTCCGATAGCCTCATGGAGCTGAGGAGCTTCTCAGTGCTACCCGCCTGCCAGCAGTTCCCTCAAGCTTCCCATGATCTTCTGAAATGGAGCCATCCTATTTAGAAAACGGTGTGGGGATTCGCCTACACGCAGCAGGGACCCTGAGAGTGTGATCACCCCATGTTCAGTCCAGTTCTACAGATGCAGGTAGAAACCCGAGTTCAGGTTTCCTCAGGATGAATGATCCAGACACGGACTTCAGCAAGAGTCATTTGGCTCCACTGAGTGCACCTTTGGAGAAGCAGCTCGAGAGTTCCCCACCCTTACCTTGGGAGTGGCACCAGTCTTAGCCCATGGCCAGCGTGTCTTCACTCTGGGCCCCGGTATTCCCCACTGGTTCTCAGAAAACCAGCTGTTTTGGGATACCTCTCCTCTGCCGGATGGTGGAAGGCGGGGATGAGGGCCATCCCTGGCCCAGGAACACAACTTTCATTTCTGCCCCCCACTTTGCAGCACTTGGAGTACTCCCACATTCTAAATCTCATCTGAGCCTCACAATGACAGAGAGGTATGTATTGTTATTCCCTCTTGGCAGATGATGAAACTGGGCCAAGAGACACAAAAAGACTTGCTGGGGCCATGCAGCTGGTTGGACGGAGTACTGGGTCTAAGCAGAGTTATGGAAAGCAGTTTTTTATGCCCTGATGTGTCACAGCCATCCTGGAAGACAGAATGACCAAGTGGTAGAATCACCAAGAACCCTTATATTCCCTGACCTGCCAAGGTCACTGAGCATGAGGTAGCAGGGCGAAGATTGGAACCAGGACCCTGGTTCCCAGCCTGGTGCCTGCTCTATCTTGCCAGCCTTGGTGATCTTTGGGGTTAGCCACAGAGGATCATATCTACCATGCAGCCTCATTATGAGAAGTAATGTAGGCCCTAGGCCTGGATCAGAAAACACAGTGACAATAACCATAACAGGGAACATCTCTTACCTGCCAGGCATTGCGCTGGGTACTTTGTATGCCCTGTTAACAATCCTCGCACCACCGTCTCAAGGGAGATATTATTAGCTCCATTGCACAGATGAGGAGACCAAAGCTCAGAAAGAACTAGTGACTTGCTCAAGGTGACACAGTTAACAGGTGCTGAGTCTGGGACCCAGAGCTGCTGGCTCAACCTTCGTCACTGACAGCATTCTGTTCTCAGCTTAGACATCACCATCTCAGGGGGGTCTTACCTAAACAGCTCCCATCTAAGTGGCATCTGCCCGCTCTTCATTTTCTTCAGAGCGTGTGTCACAACCTGCAATTCATTTCATCTACTAATTCACCTGTTTATCTTCTGTCTCTTCCACTAGAATGTAAGACCCAAGAGGGCCAAGACCATGTCTGTCTTGATTACTGCAGAATGCCTAGAACAAAACCTAGCACACCATAGCACTCACCAGGTATTTACTGAATGAACAAACGAAGACTCTCAATGTTGGCCAACAAGAGCATGCCCAAACAGCAGTGAGTCTGGCAGTGCCTGGATGTGTAGAGGAAACTGCAGGCCTAGTGGTGGAGAGAGCATGAATTTTGAAGTCAGCCTAACCTCAACATTTACTGGTTGTGTGGCCTTGGGCAAGCTCGAGGCCTTGGTTTTCTCATTGGTTAAAAGGCAACAGTAATACTTGCTTTCAAGGACTGCTGTGAGGATTAAATAAGATAATAGAAAGCAAGCACCCAGAAAGGATCCTGACATATCCAGCCTCTAGTACAGAGCAGCTCTCATCCTCTTCCCTGCTAACAATGAATTTCAGGACTCCAAGCTGAGAAAGGTCTGGGACCCCACTTGCATTAGAGGCGGCGGCTGCTGGCCCAGCCTCAGAGCCTGTCACTGCTCCCCCACCCTGTGCATGCAGCAGCCAATTTCAAACTATGTAAATATGCCAGGCTGCCTCCTCAGCAAGGGAACAGCTATACTTAGTGCAATTTGCATGTATTTTAAGCTGACTTGTTCCAGGCAAAGAAGCCGATTCATGAATTTAATAACATTCACAGAGTCCCAGAATGTCAGCACTGGAAGAGACGTCAGAGACCATCTAGCCCAGCCCCTCCTTTGGCAGAAGAGGATGCTGAGGGCAGTGGCATGGTCCAAGGTCATGGAGCTGGCAGGGAACAGGGCCAGCATCCGACCCCTGGCTTCTGATTCCATGTCCAGGGTTCTTTTCAGGGCCATCTGTATTTCGCTCTATCCCCTCCCAGCACTCATTTAAGCAAGGATTGAATGTTCAGCCCTCAGATCCTCATGCTGCCTGGACCACTTTAGCTCAAGGGGAGAAGTCTGGCCTCCAAGGCTACCTTGAAGGTGGGAGTGAGACTGTGGGTGTGGTCTGGAGGCAAGCTGGGGACTGGCCGTGTGCAAAGGACAAAACAGATCAATGGAGATCCAGTCCATGAATCCTTCCCTGGCTGGGCACTGAGTGACCGACAGAATGAAATCTTGCAAGCATCCTCACTCCCCACAACAGCCCATTAAGATGATGCATTAGGTCACCCAGGGATTTACTGAGAGCATATTTTTAACTCTAGTTGACAGCTATTGCAATCTGCCTGCCCAGCGAGCCTTCTCTCTTCTTCTGGTAACAGTGCACTTCTTTGTTTTATGGGAACAGTCCCCCTGCATTGATTCCAATGGAGCTGTCAATCAAAGGGCCCTAAGACCTTGCTGCAGGGCTGGGCACGTGACCTGCATGGAATCTGGTTGGAGGTTCAGGGGTAGTCATGTCATCCAAACAGTCCTTTTAGGAGAGTGAGATGCATGCCCAGGGGGAAAGGGTGTTGTTCTTTTCTCTGAAGCAGCTGTGGAATGATGCAAGCCGGTGCGGACAGTGGCTAGCTTTGCCACCACGAGGAGAAAGCCTGGCTGAGAAAGAAGTTGGCACAGTGGAAAAGAGAGCTCGACATGAAGAGACCGTGTACTGATGCCATTATTAAAACGTCTGGATCCAATTGTGCCTGAAGCCCATCTGAACTCCCTTAGGTTTCCCTATTTTCTCAAGCTGGTCTAGGTTGGATTTATTCCCTTGCAACTGAAACACTCCTGGGGAAGGCACTAATCAAGATCATCTCCTGAGGTGATCCATCCCATGAAGTGGCTCCCTGCCACAAAAATCATACTTCTTTACAGGAAGGGTCCTAAGCTGTCCTTCTTAAGCTTTATAGGAGTCTTTTCATTCTAACTGAGTGTATTTGGGGCCTACACTGTGCCAGGTGCTAAATGTTTAGTTACCCCACCAATCTTCTGACAATTATTGTTATTGACCCTATTTTAGAGGTTAGGAAACTGATGCTCATAATGGTCAAATAACCTCAGCAGGGTCACATAATAACTAAATGTTTGAAGTAGTCTCAAATCTAAGTATTTTGACTCCCAGTGCATTAATTAAAGTATCAAACAATGATGATGATGATGAAGCTCATTGCTACAATTATTGAGCACTTATTGTGTGTCAGACAGTATGTTAAACACTTCTCATATGTCAACCACTTCTCCCAAAAACCTTAAAACTTTACAGCAGAGGAAACTGAGGCTTGGAGTGTTTATGTACCTTGCCCAGCTAGTAAAGGGGAGCTGGGGCTGGCCCTCACCAGAGCCCTGCTGCCTCTCATTGCAGGATCCTAGATGATAACCTCAGGGCCAGGTGTGTTCATGCTGCTCAGCCCCTTCCTGAATTCACTGACTGGATTCTCACTTCCTATCCCCTCAGCTTCTGTCTCTTTAGGCTAAGGAGAGACCCTATTGTTGTAGGGATGGCTCCAGTTCCTCTGTGTTGTCCGGCATCCCCCCAAGTCAGGCCTGGGCTGGCCAGGCTCCCTGAGACACTGTCATCTGGATCCTCACCCTCAGGAGCCAAGGCCAAGCCAAGGGCACATTTATAGCCCCTCTTTTTATTGCTGCTCTCAGGGAAGGGTGGACAAAGGACCAAACAAGGGTGGCAGAACCCTTGCCAGGGGCTACCTGAGGTTGGTATGAGTAGGCTCCAGGTTCTCCACCTCTCTGGCCCTTGTGGCTCTGCTTCCACCTCCCTGGGAGCCCCGCTTGGAAGCATACTGGACTCTGGTCCCCTGGGGGCAGAGGCAGTGGCTCCACTGCATTTATTTACAGAGCAAAAATGGTGCCTGCCTGGAACACTGGCACACTGCCTACCTTCCATGAATAGTTCTATGACCCAGGCCAAAGAGTCCCCTTATTTGGGAGAGGGAAAAAGATCTTTACACAGAACAGCAGAATGGTGCAGAATTGTTATCTTTTGTCAAGACCACCTCTCCCAGACTCTAGGCCCCATTCTCTTAGGACAGGCACTTCCTGCCCACTGCCAGACCCTGTAGATATTCCTCAGTGTGACAGATAGTCCAGATAGTCAATGATGGGTGGGGCTTCTGTGGGCTGTGCCCCACCTGAGACACCAAGGGGAGACATGGGTACCCGCCTAGGTGGGAAGGAACTTGTCTTTTGGTCACCTAGTCAGCCAGATAGCTTCCCAGGCTGGGACTGGCCTAAAAAATGCCAAGTCAGCCTTGGGAGGAAACACCTAGGACAGCAGGCACACATGGCTCCATCAGGGCTGTATCCCTGAGGTTCTCCTTCAGTGTCCACTGGGGCCATTTTGTCCAGTCCTCTGCTCTTGCTTCTTCCATAAGTGAGAATTTACATACACTGTTTCATAAAGCATCACAGGGAGAACAATTCCAAGGATTCTCCCAGCCCCTCATCCAAGAGGTGATTGTCCTTCGGCCTCATAGGAGCCTGTCTTTGACCAAACTTCAGCCTTCCTTCCTCCTTGCCCTTTTTCCATCTCCACTCAGTGTCCCCTGAGCCCTGAGTCATGCGGGGCAGCTGTTGGAGTAGACAGAGAACCAGCTTTAGCTTCCAGCCTGGGTTTAAATCACAGCCTCCCAATCAATAGCTGTGTGGCCTTGAACAGACAACTTCTCTGAACTTTGGTTCCCACATTTGTATAAAAGGGATAACTCCCTCCTTGCCAGGTGCCTGTAAGGCTTAGAAAGTATGTATATAAAGTTGCTGTCCTAACTGTTTAGTAAAAGATAGCCACTATTGTTTTTGCTATTATTTTCAATAGCTTATCCCTCTAAAATCCCAGGTCCTCTTCCCCATCAGATCTCACACCCACAGCTGCTTTCCTGGACAAACACTCCCTGATACTCTGTTCTTATGCCCACCCCAAGCTCTCACTTTGCTGAGGCTTTCTGGAGACAATGTTCCAGTCCCAGGTGTCATGTCCAACAGTGAGAGAGTTAGAGCCACTCATACCCCTCAGGGTGTCTGGCATGGAGATCTGATTTCTTCTCTCTGTCCTCGTTAGACCCCTAGAAAAAGCCCCATGTGGCCAGCGAAGGCCTACAACCTAGTCTCAAGCAAACCCCCTCAGAACACTCATGAACCCTCACAGTGAATACAAAATTTAACTCAAAATGTATCATAGTCCTTAAGGTAAAACATAAAACTATAAAACTTCTACAAGAAAACTGGGGAGAAAAATCATTATGACCTGGGTAAAGAGTTCTTAGAGATGACACAAAAGCAAAATCCAATTTTTAAAATGATAAATGGAACTTTGTCCAAATTAAGAACTTTTGCTCTGCAAAAGGGACTGTTAAGAGAATGAAAAGACAAATCACAGATTGGAAGAAAAATATCAGGTTGGTACAAAAGTAACTACGGTTTTTGCCCTTGAAAGTAATGGCAACCTAATATTTGTAAATTACATATCTGACAAAGGACTTGTATTCAGTATATATAAAGAACAACACTCAACGCTAAGAAAACAAACAACTTTTTCCCAAAATGGGCAAAATATTTGAACAGACACTTTATCGAAAAAGACATATGGGTGGAAAATAGGGACATTAAAGAAATGCAAATTAAAACCATAATGAGGACCACTAAAGACTTATCAAAATGGTTAAAATAAAAATTCCTGACAATAGCAAGTACTAGTGAGAAAGCAGAGCTACTGGACTCATATATTCCTGGCCTCAAATTTCTACAGCCACTGTGGAAAACTATTTAATAGTTGCTTTTAAAGGGAAACATATATGTAGTATATAACCTAGTAATCCTACTCTTAGATAATTATCCAAGAGAAATGAAAACTTGTGTTCACAAAAGAAAACATTACATGAATGTTTATAGCAGCTTTACCATAATCACTAAAAACTGGAAACAACGCAGATGTCCTTCAGTAACTTAGTCACTGGATAAACAAACTGGAACACCCAAACAATAGAGTACCATTCAGCAATAAAATGTAATGAACGATGTATACACACAATGACATTGATGAATCTCAAGTGCATTTTGCTAAATGAAAGAAGCCAGATCCAAAATATATCCTTATATTTATAGAAGCATATAATATATCCTTTTATTTATAGAAGTTTCTGGAAAAGGCAAAATTATGGGGTTAGAGAACAGATCAGTGGTTTCCAGGGATTACAGATAGCAGTAGGGGAGGAATCAGCTACAAAAGGATCACAACGGGATTATTCGGGGTGATGGAACTATTCTGTATCTGGACCGTTGTGGTAGGTATACAACTCTATGCATTTGCCAAGATTCATAGATCTGTAATCCACAGAGAGTGCATTTTACTGCATGTCAATTTAGAAAACTAAATCTAATAAAATGATTTTAAAAACAAAAAGAAGAGACTATAAGTAGTAAAAGGAAAAATAAGCTAGCAGAGTTCAGGAAACAAATGAAAGAAAAATAAAAATATTGTAAAGGTGAAAAAAATAGAATACACATAACTAAAATGCTGTCAACAACATGGTAGACAGGATAGAAGAAATTATAAAACAATAAAGAAAAGAATAAAGATATGAAAATATTGCACAAAACATTAAAAATACAAATGACAAAGAAGATCCAGAGTCAATAGCATTGCTGTTTGTGGAGAAGGGAACAGATAATAGGATAGACTAAGTATTCGAAGACACACTAAAGTAAAAGAAAACATTCCTGAAAAGCCTGCATGTCAAAAAGGGTACACAGTGCTTTAGGAAACAAAAAATCTGTGAAGAACAATCTATATCAAAACATTTTGCTGAAATCATTCAACTTCAAGGATAAAGAAAGAATCACAGGGACATTGGAAAAGAAAAAAGGTTAAATACAATGTGAAAAATATTATTTTGTTAGTTAACTCATTAGTTTAACCAATATATATGGTGCACCTGCAATGTGCCAGGCACTGTGTTAGGTGCCAGAGTGATAAATAAAGCAAAGTCCCTAATTTCATGGAGCTTAAATTCTGGCAAAAGGACAGTCAATAAAAAACATTTATCAGTTATGGTATGAGTTATGAAGAATGATAAGCCAGGATGTGGGTATTAAGACTGGTAAAGACATTTTATTTTTATAGGTGGTCAGAAAAGATCTCCCTGATAAAGTCACCTTGAACAGAGGTCTGAAGGATGTGAAGAAGGAGCCATAAGGATATCTGAAAGGTAGAGCATCCCAGAAAAAAAAAATCAAGTGCAAAGATCCTGAGGTGGGAATCTGCATAAAGGCTCAAGAACAACAAGAAGATTGTGGCTAGAACACAGTGAGTGAGTGAGTGAGTGAGTGAGTGGTAGAAATGATGTCAGAGAAGTCATCTGGGGAAGATCTTGTAAAGTCTTCTAGGATATAAATGCTAAATGTGATAGAAAACCATTAGAGGGCTGACAACTGGGGAGTGTCATGATGTAATTTTAAGATAATAACTTGGTATTGTATGAATTACCTGGAGAATAGAATTCAATAGGATGGGTGGGGTGGGATGGGATGGGATGGGATGGGATGGGATGGGATAGGATAGGATAGGATAGGATAGGATAGGATAGGCTAGGCTAGGCTAGGCTAGGCTAGGCTAGGATAGGGTAAGGTAAGGTAAGGCAGGGTAGGGTAGGGTAGGGTAGGATAGGATACAACAGAATTGGATGAAACAGAAGCAAGAAGTCTCTTAGGAAGTAATTACAACAGTGCCAGAGAGAAGTGTGATGGCTCATGCTAGGGTGGAATCAGTGGAGGAAATGTGAAGTAGTGAGAATCTAGATATATTTTGAAGGTAGAGTCACCCTTTTTGCTGAAGGACTGAAAGTGAGATATGAGAGAAAGGATAATTCTAAGGATTTGGCCTGGACAACTGGGTGAATGGTGGTGCCATTTGTTGTACTGGGAAATGATGGAGGAATAGTTTTGGGGAGTTGAGCTTTGGTCATGTGAACTTTGCCAAGCCCATTAGCTATCTCAGAGGAAATGCCTCAGACTTTCCATTAACAACACAGTCCCAAAGACAGGGAAATCATGCCTACAACATTCCAAGAGAAGAAAAGCATAGCTTAAACAGGCATGTCACCTTCAAGTATAAAGCCAGTGGACAGATACCATCATACATGCAAAATAAGAAGACTCCTAGAAAAAATTATTTGACTATAAATCTAGCCAACCAAATAGTAAACCAAAATAACTTGAAGATCAAATTTGTGGTTTACAAAAACCAACAACAACTAGTATTAAGCATTCCATAGTCCACAGTCCATAAAGATTTACATAGAACAGAAAGTAAATGACATTACTTTGGACAATGTGAAAGTAATGCATGTGATAAATATCTTGTGTTGTGGAGGAGGAGAGGGGAAAGAGCAACATGCTGATTTACTCACTTTCATAGCAGAGAGTCATTAGATAGTGTCTAAAATTTGAAGTTTCACTTAAAATTTATTCTACTCTCTCAATACTTATTTTCTCTTAACTCTGAGGGCTATTTTAGGAACTAATATTTCTGGTGAAAAAAACATTTATCTGATGTTCAGAAATTCCATGTCAATTCCTTGAGTTTCCTATTATCCTAGTAAAGCTTTCAGTTAAATTAAATTTACTACATTTTAGTTAAAATGCTACATATGGTGTGATTCCATCCTGGTGAAATTATTTCTCTCTCTATCTCTTTGTGCCCATCCATCTACTCCTCTCTATGCATATACACATAAAGACATGACCAAAATAGTTACCACAGATTTTTAGTGATGATTCCTTTTGGGTAATATGAATAGGGTGATTTTTTTCTCAATCAAATATTTTATTTTACAAGCTGGGTGCAGTGGTGCAGGCCTGTAATCCCAGCTACTTGGGAGGCTGAGGCTGGAAAATTGTTTGAGCCCAGGACTCCAAGACCAGCATAGCCAACATACCAAGACCCCATCTCAAAAGGAAATCTTTTAAAACTAGCTATTTACATGTAAATACAAAAGGTAATTAATTTTTAAAACTGAATAGCAAGCACAAACTCAGCTGGGTAAGTAAAGAACAATATGTGACGTCTCCAGGAAAAGGTAAATGGAAGAGTCCCGTGGTCACTATCTGGTTCCAGCTTCCCTAAGGATTTGCACGAGCCCATCTGGGGAGGTAAATGGTCAAGGTCATGACTGAGTCTTGGAGAACCTGGGGCTTCCCATACTAGGGGGATCTGGTGGCACTGAAGTTTGGGCCAAGGACAAGCATGTAGCCATGACACTGCATGGTGCAGAGTTGGGGAAGGAAAGGAGGGTGGTCAATTTTGTTTCTGAACTCACTATGGACAATTTCCAGTTCATGTCCTCAGGTACTATGCATGTGGGCTTTCAGAACAGTAAGAAGCATCTACTAGAAACCCAATAGGGTCTCAGAAAACAACACTGCCTAACTACCAAGGTTATTTTGTGATGGGCCAGAAGAATCAGTATGTTCTGATATCAGGAAGGCATGCAGCAGAGCTTCTCTCACAGACCTGTGGACAACTTAGAGAACTCTCAATGAAGGGTGGTGAGGGAGGCTGCAATAGCACCCAGTGTTGACGCTGTCCTGATCAGCATTCCCACTGACGATTTGGATGAGGACACGGACAGCATGCTGATCAAACCTGAGAGGGCATGACCCAGAACAGATGTCACATTCCATCTTAAGAGATTCTTCAGGCAAAGACTTTGGAGCTTTAGTTGGCTTGTCTCCGTATTAACCAATCATGTGATATTGCTCCAACAAGTCATTACTTGGAGATCTCCACATTGTCTCTGCTTGGGCTTTGTAGAACATGTTGTTTCTTCTGCCTAGCTATCCTTCACCTTCTTTATTAAGGTATGGCTTTCTCAAAACTCAGGTGTCAGTCCTCACTGCCAGAAAAGCTGCCACTTCCCCAACTACACCTCTGTGCTTTCTAAACCATTAGTTCAAACCTACCATCGCTTTCACCAAAGTGCCCTGTAAACATGTATCTTCTTTGTCTGTCTTTGCAACTAAACCCTAAGCTCCTGTTCTGAGCCCTCTGTATCCCCATCAGTGAGAAGACTGCCCAGTACTTAAATGCTTGCTAAATAGATAGAAGAATGGATGAAGTACAATTGACTCTCCAGCTAGAGCAGCAAAACCTAGGGACAAATAAATGGACAACGATCTGTGACTACATCCTCTCTAGATCCAACCTCCGAATGTTCAGTAACCTCAGCACTAATTCCAAGCTTGGAGAACTCAGGATTGTAGATGCTTCTGAGTTTTCTAAGCAGAACTCAAGCTCATAAGCTCAGTTTGCTCACTGGTAAAGTGGGCAGATTGGACTGACAGCTCTAGCTAGGGCTTGGATGTACAGAGCAGTTGCACAGGGCCTCATGGTCAGAAGGGCCCACTCTTGGCTTATAGCTCTGCAATTGCCATCTTGAAATTATTAGTTTTTGAAAAAGGAGCCCTACATGGTTCTTTTGCACTGAGGCCTGCAGATTGTGTAGCTAGTTCTGTTCATCTATGAGTATAAAAGAATCCATTTTATTTTTATTATAAGCAAAAACCATTTGATAAATATTCAAACCTACGGCAACTTGCATCTCATCTTCATCAATTCATTGAACAAATACAGGTCCATGTTTTGCATAGTTGTCATCAGAAAATACATACTACTTAGCCCCTTTGCCACTTATTGTTTTGTATGTACACATTTGTCCATGCCTTGACATTGTTCCCATATTTGTCATTCTTAATAGCTCTATCATATTCTAGAATGCAAATAGACTGTGAGTTTCAAACCAAACCCCAATGGTTGGGCATTTGGGTTGCTTGCAATTTTTAAAAATAGCATTTCTAAGAATAAGTAAATACAAATTACTTCCTTTTATCTCTTTTGGGGTATTTCCTTGGAGTATATTCTGAGAAGTGGAATTCTCAGGTCAAAAGGTAGGAATAACTTTATAGCTCTTAAATATTACTGGATTGCTCTCTTGGAAAACTGAACCAATTTATGGAGCCCTCATCAGCAGATACATGTAACTGCTTCTAAAGTTCTGAAATAATTATGTTTTACTAGTTTAATATGCACATAATGATATCTTAACATTGAAAATAGCCTAAATGTTCAACAGTAAGGTACTGAGTTTTAAAAGCTTGGTAAGTTTGTACATTTTTTCTATACGATCAGTACAAATCAATTTTTAAAAGCACCCAAGTCCCCTGGCCTGGCTCACGGTCAGTCCTCGCTCTCAGCCTTGGCCACTCTGTGTTCAACAAGCTGACCTTAAGTATGGATCTCCCACTGGGCAGAAGGCTTTTGCCCAGAGCTGTGCTACAGAGGCAGAGAGGACAAGCTGGGTCCTGGGGCCACCACTTCAAGCTGTGCACCTCCACGAACCTCTGGCTTTTACCTGGGAGCTAGGGGTGATAACCAAGTGCCTTGCAGGGTTAAGGAAGGATTTCATAAAATAATGTAGGAAGCAGGCTCCCTGAAAGCCTCCAAGTCAGTTGCTGTCATTTTCTAAGAAAGTTGGCTGTGCAGAGCAACTAATCAACACTGACTCGCCCTGTGGAATCTCAGCCATCCTCAGAGAGGAAGAAACAACTGTGAACCCCTATTACATCTACAAGCTGTGCACCTTCCAGGTGGGAGGATTACAATCTGGTACCCACTCCCACCTCCCCCAAACTTAACAATAATACATATTTATTTAGCAAACATTTAGAAAGCACTTACCATGTGGCAGGTACCCTTCCAAGTGTTTCACCAAATTAACCCACTTAATCATCCTAACAATGTAGTGAGGTAGGAACTGGCCCCATTGTACAGGTGAGAAAATAGAGGCAGAAGAGGCTGAGTGACTCACTCTCACCAAGTCATACAGACGGCTAGTGACGGAACCAGGATTCAAGCCAGGCCTTCTAGCTCTAGCTCGTCCTCTAGAGTCTACAGGCTTGTCCTCTAAGCTATACTGTCTCTAAATGAATCAAGGGACACCAGAACCAAAATAGACCCTGGAGTCTATTTGAAATAAATTCTAGAGTCTATTTGATGATTCTACTCTAACCCCTTCACTTTTAAGATAAGGAAACTGAGGGCTTATCAGAGATGATGACCCACCCAAAAGCACACAGTGTGCAGTGGCCAAGCCGGATGGAAACCCAGGCCTCCTTATCCTTGAGGCAACTCTTTCTACCACATCTTTTTGCAGCCCATCTGCTGCCTTGGATCAGTGACTGGGCAGATCCGTTTCCGTGGGATAACCCTCGCAGCCCTCTTCTCTGAAGGCCCAACCCAGAGAACTGAGCAGTTTCAATGCTGTTAAAAAAGCAGACTGGACAGGTCAGCCCTGGAAAAATCAAGCTGAGACCAGTGCTTTCTAAAGAAACACCAAACCCACCCTTTGTTCTGGCCAACAGAGCAGTTTTTTCAGGTTGTTTCTGTCCAGAGGACTCAAGGGCTGGGCAAGAGAAGCAGCTAAATCACATTTCTTTTAAAGAACATAATGCAGAGGGACAGAGGAAGAAGGATTCTCCATCAATCCAGGAGAAGCACTTTCTGCCAGGATGGGTGCCAGGAGGGGCCCTCCCCTGCCCCCTCCCCCCAGTTTTATCCACCCTCTCCCCTCCCGACCCCCATGCCCAGTCGCCCCCACCCCCACGTCAGAACTCCACGTGTCTCCTTCTAAGATGAGTTCTGTTGCTTCCTATCCCTCCTCCACCTCTGCTGATGTGCACCTTCTTTGAGCTTCTATGGTTATAAATAAATGATGTCTGGATTGATTAGAGGATCAGCTTTCCCTCTAGCAACAACCCTGAACTCTCATTTCTGAAATCTTGCTGCCCACTAGCATCACTCAAGTTTCATTTTGCACTGGGACTTTAGTGGAAAGAGTTCTCACCTGGGAATGCAAGACGATCACGAAACCTGGAGTCAGGAAATGCGGGTTTGAATCCTGGTCCTGCCACTGACTCTCTACGTCCTTGGGCAGATCACTCCATGATCTGCAACTCAGTTAGTGCCATTAAAGGGGATGGTAATTTCTGGCCACGTTCCTCACAGAATTATTGAAAGAAGTGAATAAGTGTGAAAATACAGTAAACCATAATGCCCAATGCAAATGTCAGCAGTAGAGCTGCTCTGCCCTGCAGCTGGCTAGTTTCCTGACCCTGGCACAGCTCTATTTATTGCTTTACTCTTCACTTTTCACCTCCACATTAGGAATAGTCACACCTACTCTTCCCCAATGCCTCCTAACATTGTTCTGGGGACAAAAATGACATACACATGCAAAGATACTTTTAAACAATAAAATGTTTCTTCTCTCTGATATTAGTGACCTTAAATGATGTTTATGGAGAGTTTTAAGTGAAAAATTCAGGATACAAAATTGTGTATATAGTAAAAAAAAAAAAAAAAAAAAAGCAAATCCAGAGAAGAGACTAAAAGGAAAGATAACAAAATGCTAACAGTAGATGTCTCAGATTTATTAGAATTCTTTATCTGCTTTATGAATTTTGTTTTTCCCTACAATGAGCATGTTTAATAATTAACAGAGAATTTTTTTAATCAGGCTTTTTTTAAAAGTTGAGAAGTCTTGTTCTCAAGTTGCTCACACAGAGACACACCAAGAGCAGCCAGATGGATGCTGTAAAGCAGTTATGCCCAGTGTGTTAGAAAGGGTGTGGGAGAGGGGCCACCCGCAGGGAGGGAGGAGGGGAGGCCACCAGATAAACGGCCAGCCGGCCACCACAGAAGCACCTACCTGTGACTCACATGGGCCACCACAGAACAGCAGAGCTGGAAGGCAGCTCAGAAATCTTTAGTCATCCACAATTCCCCATCCCCATTTTCCAGATCAAAATTCCAAGGCCAAGACAGGGACAGTGACTTGTCTAAGATGCCAAGTCTCCCATCCCCTAGTACTACAGCCCTTCTGTGCCATCTCTGGGGGACTGTGAACTGTTTACCTGCCAGACTGGTGCTTTCATTTCTTTAGCTGATACTCACCCCCACTTCCCAGTTCACTGGTTGCCATATTCACCAGGGAATCAGAATCACTAATACGGTTGGGCACCATATAATTCAAGATGTGAATCTGCCATACTTCTGTTCAGAAAGGAAGACCATTAAAGACACAATGGCTGAGTAACAAAAATCATAGAATTTCGGGATTTTAGAGCACTGTTACATTACCTTGCAGGCGAGGAGGCTGAAGCACAGAGACATTCACAGCATCCACAAGGTTACACAGCTAGTTTGTGGATGTACCAAGTCAACACCCAGCTCTTTTTACTCCTGATTCAGTGCTCTTTTCCATTCTATTGTGCAGCTCTTCAAAAATAAATGAATGAAAGAAACCCAAAAGATGATCATCAGTGTTATAATTTAATAGCCAATCATTACAGACCGGAATTTCCAAATTATTTGGAACTTATATAACTTTATATATAAGTTATATAGAACTTATATAACTTATATATAAGTTATATAGAACTTATATAACTTATATATAAGTTATATAGAACTTATATAACTTATATATAAGTTATATAGAACTTATATAACTTATATATAAGTTATATAGAACTTATATAACTTATATATAAGTTATATAGAACTTATATAACTTATATATAAGTTATATAGAACTTATATAACTTATATATAAGTTATATAGAACTTATATAACTTATATATAAGTTATATAGAACTTATATAACTTATATATAAGTTATATAGAACTTATATAACTTTATATATGTTATATATAACTTATATAAAAGAGTTAATGTCCTAATGTACAAACAATGCCATCAAATAAGTTTTTTTTAAGTGACAGCCCAATTTTTAAAATGGATAAAGGGTACAGAGGTAATTTATAGAAAAAGAAATACAAGGCCGGGTGCGGTGGCTCAGGCCTGTAATCCCAGCACTTTGGGAGGCCGAGGTGGGTGGATCACAAGGTCAGCAGTTTGAGACCAGCTTGGCCAATATGGCGAAACCCCATCTCTACTACAAAAATACAAAAATTATCCGGGCATGGTGACATGCGCCTATAGCCCCAGCTACTCAGGAAACTGAGGCAGAAGAATCGCTTGAATTCAGGAGGTGGAGGTTGCAGTGAGCCGAGATCACACCAGTGCACTCCAGCCTAGGTGACAGAGTGAGAAAGAAAAAGAAAAAGCAATACAAATCGCCAACAAATATATGTTCTACGTTTATAAAACATGTTTGTCGTAAGAAATTCAATTCAATAGAAGTAGGATTGGAAAAGGAAGCTTGAGGGACCTTCATTTTTTACATCCTATATTTCTTCATTGTTTAAATTTATTGCTAAAAACATTTTGACATTTTTAAAAACCAGCCCTCTAAAATATAAAACTCTATAATCACATGATTTCAAAGGTAAACATTTTTTGATGTTTGGAATTATCTGTACCAGTATTTGCCTTTGTCTACCTACAGCACTGACATGCACCAACAACAATTAAACAATAGATTCACACCATTGATCAGATATGTAAAAAAGCCAAAAGTGAAAACAACTTGAAAATATTACATAAAATTATAGGAGAATGTTGTTTTTAGCCTTGGACTGAGACAGACCTTCCTAAATAAAACATGATACCTGAAAGCCATAAGGAAAATAGCTGACAGATTTGACTACTTACAAATGAAAAGTTTTACACAACAAAATACTTACAAATAAAGTTAAAAGGCAAATGAAGGGCATGGAAGAAAATATTTGCAATGTATTTAACACAAAAGGATTAATATTGGATTTATGTAATAACTTCAAATCAATTATAAAGACCAAACATCCAATGTACATTAAAATGGATGGAAGTTATAAAGAGGCAATTCAATTTTAAAAATTAAAAATAAAATTTAAATGGCTAACAAACCATTTTTAAGATGCTCCACTTCACTTGTAATCAGAATACCCATAAAAAGTTGTTTAAAATTATAATCCATTTATATTACAGAATACTACAGAGGCTTTTTTTTTATTAAGTCCTATTTGTATGTACATACATGGAAAGATCTCCAGATGCATTTCTTGGAAAAACATGCTCCAAAACAATGGAAATAGTACAATCCCATTCATGTTTAAAAGCTTTACATCAGCCAAGCATGGTGGCTTACACCAGTAATCCCAACACTTTAGGAAGCCAAGGAGGGCAGATTGCTTGAACTCAGGAGTTTGTGACCAGCCTGAGCAACATGATGAAAGTCCGCCTCTACTAAAAATACAAAAATTAGACGAGCATGGTGGAGCATGCCTGTGATCCCAGCTACTCAGGAGGCTGAGGTGGAAGGATTGCTTGAGCCCAGGAGGTCAAAGCTGCAGTAAGCCATGATCACGCTACCGCACTCCAGACTAGGCAACACAGCCAGACTCTGTCTCAAATAAATAAATAAAGCTTTGTATCCGTTTTCATTTATGTACATATACCTATAAATGCATGGGCAAAATTCTGAAAGAGTACACATCAAACCATTAAGAGTGATGTCCCTCTGGAAGGAAGTGAGAATGAAAGAGATAGCTTTGGAACCAAGGGGACTTTCACCATTTACTTTATTTGCTAATGTGTGCATTGTTTGAATCTTTTGTAAAACAATATTCCTGTATTCCTGTATTTTAGAAAACAATAAAATAAAATAATAGAGAGGTCATCATGGCTGTGATTTCTATGAACCAAACTAGCAGGAGTTGTCTAAATTTTAGAAATAATTTCCTAAGATAGAAATGAGACACCCAACTTTATAGAAGCATCAGGAAGTTTCTTCTAAGTCTATCCTCAGCTTTCTTGGTGCGCTGTCTTGCTTCCACTTGTTCTATCCTCAGGGTGCACTTAGAAATCAAGTCCACTGATGGCAAGAGAAACCTTCAGGCTCTGATAGAGAAATGTCCCCACCTCTACCTGTTCCCACTTTTACCACTCCACCACAGCCCCAAGCCAGAGCAAATCTCTGCCTCTAACCAGTCTCCCTGCCCCTGGAACCCTCCAGTCAGAAGGACAGCTTCAGGTCCTTTGCAGCAAAGTCCAGTACAAAGTGAACTCATGCAACCCCAAAGAGAAGGTCTCCCAGAACCCCTGGTCAATTTCCACTACCCTCACCCAAGGGATGAGAATTTCTCCACCACAAGATGTTAAAAGATGTCAGGCTCAGAAAGTCATGGATTCACCAGAGTATGTGAGCACCTACTTACGTGCCAGATATTATACAGGGTCTTTCATTTCTGGTGCTTATGTCTTTCAGGCCATACTGTAATCCCAGGGTGGGCACTATTGCTTGTACACATTTTATCAATGAGAAAACCAGGATCGAAAAGGTGACATCATCAATGGTCAGTTCAGTTCCACAAACACACATTAATCAGGTGCTCCAGGCACAGCCCAAGGTGTTTGGTATTTATAGAAAAAACAATTGTGCTCCCTACCCTTGAGACTCTCAACAACAATGAAGAAATATTGGGGCAAAGATAATACCCTACAGAGTCCAGTGTTAGGCACAGCAACTTCCTAATGAAAACCAGCTTGACAGTTTGCCTCAGAAGTATGTAATTTCATCATATTGTACTGTGCGCAGTTCAGAGATGGAGATAAGCATTTGGTACCATGGAAATACAGGTAACCTAGCCTCAGGGTTCAGCAAAGGCTTCCCCAAAATGGCAAGCTGGGATTTGGACCCAGGTCTGTGTGACTCCAAGCCTCATGCCCTTTCCACTATGCCACAGTGCGTGGTGAAGAAATCTCGGGGTGCAGATATACTCAACAAGAGAGGTCAGTCAGACCAACATATCATACTGAAGACCAACTGGACACAGTCTAACTCAAAATTAGGCCCTGTAATGGGGTACCACAAGAAGACCAGCTTTCTCCTTTAGCTTTGAGCTTGGGAAGCTCAGCCCTTCTTCACTGTACCTCAAGTGCACCCTTGCATTCTGGGGGCTAACACTGCTCTCTCCATGGCTTCCAGAACCCCCCAAGTCCCATGGTGCCATCTCCCCTTCCCTGACCACTTACAGGCATCTTCCTTCACTCCTCTGCCTCTGCTTGCAACTTGTGAGCCAGTCCTAATGGCTACTTCTTGCAACCTCAATTCGTTTATCAAGTAGTCTGATCTAATTTCTCCAATCTTCATCCCTGCCTCTGGGACTTCTCCCAGAGTCCACACAACTAGCAGCCCTCCCCACATCGTGGCCTCCCCCTCTGATACTGGTTGGGCCTGATATATAACTCTCACTCAGTGGACACATTAGCCCAGCCAAGGTGCCTCAGCAGGGGCCGCCATGCCTCCAGTATCCATGAGGTAACTCATCACTAGTTACTTTCACTACAAAACAAATTTCTGGTTTCCCCCTGCCTCAGAGCAGGCTTACCTCTCTTCCCAGGTCAGGCTAAGTGCACCAGCCACATAGTGGGCACTTTGAATACCAGAAAGGGAGGAAGTTTTCCTCCAATCACAGGCTAATCAGGAGTGGGTCTAGACTACTCTGGTTACTTACAGGATACTCCCTGCTGTCCCTCTTCCTTTGCATACCCCTCAGCACACACACAAAGCACATGCCTGCCACACAGACACAGCTGTACACAGAGAGGGGCATTGTACTTTGAAACAGTGGAAGCCAGAGCTGGCCACAGAGGCTCTTTCTCCAACAAATGCAGATGCTAGAGATGCAGCCACTTGGCCGCCTAGGAAGCTCCCCATCCTCTCCATACCCTGCCCACTTGGGTCCTCCAGGAAGCAATAGCCTGAAAAAAAGACAATAGCCACAGGCCACCCCACATCCCCCTCCCCAGCCCAGAAAATCCCATTCGAAGCAGACAAGGCTTTTTAACAAACAATTAGCTTAAATTTTTCATTAGCTGCTGCTTTCTCTGCAGTTCCTGCCTCCACCCCTTTCAAATCTCCAAGCTACGTATATAGCTGGGGAGGCCCCAGCCAAAGGAGAGTCTAGCGGATGTTCGGGTTGAGGCTCCCATAAACCCACCTCCGAAGTGGACCTAATAATGAAGCTGATTGTGAATTAAATCAATTACCTCCACACAGCCCATGTGTGGCCTACTTCAGACAGGCATTTCCCAGCACAGCCGCGAAGCCTATCCTGCCGTGAGAACTCCTGCTCTTCCCTGCTAACGAGGATGACCATGGTAATGAGATGAAGATGAAGAAGATGAAACTGGTAAAGATAAGGTAGATTCCTTACATCTGTGTCTTCTATCATCTGCAATGTCCTTCCACAGGCAGACTCTCATTTTAACCTCGGAACAACTCCATGAGGTTCCTGCAATCCTTATCAGCCTCTGGTTTTTAGAAGAGGCAAGTGAGCTTCAGAAGTGAAGTGACTTCATCTAATGACGCAAAACAATCGTAAGGCTGGGGCAGGATTGAGGATGTCTCCGAAGGCAATTCCAAGCTGGAATTTCAGAAAAAGAAGTCCGATTAGTTCCCTTTTCTCACTGGGGTCCAGATCTGGGAAACTGTCTAGATGCATGGATGGATGGATGCTCAAGTACTGCTACTCTGACCAGTTATTTTGGAGATGGTTGAGAGGTGAGGTGAGACAACAACCTCTCTCTACTGTTGCATCATGAGATCCTATTAAAAAAAAAAAAAAAAAACAGAAAAAAAACCTTTCTTTGGTTCTAAATTTATATGCAGACCATGGGGAAGGAGCTCTCACACATACATATACATTCCATATGCTGACCTGTGGAGAGGAGGCATCTGGCCTCTTATTCTTGTCTCCATCATCGCTGCTAAGGATGTCTACCCATTATCCCAAAGACAGGGCTCTCCCAGGTATACTGCTTGCCCCATGTAAAAGGAAAATAAATCTTGGGACCCCAAAATTACTAAGCTAAAAGGAAAAAATCAAGCTGAGAACTGCTTAGGGCAAACTTGCGCCCCATTCTATTCAAAGTCATCCCCCTGCTCACTGAGATAAATGCATAGCTGATTGCTTCCTTTGAAAAGGCTGATCAGAAACTCAAAAGAATGCAATCGTTTGTCTCTTACCTACCTATGACCTGGAAGCCCCCTCCCTGCTTCAAGTTGTCTCGCCTTTCCGGACCGAACCAGTGTACATCTTAACATATATTGGTTGATGTCTCATGTCACCCTAAAATGTATAAAACCAAGCTGTGCCCCTACCACCTTGGGCACATGTTGTCAGGACCTCCTGAGGCTGTGTCACAGGTGCGTCCTTAACCTTGGCAAAATCAACTTTCTAAATTGACTGGGACCTGTCTCAGACATTTGAGGTTCACACCCTTTAGGACCAGCAGGAAGGCAGACTGTCCTGGAAGGAGGAAGAAAGACCACTTCTCCAGCCCTGCTCCCCACACCCTAAAGAGAGGGCCACCCGCCCACCTGTCACCCCCCTGTCAGATCTGCCTCATGCCTGAGGTGGTTCTAAGTCACCTCTGGGCCCAGGGTAGGAGCAGAAGAGCTAGTCATCTTCAGATTCACCTGTTTCTTCCTTGGCACCTAGTGGATGCTTGATAAATGATCATTTATAAAGGAAGGGGGCTGGCCGCGGTGGCTCACGCCTGTAATCCCAGCACTTGGGAGGCCGAGGAGGGCCAGTCACGAGGTCAGGAGTTTGAGACCAGCCTGGCCAACATAGCGAAACCCCGTCTCTACTGAAAATACAAAAAATTAGCTGGGCATGGTGGCAGGCACCTGTAATCCCAGCTACTTGGGAGGCTGAGGCAGGAGAATCGCTTGAACCCAGGAGGCGGAGGTTGCAGTTAGCCAAGATCACGCCACTGCAATCCAGCCCAGGCAACAGTGCAAGACTCCATCTCAAAAAGAAAAAAAAAAAAAAAAAGAAGGAAGGAAGGGAGGGAGGGAGGGAAGGTTTGTAGGTAGGGTAGGTAGGTCGGTCAGTCAGGGAGAAAGTCACAGCTCCCACTCCCAACACAGTCTCCTCCTCCATGAGCCTCAGCCTTAGTCTCGTGGTACGTTCCCTGCTCTTTTGCTCTTCTCTTCTGTCTCCCTGCCACAGCTCCAAGTGGCTTTGAACTTGCCTAAGTAATTCCTCAAAAAAGTCTTTCTGTGCAACTGTGGATACAAGTGGGAACTTGCTCAGCACACGTGCCTGTGTAATCCATAAGTTCAGGAAACCAATACCTTGGTGGTAACCCTCAACCAATGGGGTGGAGATGCCAATGCAGAAATCCTCCTTTAGGCTGATGCTCAGATGGACCATTGTGAGATGCATTCTATGTTCTTCCCAGACCATCTTGGTGGGATCTAGCTCGCATTCCCCACAGCAGTGTCCTGCATAATGCGCCCTTATAATGGATGTTCCTCTTTTTCTCACTTTCCCTGGGGCCTCTCAGGTCTACTACTTACACTACTTACCAGAAGACCTCTCTGAAGGTTCCTGGTACCCCTCTGCTGTTTTATTTCTTCCTGTTCTATGTAATAATCTCAGTTTCTACCTCCTTGAAGGAAATTCCTCAGCCCCAAATCCACAGAGGGCATAATAACAGTAGCAGCTGGCATGGCTGGGGCACTTATTCTGCATCATGGACTGGGCTCTGTACTTTATAGGCCTTACTTCCAAGCCTCACAACTCCCCTCTGAGGTAAGAATTACTATTCCCACTTTACAGATACGCATACCAAGGTACAGAAGAATATGACACCAGTCACAATGACAGATAAGCAATTAGTAGAGCTGGAAATTGGACCCAAATCTGTCAGGTGTCTCACCTTGACATTCTATAGGCCTGGTCCCAAAGCAGCTGAGTGACCCCTAGAACAGCTTAGAGATGCACACAGCCCTGAGATTGGTGTCCCCACCACCTCCTGGCAGAGGTGCAACTAAAACAGAGGCTGGAAGGTGGGAGAGAGCTTAGGGTTGCAGAGAACAATGAGCTGACTGCAGCACTGGGGAGCAGGCCACAGGGGCTGGAAAATGAGGCTGAAAGGCCCAGGGACCAGGTTATACAAAGCCCTGTGCACTGGCAAGAGGCAAGTGGATCTTCCCCTGAAGGTAACCTGGAGCTTGTGGAGGCTCTGAAACAAAGGAGTAGCCGGGCCAGATTTGTTTTAGAAAGATTCCTTAGGCTGTGTGGAGTCACAGAGTGGCTGGGCCAATTGTCCAGGAAGATGATCAAGGCCTGAACCAAGGCAGGTGACATGGAGAGGGCAGGTTAAGGAGAAGATAAACCCAAGACATAGTGTGGGAGATGAGGAAGAGAGTGGAGTTGACAACAACCTCCAGGGCTGGCTGCAGGCAGCTGCACTCCTTCCATTTCTCAGGATCCACTACACCAGCCACTTAAACCAGCCAGTCTGCAGAGCATGTGGCCCAGCACCCAAATCCTCACCAGAGGCTGCAAGGCCATCCCAGTCAGTAGTAGCTCTGGACAACCCACCACTCCCCAAGCCTGGGACTGGGCTCCTTTCCTGCCAGGGGAATGGTTGGGGGCCTCTGGGAAAGGGCGAGGCCTCCTCGAGCCTTATCCTGGGAGTCTCTGCTGGGCCATCTCTGCCTCTTGAAGCCCGTGAAATATTTACAACCAGCCAAGCGAGGGAAGTGAGGGGGAGCTGGAGCATGAATTATTGACGGCTTCACTTTCATCCTGGCCCAGGCTGCTGGGCCGAGCCGAGACCCAGGGGAGCCCCCAAGGCAATCCATGGGCATTAAGCAGAGTTCTTGAGGGAGCCAGGGGTACAGGATCCTCACTATCAGGAGGACCACAGGTGACCTGAGCACCGCACCCCATTCTGACTCCTTGGGGTGCCCAGTGCTGGTGAGGGGGATGTGAGCAGAGTGATTGGAGAGAAGTCCAGTGGCCCCAGACCCTCTTCAGCAAGCCCAGCTGAGCCCTCTTCTCCCTCATTGGCTGCCTCCCAGACACCCCGGGACTGGGCCTGCCAGGGCTTCACTAAGTTCCTGCAAGCTACTCAGCTACCTGCTGTT
The DNA here is from genome assembly GCF_029289425.2 of Pan paniscus. NCBI lineage: Eukaryota > Metazoa > Chordata > Mammalia > Primates > Hominidae > Pan > Pan paniscus. Next base: position 116,479,768 of record NC_073249.2, read on the forward strand.
GGCATAGGTCTCTGCTTCTTCTGAGAAGATTCTGGGATATTGTCTCTAGTCCTGCAGGGTGCCAGTCCAGAATTGGCCCTTATGGGCAGGCCTCTTCCACACAAACCTCCACAAACATTCCCAAGGAAACGTCCTGTGGGTCAGCTTCTACCTCCTCACAGATGAGCATCGCCAGCTCCTCTCTGCAAGGAAAGAGCTGGATTGTGCTTCAGAGGAGAGAGCACTGGACAAGGAGTCAGAAGACTTGGGTCTGAGCCACTGCACCACTAGCCAGGCACAGACCAGAGCCTTCATTTTCTTGTTTGAAAATGAATCATGAGGGTGGCACCTCCCCAGCCTACCCCACGGGGCTGGAGGGCACCCCAGGAGATCGCACAAAAATGAGCTCTCCAGACAGAAGTGTCATTTTTGCCAAACCCAGTTCTCCCCCAGCCCTGGCTGCAGCCAGTACCTCAACCTTAGATACCGACAACTCGACAGCCAAAGTGACAGACCACCCAGCCATGTGATCCATGTGATCCGGCCCCAAGACGAAAGGCTTTTTATATTTTTACATTTGTCCTTCCAGGACATGTGGTGTTGGGAGCAGCAGCCTCTGCGGGGCTCCCTCACCACCTGCCTGCCTGCACATGACAGCTCTGTCCTGAGGTGAGGGAAGGAACCAAGATGGGGTTGGGAATGGGAGGATCTGGAAGCCCTCGCTGGACCCAGGAGCATCTGGGTAGCCGCCCCGCTCATCGCTGAGCTGGGAGCCTCACCCAGAGCCTGATGTTCTGCTGGGAGGTTCCCAAGGCCCTGAGTGATGGGCACATGGGAAGCTTCTCCCCCATGCGCCCTCCAGAAGCCCACCTCCTTCAGCCCTGGGGTCCAACCTCTCACTGCAAAAGGTAGCCAGACCCACAGGCAGACGGTGTTGCTACTTCTCACTTGCTTGCCACCTTCCTCCCCGTGAGAGAGCTCATGGCCCTCCACGAACTTTCAAAGTTGGCAACTCTAATGTCTTCCAGAGGAGAGGAGAGGGAAGGGAGAGAGGACAGACCTAGAGGTCTGAGTGTGTGGAGGAGAGCAAGGCTGGAGACCTTGCAAATCGTTAGCAGACAATGTTCCCTTTGAGTAAGCACAGCATTTCTCAAAGGAGCGCTGCTTGCCTCTGGAGTGAGATGACTCTTGGCTGTGCAGGACTGGCCTTCCTGCAGGACACTTGGCTTCCCTGGTCCCAGGCCTTTTATGCAGCACCGCCCCTCGCCCATTCCCTCCCTGCTGTACTATTACAACCACCACTCCCTACCCAAATTTCCAATTGTCTGCAAGGGTGCAGTACCAACCCCTGAAGAACAAACCAGTGGAGCCTCCCCAAGCAGGGACCCTGCCTTGCTTTTTAGTACTCATCTCATCAACCAAGTGCACTCAGAACGCACCCCTACCCACCACCCAGCTGACTGACGCAACTGTCTGACCCCAGTGACTGTTGACAAACCTCTGCCTATCAGCCAGGCTTTTTTTTTTTTAGAATTTTTTTGAAATGGAGTCCTGCTCTGTCACTCAGGCTGGAGTGCAGTGGCATGATCTTGGCTCACTGCAACCTCCATCTCTCAGGTTCAAGCGATTCTCCTGCCTCAGCCTCTTGAGTAGCTGGGACTACAGGCATGTGCCACCACGCCTGGCTAATTTTTGTGTTTTTAGTAGAGATGGGGTTTCACCATGTTGGCCAGGCTGGTCTCAAACTCCTGACTTCAGGTGATCCTCCCACCTTGGCCTCCCAAAATGCTGGTATTACACGCATGAGGCACCGTGCCCCACCTATCAGCCAGACTTTAACTGGCCAAGTACCTGCTTACCTAACTGGCAGAAGAAGGCCAGATTTTTCCAGAACAAGAGTTCCCTAAACCTGATGCAGATCTGCACTCAGCCATGCGCTCTGGGGTGACAGATCCTCCACCCTCTCACAAGGTGATCTCACTCACCCTGATTCCCCTTGGGAGTTCTCTGCCAACCCCCTTCAGGAACAGAGATCATTGCCTCTGACTCCAAGTCCCCAGGCTTTCTCCAGTAAAGCCCCACTCGGCAACAGCCCATCTCCTCCCCTGACTCAGCACCCTGCAGCACCTCCATTCTGCTGCCTCTATACTGACCTCAGGGATGTGTCAGAATGAGTAATGGTCCCCAGCACCTCCCCTGTGGGTATGAACATGCAGGAGCAGCACTTCCTGGGGCCTCACTGGGCAAGATGGGAGGGGTTTTCTTCAGGTGCCCCTCCCCAATTCAAGCCCAGTTGGCTTGGCCTTTGTGAAATGTAAATGCCCTCTCCTATCTACCTTCCCTCCTGCCCAGACCCTGGCAAGTCCTGGCCTTCTTCCACACATGGCAATGTTCATCCATCAATCCCTTTCTCCGCTCATCTATCTGTCTACCTATCTGCCTGTCCCATCAACAATCCATCCATCTCTCCATGTATCAATTCATCCATCCAATATTCAGTATTTTTTGTGCAACAATGATGCCACACCTGGTCATTGTCAGTGAATCTCACTCAACTAGTTCCTTATTAAAAAACTTTAAAATACATTTTGCCAAAATGTATCCCTAGACACCTATTTCTCCCACTCATTCCACACATATTTATTAAGCTCCTACCATGTGCCAGGCACTGTACTAGATGCTATGGGTACAAAAATAAAGGAACATGGTACCTGCTTGCCAAGAACTTACAGATTGCTGAGAACATAAACAAGTAAACAAGCCATTGAAACAAAGCAAGATCCATTTTAGGATCATGCACAGCACAGTGTGCCAAAGAATGGAGTCACAGGGAAAGCTAACACCTATCTAGAGCTCCCCACATGCCTGGCACTGTTGTGAGCACTGTACATGCATTAACTCATTTAATCAGAAGAGGGACACCTATTCCAGGAGGTGGGGAGAAGTGATAACTGAACTGGATCCAGAAGGACAAACAGCAGCAAGTAAGGGGAAGGAAGGGGATGGGGGAGTTCCAAACAGAGGGAACAGCCTGTGCAAAGGCAAGGACGTCACAGTAACTGCAGTGTAGAAAACAACTGAGTGAGTGGCAAGAGATGAGGCTGAGGACAAGGGCGAAGGTCACATTCATTCTTTCCCCAAACATTCCTTCACCACTGTGCAGGACAGAGAGAACCCCAACCTCAAGGAGCTTACAGTTTAGTCTTAGTGGAATGGCAGAGGTCAGTGCACATCAGAAGCTCCTGTGAGTGGTCTGAAAAAGCCCTGGATGATTCTGAGATGTATCCTTCTCCCAGGCTGAGGATGATTGTATTAAATGGTCTCAAAACTCACTTCTACCTCTAACTTTCTATAAAAGGGTATATTAGAGAGAGGGATCAAACCATCCTGCCCTAGAAGAATCTGAGGGGCCAGCACTGGTGTCAGAGTTTGGCAAGGTGCATCAGACTCTGCTGGGGGCCCTTCCCTGCCTCCATCATGGGGGCATCACCCAGACCTCCCCTTCAAAATGAAGCCACGCACTCCCACAGCTGCTGGGAGTGTTCGCTGCCGACAACTCACAGCTGAGTCCCTCTCTAGGCACTGCCCTCCACTGAAGGGAGCAGCATCCCCTAAGGTTGTACCCCAAGGGCAGCCCACATCCAGTAACTGATCAATGAGAGGACATAAAGGCCTTGGCTTCCCAGCCTTAAGGGCCATCCTAGCTCCAAAGCTCCTTGTGAGATCAACTGAGACCTCTGCTGCAACTGCATCACTGTACAACCTGCCCCTCTGCCCCATCCCACAGATGATGACACCAAGCGCCCTCCCCTACAAACCTCCTGCATGCAAATCTCTGTCTCAGAGCCTGTTTCCCTGGAAAACTGACCTATGACCAGGGGCCATACTGAGCTGGGCCCTATGCTGATGCAGTCTTGACAACCTACCTGTTTGTTTACCCTCCCATCTAAACTTCAGTTCTGACTCGACAGCCCCGGGAAGGAGACCTGCTCACTATTTCTTACACATCACTTATTCTTTCAGGATCTCTATATACCAAGAGCTACCACCAAATCTCTCCTACTTTCCACTGGTTATAAATTTGGCTGTCATGGTCTGAAGCTCCATCATCATCACCATCACCTTAAACCTCTTTCCTTAAAAAAAAAAAAGCTGATTCTTCCTTCAGGAAACCTTCCTAGACTACCTTCTCCTAAATTTGAGGAATTCAGAATCCTGGAGGACTTGAATTTCCAGCTGTTGTTTTGAAACATTTATGTGTTTATAGATGGATATTTAAACCATGCTTATGGGTTTCTTGAAGCCTATATTTTTATATTTCTATGCCCTCAGGAATGTGTACTGTGATTCTTCAATAAAATGAGGAGGGGTGGAGATCCCCCAAGATCAAGGTCTTCCTTCATCTGTGTCTCCCCAAACCCTTCTGCTTGGCAACCACTTGGCTGCTTACAGAAGTGACCAGTGCAGCGCCTGATGACAGCTCAATCACAGCAACTACAGCAACCTACGTTAGCCCTTTATTCCTATCAAAGGCTGGTATGCACAGCCTCTGTAGAACCTCTGGCAGGGGGCCGGCAGGACAACTATCATGATCTCTATCTTACAAATGAAGATCCTAAGATCAGAGAGATAAAGTGACTTGCCCAAGAACCCAGGCCTGCTGACTCCCCACCCAGGGAGTGGGCAGCCCAGTGCTGGCGAGAACGGCAGCATGTGGGAGCTCAGGAATGTGGTCTGCAGTCACCCAAGGGCTGGGAGATGCTGGCAGGCACTTGCGGGGGCACCCCAACTGCCACTGTTTTCCCAGATGGCCATGTACAAAGAGCCCTTTCAGTAGACATAGTCACCAGGGAGGCCTGGGGAGCTACAGCTGCAGGAAGGAACCTGCAGAGTCCCCTAAGGACAGCACCAGAGGCCAGGCCCATCTGCAGAAAACAGGGATGTGACCGAGTACATGGGACATCACTGCACTACTCAGCAAAGTCTCTGACCCCTCTTGGGCTTGTCCAGACCCTTGGGAGGACACTGAGGGGCACCAAGGGCTTACAGCATCTCTGGAAGTGAGACTTCAGAATCTTACTGAGCTACAAAGAGGGGCGGGAGAGTGCTGGGTCAGGACCATTCTCTGGCATGAGGCCCAGGAGTGGGCGGGCATTTGGCCCTGGCTTGTGGAGAAGCCATCAGAGCAGCCTCTGAGAGCTCAGGGCTCCCATCTCTGCTGCAATGAGGAACACTGAAGGCTCTGTAGCCTTGTCCTGAGCTTGACTTAAGGAGCCTCACTTTGCCTTTAAGGACTTTAGATGGGACTGGAAAGACACTAAGGTTAATAATAATATAGTTAACACTTTAGACGCAGCACTGACCCTGTGCCATGCTCTGCCCAAGCCTTTACACAGAGAAACTCATAAAACTCACGAAGCTTCGGGGCAACCCCATGGGGCAGGCACATACTCTCCGGTGTAGGCGAGGAACCCAAGAGGCAGGGAGGTGGGATAACTTGCCCAGCAGTGCCCAGCTACAGCGGGGAAGGGCAGGGTTCAAGCCCAGGCAAGCTGGTCTCTTCTCGTGGTCTGGGGTATGCTTGCCCTAAAACTCAGTACCTAAGCCACTCTCCCACTCGGCTGCACATACAGGCTTTGGCGATGGGATTCGGACAGCAATGTGGATCCCCGTGTCCCAGGCAGCAGAAGCCCCCAGTTGGTAGCCTCTGGTCCGTCCCGCCCCGGCTGCCGGCGGAGTCCGTGACCAGGAAAGGGCATCCCAGGCAGGCTCCGCAGAGCAGGCGGGGCGTCCCAAGAGTGCGGCCCGCTGCGCCGTACCGCCCTGGCGCCCTCCACACCGCGGCGGCCGCCCACTGGCACCCGGGCCTCCCTTTCGTTGCAATAGCCATGACCTGCCCCAGAAGCCCAGCCCTCGGAGGACTGCGGCAGAAGGCAGGGAACTCCGCGGGGACGCGGGGGCGGTCGCCGGCTGGGCTCTGCGCGGGTTGGCGCCCCACTCTTTCCCACGCAGTGACCTCTGCTGGTCCGACTGAGCCTGTGCAGCTGGGAAGGCGCCTCCAGGGCCCCCACAGACCCCTGCAGACCTCCTTCCCCAGGCCAGGGAGCGAGGACCCAGGTTTATTTCTACAGGGCTGCAGAAAAGTAGAGCCACGTGGAGAGACTCAGATACACCGGCTTCCGCAGCGCTGAGTTCCGACCGCCCCAAACAATACAAACGCTTGTGGAAGCCTCTGAGAGCATCGGTCCACCGATCTCTACAACCGGAATGCTGATTCCTAAGCCCAGGGTTATTTCAGGGTTGAATGTGGTGAGGTTTGCTAAGGTTCAGACTAATGTGTGGTGGTCATGGTTACAGGTCCCCATCCCAACACAGGCAAAGACCTAGCCCACCGTGCGGGGGCTGCTGATCCAGGCACATGGGGCTTCCAGCCCTGCTGCTCCTGCACAGTTCCCTCCCTCTACATAAGGGTACCCAGAAGACGGGGTCCTCAGGCAGGTCCTCCCAGGAAGGTTCTCTCCGCACTGGGTCGACCAATTCTCTAGATGAACTTGGGTAAATTAAGTTCCCTCCCTGGGTTTCTCTCTCCCTATCTCTTAAATGTGGGGGATGGATTTGTGGTTCCTAGGTACTAGACCATCAGTATCCAAAATGCCTGTAAGCTCTTTAGTAATCCAGATTCCTAGACCTCCACCTCCTGGGATTCTGATTCAGGTGATGGTTGTAGAGGCTGGGAATTTGTATTTTAACACCCTCCCCAATTTACTCGGACATCCAGCCAGATTTAAGAACCACTGATTTAGAAGTTCATAAGGTCTTCTCCTGCTCCAAGATTCAATAACCTTAGACTTAAAGAAAAGGCCTGGATTAATGCCTGAGCCCCAGTCTCCAACCTAGAGCAGGCCACCCTCCTCTCAGAAGGACAGCTCAAAGACGTTTCTCCCTGTCTGCTTCTCCTTGGGAGGATTTTGGAAAATGACCCCTAATTAATAGACACTCAGTTGCCCTCCCAAAATTCGTTTCCCTTGCCTTTCTTGGTGAGAGAATTCCAGTTTTGTTAAACTATCTCTTAATCACAGAATGTGATATTAATTCTGATTTATCTTAGCCAGTTGTGGTAATTCCATTTCCTTGCCAGCTATTTATTCAGCAATCATGATGTGAACCAGTTTGGGCCAAGGAAACAGGAAGGGAAGTTTGCGGAAAGGGGTGGGGATTAGGAAAGGTTACTTTAAAACAGATACAGGCCAGGCAAGGTAGCTCAGGCCTGTAATCCCAGCACTTTGGGAGTCCGAGGCAGGTGGATCACTTGAGCCTATGAGTTTGAGAACAGCCTGGGCAGCATGGCGAAAACTTGTCCCTACAAAAAAAAAATTAATTAATTTAATATATATATATATATATAATTAGCCAGGTGTGGTGGTGCATGCCTGTGGTTCCAGCTACTCAGGAGGCTGAGGTGGGAGGATCACCTGAGCCCAAGAAGGTGAGGGCTGCAGTGAGCCATGATCACACCACTGCACTCCAGCCTGGGCAGCAGAGTGAGACTCTGTCTCAAAAAATAAAAATTGTTTTAGAGAAAAAGAAATACACTCCCTCTTATTTACTCAGATAACTCATGACTGGGCATGATGTCCAGAACTTCAGCAGTTATCTTTCCAGAGTGAGGGGATAGTTTGAGGACAAAACCCCTAAGCAGAGTGGAAAACTGGAAAGAGCCTGTTTCTTTCATTACATTGTACAGCTGCTAACTTAGCCAACATTGGAGCCATTTTTCCTCCGGGGCTGGGTTTTCTCTTACAACAGAAAGCATCCTCACTGATATACTCACCTTCTCTAAAACCCTTTGCACAGTGATTGGTGGACAGGTTTTCTGTACTAGGAATCATTCATCCTTCATGCAATCCATCTCATTCTCAAAGCCTATCCATTTATCTCCTAAATAATTCTCAAATTAATTCATCTTCCTACATCTCCACTGACACCATCACTATGGGAGCCATTGCATTGGCCTTACAACTGGTCACCGGTGTGCACCCTTCCCTCTTGCCAACCATTGTCCACTCCAAGTCAAAGTGCTGACCACGTCACCCTCCTACTTCTAACCCTTGAATGGCTTCCTGTTCTTCTAGGACATAATCCATACTGTCTGCAGCCTGCAAGGGCCTGTGCCTTCTGCCTCTTCCCCACCTCTTCAGCCACACCACTGTGTATTGTTTCCCCCTCAGTCTCTGCCTTCCAGCCACACTAGCCTCCTTAGCACTTCCCAGGCCACCTTCACTGAGGAGCCCCTGATGTGATGTACCCTCCACCTGGAATTCTCTTCTCCACTCCAGTCTGCTTCACCACCCCTCTCAAACATCACTCCCTTAGGAAAGGAATCCACAATAGACCAGGGCCCCCTGTTCTCCCTGCTAAACTTTCTCTCAGCCTCCTAAACTTTGCCTTCAAAACACTCATCCCAGTCTGAAATTATCCATCTGCAAGATTATTTGGCCAAATTCTGTGCCCCGTCTAGACTATAAACTTCACAGCTCCAAGAACCCTGTTTTTCTTCCTGGTCATTTAACCCTAGCACTTCTCACTCTACCTAATAGCATAAAGCAAATACAGAATACATGCTTGTTGAATAAACAAACTCTCACTTTTCCAAACAAGGATGGTGCTAATTTTCAAACTCCACCCCAGAGCTTTAGGCAAATAACTCCTCTTCAGAACAACTCTGTTCTATGAAGTCAGAGAAAGTAACAGATGAGACGCAAAGGTTTTTCAGATAAGCAGACCAAGGTCTCAAATTTTTCAGATTAAGCAAACCAAGTTCTTGGGCAGTCACTGGATTGTCAACCGTCCTTATGCATGCTCTTTCTGCCAGGTGCTGCTCAGAGCCGAGGGTCTATCGATAACTAGGGCACCGTCCCTGCCCTCACAGAGCTCCCGTCTGGTAGATTTTCCCAATGCTTTCCTCCTTTCTGCCCTCCCCTGACCCAGTTCTCCATCTGTCCTCAGAGGCACTAAAGGCAAGGCAAATGTGACATCAGGACATCATGGGGCCCTGTTCCTGCTTGAGGGTGACTTAGGGACCTTCTGACACTCTGGTTTGGAAGGACAGAGAGGTGTCCACTCAGTGCTGACAAGAGGCCAAAATAGGAGGCTTCTGGCCACTCCCTCTTGCCTGTTAGCCAAAGGAATAAGGCATCACAGAGTGTTTCTGATGTATAATGGATGGCTCATAATTGCCTCAGTTTCCCCAACTTTCTTCCTCAGAAGCAGGGATTTCTAGGAGATAGTAGACGGAAATTCAAGCGTCATCTCAGAAGAAGATAAAAATTCTATGGAGTGCTCCTCAGTCCCCACCTTCAGTGCCTCTGTTCTTCCATAAGTGGGGGCCAACTTCACTGGCCAGGGTGGAGCCACAAGAACCCCTCAGGCTGAGGTCAGAATGACAGGAAGACTGAGGAGGAGCTCAGGCAATGGGTGGGGTTAAAGAGAGACACTGAGGTCAGACAGCTGGTCAGGTCCCACTCTCATGAGGGAAGTGACGGGAAAGGGTTGAAGATGTGGAGCTGAGAGATCCCTGGGCATCTCCCAACCATAGACTCTTCAACTGGGCACAATTACCCCAGCCTGGGCACCACAGTTCAAGCTCCTGAGTCCACTAGGGCCTTTTTTTGCCCTACCTGCCTCAGATGTCCCCACGGAAGATGCCCCATCATCAAAGAAGCCTCACAGATCAGCAGGCACTGAGGGCTGGAACCAAAGGGAACGTGACACTGGAGAAAACGCCATGGGCTCCTTCCCCTGAGACCTCAGGTGATTAATCTCTGCAAGGTGAGCTGGGGGTGGCAGCCAACTGGGAGAGAAGGAAATTGGGAGAGAACATTCATTCAAGGAAAGAGGTACTCTGTAATTTCCTTAATGTATTCTCTCTCCTTTCTCCCTCCTCCTCCCTCCCACTCCCTCTTCCCCATCTTTTCTCCTTGCTTCCACTCTCCCACCTTACTCTTCCCATCTCTCCCTCCTCTCTCTCTTCTGTCTCTTTCTCTCTCTCAGCTTTCCCTTCCAGCACAGAAAGTCTTTATACAATTAAACTAGGACAGGAATGTTTTCCAAGGCTTTAAAATATCCTTGTTAAAGAAATTCACTGGGAAGAAGAAATTGTGCTTAATTTCTTAGAAAATAAAAAGCATATGGTAGAAATTGATGTTGCTTCTTCCCCTCCTCCAGATCCCCTGCCGAGGAGAGCACATCTCAGGATCACCTGTCAGCCACATCAAGCAGGTGGGGCCAGGATGGTGATGGCCAGACAAAACTTTGTAGTCTCCCATCTGCCTCCTATCCTGCGGTCTGCTTGACAGGTGAGTTTAGGGACATGGAAAAGGACTTTGAACATGTGTTTGCTAGAGAAAGAAAGGAACACCGCCTCCCATCACCTTCAGGTGGTCCTTCTTCCCTCATCCTGGGCCAGGGCTTCCGTTAATCCATGTGGGCCTAATTCATCATCTCAAGGATGGGTGTTGCCACTCAAGCCCTGATCCCTAGGCCCACAGAGCAGCTGTTTGCAGGGGACAGGGCAATATCCACACTGTGTACAAGGACCCAGTGAGAGGCAGAATAATGCCACCTCCAAAGATGTCCACATCCTGATCCTCAGAACCTGTGAATATGGTACCTTACGTGGCAAAGAGGACTTTCCAGATGCAATTAAATCACAGATCTTGAGATGGGAAGACTAGCCTGGATTATCCAGCTGGGCCCAATATAATTAGGAAAGTCCTTCCATGTGATAGAGGAAAGGCAGGAGAGTTGGAAAGAGTGCGAAGGTACAGTGTTGCTGGTTTTGAAGATGGAAGGAAGGGCCATGAGCGGAGGAATACTGGCAGCCTTTGGAGGCTGGAAGAGGAAAGGGAATGGGTTCCCGCCTAGAGCCGCAGAAGGAGTGCTGCCCTGCCAGCACCACGAGTTTAGCCCAGTGAAACCCAAGCCAGACTCCTGACCTCCAGAAGTATAAGAGAATAAATCTGTGTTGTTTCAAATCGCTAAGTCGGTGGTAATTTACTATAGCAGCAATAGAAAACTCATGCATCCCCTCAAGGTGCCAGACAGAGCCAGGAGTGGGAAAAGAAGGCGGTTGGCAAAAGGGGTCGTAGACACAGAACAGGGCCAGAGCCTTCTACCAAATTGTGACAAGATGGGGGAATCCATGGTCCTGAATTTGAACATGACCTCCCAGGTTGTTACAAAGGTACCTGTGTCAAGATAGGAAGTGAACATATTTTATGTAACAGTTTGTTAGCTTGACTTTTAAATATTTAGACATATGGTTCATAGGCCACCATGTGCTCTCTTGCCCCAGGCCCTGAAATTGTGTGCAAGAGTCCCTTTGAGGAAAGGCTGAGGATTAACTCCCTCATGGTCATTTGCAGGTAGGCCACAACCTTCTATTAAAAAGCAAATGGTCAGCACCAACACTGTGTCATTAGCTACCAATGACCGCATGAGAGAATGCCTTTGACACTCAGAAGGCTAAGGCTGCCTGGACAGGGTATAATGTCATAGCCACCCTAAACTCTAGTCAGGCAAAATGCATATGCCATGAATTTATTACCATCTCTGGGATTCATGGTAATTAGGCACAAATGGTGGTGTTTGGTTGTATTTTTCTTGTATTTATATAGCTATGCCCCTTCTTATAGTTTATACCTTCTTACTTTGCTGCATCTCCTTTATTTATAACTGGCATTGAAGGAGATGGTATTTTCTCATACTAAACATAATAGAATCCTCATCCTATACTGATATTCACATATATTAAAAGATATTTCTCCTTTCCATTTTCACAGTAGCCATGATTTCCTGCATCTTTCATGCCTCCTTCCTCCCAGCCCCACCATCTGTTGTGGCCAAGTCCTGATATTCCCAGGCTCTCTACCTCTCCTGCCCAGTTCTCAAGTCCTTCCATCTCCCTGGCCACCTGCTCCTGCTCCCCACCTCCCACCTTGAGGGCCTGGCTTCCAGACAACAGGAGGCCGGGTAAAGGCTAAGGCCTTCAAGGGGGTCCAGAACAGCAGCAGCAATGTAAGGACTATAGGGAGAGGTAGGGCCACTTCCCAGGATGCCTTCCCCTTCTGTTCCATCTTCTTCTCTCTTGATGAGTTCCTTATCTGCCCAGGACCTTCTGGGTTCTCCACGGCTGTCTGTGCTTTGCCCTAAAAATGATGTCAGCTAGTATTTACTGAGCACTTTCTATATGCCGAGTAGCTTTCACATACACTGTATCTTTTGATCTTTACAGTAAGCCCGTGTAGTGGGTCTTATTATATTCACTTCCCAGGTCTGAGGAGGATATGCCCTTCCCCACACATCTGATCAATTGCTATCAGATACCTATTCAGATGAATCTGCCTTCCATCCAGTCAGCTCCCCACTACTTATTAACTGACCAAAGACTCATCATGAAATTTCAGGCTGCAGGTGGATAAAGCATTCCGGGGCTCAGAAAGGTCTTAGAGGCCCACGGCAAATATAGCTCCTTCCCATGCCCTGTGAATATCTACTAAGGGCAGCTTGTGCTGAAGGCTCTTACCAAGGCTGTCCACGAGAAGCAGACCCGTCCAGGCTACTGTCAGACCCCAGGTAATGTTACCAATCTTGTAAATAAAAATACAAAATGTCCAGTTACATTTGAATTTCAGACAAGCAATGAATGACTTTTTTGTACTTCTACTTAAAAATCATTCATTGCTTACCTGGACTTCAGCTGTAACTGGGCATCCTCTATTTTGTTTGGCCACCTGAGGCCCAGTCCACTCAGGTGTGGACTTCAACATGACAAGTGGAGAGAAAGCGCAGTTGCAGTTCCCTTCACTCACCACAGGTGGGCAAAGAAGGCCTGAAAAGGCCAGGAGCCTGCGCTGCTCGCTGCTCGGGAGAGAAAACCAGAAGCCCATTTACTCAGAGCTGCCCTTCTCTCCCCTGCCGATTCCTTGTGCCCTAGGTCACCTCCTGCTCCTTCTCCTTCTCTCTGTCCTTCTTCCAAGCCACCACACCCACCACTGCCCACAAAGCTGCCACAGCCAAGTGGGCTCTTCTTTGCTGACCCCAGCATGCCCAGGTCTGTGATCCAGATAATGCAGGTCAACCTGGGCCACCTTCATCTGCAACCTGAGGGGCAGAAGTGGGAAGGTGGCCAGGTCCCCAGGCCAATGCACTCTCCTTCCAATACTGGAAGATACCTCCATGGCTCACCAGAGCCTGGCCCTGAGAAACTGAGGGCTGTCCCTTGTTGGTAGAAGGCTCTGGATCAGAAGTCAGGACAGGCAGGCCAGAGGCCCTGACCTCACTGCTGGTCTCCCATTCTTTCTACCCTGGTCCCTGGGGAATGGAGGTTCAGGGGTGAGGGGACACAGGACATTTCCTCTTTCTCAAAGGAAACTGTGAGCAGATAAAAGCAAGTATTTTTTATGTTTGTCTTCCTTGAATAAATCTTTACATTAAAGGAGGGTCCAGTTAATTATCACTTTGGCTTAAACATTAGGTCAGCAGATGGTTGAGGGAGATAAGAAAGGTTTGCGGAGGGACTGGGGCAAATAGTGAAAGGCCAAGGGCAAGAGGCTATCCAGAAGCCCCCAGAGGTGCCCACTGGAGGAAATGACCCAAGAGTATAGCCTGGCTGGGCCAAACTCCCATAGCTTCTGGGGTTATAAATCAAGGCCAGCAGCATGTCACTTGCATGGCTATGGTGAGGATCACGTGTAATAATGCAGGAGAGCGGGTAGTAGGATGTAGATGCCACAGATGTTATCATTGGAGGACAACCTCTCGGTTTACCAACTGTGTGGCCTGAGGTAGGGTACTCAACCTCTCTGAGCCTCTTGTAAAACTCTAACATGTGGATCAGATTTTCTTTTGAAAGAGCAGGATCTAGCACACAGGCTTGTTGAGAGGTTGGAAGAAAGTGGTACGTGGAAGGCACTTAGCCCAGTGTCTGGCACATTGTAAACTACAGTAATCAGCTGCTATCCAGTGAGACCTCTTCGTATTGTCCCAGATCAGAGTTGTGAGTACAGCAGGAGCCTCCTATCAATTGCTGCTATTAAACCATATGAACAGTTGCTGCCTGGCTAGCTCTGTAAGAAACCTCTTTCCTAGACCTCAGGCTGCTCAACCTATGTCCACTCAAGCTGACCACGACAGCAACCAACTCCTGCTGAGTCCCTGGACCACGTGACAGCTCCCAAACACAGGGACAGAAAACCACACCCCACACTCTGACAGTGAAGCCTAGTGGTGGAGCACATGGGCTCAGACCCAGACTGCCTGGAATTAAATTCCAGCTATGTCATTACTAGCTGTGTGAGTTTGGGTCATTTATTTAACCTATTTGTGCCTCAGTTTCTTCATGTACTAAACAGGGCTCATAAGACTGTTGTGGGAATTTAAAAAGTTAATAGATGTAGTAATTTTAGAGCAGTTCGGTAAACAAATATTTATCAAATGCCTACTCTGTGCCAAGTACTAGGAGTCTAGCAGACAAAACAGGGAAAAATGCCTGCCCTCATGGTATAAACAATTACAAGATAAATGCAGTAGTGGTAAGTGCTAAGGGATCAATAGAGCAGCAGGAGAGAGACAGGCTAGAGTGGGGGCTGCAATTTTGAGTAAGTAGCCAGGGATGGCCCTGACAGAAGTGGGCTAGGCAGACATCTGGAGGACAAGCATTCCAAACAGGGAAGAGCAAGTGCAAAGGCCTTGAGGTGAAAGGATGCAGCAGTATCTAAGGAACAGCAAGGAGGCCATTATGGAACAGAGTGAGCAAGGGGGAGAGTGCTGGAAAGGAGAAGTAATGGGGCTGGGAAACATAAGGCCCCAGCATCATTGAAAGGACCTTGACCTGCACTCTGAGTGATGTGGGAGCCATTTGAGAGTTTTGAGCAGAGGAGACATGAGTTCTGTTTTTACAGGATCACTTTGGCTCTTGTTTGGAGAATTTACTTCAGGGGAATTGAGAGCAAATTGCAGAGAGACCAGTTGGGAAGTTACTGGAATAATTCAAGTGAATGATTATAATGGTTTGAACTAAGGTGGGACAGCAGAAGTGTCAGGATGAGGACACATTCTGGCTATATTTTACAGGTCAACCAATATGACTTGCTACAGATCAGATGTAGAAAGTGAGAGAAAAGAGGATTCAAGGAGCGCACCAAAATCTTTGGTCTGGGCAACTGAAAAAAATAGACTTGCTGTTTACTGACATTGTGGAGATACCAAGAGAAGCGGGTTTGATAGGGGGTATCAGAAGATTTGTTGTGGAGGCCAGCCGCGGTGGCTCTCACACCTGTAATCCCAGCACTTTGGGAGGCTGAAACAGGCAGATCATTTGAGGTCAAGAGTTCAAGATCAGCCTGGCCAACATGGTGAAACCACATCTCTACTAAAAACACAACAATTAGCCGGGCATGGTGGAGCACGCCTGTAATCCCAGCTACTTTGGAGGGTGAGGCATGAAAATCACTTGAAACCAGGAGGTGGAGGTTGCAGTGAGTGGAGATTGTGCCACTGCACTCCAGCATGGGCATCCCTGAAGATTGTGATGGGGTACATGTTGAAATAGCCCTATGCTAAGGTAACCCTCCAGGTACAAAGCCAACAAATCTGTCTGCACCAGGCAAGATATAGATCAAATGTCCCAAAAATCCATGTGCAATCACCTGGAAGATGACAGGATGTGACAAGATCACTAACACATCCTGGAGGGAGAGCAGACCTGCAAGACCAAATTCAACAACCTCCTAGTCCAAGAAGACAGATGGAGTGAGACTCCGTCTGAAAAAAAAAAAGAGAGAGAGAGAGATTTGTTGTGGAAAAGAGATTTAAGATGCCTGTTAGACATCTAAGTGGAGACACGAGGTCAACTGTGAGATACACAAGCCTGGAGTTCAGGAGAGAAGCCTGCACTGAGATAATTTTGAAGTTGTGAGCATGTAGAAGATATTTAAAGCTGAATGAGATAACCAAGGGAGCAAACATAGATAGAAAAGAGGTCAAGGGCTGTGCTCTGGCCCACTCCAACATTAAATTCAGGGAAGCTGGGAGCACCCAGCAAAGGAGACTGAGAAGGAGTAGCCAGCACGGTCAGCACGATCCAGATGTCTGTAGCTGTTATTGTCTGTTGTTGTTGTTGGTATTGTCACTGACTGCATCGATGCAGCACTGGTCCTCAGGTCAGAGGGATGCTGTCTAAAGCTAAAACAGAGTGGTCAAAGGATCTGAAAATCAGAAATTGTCCCAGACAAATTTTGTCTTTAGACCAGAAGACCAGAACCAAAGAAACACAAACTCGGTATGTGATAAAAGCTGGTGCAAGAAGGAGAAAGGATCTTTCCAGGGAAAAGTAGAAACAGGAAGACATATTACCCATGCATAAAAGGGAAAAGAGGAAGAAGGGGGGAAGTCACACCACTTCCACCCCCTGCAGCCGCCCCCTTCCATCCAGCTGACTGACAGCATAACAGGAGACAATGAGAAGACAAGCATTTTTCAAACTGCTGTCTTCATTTTTAAAGATCAGCTATAATCATATAATTGGGTGCCTTGTTTGATGGAAGAATAAAAAGTCACATTTGACTGGGGCAAGAAATAATTAAAGAGGCCTTTTAGGAACGGTGTTTCATAACTAGCTGGCCCCTTTGACTTGTCCCCTGAAGGCACAGAGGAAATTGTGAATGTTTGCCAAAGGTGTGAGGGATTGTATTTAGATTCGCAGAGGATGGAAGACATCCCTGAAGATTGTGATGGGGTACATGTTGAAACAGTCCTATGCTAAGGTAACCCTCCAGGTACAAAGCCAACAAATCTGTCTGCACCAGGCAAGATATAGATCAAATGTCCCAAAAATCCATGTGCAGTCACCTGGAAGATGACAAGATGTGACAAGATCACTAACACATCCTGGAGGGGGACCAGAAACTTCAAGACCAAATTCAACAAACTCCTAGTCCAAGAAGACAGGAGGGAGATGACGGATAGCATGGATCTTAAATTACTTGATTCATGTTCTTGAACAAGTCACATGTTGTATATATATCAGAGAGCCACCTTTTATTGAGCACTCATGGACACTGAACTAAACTGCATAAACTCTCTTAGGAAGATAGTTCCAACTTAATAAGAGTATTCCAACAACAACATTGTGAGTGTATTTTGGCTTAGGAGGGGTCAACTGACCTGCCCAAGATCACCTAGCTATTAAGCAGCTAAGTTGGGCCTTGAGCCTAGGACTGGCTGTCTCTAAAGTACATACTCATAATCTTTACAACTGCCTCCTTTCTTGGGGTTTCCAGGCAATCATCTTCCTGTTCTCTCCCAGCCATTCTCCACCACCTTCTTTATGGCCACTCCTGCCCACTGAAGCCCTCACTGCCAGTAAGCCCTCAGCTCCTACATACCTCATGATCAAGGCACAATGATAGGCATATGATAGATGCTCAACAAACACTTCCCGAATTAAATATCTGGGATCAACTTGAATTGGATTCTCCAACATGAAGAGTGAGGAAGCTCAATCCCAAAAGATTGAACCAAAGCCATTGATGAGCACAGAGGAATGCTGAAGTGGGACACTTTTCCACAAGGCTCTGAGGAACACTGAAATAGAGCCACAGTTGCTCTTGGGCCATCACTGGTCTCCTGCCAGCATCAGAAGACTGATTCATTAACTGTGTGACAACCCCCATTCTGTCACCACTATTGTGTCAATACAGTGTCAAAGAAACAGGCCAAGTAAGTGTGTTGGGGTTGGGGGAATGATCACCGAGGCCCTCAGTGCAGTGGAGACAAACAAATCTCACTTGTCTTATGTTTTATCCATTTTAACTCTTCTGTGATGTTGGGCAGGCATGACCCATGCAGAAATACTCTTTTGCTTTCTTGTCCTGAATATTGGGAGCTCACATCATAACCTAGGCATACCCTCTAGTCATGAACGTTTTTGTTTTAATGAGAAAGGAAGAATCCTGGAAAATTGTAAAGCTTCATCCAGAGGGTTTATAATCTCAACACAAGGCATATCAAACAGACTACACCTGTACCAAAGCCATATTCTTACAGCCAAAACCTAGACACATGGTTGGAAAAAAAAGATTTTTAAACTACTTCCAAAACCAAGACACACCCTGGGGATGTAATATAAATGACACAATATAGACGACACAATGGACATTACAGTGATTTATGGAAACATGTGATAGCATATTTGAAATTGGAACAGTACCCATAAATCAAGGATATATACGGTCATGCCATCAAAACACAGACTATTGATGAAAGACATTTTGCCAAACCATCCTGCAGGCCTGGAGTTACAGCTCAAATTTTTTAACAATAGGTTTATGAAAAATCTTCAACCCTAAGTTAATAGACTGCTTATTAGAGCGATATTTTTGGACCTAAGTCTTACAAGTTGTCCAAAAATTCAATGGCATCCCATTCTGTGACACTGATTCTTCTTTCCTGAAGCTAACCAGTGGACAATGAGGCAACACCCAACATCTCAGCACCAAGGACAGAGCTCAGTTAATCAGGAAGTGATGTCCAGTTTCTCAACTCTGCAGTCAAGAAATTTTTGTTTTGTTTTTGTTTTTTGTTTTGTTTTTGTTTTTTGTTTTGGGACGGAGTCTCACTCTATCACCCAGGCTGGAGTGCAGTGGCACAATCTCAGCTCACTGCAGCCTCCGCCCCCAGGGTTGTAGCAATTCTCTTGACTCAGCCTCCCAAGTAGCTGGGATTACAGGTGCCCACCACCATGCCTGGCTAATTTTTGCATTTTTAGTAAAGGCGGGGTTTCACCATATTGGCCAGGCTGGTCTCGAACTCCTGGCCTCAGGTTATCCACCCTCTTCAGCCTCCCAAAATGCTGGGATTACTGGTGTGAGCCACCACACCCAGCCATCAATAAATTTTTGTAAGTTCAAAATGAAACCACAGAATATTAGTGCTAAGGGCAAATGAATAACTCAACATTTTCATTTTACAGATAAGGAATCTGGGTCCCAAAGAAATCTAATGGGCTATTTAACATCCCAGAGCCAGGGCACTGGAACTCAGGCCTTCTAGCTCCCAGCTCTGCACTCTTTCTCTGTACCATATTGAGACCTGGAATCACATTGAGATCATTCCATTGCCCCTAAAGCTTCCCAGAGCTGTGAGGACTCAGTTCACATTAGGTGCCAAGAGTGAACATATTTTGGAGGAGGGAGAGAGGTAGAAAATACAAAGGAAAGAAATCTCCATGGCTCCCCAATCAGGAAAGCTTTTCTTATTACATTCTGGGAGTGTGACCAGTTGGAAAGACAGTGCAGGTAATGAAGCACAAGTAAGTGGATTTCTCCTGCCAAGATCACAGCTTGAGAGAATGGATGGCAGAAGGGAAGCCCCAACCAGCCAAACCCAGGACTGAGGAACAGGGTTTAAAGACCATTCCCCAATCCCAAATCTCAGCCAGCAGCACATGCTGAGACCCCAATGGGCATACACAGCACCAGGCTCTTGGTGCTAAACACAGGCATGGCACCTGCCCTGAGGATGTACTGAGGCTATTGGCTCTTCCACAGTGAGAATGAATCTGTGGCTCTCCTGTATGGAGGATTCAGGGGCTGTGTGAGTTTGGACAACTTATGTAAACTCTCTAAGCCTGAGTGTCCATGTCTATAAGGTAAGAAGGTTGGAGTAGATAGTCTTGAAAGACACTTTCTGAAACAACATCCTAGTATTGTCTTTCTAAGTGAGATATAGAGGACTGGAAAGGTACCATTAGATAGCGTGTCTTTGAATATGTGGGTAAAGCTTAGTGCCTCCCTCCTCCAATTTTTTTTACTAACCGTGAGCAGTCACTCCCCTGATCTCACCCAAGACTTGCATATGCCTGGATAACAACATTAACCATAGAAATGCAAAGAAAGGTGGATATTAATTCAGAGGCTACAAGAGGCCAGCCGGCTGGACATCAGAAAGCAGCTTTTATTCTGATGAGCTCGTTGCCAACAAGGTTTTAGCTCTCATCCTTGCAGACTCATAAACTCAAACTCTATCAGGATCCCGAATCAAATTTGATCAGATTTGGGAATACTGATGCACACTAACACGGCTGCGATGAAGACCAATAAATAAGACCAGAATGTCAATTAAATCACAAAGAGAAATATAACTGTCAAATGGATTGGAAACTTATTCAAGCTGATCACAATCTCTCCATGGGAGCCAGATTATAGAAACATTGAAGAATTGACCAAGATGAGTTAATTAAAGCACTTGATTGCCTAATGCTATTGGGCTTTTCTAGCCTGCCATGTGCATGTTAGGGCTTACTCATCAACAGACTGGCTCCTCCTAACATTTGCCAGATGAGCTCCATCCAGACAGGAGTGAGATAGGCTCAGCTGATTTTACCTGACTAATTCTCCTTTCTTCTGCTTCAATTTCCAACTAATTTCTCTTCTGACTGATACAGTATTCGTGTATGTGTAAACCCTGTATTCATTTACCATTGAGTGTTTTTGGTCTTGTTCACATTCGCTTTCTTTTACCTTTGTGTCTCTGCTCTGATCCATCATATATTAATCATGTAGCTTGACTATTACCTTCTTGCCCAGTTTGGGAATTGGAGGACAGATATTATATCAGTTAGATATTGTAACATTACAGACCACCCCCAAACTCAGTGGTTAAAACCACAATCATTTATTTTTCATGCACCTGTAGGTCAGCTGATGTTGGCCAGGTTTGCTCCTATATCTGAGGGTCTGCTGGGAGTCAGCTGATCTATGCTACAAGGGAGGTTGAGAAATAAGGTCTTTCTTCTTGCAACTTTACGCCTAACCAAAAGTTATGGGGTTTTTTGCATTGTTTTGTCCTGTTAGATTTTTTTTTCTTGGAGACAGGGCATCGCTGTCAACAAGGCTGGATTTGAGTGCAGCAGTGCAATCATAGTTCACTGCAGCCTCAAACTCCTGGGTTCAAGCCTCCTGGGTAGCTGGGACTACAGGCATGCACCACTTTGCCCAGCTATGTTTTTTTGGATTTTTATAGAGAAGGAATCTCACTTTATTGCCCAGGCTGGTCTCAAACTCCTGGCTTCAGGCAGTCCTCTTGCCTCAGCCTCCCAAAGTGCTCGGATTACAGGCCCAAAAATTATGTTAACAAGAAAGAAAGGAGAACCAATACTTAGGGACAACAAGTCACATATACCATGAAGGGAATTTCAGTTTTGTCCTATAGCAGATGTTGAGTCACTGAAGAATTTTGAGGAGGGGAGTGACAGATCTGATTTGGATACTGGAATAACTCCATGGGCTGCTGTGTGGAGAAAAGACTGAAATTGATTACTAAATCTCTGGCCTCAGAAAAGACCCTAAATTAATAATCTTTCCTACAGGGCAAGATGACCTTCTATGTAGCCATCGTTCTTCTCCCCTCTCCCTTCCCGCAGACTCAAACTGTCACTCTTGACAGTTTGAGTAAGGAATCAGTGTCCTGGCCCTGCTCAAGTGGGGCACTGCCAGTGCCGGGTTACCTAACAAAGTAAAGAGAGTGACCCAAATGGATCTGGGTTCTTCTGCCTATTCACAAAGACCTTGCAGGGCCCACCCAGAACAGGCAAGCAGTTCTCATATTGAACCATTGTCTACCAAGGGCCACCTTTGGGATGGGAAATACTGGATCAAGGGGTTTGCTTTGTGGGTCAAGGGGTGGGCAGGTGGGTGTGGGGTTGGCATCACTTGCTCACAGAATGTGGAGTGGGGACTTGTCCAACCCCCAACCCAGCCAAGTCAGCCATATTTAAAATAAATGTTAAGAAATGACTCAAGTTGTTGAGAACACTGTGGTTGTTTTTTTAATACTCTTCTACTTTTTTACAATTTTTCTATTGTGACTATGTATTTCTTTTTAGATAGGAGGAAAATAAAAAACAAAAGACTCAAAATACTGGCCTGATGCAGCTCTGATGGACCCCTGGCCAGAGAGGAAGGTTCCTAAGGCTCATCAACCAACCACTGCAGGGAGCTTTCAGATTTAGAGGAGAAGCCCCACTCCCCCTACTAAACCTCTCCAACGGGAGCTGACAGTCTTTGCCATTGGCCTGTGAATGTTCCCTTCCTCCTATTGGTCAGCCTGGGGCCCTGACCCACCCCACACTCCAAAATTCTGTTAATTTCATCCAGCATTGTTCAGGTGGCTCCTGTGCACCAGGCCCTGAGGATACAAAGATGACTAAGCCTTGGCCGGCATCCTGGAGGAGCTCACACGGAGAGACCTATTAGGACTGGCCTGCACTAGCGGTAGGAATCTGGCTGAAGCTGAATGTTCACACTCTTTTGGCAGATGGAGATGGAGGGTTCCAGGCCAGAAGGGAACGCCTGCAGCGACAGAGCTGAGAAGGGAGCTCGGATTTTATGTGACCACCCCCACCTCCTGGGAGAAGCCAAACTACAGAAACAGAGTCCTGGCCTTGCCCTGAGGACAAAGACCCAAAATGTGCCTGTACCTAAAGCACCCTCCCCTTTCCACCATAGGACTCAGGGGCGGGAGGGAGGGAGGGGGCTGCCTCCAACCTTGCTCACTGCTCCGTTGTTAGAAGAGGGATCTACAAATGACGGAGGCAAGGGTTTGCCCTGCATGACCGCTGGACTGTGTGGGCATTTTTCATTACCAGGCTCCTTCAAGATGCTGATGAGAATACACCCCCATAATTACACCCCTCCCCATCTTACAGCTTCCTCAGGGATGGATCTCCCCCTCCCCATCCTGTCACTCTTGACAGGTTGCCATGTGGTCAGTGGGTTTCTTTGTGAGGGTCAGAGAGGGAGGCCTGGGCCTGCTGAGAGGACTGAGCTCCCATCTGCCTTCATCAGACTGGAAACTGAGCCATTCAGAACCTGATCCAATGTGTTTTTTTCCAACCCAGTTTGATTAAAGTCAGTATCACCTGAAACCCAAGACTAATGTATGTCGACAAGGACTCCCAGGTGGCCCCCTCGGCCAGGACAACTCTCCCTCCCTGCAGCCCTTTGGAAACAAACTCAACAGGCAGGAGGCGCCATTACCACGGGGCCAGGAGCTGGGCCCTTGCTGAGTGAGACCGAGACGCCACTCTGGAAAGTCTCAGGGCATCAATATTTCATGCCGCTGGAGCTGTCTTTGTTTTTATGCAAATTGCTCAGGCTGCCAGATGGGCAAAGGCTGGCAGCGTCATCCATCACCAGGCTGTTCCCTCGTCAGCAGCCTCACCGGCTGCCAGGGCCCTGCAGGCTGGCCTCAGCTGTGGCCCGTCCTCTCAGTCGGTCTGCACAGCGGGACACAGCCCCATCCTAGACACTGTGGGAGACGCAGGGGAAGCCAGAGTCCTTGCTCCAGGGGACTCACAGATGGATGACTCATAATGAGATAGGAGGCAGCTCGTCACTTCAGTGTGAATCTGCATACCTTTCATTTTAACCCACAAACCTCCACCTGTGTGGAGGGCATAGCAGGGTATGATCCCCCAGTTTACAGATGGAAAATCAAGGCTCAGAGAGGCTAAAAGAATTACCAGAGGTTACCCAGCAAGTTGAGTAGTATAGCTGGTCCAGGATGCGCTCCAGTACTCCAAGGTCTCATCTCTCATCTAATTCTGCTGTGAACTGTGATCTCTGCCCAATAGGGCCCTGCTGGACTGAATGAGTCAATCTGAGACAGAGGGGCTGGGATCAGAAGGCCCTGCCCCTTCTTTCTCAGCCTGCCTATGGTCTGCATGATTCCCAGGGTCTGTGGCTTCCTTTCCCCATAGCTGGACTGCCTGACCCTAGTAGCACCTCAGTCAGGCACAACTAACCATTCCCTGGCTCCCAGGGCCTGAGCCCACATCTGGAAAGCCAGCCAGTGGCTGGTTCCTCCTGCAGGAGGCTTAGGGCTCTGCTTTGCCCTTGCCAGTGACTGCCCATCAGGATCTAGTATGAGAGATACCCCAGTGTTGATGCCTGGTTGTTCCATTATGCCAGGACTCCATGGGGTCTCTGGGCTCTGCCGTGTGGGAATACCTCGCTACCTGTGCCCAGCTTCCAGCACTGCCTTCTTAGCTGAAGCTGCACATCTTTCAGATTCCTCAGTGTGATACCCTTCCTAAAACTACTGCCAGCCTATCCCAACCCCATCAGTGGATTCAGTCCCACCAGCCTGTTCCAGTCTACCCCTTCTGCACCAGTCTCCCTGACCATACAGGGACAAGGCCTCAGTCACAGCACTCAGTTCAGCCTGGTCCATCCCACATCTCCAGAATTCCAGGTTAGTAATGATGATAGGAGTGACACACAGTGGAGGACTCTCCAAGGACAAAGCCATACATCCCAGGAGTAGAGCCTGCAGGGATTGGCCAATTCCCCTGTGATGTCACTAGGCTGCAGCCAGCTAAGCCAAAGGCTGCTGTAGAACAGCCCTGCCAAGGGAAATCAGAAGACCTGCCAGTAACTCACTTGGGTGACCTTGGGCAAATCACAGTCCTCTGTACCTGTACAAGTCAGGAGTAGGATCAGCAGCTTCTGAGGCCCTACTAAGACTCTGCATCCATGGGCCAGTGGTCACTATTCCTAATTGCTCTCTTCCCCCTTTTACCTCTCCCCTAGGACATAGCGAGAGTGGGATGCCATAAATGACTGAAGTCAAGGTTGTAATGGTCCAGCAACATTTGCAGAATCCTGAAATGGTGCACAGAATCCTGAAATGGACAATCACCTGGAAGCACTGCTGTAGAGGGACTTCCGCATTGAGAGGGGACTGGAGCCAACTACTCCCAACATCTCCTTTCCAGAATTCCAAGTCTCAGGTTCTGTTCCTCATAGAGAAACCAGGAGCAAAGTTCCATGGGCCATGTCCTGTGACTGCATGGGTTCATTTCACTCTTGCATCACAACAGTCTAGCAAAGTAGACAGCAAACTCCCCTTTTGAGTTGAGGAATTGAGACTCAGAAAGGTTAAGAAATGCACCAGGGCCACAGAACTTTGGTCTGTCTGAGTCTAAAGCAACTCTCCATTATACAATGTTGTGTTGAAGGGTTCCTGATGTCGTGTAGGCCAGAGCCTTCAAGCTTGGAGTTTGCCAGATAAACCTGGCTGACACTCACATCCCTGCCTTCTTTTGCACGTGCCTGGAAGGCTCTTCTCCATATCCTTCTTCCACTCTACAAACAAATCTCTTCTCTGCTTTGGGAGATTCCATTTATTCTATATGACTCAGCTCCAGCTGCTCCTGAGAGATAAGATCTTCCCCTCTTCCCTTTGCTTAGCTCCATCCTCCACCCCAATTGAAGTGCACCCTCCTCTGTGATCCCATAGCAAATACTTCTATTAGTTTCCTGTTTATTTCACAGCTCTGTTTATTGAAAGCTTGCCAGGCAGTAGGCTTAGAGCTAGGTGCATATACATGCGATATTCATCCAGTCCCCTCAGCATTCTAAGAGGTGGCTCTTGATATTTCCATCTGACAGTCCTGGATCTACATGTCTTTTTGCTTTTTGTTCCCCTCTCTCCCAACTACATCTCTGTCTTCAACACTGAGCACAGTGCCGGAGTATACATTAGCAATCATGTGCTTGTATAAAGAGAATCTGCTTGCACCACTAATGTCCTCAGGTGCTGGGAGACAGTGTGGAGCGGGTCCACGCTGACCTGGGGCAGTGAAAATGAATCTGCGACCCTGAGCATTCAGGCCTGATGGCAGTTTGTTCACTGACCTTGCAAAAAACAACTTCTTGTTCACCTGCCCTTTTTGACTCACTCTTCCCCTGCCTTTGGGTGGCCTCTCTCTCTCTCCTTTCCAAGTCTAGTCCCAGCTCGTGCTGTTGGGGTGATTGAAGGGTCCCTGAGGTGTACACAGCCCTGCTCATCCTTTTGCCCCAGCAACCGGAGGACAGGAGCTTGGGTCAGAAGGCCAAGCCTAGTCCGAAGCCTGAGAGGCCCCAGGATCTGATAGGGGAGTTCGTTTTTCATGGCTTAGTGTCCAATTGGTCAGGTAGAGGCCCTGGGCCTTTGGCCCTGCTCCAGAGCTGATGTTGGTAAAAGACCCAGAGGTCAGAGTAGAGAGCAAGGAGATCAGTTTCTTGAGCAGGGACCAAATTGGGCTGTGTCACTTGGCCTGCATGCTGGAGAGAAGGGGGCCAGAAGATATATCCAGTGGGGTCAGAGCAACTGGACCTCTACTAGGCAGCATTGGAAACATTAACAACTATAGCCACTAAGGACCAGACTGTTGTGGAGAGCTAGGGAGGTCGAAGGAGCAGGGAATAAAGGGACCTAGCAGTCGGGGTTCAGGGCCCCGCCCCACCCCTAATTCAAGCAGAGCAACTTCTCTTTTGTTAGTTTTATTTCAGATTTTCATGCAAAATTTCCTTTGAATAAAGAATAATAATGATGATGGTGGTGATGATGATGATAAGAACTCCCCCTGCCTTGGATTGTAAATGCCCTGGGTCTCAAACCTCAGCTCCTTTTTCATCCTTGGTCACCCAGCCTCAGGCTTAGCCAGGTGAGGAAGCTAGCAGCAGGCACCCCAGTCAGTGAACAGACCACACTATCAGTCTTCACCCTGTTGTGGCCTGTATGGATGCTACCTAATCTAGAGGCCTCTCTTGCTGAGAACCTCACACTCCAGTCATAAGAGACTCGCTCCTCTGGCCTGCCATTGCACTCAAAAATCCTCCTCTCTTAAGCCTGGAACCCTGACTTTGAAAAAAAAATCTTCCTCTCCTTTAATGCCTTTATCACCTGCACCCTTTTCCTTAGCCTGGAGTACTTTTCCTTCAGCTCAATGCCACATCCTGGGGAAGCTCTCACCGACCCTTAGGCAGGGTTAGCCCCCAACCCACTATACTCACTGCTGCCCTGCACATGGTACACACCTTTTAACACAGTTTAGATTCACATTTTGGCACTGCCATCTCAGGAGCTCCCTGACCTTGAGCAAACAAACCTCCCTGGTGACTCAGTTTCCCCATCTGTAAAATTGAGATCATCATAATACCCGCTCCTATTGTTGGGGAGTTTAAATGAAGTCACATAAGTAAAGCACTAGGCTCTGTACCTGGCACATTTTACATGCTCAAAAAATGTTAGCTGCTATGAATATTGTTATTCAGTGAATTTTGGTAACCAATTTTGGGCTCTGTTTCCTGCACCTTTTCCCTGTCATGACTTTAGCACACACAGCTCAAATGCATTTGCATTTTCTTCTCAATTGACTCTTCTGACAAGGATGGCAGGTTCCTGTGACAATAAGAGTAGAGAAGCAACGTCAGGAAGAGGAAAAGAAAGGAGAAAAGTGGGGTTTTTTCTAACCGTAGAAAGCCTTCTCACCCTGCCTTATGGCACTGTGTTATTAAGCTGCGATCCCCACCAGTGCCTGCCGTCTTTGGTCAGGGAGCACAGACCTCTCCGAGAGCATCCTAGCCATCTTCCTGCACACAGCAGGATGCAGTTAGGTCCCCCTACCCTGCGGTCCCTGGAGCTTGTCTGATCTCCTCATGGTGAGTGTGCCGTTCATTGCCTTCTTGTTGGGCTGCCTTCTGGACCATAAGCACCTCAAAGGCATCTGCATTTGTTCCCCCTATAACCCAAGCACCCAGCAGTTTCTTTGCCCAAAAACTGGTTGTTGATTAATCGGAAAATTAACCAATTAATAAGTCATTGGAGGTGCTGAGAAGCCTAGGGCCCCTACTCCTCATTTCTCTTGGATTTAGGTCTCTGGAGCTACTTCTCAGAGCCTCCAAGATAAGAGCAGCTGAGCCCCAGCCAGGTTGAGCCCAGCTACCCGGATGAAAAGGAGGTACCCTGAGCCACTACCCAGGTGAGCCACTCCTGTACCAGGACTCAGAGCTGGGAGAAAGGAAGGGTACCCAGGCACCAAATGGAATGATGTACAAAGTCTGTCAGGAGCCTGGGTTAGAGTGGTGAGGACTGTTTGCTCTCTGTGTTTATTCACAGCTGGAACTGACACTACAGTGCCCACCAGCGGCAGCTCAGCTGCCCTGGCATCTGGAGCCAGGTGTGAGCCAGGTGTTCACATCTCTCCCAGGCCCAAACAAACCCCTTAGTTCCCAGGAAGCTGGACAAGGCCTTTTCTCTGGCCACAGCTATGCTCCAGGATGGCAGCCTGGAGGTCAAAGGTAATGACTAGCTGATAAACCTTGACAGTTATCTTGTAAAGGACGATATACCACTGGCTCAAAGGAAAACAATTTTTAGCTGTGGTTATTTACAAAGCACCCCCACCAATTTCTGTTTGTCTCTAGGTTTCCTGTGCATGTCCACCTGTTTTCTCCTCAACAAAACAAAACAAAAAACTTCCCAAGAACCCAAGAGCATCCTGGTGGGATTCTGGAAGATTGGGCCAATCCAAGATTCTTTGCAGATGCTGGACATTTAACTCTATCAAACTGGTAGGAGTCATTCCACTCCTACATATTTGCTCGAAGGAAATGAAAGCATAACCCCACACAAAGACTAAGGCATGAATGTTCACGGCAGCTTTCCAAAAACTGCAACCAACCCAAAAGTCCAGCAGCAAATGAAAGGATAAACAACTTGTGTTATATCCATTCAGTGGAATACTACACAACAATAAAAAGGAATGAACTATTGATACATGCAACAATATTAATGAATCATAAAATATTTCTTCTGAATGAAAGGTACCCGACAAAAAAAGAATATATGCTGTATGATTCCATTCATATAAAATCCTAGAAAATTTTATCCTATCTATAGAAAGCAGATCTGTAGTGAACTGAGAATTGGAATGAGGGAGAAGTGACAGGTATTATAAAGGGACTTGAGGAAGCTTTTCAGGGTGATAGGGATGTCCACTGTCTTGATTGGTGTGGTGGCTTCATGGGTATATACTTATGTCAAAACTTATCAAATTGTACACTTTTAATATGTACAGTTTATTGTATGTCAATTTTATCTAAGTAAAGCTATTCCTACAAATCAGGTCGGAGTAACAATTGCAAAGTTATGTCCAGGGCACAGCCTCAGTTATGCCTACGGGTTCCACTCTGTATCCCAGCACCCAGCACAGTGCCAGGCGCACAGGGGCACAACAAATGTTGCTGAACCTAGTAAATAAATCGATATTGTCCTATTTGACTCATTTGGCCCAGGAGAAACCTTTCCTCCTGGCTTGATCACATCCACTGAGATGTCTGAAGAGCACTCACAGCTTTAGGATGATTAAACGGATCCATGTTAACTACCTAAGCGGAACTGTGAGCAGAGTGCACCTCAACCCACTGCCTCTTCCTCCCTTCTTCTCCTGCTGGCAGCCCCTTCAGATGCTCACTCCTCAGAGAACTCCAATATAGGTCCCAAGCAAAGAGGTAACCTAGATCAGTGCCAGAACTCTCTCTCCCCTGGCACATACATGTCCCTGCTAAGAAGGGCCTCCCTGGGGCAAGGAAGACAGGCACAGTCCCTGGGCACAGCCTCCTGCCTCTGGGCAGTGGCAGTGTGCCAGGCGTTCTGGCTCCCTTGCCCCTGGGATCTAGTCTCTTATCCACCCCTCATAGGACATGACCAACCAAGTAACCCTGAGGGGGAAGCAAGAGCAAACAGGAGTCACAAGAGGGGGAAAAAAAGAACAGAGAAAGACCAAGGGAGCAGGGAGGGCATTGCTCACGGGAAGACAGTGCACCATTTACTAATGGACTCATCAGCTATTGATAGGAAAGGCCTTTGTGCCACCCTATTGCCTGGCCTGGGGAGCTGCGCTGTGATGGGACCTGAGCAATCATGGTGGGCCAGAAACAATTCCTGAGCCAGAATTCAGACCTCAACTCAAGGAATTAGTGGGGTGGTCACCAGGCTTTCTGGGGTACTACCCCTTCTCTAAGACAGAGGCTGCCCTGTGCATAGGAAAACGGGCTGGGAACAGCAAAAGTTTCCTTCATGAGGAACAGCAAAAT
Source organism: Pan paniscus (assembly GCF_029289425.2). Taxonomy (NCBI): domain Eukaryota; kingdom Metazoa; phylum Chordata; class Mammalia; order Primates; family Hominidae; genus Pan; species Pan paniscus. The sequence goes on from NC_073249.2 coordinate 116,509,728, forward strand.
GTTTCTCATCCCAACACGGCCCAAAACACCTGCCATTAGAGCCCCTTCTGCAGAAAAGGCACTGTGCATCTCCAGGTTCCCGAGAAAAAACCCACAATTTCCATGGGATCAGCTGATCCTCACCCAGCAGCTGCAGGGCCCTGGGACGCCAGACTGGATAGTTTTACAAAGGAAATAAGGGGAAGGGATGGGGTCTGATGATAGAGCAGTACCAGAGGAAGAGCCCAGGGCTACCCAGTGAGGAGCAGGGAGCTCTTAACACATGGGGAGGCCCTGAAGGTGCAGCCTGTGCTCCCCAAAGACAGTTTTACCTATTTTTAATAGCAACATTTGTCCCTAAATCTCTTCAGCACTTTATAGTTTACAAAGCACTTTAAGTCCATTATCTAATAATGGTCTCTTGACTATGAAAGTAGACAGAGAACATATAGAGGTCATTGACTCAAAAATATGACAGCTATGTTTACCGAGTGATTTCACCAGGCCAGGCATTGTGCTAAGTGTTTTATATGTATTAATTCAGTTAAACCTCACACAACACTTTGAGGGATGTTCTATTATTCTCATTCCCATTTTATAGATAAGAAAATGGAGGCTCAGAGAGGTTAGGTAATTTGTCCAAGGTCATGCAGCTAGTAGCTGAGCCTGGATTTGGACCCAGGCAATCACCTCCAGAGCCTATGTGCTGAACCATTGTGCTGTACTGCCACAGAGAGATTAAGGGATGTGCTCAAGGTCACCAGCAATTAAATGCTATAAACTCAATGCCAGGTCTTCTAGATCTCATACAATCTTATCCCACCTCTCTGCCTCGCCTTCATACTATCACCCAAATACACCCCCTCAGGATGGTAAGGTCAGACAGCCGGGGCAGTGTCCTTCCTCTCCACCCCCAAGGATCTGGGACACAGGACTAGACAGTTTTATGAAGGAAGTAAGTGGGGAGGGGTCCTCTCCCTGAGGAGGGAGCCCTTCCCAACATTGTCTCTCCTCCAGGCCACAGCCCTCCCAGGGAACCGGAAGGGGTCTGGCTAGAGTTGGAGAAAGCTCTGTATATCAGCTCAGTCAGGCCAAGGTTCCAGCCCTCAGGTCCCATGGGACTGAACCAAGCATCCTTTTTTATCCCCTACCCTGACCCTTCCCGCAGCAGGTGGGCGGAGGCCCATCATAAACTCTTCAGTGCCAGGCAGGGGCCAGTCACTGAGGAGACCAGGAAAGCAATGCCTGACTTGATCAGCCAGTCACGCAAGGTCTCCTATGAGCAGGGGTAATGATTGGGAGACACAAGCCCACCACCACCACCACCCTCTGCTGCCTGCATGTTATCACTGGCTTTAGGAAACACCCTTAGTCAGTAGCTAACTCAAACCCTGAGTGCATCAGTATCTGATCTGTGCACCTTAAGCCCTGACGCTGGAGGTTGTACTTTCCTGAGTTCACTTTGCCCAGTTGTCCCTGGAGCCCTGCCACCCTGTATCCTGCCCACTGACCACGACTGGATCCTCTCTCCAGCTTCCTCCAGAGACAGAGACAGCCAGGGAGATCCTGTTTCACAGAAGGATAGGATTTCTGAATCCCAGGCACCAGCTGGGCAGGCTCCTTCTTGCCAATCCTCCTCTTTACCTCGAGAACAGCAGATTCCCCATGGAGAGCTGACCCAGCCAGAGCACCCACGGCTCACCCAGGCTGAAGAAGACACACCTTCTCTTCTATTGCTCCTGCTGGTGAGTTCTTGGACACATTTTTTTTCCTTCACCCCACACTTCAATCTCCGCACCTGGATCTTAACCACCATATCTAAGGGCCCCAAATATCTTTCTCCTGGAGTTCCTGGAGCATCCTGCAGAAATTTGATTGCATGCATGGCAATAAGCAAACGCTAGCCAGATCAGCTCATCTCCCAGCACGCTCTCAGGGAAACACATTATTCTACAGTCCACATTCCTAGTTTAGTCCTGAGCCTTCTAAGAACACCAGTTTCAGTTCCCCACCTATGTCTGGACTTCGTCTTTCCACAAGAAGAAAGCAGAGCTGCCCCCACAACCGCAAGCACCATGCCCCTTTCTGCTCCAGAAATTCTGGAGCCTTCTTGGGATTTAAGGAGGCCCACTATCAGTCCTCTGCTCAAAGCCCCATGTAAGACCCAATAGAAGAACAGGCTTAGAAGCCAACAGCAGAACTTTAGCCAGGAGAATAGAGAATGGCCTCCATGGTATTTTGTCAGGCACACAGGCAGCCTCACTGCCCACCCCACCCACCACAGGCAAATGCCTGCCATTCCACCATGGATGCTTTGTTCTGTAGCTCATGCCTTTGTGCACCAATCAATGAATTATTCGACAAATATTTTCAGATGTTCTTCTATGTGCAAGGCAACATATTAGGTACGGGGGTGATACAAAGATATGAATCTTTCCCCCAAATCTCTCTGTACACATTATTATTTCCCCCACTTTATGGATGAGGAATTGAGACACAAAGAGGTTAAGTAGCATGCTCAAGCTCATGCAGCTTAATTAATCCTGGAACGTAGCTACAGTGTAGTTCTTAAGGGAGGTAACCCCAAGAAAATAACTCAAGATTGGGGTGCTCACAATAAAGGAGAGGCTGGCATTTGGCATTTTATTGGTCAGTGTCAACACTTAGCCACAGGGCTTGCTTGCCTCACCCTGGGCTGCCTGTTCAGGGAAAGAAAGGCAAGGAAGAAAGTATGGTGGGCAACAGCCAGGTGGAGTAGGGGCCAAGTCCACTCCCCACTCCAGTTCCCTGGTGGATGCTACATGTGTCCACAGATGCTAAAGTTGGCTGCAGACAGTAGATGAGGCCAAGGTCCCACCACAGCCTGGGAGACAGAGGCACACACAGGATGTGTGCCAGGCTGGGTGTGGAGGGAATCACTGGAAGCCTTTCGCAGGAGTGACTTAATCCACCCTGGCTGTGCGGAGGAGCACTCTGGTAGCCACATAGGGAGGACAAAAAGAACTGAGGAGGCCATGGCAGCAATCCAGGCAAGGAGTGACATCTGCACAATGGCTGGCAACAGGACGGAGAAAGGGGAGAGGTGGGGCAGAGATGGGACCTCACGGAGGCAGATCCCACAGGTTTTGGAAACTGATGGGTGTGAAGGTCTGGGAGAAAGAGGCCTTTACCTGAGCAGAGAACCAGACCAGGGCACACCCCGGGGACAGGAGAAGACTCTGTGAGCTCAGACAATCACAGGGGCGCCAAAGGAAGGCTCCACTTATGCTTTCACAGCCTGGCCAAGGCAAGGCAGCTGTTCCCCAGGGCAGCCAGGCCTGGGCTCCTACACACACTGTAACCAGCTTTTACATCGTGCTCGCCATGTGTCTGGTGCTGTTGTGTTTTACATTCACCCCTTTAATTATCTTGACAGCCCTATGATATAGGTATTCTCATTTTACAGATGAAGAAACTGAGGCACAAAGATTAAGTGTCTTGCACAGGGCCACAGGACTAGCTGGTTATAGAGCTGATATTGCAAACCCTGCTGTCCCCAGAGTCAATGTTTGTTAACACCGTGCTAAATAAACTGCCTCCTGGGAGGGTGAAGGGAGGATGTTGGGAAGGGATGAGGCAAGTTTAGGTAAATTTATCAGTGGTGAATTGCAGCATGTTATTGAGAAAAATCAGAGAAGCACCTTGGTTCAGAAAGGCTCCTCATCAGTGGGCAAACCTGGCTCAGGGCTGGTGAATCTATCCCCTGTGTTTTCATGAGCATTCTGACATCTGTTATCTCACATGGGCTTCAGACCTATTCATTCAACACAGATGTTTTTAAGAACCTTCCATACAGAGTATCAGGGGATAGTCTGCAGGGCAGATGTTTCCAAGACTGTTTTAAAGATGAAGGAACTAAGATCTAGCAAGCTAACGTGACTCCCCTAAAGCTACACAGCCGGCAAGAAGCAGAGGCAAACCTGAACTCATGTCCACAGACTCCACATCCCATGCTCTCCAGCTGATAAACTGGCTTCATGAAAACTGGTGGCTGAGGGCCAGGTGGCAAGAGTGGAGTGTTAAATAGAAATGTCCCCTACCTTACAGTTTCATCTAAAATAATTCCTTCTTACATTCCTGGGAATGGGTAAAAACAAACCCATATTTCAGGGGATGGGAAGGAGAGGTTTCACAGGAACAAAAACCCCAGCGCACTACTGCTAATCTGCCCTTCCCCATCCCACACCCCACAGCTGAGCTGAGCTGGTCAAGAAGGAAGCTTGGTGGGGCTCTGTCGAAGCCCCCTCAGGGAGCAGCAGCTGGATACCGGGTGAGAGGCTGAAACTGGGACCTAGTTGAGGACAGGGCATGGTGAGTGTATGGAGAGTGTTCAGCTCAGTCCCAGCTCTCTGCATTGTCCCTCCTGGCTCCACACCTCCCCAAGGACCTGCTTAGCAAGGCTGACACCCAGAACTCTGCAGAAGGCCAGCCCAAAACTGCAATGAGCTTCCCACTTTCCAAAGTCCGAAGGGTAAATACCCATGATAGACTTGAGCAGAAGCTGCATTGCTGAAGGTGCAGGTACTGATGGAACCAGCCCCTCAGCTGCCAACCACCATGTATAGGCAGAACCTGTAGGAAGTTCTTCAGGCTTCCAGACCCATTACTTCTTTGTTGTCTCTCCCAGTATCCAGAAACTGCATTTATTACCATCAGAGGCAGATGCTCCCTTCTCTCCAGAGCAAACAAGAAGGCAATATGGGGACTTGATGGTGCACAAAATCAAGAGGTCCAGGAAAAAGACGCCAGGAGTCCTGCTTCCCAGTTGGCTTCCAGAGCAAAAGTATTTCACCCAGTGTTGGGAGGCAGCTGTTCCAGTCTCCATGGTTCATAGCAGTTAAATTGTAAGCTCTTATATTCCTGCAGGAATGAATTCTTCCGTGATTGTTCTTTTCAGCATCGCTGCTGCTGCTCGGGTTTTAAATGAAAGAACTCCTGCTTGCATCATTTCATCCCTTTAGGAAGATAGGTTTGTCCTTGAGCAGTCCCTGCAGGGAGAGAGACAGACTGCCCACACTGTGCCCATCGACACTCTAACAAGGAAGAGAGTCACGTGACCAGCTTTCTGTGCCCCCTCCAGCCCTCCTTGTCTTCTTTCAATTGCTCCAAGTAACAGAACATTCTCCTGTTCTGAGAGGCAGAGAGACTAGATGGGAGAAGGGGGTGTCAGGGCACACCTGGAACAGAAACATCTGTGCAACGTGGGTGGTACTGGGGAGTGCAAATTTGTGCATGGGAACCCTCTCATGCGTGCCTGCATATTTACGCCAGTACATGTCTATCTCTGTCTTCAGGTATCTTGGTAATTGTATGTGCAGCATGGATATGTCCGTGGCTGTGTGAGAAGACTCACATAGCCATGCTGGTGTGTGCCTGAGTGTGTCTGTTGTGGCTATTTGTGTGTCTGTATGTTTGTGTTGCATGTGTGTCTCCATGTCTCTGTGTATGTGTGTGGGCACTGCCCCTGGCTGAATGACAGTAGACCACACGTGGTAGTGGATCTGCTGTTGTGGGACTGTGACAGAAACGTGAGTTTGAGTCACAGCTTTATAACGTAGTGACTGAAGGACTGTGAGCCAATCACACAGCTTTCTGGACCTCAGTTGTCTTATTTGCTAAATGGGGGTAATAATCGTCACCTTCCTTAGGGTGCATCGTGAGGCTCACATCCTGTGTGGAACTGTGTGGTCAGCAGGAGTGTAGGTAACCGAGTGACCACCTCACCCCTCACAGCAGGACAGGAGGAAGCAGCTTCACCACAGACAGAGGGGCTTAGAGCACGGGCCGTACAAGTTCTACCCAGCCTCTGATGGCCCAGGCACATCGGTCCCCGAGGCCTTCCCCTTACTGACTATGCCTGTCCCAGCAGGCTCAGCATCAGCATGGACAGCCTCTGAAAGGGCCTGGCTGCCATACTAGTAAGGGTGAAACTCACCCACTTTACCGTTGGCAGGACAGGAAAAGGAGGAATGGCCATCCCCACCCCCATGGTCCCTGACTGGGCCCAACTGATAGCAGCTGCCAGCATTTGCTGAGTGCCTACTGCACTCTGTGTGCTTTCTATGTGACATCACTTTCTCACCACACCCTTTCCAGGGAGGTGCTAGCAAGGCTACTGTAAAGACGAAGAACCCTAAGTGAAGGGAGCATAAGTCACTTGTTCTCTGTCACGCAGACACTAAGTGGTCAAGCCAGGATTGGGAGCTGGCCCTCCTGTCTGCTCCCAGAGCCTGTGCTCCTGACCAGGATGGAAAGCCTGCCTCAGGCTGGATGAGGGGCAGCCCCCACACCCAGCCTGCTGACCTCCCCACTGAATTCAGGTCTCCTGACGGACGCTGCTCTCAGTTTCCAGCTCTACCCTTTCCATGTCCCTAAGGCTGACATCGCCACCTCTGCTTTCCACTCAGAAAGGCTGGAGGAGCTGGGCACTCGAGGGACCAGAGGGGCTACAGTGAGCAGCAGAGCCAGCGAGTCTTGCCTAAGACCCCATCTTACCATTCCCTGGTTGGGGAAACTGAGGTTCTTGGAGAGTGAGGCAACGTAATCCCGACCACGTGAGACAGAGAGGAACAGAATCCACACTCTTCCGGCCGGGCCGTGGTTCAGCATGAGCCGAAGAGATGGGGCTTGGCTCTAAGAGGGGCAGAGACCAGAAAGGGTGAGGTTTGAGAGCCACTCACTGGGGAGAATCTGCAAGACCTGAGGCCTGGCTGACCCTAAAGTGAAAGAAAAGCGGCATCAAAGAGATAAGTAAAGGGTCCTCGGAATGGCCCAGGGATTGCTTCCAGCAGGACAGCAGCGCCCTCTTCTGTCCAGTCACAAGAGGTGTCACGGTTTGCGTTTCACCCCCACCTTCCTTCAGTCCTTCACTCATTTGCTCAAGGACCGGAGAGCCAGGCCCACCTGCCCACCCCCTCATCCTCCTACCTGCTTCCAGCCCTGCGACATCTGAGCTCCCTGTCACCGGGGCCTTGGGGCCCTGAGATGCAGTACACACTGTTGTCTTTGCATGATTACTTATTTCAACCATTCTCTGACTAAGGAACAGCTGCTGCCTCACCTGAATGTGTAGGAGGTGTTGGAGTTGCTAGGCAACCAAAGTTGACCCATGGGGAAAGGCCATGGGATGGGTTCTGGACACTGCCTGCTTGGTATAGCTCTGTGACCTTGAAAAGCCAGGTCCACAGCCCTGACATTAGCCACAGATGTCTGCAGGTCTGTTCTGGGAGAAGCACAGGGCTGAGCCCCTCCCCATGCCCTGCCTGCAGGAAGTGCCTGGTCCAGTCAGAGAAGAGGTTACCTGAACCATAAAGCCTCATCCTCAGTCTGGCTGCCAACATGAAGAGCTACAGGGCTCAGGAGGGGCAGTTGGGATGGCTGAGGTCTGCGTCACGTAGGCAGGGAAAGCTTCCCAAAAAAGATCAGCTCCCATCTATGGGATGCCTACTGCATGCCAGGCAAAGTTCTATACACTATCTCATTCTTTCCCCCAAGAATCCAAAAGAAAGGTATGATTAGACCCAGTTAGAGGGGAAGAAAGCAGAGTTCACAGAGGTGGTGATGTGCCTAAGGTCACATACCTAGTGGGTAAAAAGATGGGATTCAAACCCAAGCCCATCTGGCTGTTAGGGAAGGGCAATGAGCAGAGGTCAGAAGATGGGAAAGCATAGGGGTCTCCGGGATAGTGAGGGGGCCAGCCTGTTCCCACATGCCAGATGCTGAGGGACCCAAAGATGACAAAGTTCTAGAAGATAAAACATGAATCAAATAAAATGCCGAGAAGGAAATGTAGACATCTTCCAGGGGGTGCTCAGAAGGGCAAGAGTGCCTTCACCTGGAGTCCTTAGAGAAAGCTTCACCTTCAGGTGAGGTTAGAAGTGAAGTATGCAGGTGGCAGGACCTGCTCACATGGTGGCCTGGAGGGAGGAAAGTACAAGTATGTTCAGCAAGGAAAAGAGATCTGTTTCAGCCCAGTGCACTGTCTCAGCACTGTGCCAGGCAAGCACAGAGATTACATGTAGAATCGGACGTTATGGAAGACTCTTGAAAGTGATGATCATTTCAGCTATGGGTGAGAGTTCAGCCTGGTGTAATGGCAATTCCATCAAGGCCCTGGATCACTGGGCAGATCAAAAGATCTAAGACTCAAAGGGTGTCACACAGAGCAGACTCCAGGCCCCTGCCTGTTGCAATGGGAGCCAGTCCCCAAATACCCCCAGCTGTGCAGTTACAGCTTCATCAAGTGACTCACCCCACCCAAGGCGTCCGTCTCCTTCCAGAGTGTGGGGCAGAGGGGGGCAGCCCAGACTGTGAGTCCAAGGGGCAGAAACAACTCTGATCTTGACTCTTATGAAATACTAATTATAGTACAAAAGCCTATTGAAAGAGTGAAACCCTTCCAGAGAAGCAGATATTTTCCAGTGCAAATAGAGGCTTCTCTCCCACCACTAAACAGACAAAATGCCCAGCACCAAGCTGAGAGAGCCAGCCTGCCATGGCCCGGGGCGTCCTTGACATTGTGCACATCTCTGAGAGAGGGTAAAGTGCCCACAGCCTGATCTGCAGGGATACAGCACTGCTGGGTGTTCTCTGGGCACCAAGACTGACCCTGGGCTCCAGGGTACATTCACTCTTTCTAAACAGTTTGCTGAGCTCTTGCAACATGAGCAGACATGGTGCTGGGCACCGTAGTGAGCACTATGCAAGAGTAATCCCCTCTTTCCACATGACCCATGCAGTTTACAGAGCATCATACCATCCCCTTTGGTCCTTGCCAAAATCTTGAGGAATCATTGGCAAACCATGCACTTTTATTTCTTTTGTTTGTGTGATTGCCTTTTTTTTTTTTTACAGATTTGTTGAAATACAATGACGCACACTAAACTTAGAGTGTGCTACTTGATAAGTTTTGACTAGTGTATAGACTTGTGAAGCCATCACAAAATCAAGATAAGAAGCATAAACTTCACCCCTACAATCTTGAGCCCCTTTGTAACTCTGCCCTCACCCTCTCCATCCTCATCCCCAGACAATTGCTGATCTGCTTCCTGTCATTCTAGATTAGTTTGCATTTTCTAGAGTTTCATATAAATAGAATTATTCTATATGTGTATCCTTTTTATCTAGCTCCTTTGACTCTGCATATTTTCTTATTACAGATGAAAAAATGGAGTCTGGATGAGGTAATGCAAGCAGTCAGTAATCACAGAACTGTAGAGGCAATGCAGGTGTCCTGGCCCTGAGCCCATGCACCAACCACCACCCCTCATTCATTCATCACTCATTCATTCACTCACTCACCAGAGATGAATTGCGCACATAGGTGGGCTAGCCAAGTGGTGCATAAGACAGACATGTTCCCTGCCTTCATGAGCTTACAACTCTTCATTCATTCATCCATTCACCTACTTAACAAGCAAGTGCTTAACAAATAATCACTCTACATCCACAGGATACACTGTTTGAAACTGGCACTGCCCCACTACGTCCAATACCACCCTGACCCTCATCAGCCACCCTCCTATATGCAACTTTGAGCTGTACACTGGGGCGACGCAGGTGGGATCGTAGGGGAATCCTGTCCTCCAAGACCAAGCAGGCTGATAGGAAAAGCTCTGCAAAACACAGTCATGCACCCTGAAAACTTACAAGAGAGCTGAAGAGTGAAGGCTGATCCCCTGGAAGCTGGTGCTCCAAACTGAGGACAAAAGTGAGCATCTACACAAGCAGGCTAGCAGCACAGGGAGAGAGAGGGCTCTCTCAGACACTGGCCAGGGCAGGCTCCTGGGACAAGGTAGGATCTGAATAGTTCCCAGATGGGCAGGGAGGAATAGATGATGGAGGAAGGGAGGGGGAGTAAAAAGCATATGAGAAGCAAGAGCAAAACAAGGATGAAGGCATGGAGTCAGGACTGGGCTGAGCAGAAAGGGAGAATAGTGAGCTGAGAATTCCTCCTGCAGTTCTTTACGTGAAACATGCTTTCTACAAGCATGTTATATTGGGTTTATGTGTGGAGCAGAGGGGAGGAAAGCGTAAAGGGAGATTTTTGTAATTTTACAATTTACAGTTACAATTTACAAAGTGCTTTCACTGTTACTACCTTATTTAGTTCTCAGTATAATCTTTGAGATGGGAATTACTATTATTTTTACCCATTTTATAGATTAGAAAGCTGAGTCATAAAATCCAATGATTTGCTTTAAAATATACACTCCTAAGTGGTGGGGCAGAGCCTCACACCAGGTCCTTGTCCTCAAGACGGTTCTCTTTTCTCTTTGTTTTAATGATTAACATTTGCTACTAATGGGGCAGGTGGAGCCGCCTGCACAGCACACTTCTGTAGACCACGGAATATGCTGTTTGACCTTGGCACTGTCTGCCACCTCCTCACCATCAGACCCTCATCAAACACCCTCCTACCTGTCACTTGACCTGGGGGTGGAAGTGACAAAGAGGAACCTAGGAGGCAGGGAGAAGGGAAATGGCCTGGCTCCCAGAAAAGGAAGTTAATTATTTGGCCAAAGAAGCTCTCCCTAATCCCCAAATGCTTTCTGCTGCTGGCCTCCAGAGAAGTTCCTGATAAGGGTCACTCTAGCCTTGGCTAGAACCATGGAAGTGGTTCCCAAACCTTGCCCAAAGCTCACTGATGGTACTCATTCCTCTCAGAAAGCGGGACTGATTCACACCTGGAAGATAATCATCAGGGAGCACCATCTGCGGTCCAAGACCCCAAAGGAGAAAATGGTGCTCCGAAGACACAAGATCAGCACAGAGCTGGAGTCCCCCACCCACAGCCATCCAGCTGCCAAGCAGTTCAGGACAAGGCCCCCAAATCATCATGCGAATTACTGTGAAGCTACATTTCTCCAGGGCTTACCATGTACAGAGCCAGGATTTGAACTCGGGTAGACTGATTCTATTCTCAGATTCCATCCTGCCTCCCAGCCATCCTACTGCTCACCGAGCCTTGCACAGCAGGCTGGCACCTGGCATGCTTGGCAGTGGGTACATCCTTCCTCATTCCACAACTGAGGAAGCAGCAGCTCCGTGAAATTAGGCCGTTTGCAATGGCCACATACTCCTGAGAGGTAGAATGGGTATTCTACCAGTGCTGACCAACCAGACTTGAGCTCATCATTCAACACATGGCACCTGAACTGAGAAAAGGGGTCATGGGATGGAAAGAGCTCTGGGCCCCTGACAATTCTGTGGCCCTAGCCTACAGCTCCCCACAAGGCTCGGCTCCTATATAGGGACTCCATGGTCTAGTGGGAAAGGCCCTGGGCCAGAAGGCCATGGCCAGGTTTAGGTCAGGACTCTGTAGCACTAGTTATGTGACCTTAGGAAGTCACTTTGTCCCTGTGACTTGGTTTCCCCATCTGCAAAACAGAGATAACATCTAACCTCACGTGATTATTGTCATCTAGTGAGATAAGTGAATGTGGAATCACTTTGAAAAGACTACAACACTACACTGCAGGATAGCCTTGTTGCCTGTAAAGGAAACCTCTCCAAGGCTATGACCACTACAGATTTTGCCTGAGGTTAAGTCCCTTACTTCTCTCCCACTCCCACCCCCAGCCTGCCTGGGTTCAGTGTTCTTAAATTGAAACTGAAGCTAGAATGAACCTGAGGAAAGAAATATTAGTCTATGTGTATAGATGTCCAAGCCCACTGGGCATGATTTCCTAACCCCACCTCCAGCGCACACACACACACACACATATACACACACACACACACACACACACACACGATTATTTACTTCCTTCCCACCTAAAATGATTTCTCAAAATGAAATTACTTCCTATGGACACCTTGGACTCAGGCCAAAAAAAATTCCAATTGCTGGTAGTTTCTAAAGTGCTTGTTATGTGGGAAAGTTGACAAAAAACAATAGCTATAATATAGTGATCTTTCTTTCCACCAAGCATTCCATACGTGTTATCTCATTTGAGGTACCTTCAAAACAACTCTAGGAGTTATTTCCAGGTGAGGGGTCATTTAGAGGACATTGTCGATTGGCCAACCCAGCGTCTTGTTTTTCCTTCCCTAAAGAATCCCCATTGGGTTCATAGATCTGGTTCCACCCTTCACCACTTGGTCCAGAAGCAGGGGTGGAAGTGATGCAAAATGGTTGAATTCTAGATATATTTTGAAGACATGACCAAAAGGATGTGTGAGGGACTGGCTGTTGGTGTGAAAGAGAGACATTACGAATGAGATTGGGCATGGAGACGTGTTTGGTGAGACAGAAGGCTTCATGCAAATAAAAGATCATGCTTTTTATTATTAAGGAATGTTAACTTCCTCTTTTAGTATGGCCCCTCTGCCATCACATATGGAGACCATCCTTTGCTGGGGAGAATCTCCCCTTCTTTGCCAGGATCCTTTTTTTGCAATTTCTCCTAGTTATTAGTTTATGCAAACTCAGGGGTACAAAATGATTTTAAGGGAAGCATGCTGCCAAAATAACCATGACGTTCCTTCCCAAGCTACAAATAAGTCATTGATTAGCCCATTGGTGTACCTTACCTCAATAAACAAGGGCCAGTTATATTCTGCCCTGGATCTTGTATAATGAACTTCTTCTTCTCCATAGCTCACAGCAGGCAGTGAAGGCTGAGGATCTTCATGCTTCTTCCCTGGCTCCCCTAGAATGGATGTGTGTGGCTGGAAAGAAATGGAGGTTGCGCTGGTCAATTTTGATAATTCAGATGAAATCCAAGAAGAGCCAGGCTATGCCACAGACTTCGACTCAACCAGCCCAAAAGGCCGGCCTGGGGGCAGCTCCTTCTCCAACTGGAAGATCCTCATCAGCGAAAGCACCAACCATGAGACGGCCTTCTCCAAGCTTCCGGGAGACTATGCTGACCCCCCAGGGCCTGAGCCAGTGGTCCTAAATGAAGGAAACCAGCGGGTGATCATCAACATTGCTGGGCTGAGATTTGAGACCCAGCTCAGAACCCTTAGTCAGTTCCCAGAGACTCTCCTGGGAGACCGGGAGAAAAGGATGCAGTTCTTTGACTCCATGAGAAATGAGTATTTCTTTGATCGGAACCGGCCCAGTTTTGATGGAATCCTATATTACTACCAATCTGGTGGGAAAATTCGGCGCCCAGCCAATGTTCCTATTGATATCTTTGCTGATGAAATCTCCTTCTATGAGCTGGGTAGTGAGGCCATGGACCAGTTCCGGGAGGATGAAGGCTTCATCAAAGACCCTGAAACACTGCTACCCACCAATGACATCCACCGTCAGTTCTGGCTCCTCTTTGAGTACCCTGAGAGTTCCAGCGCTGCCCGTGCTGTGGCCGTGGTCTCGGTGTTGGTTGTGGTCATCTCCATCACCATCTTCTGCCTGGAGACACTGCCAGAGTTCCGGGAGGATAGGGAGCTGAAGGTGGTCAGAGACCCCAATCTCAACATGAGCAAGACAGTTCTCTCCCAGACCATGTTCACTGACCCTTTCTTCATGGTGGAGTCTACCTGCATCGTGTGGTTCACCTTCGAGCTGGTGCTCCGGTTTGTGGTCTGCCCCAGCAAGACTGACTTCTTCAGGAACATCATGAACATCATTGACATCATCTCCATTATCCCCTACTTTGCAACTCTCATCACAGAGCTAGTCCAGGAGACAGAGCCGAGTGCCCAACAGAACATGTCCCTGGCCATCCTGAGGATCATCCGCCTGGTGAGGGTCTTCCGCATCTTCAAGCTCTCGCGCCACTCCAAGGGGCTGCAGATCCTCGGGCAAACGCTGAAGGCGTCCATGCGGGAGTTGGGGTTGCTCATCTTCTTTCTCTTCATTGGAGTCATCCTCTTCTCCAGTGCAGTTTACTTTGCTGAGGTGGATGAGCCAGAGTCCCATTTCTCTAGCATTCCTGATGGCTTCTGGTGGGCAGTGGTCACCATGACAACTGTAGGCTATGGGGACATGTGCCCGACCACCCCAGGGGGGAAGATTGTGGGCACTCTGTGTGCCGTTGCAGGGGTCCTCACCATTGCCCTCCCTGTGCCTGTCATTGTCTCCAACTTCAATTACTTCTACCACCGGGAGACTGAGAATGAAGAAAAGCAGAACATCCCAGGAGAAATTGAAAGAATCCTCAACAGTGTAGGCTCAAGAATGGGCAGCACAGACTCTCTTAATAAGACCAATGGTGGCTGTTCCACAGAGAAGTCTAGGAAGTGATCAGTCCAGGGTCCATCTTGGGTCCATCCTGTCTCTCTTCTCTCTTCTCTCTTCTCTCTCTCTCTCGCTTTCTCCCCTCCTCTCTCTCTTCCTTCTGCCTTCCCTTCCTCCCTTCATTCCTTCCTCTTTCCCTCTCCCTTCTCTTACTTCATCTTTCCAAAGATCAAAATGTATCTTTTGTGATCAATAACTATCTTTGACTACAAAGATCAAAATGTATCTTTTGTGATCAATAACTATCTTTGACTACAAGCTATTTTAATAAGCCCATACTTCTACTGTATTTTCTAAACTGTTTCTTTTCAATACATTATAGAAAGATTTGGATCTCTTTTCCTATGAAGGGATAGTTCAGGTCCCCAGACCAGAAATACTGGTATCACCCGGGAGCATGAAAATGCAGAATCTAGGCCTACTCTGACCTACTGAATCAGAATCTGCAGTTTAACAAGATCCCAAGTGATTCGTTTGCATATTAAAGATTTAAAAGCACTGGTTTTGGTCTTCCTACGAGGAAGCATATGAAAAGACCAAGGGTTGCTGTGAGCAAAGAGGAAGAGCTCAGAGTTATTCAATTACAATAATAATAATACCTTGTACTTGTGTAGCACTGCATAAATTTTCCAAAACACTTTCACCTACATTATCTCACTGCATCTTAGAATAATCAGATTTGATTATTATTCGATTTGATTATTATTCCCACATTACAAGTGAACAAACCAGGGGAGAGCAACTTACCTAAGGTCACCCAGAAACAGTGATATAGTCAATGCTGTCAAATCTCCTACCTACTAGCCCAGTGCCCTTTCAACTAATGAAGAAGATGTGTCAGAATTGGGGGAAGGGTGAGAGGAGTTTGAGGGGACTTTCAGAGGGTCCAGGCAGCAAACCTCTGGGCAGAGACACCCTTCCCCGGATGCTTCAGGATCTCCTCACAGCCTGGGAAGGCAGCATCTCCCTGACCCCTTACTCCTCAGCCCCTTGTCTGGATAGTGGACAAGCAGAAACATCCCTCGATGTTTTCACCTGGCTCATCTCCATGGAGTTACACAAAGACTGGGGATCCTGAGTGTGGGAACTGTGGGCCCTAGAGAACTGCTCCAGGAAAGTGCACTTGTCCACCTGCCTCGAGGTTCAGCTCCCACTGAGTCATCAGGAATTGGCCAATAGCCTGTGGAGCTGCTGGGGAGGGAAGAGCAGGCTTCCACGTCATGTGCCCAGGCCCCAGGCTTACTCAGGGAGGACGGTTGTGGCAGGCCGGCCTAAGGACTGCCCTCCTAGGAAAGGAGGCTGCTCAGTCCTCCACACTCCCAGAATGAGGGAGTAGAATTGGGATTCCCCAAAGGACAGGGAAAGAAGCCTCCACTCTGTCCCTCCCCCATCTACCCGGTCAAATAAGGAGGTCTTGTGCTGTCCTCAGTCCCAGCACCCAATATGTGGCCACTCAAAGACATGTCAACACCAGAACAATGCCCCTGGGCCACAGCTCCACTTCACACAGCTCCCAACACACTGTCCTGGCTGTGTCTGTCAGGGTTCTCCAGAGAAACAGAGCCAATAGGGTGTGTGTGTGTGTGTGTTTGTGTGTGTGTGCGTGTGCATGTGTGTATATTTATATGTGTACATATATATACAGAGAGAGAGAGATTTCTTGTAGGGAACCGGCTCATGCATTTATGAAGGCTGAAAAGTCCCATGTCCACAGGGTAAGTCAGCAAGCTGGAGATTCAGGAGCACCATGGTGCAGTTCTGGTAGGAAGGCCAGCAGGCTCAAGCCCCAGGAAGAGCCGATGTTTCATTTCAAGTCAGAAGGCAAGAAGAAAACAATGTCCCAGCTCAAAGGCAGTCAGTAAGAAGGAATGGCCCCTTGCTTGGGGTAGGGAATCAGCCTTTTTGTTCTATGCAGGCCTTCAACTGATTGGATGGGGCCCACGCACATTAGGAAGGGCTGCCTGCTTTACTTAGTCTACTGATTTAAAGGTTAATCTCATTCAGAAACACCCCCACAGACACACCCAGAATAATGTTTGACAAATATCTGGGCACCCTGTGGCCCAGTCAAGTTCACACATAAAATTAGTCATCACACAGACAGCCACCCAGCTCCACACAATCCTGCAAGACACAGTGCTGCAACCACAGATGCCTCCACACAACTTCCACTTCATGATAAGCCAGCTGATGTGGGTGAAAGCCTCTTCTCTTTTCTTTTGTCTTTATCTCCTAAAAAGCTGAATTTAGTAATCTTTTAATCTCCTTTCCATCCTAATAATCTCAAATCGCTTCTTGCACTTTAACCCCAAACTTTGATTAAGGACCAGTCATGCAAAGATCCAGCCTGGGCTTCACACAAGGCATTATTGCCCTTTGACCTAGGTAAGCAGGCTCCTGTCCCAGCCCATGAGCCTGAGGGTTCCAGACTTCAGAAAGTCTTCCCCACAATTTTCTAAGTTCCCTTCCCATTTTTCCCCTTCAGTGTCCTTTCAGGGCACTCTCCAGTTCTCCACCCACCCCTCTCGCCCAAGTGAGTAGGGCTGACCAGATGCCCCATGGAGCTCCAGGCCTCAAACCTATGGAGTCCTCTGAGGCCTTATGCCAGGCTCTGGTTCCAGGATGGTGGCCTGGTGAGCAGATTGTCCTCACTGGTCGGTTTACAGAGTCACACAAACTTGGGTGCCAGAATGATGATAACATTTTGATTTAGGGTGATACAAACGTGTATCTGTACAATGCCCTTACAAAACCTACTTGCCCAAGACCTCAAGTACCTGAGGGGCGGCCTTAACACAGAAGCCCACATGCCTACATACAAGCCTCTGGCAGACATATGCCATCACAATCCTTTACACCAAAACCTCTCCCCTGTGCCCCTCGCATCAGCCCTCTGAGGTAAATATTAGCACCCCCACTTTGCCATGTGAGGAACTGGTTTAGAGAGATCCAAGGGCACACAGCCAGGAAGCAATAGGGAAGGGATTCAAATCTAGGTCTCTTTGATGCCAAAATGTGTCTCTTCATGCTTCCTAAACAGAGTGGTCTCCACTGGGGCAAGCAAGCTGCAGCTGTGGTCATGCAGACAGGCTTGATTCTCTCCTGGGATCAGGGAGGCTGCTTCTCCGGGGGCCTCTGGCTTCTCCTTCCCACTGACTCTGTGTTCAGCAGCAGGGCCACATGCTGGCCCTACACCATCGCATGTTGCAAACACAGTGGAATAATCAGACCCCAGGACAGGCTGGGCCAGTGACCCCAGAGGCCAAGATGGAGTCCCAGGGCCTGCAGCCCTAGCCTTTCTCTTCCTGAGGCCCTGCCAGGAAGAGTATAGGCAGAGCAGGGCGGAGAGGAGCCACTTCTTCTTTGGCTAATCTAGTTACCCTCACAGCCTTAGAAGGCCCAATCATAAGATTCTGATACCTAGGAAGCAGGCCCTGCCTTCAGGCTGGTGCCAGTGACTGCAGCTGCAGAGGCAAGCCCTCCATTCCCAGTGGGGTAGGTGTCACTCTCTCTGCACCGACACTAGGTCATCGGTTTCTTAGCCACCCAGGGCAGGAGAAGAGCTATGGGAGCCCCTCCCATCATACATCTGCCCAGCCTCCTGTCTGCAGTGAGATCTGTTGTCTGTAGAGGAGCACCCAGATGACTCACTGACAGAGAAAAAGGAGAGAGGCAGGGAAGGCAGAGCGGGGCTGCGAGGGGCAGTGTGGAGCACAGAGAGGAAGATGTTCCCTCGACCCATGCGGAGAAAGGACTTGTCAGCAGCCAGGCTGGGGCAGCCCTGCCTTTAGGAGGAGCAGAGCAAGGCCTGCGGCCTTCATTCAGTGAGTTAAGATTTACTGAGCTCCTACTGTGGGGCAGGCACTTTATAGCCCCTGAATAAAGACGCTGGATAGAGCAAAAGGGCCCTTTTTAATTTTCACAGTAAAAATAAGCAAATAACATGAGAGAAACAAGAAGACATTTTCAAGGGGTGGTACAATTAGCAAAGGGCTTTCAAAGCTTGTGTTTTCTTTTCCATCATAATATGCCAGCTGTCTTTGCAGAGAACTGTGCAATTTAGAATTAACAGTTGTGTATGCTCATCATTCTCTCTCTCTCTTTTTTTTTTTTTCTTTTTTTTTGAGACGGAGTCTTGCTCTGTCTCCCAGGCTGGAGTGCAGTGGCACAATCTCGGCTCACTGCAAGCTCTGCCTCCCGGGTTCACGCCATTCTCCTGCCTCAGCCTCCTGAGTAGCTGGGACTACAGGCACCCTCCACCACGCTCGGCTAATTTTTTTGTATTTTTGGTAGAGACAGGGTTTCACTGTGTTAGCCAGGATGGTCTCCATCTCCTGACCTCGTGATCCACC
This sequence comes from Pan paniscus, assembly GCF_029289425.2. Taxonomy (NCBI): domain Eukaryota; kingdom Metazoa; phylum Chordata; class Mammalia; order Primates; family Hominidae; genus Pan; species Pan paniscus. Next base: position 116,528,286 of record NC_073249.2, read on the forward strand.
TGCCTCAGCCTCCCAAAGTGCTGGGATTACAGGCGTGAGCCACCACGCCTGGCCTCATCATTCCCTTTTCAAAAGTTTTATAAACCATAAAGCATTTTGAAACTTAAGGGTAAAACCTTCTAAACTTGGAGTCAAAGGACCTGGCTAAGTTCATATTAGTTGTATGACTTGGGCAGCAATGAGCTTCAGTTTCCTTAAGTAGAAAATAGAGATTTAAAATTACCTAACCAGCAGCAAACATGGTAACGTTCTCCCCACCCACTCCACCCCAACAAGGAGCAGGCTCTGGGTCCCCCCTGTTGTCCTCCCTCACCCAACCTGCATAATAGGGATCACAGGCCCTCCACAGCCCACCAGAGTGGCTGCTCAGGACCCACCCTCTGCTGGAATTCCTATTTCTCTGATTCTTATACTTGTGCTCAACCTCCTTGAGCTTACTTCCGAATCTGAAAAATGGACAAAATTACATCTGCCTCACAGGCTGAGGACTCAGTGATGGAGTTTTACTAAAAGCAATTTAGGGCTGTAAAGCACTACACAAATGAAAGGAACTATGATTCTCTAAAAGCTTTCCTGAGGACCAATTAACACTACCCAAACAAGTATAGGGCTTACCTTTGCAATCCGAGTCAGGGAATGACCCTAAGCAGAAGGCAGCTGATTTCAAAGACAGTATAAATATAGAATTAATAGGCCGGGCATGGTGGCTCATGCCCGTAATCCCAGCACTTTGGGAGGCCGAGGCGGGCGGATCATGAGGTCAGAAGATCGAGACCATCCTGGCTAATGCGGTGAAACCCCATCTCTACTAAAAATACAAAAAATTAGCCAGGCATGGTGGCGGGCACCTGTAGTCCCAGCTACTCAGGAGGCTGAGGCAGGAGAATGGCATGAACCTGGGAGGTGGAGCTTGCAGTGAGCCGAGATCACACCAGTGCACTCCAGCCTGGGAGACAGTGAGACACTGTCTCAAAAAAAAAAAAAAACAACAGATAGATAGATAGATAGATAGATAGATAGATAGACAGATAGATAGAGATAGATAGAGAGAGAGAGTTAATAAACATAGGCAGGCTGGTCACAGTGGCTGACTCCTATAATCCCAGCACTTCTGAAGGCCAAGGCAGGCAGATCGCTTGAGGTCAGAAGTTTGAGACCAGCCTGGGCAACATGGCGAAAACCCATCTCTACAAAAAATACAAAAATTAGACAGGCATGGTGGCGGGCATCTGTAGTCCCAGCTACTCGGGAAGCTGAGGTGGGAGGATTGCTTGAGCCTGGGAAGCGGAGGTCGCCATGAATCAAGATTGCGCCACTGCACTCCAGCCTAGACAACGGAGTGAAACCCCTTTTCAAAAAAAAAAAAAAAAGAATTAATAAATTAATAATGTGGGGCATAGACAGAAGTAGTGGTGAGGATAACATCATATTTAATAAACAATTACAACATTCTAACTGCTTTACACATTTTTCATTTCATCTTAACAACCACTATAAAGTAAGTATTATTTCCATTAGCAGATAAGAAAACTGAAGCTTCAAAAAGTTAGGTAACATTTCTTTGTGGCATATTGTGGGTGTATTAATCTGTTCTCACACTGCCAATAAAGACATACCAGAGACTGGGTAATTTATAAAGGAAAAAGGTTTAATGAACTCACAATTCCACATGGCTGGGGAGGCCCCACGATCATGGTGGAAGTCAAATAAGGAGCAAAGTCACGTCTTAGTGGCAGCAGGCAAGAGAGCGTGTGCAGGAGAACTCCCCTTTATAAAACCATCAGATCTCATGAGACGTATTCACTATCATGAGAACAGCATGGGAAAAACCCGCCCCCATGATTCAATTACCTACCACAGGGTCTCTCCCATGACACGTGGGAATTATGGGAGCTACAATTCAAGATGCGATTTGGGTGGGGACACAGCCAAACCATATCAGTGGGGAAGTCATCCTAGGAACCCCAAATGGAGGGGGCACAAAACTGAGGTGATGATTATACATAGATGGTTCCCTAATTGTCCTGTGCCCCACCTTCTTGGTCAAGAACCTAACCTTTATATTGCCACCCTCAATTCACCTTCACTCACAGACAAACCAAAGATGCTGATACCATAAAACAGGCCAGCATCATTCCCTGAGGTTCTGGGACAGCAGAGTGGCTGAGGTTTGAGCCACCCCTCGCTGTATAAGCCTTTTCTGGCACACACTACTCAGAGGCCACTTAGAGGAGTTAAGCCACTTGAGGTGGAAGGCTCAGCAGGACCTCTGAGGCAACCTTGTGGGCACAGACCTGCCAATGCAATGTGGCCTGGAGCCTCGGCCGCCCAAAATGCTGCTCACACACAAGGTTCCCTTGTGCTGCTCTCACAGGCTGGCCAGCAGCTGGTCTGATGGGCTTGCATAGCCCTCACTCTGCTTTGCAGGAATTCCCTCCCCACACTCCCTCAGGCACTCACTGAGGGTGTACACTCTGGTGCAAGAATATATTAGGGAGGACGCATTCGGTTGCAGGTCAAAGAAATCCAACTCAAACTGAAACAGAAGAGAGGACCTTATTGGCTCACATGACTGAGAAATGCAGGAGAGCCAGTCATCATCCTAGGTCCAGTGAGTCTGGAGATCCAAACTCCACCTTCAGAGCTCACATTGTCACCTCTGTCCACTGTCCTCAGCTTGCCTCTGCTGGTCAGCCTTTGTGCCCCTGGAGGCAGGCATCCTCCATGCGGCAGGTATGTATATATACACACATACACATACACACACACACATACACACACACGTGTATGGGTTGGGTATGCCTTATCCAAAATGCTTGGGACCAGAAATGTTTCTGATTTGGGTATTTTTTTTTTTTTTCAGATTTTGGAATATTTGCATTACCCTAAGGGCATCATACAGGCCTTTTGACTTTTCAACAATATCTTTACACAGAGCAGAGAATAAGCAAAACAACACAGTGAGTAATGCACGTAAATCTTGGCCTCATGTGGGGCATTGTGGGGAACCTGCCATTGGCATGTCTGGCCTGAGCACGTGCCATTTTATTACCCTGTGGGCATCCTTGCATCTGAAAAGGGGCACAAAAGATGTGTTGCAGCTGAAGGGTCTTTTTTGCTTTGAGGACACTGAATCCACTGTGTGTCGTGCACCTGCATTTTTATGGTGACCAGTCACATGGGGTCAGGTATGAAATTTTATTCTTGAGGCATCATGTTCTGAATCAAAAAGTTTAAGATTTTGGATTTCAGATTTTTAGATTTGGGATGCTCAACCTGTAGGAATATATAAACACACACACACACACACACACACACACATAATCACTTTTGTATCTAATTATCTATAATTTCTTATAAAAATGTTAACTCCAAAAGATAGGGATTTTTTGTCTGTCCGCTTCTATATTCCCAGAACCCATCATAGCTCATAGTAGGTGCGCAATAAATATCTTTTGAATTAAAGAATAGCGCCTCTAAGCTCTCCCTCCCTATACCCTAAAGAGACAAAATTAAGCCACCAATATGCCCAGTAAGATTTCACTCTGCCCCAGCCCTAGTCTCCCATCCCTATTCACCTTTCAAGAGAAGTGTGACTGCAGTGAGCCTTGGAGGCTTTGTGGGCATGGGCCCTGGAGACTGGGGCATAGCCAGGATGGGGCATGGGGGAGGCCTGGCCCAGGGCCCCCATACGCTCCTGGCCCACAGTAGAAACCCAGCTCCCCTGAGCAGCGTTGCCTGCAGCTGCCCCCAGGATGAAACTCTCATGTGCTTTCCAAAATTGTGAGCCAACATTTAAAAGCCTGGAGAGTTCTCATTTTTTTAATCTTATTTTTTAAAGAGATAGATGAAACAAGGGTAGCAAAATCTTGATAATCATCAAATCCAGGTAGTGGGGTCTATGGGGGCTCACTTTACTATTCTCTCCACTCTTATGTATGCTTGAAATTTTTCATCACAGAAATTTTGTAAAATGTGTTTCTGACTTCCGTTGGAAAATCGGAAGATTTGGCCAACCTGGATGACCACAATAGCAGAGGCTGCTCTCCAGGTCACCAACCTTTTTGCCCTCCCTCTGGTGTCCCTGACACTTGGCCTGCCAGCTCCAGAAGGCATCTGGGCTTGTGACCATTGCTGTCCTAAGGGTGACAAACCCGCGCTGAGGCCTGCCAGCCTGCCGGGAGGTCAGGGAATATATGGGGGTGGGAGGAGAATCTGATTTTGTATTAGGAGCTTTGGTTTGTTTAGTGATCTGCTGAGATCTGGTCTGTTGCCGTCTTCTCCCCAACGTCCATCTGAGAAGCGAGGGGGATGGTTTTCTGACAGGGGAAGAAGCCCTCAGGACTGTCCCTCTCCAGCTCAGGAGAAAGCTGCCTGCCTTCCTCCCTGCAGGCTGCTCTTCCTGGTGGGCAGGGTTCCCGGGGGGCAAAGAGACCCAAGACGCCTTCCTCTGGGAAACCCCAGCTCTGAAGGTCTCTCAGAAGGCCCTGTCTCAGTTCCAGTGGAGCAACTGAACCTTCAAGGCAGCTCTTCTGGACATTCAATGGGGAAGCCCCTCCCCACGACGCCCTGACTCTGCTGGGCCTCCCCACCTCAGCAGGCCCCTCACCAGACAGCGACGACAGAGTGGAGGCTTCCTTCTCAGTCCTTTGGGGAAGTCCTGCTCAGGCCCAGCTCCACCAGTTGCTGAGGAAGGAATGCGGTTCCTCCTACCTGTGACAAGGCCGGCCTCCCCAGCCCCGCCCAGGAGCCTGAGATTTCATGCCCTCCCTCCTTACTGAGTCCTGGAGATGGGGAAGGGAAGGAGAGCCCAAGGTGCCCCTGCCCTGCTCGGCAGCTGATTCCAGCCTCCTAAAAAATGAAATACATTCTGTTCAGCCCATGGAGTGGAGCGTTCCAAAGGCCCTTTGAAGTAAGAGGAAGAAAGATGGCCTGGTCTCCCCCGGGAAAGCTATGTTTGCTCTGGCCAGCACAACCTCGAGACAGAAGAACAGTTGCCCTCAAACGCAGGGATGAAAGGGAACTGGGGGTGGTAGGGAGCTGGGGAGATGGGTAAAAGGAAGATCAGACAATCTTTTGTTATCACACCTCAGGGGAAGCGGAGGTAAAAAGCTGCCTGCGAAATGTCACCAGATAATAAATGCTATTTCACTCCCATCACTGAGGTGCCAGTCAGATGCCTGGGGAGAGAATGGCTGCCATCGTTGGGAATTTTAGCCACTCCAGGTGTGGCTATGCCATCTCCTTCTCATCCCCCATGTCTCCCACACCTACCTGTTGTTCTATGGCTAACAGCAACAATAAATAATACCAGGCTTCCAAGATTATTGTGAGAATTAAATAAAATAACACCTGAGATGCCTTAGCAAACTGTAAAAGGTGCTACACAAAGTAGGATGCAGGTAGACAGTGGCCTGACCCTTCCACAGCAGATTTCTGCTCAGCCCACACTCTTTGAAAGGATAAAGCCAGGGTACACCCACCTGAAGGGTGTGAACCCTGCCAGAGCCACGGCAGTGCCCTTTAATATTATAGTCCCAGCACAGTGTCTGGTGCTTAATAGCTGCTCAACAAATGAAGGAAGAAACAGAAAAAGGGAAAGAAAGACGGACGACCCAAGGGAGAACCGAGGCCAGCGGAGAGCCAAATCAGAGGCTCCCCTGACTTCCCTCACATGCCCTACAATGACAATAATTGTGACCTATCTACCTGGAGAGTTTGGGCTGAAGTAATTTCTTGGCACGGAATTTTCTGTGCAGGCCTGAATCATTCTGTTTTTTTCTGAGACTCCACGCAGGAGGAGATAACTAACATTCACCGTGCACTGGATGATTAACTTTCTCAGGGTATAGATGATGCTCTTGTTCTTTTCTCAAATATTCACCATGTTTCTGCCGTGGGCCAGATGCCAAAGCTGGCTCTGGGGATACAGAGCCAACTAAGAGGGCCCTCTGCCCTTGAGGAGTGGAAATGGGCTTCTCAGATCAGCCAGAAACCCTCGCCCTCCTTGTGGGTGGGTCTGAGGCCTGTCTCAGCTTAAACCCTCCAACTCCCTGATTTCTCCTTCTGAGTTAATAGCAAGCCAACCCTCGCACTCCCCGGCTTATTCAAGCCCAAGATAAACTGGCCCTGTGTGGGCAGTCTCTGACCAGTCATGGGACAGAGCCTGACTGCTGAGGGCTTGATTAAAGAAGTTCATTTTCCACCTTAGTGTTCTGCTCCACTTGGAGATGTTGTCACATTCAACTGGAAAAGAATTAGCAGCCCAGAAGGGAAGTCAGTCCAGCATTGGACACAAATTCAAGTCAGGGAGGCAGTTCTGGCCAGAGAGAGACAAGGCATCTCCCTATTGATCAGAAGAACAAAGCGCCAAGATGCTTCCCTTTGGGGAGGGGGCAAGGGGCATCTGACTTCATTGTTGAGAAAGTAGAAACCTTGTTGCATTGTGGAGAAAGAAGCAAGGCTCTATGGCTCTCTTCCTCGTCTTCGGGATAACACACCAAAGAATAGAAGGCAAGTGGCCAGGGGACCTGAGGTCAAGCACATTGGAAATGGAAGGGGCTTCTCTAAAAAGCTTGAATGAGGCTGGGTACGGTGACTCAGGCCTGTAACCCCAGCACTTTGGGAGGCAGAGGCGGGTGGATCACTTGAGGTCAGGAGTTGGAGACCAGTCTGGCCAACATGGCAAAACCCCATCTCTACTAAAGATACAAAAATTAGCCAGCACGGTGGTGCACACCTATATTCCCAGCCACTTGGGAGGCTGAGACAGAAGAATCCCTTGAACCCAGGAGGCGGAGACTGCAGTGAGCCGGGATCACACCATTGCACTCCAGCCTGGATGAAACTCCGTCTCAAAAAAAAAAAAAAAAAAAAAAAAGCTGTCAAATATGAAGCCCACTTCATAGAACAGGCACTAAATAAATAGTATTTTTCCTACATATGGCATCTCAAGAAAAAGGTTCAAAATGTAAGCAGGCTTCCTGTTGCCACTTGGTAGCAGCATACCTGAACCCAAGGTGAGGCAGTACTAGCAACACTTGTGAGCAAGGCTACTGGCCTTCTGCCACCATGGGCCCCTTAGGGCAGCATCGAATTCCCAGCAAAGCAGGAATGTCTGTTCCCAAGCTCCTCTGTGACACCTCTCTGTCAATCTCAGAATTCTCTCCTATGACAGAAACAGCTGCCACAGAAATTAATGCAATGCAGTTTATAAAATGATCTCATGTATATGGTTATCTCATTTGAACCACACAGCCACCCTGCCAGTTGTTCAGGGAGGTTTCATATTTGCCCCAGGTTAGAGTTGATAAAACAGAAATTCTGAAAAGGTCAATGCCTGCCCCAGCGCACCGTCTACTCAGTGCTGGAGCAGAGACCAGAGCCTGAGGCCTTTCCCTGACACCACAGCTGCCTCCCGCTGAGCAGGACCTGGCCAAGAACAGCTTCTCAGAAACTGAGAAAATGGGGGCAGGACAGGAGAAGGACCCCTCCCTGCCACCCCAAGGAACATTAGTCTTTCCTATGAGCCGGATGTTGTATTCCTGTGTTGGTTCGCTAGAGCTGCCATAACACAGTACCACAGACTGGGTAGGTTCAACAGTAGAAATGTATTGTCTCCCAGTTCTGGAAACTGAAAGTTCAAGAGCAAGGTGCCAGCAGGGTTGGCTCCTTGTTTTGTAGATGGCCATCTTCTCCCTGTATCTCTTCACACCATTTTCCCTCTCTCTGTGTCTGTTTCTCTGTCCAAAGTTCGTTCTTTCTTTCTTTCTTTCTTTCTTTCTTTCTTTCTTTCTTTCTTTCTTTCTTTCTTTTTTTTTTGAGACAGAGTCTTGCTCTGTCACTCAGGCTGGAATGCAGTGGCGCGACCTCAGTTCACTGGTTCACTGCAACCTCCGCCTCCCGGGTTCAAGCGATTCTTCTGCCTCAGCCTCCTGAGTAGCTGGGACTACAGGCATGCACCACCACACCTGGCTAATTTTTTGTATTTTTAGTAGAGACGGGGTTTCACCATGTTGGCCAAGATGGTCTCGATCTCCTGACCTCGTGACCCACCCACCTCGGCCTCTCAAAGTGCTGGGATTAAAGGCGTGACAAATTTCTACTTTTTATAAGAACACCAATCATATTGGATTAGGGCCCACTGTAATGTCCTCATTTTAACTTCATTACCTCTGTAAAGACCCTGTCTCCAAATGAGATCACATTCTGAGGTACTGGGGGTTAGGACTCCAGTGCATCTTTTTTGGAGGGGGCATGGGGTGTAAATTTAACCCACAGCATTAGTATCGTCCCTGTCCAAATGAGGAAACTGGCTCGGAGAGGTTGTCATATGCCTGAAGTCGTGCAGCTAGGAAAAGCAGCAGCCACCAGCACTGTCAGAGCCTGTGTGGGCCCCACGACATCATGTTCCCTGGCTTAGCAGCAGCGACTCCTCAGTGGAACCCACCACCGCCCATGGGCATAGAGGGCACCCCACCACAGAGCTGTCCTATGACGGTGGCAGAGGTTAGAGTGGGGAGCAGAAGCCGGGCTCCCAGCCAGCCTCCCTGACCTCCCCCTGTCTCCCTGCAACAAGGAGAGAGGGGAAGACATGGCAGGCAAGGAGTGGGTGGGCAGAGCAGGGTTGGGGGTGGTGGTGTTGGGCAAGCCTCACAAGTCCCCAGCACTGGGGTCTACTCCCCTCCCTCTCTCCCCTCTTCCAGCTGGTTGGTTTTCAATCAGGAGAGCACCTGGGTAGGTTCTGGAATGGCTCCCACTGGTGATTTATAAAATGAAGCTGCTTTTATTCAACTGCTTGAGTCACCTTTTAGAATTTCTTAATGTCCTGATTCCTGCTTTGCACTCTCAGAAAAGGACCCCTGAAGTCAAGAACTAAATCCCCACCACACAACATGCACACCCTCTTCGCCATCCTCCACCCTTCCTCCACGCCCTGTGGTGCCTTCCACCATGCAGGGGGATGATGGACATGGATTGGACAAACACGTCCATCTGGAGAAAGGACTTCACTGGAATCTGGAAGTCAGATTGCCGCCCTCTGAGACTAAAAATGTCTTCTTACAGTGGCATCTTGTTTAACTTTAAAATGGATTATTGATGCCTCAGAATTCTGAAATGGTTTGAATTCCAAGTCCTGAACCAGCGGGCAGCCCAGCCAGACACCGGCACCCCAGGAGGCCCCCACTTGGGGAATCAGACCTCCCTGCCTGGTGGACCTGAATCCTCCACAAGGTATCTGTCTCACCCTCAGCCTGTTTAAAAGAACTGTTGACATCGTGGGAAATATTCGTGTCTAATTTGCCACCAAAGGCTTCATGACCTTGGACAATTATTTTACTCACTCTACACTTCGGTTCCTCCATTTGTTAATAGTAACAATAAATAATACCAAGCTCCCAACATGATTGTGAGAATTAAATAAGATAATACATGATATTTCTTAGCAAACTGTAAAAGGTGCTGTGCAAAGTAGAATGCAGGTAGACGGTGGCCTGATCCTTCCACGGAAGATTTCTGCTCAGCCCACACTCTGTGAAAGGTGGCTAAAGCCTAGGATAAAAACCCGCCTGAAGGTTGTGAACCCTTTGAGAGTCATGGTTGTGTCTCTTTAATGTGATAATCCCCACACAGTGTCCAGTGCATAATCCCACTACGGTGTCTGCTGCTCAACAAATATTTGTGGAATAAAGGAACGAAAGGAAGAAGAAAAAGAAAAAGGGATGATACAAAGATCAGATTGTGCCCCTTGAAAAAATACCAGTAACATATTTATTGCATGCCATGCGCTATTCTAAAATAGTTAATGTAAATGAACTAACTTAGTCTCATGACACCTTGTGGGGCAGGATTTATAATTAGCTCCATTTCACAGATGAGGCAATGGAGTCGCAAAGCAGTCAAAGTAATTTCCCAAGATGCTACAACTAGCAACTTGGCAGAGCCAAGATTCGAACCCAGGGTTTTGGCTGCAGGTCTCCATGCTCCTCCGCCAGAAGCCACCTCCACTAGCAGTGCTGTCTCAGGAGAGCCAGGATGGTTGAGCCCAGGTAACTTTACCCAGGCAGGTAAAGGTTATGGGGTCCCCCTTCCTTTCTATGGCCCCCTGCCTCCACATGCCACAGGTCCCACACTAGCCTGACCATTCTGTTCTATTTCACCATTGCTTGCAAGCTGTGTAAAGATGCAGCTTCCCAATTTTGCCTAGTGCTAACCTCATGCAGAAAAGAGGAACTGAATCTGTCCAACTTTTTCTCATCTGTGATCAGCTCAGTGTCACATGTTTGAAAACGCTTTGCACCACCCACATTTCCTCCCCCATGGAATACCCTTCACCTTATTTCTGCCTTTTGAAATCCTATTCATCCCTCAAGATACCCCAAACACCCCTTCTTGCATGAGGCTTGTTCTGCTTCCTCTGCTCTTCACTTTGCCCATTTGGTGTCTACCTGCCCTCTGTGAGATCTTGGAGGCTGGGGTCTTGCCTCATTCATCGTCATGGCCTCAGAACCCCAAGGCACCATGTGCTTGGCACAGAGCTGATATTCAGTTGTATTTAGTAAATTGAGATTGTAATGATGCTGCAGTTCCTTAATGTCAAATGACACTTTACAGTGTGCATTAGTTATCTATCACCATGTAACAAATTACTCCTACACTTAATAGCTTAAAACAACACACATTTACATCTCACAGTTTCTGTGAATCAGGAGTGAATAGTTTCTGTGAATCGGGAGTGAATACAGGCACAGGTTAGCTGGTTCCTAGAGCTCTCAGCCTTTCTGCAATCCAAATGTTGGGTAGGGTTTCTGTCACCTCAAGACTCCACTGCAGTGGGAGAGGGGAGCTTCTGAGCTCACTCACATGGTTGTTGGCAGGATTTGGTCTCTCCTGGGCTATTGGATTGGAGGTGGGGGAAATTCCTCTTTGGCTGTTGGCTGAAAGTCATCCTCAGGTAAGGACCTGAGACCTCTTCATAGAGCCCCAGAGACCTCTTCATAGAGCCACTCACAACATGGCAGCTTGCTTCCTTACAGCAAGCAAGAGAGAGTACAAGCAAGACAGAATCCACAGGCTTTGCAAACCAAACGCATTGCTTTGGTGTCTTCTATTTGTTACAAGCAAGTCACAAAATCCAGCCCACACTCAAGGGGAGAGGGTTACACAAGGGCATGCTGACCAGGAAGCAGGGATTACTGGAGGCCATTTTGGAAGGTTGTCAACCACAGGGGGTAATGCACGTTATAGGATGTGATCTCAATTTGCCAGTGTGGAGCTGGAACAGCAGAGGGCATGACAAGAGTTCCATACAACTACCACCTATGGCAAAGACAAAACATTTTTACTTATTTGTCCAAAACTTAGTGTCAAGGCAGTGCCATCCTCCCCAGACAGCTGGCTTTGATGACCAGACACCCCCTGCCCATGTGGAATCAAGCCCCCAGGGTGGACTCAGATGCCAGTGCTGGGACTCCAGGGCCACCCCCGGCTTGGACAGTTCCAGTTTTTGAAGGTGACTCCTTCCTTCTCTTGCCCTCTCCCTGGCTTAGATATCTAAAAGCCAAATATTCTCTCTCCTTTTGTACAAACAATTCTCCGTAAAGGAAATGGTGAGGCTTGGTGGGCAGGGCATGGGATTTTGTGGGGAGGAGGAGTGTCTAGTTGTGATGGCCTAGCTTCCAATCTTGGCTCTCTGGCTTTTTGAGGAGATCAGCCTGCTGTGGTTTGGGGTGAGTACTGATGATGGGGGTACTGGGTGGTATTCTAATGAACTTGTCCCACAGCAGCCACAGAGAAAGGGCACCCCCTGAGGATGAGGAAAGGGGGTGCTGTGAATGAAATAGATGCTTGGTGTCAGTCATCCAAGGAAAGGAGCCTGGGGCAGATGGAGGGGAGCACCTGTCTTACCTGAACCTCCCTCTCTCAGATCTAGATCTCAAAGAGGTAAACTGCCTGGAGGTAAGCTTCATGGCAAAGTGCATTAATGCTGAATAATAAGGCTGAATATTGCCCCCCAAAGATGTCCAGATCCTAATCCCCAGAACCTTGAGATGGGGAGGTTAATCTGGATTATCTGGATGGGTCCCCTATAGCCACAAGGGTATTTATAAGAGGATGGTGGGAGGACAGAGTCAGGAGCTACGACCACAGAAGCAGAGGTCGAGTGTTGGGGCCACAAGCCAGGGAATGCAGGTGGCCTGTAGAAACTGGAAAAGGCAATGAAACAGATTATCTCCTGGAGCTCTGTAAGGAATGCAGCCTTGTACATTCTGGCCCAGTAAGACTGATTTTGGACTTCCAACCTCCAGAACCATAAGATAATAAATGTGTGGTGTTTTGAGCCACGAAGTTTGTGGTAATTTGTTACAGTAGCAATAGGAAACTAATACAGATGGTGTCTGTCATAAAGAAATTAGCCAGGAGATGGACTGGGTCAACACCACAGCTCTTAAGCAGGACCATCTGGGGGCATGTTTTTTTCCCCTTTGGGTCATCCATAGCCTGTGCACTCGAGAATGACAGTAAGAGTTGTGCACTCACATTAGAACCAGAGAGTTAGAGAGTTAAAGGTAGCAGCACCCCTCAAGGGACCTCATGGTGATGGCAGCAGTGATTAACCAGAGACCCTCCAAGAGGACGTGACCTGCCTGTGAGTTTCAGCCTCTGCTGTCCAATGAGAGAGCTTCTGAGCATTGCCCGCCCTGGAGGATCAGGTCTTATGTCATTAAGGAAAGAAGTCATGGCCTTTAGGCATCCCCCTACCACCACCACCTGACATCCTCTGCAATGGCCAGGAGGCCTGATAGGAGAGTCCTTGGCCTCAGGGCTGCAGACATTGGGGCTGCCACCAATCAAGCTAAGGAGATGGTCAGAGCTGCCAAAACCTTCAAGAGCAAATCCCAGGGATGGTGACTCTCTCCCACCTCCCTCGCCCAGTTTCAGATGGGAGCCCTGCTGAGCCTCTGTTTCCATCAGCCTGCAGCAACTTCCCTGTCTCAGTCTGCCCAGGCTGCCATGACAGAAGGCCACAGGCCATGTGGCTCAAAGGATAGTTGTGGAGGCTGGAAGTCCAAGATCAAGGTGCCATCAGAGTTGGTTTCTGGTGAGGCCTCTTTCCCTGGCTTGCAGAAGGCCACCTTCCCACTGCATCCTCCCATGGCCTTTCCTCTGTGCATGTACATCGCTGGCATCTCTTCCTCTCCTTCTAAGGACACCAGTCACATCAGATGAGGGCCTACCTATATGACCCAGTTAACCTTAATTACCTTTTCAAAAGCCCCATCTCTAAACACAGCCACTTTCGGGGTTGGGGCTTTAGCGTGTGAATTTGAGGGGACACAATTCAGTCCATAACATCCCCCTTCCTACCAGTTTCCATCACCTCACAGCTCTAGACTGCCTCTGGCTTCAGCTCTCACATCCTCCAGCAAACCCCGTTGACATGAGAAAGGTCACATCCTGTCATCCAGGGAGACTCTGTAGGCTGTCAGGAGGCTGGTGAAGTCCAGGTGGCCTCTCTGGAGCAGTAGACAGAGGAGTGGGTCACAGGCCCTGCCCTGACTTGGGGAAGGAGAGGCTTTCACAAACAGGAGGAGAGCACACTTGGGCTTTCCAGGCAGGGGGCCGCAGCTGCTTCTCTCTCTTCCATTCAAATCCCTGCTCTACGTCAGGGGCTTGGAAGCCCCGGCTGAATGGGAATCACACCTTCTGGACTAAAAACTGGGACGCGAGTCCTAACAAAAGATTTTTGTGATGCTTGCTGGCGTAAGTAACAGTCTGACTGATGGAGTGTGATTTCAGGATTACCAGCTTTTTTAGGACACTGCAATCAGTTGAGGGAACTATGGGACAGAATATTTAAAATCCAAATCCAAAATATGGTCCCTCCCAATAAATTTCACCAAGACCAAACTCCCAATAACTCTTACCTCCGTAAAACTCTATGAGGATGAAGAGCATGTTTTGCTCACCATCGTGGCTTCAGCACCTAGTGATAGGGATGCTCTGTAAATATTTGATGAGAGAGAAAGAAAGACAATTCATTTGACAGGGCACACGCCCAACACATTTGTCTCTCTGACCCCAGGCCAGTGCTGCCAGCTGTGTGAGAAAAAAAGACAGTCCCCTGTGTCATCCTCTTTCATCTTCCTAGCTCAGGCACCTCCAGTGGGGCCAGTGATTTTCCAGTGTCCCTCTGTTCCTGTTGGAGAGACACATCAAGTCCCACCTAGTACCTGCACCCCTTAGGGCCTCACTAGTCCCCAGGCTGGGGTTTTCCCAAGGCCGGGGCAACTCCAGCCCTGGGAAAGAGCTACTTTTAGGGCCTGGGGAAGGTAAGGACTAATGGGAACCAGGGAAGCATGGGGATGACAGAGAGGAAGAGAAGACACCACTCTTAGGACACTGCTTAAGGCTAGAAGGAAGATCCAGATCTAAGTGGTCAAAGGAGAGAAGGTGGCTTGGGAGATATATGCACAAGTGCCCACTGCCCTTTGCCAGGAAGCACTCCGTGGGATGCAGAAAGCCATTTTTCTCCCTCTTGGGTCCAAATAAAATCTTTGAAGCCCAGTCCAAATCCATACCCAGGCTGCCACCCAGTGATAGAGTGTCCACGGGGCACTTTCTGCACCAGCCGTAATCAGTTCATTCATCAGACTTTCAAGCCAAAGAATAATTTCTGAAGATTCTCAGATTCCCAGTCCACTCTCACCCTGACTGGTCTGCGTCTGGGACTCCCAGGAAAAGCGTGGACTCAGGAAAGCACTTGGAGATTCTCTACTCTTTGCGTTTCATCCACTCTACAAGGGGCATGAGCCCAGGTGGTGGAAGTCAGGCCAAAGCATCCCTTCAGCTTGAGGCCACCTACCTTCCTAACTCGGGAGCTGAGGCCAAGAGACTGGCCACCAGCATAACTCGGGAGGTCCCAGGGCACTGACTTAAGCCTAAGCATCTGGACAGCCAGTTTGCCCACATCCACCTCATTGCATAAGAGCTATGCTCTCGATGAGAAATGTGCACCCCAGGGAGCAGATATGGGGGTGTGGCTGAGATTTGCCACTAGACTTCCAAAGCTGCAGGAGGTGTGGCTGGCACCTGTGGGCCCAGGACCCTCCCTGACACATGGGAGGCCTGTCTCCAGAGGCTCCTTGTTCCCTCTTACAGGCCCTAAAAATAAAGCTACCAGGACACAGTTATTCTGGCCTCAGTGTTAAACAGAGCCCTGGGAAAGAAAGGGGCTCTCGAGTTTCATGGATGGGGTCAGAGGAGAGGGCAAGGACAAAAGGTGGTGGAGGCTCAGTGCCCAGGAACGGAGCTTCAGCTTTGGCTTTGAGGATACCAAGGCCGCCAGCACAGAGAAGGTGGCCAGGGCCATGAGAAGTCCTTAAAAAGGAAGCACAATTCCACCAGCCAGAATGGGGTGACAAGTTTGGTCTGCATGTTATCCAGCCAGCATCAGCCTCAGCTCTGAAACTCCATGGAGTGCCTAGTGGACCAGATCCTAGCTGTCTTCCACCCCTCCACTACTACGGAATGATGGGCTAATTTGCTGACCTGGAAAGCTAATGCTATTCCCAAGCCCCTCAGGCACACACAGCATGCACATCCTCACCCAGCCAGCCCTAGCTCAAAATGTAATTCCAGTATTACAGATGATCCAGAAAAATCAGAAAGGGGGGATTATCAGAGAGCAAAGATTGAGAAGGAAATGGTTAACCAGAGAGATGTCCAGTGAGTGAGGGATTTGAGGGCAGGGACCATATATCCTGAGTCTGCGTGCTTCGTGTAGAAGCTGCCACTGTGCCCTGCGTATAGGAGACACTTAGTTAATTCTATTGATTGGTTGGCCACTGTCCCTAAGTTCTCCTGGGGTGGGAAAGAGAAATGTTACAGGATATAAACAAGGTGTACAAAGCTGGCATCTGAGATTTGGTCACTAGAGGGCACTCCAGGACAAGAGCTGACTCCTGGGCAGCCCTCACCATGGCTAAGGGGTTTAGAGGGAGACAGTTTGGAGCTTGTTTGTTCATTCAACATACGTCTACTGAACAGTTATTCCATGTCAAACACTAAGTGCTATAAAGGATGCAAAACGATTGAGATGTAACTTATCTTTCATTAGAAAGATAACCAGCATAAGCAAAAAAATAATGTATCCATATGTATCCATCTGTAGCTTCTCTTTATTAAATGCTGATGTGTTTGGTCTTTGCACACCATCCCTGCCCCCATATCTGCATGGCTGACCCATCTTTCATGTCTTTGCTCAAATGTCACCTTCTCACTGAGCCTGCCCTTCCTACCTCATTTCAAAGCAAAGCGTGTTCCCTCATTACTCCACTTTTCCCATGTGCTTATAACCACCCAGAAGCCACGTAACTTATGCATCTATGATCTCCTTGTTTGTGTCCCCCCAGGACATAAGTCCCATGACGACGGAGGGTCTGTTTGTGTTCACCAATGGACACAGTGCCTAGAACAGCATTTTGCACACAGCAAGTATGCAATGCATATTTTTAACGAGTAAGATAGGCAACAATTCTAATTAGCCCCAAGTCAATCAAGGAGCTAGGGATCAGCCAATGAGTTCTCCTATGGTTTAGGGAGTTTGGGTGAAGCAGGCCTCATGTACAGTAGGAGTCTTCCCAGTGGAGGTAACATATCAGCTGGTCTTGAAGGATGAAGAACAGTCTGCAGGTTAGAGAAGGTGGAGTCATATCAGGCAAAGGAACAGCATGCACAGAGGCTCAGAGATGAGCCCTGCAGGGTGTTGAGTATGGCAGCCTTGGCAGAAGGACGGGTCAGATGTTCCTCCTGGTCTTCAGAGACCCCACCTCCTCCAGACAGCCGTTGTATGCTCTGGCCAGTTGGGCCCCAGCCATGACCAAGGCTTCTGGACAGTAGCTAGGCCATGTCCCTCTGCCTGCTTTGCAGTTTCCCCTCGCTCCATGTTCCCGGAGTGTTTCACCCACACTCCTTGCCATCTGGGGCTTGCTGACATGGGCAGCCTCTGCCACTCTTGTCTCTGTTATACTCTCCCTTCTGCTGCAAGAAAGAAACAAACTGCACAGCTCGGAAAACAATCCATCATTTTGTCATAACATTTCCATTTCAAAGACTTCCTTTCCAAGCTTCTCTCTGCCCAAACGCTTCCTCTCATTAGCATAAGAACTGGCAAGGCGTTGAGTGACAGGGGAGGAGAGGGGCTGGGAATAGGGCTCTAGAACTGGGGCCTGGGTCTGTGTCTACTCAGGGGCAGGGCGTGGGTGTGCATGTATGTACTTGTGTGTACACGTGTGTGTGCTTGTGCACACATCCACACCTGGTCTTTGTGAGTTCGCATCTCTCAGCACTCATTACTCGTGCTGCATCACAAAGCATAAGCCACCCTCGGGCATTGGCTGAGCCTCCACAGCATTCTAGGAACTCTGCTGGGCACTGAGGATTCAGGGAGGAAGGACGCAGGCACTGTTCGTCAGCAGTTTAGTCAGAGAGACGAATGTGTCAGTGAACAACTATGACAAGATAAATGCAATGAGAAGGCGGAGGAGTGGGGACCCTAGAAGAGGTGACATTTAGGCTGGCCTTGAAGGAGAAGGAGCACTTCACAGATTAGAGAAGGTGGAAAGGCATAGCAGGCAAAGGGAACAGGGGTCACAAACTCCCAGAGGCGAACCCTGCAGGTGTTGGATGTGGCTGTGGCAGAAGGACAGACGGCAGGCAACACCTGCTGGGTGGACGTGAATGGCCACCAAGGCTTCCTCAGCTGCCCTCTCCCTGCCTGGACCTTATTGGCAGATAGGGCTGGTGGGATATCCAGAAACAAGTCAGCCCCGCCCTGCAAAGGGGCCCCTCTAGCCTTGCAGCTCCTCCCTGGCCTCCAGGTAGGCCCTCTTCATAAGCAAACCACGGATGTGCTGGTGGCCCCTTCGCAAAGCCTCCTCATTCACCACCTGGCACAGCCCTCAGAAGGCCTGACCACAGAGACCAATGTGGACCCCTTCCCAGAACCATAAAGCCCTGGTGGCCGTTTGTCCTTCTAACATACACAGAGGAGTTCCAGGGGGACAGCAAGGGAATGGGGAGTGTTCTAGGCCAGCTAGGGGAGGGAGAAGACATGGGGAGTGGGCCTGAGTGTGTGCTGGGAAGGGGGGATATAAAGATCCAAGAGGAAAGAGGAGACAAAGAAAGCAGTGTGACTCTTGAGGACCTCACCGAGTGACTCATTCATTCATTCACCCTACAATACTTGATGGGACATTCCATGAATTGGGCACCTAAGATATCAAAATGAGAGGTGAGGCTGGGCATGGTGGCTCATGCCTGGGAGGCTGAGGTGAGCGGATCACTCGTGGTCAGGAGTTCAAGACCAGCCTGGATAACACGGTGAAACCCCATCTCTACTAAAAATACAAAAATTAGCTGGGTGTGGTTGCACATACTTGTAATAACAGCTACTCAGGAGGCTGAGGCAGGATAATTACTTGAACCCAGGAGGCAGAGGTTGCAGCGAGCGGAGATTGCATCACTGCACTCCAGCCTGGGCAACAGAGCAAGACTCTGTCTCAAAAAAAAAAAAAGAAAAAGAAATGAGAAGTGCACAATGTCTGTGCTCAGCGAGCCCAGAGGCCATGAGGAAGACCAACAGGGAAATAAGTGATATGATACTAAGCCCCCAGGCTCGTCAGAAGCATCCTGAAGAGATGTGGACTGAGTTGAGGTTTGAAGGTTGATTGAAAGTCAGAGGAGTTGGAGAGGAGTTGGAGAGTAGAGAACATTCCAGGCAGAGAGTTCTCTGCAGCCAGGAACATTGCTGAGGCCACAGGGCTGCTGTGCGGCAACACTGCGTTAGCCCCAGTGGGGAGCTGCCCTCGCTGTGCCCTCACTGCCCTCCCAGGACAGGGGTCACCACCAGGGCCAACTGGGCAGGGGGTGAGACAGGACCCATTTGGTCCAAACCTCACATTTGTGAAAGTCATCATATTTAGACTTTCTACATTATCTCCAGTTGGGATGTGGGTGTTTAAAATACAGTTGCTAAATGTAAACCATTGAAATCTATAACCATTTTTGTAGGCCTATTTGGCATTTTTTTAATATACAAGAAGTGTAAAAATAATGAAAGTGGCCCAATTCTGTCTCGTTCTTGGCAAACAGGCAGTATTGGTCCTAGATAAGAACAGGGAGGCTTAGAGAAGCCTCCCAAAGCCAGACTGACTCCTTGGCACCTCGCTTACCTCGCTGGCCCAGTAAGATTCAAACGCCAAGGCCTGCCCATTGCTGGCACCACCCTCTGTCCTTGAAGTCCTGGGATGTTCTCCTGTGGCCTCTGCACCATCCCACACCAGTCTCCTCGGCTCACCCAGGAAAGGCAGCTTGAGCCTTCCTGCTCCATTTCACCCCCACAGCCCAGTCTCTTCCCTGCAGGAAGCCATGGGCTGCCTCTGCGGCCAAGCTGGCTGCACAGCCGCAAACCCAGACAGGTGCCACAGGCACCATCTCCACTGCCTGGGTCCCTCATCTCTTTTGTTCTTGGGTACCACTAAGAAAGGCCCCAGGAGATGCCCCCAGATGGCTTGTCAACCGGATCCCATTAGCAGCTGCCACTGGGAGAAAGAAGTCAGAGCCCACTCTGCTCCTGCCCCCCGCCTCACTCCTCATGAAGGACAGTCTCCTTTGTGAAGTGTCACTGCCAAACCTGCAGCTTCCGGTTCCTGGAGACATGGGCGTTACTCACCTGCTCCAGCTGTTTGCAGGGCAGGCCTGTGGTCAGCCTGAGGTAGGGGCAGGGGCTAGATAGCAAGATGACCCCACCCCCTTCCCAAGGCCTTGTGAGGGTTGAACTACTATAAAGGTGTGACAAAGTCCGATCACTATATTTGGGGTGGGTGAAGCAGAGGGGACAAGACTAGCTATGACATAGAAAACAAAGGCCTGGTCAATTGTCTTCCCCTGATGGGAAAAAAGACTATCTAAAGCGGGGGGTGCAAAGAAAAAGGGAGGAGGGCTGGAGAGCAGACACATGCAGCTCCCAGCAGAGCACTGTCCAAGGAGTCTGCCAAGAGGACTCCAAGCACTGTGATCTCCCCAAGAGCTGTCCACCTCCCTCCCAAGGTAGCTGAGGGGCCTTAGAGTAGCATCACTGAGAAAAACTTCCTAAAGCCACCTGAATCCCCTTGTGTGACCCGGTAATATTTGGATTTCCTGCGTGGCTCTCTCCCAGGAGAATGTGCAGGGCTCTGTGAGCCTGGGCACTCACAGGAACTCTGAACACTGGCATCTGGCTTTGACACATCAGCCTCTGAAAGCCAGGTTAACACGAACCTGCCATCGGCAATGGCACCGCTCTGACCACTGCCAGGGCCTGAGCCCCTGAGCCTGAGGATGGGAGTCTGGACTGTGGCTCTCCCCCAGGGTGAATGGCAGCCTAGGACTCAGATCTTTCCCCGTGCTCCCTGCTCACTCTTTCATCTGGCTTCTTCCAACAGCACTGAGGCCCCTGTCTTAATACAGCTAGAACCTTCCTCTCCAGGGGCCAAGTGTTCCCTATACATCCCCACACCACCATGCCCTTACCTCTCATTCCCCAGGAACAAATGGGTCTTATCGTGCGAGGGTCTCTCCTCTTGTGCCCTTTGCCCAGAAAGCTCTAGAGTGAAGGACAGGTAGGTAAGGCACGCCTTGGTCTTCCCTGACCTGAGCTTGAAATAGTCATTGCCCTCCAGGTAGCCTCCACCCACCAACCCTTCCCACCATGTAGTTCCTGCTGTGCCCACACACCACCTGGCAGTCACATCCACCCCCACAACGGCGCAGAGCTTCAGCCCCAGTGACAACAAGGGAAGTCAGGCTTTGCAGAAATGCGGTGTTTATTGGGAACCATCTGCCTGCACATCTCATCTATGTGCGTGTGTGTGTTTGGTCACATTGAGGTCCGTGGCCAGTGATGCAATCAGACAGCCTTCGCCAGCCCCACACGGTTATTGGCCCTGTCAAAGACACTGTAATACTCCCGGATGAAGACATCCCCGAGGATCCACTGCTGGGAACTGTAGTCACCCTGGAAACCACTGGTGCAGAAGCCCTGGTCCTGGGGAAGGCAAGGCAGAGATGACGCTGGTCCCAATCCCATTTGCTGTGCCTAAAGATAGGCGTTTATACCTCATCCACAACTCCTCCTCTTCTGTGACGTCATTTTATCCTTGAAATGACCTTCCCAGATAAACAAGTATTGGATTCATCTCTCAACAGATGAAGAAATTCAGATTCAAAAAATAAAATGACATAATCTAGGATCACCGGGTGGGGTTCTGGCATCCTGAGTCCTGTTCCCTGCACTGGACTCCACTCCCCATCTCTCGTCCTCCCCCGCCCCTGCCTCCTGCTCTCAGCACCTACTGCCCTGATGACCAGCCAGAGCAGGCCTGGGGGGTGGAGTTCAGTGGTCAGTGGGGCCAAGGGCTGGGGCCCACAAAGCCCAGGCTGGCTAAGCAAACCCTGCACAGAGCTCTAGGCCCCGGGACTTAGAAGCTTGAGCAGTGGAGGCAGGTTTCCATAGGTAGATGTGGACCTGCCTACCCCACCCTCCCTGACACCTTGGCACACCGCCCCTCCTGTTCCCCATTTTTCCCAGGATGAGGCTGAAGTGGCCACAAATGAGGCCCCAGGACAACATGGCCCACTCAGAAAGGCCGGTTGGTCCAAACGCATGCCCCTCCATTCTCTGTGGAGTCCACACCACTTCTTATCACCACCATCACTGCCTCACCAGGGGCCCAACTGGGGGGGTGGGGGAGGAAGCTGGTGAAGAAGAAGGAGGAGGAGCCCAGGCTTCCCCTCTGAGACTCATACCTGGCTGGTGTAGGCGGAGGGTGGCAGGGGGTACTTCTTGCCGTGGATCTCGAAGACAACCGTGGGCACGCTGCTCAGGAGCCCGCAGTCGATGTCAAACTAAAGAACCAAGGGAGGTCCTCTTAGAAGCGGCGAGTAAGTAAGCTGACTGAAGGGGTTCTGGAAGGGCCCAGAACCCCTCCTGCCACCCCACGAGCCATGGGGTGGGGAGAGGGCCCTGCCTACACCTAGGACCACAGGGAGGCTCTCAGGGTGAGGCCTGGTCCTGAGACATGGTTCTCAAAAGAGTCATAGCTGTCATCAACCCAGGGACAGACCCAAGCTTGGGACCCAAGGGGGTTGCCTCTGTGTCTCCCCACCTAGGCCCAGCCAGAGCTCACAGAGATGCTGGGAGCATTTGGCTGTCAAGGAGAGAAGAACAGACTCGGGGGTGGAGGAGGAAGAAGGGGCACAGTACAGTCCAGCGCGTCAGGGAGGGCACCACTCCCAGAGGAACAGGAGGTCAGACGGCAGCCGCTACCTGAGGCATGGAGGCTCCCACGGCAATGAAGCCAAAGCCAAAGGCCCCAGCAGAGGCCTCCGGAGAAACCCCAACCTAGGCTGGGAAACGGGCTCCCTAACCACCCCTGCATCATCTCGTTTGTGTGAAGGGGCCCCCACTTCAAGGCAACCTTGTGGGGCGGTGGGGCATGACCTCACCTCATTGTACTGGCCCACAGTGGCTCCAATGGCCTGCTGGATGTTGAGGATGTTGCTGCCAGGCCCCACCAGCAGGGAGGTGCCGGTGTCCAGGATGGCCTGACAGCCACCGTCACAGGCCACCACCACGCCATCAATGATGACACTTCCGAGGGTATGCAAGATGGCCTCATCCAGCCCTCCCTCCCCAGGTCCTTCCTACCCTCCCCTGCCAGGATCTGCAGTAGGGAGGGAAGGCCCCCAGCCCTCAGCCCCTTCCCTGGGGCCCCTTCCTGGAGGCCCCAGTACTTTCTGAGCCCAGAGAAAAAACCTAAAACCATTTTCTTCCAATTCAGTGGCTAAATTGAGGACATCCCACTTTCCATGGGACAGAAACGTCAATCAAACAACAAATTCACCCACATTAAGGAGTAGAGCGAGTAGCATACTCGTTGTCTGAGATCTGGTTTCAAGTTTTTGCTCCGCCATTTACTTGCTGTGTGTCTCCAGCAAGTTACCCAACCTTTGTGTACTCAGGCTTCCCATCTACAAAATGGGTACATTAATAACCCCTTCTTTGACTTCCTCAAGAGGTGGTCCTGAGGTTCAAACTCAATGTTAGTCCATTATAAAGTGGGGTAATAGTAGCACCCACCTCATGGTGTCTCAGTGAGGAATAAATGAGACAGTCAGATAATCATTCAGCACAGCGCCTAGCAGGCAGTAGATGCCCCAGAAAGGCAGCTGGTCTTGTTCATAAAGCACAGGTAGAATATGTGGCACTAGCACCGACAAAGGTCACCAACCTTGGAAGTGTCTAGTTCAGCTTCTCATGGGTGGTCTTACCAGCTACTGTGCTGCAGTCCTCAGAGTGTGGTGGCCTGACGCCCGGGCCCTCACATCCCCACACCTGGATCAGCCTCTGGCTGAGGCCCACACAGGGTGGCCGCTCACCCACCTGTCCACAGTGAACTGCCAGTATTCTTGCAGTCATGGGTATCCAGTGCAGGGAGCCTGTGTAGTAGGACAGATCAATGGCCCTCAGCGTGAGCATGCTCCCCTGGTCATTCCTGAAACCAAGGCGCAGCGCACTGTTTCAGCAAGGCTCAGAAAAGTGGTGCCCAGCTCCACCCTGGGGCGGACACCACGGAGATCCAGCCCACCCTCCTCCACCCCACCCCTACCCCACGCTTCAGATGAGGTCTCCAGCCCCCTCTGGCTCCTCGTCCGCTGGGCTTTCTCTGAAGTCAGCGGCAGCATCCTTTCTCCTGAGCGCTGCAGCCCCCACCCCAACCCCAGAGGAAGTAACCCACCCCACAGGTCCTGGGACTGCCAGGCTGTGCCCCAGCCACCCTTGAGTGTGCCCAGCTGTCTCCCTAGGCTCCTACTCCCTGTCAGCCACCACCCAGGGCTTTCTGCCTCTAGTAGGAAAGGAGGTCTTCAACAAAATCTACACTTTGGATTGAAACTGCCACCCAAACGCAAATCCCCTCTGTTCCTCCTGGGGCCGTGTCTCACACATGGCTGGGAAACATACACTGTACCCACCCACTTCCGGAGCACTGCCTTGGGCTCCTAGAACTCATCCAGCCCATCCCAGCTCCCAGCCCTGGTACACGCTTTCTCCCCAGACAGCACCCACTCCTCCCTCAGCAAAGACTGCCCTGGCTGCCCTCGGCTGGGGCTTCCCCTGTTACTCAGCCTCTGACACACCCAAATCTCCCCTGCTGCACCCTTATCACACTGTTTGATTACAATAGTGTATGTAATGGTGTGCTGTCTGCTTCTCCTGCTAAAATGTTAACTGCCAGTTTGTCTTATCTGCTGATGTGTCCCCATCTCTGGCAGAGCCTCCGCACATAGTAAGGGCCCAGTAAGTATCTACTGGGTGAATAAATGCATGAGTGAATGCACTAATTAGCCCCCTAACTGCATTCTCCTGCCTCGGCCATCCAGCAACTTCTCCTGGGGAGGGTCCCTTTCTCTCCTCCCTGCCATCCTCCCCTCTGTCTGAGCCAAGCTGCATCATCACAGGGTGCAGGGAGGTAGAGTAGGAAGCACAGGGCTGGGAGCAGGAGCCCCAGGCTCCAGGCCTGGCTCAGCCGCCACCACTCAGGGTGTTGGTCCCTCCCCAAGCCTCAGCTTCCTCCCTAGTGAAAGGAGTAGGTTGGACTCCTTTGGAGTCAGCTCTAAAAGTCTGTGCATCTCAATGACATTAGCAAATGGTTATTGAGGCCCTGCCACTTTGGGAAAAAGAACTCGAAAGCCCCTGTGCAGAGGTGGAATCGGGCTTTGTTTTTTGAGTGCCAGAAAGGAAAGTCAAATTTTGATCCAGTGAACTCTGGCTGTATAAATGACTGTATCATGGGCCTTTGGACAAGAGGTTGGATGTGCCTGGAAAGGAGAAGGTTTGCTTGGATGCTGGTGACTACCCTTGAGTGTCCCCAAGGAGTGGACACTCTCCTCAGCCAACAGTCCTTACAAGGACATCAAACTTAGGCCCCGGCTGGGCACAGCTCTTACCTGCTCATGTAGACTGAGAACAGGTCCTGGGCCAGCAGGTGCCTCTGCATCATGTTGTCAAACACCGGCACTGACTACTCAGAGGCAAGGGAGGGATAGGCCAGCCCCAGGATCCCATCAAACTCGGAGTAGGTGAAGATGTCACCAGGTTCCTGGGTGCTCAGGCCCACAGTCTGGTGGGGGTCCACAATGTTGGAGACCTGCAAGAGAATCATGACCTCCACTAGGTCCTGCAGCCAGAGACAGAAACATCCCAGGCATGAGGGCAGCCAGTCCCAGGTCAGGAGCCAGTATCGCAGTTCCAGTTCCTTTCCTCTTATAGGCAACATAGTTATTTGCCCTTAACAGAGAGAAAAAAACTAAAACAAAGAACAAAACAAAAAAAACCCACCTCTCCTTTCCCGGCAGTTAGTGCAATGATCTTGAGGAATCGTTCTAATGAGGCAGGGGAGGAGGGGAACAGAGGACAAGGTGGACACAGACCCTGGTGCTCATTGTGCAAAAGTTGGGACTGAGCTCAAAGAAGGGGGCAGAATGAGGGATGCTCCAAGGCCCTCTGCAGGCCTGCAGCCCTCCCACCAGCTGTGCCTGGAACACCTCCCAGCCAAAAGCCATAGAAGCAGCAGGAAGTCCAAAAAGAACATGCATACGCTTTATGTCTCCAAGACCCAGGTGTAGGCTCCTGTTCTGCCATGTGCTAACTGTGTGACCTTGGACAAGTACCTGCCCAAGCCTCAATCCCCTTATCTGTTTAAGGGAATAATAATACCTACATCTCACATCTCAAGGCAGTGCTTTGACTAAATAATACTAACACTGAACATTTATTGACATTTACTAAGTGTTTGATTATTGAATATGGATCAGCACTATGCTAAGAAAGTGCTAACTCCAAAATATTTTCTTAATCTGCCCACTTCTTCAGATGCCCAATGTATCCACCAGCCTACTCTGACCACTACTGCCTCTTGTCCCAAAGTGGTCAGGACACCTGTCCTGCTTCCACATGAGACCCCTGAGGGAGGCTTTCCCCGACCCCCTGCCCAAGGTAGTGAGTGATAGCAGCCCACTGCAGCACTGCTGAGGTTCCAGGCACTGGGCCAGCTCTCCAGTGAAGACGCACCCAAAATAGCAGGGAAGAAAGTGAATGGCTCAGGCCAGCAGAGGAAATAGGACTGGGCAGGGGAATTGGCTGTCAAAGGCCTGACTGCTGGCCAGCTCAGCAAGCAGCCCTGAGGCCTCTGCTGTCTGGCATGGAATCCCGAGGAGGCCTGAGCCGAGCATCCTGGTGGGCACCTGCCCAGTGAGGAAAATACTGTCCACAGAGAAGGACTGTGACCTTCTGGACTCAAAGCAAGAAAGGTTTCAGCCAGACCCAAGGAAGAGACCAAGGAAAGTCAAGGTGGTCAGCACTGAGAGACACCGCCAGAGTTTTCATGTCAGATGGTGCATGCAGAAAGAAAGAAAGAAGCAAACATCCACTGGGTACCTACTATGTGCCCATCACTGTATTAGGTACTTTGGAGGCCAAAAAGAGTCAAGGGAAAGGGGAACCCTTATCCTAGAGGGATGGGTGCTCTCGGACCTGAAAGAAGATGCTGCTCTGACTTATAAAGCATGAGGTCAAACCAAGAGCACTGCTCTGAGAGCCAGAGGTGAGGTCCCACACTCAGCTCCCCCAGGCACCAGCTGTGTGACTTCAGGTAAGTTATCAACTACAAGCCTCGGTTTCCTCATTTGAACAACGAGGATAATGACATCTTCCTCAAAGGGCTGTTGGAAAAACAAAATTTAAAAATAAGACTATACATAGGACACTGAAGAGCTCAGTCCTGGCACCAGCTCAGAATTCGGAATTAACTGTGTCAAGGATGCATGGAAAAGGATCAGGGAGATGGGAACCCGGACCTGAGAGGGCCCTCAGGTGGGGCTCTGGGTGCTGCCACAGGAAGAAGAGGCGGGAGGAAGGGACAGCCGACAGCTGGCTGCTGGCTAAAATCCCTCTCCTTACCTCCTGAGCCACCAGGGCAGGCAGCACCTAAAGGGCTCCTCAGCACAGCGGAGGTGTGGCCCACCGGACTGTGTGGGCAGAGAGTGGCTGGTGGGAAAGGCACAGTGAGCACTGGCCAGCGCAGCACCACTTACGGTGACAGTGTCATAGCCCAGCAAGCCCCACATGCTGCCTGTGCCATACTGGATGGACAGGGACTTGCCCATGTTCTGTGGGTGGAGGACTTGGACGGATCGAAGCGTTGGTGGTTTTCTGAAACACAGACCCAGAGTTAGTGGGGCCCTTAGAATCTTCTCACCACTCACGGTGCCAGCCAGGACTGAACCCCTCAGCAGGCCTTGTAAGAATATGGCCTCAGTACTGGCAATTCTCTCTATAGAGAAAAAGCAGCCCATTCTTTCTAAAGCCTTGGTCCCACAGTTTAAAAAAGAACATGATTCTTTGCTGCTTGCCCTACCTCTCTGACTTCCAGTGCTACCTACGTAGCTTCTACTCAAAAATGAAAGGGAAAAGCCCCGCTGAAGATTCCGTGGATGTTTTGCTTTTACCAGCTGAGCAATCTTAGCCAAGTCCCTTTTCCTCTTCAAACCTTAATTTCCTCATCTGTCAAATGGGGATTAAAAGAGCACCAGTCTCCCAGGATTGGTGGAGAAATAAATAATTAACGTGTGTTAAGCATGTATTCATTATTTGTAATAGA
This sequence comes from Pan paniscus, assembly GCF_029289425.2. NCBI lineage: Eukaryota > Metazoa > Chordata > Mammalia > Primates > Hominidae > Pan > Pan paniscus. The sequence goes on from NC_073249.2 coordinate 116,556,047, forward strand.
CCTTCTCACTTTACTCTCCCAGCACTCGCTGGCACATCATAGCCCCATTTTATAGAAAGGAAAATTCAGGATCCAAAAGGGTAAACAGCTTGCCTTGGCTCCCAGTAGAGACAAAAAATAAAATAAAGGTCCCTAATTTTTAACTAAAACCCATGATTTTCAAATCTTCCCAGTCTGTGGCCAGTTGGGAGGATGAGTGAGGAGATCAACCACAACTAGGAGGCTGGGAAGGTCAGAGCCTGCTGTCCTGCCACCCCATGTTTCCCCCCGGCCACCCTGACCACCCTGGCCACTCGGCCGGGGCATCCAAGCATGAGGGGCTGGGTCAGGAGCGGGCGGTCACTCACAACAGGCATCACTGTTGCAGTAGACAGAGGGCACCCAGAGATCCGGGGAGCCTGTATCAAACACCAAGGTGAACTTCTGGGGAGGGGTCCCGATGTAGATCTTCCCAAAGTACTGACACTGAAGACAGATGGCACTGGGTCAGAGGTGGGAGCATCAGGGGGCAGGAGGGTGTGGATTAACGGTGGGCGGGGAGCAGGGGCCCTTGTGGAGGCCCTGTGCTTTCTGCCCAGAGACCTGGGTGTCTCAAGGAGGGGGAAGAGACTGAAGAGGGTTCTTGACCTCCAGCCCTCACCTGGGCTCCCACCCCCAGACACACTTGGCTTCATCCTTCCACAAGTCCTGCAACCACTGCTGGAATCAGCCTCAGAAGCAGACCTGGGTCCTAAACTTAAATCCTGCCTGGGTGGGACATGGGCCACCCCTGCCAGGGCAAAAATGAATCTGGACAGAGAGGTGGGGCATCAGCTAGGTGTGGGCTCCATGTTCCGGCCCAAGTGGCCCCTGCCACGCGCGCCTCCTCGCCAGCTCTCCCCACTGTCAGAGCAGAGGCTGGGGGCGGGTGGCGAAGATGACCTAGATAAGGAAATGAGAGCACAGAAGAGAAAAAAGGCTGGTTGTTTACTGGCAAGAGTGACGGCTGAGAGAAAGACAAGCTCCAGGAAAGAACAGGAACCAGGGGCACTCCTGCCTGGGTCCTGGGTGGGAGGAAGAGCAAGCTGGCAGCCACGTCCTGGGCAGCTGCAGAATGGCACCCGCTGTCTCCATCCCTGCTGAGCCAGACTAAGACAGAACTTCCCTGGCCGGGAAGGCAGGTGCAAGGTTGGGATGGTAGGTGGGGGGGGGGGGGGCGGGTGCGCAGTTCATGCACTCTTGGGGGATGTTGTGTGAGGAAGGCGCCTGAGCTCAGACCCTCCTGGTGGTGGCATTCAGAGCTGGCAGGCAGGAGCACTGTCTTTTCTGGGTCGACCAGCCCCTCGTGGAGCTGACTGAGGGCAGGGAGACTGCCTTTACCACAGACTCCAAGATTTCTCGAAGAGAAACAGCTGTGGTGAGGCAGGGGCCAAGGGGCGCTTTCCACTTCGTTAGTGGAAAGGCTGGCAGAGCCACTCACATCCAGGTAGTTGGTCAGAGACTCGCTGGCCACCACCCCAGAGCTGGAGTGCTTCCTGCTGACTGCATAATGGTGATTCCTCAGGAAGTCCTCCAGGAGCCTGCACTCCTTCAGTGCCCTCCTCAGCGACTTCCCTTTGTGCAGAGGAACCCTGAGGAGATGGGGAAGAATTCGTGAGGAGGGTTTGCATCTCCCACAGGCTGCCCAGCCTCCCAGAAGTGGGCTCCATAAACCACTCGGTACACTCTGTTCCCAGCCAGCCTTCTGATCAATGGCCCACTGACCCCAGGCCAAGGGCTTTCAAACTTTTTTTAAATCATAACTCAAAGTAAGAAATGTATTTTACATCGGTTCAAAAATCAATGCCTATCCTTGCTAACTGCAGTGCACTCTCATATTTTATATTGCTTTCTCTTTTTCTAATGCTGGTGGAGACCCATTAGAGGCATTTTGCAACCCACTAATAAGTTTCAAAACCCATGGTTTGAAAAGCACTAAGCACATAATCACTCATTCAGTCACCAAATTCTTGCTGTGCCAGACACTGTACAGGGCACAGGGGACACAACACTGGAAAGGACACCGTCTCTGCCCCCCGGGAGCCCACTGTCTGCAGTGAAAGACGGTGTCTCCCACAAGCTGACAAATGCTACGACAATGATCCTGCCCTCTGTCAATACCCTTTCTCCGCTCTCTGAATAGCTTTTTCCCTAAGACGAGTGGAAAATTCTCAAAGGGTTTCTCAGCACAGAGCCTGGTCTCACAGGGGCCTCCTGAGAGAGCTTGAGTTTTAGATGATGGAGGCAGATCAACAGTGAAGAGATCAAGAGAGGAAATGCAGAAACTGGTTCTAGACCTGGTGCTGCCCTGTCTGCGTCAACTTGGGTGGCTCCCCAAAGCCCTCTGAGCTTCATCTCCCTTAAGTTAACCCCTTCCTTTCCAGCCGTTCTCCTGGCCCCGCCTTTGACTAGCCCTATGGCTTAACCTCTCTGGTCCTTAGTTTCCTCTCCTATAGACAGAAGTAGAACTCAGTGATTCCCACAGTCCCTTTTACCTCTAAGAATCACGTGGTCCTCCTCTGTGAGACTGTTGAGATGTGCTTTGAGAGCCATAAATGGCAGCAGTGTTAAAACTCACAGAGAGAATGGATTTTCACAGGCTGTTCACATCCCAAGTGCTGGGGCAGATAGCGCACCTGGGACTTGGAGGAACTTTATTTTCAGGACTGCCACAAAGATTCCAGGGCAGTTGAAAGCACCCTGACCCCTTTTCAGGGATCCAGCTTTCCCAGGGAGGGATTGGGGCTTCTCTGTGCTCAGGGCTTGACCAGACTCAAACCTGAGCACCTGCAGATTACCGTGTGATGCCATGGCAAGAGTGCAAATCCACAGAGGCCAAGTCCTAGCTCCTCCATTACTAGCCATGCAGCCTCGGACAGCTCAGGGACCCTCCTTAGGAACCCTTCCTAAACAACAGTGTCTCATCTGTAAATTGCAAATGATAATATGTACTTAATCCGTGAGGATTAGTGGCTTAGTGGAGTGCCTAGCACCTAGGAGCAAACAGCTCAATCAATGTCAGTTATTGCTTTGGGAGGAGAACCTGAGATCTTCACCCACAAAGGATTAGTACAATAGGGAACTTTATTTTGTTTAACAAATGCATGCATAGCTCTTACAGTGTGCACCGTGTGAAGCATTTTTTAAATATTAACTCCTGTAATCCTCACAACATCCCTATGAGATGGACACTACCATTATTCAAATTTTATGAACAGAGGAGGAAACTGAGGCACAGAGAGTTAAGTTAGTGATGGAGCTGGGGATCAAACCCCAGGCAGTTTGACTCCAGAGCCATGCCCTATCCTCCCAGTTGCCCATCTGGCTCCCTGTTCTTTTCACCACACTGTGAAGTGCTGGGGTAAACAGAAGCAAAGGTCCCAGCATGCAAAGGCAAGACTGACAGGGAGCTGTTACCCTGGGAACTTGCAGCACATCTCCCAAGACTCCCTGGGGGACCAATGGCTGGAAGACCAAGGACAGACCTCCCAGAGAGGACGATGAGATGCCCTTGACCTCCCCTGGGCTCTGACACTCACCTGGTGATGGCATTGACCTCAGAGAGAGCAAAGACTGCAAGGAACACCACAAGGCCCCTCATCCTGGACTGCAGACTGGCCACTGCTCCAGCCAGAGCCCACTCCACAGCCTTTATAGAGGGAGCCAGGTGTCCTGTGGCTGGAAGCCCAGACTTCAGAGATAGCTCCTGACTGTAGGTCACTCCACAAATACAGTGAGATAACACTCAGGATACCTAAGACCCATGCTGATAAGGACCACTCACACTGAGTGAGGCCATCTGTGGCCCTTATCAGCATGGGTCTTAGGTATTCTGAGTGTTGTCTCAGAATATCTGTATTCCAGGGACTTCAAAGTTGAAGGATATACATGCCTGGTCTTCAGGCTGAGAAATGTCAACATAGGCCTCTCTGACCAGCTCCCCACTTGCAGACGGGACTTCTCGAGCCAACACAGGGGAGGCACTGCCAGAAATGTGTTCCATGTTCCACCTTATGCTCTGTAAGAGGCCTGTTCCCCACAGATCCCACTCCAACCTTATCTGCCTCCCCTCCCATGATCTGACTCCACTGGAAGCTGGTAGCCTGCCCTATCCATGAATCTGCCCCCAGCCCAATTTTCTAGTGGCAGGGGTACTCGGTCTTCCCTCAAACTGGCATCTGCGGCAGAGAGGAATTGTTCATTCTGTCATCCCCGTGAGTGGAGCTTGGGGTTTAGAGCACAGAGCAGGTGTGCCCTCCACTCCTACAGAGCACAGTCTAAGAGAGAAGGCAGGCCCAAGGCACATGCACCCCTAGGGACATATGCCCTGTTCCACGGTGGAAGGGTACTGAGGAGGGGAGGGGTAAATCGATGCCAGATCACACTGGCATTGGAAGAACGGGGCAGGGCTGAACCAGGAAGGCAGACAAGTGCCCCCACATAGAAGAAGAAGGGATACGGTAGGGAGCAGCTTAGGCCAGGACTCAGCCTCTGAGTCCCATTGGAGCGTACAGAGACAGCCCCTCAGAAGGACATGTGCAGGGGATGTGTTGAGTAGAGGCCCCTGGAGTCTAGGCCAGAGATTCTCTGAGGCTTGTAGCCAGAGAGAGAGTCAGGATAAGAAGGAAAACAAAGGCTGTGGCCATGAAGCTGGTGGAGAAGATCATGTTCCAAGGACCAGGGGAGGCTAACGCTGGCAAATCAGGACTGTGTAAGGGTAAGGTGGGCTAAATAGGAAGGCAAGGGCTTCAGGTCCATGGGAGAGTGGGAGTGCCAGCTGCCCAATGCCTGGCAGGACAGATGTCCACATGGAGAAGGAGGCCTGGTGGGGATGTAAAAGGGCAGGCAGGAGCAGCCAAAGAGGCTGGCATGTGGTGGCACCAGAAACACTGGTGCCATGGAGAGGGGCAGGCTCTGGAGTTGCATACATTTGATTTGCAAGGGCCTCAGGAGGGAACCTAAGGAGGGAGCCTCAGAAGGCCAGTAAAGAGAACTGATGTTTTGTAACAGAATTAGGAATGCGGCGAGATCTGATCCCCACCATGGCAATGCCTCCCACCCTGCCGCATCCCTTCACAAAGCCGATGGCCAGGTCCCCAAAAGTCCAGGACACTGCCGCTCCTCATGCCCTGGGAAGTGGCCACAAACACATCCAGCTGTCTTGTGGCACCCACCCTCCCCAGATGCCAGGAGCAGACATCAAAGTCAACACTAAATAGCACAATTTGCTTCCTGATTTCTTCCCTGAGGTGGCCGCCCTGCCAGGCCAGGACCTGCGTGCCCCATGCTGATGGCCCTGCCTCTGAGCAGTGCTTCCTGCCACACAGCACCAAGTGTAATGCATAGTAGGTGCTCAAGGAATGTTTGGTTAAGCAAATGAATGAGTGCAGACAAGGAGATGGAGGCTCAGAGAGGTCAAAGGGTTGGCCTGTAATGAAGACAGAGCTTGGAACTGTCCTGAGACTCCTAGTCTAACACAATGCACACTACACCACAGGGCCCAGTTGTTTACAAAATCAGGTGTGGAGGCAGCTCTGCTTCAAGCTCACTCCTCCCCACCTCTTGGCACCCCTCAGGATAGTAATACCATGTGCAATGGGCCCTGTCTGCCGCATCTAGGGCTAGGGCTCTCTGGGATTAGCAAGATCAGGAGGAAGAAGGGCTGCACCACTTTGCCTCGTGTCACCAGTGATCCAACCTGAACCCAGCAACAAAGTCTCCTGAACAATGACCCTGGACATCAGGCTCAGCCAACTCTTCCACTGGAAGGTGACTCTCAAAGCCAAGAATCAAAGATCCCTTAGCACTGGTTGCTCTGCGTTTGTTCACAAGATTGGAGTCAGCCTAACAGCATTCAAGTACACACTATTAGGAACCCTGACCCAGAGGGCATGAAGCATTAGGAGAGCTTATCCCGGCAGGCCAAGAACTGCAAAAAGCTTTTAGGGTGGAGGGTAGGTCATGTGATAGAATTAAAAAGAGTCAAAGAGACCCAAGTTTATATTCCAGCTCCACTTTTTATTAGCTGGGTGCCTTGGAAACTTAGTTAAGCATTCTAAACTTCTGTTTGCTCACCTGTGAAATGGAGATTTTTAAAGGAGTAAATGCATAGTGTCTGACACTAAGTAAATATACCATAAATATTATAGATTTTTAGTGGGCTGAATAATATTCTGAGAGTGTTACGTATGTAGAAAGTCTGTTTTCTGCTTTCTCTTTATCTCATGAAAGGAAAAGCCTGCTCTGCCTTTCTTTGCCTCACAAAAGGTGTGTGCAGAGCAGAAACAGAAGTCACCTGCAGGGTTTTCAGGGCACTGTTGCCTGAAACCTAAGCCCATATGAGAACCCAAGGCTCCTTGGAGGATGCAGAAGGAAGAAGCAAGAGAGACAGGCAGGTCTCGAGTGGCAGGGCCTTGAGCCCTGCTCCCTGGTGGTAGCCCCGGGAAGTAGCAAGCTCAGAGAAGGGTGGCTGTGTGGCCTGTCTGGGGGAATATGACTAAGGCAGCTTCCAGAAGATTAGGTTGGCCCAGACAGGGCATGGAAGCAACGGGGGCTGGGGCAGGGACAAGAAAGACCTGGCATGCTGGAGAGTCACCTGGATCAAAGCACAACAATGGGGCATTGACAAAAATGACCAAGATTAATTTTCCTCTCAACCTTAGGGAGGAAGGCAGGGATAGGCAGGAGGGCCAGTGGGGGAGGAAGGGAGGGATGCACCACCAGCCTGACTCAGCAGCAAACTGTCCTGGACAATGGCCCTGGATGCCAGACTCAGCCACCTCTTTCTGTGCTCTTGAAAGATGGGGGCACACTGCAGAAATTCAACTGATTTATAGAAGACGAAAAGACCTGCTGCTCTGTGCACACCTGAGATTTGGACTAGCACCATGAGCTTGTAAATCTCACATTTTACAGATGAGGAAATAGAACCAGGGATTGAACTGAGTCATTCAGAGTCACACAACTGTAGTCATCTGTGAGTCACATTTGTAGAAAGCCAAACACATGCCAGCACTTGACACTCTTATCTTTGATCCTTACATGACCCTCTCAGTATCTCTGCCTCAAGCCTTTGGAAGAGGAAAATGAGACATGGAGAAGTAACTTGCTCAAGGTCACACCACTTTGCAGTCGACCCAGGACTTGAGCCCAGGATGGTCACACATGCACTCCCAGGGGCTATACTCCCCTGCCACCTGGCCCCCTCCAGCATGCGGCATCATCCCTTTGGACCTCCTCCTGACGTGCATTTCGCAGTGGGGTCACACATTAGATCCTTCCATCTCCCATCCGATGGTGGGCTCCCTAGTCTCTGTGTCCATAGCAAATGCATAGAAGATGCTCAATAAATTGACTTGAATTATCTTTATTGATGCTCATATCTGAGTGGAGATCAGACGCTTATGTCAAGGTGTTACAGTAGGTAGCTAGCCAGGTATGAGTACAGCAGAAGACTCTCCACACACACGTCAGGAGTGTTTGGTGACCATCAGGTGATGGTCAGGCGGTTGTTAACTGTCTCTCTAAAGTAATAATTGGTCACAGCCAGCACCAGCAAAAGGCAGTCTCCTGGTAGATAGAAAACACCTGGAACTGGTGATCAGCAGCTTCCCAATAAGATCTCAGGAGTCGGGAGAAATAATGCAAGATCCCAGAAGCATGCCAATGTATAAAACCCCAAGTCACGAGGTCAAGCCACGCACTTGGTCTCAAGTCGCCTGTTTGGCCCTCTTCCAAGAGTACTTTCCTTCCTTTCCTTACGGCACTAAAGCTTTTTAATAAACTTTCACTCCTACTCTAAAACTGCCTTGGTCTCTCCTTCTGCTCTTTTGCCCCTCAGTTGAATTCTTTTTTCTGGGTAGACAAGAATTGAGGTTGCTGCAGACCTGTACAGATAACTACCACTGCTAACAAAACAGGGTGTCCCTGGGCACTGATTTGTTATAGCCACTTTGTGGGTCAGTCCCCAGGCTCAAGGAATCTAGACCAAGGGGAGTCATCCCCCTCCAGCACCAGGTAACCAGTGATGAAATCTTATCGTGGCTTTTCTAAAAACTTTTTAGAATTTTTAGAATTCTGCAATTCAGCAAAAGATGACTGAATCATGTCCACACTTGAAAAGCCTCAGAGCCTGAAGAAGACTAAGGGGCCCTGGGGCATTTACTGTAGGACAAATAGAGAGCAATTGCTCAAGTGGAAGAGACCCCAGGAGGTGGAGACCTAACAAACGTCGCCCCGCACATTTGTAGAAATCCCCACCCTTCTTCTTCCTCCCCACAAAATGGCCACTGTGCGTGGTGTAATGGCCTGTCCACGTGCTGAGGTCAGCAGAACATTTAGGTGAGAATAACTCCCAGCCTCCACACCTGCACACTTATTTGTTCTGCATTAAAGTGGCCTGAGCCCTGGAAACCTCTGCCCAATGCATGATGGAATTGCCAGGTCCTCTTGGGAGAAAGAATGGGGCGTGGGCCCCACCCTGCTCATGGAAGAGCATATTATTAGTTCTGAGAAACAGCAATAGTGAAACCTATTCCTGGTTCCTGAATGGGAAGGGAGAGGGGGATAGAAGGAAGGAGAAGAGGCAATTACCACAACTACCATGCAGGCCTCTGGGCAGGGAGGGCGGCACCCAGCAGACAGAAGCCCATAGGCTGGTCAACCAGCACCTCATCAGGCCACTCCCAGTTCAGGAGCCTTTACCAGCAGAGACCTGCAGACCAAGCTCCTGACCACCAGGAGTCTGGCCCCATCCACTTTCCCAGCCTCATCTCTGCAGCTTCCCAAACAGGAACCAGGCACAAACACTCATCATGCCTCAATCATGACATGCATGATCCTGTCTCCACACTCTGCTCAGTGCTTCATTGAGATTGGAACACCCTCCCCACCTCTCTCCATCTTGGAGAAACTTACCTAATACTTTTTGATGTGTTTCAACGTGACATGCAACTTCTCCCCTCACTGTGCTTTTACCTATGCTATACCTCTGCCCAAATGCCCTTCTCTCTATTTTCTGCCTACCCATCTTCTTCAAGATTCTGCTCAAAAGATATGTCCTATGGGCTGGGCATGGGCTCAGTGGCTCACATCTGTAATCCCAACAATTTGAGAGACTGAGGCAGGAGGATCACTTGAGCCCAGGAGTTCAAGACCAGCCTGAGAAACATAATGAGACCCCATCTCTGTTGTAAATAAATAAAGAAATAATTTTAGAAAATGATATGTCCTGTGTGAAGCCTTTTCTTATATCTCCTATGAGATCAATTAGGAATGGGTTTGGCTGCAAGTAATTGAAAATCTGACTACAGTGGTTTAAATAGCAGTTTATTTTTCTCACAAAACAAGAAGTCCAGAAAAATACAGAATTGGTTCAATGGACACCACTGCAATTCATTTGGCCTTTTCCTTATGGCTGCAAATGGCTGTTACAGCAGCAAACATCGCATCCCATCCCAAAGCAAGAAGAAGGGGAAGCGGGAAGAAGCAGTACCAGCAGACCGCTCATGCCTGATGAACTTCATTTTATAGCTCCCAGCTACAAGGTAGGCCGGAAAATTGAGGATTGCACTTTTTTGTCTGTATAGTGGAAGCAGACAATCAGGTTCTGTTGAGCCCACCCACATTGTCTGCAGTAACCACCCACTCCACCACCAGCGCAGTTTGCTCCTCGGTCTGGGATGTTCTCAGAGTGCTTATCTCACTGCTGAGTGATGGCTTACACATCAGCCTCCCTCTGGACTAAGAACTCTAGGGCAAGAATTTTGTCTGAATTTTCTCTGTAACTCTAAACACCTAGAACAATGCCTGACCTAAAATAAGCACTCAGTAAATGTTAAATTCATCCTCCCATTCACTCAACAGCTATATACAGAAGTAAGCAAATGAGGCCATGGGACTTCCTTCCCAAAAGAGGTCTCCAGTGGCTGAAATCAGGGAGTAAGTGCCCAGGTGACCCACATATGGACAGTCAGTGGCCTGTGGCCCACCACAGCAACACCTCCTCCTCTGCCAATGAGGTCACCTGGCCCTTGTGCCAAGCACTGAGCATGTAGAGGTGAGTAAGCTCCTCTCCCTGCCCTCAGGGAGCTTGTAGTCCAGTGGAACACACAGACGTGTAGGCAACTAAGTATAATTCAATGCATGAGTCCTTTCCTTGGCTTACGGACCAGTGCTACTGGGGAAGGGAGAGTAGAGCACTCGCCTCTATGAGGAAGGGCAGGGAGCTTCATCCAGGGATGAGCTGGTATATTGATCATGTTCTCTGATTTTCCATATTCTTGATGCTCTGGCATCTGGGGCCTTGATCCTTGAGAGACTGCCCTCACAGGACTAGCTAATTCCTAGGCATGGCGAAAGACTCTCCTGTGAGCCTGTCTTTGATATACGAACCAACCCACCCACAGCCCACACCCCCAACCCTCTCCTTTATCAAACTCTCAAAAAGCAAGCCAATTTTCTCCCTGCCCTAAACCACCCCAGGGTCAAATACCACTCCTCCAGCCCAGAGTCTGCTGAAATTACTCAAACTATACAATTCTAAGCTTACTCAGAATACCTACCCTGTGTCACCCATTCCTTCATGTAATAATGCAATAAAGGCTCTATGTCACAATTTCCTTTCCCTTGACCACCCCAGACAACTCCCCCCCAACCTCCACCTCCTGACTGACCCCAGTGCTTCCCAATGTGGCCCTACATGCCTCCTATGTCTCGGGGTCTGTAAGTATAAACTTCTTCCTTCATGACAATCATGTCCATGTCTGCATGTCCTACCATACCTAATTAAAACAAACCCCAGGTATAAATTTCAGAACAGCTGGCTAGAAGGGATATAATGGGGCTAGTCCTGGGGAGCATCTAGCACATCCCTAAGCAGATCTAGCCGGGAAACTCAGCTGACAGGTGCTGCACTGATCAAGGTAACACTGAGATGCCGACTTAGATACAGAGCGAGAGATGAGATGACCCCTGGGAGATCCTCCTCCCCCTAGTCTGGACCCTCTTTGATGCTCCCAACTAGAGGACTAGACATCAGTTTCATGATGCTCCTGCCACTAACATTTCAAGATAATTTGGGAAGTGGTGAGGAGAGATTCAGCTGCCCCCTCAGCAAAGCATCAAGCTTGATCACATAACAATGAATGTTGGCAAGCACGGCCACTGACCAGGCAGCATCCTAAGCCCTTTACATGTATAAAATCACTTCTTCCCAGCCACACACCACCACAATCCTGTAAATGAGGTACTATCTGTCTCATTTTAAGGGAACCGAAGCACAGATCAGTTCAATAACCTGCCCAAGATCACACAGTCAGTAAGGGGCAGGCCCAGGATTCAGACTCAGGTAGCATGACTCTAGAATGAGGGCCCTGGATGGTGACAACACAAAGCCGGAGCTGACACTCGCATTTTTGTTGCTACAGTGCCCAGCAGGCACCGTGGAGATGGGGGCAGATGTCTGGAAGCAGAGAAGGTGCCGAGTGGAAAGCAGGGGATGAAGGCTACTTTCCTCCTGGGCAGCCGCCGGCGGGACCAGGCAGGCTTTTCTCTCTCGCCCAGGGTGAGGTGTAGAGCCTCCACTGGACTCCACCACGGGGAGGAAGACCGAGGCTACCCAGCCTCCTGGCTGCTGGCCATGGCTCTAGCCCACCCTTGCCTGTGTGTCAAGAGAGAATCCAAAACAATGTTCCTTTTGCTGTAAAGGGCATGATTAGGACAATTGGCAAAATAGTCTACATCAGATGATAGTATTGTTCTGATATTAATTTCCTGACTTCGATATTTGTACCAATTTTCATGTTAATATTTACAAGAAAATGTCCTTGATTTGGGGGGAATACTGAAGTAAAGAGTATTATGTCAGGCTGGGCACAGTGGCTCACGCCTGTAATCCCAGAACTTTAGGAGGCTGAGGCAGGTGGATCACTTGAGGTCAGGAGTTCAAGGCCAGCCTGGCCAACATGGTGAAACCCCGTCTCTACTAAAAATACAAAATTAGCCAGGCGTGGTGGTGGGTGCCTGTAATCCCAGCTACTTGGAAGGCTGAGGCAGGAGAATTGATTGAACCCAGGAGGTGGAGGTTGCAGTGAGCCGAGATCGCGCCATTGCACTCCAGCCTGGACAACAAGAGCAAAACTTCGTCTCAAAAAAAAAAAGAGTATTATGTCTGCAACTTGCTTCCTAAAAGATCCAGGAGAAGAAAAACATACATATATGTTCTATATAATTTATATAGATATGTGTTTTCTTTATACATATGTATTAAATATCAATAATTATATATTTTATATATATTTAAGTTTTATTTTTATACATAAAATATATAAATATATTACATATTATATATTATAATATATATTTTAATACCTAGAGAGAGTGAGAGAGAGAAAAGCAGAGGGGAAGGGGAGAGGGAGGAATAGCGGACAGAAAAATAATGTAAATGTGGTGAGGTGTCAACATTTCTGATATTTGGGTTAAGGTATGTAGGAACTCTTTCTGCAAGTTTGAAATTATGTCTAAATAAAAAGATTTTAAAGATTGAGATAATCCAAAGGCCTCTCCAAAACCATATTTATAAATTTGACACATGCCACCCCGCATGTCCAGAGGAAGAAGGTGGAAACTAGACAGGGAGAGAGCCGGTTACTCACAGCCTAGGGCCCTGCCCTGGGAAACAGGCAAATGGATTCAGATTCACTGGGGGCTGCAGGGAAGTGGGGTTAGCAGACAGGTCCTAAATCCCATTTCAGAGTATTTTTCAGGTAGGGAGGTAAAAAGAAGAGGAAAGCAGAGTGGGAGAGAGGAGGATGGGGTGAGAAGTTTCTCTGGTAGGAAACAGGTCCCTTCCAGCTCTGTCCCCACCACCACACAATACCTAGGCACCAAGACTGGACAGGGCAGTCCTAAAATGGGATGACGAAGATGGACATACAGAACACGAGCCCTCTGCAGGACAATGAGGCATTAGCACCAGGTCACACATCTTGAGATCGTGATTGATTTGCTTTGTAAATACAGTTTGTGCTGGGCACTGTGGCTCATACCTGTAATCCTACCACTTCCAGAGGCAGAGGCAGGTGGATCACTTGAGCCCAGGAGTTCAAGACCAGCCTGGGCAACATGGTGAGACCCTGTCTCCAGAAAAAAAATACAAAAATTAGCCAGGGGTGGTGGTGCATGCCTGTAATCCCAGCTACTCAGGAGGCTGAGGCTGAGGGAGGATTGCTTGAGCCAGGGAAGTAGAGGCTGCAGTGAGCCAAGATAGCACCACTGCACTCCAGCCTGGGCAACAGAGCAAGACCCTGTCTCAAAAAGAAAGAAAGAAAGTTGTAAGGAATCGCTTAGTAGTTGGGAAGGAAAACTTGTTCAAAATTTAATGTTTAAGATCTTCATAATATTAGATTTGGTGAGGTCTCCTTGATATGACACCAAAAGCACAAGAAACAAAGGGAAAAATAGATAAATGGGACTACATCAAAATTTAAAACCTTTGTGCATGAAATGACACACATCAGCGAAGTGAAAAGGCAACCCATGGAATGGGGGAAAATGTTTGCAAATCATATATCTGATAGGGGCTAATATCCAGAATATGTAAAGAACTTCTACAAAAAACAAATAACTTGATTTATTCTTTTTCCTTTTTTTTTTTTTTTTTTTTTTTTGAGACAGAGTCTTGCTCTATCGCCCAGGCTGGAGTGCAATGACGTGATCTTGACTCACTGCAACCTCCGCCTCCCAGGTTCAAGTGATTCTCCTGCCTCAGCTTCCCGAGTAGCTCGGATTACAGGCACCCGCCACCACACTCGGCTCATTTTTGTATTTTTAGTAGACGGGGTTTCACCATCTTGGCCAGGCTGGTCTTGAACTCATGACCTCATGATCCACCCACCTCGGCCTCCCAAAGTGCTGGGATTACAGGCATGAGCCACCACGCCCAGCCATAACTTGATTTTTAAATGGGCCAATGACTTGAATAGAAGTGATTTCTTCAAAGAAGAGATACAAATGGCCAAGAAACGTATTAAAATATGCTCAACATCACTAATTATTAGGGAAATACAAATCAAGACTACAACGAGATATCACATCACACACATTAGGATGGCTGCTATCAAAAGAAGGGAAGAGGGGAAGAAGGAAGGGAAGGGAGGAGGGAAGGAAGGAAAAGGAGGGAGGGAAGGAAGAAGGGAAGGAAGGAAGGGAGAGAAAACAAGTGTTAGCAAATATGTAGAGAAGCTGGAAACCTTGTATATTGCTGGTATGCATGTGAAATCGTGCAGCCACTATGGAAAACAGTATGGCAATTCCTCAAAAAATTAAAAGTAGAACACTGTATGATTCAATAATTCCACTTGTGGGATTCTTCAGTTCACTCAGATGAATTGAAAGCTGGGTTCCAAAAAGATATTTGTATACCCATGTTTGTAGCAGCATTATGCACAATAGCCAAAAGGTAGGATCAAGTGTCCATCCGCAGAGGAATGGATAAACAAAATGTGGCATATGTGTGTATGTCTGTGTGTGTGTGTGTGTGTGTGTGTGTATATATATGAATATTATTCAGTCTTAAAAAGAAAGGACATTCTAACACGTGCTACAAAATTGATGAATCTTGAAGATGCTATCTTAAGTGAGATAAGCCAGTCACAAAAAGACAAATACTGTATGATTCCGCTTATGTGAAGCACACAGAGGAGTCAAATTCAGAGACAGAAAGTAGAATGATGGTTTCCAGGAGCTGGGACGAGGGAGAGAATGGGGATTTATTGTTTAATGGGTACAGAGTTTCAGTTTGGGAAGATGAAAAATTTCTGGAAATGGATGGTGGTGATGTTTGCCCAAGAACATGAATTTACTCAATGCTGCTGAACCATACCCTTAAAAATGGTTAAAATGGTAACTTCTATGTCACATATACAAGACAGTAAAAAAATAGGTTTACTTGTAAATAAAAATCAGTATACTCTTGTGAACCAAATATCATAAACTATAATCTAATGAATGGAATATGCACCTTTTGAAAACTCAGAATATAAAGAGGGACGCCTTCAGGTTTTATGTTCTGTCTTTGAACATCTGCAAAACTCACTTCTCCCTGGCCTGGTCACTGTGAAAAGTAGAGGGACAGGGTCTCAATCATGGGGTTTTCAGGACTAGAGGCAACCTTGGCAATGTCTCTTACAC
Organism: Pan paniscus; assembly: GCF_029289425.2. NCBI lineage: Eukaryota > Metazoa > Chordata > Mammalia > Primates > Hominidae > Pan > Pan paniscus. Next base: position 116,571,254 of record NC_073249.2, read on the forward strand.
AACCCTGGGTCCCTGAGTGCCCACTGTGTGCTCTGCGCCCCTGCTCTGCCCTTGTGACAGTCATCCCTCCCAGCCTCGGCGTCCTCATCTGGAAACATCTTCTACCTTGTAGGATTTTTGTGATGATCAGTGAGGCCATGCAAGATGCCTGGCAACAGCAGGCACTTGATGAATGCAAGCTCTTATTATTCTCCTCTCATCTAATCATCACCAAGAGCATGCAGGGTGGTTGCTATTATCTATATTTTAGAAATGAGAAAAATGAAGCTTAAAGAACTTAAGTCGTTACTCAGCTCCAAGATCAGAAGATAGTGTTGCCAGGATTTCAATCCAGGACCAGTTCAACTCCAAAATCCATGGTCTTTCTACCCCAGCCTCTCAGGCCTCATTTAACAGATGAGAAACATGAGGCTCAGAGACATTGGCAAGGGTGAAAGCCCAGATGACCACAGGGGCCAGGCAGATAATGGAGAAGAATATGTTAGCTGATGTAAAAAAAAAAAAAAAAAAAAATCACCTACCAGAGATTCTACCAAATTATATCTATTTTTACTAAACTAAGGAGTAGGCATGTAACATTTTATGGGCCTACAAAATACTAGAGATTGTGCTTCAAATTCTAAATTTAAAAATAAAGGTTGAAAAATAATTTTAGAAGAAACCAGATCAAAAAAGAAAAAAATGCAATTAATTTAATTATCTTCCAAATTGTTTCATTTTAGATGTCTCACTATGTTGCCCAGGCTGGTCTCGAACTCCTGGCCTCAAGCAATCCTCCCACCTCAGCTTCCCAAAGTTCTGGGATAACAAGCATGAGCCACCAGGCCCAGTGTCCTTCCAATTTTTTTTTTTTTTTTTGAGACGGAGTCTCACTCTGTCACCCAGGCTGGAGTGCAGTGGCGCGATCTCGGCTCACTGCAACCTCGGCCTGCCGGGTTCAAGCGATTCTCCTGCCTCAGCCTCCTGAGTAGCTGGGATTACGGTGCACACCATCAGGCCTGGCTAATTTTTGTATTTTTAATAGAGTCGGTGTTTCACCATGTTGGCCAGGATGGTCTCGATCTCTTGACCTCGTGATCCGCCTGCCTCGGCCTCCCAAACTGCTGGGATTACAGGTGTGAGCCAATGCACCTGGCCCCAATTTATTTTTTAAGCATAATGCAGGCCAACACCTGCAGACCAAATTGTCTGCAGGTCAGATGCTAACCCCAGCCACCAGATGGCCACCCTGAGGAAGGTATAGTGGAGGCCAAGATCAATGGCGGGTTCAGGAACATTTGAAAAGAAAGATAATATCACAAGTTAGTGCCACTGTGGAAACCCACACTAGGGATGCCAGGATTTGCCATTTTCCAAGAGATACAGGAAATGTGGATGTGGGGAGAAATATACCAGCTTTGAAATAAGAGCAACCGTTTGTTTTTGCACTGTGCAGACAAAATAGCAGAGGTCTGTAGGGCAAGCCTCTCCTCCCACCCAGTGACAGTCTACAGGATGAGCCACTTCACATATTGGCAAAGCCCAAACTAAAGAAAAATCTCCAGACTCCCAGGTCGTGATGGAACCAACCAGTGTCTTCTCCAGCCTGGACCAGTCCAGAATGGGAGCAGGAGGTCCCGAGGGGAAAGGATGGAAGGCGGAAGGAGACTGGCGGATGCCCAACCCCGACAGTCCCAGCTGAAGGAGACAGGTGTACAGACACTAGGGCATCAAATCTGACTCTGACTTCAGGGTTCAATTATTTTCTTCTGTCAGATTTTTGCCCAAAGCTATACCCAAAGATTTTCAGTAATCCCACGTCAGTGGAAGGACAGCACAACATCTAGCCACATTAATTAAAGAGGATTTTTTTCCTCTGAGACGAACGTGTGTTAAAAATATCAAATATTAATCACTGGCAATATTAATTTATAATAACGCTTGTCTCCCTCTCAGCTTCTAAGTTGACATCTGGCATGACTGCTTTGAAACTAACACCCACTCCATTGCAGGAATTATAAATAGCCTGAGTTAAAATCTTCACCTTGAACTGAACAGACTGACTCCACGGGGTGGTTTACGAATGAAGAGGGCTGCAGCATGCAGTAAAATCCTGGGTGGGTCTACTTGGGGTAACAGTCAAAGAATTTTTTTAAGGCAGCAATCCTGAAGCAGGGAAGGGTCAGGGAGAGGGGTATGAGCACAGAGGGCCCTGCCCTGCTTCCTCCTCATGGGGCAGGGTGCCCAGGTGCAGGGCTGCAGGAGGCCAGCCTCACTCCCACTTGGCCCATTTCATGAGCCATCAGCGGAGGGGGTGGGCACAGGCTGTTCTATTCCACCCTGATTAAGTGCACAATCCAGTTTCTATACTTGAGTTTTGAGGATTGGTTGGTGCAGACACTGTCTTTTACTGAAGAGAGGGCAGAGCCCACTTTATATAAAGAGAAGAAAAAATTCATCTATCAGCCTACAAAGCACGTTCACTCCATAAGCCTATCCAGTAGTGATACTCACAGTTACTGTGGCTCCTCTCTGTGCCAGCCTGGGGCTTGCTCCTCGTATTTAGTCCTCACAACAACCTCACAAGATAAGCTCTAATGGGAACCTATTTTACCAATGAGGAAATTGAGTTAGAGGAGCAAATTCCCCCAGGTCCTGTAGCTAGGCAGTGGCGGGTGGAGCAAGATTCAAACCAAGAAGAGTGAGTGAATGGGGCCTTTTTGCTTCACTCCTTTCCAACATTTCTCAAGCTGCTAAAACTCTAGCTTGCCAGACTTCCTCTCCAGAAATCCAGATCCAGTGGCTCTGGGATGGGGCACAGGACTCTGGGTACTTGACAAGCACCCCAGGTGAGTTTAACCCTAGGGGAGTTTGGGGGAGCACTGCCGAGGGTGCCCTCGTGACAGCCTGTGGGCAGCCAGGGGTTACTGTTCCTGTTTACCAGACGTGGAAATAGACCCTGATTCCTCAGGGTGCTGAGATGAGACTTTTGGTCCCAGGACCGCCAAGAGGACCTCTGACCACCAGCCTGAAGGTCAGAGAGAGGACAGAGCAGGAAGACAGGGCGCCTTGTAGAGTGGGAAATAGTGGGGACAGAGTCTGAGAAATAGGGTGGGAGATGTTGGGGGCAGTATATGGTCCCACTTCTGATTGTATCCAGCTCCTCAAGGGCTCAGGGGACCTCTGGGGCAACCCAGAAAAGCCCCTTGTGGCCTACATGCTTTGCAGTTAGGCCACCTCCAGGGGACACTGGGGCCCCAACTTGTCCAACTAAGACTGCAATAGGGAGATAAGGCAAGAACCCTCTCTCTCATCTTTCCCTGGCTGGGGCCAAATTCCCGTGGGTGCTTAGCTCCCCTGAGACCCCTCACAGGCTCCTTCCTCTGACCCTACCTCCCTGGGCCTGCACCAGAGCCTCTTCTCAGGCCCCTTCTTGAAGGCTAATGAGACCAGGCATGGCCAGCCTGACACTGCAGGCTCTCAAATGTCTCATTGTCCTCCCCTCATGCTGACAGTAAGCTGCAGGCTGCCTCTGCCCATGGGGCTACTGCTACTAAGATACCACCCCCAGCAGCTCCCAGGAGAGGGTCCTGGGCCCCGCCTTCTGTTGCCCTGACTCTCTGACACCCCCTGGAGACCCTGAGCATCGCATCTGGCAGCTCAGGTCCCTGTCTCATCCCTTCCCAGCTGAGCCCCAGATGGGTCCAGGGAGTGTGTATGTAGAACACATGTTGCCTCCTGGTCTGGGCCTCAGAGCAGCCAGCTCAGCCTCCTCACCTGCAAGGCTTTCCAGACTCCAGGTGGGGGCCCAGCTGTTTGCCTTAAAGTGCGCGGAAATGACTGCCTTTCAAGGGACCTCCTCTCTCTCCTGCGCAACTGCTCCTCTCTTTGTATTCTTTTTCCCCCTTTGCACTTTGATGACTCAGGTTTTCACAGGCACAATAGTTCCCCCTTTGAAACCTAATTCTGGATGGGCACAGACCCAGGTGCGCACACACACACTTCTTCCTCCCTCTCCCGTGCTTGCTAGTCCTTGCTTTAGCATGAAGACTACCCTCTATCTTAGCTGGAACTTCTCCTCATGGAAACTAGCCTCTCTGCCACTTGGAAAGAAAAGTAGAATTTTCATTATTTGTTTAACTGATTTCCTTCAAAGGTTGGGGTGATGGGTTAGGGTAGTGTTTCTCTGGGAGTGGGAGGTACAAGGAGCACCTGCATCAGAGTCCAAGCTGTAGAGGGGCTTGTTGAAGGCCCCACAGAAACAGAGTCTTCCTTTGGTGCTTGGCAGTAACGTCTTCCTTTGGTGCTTGGGAACTGGTGGTCTAGGGGGTGAGCAACATTCCCTAGCACTGCCTCCTTCTAGAAGGGAGTCGCAGCAACAGTGAGACCTGTCTCAGGGAACCCACATGGTTTGGGAGGTTTGATTTGGACACAATCTGAGAGGAGCCAGGACAGACTTCAAAGCCCACTCTCTTATGCTTTTTCTACAAAAAAAAAAAAAAAAAAAAAGAATAGCACAGTATTAAGATCATAGCCCGTATTGAGCAAACATTCCATTTTACTGTGAAACAGTGACTCACATGTTTAAGCAAGGTATTAAGAAGTACTTAGATAAGATTTGTGTATCTGTGTTCCCAAATGGAGCTGTTATTGAGCTCTGCCTACATAAACCTGTGCTTCTAAACTTCAAGATAATAACAGAACATGATCTGAACAAACTGATTTCTTCCTACCATGTTCAGCTTCTGGGGAATTGAAGCACATCCGAGAAAAGATTGTTCGTTCCTTCCTGGACATCTTATTGGTTTACCTCACTGAAGAGATCCCTCCAGGTAATGCTAGTGTGGTGTGCTGGTTACGATATGTAAGTGCTATTTTTATTATTGCCACTGTACACATGGGGAAACTGAGGTACTGAGAGGTTTAGTAACTTTGGGTCCAAAGTCCCTAGTAAGCATCCAAACTAGGGTTCGAACTCAGGCAGTCTGTGCAGTGAACCACTGTGCTAACCCCCCGTCAGGAAACATAAACAAGGGATCTTTGCCGCTAATTTGATGAGAAATGCCAATCGAGCAAAATGTAAAATAACAAGAACATGTCAAGCTGCCATTTGACATATTTGTTTACTTAATCTTTGGGGTTTAGCTTTGAGACAGAATTTCACAGGCTCCTCCATGACTCGTCTCCGTCAGAAATGTGCCCACGTCTTCTTACTCACACCAGTGTTTCTCTCTGTTTAGATCCAGTTAATCCTCCTCACTAATCTTCAGCTCCCAAATAAAGGCCCCTCTGTCCTCACTAGACCCAGAATATTTTCCTGCCCTGTACCAGGCCAGCCCCCGCAGGAGCTCCGAATCCTTTTGAGAACCACACTCGTGTTTTTCTCCCAAGGTACACAGAAACAAATATGTCTGTGACCGACGGGCAGCAGAGTCTATGGAGTAGGCAGGCGGCTGAGACAGGAAACGATCTTTTGGACAAAAGGATCATAAATCATATCCTTCCTGTGACCTGGACCAAGTGGTCTTCCCAAGACCCAAGCACTGCCCCTCAGGTGAGCAGAGATCTGGGACGGGACACAGCAGAGTGGCAGGGACCTAGGGTGTGGCTGCAGACCGTGGCTGTGTGCAGGCCCCGGCAGAGCCCTTTGTCATAAACATGGGATGGAAAACCTCAGCAGGGAAGCTGACTCTTTCGCTCACCTAAAGTTGTTCACCTCAGTGATTCTGTGGCTTTGGGCTTCTGAGTCTAGCCATGGCCCCAACCAGGGTTGGAGCAAGAGGTGGCAACCCATGTTTCAACCTTATTCCTTATCAGGGTCAGCTGTCCAGGGTGTAGTTCTAAAGGGGGCACAAAACATCCCTGCAGTCAATAGAAGACTCAGAGCCAGTTAAGGCCTGTGCCAGATAACTCAGCCACTACACAGGGATCTCTCTGTTCCCACCAGGGTGGGCAGTGCCCTCCAGTGGAAAACAAAAATTCCTTGCACTCATCTTAAGATGCAGTCCCAGGAAACTGAAACCCCAGACTGCAGAGTGCACAGTATAGTGCTTTTGTTCTGCTCATAGGCAGTTTCTTTAATCATCTAAATTGAAAACAGTTTAGTATGCCATTGGTGTAAAAGATGTTTGGGGTAGAAAACCACATATAACAAATGCCTTATTTGGTACATTAGCAAAGAAATACACAGTTTGGGTTAATGTCAAATCGTTCTCTTCAGCCTACAAAACAAATATTAAATGAACATTTTAAAAAATATCCATTTGAAGGAATATCAAATCACAGTCCAGCCCAGAACGCCCACCCTCCTCACTCCTGATGTGCCCCAGGGCTTGAGGATCTCCTGGGTCCCTGGAAGCACCAAAACTCAGAAACTGTGAGCCCCGGCCCCTTCCTGACCTCATCTTTTCGATTCTACAAACCGAAGTTGTAGAGCTATTTTTTTTTCTTTTTTACTTTTTGGATTTTAGTATTTTTAAAACAGCTTTATGGTGATATAATTTACATACCAGACCATTCACCCATTTAAAATATACATTTCAAATAATTTTTAGGATACTCACAGAGTTGTGCCACCATGCCTACTAACTAATTTTGAACATTCTTGTGGCTCCAAAAAGAACATTAACTGTCACCGCCTATTTTCCTACCTGCAGCCCACCCCAGCCCTGGGCAACAGCTAATCTACTTTCTGTCTCTACAGAGTTACCTATTCAGGACATTTCCCATAAATAGAATTATACAAGATGTGGCCTTCTGTGACTGGCTCTTTCACCCAGCATGATGTTTTCAAGGTTCTCCATGTTATGGTGTATATCAATACTTCATTCTTTTTCATGGCTGCATAATACTCCATTATGTGGATATAGTGTGTTTTATTCATTCACTTGTCATTCGATGGAGAAAACCTGTTTGTTTAACAATGGCTCTTATTGTTTTCCTTTCCAGCTCCCAATCAGAACAGGTGTCCCCAAAGATACCCAGACAGAGAATGTGCCCCCAGGCCACCTTGTGCTTCCTTCCCCCACTGGTAGAATCTGATTTTTTGACAACCCAGGCAAATCCTCAAGGTTGACTCTTGGGCTAGACTCACAGGTCAAGGCCGACTACTGGGCCAGGCGCAGCGGCTCACACCTGTAATCCCAGTGCTTTGGGAGGCCAAGGCAGGAGGAATGCTTGAGACCTGGAGTTTGAGACCAGCCTGGGCAGTATATGGGTCACGTTTTCAAGTAGCAATTTCTGGAACTCAGTGATTGTCACTGTCAAGGGTATGAAGAAGTAGGAATGCTGCTGTGGTCTGAATGTCCCCCTGAATTTATGTGTTGAAATTTAACCACCCATGCAATAATATTAAGAGGTGGAGCCTTGCGGGTGATTAGGTCAGAATAGGATCTGCCCTTGTGAATGGGATTAGTGCCCTAATAAAAGGGCTCCAGGGAACTAGCCAGCCCCTTTTGCCCTTCTACCTTCTGCCATATGAGGATAAAAAGAAAGCCTTGAGCAGACACTGAATCTGCTGGTGCCTTGATCTTGGACTTCTCAGCCTCCAGAATTATGAGAAATACATTTCTGTTCTTCATAAATTACTCGGTCACAGGTATTTTGTTATAGCAGCAGAAACGGAGTAAGACAAACATCAAGTGTTGCCCTCCATAGCTCGAGGGTCTTGGCCCCACCTCAGCCCCTGCCCAAGCACAGCCACCCTAGACAAAACACACACTCTAAGTAAAATCCAGCTGTCATTCGTCCTGCACATTCAACTCTGAAGCAGGTCCCCAACCTCAGAGCCTCTGCTGAGCTGACCTTTCCCTTTGGCTTTGGGAGGCTTCCTGCTCCTCCTTGGGTCTCACCTCTGGCCACTGCCTCCTGGGGCCTCAGAAGGGGATCACTGGACAGGAGGAACAGCAGTCAGCATGCACTCACCTGTGCCTGCTCAATCAGCCAGTTGGCATTCTATGGACTACACTGTCCCATGTTCACTGTTAAATATTCAGGTGGAGCTGGGTTTAGCAGCAGATTTCCACTTAATCTCCTTTGAGTGTTTCAGGCCCTCAGGAGAGCTCCCAGGGTAACTGCTCTGGCGGCTGCCCTCCTCTCAGTCTGTGTCTAGCCCTTCCTCCTTGGTGGCGAGGGCTCCAGGCTCTAGCCCACCCCGGCCTCCCTCTGGATACCAGGGAGAGGGTGGAAGCCTTGACCAAGGTGAATGACAGAAATGCAGATTTGGGGAGGGGATCGAATGATGAAAAATCCTCAGAGAGGCAGCTCTTGCCGTTCATGCTGTGTCCCAAGGATACACAAATGAAGGAAGGGGACACTCGATAGTGTTATTCCGACCCCTGCCCACCTCCACTTTCTCGATCCTTGAGAAGCTGTGAGAGGGGATGCCCTCAGCCTTTCCTAAAATCCCAGCAGGAAGAGGACAGCAGCTCCGAAGAAAGAAGTGTCCAGGATAGCACAGGGCCCAAGTAGCAATTAAGCATTTTTCGTGTGGTCCATAGGGTGGCAGACTTCTTTCCACAAACAGAAGTGCCGTCCCTCTAAACCTGTTACTAAGACTAATGTTTGAGGATAGCTGCAGAATGGTCCCTATCTGCTTTGAGGAGTGGCCTCTGAGTCGCCCATCTTTTCCACTTCAGCTCCCCTGTGCTGTCCCCACTTTAACCACTAGATGGTAGCAGACACCACCAGTTGGTGAGGAAAGTGTTGGTGCCAAATAGGAGGTAAAGGCTGCAATTGAAGGCTCCTCCCTATCTTGAAGCTATGTCAGTTTCATCTGTTTCTAATTTAATTTAATTGCATCTAATTCATTTTTTTATAGGTACATTCTTATAAGTAAATTATTTTTATATTTATGAAGAACATATTCCTGAATATAAAGAATACTCACAAATGTATTCTTCTTAACCCCCCGAGCCTCTCCTTTCTCTGCCCTTTTGTCTTCAGTAATAGGAATGGGGACCAATTCTACATTCCTCAAAATTCGGATAATAAGAAATGAGAATGGTCTCTACAAAAAAATAAAAATAAAAATTAGGCAGGCTTGGCCAGGTACAGTGGCTCATGCCTATAATCCCAGCGCTTTGGGAGTCCGAGGCAGGCAGATCACTTGAGGCCAGGAGTTCAAGACCAGCCTGGACAACATGGCTAAACCCCATCTCTACTAAAAATACAAAAATTAGCTAGGCATGGTAGTGTGTGCCTGTAATCTCAGCTACTTGGGAGGCTGAGGCACGAGAATCACTGGAGCTCAGGAGACAGAGGCTGCAATGAGCTGAGATCGTGCCACTGCACTCCAGCCTGGGCAAGAGCGAGACTCTGTCTCAAGAAAAAAAAAAAAATTAGCCAGGCTTGCTGGCACAAAGCTATGATCCTAGCCACTCAGAAGCCTGAGGCCAGAGGATCGCTTGAACCCAGGACATCAAGGCTGCAGTGAGCTATAACCGTGCCACTGCACTGTAGCCTGGGTGACAGAGAAAGACCCTGTCTCAAAAAAAAAAGAAAATGCATTGATTCTTAACCTTTCCAGTGGGTATGACATACAATTCCAAACTGCATATCAGGATTTGCATAATGGGCCAGGTGCAGTGGCTCACGCCTGTAATCCCCTTGGGAGGCCAAGGCAGAAGGATTGCTTGAGCCCAGGAGTTTGAAACCAGCCTGGGCAGCATAGTGAGACCCCCCCCTCTACAAAAAAAAGAAAAATTAGCCAAGCATAGTGGCACATGCTTGTAGTCCCAGCTACTTAGGAGGCTGAGGTGGGAGGATCGTTTGAGCCCAGGAGTTCAAGGCTGCAGTGATCTATGATCATGCTCCTGTACTCCAGCCTGAATGACGGAAAGAGACCCTCTCTCTCTCTCTCTATCTTTTTTTTTTTTTTTTTTTTTTTTGAGACGGAGTCTCACTCTGTAGCCCAGGCTGGAGTGCAGTGGCGCAATCTCGACTCACTGCAAGCTCCGCCTTCCGGGTTCACGCCATTCTCCTGCATCAGCCTCCCGAGTAGCTGGGACTACAGGCACCTGCCACCACACCTGGCTAATTTTTTGTATTTTTAGTAGAGACGGGGTTTCACCGTGTTAGCCAGGATGGTCTCGATCTCCTGACCTCGTGATCCACCCGCCTCGGCCTCCCAAAGTGCTGGGATTACAGGCGTGAGCCACCGTGCCCAGCCCCCTCTCTCTCTTAAAAAACAGAAAAGAAAATATGAAAATGGGTCCAATTAGTAGGTTGGTGCAAAAGTAATTGTGGTTTTCCACTACTTTTAATGGCAAAACTGCAATTACTTTTGCACCACCCTAATAGATTACGCAGCAGCAACGGCATATTAGTGAGCACCATGGGGTGTCCTGGTGCCTGCAGCCACCTTTGCCTGCCCTCCGCTGCTCTGAGACAAGAACTTGCCTCATCCAGGATGGCTCTGCTTGCAGGGAGGGTCACAATTTAGAAAGGGCTCCACAAAAGTCCACCAGGCAGCAGTCAATGGTACCTCGAGAAAAGCTATGAATGTCAAAGGACAAGCCATGGTCAAAATGGAATCCTGGACGTGGAAGGGAACTTTATATCCAGGACCTGAGCCTGAAACCAAGGGAGAAAGCGACTCAAGGGCTGCAAGAAGGTCCCAAGTCACCACAGCAGGTGACAATGTCCATAAAAGGAGACAAAAACAAAAACAAAAAAAAACAAAAAAACAAAGAAAGGACCCTGTGGGGGCCTGGCCTGGCTTAAGTGGGTCCTGGAGTAAAGACTGTCCTGGGCATCCCCTGAGCAGGGAGGGTTGATGGATGGAGAACACACGCAGAGCCAGCCCTCTAGGCCTCAGCAACCATAGTCGTCTTCCTGGAGGCTTCTAAGAAATAGAATGGAACACGATGTGCTTTCCTATTGTATGTTACATTTTTCTAGACTAAAAATTGAGGAGCAGAGGAGACAGCGAGACCAGGAAGCTACATTTAGAGGAGACTCCCAGCCTCTGGGTTAAGATGGAGGGCTCACGTCCTTGCCAGCTCCATCAGTAATGTGGATTTCTTCACTCCAGGCACACAGTGGCCTGGTGGGGTCAAATATTTAACCTAAAACAAATGGGACCAAATTTCAAAAATGAGAGTTGCAGCTGGTCCCTGCTAAGCAATCTCAGCAATGGAATCTTTCCAGCCCATGTCAGCTCACAGCCCGTTCCTGCCCCCAACCCTTCTGAGCAGCGCACCACCTGCCCAGAGCCCACGAGCCTGCCTCTTATCCTTTCTTCAAAAAGACCCTGAAATCCACTCTCTCCAAAAAAGAGACCCTGGTGGGGTTGGGGAGGGGAGGAACACCAGTCACACCCCTCCCCAACCTGGACACAACCTGGTCCTTGCCTTCCTCCCCAGGTTGCCACAGAGGCATAGGCCCTGGCTGAAACCAACAGCAGGAATACCACGCCACACATCTCAGTTCAGTTGGTGCTTTTATTCTAAAGCCAGCAGGTTGGTGTGTAGTTGCCTCCCTGGTCTGAATCAGTGCCCCTTTCAGCCCCTGCCCTGCTCCCTGTCCCTTGCTCCCACCCCAATCTGGACAGAGGACTGCCCTCCTCAAAGTCACCAACCTGCTCTCAGGGCTGATCCTTGGAAAGGAGTTGTTTAAGGAAACACCCTAATTGCCTTCTAATATGTCAATATCAGATTAGATTGAACCACCACCATTTGCATTTTAATGGAAAAGCTGTGGGAATTGGGGGCTTCAGTGGTTAACTGGTAAAGTGTGGTAAGAGGGGGCCTCAGAGGCATGACAATTCTGGCAGAAGGTCACAGGTCACAGGTCACAAGCCACAGGCTGGCTGGGACCAGAGTCTTCAGGGGGCTGATCGACCTCCCTGGGCTCCCTACACCTGCCTTGGGGTGACTGTCTGCTGCCCTCTGGGAAGAGCCAATCTTGAGTCTGTGGTCTGAAACTAAGGAGTTAACCAATCGAGGGAAGATGAACTACCTACAAATTGGTCCTCACAGACCTCACGTGAAGGGCCTGAGGGTCAGGCCAGGACCTGGGACTCTGAGCAATGCACCCAAGAGCCTGTGCCCAGGAATGTCTAATTCAGACCGAGGGATACATGTGGGGAGAGGGGCAGGGCCCAGGAAAGAGAGCGGGTCACCTGGGGAGGGGAGGGGGAATGTCCTTTCTGCCATTTACCACCTCTCTGGCAGCCTGAGCAGGGAAGAGAACCAGGCTGGCCACCTTTCACACCACAGCCTCAAGCTGTGACATCCTCAGGCCAGCCTGGGGACCATGTCATGATGGGAGGTATGTCTGTCTGTGTGCATATGTGCGTACTAGGCAAGAGAGATCAGGGTAGTCAGTGTAGGGACTGGGAGAGTCATGGGAGCTGGGTTGCATGGCAGAAATAAAAATCCAGGCTGTGCTCAGGTAAAGGATGGTGGGTATCCTGAGACCAGGCAAGCGCCTAAAAATTGATGTTCTTCAAGTCCATGGAGCAGCGGTACCTGCCGTCCGGGAACCTGGAGCACAGCAGGTTGGGCAAGCAAGGACAGGTGTGGTGCTTGCGTTTCCTGAAGAAGGGGACCTAAGGAGAGAAGAAATCAACACCTTCACCAAAGGGAGGTAGGTGGGCCTCCTGGCAGCAGTCTCTGCTCAGCCCAGCACTGGCAAATGTCTCACCCCCACACCCTAGCCCACTTCTCCACTGCACCTAGCACAACAATAATAGCAATTAGAGATGAGGAAACCGAGGTACGGTGTGGCTAAGCAATACGCCAAGATCACACAGCTAATTTGTGGAGGAGCTAGGATTTGCACCCAGGCTACCTGGCTCTGGAGACTCAGCACACATGTGCCTGCACACACACACACACACACACACGCACACACATGTCCATTGATTGAATGTTTGTTGCTCATCCATTATGGGCTCAACACCATGGTGGGTGCTGCAAGTGCAGCCGTGAATAGGACAGCCACCATCTCTGCCCTGACTCACACCCCAGAGGCGTGCTAAACCAATGGGGTATCCTCAGGGAGGAGTTAGGAGCATGGGCCCATTGTCAGACTGCCTGGGTTCAAATCCCAGGTCTACCACTTCCCAGCTGTGTGATAATCAGCAAATCATTTGGCCTCTCTGTGCCTCAGCTTTATCATTTGTAAAATGGTTTAATAATAGCAACTACCACATGTGGTTATAAAGAGGTTAAAATAACAAAAAGCACCCAGTATGAAGGGTGGCATACAGGAAGCACTCAGCATTAGTTTTTTTCACCACTGTTGTCTGTATTGGGAATATGGATCTGGAGCTGAACCACCTCACATTCCCCAAGGTTACAAGGACTGCCACATTGTCCTGCCTCGTTCACCACTCCCTAGCCCCTCTTCGTCCTGGGACAGGAGGTTGGACAGGGGCTGTGATTGGGAGAGAAACCGCTGGAGGATGCTCCGTGCCTAGAGATGAGCACCGAGCCAGGATGCAGGCAAGTCCCCGAAGAGCAGGAAACATGCCTGAGTCCAGGTGGAAGACAGCTGGTAAGCCTGAAAGCCTGTGTTCAGGAAGGTCTAATTCAGACAGAGGGGTACATGTAGGGAGAGGGGCAAGGCCCAGGGAGGAGAGCAAGTCACCTGAGAGCCTGTGGAAATGCCCTAATTGCCTTCTAATATGTCAATGTCAGACTAGATTGAACCACCACCATTTGCATTTTAATGAAAAAGCTGTGGGAATTGGGAGCTTCACTGGTTAACTGGTAAAGTGTGGTAAAGTGGCTCCAGAGAGGGAGAGCAGCAGGGAGGCTGTGGCTCCAGAGGACTCTGGACTGGGAGCTGGAGGTCAAGGAGTGGGAGCAAGGCAGGAGCTATGTACTTAGGCCACAAGAGAGAGTGACTTCTTAAAGTGGGCACCTCACTTGCCTCACTGTAGGCCTGACCAGGTGTGGAAGGCGATTTTGTGGGTCTACTTTTGTGTCCCCGAAGGGAAGTTCTTACAGAGCAAAGGGCATGTGAGATCCTTCCCAAATCTGAATTCATCAGATCCATAAGGGACATTAGAGGTAGTGAGTCTGCTCCACTCATCATATAAGTGTGGCCCGAGAGCACGTGAGGTAATTTGCCCAAGTCCACACAGCAAATTAGGGACTGGGAATGCCCAGCTTGTTTAACAGCCTATGAGATCAGTGGCACCCCTTCACCTGAGGCTGCCCCCCAAAAACAAGGAGGCAGTGCCCAACATCAGTGAGGTGTAACTAGAGGTGGCATCGGAAAACTGCAGTTCCAGTCCCAGCTCTGTCTCATTGGTTGTGTGCCTTAAGCAAGTCACATGACTTTGCTGTATGTCAGTTTCCTCAGCATTGCCCAGGGTTGCAGTGAGGATCAAATAAAGATCAGTGGTTCTCCAACCTGTGCTAGAAGTTTGTAGATGGATCATGTCAGGCCCTGTACAAATAAATGTACAAATGTGTTATCTGCAGGGCACTAAGTAAGGTGGATGCATGTTGGTGGCGGGGGCACAGCAACCCCATAGCCTTCTGCTTCCCCTTGGACATTCAGGGGCTGGATCAGGGCTGGATCAGCTGTCAGAGGAGGGTGAAGTCCTCTGGAGCCACAGCCTCCCTAGACTGCCTCTCTGGAGCCAGCCTCTCTAGCCTTCCTAGCTAGAGCAAGGCCCCAGGACATCACCCTCTGCTCCCCGCATGGCCCACCCACATATGTGCACCCATGCAGTGTCTGCAGAGTACCTTGTGGCTGCCGGGGTGGCACTCCTCGCCTTCTCGCCCCAGCGGGGTGCACATCCGCAGCCCTCGAAGCCACAGGCTGATGGCACAGCAGGTGCCTGCCCCACACTGGACATCCCGCTCACAGGCCTGTAGGAGGGAGAGAGAAGGGAACAGTTCATTAGTGCACCCAAGAGAAAGCAGAAGGGAAGGGTAGATCCAAAAAGCCCTTATCAGGATGGAGCAAGAAGAGGCTGAGAGTATCACCCCCGGCCTTAGCCTAACAGAACACCCTGGGCCACACTTTATTGCCTTGCTCCCCTCATGGGGAGGCTCAGGGCTCAGCGGGGCATTGGATCTGGATCTGAGGAACTTCCAAGCTCCTGGAGGCCACTCAGAAGGAAGACAGTCCTCCTTTTCTGACAAGGCTGGAGGTTAGAAGGCATTGCTTTTCTAGGGCTAAGTAGATGCTCAGTGGATGCTGGTGGAATTGAATTAATTAGAATTCTCAGAGGTGGGAGGGACCCTGATGGCCCAAATTCCTGGGTGGTCAGTACTGAGCTGCCTTGGACCAGGAGTCTCCAGCCCTGACTCTGCACTGTGGTCAGTCCCTCCCCTCTGCATGGAAGCACCCCCATCCTGGCCCTCAAGTGGCCCAGCCTCAGCCGAGGGGCCAGCACCCCAGTGAACAGGTGCCTCTCCCAGGGTTTCTCTACTGACTTCCATGATCCCCAGAGAGGATCGCAGAACAGGGGCTGAGCGGCCCTGCCTGGTTTGGGGAAGGTACCATTTGTAAAGAAGGCCACATTAAATAAGCTCACATTTAACGTGAGCCCACGTTAAATAAAAGCCAGAGCCAGGGAAGACAGAACTCTTAACTGCCCCAGACTCAGGTGGGGACCTGCTGAAGAAGCATCCACACTTGCCATTCTCAGAGATGCTATGTGGCTTTTCTGAGCTGAAATGCAAAGCTGGGCTTTGGATCACTCTTCTCCAATAAAAGCCTATGGGCACCTTCAGGCTGCTGTGTGGGACGTGGCAGGACCTGGAAGCCTCCTACTTGCTCAGACCCAAGAGGGAAAGAGTGGATGTCAGCTCCACAGATCATGCAGAGGAGTTACGGGTGGTGGGCACCCAGCTGTGCCTGTCTCCAGCCCAGCAAGGCCACATCTCACACCCAGCCAGGCTGCAAAAGCTTGGGGTTGGGGTAAAGGAAACCCCAGTCGACTCTTCTTCTCCCATAGAGGTGGGGCATCACTGTCCCACTCTTGGAAGAAGGATCATAAAGCCTTGGATGTGGGGACAGTTACAGTCCAGGGAGCAGGGGAGTGTAGAGGTGGTGGAGCCTGGGCTCCTGCTGAAAATCAGAAGTGAGACACCAGCAGGACATGGAGGATGTGGGGAGCCTGGGGGTTCCTGACTTCCCCTTACTGCCCTGTTCTCACCACTCACCTGTCTTTCCTGGGTTTCCCTCACCTAGGGAAAAGTGCTCTCTATTGTGCTTTTCACCGTGAAAATGTTTGCCTGCCGCTCTCAGATCTGTCTGCCCTGATGTTACTCTGGGCCAGTGCTGGAGCTGGCACGGGTGGTGAGGCAAGCCTGGCATCCAGGCCAACCATGCTGCTCCTGCCCTCACCGTGCAGCAGCCGGGGCTTCTCTCCATTGTTCTTGCCCTCCCAGATTTTCAAGCTACCCCATAGAAGGGCAGCCTACAGTGCAAACACTTCATTAGGTATAATTCTGCCTTCACAATTATTTTTATTTTTGCTTTGGATCTCAAAAGCATTTGACTCGCCTTTAATATTTGTTCTTTTGAACTCAGTGTTTTTCCTTTAAAAGAGAAAAGAAAGAATTTGTCCTTTCTGTGAATGGTAAAATTAACCCAATTCCAGGAATTGTTTGGCATTTCTCTACATTTCCACTATCCATGTAAAAAGCTGGTGGAGGCTGAACTAAAAGTTAGTTTCCCTGCTCCCCCGACCTTTTTCTTCCAGTGGATTTTATATGGAAAGCTCTCAGGTAAAGCATTGCTTTCTGCTTCAATAAGAATGGTCCTGCTACCATAACACATCATGTGCCCCTATTTGAAGGTGGTTTGAGGTAAAAGCAAACTTCTGAGAGAAAGCCATGATCTGAATATTTTGAACCAATTGTACAGTGCCCATATGCTGAACCTCTGCTTCTCTGCTTCGAGACTGGATTTCTACTTGTTATCTGGATGCTTGCTTTGGGGTACACTCAGCTGAATGTTAGTGTCACCCATATTTCTCTCAGAACTAACTAGGCAGGCACAGAGTGAAAGAGTTGCAAAGATATCCTTTCTAAGCAGAGGTTAAGTTTATACAATAGAAGTGTATAAGCTTACCACCTTTAATTAAGCTTACTGCCTTTAATTAAGTCAACATGCTATGTAAATTAATATTAATATTAATATGTGAATCAGGCCATAAATAAAAATTAAAATTCACACAAAAGATAAATTAAGGTTTGCCAATCCACTTTATAAAGGAATTCCTTATTACTTAATAGGAATCTTCATTTTACCAAAGGACTGAACTTCAAAATATTCAATGCTCTGCTAACACATTTAAAACAGGATTTGATTCATACACAGCTTCTCAAAAGCAGATCCCATTTAGTAGAGTGAGGTCTAACTAGTCTGAAAATCGCATGCAATCCCTTTAATGCATAATTCCCCATTCCCTTTGGTTCACACTGTGTTGAGCCAACAGAGCCTCCTGCATGGTTCCTGGGCTCACAACCCGTGCAGACCCTGACATCTTCCCAAAACCCAAGGCACAGAGAATGTTAGGCAACTTACCCCTGTGATCACAGCACAGTCAGACACAGTTACTAGGAGGAGCATGATTGAGACTCGCGTGGCACCTCTCATGGTCACTTGGGGTGAAGGCAAAACACTGCCTGCTTAGATGCCTCTCGCTTCCTCCCGCTCAGCCTTGTGCCTGGCAAGCTGGGGAGGCCAGGCTCTCCTGCATCCCCCGCCTCCTCCCAGATGTTTACACTCAGGATCCAGGGCTGCCTGTGGATGCCTCATCTCTGCTCTTCCCTTCTCCAACACCGATGTTACTCAGATGATCTCAGAAGCGAAGATGAGACCTGAATCTCTAACAACATCAAATCAACATCAAAACCAATAAAAATGGATACTTCGGGGGCTTTGACGGTTGCTCTAACTCTCCCAAGAACGCAGTGATTCAGACAGTTATGTATATTTCACTCAATGTTCTTTTCTGCCTCTGGGTATCCTTCTATATTACTTGGGGCAGAGGAAATCCTCTGGTAATGAATTAAGGGATTTGCAACATCACCATTTATCCTTCCCTGCACCAAACTATGCAACATACAAGATTATTGGTTCCCTCACACTCACGCCAAGACTTATCTAGGCATTTACCATGGGCTCAACACAGAGGTAGCTGAGAAGACAGAAGAGGGTGAGGTGGTATCCTTATTTCTCTAAAAGGTTACAATTATAGTGAGGAGCCATAAGACAGTGAGGAAAAAAAGACCAGACTTGTGGGGCTGATGTTCCTAAGTGACACACACATAAGGATTTGCTCTCTCATGGGCTCAGGATGAACACCAGCAAGTGTCCCTTGGTACAATGACCCAAGGGCGGAAAGCCAGCAAACACACAGGGCACACACTCTCTCAGTACCCTGCATAGCCGAGCTGGTATGGGCTGTGGCTGAAAGGTACCAGAGCCACACCACTGGCCTTCCAGTTTTAGGGGTGAGCATGAGAGTGGCCTTATCCGTGAGTGTATAAACACGGTGGGCTCAGATGCCAGTCTGGTGGGAAGTTGACTTTTGGGATGGCCCCTCCGCCTGTGAGGGAAGCCCCTGACCCCAGCCCTCTCTGTGTCATACGACCCAGAGAGAGCTCCCAGTGCTTTGTCAGATGATCTGCCTTCTCTCCACAGTAATAAAAGCCAACATTTCCCAAGGTACGTGTTGCAATATGTTAATACACAAATAAACAAATAAAAGACTTCTACAGTCAAAAATTTGGGAAACACAAACCGGCTTGTTTTTTGCAGAACTTTTCAGGGCCTTTCATATGCTAATAAGTGTTTGAAACACCAAGTGGGAAATGCAGTTTGTAGTATTTCACAAACAGATTCATCCACAAAACCTTTCTCATCAAATGTCACAGGGGTCTAGGGTTTCCACATTGAAACGTTGATAGGCATTTATGAGTGCAGAGAGGAAGATTAACTAGCACGGGAGCTGGGAGCTAAGCCCCCAGAGGCAGATGCTTTGATTCAGATCGATGGCTTCATGACCTTGAAAATATTGCTAATCTCTCCAAGCCTCAGTTTTCCTATCTATAACATGGGATAAGAATAGCATTTACATCATACGATTTTGCGAGTATTCATCTATTTATTTATTCATTGACTATATTTATTGAGAGCCTACTGTATAGAAGACACTGTTCTTGGCACTGGGAATATAGCAGTGAACAAAACAAAACCCTGTCCTCATGCAATTTTGACTATAGTCAAGGAGACAGGTAATAGACAAATAAACAGATTGGTAATAAAATGGCCAGTTGTGTTGAGCACTGTTAAAAAGGAAGGCCAGGCGCAGTGGCTCATGCTTGTAATCCCAGCACTTTGGGTTCGAAGGTAGAGGCAGGCGGATCACTTGAGGTCAGGAGTTCGAGACCAGCCTGGTCAACATGGTGAAACCCCGTCTCTAGTAAAAATATAAAAATTAGCCAGCTGTGGTGGCTCACGCCTGTAATCCCAGCTACTCGGGAGGCTGAGGCAAGAGAATCACTTGAACCTGGGAGGCAGAGGTTGCAGTGAGCTGAGATCGCACCACTGCACTCCAGCCTGGGCAACAAAACGAGACTCCATCTCAAAAAATAAAAAAAGGTGGTGGGGAGAAAGGCAGGGAAAGCAACGGACCTTGACAAATGGTGATATTTTAGATGTGGTGAGGGTCTCTCTGAGAAGGCACTTGTGCAGATGACTGATAAAGTGAAGGAGTGAGCTGGACAGAGCCTGGATGAAAAGTCAGTGCAACAACCCTGTGGCAGGGCTTTTTGGCCAGTTCCAGGAAAAGCAAAGAGCAAGGTGAGCCAGGGGACGGGATGGGAGGGGATGCAGTTGGAGCAGGAGCCAAAGGCCAAATCCAGCCTCCTCGTGGGACATGGCAGGAAGCTGACTCCAAGTGTGATGGGAACCCTTGGAGAGTTTGGAGCAGGGGAGAGGCAGGATCTGGTATACACTTGGATTTTTTTTAGAGACAAGGTCTTGCTCTGTTAGCCAGGTTGAAGTGTGATTATAGCTCACTGCAGCCTGGAACTCCTGGGCTCAAGCGATGCTCCTGCCTCAGCCTCCAGAGTAGCTAGGACTGTAGACACGCACCACCGCACCTGGCCTGATTCACACCTTGAAAGGATCCCTCTGACTGCAGATGGAGAGTTAAGTGAGGTGATGCATATGAAGTGCTTACCACAATGCCCGGCACACAGCAGCATTTGCTACCAATGGCCAGTTTTTTCTATAAACATATGAACTTGTATGCTTTAATATAAAATTCTCCTGGGAGGTGAGAATCAAAATAATGAGTCTGTAAGGCCCACCTGTACACTGTGACACTGGGCCGGGCTGGTGACAGAAGAACCAAGAGACCATCCGAGCCTTGGAGGACCTTCTGCTCTGGGAGAAAAGCTACCTAGGGAGGAGGCAGCACTTTGCTGGGGGCTTGGAACACCTTACAGAAGTGGTCCTGTGGGCTCTGCTTGCCCTGCACACACTACCCCACCTCACAAGGTTGCCTTCCAAGAGACAATGTCAGATCAGGTGATTCTCAGGCTAACACCCATCCCATTCGCTCCCCTATTCTCACTCCCTCCCTCCCCACTGCCCCAAACACACAAAACTAATCATCTCACAATTGCAGTGAAGAATGGTAGCAAGAAATGCTGTTGCAAAACAAAACCAATAGCATTGATTAAAAGCATTTTATTTCTCTTGAATGCTAGTGCTTGAGGAAAAGCCATTTTAATTAGAGGAGGGCAAGGGACAGAGCGCAACTTGGTGGAAATCCCAGAAGAGACTCTGAGGAGCTCCGGGGATAAGCAGTACTGATTCTTTATTCAATAACTCAATTACACATTCATTCAGTTCCTTCCATGTGTCAGGACCAGCAACTCGCACTTCTAGGGTCTAATTTCCCTCTAGACCTTAGAGCTCTCCTGTTCCCTTGTCTAGGTGGATTTCAACAGTACTTGATTCTTTTTTGCCATGGTTAGGGTTACTTTTTGGCTGCCAGATGCAGTGTGGAAAAGGACAGTGGAAAGGAGAGGAAAACCCTGAACTAAGCAAGCATGAACTGGAGGAGACAAAGGAGGGAAGCTGGAGGGGAGGTGAGACAAGAAGCAAGTGGTAAAAAATGGAGGGGAAACGGTGAAAGTGCTAAAAGTGGACTTGGTTCCGCTGAGGGAGGAGAGAGCTAGTGGAGAAGATGTGCCGGGCAAGCCTTTCCCAGAATCCTACACACCTGCGGAGAGAATGAGGGCAGGTGGGCAGCATGCCATTGAGTGTCTGTGTAGAAGGGCTACGTGCAGTTCACATCTCATAACGTCAGCCTGGCCCTTATTTCTCTGCTTTAGCTGATGTCAGTGTCACCATGGACCATTTATACAGACGTGTGTGTGTGCGCGTGTAGCAACAGCCAATCTCAAGGCCTACCTTGAGGGGCCCCTCAAGATGTAGGGCGACCTTCTCATGGAGTGAGACTATGGAGTGGAATATTCCCTGACCTGGCATAGTCCCCTGAGACTGTTTACCTTCAGGCATGGAGTAAGTCTCACCCAAGCATGGGGGAGAGGTTGAGAAGCCCCTTTCCACTCTACCTTAAGATCATGGTTATTGTTCTGCAAGCTAGAAAGGGAGCCCATGTCCAGGGGTCTCCTTGCTCCTGCCTGAGTGGGCGGATCTTGTGTTAATGTTTGAGCACATGTGTTCAAATATGCTCCCTTTGGCTGGGTGCAGTGGCTCACGCCTGTAATCTCAGCACTTTGGGAGGTAGAGGCAAGTGGATCACCTGAGGTCAGGAGTTCGAGACCAGCCTGGCGAACATGGTGAAACCCCATCTGTACTAAAAATACAAAAATTAGCCAGGCGTGATAGCATGTGCCTGTAATCCCAGCTACTCGGGAGGCTGAGGCAGGAGAATCACTTGAACCTGGAAGGCAGAGGTTGCAGTGAGCCCAGATCACATCTCTACCTGGGTGACAGAATGAGACTCTGTCTCAAAGAAAAAAAAAATGCTCCCTTTATTACTGGTTTGTTGCTAATGATTAAACAAGAATTAACTCTGATCCATTTCAAAAAGAGATGAAGAAAGGAATAATAGAATAAAGGAAACCCAAGCATCCAGGCTGGGGGTTGTTAACTTGGAGTCACAGCCCTGAGGAGCTCATGAGCAGAATTCAGAGAATCCATAAACTTGGTAGAGAGAAAAATTGCATCTTAATGTTCACTAACTTCTAACTGAATTTTTAACATTTTCTTTGAACCATAGGCCACAAACTACAAAAGTTTTAACAGTACCGTGATTTTGTTGCCAGGAGAAATTACAGATGTTTTTATGTCATATTACTATTGCTGCAAATAGCTCCAAATATCATTCCTGCTCATCACTACCTTGAAATCACTGTAGTTACTAGGCTCCTTGCTAGATTGTTACTTGATCCATTAATAAAGAAGCGCATGTATTACCATGTCACAAATTTGTTTTTAATAAATATCTTGATAACTTTATTTTAATAAACTTGATATTTTTTATAATCTTACATATTGTATTTTATACATTTGAAGTCACTATTCTGAGCCATAGGCTTCAAAGGGGCCTACAGCACAATAGCCAAGAACTCCGGGGGTAAACTCTGGAGACTCGGAGCAAAGGAAAGATGCAGCTTAGTACAGTGCAGGGTCATAAATTCAGGCCAGCTGAAAGCCTGAATTTAAACTGGACAAATCTAAGAAGAATTGGAAGAGGAGGAGGAAGAGAAGAACAAGGAGAAAAAAGAAGAAGAAAACAAAATAGAAAGAGAAGAGTACCATCCTGGCTAACATGGTGAAACCCCGTCTCTACTAAAAATACAAAAAAATTAGCCGGGCGTGGTGGCGGGCACCTGTAGTTCCAGCTACTCGGGAGGCTGAGGCAGGAGAATGGTGTGAACCCGGGAGGCGGAGCTTGCGGTGAGCTGAGATCGCGCCACTGCACTCCAGCCTGGGCGACAGAGTAAGACTCCGTCTCAAACAAAAAAAGAAAGAAAGAAAGAGAAGAGTACAGTGTCGGGGTCCAGAGAATAACAGGGACCTGGGGAGTGTCTTAGGCTGCTTGTGCTGTCATAATAAAATACTTCAGACTGGGTAATTTATAAACAACAGAAATGTATTGCTCTGGAGGCTGGGGAGTCCAAGATCAAGATGCTGGCAGATTCCGTGTGTGGTGAGGGCTCATTCTCTGCTTCCTAGAGGATGCTTTGTTGCTGTGTCCTCCCACGGTGGAAGGGGCAAACAAGCTCCCTCCAGCTTCTTTTATAAGGAAACTAATCCCATTTCTGAGGGCTCCCTGTCATGACTTAATCACCTCCCCAAAGGCCCTACCTCTTAATACTATTGCATGAGAGATTAGGTTGCAGCATATGAATTCTGGGGGCACTCCAACATTCAGACATGGCAGAGGCTATATCTGCATGGAGGGATCACGGGAAACATTAGCCCCTGGTCTGCATCCAGGTAGACTCCCTCCCAGGTCTCTGAGTTTCCTTAACCCATAGATAACCTGCGCCCCATACACTCTCATCTTCAGAACTCTGGATTTTAAAAAACAAGGCCTACGTGCCCAGTAGTCCTTAAAACTGGTATCCTCGGCTGGGTGCAGTGACTGACACCTGTTATCCCAGCACTTTGAGAGTCCAGGGCAGGAGGATCGCTTGAGCCCAGGAGTTCAAGACCATCCTGGGCAACTGAACAAGACCCTATCTCCATTTTTTTAATTGAAAATAATAATTTCATTAAATGGCGTCCTCACTCAAGTGATCCCTTTAACTGGGTTTCAAATGATTGCAAGACTTTTTTATTCTACAACTAGAAGATGCAATTCAAGAAAAGATATCATAACGACAGTGTCAGACTATCTAGTACCTAAGGATAAACAAGCTGTCAACCCTGGCATCTCCCCTAGTCATCCCCACACAGACCACACCGCTACCTCTCGGCCACAGTGGCTCCTGGCTCAGCCCATAAGCGCAGCACGCGCCTCTCCTTTCACTCCTGCCTGCCCCTCTTCTTCCTGACACAGTAAGTTGTAGGAGAGCTCTGCATTTCCTCTTCTCCCACACTGTCCTCAGCCCACTCCAGTCTTGCTCCTGTTCCCATTGTGCCAGCGGAACTGCTTTCTCCAAGTCACCTTTATCCTTCTACTGTTTTTCTTTTCTTTTCTTTTCTTTTCTTTCTTTTTTCTTTTTTTTGAGACTAGATCTTGCCTTGTCACCCAGGCTGGAGTACAGTGGCGTGATCATGGCTCACTCCAGCTTCAATGTCTGAGGCTTAAAGGATCCTCCCACCTCAGTAGCTGGGACTACAGGTGCACACCACCACGCCCGGCTAATTTTTGTATTTTTCATAGAGATAGTGTTTCGCCATGTTGCCCAGGCTGGACTTGAACTCCTGGGCTCAAGCATTCTGCCCACCTCAGACTCCCAAAATGCTGAGACTATAGGCATGAGCCACCTTGCCTGGCCTATCCTTAGCCTTTTAAATATCAAACGCAAGGCATCGTTTTTTCACTCCTCATCTCCCTTGCCCTTTTGTGCCTTTTTGACCCAGGCGCTACTCTTTCTTTGAATTCCTGTCTTACTTTTCATGACACCATTTTGTCTAGATCCTCCCATCTCAGTCTCCTTCTAAGTCTCCCCTGCTCCTTGCTATCTCTTAAACGAAGCTGTTCACTGAGGTTCCACACTCAATGGTCTCCCGTCCCTCCGCACCCGTCCCAAATAGGCCTCACAGCCACCTACACATTCATGATCTCACACCAGTGTTCCCAGCACAGGCCACCCCACGCTCCTGGCCCATAGAGCCAATAGCCCCTTGGACATCACCACATCGATACCCCACTGGCACCTCACATTCAGCATGCCCCTGTCCTTTCACCTCTTTTTCACCCTCGCTGCTAAACCCACTTATATTGTTCAGGGTTCTTAGTTGTAAATAACAGAGTCCAGCCTGGCTGGCTTCAGCAGAAATGGAATTTAATGAAGACTGTTAAGTAGCTCGTTGAGTTGTTGGGTGTCTTGAGAAACAGGATGCAGCTGAGTGTCCAAGAACAATGTCCAGAACCAACCACAGAATTGCCTAACAAGGAAGGCGTCTCCCAAAGGCAGCTCCTCTGCTGATGAGACCTGGCCCAGCTCTCCGTTCAGCTTCCTCTGCCATCATCTGCTGACGTCCAGGCCCCTGCAGAGCCCTTTCTACGAGTCGCTTCTTTCCTGTGAAAGGCTCATGTGGGCTGTCCGATCGCACAGCCCAGTGCTCACACCTGCACCTCTGCAAGCGCACTGGGAGATAACTGACTCAGACCTGAGTACAAGGAAAGTGTCCAAGGATCTTGGGCAGCTACAAACCATGGCTGCCCACTGCCACATCCTTCCAGCGTTGTGAGAGGCACCACAATACACTCAGGAGTTGAACCTGGGAACTTCCTAGATTCCTAAATTTATCTGAATTCATTGGTCATTTAATCCTGTCACTTGGACCTCCCCTTAACTTCAGACTCTTCCTTCCCTTTCCATCTGCACTGGTGCTGTTCTTCCCATCCTCCTGACAGGCCCTTCCCTCCAGGTTTACCTCTCTGCAATCCATCTTCCATGCAACCCAGAGGTCTGCTCTTCATCTCTGAGAGCTCCAAAGTCTCCAACGATCCTCTGTATCCCCAGGTCAAGCCCAAACTCCTTAGCCTGGGTCAAAGGTCTTGAAAGACCTGCCCTGCTCTCCTTCAGCTTCCTCTCCCATCATTCCCACCCTCACACACTCACCACTGCAGCAGGATGAAGCTGCTCACAGCTCCTCCGTGGGCCGAGCTTGCATTCTTCCATAGCTTTCCACAGGCTGGCCCCTGCCCTCTTGCCTGGGTGGTGAAGCCCTCAGTTTCCATCCTAGTCCAGCCACTCACTGATGATATGAACTGGTACAAGTTATCTCACCTCTCTGAGCCTCAGTTTTATCTTCTGAAACATGGGAATAATACCCTCCTCTCAGGTGTATTACAAGTACATGACAGAACTCTTGGAGTGCTTAGACACACTAGTGGGTTGAACGGTGGTTCCAAAAAGATATGTCTCTGTCGCACTCCAACCTGTGAATATGACCATATTTGGCAAAAAGCTCTTTGCAGATGTAATTAGTTTAAGGATCTTGACATGGGATCATCCAGTATTACAGAAGCGAGTCCTAAGTCCAATGGCAAATGTTCCTATAAGAGAGAGAAGAGGAGAAGGCCATGGGGAGCAGAGGCAACGATTGGAATTGTGCTGCTGCACACCAAGGAACACCAGCCACCACCAGGAACTGGAATAGGCAAGGAAAGATTATTCCCTAGAGATTTCAGAGACAATGTGGCCCTACTAATGCCTTGATTTCAGACTTCTGGCCTCTCAACCTATGAAAAAATAAATGTCTGTTGTTTAAAGCCACTAAGTTTGTGGCAACTTGTTCCAGCAGCTGTGGGAACCAGCACTGGCACTCACAGCATATCTGCCCCTCTTCCCACATTATCCTTCTATCAGGTATGATGTGGACCTGGGACCAAGAAAACCAGGCCCTGGCCAGCCAGCACCACAATAAAACCCTGTTTCCTTAAGTAATCACTGCAGAGAAGGCCTCCCTGAAGAGCAAAATCTGAATGATGCACTGTCCCTCCCTCACCCCAGCTGTTTAGAGGGACTAGACCCAGGGGACCAGAAGCAAGGAGTCACTCCCTTCAGGTCTCCCAGTGGCACTGCTTAAGGCCAGAGCCACTTTATCTTGGCTTCCTTTAAAGACACACCCAGAATTTACAGATTGTGTGTGTTTGTTTCTTAACATGTCCTAAGAAATGCTAGAACACTTCTTCCTCTGGGGCCCTGTAGCATTTGATTATTTTGACTAAGCTCCCCAGTCACAATGCCTAAGGAGTCTACAAAGAAACTGAGAGCCACAGGCAGGGTAAAAACTGCTTCACTGCCCAGAGAGGAGATGGCTCAGGCTGACCCAGGAGGCCAGGGAGAAGCCAGCCACAGAGGGGAAAGGGCTTTCTCTCCACAGCTCTCTCTGCTGCCCACTGCTAGGGCAGGACTTGGCATTTTCACCCTCAAGTTTTCATCCCAAGGCAGTCTGGTCTGTTTCTACCCCCTCACCACACGGAGAAGGAACCTGAACCCATAAGTTCCTGAACCCAGAAGGAACCTGAACCCAGAGTCATGATAGTGCCTAAGTCACATAGCTAGACACTGGCAGAACCCAAACTCCACCCAGCTATGGCCCAGGAGGAGGAGGCCTGGAATGAAGAAGCCTGGGTTTGAGTCCCAGCTCTGCCACTGAGATCAGCTGGATTCCCTCACTCCTTCCAGTCTGTATCTTCAGGACCTGCCTCACCTCCCAGATTTTTAAGGGAACCGAAGGAGAGAGGGTGGGCTAACACGCCTGTGGACTGGGATATCTTTCATGATGGGACATTGCTCTTCAGCCCCATTGGAGCCCTCATCATTTAGCTGGAAAGGTGAAAAGGAGAGTTGTTCTAACAGAACCATCTTCTCAGGCCACAGGGCTGGGACTATTGTTTAAGAACATTCCATGATAACTTGGCAGAGCCTAGGAAAGGAGGTGCAGCAGCAGGATCTCAGGGTAAGCAGTGTTTGCACCTCCTCATGCCTGGTCAGCCTTAGGCACAGGATGGGGGCTCACTTAGGAGCTGTCGAGTTGGCTGACCAGTCAAGAAGGACTGGAAACAAAGGCACAAGAGGCCTTTTTCTTTTTTAGACAGAGTCTTGCTCTATCACCAAGGCTGGAATGCAGTGACGCAATCTGGGCTCACTGCAACCCCCACCTCCCAGGTTCAAGTGATTCTCGTGCCTAAGCCTGCCAAGTAGCTGGGATTACAGGAGTGTGCCACCACACCCAGCTAATTTTTTGTATTTTGGGTAGAGGACGGGGTTTCTCCATGTTGGCCAGGCTGGTCTTGAACTCCTGGCCTCAAGAGATCCACCCACCTCAGCCTCCCAAAGTGCTGGAATTGCAGGTGTGAGCCACTGCCCCTGGCCACAAGAGACATTAATAAGCTCCACCATCTCCTCCTACCATCCTGCCATGATGCTCATCCCATCCCACCTTCCCCTCCTACTCTGGGGCTTCTCCCACCGGCCCCCACACCAGGTTTGTTAATGCTCTCCAGTCTCAGCCCCCTGCTCTGTCCTTGGGATGGGGTCTCCCTGAAGGTTCATATTTGGGGGAATCTGGTGCACAGGAGGGAAAGGCAGCATGGGGGCCCTGAGCCCAGAGGCAGCCTTAACAGTCTGGACCTGCTGGACCTTTTGGCAAAAGGCCCCGCCCAGAAGAAAGCTTGGGGCCCTTCTCTCTTAGCCTGTGTTCCCAAATTGGAGCCCAAGGCTGAGTTTGGGGGTTAGGTTGGAAACTTAACAGGACAATGTCCTATCCCACCTGCCTTACCAGCCTTAGGTCCCCCCACGCACACACCAGAAAGTCCAGCCTGCTAATCTTCTGATCATCTTCTTCCCCAGCAGCCCTCAATTTCCACCTCCCACCACCCTGTCACCTGTCAGCTTCCAAACACTCTAACCCTATGAATTAGTCCATTCTCACATTACTATAAGGAAATACCCAAGAATGGGTAATTTATAAAGAAAAGAAGTTTAATCGACGCACAGTTCCGCATGGCTGGGGAAGTCTCAGGAAACTTACAATCATGGCAGAAATCACTTCTTCACAGGGTGGCAGGAGAGAGAATGAGTGCCAGCAGGGGAAACACCAGACGCTTATAAAACCATCAGATCTCATGAGAACTCACTCACTATCACAAGAGCAGCATGGGGGAAACCACTCCCATGATTCAATTACCTCCCACTGGGTCCCACACTTGACACATGGGAATTATTACAATTCAAGATGAGATTTGGGTGGGGACACAGAGCCAAACCATACATCACCCTATAAGGCAGAGTCCCAGGACTGCACTCTCTCTCTGGTCCACTGCAGGCCGAGTTCCAGAGCCAGAGAGTGGGTGCGCTGGTTTAGGGTAGGTCTTGAAATGGCAACCAAGCTTATGAGGAAGAAGAAGTGAAGGAATTGCAGATGCCTAGCCTGAAAAAGCAGCCATGATGGCAACCTTCCACTGGAGTGATCCATTACTGGGCAGTCTACGTGCATTGTCTGATGTCCTGAGTAGACATCACTGCTCCATCACTACTCCAGCTGAGGAAACGGAGGCTCCATGATGGCCCAAAGTCACACAGATAGTAAGTCACAGGGCTAAAACCTGACCCCAAATGTAATTCTAGATGCTCACACTTCTGACTGCTGTGCCGCACTGCCTCTCACATATGAGAGAGTTGTGTTGCCCCAAAAGGCAAAATAGGATCAAAGTGTGGAAGGTACAGGGAAGAAGATTTTAGCCCAGTATAAGGAAGAATATCCCAGCAGACAAGGGAATTGGCTGCTATGGAGGCAGTGAGCTTCTCATTGCTAAATATGTTCAGAAAGAGGCCTTACAGCTGACCCTCTGTCACGGAGGATATGGAGGGGATTTTTCTTCTTAGTACCCTTTAAGATCCTAAGAGACTGAATATACAAATGGACAACAGCCAGACCATATCCAAAAACAGGGATTGCACCTACAATCTGCAGCAACAAGTCCAGGAAACCAACCCCTTATCTACCATAAACAATCCAGGAAGCCCGGCTACCATAAGTCAGACTTGCAGCAAATCATGCTGCTATCTCTCACAGTAATCCAGAAAACCAAAAAATAACCGCTGTAAACAAATGGCCAGGACTTGATTAATAACCAACAGCACCCACCCCCCCTAATTTTTGTCCCCACTTCCAACTTAGGACAAACCAGAGAAAGCTAAATATGCACCCCCTACCAATCACATAGGATGCCCCGCTTCTAGTGAGCCTGCCTACAGCTTCCCCAGGCCAGCAGCCCCCAATCAGGAAACACCTGAAGCCTTCCCTTTTTCCCACTGTAAAGCTTTCCCACTCCTCTGCCTGCTGTTAGGTCTCATCAATACGCAAGTGAGGGTGGCTGTCTCCCTTGCTATAGCAAGCTTGGGCCAAGTAGCTTTTGCTTGTCTCATTTGGTCTTCGTTTATTTCCACAATCCTTCCAAATGCTAAGATTCAAATGAATGAGTGTGTGTGTGTGTGTGTGTGTGTGTGTGTTTCTATGCCGAGGTGCGATCATGTATACCCACATGCATAAGTATACATCTCATATGTTACTCTTGCCTGTGGATCGCTGGCATCCTAGGCCCAGCTCATGGACTTTCTGGACCCCAAGGGTTCCTGATAGCAGGTTCCCCTGGTGCCCCACAACATCATGTCCCCTGGGCCCATCTTTGGTTTCAGGAACAGCTGAGATAGAAAATTCCATGTGAGCTCAGATTCACTTTCACTCGCGTCAGTGAAGAGACCACCGAACAGGCTTTGTGTGAGCAACAAGGCTGTTTATTTCACCTGGGTGCAGGTGGGCTGAGTCCGAAAAGAGTCAGCGAAGGGAGATAGGGGTGGGGCCGTTTTATAAGATTTGGGTGGATAGTGGAAAATTATAGTCAAAGGGGGTTGTTCTCTGGTGGCAGGGGCTGGGGCCATAAGGTGCTCAGTGGGGGAGCTTTTGAGCCAGGATGAGCCAGGAGAAGGAATTTCACAAGGTAATGTCATCAGTTAAGGCAGGGACTGGCCATTTTCGCTTCTTTTGTGGTGGAATGTCATAAGTTAAGGCAGGAACAGGCCATTTTCACTTCTTTTGTGATTCTTCAGTTACTTCAGGCCATCTGGATGTATACGTGCAGGTCACAGGGGATATGATGGCTTAGCTTGGGCTCAGAGGCCTGACATTCACCTTGTGCTAACAGGGTCAACCTGGAAAACCGTTTTTTCCCATGTGATGCCCACGGCCTCTCTACTGCAGGAGCTCAACCCACTCATCAGCACAGCCTGCAAGTACAGGAAGTTAATCCCTCCCCACTGGAGGAACCCTCAACCAGAGGGAGTAGGAACCAGTGGGTGAATGCTCCAACTCAGAGGGCCTTAGACCTCTTCTCTGGGGGCTATGGAAGAATCCAGCCTGCAATCTGGAGAACACATTATTTCTCAGCATTCCTTCTTTCCTTGCTTCTTTCCCCCCACTCTTTCTTCTATTTTCTGGAATCACCTTCAGATAAACTACTGGCACCCAAGCCTTTGCCTCTGGCTCTGTTTTGTGGGGAACCCAAGCTAAGATGTCACCTCAACATTTTATGACTTTATTTTTCTTCTCTACAAAATAAGGGGCTTTCAGACACAGTGACTTGGGGGCTATCCTGGGAGGAAAGGTATCCTCCCTGTGGCTAGAAGAGTCCAGCAGAAAGCTGCCCACACCACTGGGACAGAGCAGCTCCAAATTCAGCAATTTCACATAGTTGGGGTCCACGTGAGTTCACTTTCTGAAAGGACTTGTGCTTTGACATCTTGGAAGACCAGTGCCTGAGCTCATCTTTGATTTCAGCAGCAGCTGAGATAGAAAATTCCACCTGAGCACAGATTCAGCCAGGTTTTTGGCAATTGCCCTTCTTCCATCCAACTCTGAAGGCAGTTTCAGAAAGAAGAGCCCAGGCTCCCAGCTGCTCCTGCTGAGGTGGAGCCCGTTGTCTGAAGCTGCCTTACAGGGCCTCCTGTCCAAGGACATAAGGTCTCATCAAAATGAAGCATGGGGTTAGTTAGTATGCACACTTGGCTGGATATTTCCAATAAATTTCTGGACATTCCTATGTGAAATAAATTTCTTCTTGTAAGAGGATCCCTCAGGCACTAGAAACCTCTCTGGTTTATTAGCTCGCTGACCCTCCTGTAAATGTCAAAGCCATCCCCTAGATGGGAGCCCAGCAATGTCTTTGAAGTGGCAGAGGCCATAAACATTCCACGACTGCCTTACTAATGGCAGAGGCTCTCACAGACAATCAGGGCCCTTCAGCCTCCTTGCACGCTAGTGACTCCCACACAGGCAGGAAGATGCCAGAGTTGGAGGGAAAGGAGGGCAATTGCTAAAAGCCAGAGGCCCAGAAACGTGGAAAGCTGTGGTCGGCAGGACTCCCTTCCCTGAAGGAGTCAGAGAAGATGTCTTCCCCTTTGTGCTGGCAAGATCAGAGTTCTCAGGAGAGGAGAACCCAGGAGTCAATGCTCCCAGCTAGTCTCCATCTGGTCTAGCTTCTCTCCAGGCATAGTTGGAGCGTGGGCCAAAGAAAATTCAGTCAGGGGACGGCAGGCAGAAAGCCACCAAAGGGCCAAAGCCACTAGTCCTGCCCCTGAGTTTTCTGTGTGTGGTCTCCTCTGGCCTTGATTTTCCACCCCCAGAATGGGGTGAACGCCCCTCTGAAAATCACAGAATGTTAGAAGCAACAAAGGCTTAGATCTTCCAGCACAGTCTCTTCAAGTCTGAGCGCGGCTGGTCCAGCTTCCTCCTGGCCAGATCCCTGCTCATCCTATACTGTTGCTCACTCAGTGCTCCCAGGTCACCCCCCAAAATTGTTTCATGGCCCTTTGTTAATTCAAGGCATCTTCCCCAGCACCCGACCTTTTAGGTACAGAGATCACATGTAACCCAAAGGGCAGCACTATTACAAATAGGCCTTCTTAAGTAGCTATTTCCACGGCAAAACATGAGTGGTGCTCTAGTGCAATTTTTCTAACTATTTGACTATGACCCACCATAAGAAATAAACTAGAGCCCAGCACCCACAAGCACGAATTTATGTTTATATAAAACTAAAATCAAGGGTTTATGAAATAATACTTATCCCTATCACAGGCAATGCACTCTGATATATTTTCTATTCTAGTCTAATCTGTTTCATCTTTTAGTACTGGTTGCAACTCGCTAAACCAGGGATCAGCAAATATTTTCTGCAAAAGGCCTGAGAGTAAATATTTTAGGCTTTGATGACTATATGATCTCTGTCCCAAGTAATTAAATTAACTCTGCCATTGTAGTGGGAAAGCTGCCATTGACAATAGGAAACGAGTGGGGGTAGCGGTGTTCCAATGAAACTTTATTCATACAAATAAATAAAGGCTGAATTTGCCCCATAAGCTGTGATCTAAACTGATTTCATGACCCACTAATGGATCTCAATCCACAGTTTGAAAAACATTGCTGTAGGGGACCACTCCCCAAGTCTTTTCCTCTAACAGAAACCAAGTTTTGCTCAGTGTGTACCTCTCCTACAGGTAATGCAATTCCCCAGGGTACTTAGAAGCTGTGCTTCAGGGGAAGCTGACTATATTCCCAGCACTAGCACTGCATCTTGAACAGTCAACCCACCACATTGTTCACCTGTAACTGCGGATGATCCAGGGGTGTACAGGTGAGCTATGCTGGCCTGATTAGTCAGAAGGGAAGGCCATAAAGTCTATGCTTGGGAGAGTGGTTTCTTTCTTTCTACAGCTGGGTGAATCAAGCAGTCATGGAGCCCTTCTCCTTCCACCATCGGTAGTTGGAGAGTCGGGACCACCAGGGTAACCAGTCTTAGGAAAAAAGCCAATGCTGAGGATGACAGAGCAGAAAGATGAAAGAACCTGGATCCTTGATTTGACCACATGTTAATTGAATTTAAGCCAGGCTCTCTATCTCTTGTACCCAGAAGCATTCTGATACAAACACAGTACATCAAGAGGCAGGCTCCTGCCCGAAGACAGCACATTGGCTCTATCCCAAACAAATGCAAGCTTCTGGGGAAAGATCAGACAAGTTCCCATTCCAAGCAGCCAGGGACCCGAGCCCTTCACCAGCTGACTGGAGTCCCTCTCCCCAGTGGTGCCAGCCCCACAGAAGCCAGCAGCCTTTAAGGTGTTCTAAGCTCTGGATCCAGTGCTCTTTCCTTCCTCACATAGGCTGGTAAAAGTAGGAGTAAGTGAAATCAGGACCAACTCACTCTATTTTTTTTTCTTTCTTTTTTTTAGACAGAGTCTTGCTCTGTTGCCCAGGCTGGAGTGCAG
This sequence comes from Pan paniscus, assembly GCF_029289425.2. Classification (NCBI taxonomy): domain Eukaryota; kingdom Metazoa; phylum Chordata; class Mammalia; order Primates; family Hominidae; genus Pan; species Pan paniscus. Next base: position 116,605,207 of record NC_073249.2, read on the forward strand.
TGGCACGATCTCGGCTCACTGCAACCTCCACCTCTCGAGTTCAAGCGATTCTCAAACCTCAGCCTCCTGAGTAGCTGGGATTACAGGTGCATGCCCCCACACCCAGCTAATTTTTATATTTTTAGGAGAGACGGGTTTTCACCACATTGGCCAGGCTGGTCTCGAACTCCTGACCTCAAGTGATCTGCCTGCCTCGACCTCCCGAAGTGCTGGAATTACAATTGTGAGCCACTGTGACCAGCCAACTCACTCTAATTTCTTAATTTAAAAAGCCTCCCATTAGTTGTCTGCTGAAGGAAGGCAGATTCCATGGAAGTTTACATTTTTCAAATGGGTGGTTGTCAGAATAGAAACTTTTCATCCAAATGGGAGATATTGGGCATCCAAGTTGACCCCCGACACCCACCCTGTGGCCTGGGGGGAAACAGACAGGACCACCGCTTTATTGTTAAGGCTGCCAGGAGCGAAAAGAAAGGAAAATACTTAATGCCACTGAATCGTACACTCAAAAATGGTTAAAATAGTAAATTCTAAGTTATTCGCATTTCACCACAATTTTAAAAGACTGAAAAGAAGGAAACAGAGTCACATGAGTAGCTCTGAGGGCAGCAGGGCAGGGAGATCACGTGTTGAAATCCTACAGAAACTCCTTAGAAAGACAGGCATGAAACACGGTCCTGAGCGTGAGTCTGTACTGCCAGGAAGGCCTGGGTGCAGGTTAGCTCAGGGGTGTGAGTCTGATGGGCTGGTCACACGGGGGAAAGGCCTGGGGCTGAGTCAGTGGCAGCAACAAAGCCAGAACCTCCCAGCAGGTGGCTTTCTCTCACTCTCCAGCCTTTCGGCCTGCCCCTGCCCCCACTGTGGGCTGAGAGTGCAGGAGGAGCTTCTGTTGGGCAATCACTCTCAGCAGGCACTGTGACAGGTCCCTAAAAGGGCCAGAAGGATGGAGAGAACTAAGGAAAATGACAAGTTCACCAAGGACTTGGACTAGTTGGTGCCAAGTGCACTTTGTAGGCCCCTGGCCAGCGCCAGGAGGAGACACAAGGGGACAAAGATGCCCAGGTCCCCAACATCCAAAGCAGAGACTCTGGGTTTCACTCAGAGGCCAATGCTTGTGCAGATAGTAAGAAGGCAGGCAGGCAGGCATTATCTCCACTCCCTCCACCCAGCCCAGCTCAGCCTGGCAAATGCTCAGAGAGGGCAACATGGCCCTCTGAGGGGGTGACTCTCCAGAAGAGAGAAGCAAGGCTGAGCTCAGGAAGTAGCTTCTCTCAGGAAGCTTCTTCCTCCATTAGGGTGGAGAGGGAGGAGATGGGGTAGATAACAGTTGTCCTTTTTATCAACTCTATCCCACTAGGCTAGGAGGAGAAGCCCTATAATCCCATGTACCCCCACATGACTGGATATCTGCTCCTTCCTTCTGCTTCTATAGGTTGAACTGTAGGGGATTCCCCTAATAGTGAAATTCCACCGCCATGTAACAAAACCTTGCACGGCAGCAGGGCCTGTGGCAAAACAGAATTTTGCCAGGTATGTGGGAAATAAATGAATGTTTTAAGTGGTCAAGATCTCTCAGTGCTAGTCAAGTAGAGTCATAGAATTAAGGTACTCTACTTAATTTTTTTTTTTTCCTGATCCTGGGAAGGTTCCATGTGAGATTTCCAAAGCAAGTAGAAGTTTGGAGATATGGCCTGATGAGACCTGCAGGTAGACAAGACTACTGGAGAAGCAAGATCCATCTTCCTGCACCCCATGAATAGCACGTCCTTAGCACTTGGACACAATCACGCACACACACACCTGCCTATAACATTTTTCTCTCCGGGCCAGGCGCGGTGGCTCACGCCTGTAATCCCAGCACTTGGGGAGGCTGAAGCGGGTGAATCACTTGAGGTTAGGAATTCGAGACCAGCCTGACCAACATGATGAAACCCTGTCTCTACTAAAAATATAAAAATTAGCCGGGTGTGTTGGTGCACGCCTGTAATCCCAGCTACTCAGGGGGAGACTGAGGCACAAGAATCACTTGAACCCGGGAGTCTGAGGTTGCAGTGAGCCGAGATCATGCCACTGCACTCCAGCCTGGGTGACAGAGCAAGACTCTTATCTCAGGAAAAAAAAAAAAAAAAAAAAAAAAATATATATATATATATGTATATTTCCTTCCTTCCTTTCCCCTTCCTTCCTTCCCTTCTTTCTCTTTCTTTCTTTCTTTCTCCCTTTCCCCTCCCCTTCCCTTCCCTTCCTGACCTAACAAGCTGAGCTTCCTGACAGCTAGTCCGATATTCAATCTTCGCTAATGGGATCTTCATCTCTAACTGGGAGCCTCAACAATTTGTAACCCCCAGAAACATACTCTGGGTAGAGGAGGCAGGAGATTCGAAGGACTGAGAGATACACAGGAAAGAGATAAGGCGAGGAGCTCCCAGCCTGGTGGCCCATTTATAACAGTATTTATTGAGCACTTACTGTGTGCCAGGCACTGCCCATGCATTATCTCACATGATCCTCCCACCAACCCCAAAAAATAGGTATTCTTGAGGGGAGCAGGGCACAAGACAATGGAAAGGACATAGGCTTTGAGATCTGCTCTTAGATTCAACTACTCCTTGCCATATATCATTTGGGGAAATTGATGGGCAAACAGATCATTTCAGTCCAGTAAATACAGGCTATCCCAGGATAGCTTTTACAGGTCCTGCAGTGATCAAAAGAAAAGGCTTTGTGGAGGAAGGATGCTTGAACTGCAGGGGGAGTGAAGTGCACTCTGCAGACACGGACAGAAGATGTTCCAGTCAGAATAAATTATGTTTATGGCAGCAGAAACACAATGCAGTCCACTTGGGGAGTGGCGGAGACAGAGACTGGCCTCTGGGAGGCAAGGCTAGAGTATTGTCTACCATGCCAATGAATTTAGGTTTCATCTTGCTGGTGATGAAGGACCATCTAAAGGAATCGTATGTTACATGAGGAGACCTTCAGCAAGGGAGAGATGGATGAGTGAGGCCATGCCTGGAGATGCTGGGCCGGCTAGCAGACAGTTTCAACAGGCAGAGTCACATGAGGAGAGCCCAAAGGCAGCAGGAAGGGAGTGGGGCCGAAGGAGTGAACTTCAGAGGCATTCAGGTCCTAGAGTGGGATGAGAGAGAAAGAAGAATAGGAGATGGTTAAGGTTGGGGCCTGGAGAGCTGTACAGATATTGATGCTATTCGCCAATCCAGGACATGCAGAAGGAGCATGCATCAGCCCCGGGCCCGCAGGAAAGAGGGAGCCACTCAAACTAGGATAATGCACAGAGGGTGTTTTCACAAAGGTGTGAGCGTGGTGTCGGATAAAGGCAGGACTAACGCAGTAACTTAGAGCCAGTAGCAGTGGAGTGAAGGAGCTTCTTCCATCACCCAGCCAGAAGACCAGGAGGAGAACAGCTACCTGGACCAGAAGGAGAGGGTCTTGTAGAGAAGTTCCCTTGAGAGGATCCCCTTCTGCCAAGGGACAGCCAACCTAGGTGGTCTTGCTGGGAGCATGACAGAGGAGTTAATTCCCCGGTTTCATGTTCCTCCTTTCCTCCACTCCTCTGAGGGTTACTAGCCAAATCCACCGAAGGCAGCCACTAAGACATCCTCACAGATCAGCCTCCCAGGACACACAGCAGGGCAAAGAAGGTGCAGATGGATGGGAGTGGAGCAAAGAGCAGATTTGGAGGAGTGCAGCATGGTCCTAGGAGAGCACCATCCCTGCTGCCCCTAGCTGTGTGGCCTTGGCCAGGTTACCTAACTTCTCTAATCCTCAGAGAGAGGTTGGGGCTGAATACTCAGGAGTCTTCAGTGGAAAGGTGGATGCCATGGGTGTGCTGCGATTTCCTGGAGAAGGTGTAGCTTAGAGGGGAACTGGGGCAGGCTGAAGAGTGAGAGTCAGGGTACGAGGCTGGGGAGGAGCCACCACACAGTCAGCAGTAGCTTCCTCCTCTGGGATCCTCTAGCATTTTCTCTTTAACTTCTCACAGAAGACTTTACAGATTTTATTGCCACTGCTTCCATGTGCCTCCCATCAGAGTGTGAGCACTTTTGTTCCTCAGTCCCTCAAGGCCGATGCATGGTCAGCCCTTGTTAGTTGAGTGAATGAACAAACAACACTGAAGAAGCTGCCCTTGAAAAACTGGGGCATCGGTTAAGAGCTTTGAGCAGAGGATAGAAGACAGTGGAGGAGGAGGCTCAGGAGGAAGTGGGATGTCAAGCTGTGGGGCAGCTGCAAGACCTTGCATGCATTTGGTGGAAATTTCCTAGGGGCTACCAGGGGGCAGGCTGTGCTTGGGACTAGAGGCTAGAGAGGTGGGGAAGGCTCAGTCTCTGTGCTCAAGAGACAGCCCACTGGACAGAGCACGGCAGCTCCTCTATGACACAGCTGTCCACAAGCTTCGGAGCACAGCTCCTTGTTAGTGAGTGGTGGTGTTAGGCAGGTGGGGAGGTGGAGGAAGTTGAAAGGTATCCTGGGGATGAGCAAAGTCTGATTTGGGGGTGAAGGGGAACATGCAACAATGAACCCAGTTCAATGTTTAGGGCAAACGTTTAATGCAGGAAGCAGTGAGAGGTAAGACTGGAGCCATAAGCAGGCAGAAGCTCGTGGAGACCCAAGTGCCCAGATGTGGACTTTTCCTTATAGGCAGTGGAGCTCCCTGAAGGGTTCTGAAGCAGAGAAGAGCATACATAGTCAGGTATGCTTCTTACCTGGACTACTGCTGAGGGATATTTAGGATGCAGCATCCTCTGGATGGTTGCTATAATAATAACTATTGTGACAAAGCTTCTTCCTGTGGAGCTGTTGTGTTTGCAAATCGGACCAAGGTCCCAGGCATCCAGGCCATGGAGCTAAGTTCCTAGCCCAGGTCTCTGGTCAGGGCATAAGTCATTCAGTGTGCCAAACCTCTGAAAGGTAGCCCGGCCCCTTTATTTACCATACTACACACAGCCAGTTCACCTTCTCCTCCTGAGCACCTGGAAAAGCTAACAGATGTGCCAAGGTTCAACACAGCTTTTCTGTGCTGCTATTACAAACCCACAAGATTGAGTGGGGATCATGGTCTGTGAGTTGCCATGAAGAAGCAAATAATCGGCTGGGCGCAGTGGCTCACACCTGTAATCCCAGCATTTTGGGAGGCCAAGATGGGCGGATCACCTGAGGTTGGGAGTTCGAGACCAGCCTGACCAACATGCAAAAACCCCGTCTCTACCAAAAATACAAAATTAGCTGGGCATGGTGGCACATGCCTGTAATCCCAGCTACTTGGGAGGCTGAGGCAGAAGAATCGCTTGAACCCAGGAGGCAGAGGTTGCGGTGAGCTGAGATCATACCATTGCACTCTAGCCTGGGCAAGAAGAGCAAAACTTCATCTCAAAAAAAAAAAGAAAAAAAAAAAAAAGAAGAAGAAGAAGAAAAAGCAAATAGTCATTTGCCAGAACCTGAAAAGAAGCCACAGATCCACTGAGCTCCATAATCCCTTGCATAGGCTGAGTCGTGCAAACACTTGGGGGAAAAAATCAGGATGGTGTGAACATAGTGTTGAAGGAGTGTTAGAGCAGAGAGCAGCCTGCCCACATGGCCTGTCAGGACGCAAAGCCAGGATCTCGCAACGTGAATGGAATATTACCTCCACCCTGTGTTGATTGAATGAGGCAATCAGCAGAAGCTGCTATGAGAATACTGACGGCCAAAGCTATATATTGGGTGATAAATCTGTGCTGGCTAATTTTTCACTACAATAAGTCAGCCACATGCTCCTGGGAAGCCCCTGGGAACCCCGGCCCAGTTCAGGGACTTCATTGCTCTATTTTTCTCATTAAAGAATAGGCCAGATGCAGTGGCTCATTCCTGTAATCCCAGCACTTTGGGAGGCCAAGGTGGGTGGCTCACCTGAGGTAAGGAGTTTGAGACCAGCCTGGACAACATGGTGAAACCCCACCTCTACTAAAAATACAAAACTTCGCCGGGCATGGTGGCACATGCCTGTAATCTCAGCTACTTGGGAGGCTGAGGCACTAGAATTGCTTGAACCCGGCTCTGCCTCTTGCCTGCCTCAGGGAGAAGGGCAACCCAGCCCCTGCTTCAAGGGACCCTGACAAGAGGTGAGAAGAGTCCCAGGGCTGGACTAGGAACAGGCAGGAAAGGAGGCTACCTGTGGCAATGTCAGGAGAAATATATTCAGTCTTAAATAAGAAAATGGGGCTGGATATGGTGGCTCATGCCTGTAAACCCAGCACTTTGGGAGGCTAAGGTGGATGGAATGCTTGAGGCCAGGAGTTTGAAACCAGCCTGGCTAACATGGCACAACTCTTTCTCTACTAAAAATACAAAATTTAGCAGGCATGGTGGCACACACCTGTAATCCCAGCTACTTGGGAGGCTGAGGCACAAGAATCACTTGAGCCTGGGAGGCAGAGATTGCAGTGAGCTGGGATAGTGTCACTGCACTCCAGCCTGGGTGACAGAGTGAAGAAATAAAGAAAATCATAGGATCAGAATAAGAATCCTTGGCTCTCTTCAACCTAACTTCCTCCATCTGCTTCCACTTCTCCCGCCACCTCCTGCCCTCATTCTTCATTTTATTTTTTTAATATATATTTTGTAGAGATGGGATCTTGCCATGTTGCCCAGGCTGGTCTCAAACTCCTGGCCTCAAGCAATCCTCCCATCTCAGCCTCCCAAAGTGCTGGGATTATAGGCATGAGTCACCATGCCCAGCTCTGCCCTCATTCTTATGAGGAAACAGGCAAATGAACCAACCTAAGGGCCTTCTAAGTATTCTATCTAATAAGAACTTGATATACAATTCCTGCTTGTGATTATAAACTAATTCAGGAATGTCAAAGGATTTCATTCCAGGTCAGTGCTGACTGATTCGTAATGGCTGCCTGGAGAAGTATGTTGAGACTGAGTCTGAAGCTGCTTCTAGGCTCAGTGGGGAGGGTGCCAATGTTGATTGGTGATGCCTGCCATGGGTGCAGGATAGGAAAATGCTGGTACACATGCCATGTATTTTCTAAATAGGGGACTCTACAATGAAATAATTCACCTACAGTGGAAAATATCAATGAGATAACCACAGGCCCAGGATAAAGGGAGTTTCAACTCCTTGTGGGAGGTCCTAGTTATGTTTCTGCCTCTGATCACATTGCACTTTGGCAATGCAATTATAAGCCTCGTGATTCAGGTCACCCTTTTGGAGTCATAGATCTTCTTTGAGAGTTATGGATTGTTGGTGTTGAGAATTGAGTTATAACCCATCAATGCTTTCCCCATTTCTAGAGGTCCATGGAATAAACTTTTTTTTTCAACATTTTGATAAGGAGTCCTGGGGCTGAGCCCTGAAAAGGCCTGCCTCCCAAGATGCCAGTCCCTTCTAAGGAAGTCACCCCGTCCTGGCCATCCTGGACAGAGGCCATGTGACCATGCACATGGGCTAAGATGACTCCTATAGGCTCATAGGATTTCCCTAAAAAATGAAATATTCTTCATTTTTTCCTCAATGTTTGCCCTCTTAAAGTGGCTCTTTTCAGCTCTGAGCAAAATAAGACCTAGCACCTTCAGATTTCTAGGTCATGGTTCCCTTCACATCCGTGGAAGTTCACTTTGAAAATTGTCTCCCAGAGCCCAGTAACTGATTCCCTTCAGGAAGCAGGGACTGAGATGGCTGCAAGGGCACAGCCATTCAAAAGGGGATGTGCCTTTCCTCCACACAGTTCCTGCTCATTCCAGATAACTGTGGTGGTGAAGGGCCATGCTGCCTCTGGGGCATCCTGCTACAAATGGCAGTCTAGTCACGTATGGGTGGTGTCTCTCTCTCTCTCCTGCTTGCTCCCCAGCCCAGGATGGGCTTTAAACAAGATAACAGATTCCCCCTGAATAGAACTTCTTTTGGAAAGGAGACTTCAGTGTCCCCCTAAGATGCAGGCCAGAAAGGAGGCATTCAAACAGACACAGGAGAAAACAAAATTGGGCAGAACATGCCTTGGACAGAAGAGTTAAGCATGGTATTGAAGATCATTTATTGATATCAGGAAATAGTAATATTAGATAGCTAAGTGGAAAATGCTAGAGGCAAAAAAGAATATACAATGTGATTTCACTTTGCCTGTGTGTGTGTGTGTGCACACAGAGAGTAAAGATTGAAAAGAAAAAGAAATAAAAATGTTAACATTTTTGTCTTGGCAAGTTGGCATTGCTAATACTGGGGGTTATTTTGTTTTGTCTTCATACATTTTTATATTTTCTAAGTTTTTTGTTTGAGCATGTGTTCCTTTTATAACAGAAAATTAAATGTTATTTTAAAATAATTATAAAGGGGACTAAAAAAGAGCATGAGTGATGGAGTCATTTAGAACTGAGCTCAGATCCTCATTAGCCGGTACCCTTAGACAAATTATTTAATTTCTCTGGGCCTGTTTACTCCCCCTAAATCACCTGAATAGTACATGCTTAGAACAGAGAAGACAAGCCTATTGCTTTTATGGTGGTTATGGTTTCAGAGCAGGGATGCTTAGCAGTCAGCAAAAGGTGGTTGCGGGGCGAGGAGGAGATTTTTGGTTTCCTCTGCTGAGACTGATGATCTAGAGAGGAAGCAAGGCAGCCCCAGGGAACCAAGGAAACGGCCCGGCTGGGAGGTACTCCAACAACCTGTATCCCCCTGCCATCCCCCAACCCAGGCGTGCAGAGTGGAAAACAAACACCAGAGACCTTTGGGACTCCAGTGGGCAGGACTCCAGTCCCGTCTGTGGCCATGACTAATGTGAGCTCAAAAGTCTGGGACACAGTCTCCAAACACAGATGGCAGACATGTTCCTTCTGAAACCCTCTGTAAGTGCTTGCAAGTGGGCCAAGCTGCGCTGGGAGGCGTAGATGGACGGGTTTGTCTGCAAGCTGGTAAGGCCCATGGCCAAGTGAAGTAGCCGGGCAGTGGCAAAACGGACACAGGGGGACACCAGGATGGGGCTGAGCCTGGGCATGGCTCCAAAGGCCTTTAAAGACACTGCAAAGCATGGGAAAAGCAGGGGCGCCTCCACAGTGGCACAGCAGTGCCTGCCAAAGGAGCAGCCCTGGCTCCACTCTGCCATGTAAATCTCTCTCCAAAGCACTCAAGTTAATTTCAGCAACAGCTCCCCAGAGCTCCAGCTGATCACCAGGACACCTCCTGTCCTAAGGAAAATAAGAAAAGGAACAGCCAGATTTGTCAAGAAATTAATTGAAAACAGCAATGAGTGGATCATGAATTTATAATAAGATAGTAATTTACTCCTTTCTCAAAGGCAGACTCGGATGCCAGTTTCCTTTCCCTCTGACGCCTGCTGATCCAAAGCCCCTGTATTCTGGGAGGCGTCAGTCCTGCCACCAGTGGACAGCTGTTCCCTCTCAAGCAGAGCTACAAAATACAAGTCCTCGCCCACCTCCCAGCCCAGGAGTCAGGGCTGCAGGCTTCAAGTAGAATCCAGGATGCCTCTTCCAAAGAAAGCAAGAAAAAATACTATTCATTCATTATCCGTTTCATTTATATGTTTGCCTTGAGTAGCTTCTTTTTCATATGGGTGATTAGAGCAAACTAGAAGGAAACCCAGGGATTAGACAGCATCCCCAGGCCCAGCACAGCACCCAGGATTTAGGTGCAATCTCATCGTTGATGGATGAGAATAGCAAGGCGTGGGGAAACTACAGGATGGGTCAAGGTCACAGAAACAATGAGCAGGCAGGTCTGCTGCTCCCAACCCGCTCTATCTAGCACATGGCTCCTTCTTCAATTCTGTTCTACAAACCAGAGCATGTGGAAAGGGGCAAAGATGAAAAAGACACAGTCCCTACCCTCAAGAGACCAGGGCATAAAAAATTTCTGTGATGTTAAAAAATAATACTTTGAGTCCAAACCTTGGAAATAAGGCCAAGAGAGAACAGCATGTCCTTCCAACGTCATTCTGGGCATTTCTTCACAAGCCTACCCAAGGATTGCTTAATTACCTCAGGGAAAGTATCTCCCTGTGACTTGGCTATTTATTATTCATTAAGGGCTCAGACTCTGTGAAGATATGTGTTAACTTACAGATCTTATCCAGTAAGTATAAATAATTTCTATCTAATAAAAAAGATAACACCAAAGATTATGATGTTTTAATTGCCCTGTATGGTGTTAGCCAGCTTTGTTTTTTAATTGGTACAAAGTTTACCATCTTAACCTTTTTTTTTTTTTTTAAGATGGAGTCTTGCTCTGTTGCTCAGGCTGGAGTGCAGTGGTGCGATCTCAGTACACTGCAACCTCTGCATCCTGGATTCAGAAAATTCTCCTGCCTCAGCCTCCCAAGTGGCTTGAATTACAGGTGTGCACCACCACACCCTGCTAATTTTTGTATTTTTAGTGGAGACTGGGTTTCGCCATATTGGTCAGGCTGGTCTCGAACTCCTGATCTCAGGTGATCTGCCCGCCTTGGCGTTCCAAAGTGTTAGGATTACAGGCATGAGCCACTGCACCCGGGCCATCTTAGCCATATTTCAGCAGAGATAAGAACAGTTCAGTGGTATTAAGCACATTTATGTCATGCAACCATCACCACCATCCATCTCCAGAACACTTTTCATCTTGCAAAACTGAAACTTCTCACCCATTAAACAATAACTCCCTATTTTGTCTTCCCTCAACCCCTGGCAACCATCATACCTTCCGTCTTGATGATTTTGTCTATCATAAGTACCTCATATAAGTGGAATAATACAGTATTTGTCTTTTTGTGACTGGCTTATTTCATTTTGCATAATGTCCTCAAGTTTCATTCATGTTGTAGCAAGTGAGATGGAGCAGGGACTTGTAACAGAACCAAACTGAGGTCTGCTCACCCAACACAGTAAAACCAGATACCCACACCCAGGATTTTGTGGTGATAGAAAGGAAGGTGTTTATTGCAGAGCACTAAGTAAGGAAGACCAGACAGCTAAGTGCTCAAAACCTAGCCTCCCCAGTGGCTTGCCGGCAAGGATTTTTAGAGGCAGGAATAAATTTCAGAACAGCAGAAGCTACAGGCAAAATCATAAATTGCAAAATTGATTGCCAGGAGGTTACACATTGGCTTAAGTTTAAAAGGGTGGGATGTCTTGAATAGGGGGCTTGCAGGCTGCAGATAGATTCAAAGATCTTCTGATTTGCAATTGATTATGGAAGAGAAGCTTTGTTTAAAAATGTGGGGGTCAGGGCTGGGCACAGTGGCTCACACCTGTAATCCCAACACTTTGGGAGGCTGAGGCAGGTGAATAGCTTGAGCTCAGGAGTTCGAGACCAGCCTGGGCAACATGGCGAAACCCTGTACAAAAATACAAAAATTAGCTGTGCGTGGTGGTGCATGCCTATAGTCTCAGCTACTTAGGGGCTGAGGTAGGGGGATTGCTTGAGCCTGAAAGGTGGAGGTTGCAGTGAGCTGAGATTGTGCCACTGCATTGAACTCCAGCCAGGGTGACAGAGTGAAATCTTGTCTCAAAAAAAAAAAAAAGTCATTGTCAAATATAATACCATGGACCTTTTCCCCTATGTTTTCTTCTAAGAATTTTATAATTTTAGCTCTTATGCTTAAGTCTTTGATCCATTTTAAGTTAATTTTTGTATATGGTGGAAGGTAAGGTAAGGGTTCATTCTTTTGAACATGGATATCTAGTTTTCCCAACACGATTTGTTGAAAAGACTGTGTTTTCCCCATGGAATGGTCTTGGCACCCTTGTCAAAAATCATTTGCCCATATATGCAATGGCAAGTTTTATTTTTAATCTAGAAATTTTAACATTTCCTTTTAAATGACCATAAGTATTCATTTCCTCAAAATGCTCTTTGAATTAGCTTAACTACATTATTGGTTCCCTCCTTCATGAGTTGCTAAGTCTTCGGCATGTGTCCATTTTATATTTGAAGGAGGTATATTGTAAATGTTTGAATATTATGCTTTTACAGTAATGTACAAAGTGTTATGGGAGTCAGGGTGAAGATCATTTCTAATGGGGGAATTCAAAAAACTTTTCACGTCCAGGCGTGGTGGCTCACGCCTGTAATCCCAGCACTTTGGGAGGCAGAGGTGGGTGGATCACTTGAGGTCAGGAGTTTGAGACCAGCCTGGCCAATATGGTGAAACCCCGTCTGTACTAAAAATATAAAAATTAGCCAGGCCTGGCGGCACGTGCCTGTAGTCCCAGCTACTTGGGAGGCTGAGGCAGGAGAATCGCTTGAACCCAGGAGGCAGAGGTTGCAGTGAGCCGAGATTGTGCCACTGCACTCCAGCCTAGGCAACAGAGTGAGACTCCTTCTCAAAAAAAAAAAAAAAAAAAAAAAAAAAAATTCACTTTTGAGATCGGCCTTATGATTAATGCATGAATTTTTGGTAGATAGAAATCGAAGTTTGAGGCAGACATTTCAAACTCTGGAGACAGCAGGATGAATGTTTTTCTTCTTATTTACTTTCATTATTGTGTGTCTTACTCAATCAAGTCTAATAGCTGTAGGGTCAAAGAAGGAAAGCTCCCCCTTTGCCTTCTGAAGGTCCACTGAAAATACCCTAACAAAAGGCAGATTGATAAAAGAAAAAGGCATACAAAATTCATTTAACATGTGGGGTAGGGATCATAGAAGCACAATCACACAGTCATCTAATGAGATCCAGACAGAAACTTATATACCCTTCCTCATAGGGGAGTGGGAGATGGAGAATGTTGGTAATTCTTTTGAGTAGTAAATGATTCTTAGGGAGAATGAATGGGCATAGAAGACACAAATTAACGTGTAAATGACTCTTTAGAATTTGAATGAGTTGGAGAGACAGATATTGTTTTGTGAAAATACTGTGTAGTACATTCTGTGTTACATGTTTTGTGTAAATACTGTGTAGTATGTTACATTACTGTGTAATACTGTGTATTACATTCCCCAGTCTTCTTTTCTGCCATAGATAATGAGATTTCAGGAAGGGAATGGAACGCAATTGTGTTCTCTTTGGCAGATCCAGTCTTGTGGTAGATAAGGAGATATCAGAGTAAAGCTTCTTCCAGCATCAAAGGCCTCTAACTTAAAATAACCAACATACCAAAGTGCCATATTGTAGTCACCCAGTGGGTCCTTCTTGCCCACTGCACAGATAAAGCTGATTCACTGACAGCAGTACTGCCCTAAGAAAGAGTTTAATTAACATAAGCCTAGCCACACAGAAGACAGGAGTTTATTACTCCAATCAGTTTCTCTGAGAACTCAGAGGTTAGGGTTTTTATGGATATCAATTTGGTGGGCAGGGGGCTAGGGAATGGGTGGTGCTGATTGGTTGGGGATGAAATCATAGATAGAAGTGTGGAAAACGGTCCTCTGGTGCTGTGTCAGACTGGGTAAGAGCCACAGGACCAGCTGAGTCATGAGTCATGGGATCTGGGTGGAGTCAGTCACCAGAATACCAAAGTCTGAAAAAGATCTCAAAAGACCAATCTGAGGTTCTACAATAGTGATGTTATCTATGGGACCAATTGGGGAAGTTACAAATCTTGTGAGTGCCAGTGCAATAAACAATGACAGAAAGGCAAGCTATGCCTACATCTTATCAGAATTCAGGCCCCTTCCATAATCCTAATTTTGTGGCCTTTCATTAGTCTTACAAAGGCAGTTTCAGTCCCTGAACAAGAAAGGGGTCAGTTTTAGGGAGGGACAATTATGACCCTGGCTTCAAAGTTAAACCATAAATCCCTCCCAAGATTAGCTTGGCCTATGCCCAGGAATGAGACAGAACAGCCAGTCTGTGAGGCTAGAAGCAAGATAGAGTCAGCCATGCCAGGCTTCTCTCTGTCATAATCTTTGCAAAGGTGGTTTCAACATTTTGGGGTGAACTTTCCTGGACTCCTTCATGGCCTACACAGATGGAATCATTCTACATGAGGAAACCCAGAGAAAAGCTTCTTGCCTCTCTCACATACTGTTTCTCTTCACAGCCCTTCATGAGAGACCCCTGTTACAGCTCTAGGTCAGCCCAGCCCCTCCCAAGCCTCCACCTCACCCGCTTTCCCTACCCTGCCAGAGGCTGGAAAGGGCCTCAGCCTTTCCATCAGCACTTTGGGTCATCTCTGATTCTGCCCGAGCTAGGGAATTGCATTTCCCGACTGTATCATCCCACCACATGAGACATTCATGAAATATCACCCTGACAGACTCTTAATGTTATCAGCATCAATCACAGGGATCAACGGCAAACACGCCTGAGACAGAGCAGCCATCTCTGTCCGATCCAGAGTATTATTAATTGGGAAGCTTGTTTCTGGCCGCAGAGGCTGAAATCTGCAGCCCTGGAGTGACCTTTGCTTTGGCCGCCAAGTGTCCCTGGCTGAGGCTGGCAGCAAAGCCCTCTCTTGTAGTTCTTTACTGTAGAAGGTTCTTCTGTCCCTGGCTGAAGCAAGGAGTCAGAACTGAACACTGACACATGCATTCTGAGCATCTTAGGTGTGCACATTCCTTCTTGGGTTTTTGAAGTCACATTGTTGTGGTCCCCAGGCCTTCCTAACCCATGACAGTGGCATTTTCTGAGACTCTCAGCAGCCAGGGCAGCCTGCACTGTGGCTGGACACGCTGGATGTCCCGGTTTCCAAGGGCCCAGAGCCCATCACTGTCCTCCACCAGAAATTCACACACAGAAGTAACTGAGAGGCACCTCGGCTCACTGAGCCCCACTTGCTGGCAAGACCCACGGCCTTCAGCTTCAGCACCCCCTCCACCCTTCCTTGAGCCTCAGCTCTCCAGACACCCTGTCTGAGGCCCCCACTCATTCCAGCCCCTCAGCTGTGGTTCAGCCTCTACAACCCATAAAAGGCACATCCTCTTGGGGTCAGCAGGGCTCCCTAAGGTGCTGACCAAGGATGGAGTGAAGCAGGGCTGTCTAGGTGGCTTTCCAGGCGACTGATCTACGTGTACTGCGTGTGACTGACGGCAGGCCAAGCGTTGGCTGGACTGCATCTGATTTCATTCTTCACTAGCTGGGTAACCTTGGGCAAGTCAACCTCTATACACCTCAGTTTCCACATCTGTACAAAGGTTCTAATAATAACACTTACCTCGTTTAACAATTAAGGCTTCTGGATAGTAAATATAAAACATGGAGTACAGAGCCTGGCAATAATTAATCCTCAACAAATGTTAACTATTTCTTGAGGGGCAGGAGGTGGATTCTGTCCTGTTTGTGTGAGTGTGTATATATAACATAAAGTCTCGGGGAAAGGAAAAGTGGAAAAAGGGCCAGAGAACTTGCTGTTCATTTCCCCAGACATTGTCTTTGCTGATCAATGTTTTTACCAACTCATAAAGGAGGTTAGTCCTCATTTCATATTCCCTTGTCCAGAGAGTGATAAACTGTCATCTCCTTAAAGTAATCTATGCTGCTTTCGAATCAGCTCTTCTCCACCTTGACAGATGGGATTAGATTCATCTCACTTCCCCTTTGGCAATTGAAAATATCAATGAGATATTAGTGTGCTTGCCTCTGACTTTCTCCTGGGGCAAAATACTGATGGTCCAGAATTAATGTAGCAGTTGATTTACTGTGTGGTGTCTGAAGGCACACGGACAAGTCCTCCTGTTGCTGAGGGGAAATGGGGAGAAGGGAACCCCTAGCCACTTTATGGGACTGGCTCACAGGCCTGTGTTGTTCAAACTAGTTGAGAAGACACAGTTGCAGAGGAGCCGACTCACCTGGGCCAACTCACTCAACATTGCCTGGGAGAATGGTCAGCCCCAGTATTAGAGACCCAAGACAATGAACATTTTCAAGTTCTATGACCTTGACCAGTTAGTTGACCTCTCCAGACCTCAGTTACTTCATTCACAAAATGGGGATAGAGTCATGGAATGACTGTGAGATTAAATGAGATAATGTCCATGAAAGTTGTCAGAATCAAAATGGAATCCCTAACAAGAAACCCCTGATAAATAGAGCTAGGGAAGGCCCTGAAGAGAGCATTCTCATGCTTGTATGCCTGGTAACAAAAGCTATCACAAAAGATTGCAAAAGCCACAACCTCCTACAAAAGCCATTACAACCTTACACAAAAAAGACTTCTGCAGAGACATCTGCCCAGCAACTGCCTGTCCGACCTTGGACTCGCATCACCCTTGTTATTGATCTTTATAGCCAAGGATAATTATTTCAAAACAATTATGTAATTCTCCACATTTTTTCTGTTAAAAACCTTTGTCTTCCTCTACCTCCCTGAATACATGCATTACTAAGGCAGGCATATTCCTATGCAATGCTCTATTCCCAAATAAATATTCTTTTCTTTTATAGAGACTCTCTTTGTTTGTTATTTATGTTGACAATGGATCTGCTTTGTAAATGTTGATTTTTCATCTTTAAGTACCAGAGTAAATGCAATGTTCTTGAATGAGATACTGACCAAACTTACAGATATTAAACTGAGGCGTGGAGATAGGTGGCATCCATAGCAGTCAAGTAAATCAGAAAGTGCTGCCTTTGCTGCTGTTGACCGTTGTGATTACCCCAGTTTCTGCTGCCTCCTTGGGAGCTGGAATAATGCACAGGTGAAGGGTTGGAGAGGGTAAGTTTCCTATGAGATTTCCAAAGGGAATTTCTTCACTAATGAAACAATCATTCACTGAACACCTATGAGCCAGATGCTTTTCTAGGCACCATGAAGGGTAAAGACAAGACACTGAAGTTTTAAAAAGGCCCTGATTCTGGCTGGGCATGGTGGCTCACGCCTGTAATCCTAGCACTTTGGGAGGCCAAGTCGGGCAGAGCACCTGAGGTCGGGAGTTCGAGACCAGCTTGACCAACATGGAGAAACCCCGTCTCTAAAAATACAAAAAAGTTAACTGGGTGTGGTGGTGCATGCCTGCAATCCCAGCTACTCGGGAGGCTGAGGCAGGAGAATTGCTTGAACCTGGGAGGCAGAGGTTGCGGTGAGCCGAGATTGTGCCATTGCACTCCAGCCTGGGCAACAAGAGCGAAACTCCATCTCAAAAAAAAAAAAAAAGAAAGAAAGAAAGAAAAGAAAAAGGCCTTGATTCTGAGGTTTGGTGCTTCACTATTCATCCTCCTCCCTCTCCCTCTCCCTTTCTCCCACCCAGGAGAGCTCTGTCCCTGAAAGGAATGGGGAGAGACAGATGCCTACTCTATTGAAGTCCTCTCCTAGAATTTGGTGCCTGTCAGCCAGCCGTGGTGGCTCATATCTGTAATCCCAGAAGTTTGGGAGGCCAAAGCAAGAGGATTGCTTGAAGCCAGGAGTTTGAGACCAGCCTGGGCAACAGAGTGAGATCCCCATCTCTACAAAAAAAATAAAAAAATTCAAAAGAATGTGTTTCCTGGAAACAGTAGTGCAGGCCCCAATCTCCGGGCAGGGTCATGCATGGAAGCTGTTATTGGTAATGATCGTTGGTCTGAAAAGTTTCTCTTACCCAAAGTTCAAGTTGAGTTTGTTTTTTTTTTTTCATTATCTCTAGCTTATTAACTATATAGAGCACAAACTCCTTCAGTGAGGAAGCCCTGTCTGAATTATTATTGCTATCTGCATAGAATTTGGCAAAGTAGGGGTAAGGGATCCATAAAGAAATGGAACTGTGGATCTACAGTGAGACTCTGAGATGCTTTATGATGACCCTTATCTCTAGGAGCACAAAGTACAATGATCAACACTCCCAAATTCCATATTAGTCTAGGCTCATGCAGGAGAGAAGGTAGAATGCACCTCTCCCGTTTGTCAAGGAGTGGAATGCTGCCCAGTAAAGTTGTTTGGAGACATTGTGGAAGAGGCTGTGGTGTCAATCCCTCCAGAGGGATTCTTGCTTTGCATGAGGCAGAACTCAGGTAGGACATTCACACTCAGAGGTGTCCTACTCAGTCTAAGCTTCTAGTGACAAAGCTTCTAATCACACATGAGGAAAATGCCCCTGCTGGTCTCACACTCTGGGAGCAAGAGTTCTCCCTCATGCAAAGCAAGAATCCCTCTGGATGCTTTCATGCTGCTCACCCGCTTTTGAATGGCTTTGCTATGTGTGGGCCCCCTTCAAGACAGTTACATAGAGCAGAGCATTTTCTCTCCAGCCTCCTTTACAACTAAAGCCAGGTATGTGATCCAGGCTCCATCACTGCTGGGAAGGGCAGCAGTAGAGGCATCTGGCTTCAGGGGAAGCAGTGATTGCAGGATTACGTTCCTCCTGCAGAGGGGCATTTTCCTCATGTATGATTTGAAGCTTTGTCACTAGAACTTAGACTGAGCTCTCTAGTCCTCCCAGTTCCACAAGCTACCCAATGTCATTTTAATTAACTTCCTTTCCTATTCTTTAAACCAGCGTCAGCTTCTGTTGCTTGCAGCTAAGAATGCTGAATGCAGTCTAATCCACATTTGCCTCAGCTGTCATTTCTTGAGATCCTAATGACAACAGCTTTCATTTGTTCAGTGCTTACAATGGTGCCTGGAACTGTGCTAGGAGCTTTATATTGCATTGTCTCATGAAATTCTCATAATGACACTGCAAGGTAAGTACTGTTTCTAGTGAATTTATCTTCCCATTTATAGTGGGGGGAAACTGAGGTATCAAGGCATCAGAGGATTTGTCCACAGGCTTACAAGAGGGTACTAAAGTGTTGTGACAGTAGACCAGTTCTTGGATTCCAAGGGGAATGTGAGAGTCCGGAAGAAATCTTTGCGCTCTGCTCTCCATGCTGGGGGGTGCAGAACTCTAAGCAGATCATTTTGTCTCCATGACATTCTCTTCTCTGAGGTAAGAATCAGTAACACCCATCTAATCTGGAGATGGTGAAATAAAGACAAAAATATTTTACTGTCCAAGAAGGATTTTTCCAGGACAACAGCAGAGGTAGTTGACAATGGTACATATTCTTACCCCACAAAGAGGGTCTCTGAAACCCACTGGGGAACATGGGGTGGAAATGGATGCAGAGCAAAAGAAGCTGCAAGCCTGAGTTTGACTAAAACCCTCAGTGCACAGGCCTGCATCACAAATACGTTTTAATACAGGTAATTTCTTTTCCATTCATTTGTAAGCACTTATTTCATTTACCCAATTCCAAGGCCAATAAATCTTGGCATTAAGGCTGATTTGATGTGTATGCTGACAGTCTAATTAAGGATAGGGTATTTTATCAGCTCCTCTAAATTTTCATTTCTCTGGTCTATGATTTTTTATACTGAGTTGATCTTTTTTTTATTCATAAGGGCTTCATTCCCATTTGTCATGGCTGCATTAACTGGGCATCTAATGAAGACTTGGATATGAAAGTCTGCATCTCATTTATCCTCTGTAGCAAAATTAATAAAGCAGCAGGAAAACAGTTTCCTGTACTGGAACTTCTTTAGCCCATCCTGAGTCATATAAAATGTATTTTGCTTGTGTTTTCCAGAATTTGGGCTCAGCTCTAAACTTTAGGAGATGGTGTCCAACTTCAACTTCCATCCACTGACAGGCCTTACATACCCTGCTTCCTGCCCCACCTATTGCTTGGAGATCGAGTAATCAAGTGAAAATGAGGTCTTTCAGGTGGGACTCTTCTGCTTGAAGAGGCTTGAACTGGAATGGCTGGGAGCTGATTTTCCCACTCATCCCCTCTACCCACATTTATTGAGCTTCTTCTACAGGTCAAGCTCAGAGATATAAAAGACTCAAGAAGGTCACAGTCAAATAAGTTATGACACCAATGTTGGCCAATGTCCAGTGAAAGAAAAATATCTTGGCCAAAGATCAAGGTTGGGAGCAAGCTGGAAAGATCATTTGCTCTATCCTTTTGCCTCGGGGAGGGTGACCCTCCCAGCCAGTGCTTGAATGAAGGGCTGCCAAAAGTCTGTGATATTTTTGACTTGCAGACTTTATGGGTATACGAACAGATATATCCACAAAGGTTTCCTAGGGCTGCCATAACAAACTTGGTGGCCTAACCAACATGAATTTATTGTCTCACAGTGCCAGAGGGTAGCAGTCCAAAATCAAGGTGTCAGCGAGGTTGCTTCCTTCTGAGGGCTGTTAGGGAAGGATCTGTTCCAGGCCTTGGCTATAGATGACTATCTGTTCTTTATGTCTCTTCACACCGTCTTCCCTCTATGTACATCTGTGTCCAAATTTCCCCTTTTTATGAGGACACCAGCCATACTGGACTAAGGCCCGCCCTAACGACCTCATTTTCACCTGATTACCTCTGTAAAGGTCCTA
Organism: Pan paniscus; assembly: GCF_029289425.2. Classification (NCBI taxonomy): domain Eukaryota; kingdom Metazoa; phylum Chordata; class Mammalia; order Primates; family Hominidae; genus Pan; species Pan paniscus. Next base: position 116,625,422 of record NC_073249.2, read on the forward strand.
TCTCCAAATATGGTCACATTCTGAGGTACTGGGGGTTAGAACTTTGACATATGAGTTTTGGGGAGACATAATTCAACCCATAACAATGAGTATCTCTGAAGCTGGTTTAACTAAAGCTCTAAGACAGCCTCTTGTAGTACAGTATAGTTGGAACACCAGAAAGAAAGTTAAGAATCAGAAGTTAAAGGTCCAAATTAGTCCCTTCCCCTCTCTGAGCCTCAGATTTCTTCTCTGTACAATAAGAGATCTGGACTGGGCCTGCTAAATCCCCTCACAGTTCTCGGGTTGTGTGGTTGATGAAGTGATAGAAATTGAAGCAGTGTCGTGGGGAAGTTAATGGTCAGGCTCCACCACTTACAAGCACAGTGATCTTCAGCAAATATTTATCTTCTGAGCCTCAGGGTTTTGTGTTTTTGTTGTTGTTGTTGTTGTTGTTGTTTTTAACTGTAAAAGGGCGACAGTGATGTTAGCTACTTCAAAAATGCTGTGAGGACCAAGAGACCCTTTGAATTGCCTGGCACACCATTGTCACTCCATGTATATGAACTGCTGATGATATTACTACCAATCGCTATTAGGAGTTAGGCTTTGAATCTATGCCTCAGCTCTCAGATGGTGTCCACTATTAGAAGGCAGGGCTGTGTCCCCAACCTGTTCTGCATCTGGGTCCTGTGCTGCAGCATGAATGCAGTAAGATGCTTTTGCCAGCAAGACTCTAGTGATCCTTGTGACAGGCCTGTCCCCATTTCCACCTTATGCAAATTCTACCCTATTCCATTCTAGCCCAGCTCCTTCACATTCATATTAGGGTTAGGACTAGAATTTCAGGTGACTTTTTTTCTTGCTGTATTTTATCATTTTTATGCTATAGAAAAGTCTAATAAAAAGAATAAAATATACTGATTTCATTTAACATAGCTTTATAAAGCAGGTCGGTAAATCTAGCCCTGCAATTACAGCGGGATAATTTAGGAATCAGAGAGACTGAGGGGTTGAGGAGGATATATGTTATTTATTATTTAGGTGCACCAAGTCAGTCAGATTAACATCCAAAGGACTGAGCCCCGAACAAAGAGTTAAGTTACCTTTAAAGCATTTCATGGGGCAGGGGGAGATCTGTGCGAGGGGAAGCATATTACAGAAGCGAGAAATAGTTATTCATTTGACACATGCATTACATTATTTCTTACTTTTCAAGGAAAAACATGTTTTATGGCTTGAGTTTATCTGCCTAGTGACCTTGCGGCTGCACAGCTAGAGAAACAGGGTCTTCACAATGCCTGGGAAAGGGAGAGATAAGGCTCACTAGCCACAGACAGAAAAACAGGCAGATAATTTTTAAAGGACTCCACCTCTTTCTCTTTCTCAGGGGGAATTGGTTTTTTTAAAACATAAACTGAGTTTTTGCTTACGCATTTTTAAATTTCTTTCAATTCCTGTTTCACAATCCCCCTCTCCCGTAAATGCCAGACCACTTGAGGTCTGTGCCAATCATTTGGCTCTTACCTTCACTGAACTATTAGTTATTCTCTCAGATGTGTCCTCACCTAGATTATAAGCAACTTGAGGAAACAAACAGGTCTTCTTACTCAAATTTAACAAAACTTACTTGTTGACTTCCACAATGCACCACCCCCTCTTACATAAGGTATCTCATATAATCCTCCCCACAACCTGATGAGGCAGATAATGGTACCCCCACATCACAAATGAGCCCCCTGAGGTTCAAAGTTCCCATGGATAGTCAGTGGCCAAGCCAGGATCCCAATTTACATCTGACTTCAAGGCCACCAACCTAGCATAATGCTGTCCTCACCCATGCTCTGCCAGCTCCACAAACCTGTGGATTCCTTTCCCTCACCCCAGAACCTTCTGAATAGGGTTTTCTGTGGCCTTGGTGCCCCCTGGTGGCACATGAGGGCTCATTCCACTGAAAGCCCGTGACCCTAAGCATTTGAGAGTGATTCACAGGCCAGTGTGGATAGCCCTGGGGTAGCAGAGCCCTCCGTACCATAGGAAAGCTACCCTTTCTACCAGAGCTGTGCTTCTTAAACAGACCCTCAGGAGGATTCTACTTCTGATGAGTCAACAAAAGGAGTTAGGGTCCCCTGGGCCAGCAGCAGTGAGATGGCCTACAGGGTCTGTGTTTCCCTCTCTACTTATCCCCCACTTCCCATCAGGACATGTGGGCTTGGGTATTCTCTGCTGGACCCTCCTGGCATTTTAATTTTCCAAGAGCTCATTTATGAAAGAGGGAAGAAAGAAGAGGAGAAGGTGGTTAAAGTTCAGGACCTAAATTTCTTTACCTTAGAGTAAAGGTAACCATAGAGTTCCTTTCCCAAAAGACATCAAGACTCTTCAATAAATATTTATTGAATTTTTATCATGCTCTGTTGCACTAGGGATGCAGAGATGAAGACACTCTTCCTGCCAATGAAAAGTAAACATAAGGGCTGGGTGCTGTAGCTTATGCCTGTAATCCCAGCATTTCGTGAGGCCAAGGAGAGCAAATTGCAGGAGTTTGAGACCAGCCTGGCAACATGGCAAAACCCCATCTCTACAAAAAATACAAAAAATTTAGCTACACATGGTAGTGTACACCTGTAGTCCCAGCTACTCAGGAGGATGAATCACGAGCTCAGGAGGCAGAGGTTGCAGTGAGCCAAGATTGTGCCACTGCACTCCAGCCTGGGTGATAGAGTAAGACCCTGCCTCAAAAAGAAAAGAAAAGAAAAAAGAATAAGAATTAAAAAGAGAAAAGAATGAACTTTTTCAAAAGTAAACATAAAAAATTACAATATAATGAAACAAATGCTCTAATACGGATGTCATGGAACTTTTCCTATCACCCCAGAAATGGTTGCCGGCACTCAAAACTAAGAACAAAGAATTGTTAAATACCCCACAAGCTAAAGAAAGTAGAAAACAAGGGTCAGATACTTTCCCCAACCATCACTCCAGCCCCTAGCACTTGCCCAATTTATATATGCTATTCCTCTCCCATTGCCTACTTGCACAGGGGCAAGACAGCAGCAGGGCAGAGAAAGCGGGGGTGGTAAGGAGTAGCCTGCTCTCTCACCTCCCATGTGGCAAGGACATGTGAGCCAGCTATCATCCTCTTCCTACTTGATTTCCCTTCAAAGGCCTTCCTTATAGCTTAAAAAGCAATCGCCAGCCTTTCGGAGAATCCTTTTTTTTTTTGAGACAGGGTCTCATTCTGTCACCCACGCTGGAGTGCAGTTGTGCAATCTCAGCTCACTGCAGCCTCAACCTCCCGGGCTCAAGTGATCCTCCCACCTCACACAAAGTACTTGAGACCACAGGTGCGCATCACCATGCCCAGCTAATTTTTGTGCGTTGGTAGAGACAGGGTCTCCCCACGTTGGCTAGGCTGGTCTCAAACTCCCGGGCTCAAGCCATCCGCCCACCTAGGCCTCCCAAAGTGCGGGGATTACAGGCGTAAACCACCATACCAGGCCTGAAAACTACCATGCCTGGCCTGAGAATCCTTTAATCACTGATCTAGCTTTGAGATAATTTGAGATATCCTTGGGCTACACTGGCCAATACTTTGGCCACCAGCCACAGGTGGCTGCTGAGCACTTGAAATGCGGCTGGTCTGAATCGAAATGTGCTGCTAACTGAAAAATATACTCTGGATTTTGAAGACAGTACTGGAGAAAAAATATAAAATATCTCATTAGTATTTTATCAATCACAAGTTGAAATAATATTTTGAATATATTGTTTGAATAAATAAAATGTTATTAAAATTAGTTTCATCTGTTTTACTTTTTTTTGAGACAGAGTCTCACACTGTTGCACAGCCTGGAGTGCTGTGGCTCAATCTCGGCTCACTGCAACCTCCAGCTCCCGAGTTCAAACGATCTTCCTGCCTCAGCCTCCTGAGTAGCTGGGACTACAGGCACGCACCATCACACCCAGCTAATTTTTGTATTTTTAGTAGAGATGGGGTTTCGCCATGTTGGCCAGGCTGGTCTCAAACTCCTGACCTCAAGTGATCCGCCCACCTCGGCCTCCCAAAGTGCTAGGATTACAGGCGTGAGCCACTGCACCCTGCCCTGTTTTACTTTTTTTTTTTTTTTTTTTGAGACGGAGTCTCGCTCTGTCGCCCAGGCTGGAGTGCAGTGGCGCGATCTCGGCTCACTGCAAGCTCCGCCTCCCAGGCTCACACCATTCTCCTGCCTCAGCCTCCTGAGTAGCTGGGACCACAGGCGCCCACCACCACACCCGGAGAATTTTTTGTATTTTTAGTGGAGACGGGGTTTCACCGTGTTAGCCAGGATGGTCTCAATCTCCTGACCTTGTGATCCACCCGCCTCGGCCTCCCAAAGTGCTGGGATTACAGGCGTGAGCCACCGCGCCCGGCTGTTTTACTTTTTTTAATGTGGCCACTAGACTATATTGCCCAGGCTGGACTTGAACTCCTGGGCTCAAGGGATCCTCCTGCCTCAGCCTCCTCAGTAGCTGGGATTATAGGCACGTGCCATTTCACCAGGCAGTACTTATGTTTTCTAATGCTAAGTTTTAAACTGCTTTTTCTAAAACTTATATGGCCTGTACTGTGTTACCCCTAACTTAACATGAATAATTTCTCTAGAGCAGGAGTCCAAGACCCCTGAATTATAACATTCAAACTGGAATTTTGGCTGGGTGCAGTGGCTCATGCCTATAATCCCAGCACTTTGGGAGGCTGAGGTGGGCGGATCGCTTGAGGTCAGGAGTTTGAGACCAGCCTGGCCAACATGGTGAAACCCCATCTCTACTAAAAGCACAAAAATTAGCCACGTGTGGTGGTGCATGCCTGTAATCCCAGCTACTCGGGAGGCTGAGGCAGAAGAATCGCTTGAACCAGGAGGCAGAGGTTGCAGTGAGCTGAGACGGCACCACTGCACTCCAGCCTGGGCGATAGAGCAAGACTCTGTCTCAAAAAAATAAAGAAATAAACAAACTGGAATTTCAAGGAAGCTGCAAGCTTCACTATGACAGCTGTGGAATAAAAAGGGACTCTGAATGCCAGTGCAGGGTATTGGACTCTGGTTCAATACCAAAGTCTGGTATCTTCTGATCTGGGAGCTGGGCCCCAGATTGGAAGGTAGGCTGTGAGTAAAAAGCTGGAGGTGACAGAGTCGGAAGAAACTTAGTGCAAGGAATGATCCACAGAGGGGGTGAGGCTTACCAATTTGAATGTAAATTAGCACCACTTTTTCGGGAGGCAATTTGTAAGTATGTATCAAGAGTCTTAAAAAATGATCATGTCCTTTAACCCAGTCATTCCATTTCTAGTAACTTATAAGGAAATTTTTAAACTGCACAGATATTTAGCTATGAGGATATTCAACCAGCATTGTAATAGCTAAAACAAAAAACAAACAAAAGCAAAAAAAAAAAAAAAAAGTCCAAGTACAGTGGCTCACCTGCAATCTCAGCACTTTGGGAGGCCAAGGAGGGAGGGTCACTTGAGACTGGGCTACACACTGAGACTCCATCTCTACAATTTTTTTTTTAATTAGCTAGGTGGGGTGGCGGGTCCCTGTAGTCCTAGCTTCTTGGGAGGCTGAGGTGGGAAGATCGCTTGAACCTAGAAGGCTGAGGCTGGACTAAGCCATGATAGTGCCACTGCACTCCAACCTTAATCCACAATTAAGATACAGCTATAAAATGGAATATTTTGCAACTATTACAAAGGATGTAAGTGAAAACTTGACATGGAAAGACATTTATTCTAAACTCTGAAAAGAAGGCCAGCTACAGAATTGTATCTCCAGTATGTATGTCAATATTGCTTACAAAAAAAAAAAAAAAACAACAAAAAACCATGCTGGGCGTGGTGACTCAGCCTGTAATCACATTTTGGGAGGCTGGAGTGGGAGGATCTGTTGAAGCAAGGAGTTTAAGACCAGCCTGGACAACACAGCGAGACCCCCATCTCTACAAAAAACGTAAAAATTAGCCAGGCATGATGGCTCGAGGCTGTGGTCCTAGCCAGTCGAGAGGCTGAGAGGTGAGGATAGCTTGAACCCAGGACGTCGGGGTTGCAATGAGCTATAATCGTTCTACTGCACTACAGCCTGGGTAACAGAGCAAGACCCTGTCCCCCAAAAAATTTATTTTAAAAAGGCAAACGAAAAAACATTAAAAGTATACATTTACAAAGACAACTATCTGAAAGGATATTCTCCAAGAAGTTAAAAGTCATCTTTAGACAGTGGGGCCATAGGTGTTTTCCTATTTTTACCAGCTTTATAATTAATTTTTAAAAGTTATTTTCAAGTAGTCCTACCCAGTCTTCCTTACGAGTTAGGACTCAAATGCCACTCTCTTCCCCTAAACTGTCCTGAGTCCCCTCACCATAATAAGCACCAATGTCTTCGTTAAAATCCCGACACTGCCAACACTCAGCTAGGGGGTTGAACCTTGCTCCATCTCGTCCTTTAGTCCCTGTGTGCGTCTTTCCCCCTACAAGCCTATTGACCCCCTCCAAGAGGTCCCGTGTCTTCCCCGTACTTGCCCCACAGGCTAGATCAGACCCTGTCTGACCCCTGGGTTATTGTAAAACTTAAGATCTGTCCCCTAGGTCTCGGAGTCGGTTGAACTAGGGTCCAAAGGTTAAAAAACACTGACACAAAATGCCAGGCCACGAACTGAAGCACTGAGGCCCGGCTGCAGACCTCTCCCGAGAGGGGAATAATCCGTGCCGGCCGGTTCCGCCATGGAGCCAGGTGCAGGTCACCTCGACGGTCACCGCGCGGGGAGCCCAAGCCTTCGTCAGGCTCTGTGCGGCGGAAGCGCAGTGATGTTTTCCAGTAAAGAACGCGGACGTTGCACCGTGATCAATTTTGTCCCTTTGGAGGCGCCGTTACGGTCCACGCCCCGCTCGCGTCAAGTGACTGAGGCCTGTGGTGGAGAAGGACGTGCCGTGCCGCTGGGTTCTGAGCCGGAGTGGTCGGTGGGTGGGATGGAGGCGACCTTGGAGCAGCACTTGGAAGACACGTGAGTAGTGCGCGCCTCTTCGGCCTGTCCTGAGGTCGCGGCGGAGGAACTTGAGCGGAACGAAAGGCGGGAGCTGCGAGTACCGGCCAGGGCGTCTCGGGGACGTCGCGCGACCCCCGGGACACGGGATGAGGGGGCTAAGCCCTACCCAAGGCCGCAGGGCGGGGCGGGTGACCCGGAATTAAAATCCTGCCGGGCACCGCACATTCCCTCTTGAGCGAGTCTCCCGGGCCCAGGCCACGGGCCAAAACTGCCTATCTCGTTGTTGAAATCGTCTTTACGGTCAGGGTGGTTCTGCAGAAGTTTTAGAAAACGGGTTGACTTTTGGGAAGATTGTGCCAGTTGTGCAGAGTCGAGCCCTGCAGTGTAAACAAACACGTATCTCCTGTGTGTAACCTATCAGTTACTTGGTGCTTAAGTAGATAAAAATCATTCTTTAAATTTTTCGAACAAGCAGTATCTATGTAAAATTCAAAACTGGAAAAGTATAAAGGGTACAGAGAGACACCTGCCTCCCACCGATGTCCCTTAGCTTCCACTTACCCTCCAGGAGGTAACTTGAGTTTTTCAACAGTTGTTTTAAATGAGTTAGTACTAAAACATGCGTTTTTAACAAGAGTGAAAACATCCTAGATGTTTTTCACGCAGTGTTTGTGGCGCTCCAGAACTCAGCAGTACTTAGCACATTTTTTTCTCTCATCAGAGAGAAACTGGTTTATTTCAATTAATTAATTAGAACTTAAATTTTTTGTTTTCTTTTTTTGAGACGGAATTTCGCTCGTCGTCCAGGCTGGAGTGCAATGGCGTGATCTCGGCTCACTGCAGCCTCCGCCTCCCAGGTTCAAGCGATTCTCTTGCCTCAGCCTCCCGAGTAGCTGGGATTACAGTCATGCGCCACCACGCCTGGCTAATTTTGTATTTTTAGTAGAGACGGGGTTTCTCCATGTTGGTCAGGCTGGTCTTGAACTCCCGACCTCAGGTGATCCGCCCACCTCGGCCTCCCAAAGTGCTGGGATTACAGGCGTGAGCCATCGCGCCCGGCCCTAGAACTTAATTTTTTTCTTAGGGTGTGACAATGAAAAAAGATTGAGAAACATTGATTTAAAGCACTTAATGCCTGGTACATAGAACACCTGTATGTTTGTACTTATTTAAATCCTTTTTCTCCCATTATGTACTTCAACTCTCTTGTGTTCCTGGAATTAGAATGAAGAATCCCTCCATTGTTGGAGTCCTGTGCACAGATTCACAAGGACTTAATCTGGGTTGTAAGTATCTCTCATACCAACTATTTGATGAATTGCATAGCATCTGATGTTGACTTGGAGCCTAGCGTGCTATTATTTTCTAGCTTTTATTTCCTGTTACCTTGCCAGTTCTTTCTGAGTTTGAGAGTAGAGATTATCTCCAAATAACAGTATCAGAAAATTGAAACTTTTCAGTTGGTGTTTATGAAGGAAGATGTTCCTTGCAGTCCTATAACAATAAATAGTTGTCTCTACTAAAAATAATATTTGAATCATTTTAAATTGAGTCTAGAAAGGACTTCAGATAATGACAGCTGTTAACCATTTATTGAATGTATGCCATATGCTGAGACTGCTAGGCTCTAAATACATTATCTTTAATTTTCACAACAACCCGGCAAGGTGGGTGGTGTACAATTTTGAAGCTCAACTACACTAAACAAGAAGTGAATAGGCAGTAAAATGGGATTTCAGTGTTGGACATACCTGGTCTCAACCCCTTGCTCTTTCATTTGTTAGTAGTGTGAACGTGGACCAAAAAACTACCTTTTAGGCCCTCATTTTCTTCACTGGGTTGTTATTTGATAATGGTAATAATCATAGAATTATATTTATTGAGCTGTTATGTGCCAAGCACCATTGTAAGTGCTTTACATATACTCTTTTATTCCTCCTAACAACCCAGTGAGGTAGAAAAAGAAATTGAGGGACCAGGTGCAGTGTCTCACGCCTGTAATCCCAGCACTTTGGGAGACCAAGGTGGGCAGATCACTTGAGCCCAGGAGTTCAAGACCAGCCTGTGCAACACAGTGAGACCCCCCATCTCTATTTTTACAATAAACATATATATATGTTTTTTAAATTTAAAAAAAGAGGCCGGATGCGGTGGCTCACACCTGTGATCCCAGCACTTTGGGAGGCGGAGGCGGGTGGATCACCTGAGGTCAGGAGTTCGAGACTAGCCTGGCCAACATGGTGAAACCACATCTCTACTAAAAATGCAAAAAAAAATTAGCCAGGCATGGTAGCAGGTGCTAGTAATCCCAGCTACTCGGGAGGCTGAGGCAGGAGAATCGCTTGAACCTGGGAGGCAGAGGTTGCAGTAAGCCGAGATTGCACCATTGCACTCCAGCCTGGACGACAAGAGCGAGACTCTGTCTCAAAAAATAAAAAAAGAAGCTGAGACACAGAGGTTAAATAACTTGCCTGAGGTCATACAGCTAGTAAGTCGTTAAGCTAGGATTTTTGTCTGGCCCTGATGCCTCTTAATCACTTTTTTTTTTTTTTTTTTTTTTTTGAGACGAAATCTTGCTCTGTCGCCCAGGCTAGAGTGCAGTGGCACGATCTTGGCTCACTGCAACCTCCATTTCCCAGGTTCAAGCAATTCTCCTGCCTCAGCCTCCTGAGTAGCTGGGATTACAGGCGCCTGCCACCACGCCCAGATAATTTTTGTATTTTTAGTAGATACAGGGTTTCACTATGTTGGCCAGGCTGGTCTCAAACTCCTTATCTCAGGTGATCCACCCACCTCCGCCTCCCAAAGTGCGGGATTACAGGAATGAGCCACTACACCCGGCCTAATCACGATATTTTAAGGTTATATAATATGTATAAAATGCTTACATAGAACTGAGACATAATACTTAATAAATGGTAGCAATTACACATGAGGAAATAAGTTTGGAAAGGTAAATAAGTAAAGCATTCAGTTAATTAGTGACAACTAGTAAACCCAAGACTTGTTGCTCCTAATGCAGGAATGTTTAAAGCTCTGAATTTTTGCTGGAAGGGTAACTGAAAGAGGTAATCGGTGTAACTCAGTTATGTTTAACATGCAGATCAGTCATTTGGGAGAAAAAGGGTAAATTTTTGGAAGCATTTGCTAGGCTTACTAATGGAAAGACTGAAATTCAGGTATGGAAATCTAAAACTAAATGAGTTCCTTCAAGAAACCTTCAAGGCTCAAACGTTGGCATCGGATCTGGTCAAAATGTTTTGTATAGTAATAGTACATCCAAATGCTCTGCCATAGTGGCATGTCTATTACCTGATTTGGTTTCAGGTACAGTTAACTTTGTGTTGCCTTTATATACAGAAATATATTGTAAAGTACACTTAGTAATTAATTTTCGTACCTAGAATTTATAGGTACTTTTGTACCCGAGATTTAGTTACTATAATATATACAGACTAATACAAACATTAATAAAAAGACAATTCTGTTGACATTTTAAAACAGCCAGCTAGCTTATTTTAGCAGAAATACTCTATGAGCAATCAGGTGACATATATCATCTCTATTTTCCAGGCCGCGGGACCCTGTCAGATGAGCATGCTGGAGTGATATCTGTTCTAGCCCAGCAAGCAGCTAAGCTAACCTCTGACCCCACTGATATTCCTGTGGTGTGTCTAGAATCAGATAATGGGTGAGTAGATTTCAGCAGATCCTTTCCTTTTTGTTCAGAAAAATTCCTGGTAAAATTGGCGGGGGCCGGCCCTGTGTTCATCAGTGATTCCTTATTCAGACTACTTTGGGAAAAGTTCTTAATCTTTTGAATCACAGGAACAGACAAGTTGATCCCTAAAGCTAATGTGCTCTCAGGCCACAATGCTATTTAAATGAAGAATAAGAATTGGCAGAAGCTATCAGTTTACCAACAAAAAGAAAGTAATAGCACAAAGGAAAACTAATCAGAGAATAAAAATTACTTTTTTTTTTTTTTTTCTGAGGCAGGGTGTTGCTCTGGCACCAGGCTGGAGTACAGTGGTGTGATCATGGGTCACTGTGACTTCAACCCCACCGGGCTCAAGCAATTCACCCAACTCAGCCTCCCGAGTTGTAGCTGAGACTACAGGTGTACACTACCACACCCAGCTAATTTTTGTATTTTTTTGTAGAGATGAGGTTTCACCATGTTTCCCAGGCTGGTCTCGAACTCCTGGGCTCCAGTAATTTGCCCGCCTCAGCCTCCCAAAGTGCTGGGATTACAGGAATGAGTCACTGCACCCAGCCAAAAATTACTTCTAAAGTAATAAAATTACTAAAGATATTCCAAGTGATGGTCCTCAGAATAATATGTGAAAAAAAGTATATATATACAACTGCTACTATCACAGCCTTGTAAAAAGAAAAAACATACAGTCATGCATTGCTTAACAATGGGGATATGTTCTGAGAAATGTGTCAGGCAGTTTTGTTGTATGAACATCATAGAGTGTACTTAAACCTAGGTGGTACACCCTATTACACACCTAGGCTGTATTGCTCTTAGACTACAAAGATTTGTAGCCTAAATAATGTAGGCAGTTATAACAGTGGTATTTATGTATCTAAACGTAGAGAAGATACAGTAAAAGTATGGTATAGGGAAATTTTTTAAAAGGTATATCTGAATAGGGCACTTACCATAATGGAGCTTACAACACTGGAAGTTGCTCTGAGTAAGTCAATAAAACTTTTTGACTTTATAATAACACTTAAAACAGTTGTACAGCTGTACAAAAATTCTTTTTTTAAACTTTTTTTTTTTTACTTTTTAGACTTTTTTGTTAAAAGCAAAGAAGAAACACACATTAGCCTAGGCCTGCACAGGGTCAGGATCATCAATATCACTGGCTTCTACCTCCACATCTTCTCCCACTGGAAGGTCATCCAGGGCAGTAACATGCATGGAGTTGTCATCTCCTGTAATGATGATACCTTCTGGAATACCTCCTAAAGGACCTGTCTGAGGCTGTTTTATAGTTAACCTTGTCTTAATAAGTAGGAGTAGTATACTCTAAAATAATGATAAAAAGTAGGCCCGGCATGGTGGCTCACACTTGTAATCCCAGCACTTTAGGAGGCCAAGGCGGGCAGATCACTTGAGGTAAGGAGTGTGAGACAGCCTAACCAACATGGTGAAACCCTGTCTCTACTAAAAATACAAAAATTAGGCATGGTGGCAGGCACCTGTAATCCTAGCTACTCAGGAGGCTGAGGCAGGAGAATTGCTTGAACCCGGGAGGCAGAGGTTGCAGTGAGCTGAGATCACGCCACTGCCCTCCAGCCTGGGCAACAGAGCAAGACTCTGTCTCAAAAAAAAGAAAAAAAGTATAGTAAATACATAAACCATAGCATAGTCATTTATTATTATCAAGCGTTATGTACTGTACGTAATTGTATGTGCTATACTTTTTATGACTGGCAGCACAATTTGTTTACACCAGCATTACCACAAACATGTGAGTAGTGTGTTGTGCTATGTGATGCTGGGACGGTTAAAAGGTCACTAGGCAATAGGAATTTTTCAGTTCCATTATAATCTTACGGGACCACCATCATATGTAGGGTCCACTGTTGACTGAAGCATTGTTATGCAGCACATGACTGTATCATATACATGCAAAGAAAACAAAGACCAGTAAAGCCTTTTTTTTGTAGTTCCAGCTACTGAGGTGGCTGAAGCAGGATTGCTTGAGCCCAGGAGTTTGAGGCCAGCTTGGGCAACATAGCAAGACAGTGCCTAAAAAACCGAAACAAAGAACCAGGGAAATATTAACAGTGGTTGTCTGTGTGTAGTAGGATTAAGGATTCATTTCATGTTCACATGCTATATGTTTATGTATTTCCCAAATGTTTTGTTATGTTTAAATATTGCTTTTATACGTAGAAACAATTACATTATTTTAAATATTGTATCCTAAAGCAAACAACATCTTTAATCTTACAGTGAAGTCCCACTGATTACGTTTTACTGAATATTTTCTTCCTTGCATTTCAGGAACATTATGATCCAGAAACACGATGGCATCACAGTGGCAGTGCACAAAATGGCGTCTTGATGCTCATATCTGTTCTTCAGCAGCCTGTCATAGGAACTGGATCCTACCTATGTTAATTACCTTATAGAACTACTAAAGTTCCAGTAGTTAGGCCATTCATTTAATGTGCATTAGGCACTTTTCTGTTTATTTAAGAGTCAATTGCTTTCTAATGCTCTATGGACCGACTATCAAGATATTAGTAAGAAAGGATCATGTTTTGAAGCAGCAGGTCCAGGTCACTTTGTATATAGAATTTTGCTATATTCAATAAATCTGTTTGGAGGAAAATGGATCTTTTCTAGATTCTTTAAACTTAACCAAATGTTCTTTTTGTTCAGTTATCAAACTGTAATTTTTTTAAAAGGTCTTTGTTCTAAATTACTTTTATTTAAGAAGCTTCCTGAAATACCTACATTCTCACAGGTATGTCCATGGATCCCACCCGTGTGCAGTCAGAAATCTACATGTAACTTTTGACCCCTCAGTAGCCTACTGACTTAAACAGTAACACGAGTTTTCTATGTTTTACGTTTTTGTTTTTTGTTTTGTTTTGTTTTGTTTTTTTCAGTAGACAGAGTCCTGCTCTGTCGCCAGGCTGGAGTGCAGTGGTGCGATCTCGGCTCACTGCAAGCTCCGCCTCCTGGGTTCAAGCGATTCTCCTGCCTCAGCCTCCAGAGTAGCTGGGACTACAGGCGCACGACACCACACCTGGCTGATTTTTGTATTTTTAGTAGAGATGGGGTTTCGCCATGTTGGCCAGGATCGTCTCGATCTCCTGACCTCGTGATCCACCCGCCTCAGCCTCCCAAAGTGCTGGGATTATAGGCAATGAGCCACTGCACCCGGCTGTTTTATGTATTATATACTATATTCTTAGAGTAAAGTAAGCTAGAAAAAATGTTATTAAAACTATGAAGATAAAATATATTCAATATTCATTAAGTAGAAGTGGATCATTATAAAAGGTCTTTATATTTGTCATCTTCACATTGAGTAGGCTGAAAAGGAGGGTTTGTCTCACTGTCTCAGGGGTGACAGAGGTGAAAGAAAATTCATGTGTAAGTGGACCCGTGTTGTTCAAGGATCAAGTATACTATATGCCAGGAACTCATTTAATTATCCTTAACAACCCTATACAGTAGGTACTCTTACTTACCCTATCTTAGGTTTGTGTAACTAAGGCTATGAAATTACCAGAGTCATCATTTGAACTCGGGACTCCAATTCAGTCTGTACTTTTTTTTTTTTTTTTTTTTTTTTTTTTTGAGACCGAGTTTTGCTCTGTTGCCCAGGCTGGAGTGTAGTGGCATGATCTCAGCTCACTGCAAGCTCTGCCTCCTGGGTTCACGCCATTCTCCTGCCTCAGCCTCCCGAGTAGCTGGGACTACAGGTGCCCTCCACCACACCCGGCTAATTTTTTGTCTTTTAGTAGAGATGGGGTTTCACTGTGTTAGCCAGGATGGTCTCAATCTCCTGACCTCATGATCCACCCGCCTCAGCCTCCCAAAGTGCTGGGATTATAGGCATGAGCCACCGCGCCCAGCTGAGTCTGTACTCTTTAACACCCAGACCACCAAATAGGACATGTTGGCTAGAAAATAAATTTTTACATTTGAAAAGTATAGGTCTAGCTGGGCACAGTGACTCATGCCTGTAATCCCAACACTTTGGGAGGTCAAGGCAGGAGGATGGCTTAAGCCAAGACCAGCCTGGGCAACATAGTGTGACCCCATCTCTACAAAAAATGTTTTTTTTTTAATTAACCAGGTATGGTGGCATGGGCCTGTAGTCCCAGCTACTTGGGAGGCTGAGGCAGGAGAATCACTTGAGCCCAGAAGGTTGACGTTGATGTGCCACTGCACCCTAGCCTGGGTGACAGAGCAAGCCACTGTCTCAAAAAAAAAAAAAAAAGGTTCGCTTCAACCTTTATAGTTCTCAACGGAATTGTGCACAAGCAGGCACAAAAGACTGATTTGTTGAACTTGAATGTAGTTCTGTTGCTCTAGCGATTTAACATTTGACAGTATAAAAACCTCCAGGATATTATTTATCCAAAAATATTAAGCATCTACAAATATAAGGTGCTATGTGAGAAAGCAAAGATTTTTAGTAAGACATAGCTCCAGCCCTTGAGCTTGTACTTTAATAAATGGGATATATATGTATGGTCTTCACCATACTTATTAATACCTGACATACATGTTGTTTTATGTCTGATTTCCCCAATAATGTACACACTTTGAGGGCAAAAGCTTTGTCTTTTTTTTTTTTTTTTTTTTTTGAGACAGTCTCGCTCTGTGACCCAGGCTGGAGTGCAGTGGCACAATCTCGGCTCACTGCAACCTCCGCCTCCCGGGTTCAAGTGATTTTTGTGCCTCAGCCTCCTGAGTAGCTGGGACTACAGGTACACGCCACCACGCCCAGCTAATTTTTGTATTTTTAGTAGAGACAGTGTTTTGCCATGTTGGGCCAGCTGGTCTCAAACTCTTGGCCTCAAACGATCCACCTGCCTCGGCTTCCCAAGTGCTAGGATTTCAGGCGTGAGCCACCGCACCCAGCCCCTTAGTCTTATTTACATATATATCTTAAGCACCTAGAACAGTTCCTAGAACAGAGTAGGCACTGAATAATTGCTGAATAGATGAGTATATAACTAGTACAAGAGGTTTTCTTTATTTTTTTGTTTTTGAGACAGGGTCCTGCTCTATCGCCCAGGCTGGAGTACAGGGACACAATCTTGACTCACTGCAACCTCTGCTTTCCCAGGTGCAAGAGATTCTTGTGCCTCAGCCTCCCGAGTAGCTGGGGCTACAGGCGCACACCACCACGTCTGGCTAATTTTTGTACTTTTAGTAGAGACAGGGTTTTGCTGTGTTGCCCAGGCTGGTCTTGAACTCCTGACCTCAAGCAATCCTCCCGCCTCGGCCTCCCAAGGTGCTGGGATTACAGGTGTGAGCAACCATGCCTGGCCCCACAAAGGAGTTTTGTAGTATGAACTGAGCCTCCAAAGATAGAATGAATGGATGCTTGCAGTAAAAGGAATATGGGGTTTCCAGCAAGAGGAAATGGCAGTGTGAAGAGTGGATAAACCAAAAGGAATACGTAATAGCAAATGCCTTAGTTTGGTCTGTGAGGTAGGAAGTGAAAAAGCTGAAAGGTAGGGCAGCTAACTCAAGGAAACTGAATATCTGCTTTTTAAGAAATCTAGGCTTTATCCTATTAGCAGATTGGATTTTGGAGCAGGTGAGAGTAAAGGTGGAGTTTTAAGATTAATTTGTAGTGGCCAGGCGCCGTGGCTCGCGCCTATAATCCCAGCACTTTGGGAGGCCGAGGCAGCTGGATCATCTGAGGTCAGGAGTTCAAGACCAGCCTGGTCAACCTGGTGAAACCCCATCTCCACTAAAAATATAAAAATTAGCTGGGTGTGGTGGCAAGCACCTACAATCCCAGCTACTTTGAGAGGCTGAGGCAGGAGAATCGCTTGAGCCCGGGAGGCGGAGGTTGTAGTGAGCCAAGATTGCACCACTGCACTCCAGCCTGGGTGACAGAGTGAGACTCCATCTCAAAGAAAAACAAAATTAATTTGTAGAAAGAGCTCATTTTTTTCAAGGTGAGCTTCCTTTTGTTCATCTATGTATCTCCAGTTCCTAGCCCAAAGTAATAACAGTGAATCTTTAGTGAGTTTTTGCCACATGCTAAGCAATTTACATTCATTTACCTCATTTGATCCTCAATCTTACAAGGTATTATCCCCATTTTAGAGAAGAAATAGGCTCCACAAGATGATTAGCTCAGGATCAAATGTAAGAGACAAAAAAAGCAAATTAGGCCGGGCGCGGTGGCTCACGCCTGTAATCCCAGCACTTTGGGAGGCTGAGGCGGGTGGATCACTTGAGGTCGGCAATTCAAGACCAGTCTGACCAACATGGAGAAACCCCATCTCTACTAAAAATACAAAATTAGCTGGGCATGGTGGCGCATGCCTGTAATCCCAGCTACTCGGGAGGCTGAGGCAGGAGAATTGCTTGAACCCAGGAGAGGGAGGTTGCAGTGAGATCGCGCCATTGCACTCCAGCCTGGGCAACAAAAGCAAAATGCGATCTCAAAAAAATAAAATTAAATTAAAAAATTTGGCAGAAAGGGAATAAAGGAGAATGAAGAATTAAAGATGATTGAATTTTCTAGTCTAGGCGATAGAACTGGGTGTCTTAGAAAAAAGCAGTGAACTTAATAACAGCGAAAAGATGACTGGGTTTGATTTTAGATGTTGACAGGGCATCTTGGTGGTAATCCTTAATAGCAAGCATGTATTGAGTGCTTGCTGTTTACCAGGCACAATGCTAAACCTCCCCTAAGGAGCCCCTCATTGCATTCACATTTATTTATTTATTTATCTATTTATTTGAAATAGAGTGTCACTCTGTCACCCAGGCTGGGGCCTAGTGGCACTATCTCGGCTCTCTGCAACCCTCTTCCTCCCAGGTCGAAGCGCTTCTCGTGCCTCAAGCGTCCCAAGTAGCTGGGATTACAGGCATGCACCACAACACCTGGCTAATTTTTGCATAGAGACAGGGTTTCGCCATGTTGGCCAGGTTGGTTTCAAACTCCTGGCCTCAACTGATCCACTCACCTTGGCCTCTCAAAGTGCCTGTGAGAGGTGACAGCGTGCTGGCAGCCCATGCAGCCCTCGCTTGCTCTCGGTGCCTCCTTGGCCTCGGCACCCATTCTGGCAGTGCTTGAGGAGCCCTTCAGCCCGCCGCTGCACCGTGGGAGCCCTTCTCTGGGCTGGCCGAGGCTGGAGCCGGCTCCCTCGGCTTGCGGGGAGGTGTGGAGGGAGAGGCACGGGCGGGACCCGGAACTGTGCACGGCGCTTGCGGGCTAGCTAGAGTTCCGGGTGGGTGTGGGCTTGGCGGGCCCCGCACTCTGAGAGGCCGGCCCGCCAGCCCTGCCGGCCCCGGGCAGTGAGGGGCTTAGCACCCAGGCCAGCAGCTGCGGAGGGTGCGCGGGGTCCCCCAGCAGTGCTGGCCCACCGGCGCTGCGCTCGATTTCTCGCCAGGCCTTAGCTGCCTCCCCGCGGGGCAGGGCTTGGAACCTGCAGCCCGCCATGTCTGAGTCTACCCCCACGGCCGGCTGTGGGCTCCTGCACGGCCTGAACCTCCCCGACGAGCACCGCCCCCTGCTCCACGGCGCCCGGTCCCATCCACCGCCCAAGGGCTGAGGACTGCGCGCACCACACTGGACTGGTGGGCAGCTCCACCTGCGGCCCCAGTGCGAGATCCACTGGGTGAGGCCAGCTGGCCTCCTGAGTCTAGAGGAGACTTGGAGAACCTTTATGTCTAGCTAAGGGATTGTAAGTGCACCAATCAGCACTCTGTGTCTAGCTCAAGGTTTGTGAACACACCAATCAGCACCCTGTGTCTAGCTCAGGGTTTGTGGATGCACCAATCAGCACTCTGTATCTAGCTAATCTGGTGGGGACTTGGAGAATCTTTACGTCTAGCTAAGGGATTGTGAATGCACCAATGGGCACTCTGTGTCTAGCTCAGGGTTTGTAAATGCACCAATCAGCACTCTGTGTCTAGCTCAGGGTTTGTAAATACACCAATCGACACCCTGTATCTAGCTAATCTAGTGGGGATGTGGAGAACTTTTGTGTCTAGCTCAGGGATTGTAAACGCACCAATCAGCACCCTGTCAAAACGGACCAATCACCTCTCTGTAAAACAGACCAATCGGCTCTCTGTAAAATGGACCAATCAGCAGGATGTGGGTGGGGCCAGATAAGAGAGTAAAAGCAGGCTGCCTGAGCCAGCAGTGAGTGGCAAACTCGTGTGGTCTCTTTCCAGACTGTGGAAGCTTTGTTCTTTCTCTCTGCAATGAACCTGGCTACTGCTCACTCTTTGGGTCTACATTGTCTTTATGAGCTGTAACACTGACGGCGAAGGTCTGCAGCTTCACTCCTGAGCCAGCGAGACCACGAACCCACCAGAAGGAAGAAACTCTGAACACATCTGAACATCAGAAGGAACGAACTCCAGACACGCCACCTTTAAGAACTGTAACACTCACGGCCAGGGTCTGCGGCTTCATTCTTGAAGTGAGTGAGACCAAGAACCCACCAATTCCGGGCACACTGGGATTATAGGTATGAGCCACCACGAACAGCCTCCCATTGCATTTAGAATTAAAAAGTTATGGCTGGGCACAGCGGTTCATGCCTGTAATCCTAGCACTCTGGGAGGCCGAGAGGGGCAGATCCCTTGAGGTCCAGAGTTTGAGACCAGCCTGGCCAATATGGTGAAATCCCATTTCTACTAAATATCCAAAAAAATTAGCTGGGTGTGGTGGTGCACATAATCCCAGCTACTCAGGAGGATGAGGCACAAGAATCACTTGAACCCAGGAGGCGGAGGTTGCAGTGAGATGAGATTGTGCCATTGCACTCCAGCCTGGGCTGTGACTGAGCGAGACCCTGTCTCAAAAAAAAAAAAAAAAAAAAAAATTAAGTTCTAACCATGACCTCCCAACCCCTGCATAATTCAGGCCCTGCTAACCCCTTGGGCCACATCTCATGCCACCCTGTGTCTACCACATATCCCCCTCTGGCACATAGGAAGCAATTGTTTTTATTGAATGAAATAAATGAACATACATTCTCATTTATTCTTCACAGCACCCTTTGAGGTAGGATATAATGTATCCAATTTATCGATGAAACATAAGATGTGCTGGAAAGAGCTTGAGGCTGGAAAAGGCTCATTTTCTAGTCTGTACAGAGCCAAAGCTGAAGTATGCTTGTATGAGGGAGTCCCAGGACACTTCTATAATAGTTAATTTCATGTGTCAGCTTGGCTGGGCTATGGGATGCTCAGGTATTTGGCTAGACATTATTTTGGGGTGTAACTGTGAAGGTGTTTCTGGATGAGATCAGCATTTGAATCAGTAGACTGAAGAAGACTGCCCTCCCCAATGTGAGCGGAACTCATGCAATCCATTAAAGGCCTGAATAGAATAAAAGGCTAAGAAAGAATTTCTCACTGCCTGACTGTCTTGAAGTCGGGACATCAGTCTTCTCCTGACTTTGGACTCAAACTCAGAATGGAACTTACACAAATGGCTCTCCTGGTTCTCAGGCCCTCTCAGACTAAAACTTACACCATCAGCACTTCTGGTTTTCAGGCTTCTGGACTCAGACTGGAACTACACCATCAACTCTCTTGAGTGTCCCGCTTGCTGACCAGAGTGCAGGCTTTTCAGTCTCCATAATCATGTGAGTCAATTCTCATAGTAAATCAACCTTAGTATCTCCTCCCCCATCACTGGTTCTTGCTCTGGAGAATATTCTATTCTTTCTCGAGAACCCAGACTCATTCAACCCCTCAGGTTTGATAATTCACTAGGATGACTCACAGGACTGAGCATTTAGTTGTTGTACTTACATGGTTTATTAAAGTGAAAGGATACAAAGCTGACTCAACAAAGGCAAAAGGAGGATGGGGCAAAGTCCAGAAGAAACCAGGCAGAAGCTTGCAAGAATTCTTCTATTAGTGAAGATACACAGGATGCAGTTAATTCCTCCAGCAATGAGTTGTAACAACATGTGTGAAATGTTGCCAATCCAGAAAGCTTAGTAGAGACTCAGTGCCCAAGGGGGCTGGTCACCAAAGTACCCTCTCTGCCTAGCACATATCAAAATTCCAAGCTCCCGAAAAAAAAGCAAATGTTCAGCATAAAAATTGTATTGTTTACATAGTTTAAGCACAATGATTCACTATTATCATTTAAGGAATGGTAGGAACCCTCCTGAAATCGAAGTTCCCAGTTGCCAGCCAGAGGCCAACCATGTAAACAGGCCTTTCAAAGAATAGGAATCTCAGGCCAGCGATGTTAACTCTTTTCTGAACAAGGATTGAATGAGGGCAAGGAGAGAGTCAACTAAAAATAAAGTATCTTAATTCTAGTTGGTAAAGCTTATTAAAGTCTAAATCCATAAGTGTTAAAAATTATTCCTGGGCTGGCTATGTTTGACAGTGGCATGAGGGTAATAGTGGTGATTGCCAAATCATGCTGCATTCTTGCTGAATAGCTTTAGGGCCAAGAGTTAAAAGGTTAGAAGTTGAGGGAATTGTTTATGTTTCGTTAAAGACCCTACAAGCTTTATTAAGACAATTGGGTACAGATGCCAAAATGTTAACTAATATCCCAAAGGTGGCTTAAGAATTATTTCTTCTTGCTATTAGGCCTCATTTGACTAACAAAAATTATTTTTCATGAACCAAGTACCAATAGTAGGTCCAATGTGCAGTCATCTTACATTATATATTGTTAATCCTCACAACAACCTTGCAAAATATTAGCTACGCTTTAGAGTTTTAGAAACAGACTCAAAGAGAGTAAATTGCCCAGAGTCTACGGGCTTAAAAACTGACAAAATTGAGATTATCACCAAGCCTGCATTTCTGTTCATGTGCCTCTATGAAACATATGTTTGAAGTTCATCTCTGATTACTTTGCTGCCCTCTTGGCCTCTATGAATGACTTGCTGTTCTGCCGCATTTCAAATCTGACCCCAGGCATTAGCATCAGAGTTCTCTATCAATATAAAGCCTATTATAAGACAAAGATGAATAGGAATATATATACACACATATATAATGTATTGTTTACATAGGTTAGGCACAATGATTCACTATTATCATTTAAGGAATGGTAGGAACCCTCCTGAAATCTAAGTTCCCAGTTGTATATGTTCCTATATGTATATGTGTGTATATATATATTCCTCTGTGTGTGTAAGAAAAATATATATATAGCCTAGCATCATTTCATCCTGTGATTAGAATTATGGATAGCTGGCTCCTTACAGTGGTTTATGCCTGTAATCCTAATACTTTGGGAGGTCAGGATGGGAGGATCGCTTGAGCCCAGGACATCGCAAACAGCCTGGGCAACAGAGTGAAACCCCCATCTCTTAAAAAAAAAAAAAAATTAATTAGCTGAGCATGGTGGTGCATGCCTGTAGTCCCAGCTACTCAGGAGGCTGAGGTAGGAGGATTGCTTGAGCTGGGGAGGTCAAGGCTGCAGTAAACCATGATTATGCCACTGACTCCAGCCTGGGCAATAGAGCAGGCCCTGTCTCAAGAAAAAAAGAAATCATAGATAGCCCTGCTTTAAAAGAGCAACAAGCGTGCCACCAAAAAAATAAATCAGTCTTGTTTACTAAAAAATGTTTTCAGGCTGGCCACGGTGGCTTACGTCTGTAATCCCAGCACTTTGGCAGGCTAAGGCAGGCGGATTGCCTGAGCTCAGGAGTTTGAGACCAGCCTGGGCAACATGGTGAAACCCCGTTTCTACTAAAATACAAAAAATTAGCTGGGCGTGGTGGTATGCGCCTGTAGTACCAGGTACTTGGGAGACTGAGGCAGGAGAATCACTTGAACACGGGAGGCAGAGTTTGCAGTGAACCGAAATTGCACCACTGCACTCCAGCCTGGGCGACAGAGTGAGACTCTGTCTCAAAAAAAAAAAAGTTGTCTAGAGTGTATTCATAATTACAAACAGCTCTCTGAAAAGCATTTATTTGCCTTCTCTCTTTGGGTTTTCTCCTGTTGAATGTTTATTTGATCCTTGCCACCAGCATCATGTAACTGCATAATCCTTCCATGCTTACACTCACAGGGCACCCTCCCAAACCACTAAGCTGTCCTTCTGCAAGCACTTTAATCAAAAAGTATTATAGAGTTTGATTTTAAGAATCTGAGAAGCCTCTTGCTTCTTAAAAAGGAACATGCATAAATATGTGCAGATTTTCCAGATAAAACTAAAAACGCATCCTTTCGTCTAAAATATACTCTGGTTTAAAATCTGGAATATTGGTGTGGGAGACGAAAGACAATTTCCCATTTGACTTGTTTGTTTTGTTTTGTTTTATGTGGAGGGTAGAGGGAGGAAATGGGAAGAGAAAGTTGAATTATCCCAGTAATTTTCTAGGGGTCTCAGCCTTAACCATTTCCAAAATATAATAAAAAACAATCTCATTAAAATTACTACGAGCATACGTCTTTTGCAGGAGGTGGTTGAGGTAATCAGATCTCAAAAATGCAATTAAAATGGGGTCTGAAACCCCAAATTAGTAACCAGAATCTTTAGTCAATATACAAAAGGCCACACGAATGGGTTGAGCTTACTGAAGATTTCTGTTTGTGGCCCAGGAAATGCCTCTCTCGCCACCCATCCAGGAGTTTTATATTCTCCTGTAAAATAAGCATGTTGTGAGAAGTTCCCTGAGGAAATTTGAAGACAAGTGTATGAGAGCTCTGGAGCCCCATCCCCCTGCCCTGAGCATAGTCGCCAAAAGGACTTTCCACTTAGTTTACTTCATGCTTGCTTTTGAGCCTGCGGCAAAAAATTCTACCTTCTGAGTGACTGTGGGTGGAGGGAGGGCCTGAGATGACATCAAATCACAGTCTTTCCTCCTCCCCTCAGGAAGTAAAGTCCACTAAGCAGGAGGGCCTAAATCGTCTGAGCCCTCCTTGGCTCTTACAATGCTCACTTGTTTTCACAATGCAGCAAAATGAAATGCCTTAGAAAAAGAGTAACATTCCAGAAAACGGTGTAATTTATTTTTCTTCCTTAATTGCCCCATCTGTGGAGGATTTCTTTGCTGAACACCACATCAAAGGTAAGATGGGAATGTGACTGTGTGCTGGGTTGGTTTTCTAACAACGACTGGCATCTCTCCCCACCCAGCCTGCTCACCAGATGGCCATTCCGCATACCCTGCCAGCTGACTTTCCTTTCCAGTTA
Organism: Pan paniscus; assembly: GCF_029289425.2. Taxonomy (NCBI): domain Eukaryota; kingdom Metazoa; phylum Chordata; class Mammalia; order Primates; family Hominidae; genus Pan; species Pan paniscus. The sequence continues at coordinate 116,649,295 of NC_073249.2, forward strand.
GAAACAGTCAGCCTTCGACCCGACAGGGGAAATAATGAGTACTGTTCCCCCTTCCTCAGAACATTTACATTTTCTTTTTGCTATCATTCTTTATATACACTTGTTTATTTTACGGAACCGATTGGGAGAAGGTAGCATAGTGTCATGTTACTCCTGAATACTTCAGCATGTATCTCCTAAGAATATTCTCTTGTGGAAGAGGTTCCAAGAGGTTAACCTTGGTACAGTATTCTGTATTATACAGTCCATATTCAAATTTCCCCAATTGTCCCCACAAACTGTCTTTTACAACTTTTTTTTCTGATCTAGGATATATTCAATAAGCGGGTATCGCATTTCGTTGTCATGTCTGTTTAGCTCCAAAAATATTTACATTTAGCAAATGTTTTCTAAGGAGAATTCCTAAACTCAAGGCTCACCTTCCCTTTCTATTTCTCTTAAGCGTTCACCCGGAGGACCAGCAGGGTGACGCACAGCTTCTCCAAGAAACTGGCTTGCAGACCTGGGGGGAGGGACACTGAGTACAGTTCTAGGAGTGGCCACCCCACAGTCACTGAGATCAGGCTTTCCAGGTAACTAAGTCCTTAGTTGCATCAGGCAGACTTCATCTGTAACTGAGGGGTTAAAAAAAAAATTACAAGTGGTTTTATATCATAGGGAAAAAGGTTTTTTTTCTGTTTTGTATTAAATTTCAACTTTTATTTTAGATTCAGGGGGTACATGTGTAGGTTTGTTACAAAGGCATATTGTGTGATGCTGAGATTTGGAGTATAATTGAACCCCTCACCCAGATAGTGAGCATAGCATCCAATAGGGAGTTTTTCAACCCTCCTCCCTCCCTATCTTGTAGTCCCCAGTGTCTGTGGTTCCCCTCTATGTCCATATGTACCCAATTTTTAGCTCCCACTTATAAGTGAGAACATGCAGTATTTGGTTGTTTCTGCATCAATTTGCTCAAGATAATGGTCTCCAGCTGCATCCATATTGCTGGAAAGGATATGATTTTGTTCTTTTTTATGGTGGCTGTGTAGTATTCCATGGTGTCTATGTATCACATTTTCTTTATCCAACCCACTGTTGATGAGCACGTAGGTTGATTCCATGTCTTTGCTATTGTGAATAATGCTGCAGTGAACATAAAAGTGCATGTGGCTTTTTGGTAGAACAATTTATCTTCCTTTGGGTATATACCCAGGAATGGGATTACTGGGTCAAATGGTAGTTCAATTTTTGGTTCTTTCAGAAATCTCCAAACTGCGTTGCACAGTGGCTGAACTAATTTGCATTCCCACCAACAATGTATGAACGTTCCCTTTCAGATAAAAAGTTTAAAAGTTTAGATTAGTTTCTGGTCCACTGAATCAACTGTCTTGGATTTATCACAGGGATCTTCTGCATTTAAAATAGAAGAGGCATCATGCTGAAGAGGGAGGGGAAGGTCCAACCTTACACTAAAACCCTGGATGGAGGATGGGGATGGATGATTGTGATTCATTTTTTCCTGGTAAGAATTCGCTTTTTTCCCCCTTTCCTATTGCCTAAAAGCAGGCTTTCTGGAGAAAGGCTCAGAGCTGCCTACGAATAGGATCACTTAGGAAATCTTTGGCATCTGAGTGGAGGGGTGGGCAGGAACAAGGCCAGGAGCTGCCAAAAACTGCTAAAGTCAGAGGCCCATGCCGAACCCAGGAGAAAGTTGAAAATGCCCCTAGAGCAAAAGCGGAAATGTTCCTGGGCTGGGTGTGGGGGCTCACGCCTATAATCCCAGCACTTTGGGAGGCCTAGGTGTGCGGATCACTTGAAGTCAGGAGTTCGAGACCAGCCTAGCTAACATGGTGAAACCCGATCACTACAAAAATACAAAAATTAGCTGAGTGCAGTGGCATGCACCTGTAGTCCCAGCTACTTGGGAGGCTGAGGCAGGAGAATTGCTTGAAATCAGGAGGTGGAGATTGAAGTGAGCCAAGATCGTGCCACTGCACTGCAGCCTAGGCAACCATGAGAGACTCTCTCAAAACAAACAAACAGAAGTGTTCCTGAATCCAGTCATCTACTCTTCCTATCATCTCTTAAACCTGAGAATGCTCAGTCACAATCAGCAGTTCTGTACTGGCTGCATGGCAGTTAGGGTTTGGGGACAATCATACTTTTAACCATCCCAAAAGTAGCACTGGGAGGTGCTAAAAAGTGCTCTGGGGGTGATCTCCCCAGTTCAGCCCAGCATAGATAGAACACTGTGGGCACAGCCCCTTCCACTGATAAGGGGTGGGGACATTTCCTCTGTTTGGCCTGCTGTCTACTTCCCAATCCATCCCCACTAACTATAGTTTATGCTGTCTATATTTCCGATGTGTTTGGAAAGGGAGGACAAGATTTTGAAGGGGGAGTCTGATTATTCTCCTTTACCCATAAGCAACTAGATGAGGCATTCCATTTTTTAAATTAACTTCTTTCCCTCACCCTCCCAGGGGTTGAGGTGTGACAGTGGTGATCTGCATCATCAGCATGCCCATTCCAGAATGTTGGTGAACCCCAGCTATGCCCCACACAGCTCTCCAGAGAGTGGCACCAGCTGCACAATTCTTAAGTGTTTCCAGAGTTCTATTAACTTTGAGATGCACTCAAAAAAAAACCACTCTTTTCTTGCCGACACTTCCCCACTACTCAGCCCTACAGTAAGCAGCTCACGGGGAAAGGTAGCACAGGTCTTGGTGCCTTCTAATAATCCTATAGTTCACATGCAGATATCTAAGAATTCTACAAATAGGATGGTGGGAAAACATCAGGCCTCCTCCCTCGTGCTAGACAAGATAGGGGCAGAGGTCCCCAGCCAGGATTTATGTAATACAAAACTCTTAACACATAATAGTAGTACTTGCTAAACATTAGCTTCAGTACTAAACAATCTCATTTTCCCCCTAGAATATGTTATTTTAGGGGAATCTCATTTTCCCCCTAGAAATGTTACTAATAGGGAAACTAAAGGATGCCCTAAGTCTGAGAGCCCTTCCTGGGGCTGGGCCACCTCCCTAAATCATAGGCTTTGCAGAATAGGCACTGTTGGTGAGGATGTCTAATTCTCCTGCTTTTCTCCCCAGTAACCACCCTGACTTTTTCTACATTATCCTCTGAGGATAGAATGGTTTTTGATCAATTTAGTTGCTGATAGGAAAAACCATCTAATAACCAGATTAATAAACACTGTCCCACTTTTAGGGTGTGATACTGCTTACTAAGCACAAAAAATGCACTGGATCCTCAAAATGTTAACAATAAATTCAGGGGCTAATCACCCACTGTTGTAATGTGGATACTTGAATGACTGTGCTTTTGTTTCTGTATGACTTACAACTGTTCTTTTCTATAACAGATGAGCTCCTAGTAAGTGAAAAATAACAATGTTCTTTGGGAGCTTCCTACTTAAAAAAAAAGAGAGAGATTCATTCTAACCAACTTACCACACTTTATATATTTGTATGACTGTTTTCTGTATTCAGTCTGTCTTACTAGACTGAATGTTCCATGGGGGCAGGGTCTATGTCTGCATTGCTCATGAGTATATGCTCATTACCGTAAGCCCAGTGCCAGTATACAGCCTGGAACATAGTAGGCACTCAGTAAAATACTGTTGGTGGATGGATAGATGGATGGATGAATTGATAGCTGCACACATTTATGAATAAACAAATAAGGATGAAGGGGATAGTTGATGAAACTGAAGAGATGAGAATGGCTCTTGAGGCTATGAGAAGCTAATGAGAAAAATTAAGCAGGGATGTGCTAGATTTGCATTTCAGAGAAATGTGACCAGCAGATGCTACTGAGAGGTCAAATAGGAGAGAAATAACAAGACTCTATTGGTTTAGCAACAAAGAAATCTAATAACCTTGATAAGAGCTAGTACAGTGGAGCAGTGGGGGCCAAAGGTAGTGAACTTTAGTTTTCAGTGGAGTAGCAGAATGACAGAAAGTGGAGATACCTAATAGACTATTTTTTACAGAAGTTTGCCTGTGAAGGTCAGGAGGAGCTAGGGTGATACTAGAAAAGGACGCAGGATAAGAAGTTGTTATTAGATAAAACTAACTCTGACAAAGCCTGGTGCCTGTATTGAAAATAAGTCACTGAGGCTGATCCAACTCCTTTCCCAGACAATAATTAAAATGATCTAGTGAGGAAGCTCTTATTGGAGGTGGGGTGTGGGGGAAGTCCTGCTTAAGGTGTTCCTGCCAGGTTCAACCCAATTAACTGCTCTTAAAAACAAAAAGAAAATGAGGGGACTGGAGAAGTTCCAGGGTTTTTGCTTTATTTTGGAGTGAGCCATTTACAATGTATGATGTGGACTCTGGTAACAGAACTAAAACCCACCAAGCTTGGTCTAAGACATGGGATTATGTAGAATAATGCAGATTTATGTAGTCTGCTAAATTAACTAAGGAAAAACCTAGACCTTGGGAGAGATTTTTAATATCTTTGAGTCAAAACTGAAACAAAGTTGGAAGACTTCAAGTTAAGGGACGGGAAGCATGGTAGGTGCAAAGGCTCTGCCCTTGGTCTTCTTGATACATAGTGGACACGGACCCAGTTATTAGAGACAAGTCCTAACCATTCACTGCTGCTACACGCAGACACCAAGGACAGACCAGAGATGAAAAGCTCTGAACTGGGGGACCAGTAGCTAGCTAAATTTAGGTAGCTAAGAATATAGAGGTCAACATCCTCTAGACACCAGCACAGAACCCACGTCCATAGAACAAAAGGAAGTTTACTTTACAGAATGATGCACTGTATTATTCCTTGCTCATGAGAGGACACAATCATCACATTATTATGAACTGAGAGAAGAAAGTCTAAGTCATTTGAGATCTGTGTATATTTTCTAACCTAATTTCTAGCCTGACAGAAGTGCCTTAGAGGAAAATTATGGTTATAAATTGCCTCAATGGGGGCCTGATAAAATGTCTTTTTAACTTTTGAATATATAGTCCTGGCGTTTATAGCACTGTTCATTCTAAATAAGTTTTGTTCCTTTTATCAAATCAGAATGGGAAAAAGTATATTAAGAGACTTCTTCCTCACCACTACCACTTTTGCAATTTCTGAGCATCGCCAGTAGTGATGGGGTGAAAAGAAGGGGGCAGGTCTTGACCATTATTTAAAAGCAGGGGCTGAGGGAGGGAGGTGTCTAAGAGAAAGCACATCTGTCATTCAAATGAATGGGTGGATGGTACCAATAGAAAAAACTGAAAAGAGTAGGCATAGGATAAGGGAAATATGAGTTTATGTTTGGACAAGTTGACCAGAAGTTATAAAGATATGGTAGACAATTAGGAGTCTGAAGCTCTCGGGAAAGCAGAATGGAAACCACAGTTAATTGTTTGAGTGTTAAGTGCCAAATATTAAGTACTTTATCAGAACTTTCTCAATTAATCTTCACAGTCTTATGAGCTAGGTAATATTTTCATCCCCAATGCCGCCTCCCCCATCATAAAAGCGGAAGCTTAACCCATGTGACGTGCGAAGTTGTTTGCCCAAGGTCACGCCCCAGTAGGAAGAACAGCCTGGATGCAAGTTAAGGCAGACTGATTGCAGAACCCTGTTCAGCTACACCACCATAAGTATGCAGGTGGTAATTAAAACCTTGAGAGTAAATGATTGTCCAGGGAGCAGGTATCAAGCGAGATGAGTACAGAACTGTAACAGGCAGGCTGAGAAAGTGGAATTAATGAAGGGGAACCTAAGGCTTTGTGGTTCTTTTATTATTATTAATTTTGAGACAAGGTCTCACTGTCGCCCAGGCTGGAGTGCAGTAGTGTGATCGCTACTCACTGTACCCTCGACCTCCCAGGTTCAGGTGATCCTCCCACCTCACCCTCCCAGGTAGCTGGGACTACAGGTGTTATACCACTATGCCCAGCTAATTTTTTGTACTTTTTGTAGAGACGGGGTTTCGCCATGTTGCCCAGGCTGGTCTTGAACTCCTGGGCTCAAGCGATCCACCCACCTCGGCCTCCCAAAGTACTAGGATTATAGGCAGGAGCCTCCATGCCCAGCTGGTTTTGTGGTTCATAAGCAATGCATGGCCAGGTTGAAAGCAGAAGTGGCCTTGAAAAGCCAACGCTACCAAACCCCTGGAGACAGAGAGTACACCTGGGCTTTACGAGTGAATGCAAACCCTGGCTAGGTTCCCCTCTAGACCCCTGTGGGATAAAGCATGACTGTTACTTAAAAACGGAAAGAAGGAATAGCACTTAACAGCCTCCCGGCTAACTAGAATTCTGAGAAATAAAAGTTAATACTCCACAGAAAGAAAACCTCATCTCCAAAGCAGCAATTCTAGTGGAGTACAGGTAAGGAAGATTAGGTGGGGCAGAAAGAAAAGGATGGGGCCCCTGGCCCAACCTTAAGATGGCCACAAATCCCAGTTAATCCAAAATTAAGCACCCCTTTTCACTCTTGAGTGTCTCAATTTGGATGATACATTTTATGGTCAACCTATTTCTATATCAAGTGAAGGAAGGTACTCAGCTCAGCAGCAGAGTTAAATCAAAACTAATCTAAGAACTGACAGGAATAATTATTCCTCTTTTGGACAAACACTTTTCTCCCACAAAGGTAACTGGAATTAGCTGTCTTTAACAGATGCTACTGAGGGCAGTAAAAGAGTGCCAGGTCTAGAGTCAGTCTAATCTGGGTTCAAATCTCAGTTCCAGTACCCCTATTTTAAGCAACTTTTTACCTCTCTAAACTTCAATTTCCTGATCTTGGAACTGCTGTTGCAAAGTTATAACTGAGAAAATTATTACAGTGACAGAGATCTGACCTAACCAACTCCATCTTGCTTCTAACTTCCAAGATGTCCTTGTTCATTCCCATGTGTAGGCTGAACTAACTTTGGGGGAAACTTAGTTGATAGCTTAACTTTGAAAGAGAAACTAACAGCCCTTTCCAAAAAAAAAAAAAAAAAAACCTCCTTTTAACACCCCTTTCCAAAAAAAAAAAACAAAACACTTCCTTCCTGCCTGGGGACTAGATTGCCTTTGTAGGACTAACACATTAGCCATAAGATTAGAAATTATGGTTTAGGAGTCATACAGCTGGAGGCCACAAGACTGACCCTCCCCAAATTGCTCGGGGGATAACATCACTATTGTGAAACCTAAGATCAGTGCTTGAGATAATTTGCAGACCCTGCATTTGATGGATCAGCTGGCACCACCCAGATTAATAAACTGGCTCATCTGGTTGTGGGTCCCCCTCCACCCTTCCACCCAGAAGTGACTCAGCGCAAAAGGGCAGCTTTGATAGAATTTCATCTCTGACCCAACCAATCAGCACTCCCAACTCACTGGCCTCCCACCCACCAAATTATCCTTAAAAACTCTGATCCCCAAAAGCTCGGGGAAACTGATTGGTCTAATAAACTCCAGTCTCTTGCACAATGGGCTCTGTGGGAATAACTCTTTCTCTATTGCAATTCCTGTCTTGATGAATCAGCTGTATCTAGGCAGCAGGCAAGATGAACCCACTGGGTGGTTTATTTGGTATAAATTATTTGGTACACAACATTGGCATGCCTATTCCAAAGCCATGAAATGAGGATTAAATGAGATGTTTCCATTTAAAATGCTTAGCTACTTTAAAAGGAATGACTTCCCCCATAAAATATAAGATGTATAATGAGGCTGAACCAATAAGGCAAACTGGTAAATAGTAGTAAGCTGAGGGAATCATAACTTCTAGTAGCTGTAATTGCCTCTGTAATGGCTCACTTACCACCTGAGTTGGACTCTGGTCTGCTTTGATTTAGGTGAATGTGTTTGTGATGGGGATGACCAAGACTTTTGCAATTTTCTTTGTGGTCTTTCAAGAAGAGTTTGAAGGCACCTCAGAGCAAATTGGTTGGATTGGATCCATCATGTCATCTCTTCGTTTTTGTGCAGGTATAAGGCTGGCAATAAGCTTGCTGTCTAAGGAGAAGAACCACAAAGGGCAATTCCAAGATTCCTATTCAAGACTGAATAGGAATTCAGTTTCTAAAATTAAGGTTCATTTACTGATATGTAACGCTGAGAAAGTAAGGAATTGCAATATTTAGCTTCCACTTGACTTAGTAACAAAGTTGGGAGAATCAGCATTCAAACAAAGAAAGCTGAAGAATTATTAAATGCCATGATTCAGTATTTCATGCATTGCCTTTCCAGTCTGTTAATGCCTTAATATAGGTTCAATGAGTAAGGCCCTCAACCTGGAAGTTAGGCCATGAAGTTCTAGTTATCTAAGTATATTCAAAACAATTTTATTTATTTATTTATTTTTTTGAGACACAGTCTCTGTTGCCCAGGTTGGAGTGCAGTGGTGCTATCTCGGCTCACTGCAACCTCTGCCTCCCAGGTTCAAGCAACTCTCCTGCTTCAGCCTCCCAAGTAGCTGGGATTACAGGCGCCTGCCACCATGCCTGGCTAATTTTTGTATTTTTAGTAGAGATGGGGTTTCACCATGTTGGCCAGGCTGGTCTCAAACTCCAGACCTCAGGTGATCTGCCCACCTTGGCCTCCCAAAGTATGGGATTAAAGAGCCATGGCATCCAGCCTCAGAACAAATTATAGAACCAATTTCTTCTCCTTTTATTTGGAGCTGTAACAGGGTGGAAGAGCAGATAAGTGATTCAACCTTATTCTAGTCATTGACCACTAGATGCAATCTTTTTGTAGAGGTTCTATAATGCATTTCAAATCATCTCCCCTCCAAACCTTACTTACAATCAACATTTCCTTTTAAACTCCCCTTCCAAAAACTAAAATAGTGTGGGACTAGTGATATTAAGAAACCCGATATGAAAATCTTTTTTGAAGAATACGTAATACTTCAAAGTAAACAGTCCTCTTGCTTTCCTTGTCATTCATTTAAATCGCCATCAGAGGATAAGGGATGCCAGATCATTATTTACCTAAGAATTGCCTTTCTTTCTTCTCTTAAGGTCCCCTGGTTGCTATTATTTGTGACATACTTGGAGAGAAAACTACCTCCATTCTTGGGGCTTTCCTTGTTACTGGTGGATATCTGATCAGCAGCTGGGCCACAAGTATTCCTTTTCTTTGTGTGACTATGGGACTTCTACCTGGTGAGTCCATTGTAATTATGTGACCATAGAAGGCCAGGAGTGGTGGCTCACACTTGTAATCCTAGCACTTTGGGAGGCCAAAGTGGGTGGATCGCTTGAGTCCAGTTCGAGACCAGCCTGGGCAACATGGTGAAACCCCATCTCTACTAAAAATACAAAAATTAGCCAGGCCAGTGGTGGCACATGCCTGTAGTCCCAGCTGTTTGGGAAGCTGAGGTGGGAGGATTGCTTGAGCCCAGGAAGCTGAGGCTGTTGTGAGCCGAGATTGTGCCACTGCACTCCAGTCTGGGTGACAAAGTGAGACCCTGTCTCAAAATATGTGTGTGTGTGTGTGTCTGTGTGTGTGTGTATATATATATATATATATATGCATCCATCCATAGAAGATAGAAGATGGAACAGGACTCTTCCCTTCTACTGTTTCTGGGTCCAAAAGGCCTAGCTGTATTATCTCGGATCCAGGAGATTATCTTTTCTGTTACCAAGCCACTTAATGTGAGAGTGATTCTAAACTATTACGTTTTTCTTTTAGGTTTGGGTTCTGCTTTCTTATACCAAGTGGCTGCTGTGGTAACTACCAAATACTTCAAAAAACGATTGGCTCTTTCTACAGCTATTGCCCGTTCTGGGATGGGACTGACTTTTCTTTTGGCACCCTTTACGAAATTCCTGATAGATCTGTATGACTGGACAGGTACGTCATTCTAAGTTTATTTACTATCAACTGTGCAAGATTTAGCGTTCAGCTTTCTCCCTTTGAGAAATGGAAGTTAAGACTTTCAGAGCAATCGATTTCACAAGGTATTGCAAGAGAGGAAATGAGCATAATTTCTAAAGTAAACATGCTTCTCTTCCCTGGAGAATACATACGCAAAAGAGATCTTGAAATACTTGCAGGCTTTGCCAGCTCACACAAGCAACTCAGAATTCACCATAGGGCTCAATGTCTGAGGAGATGGAGGGCATTCCGTGCAGCTGGAAACAGCTTGCAGTAAAAGCGATACTTCTGGGGAAATAAGGCTTCCCCCTTCCCCCCCCACCCCGCCCCCGCCCCATCAAAAACCCTCACTTTTCCCATTTTCCCTTTAAGACAAGTATCTGCATTTAAAAAAACTCCTCCCCCATCGGACTCACTGAAATAGATAAAAAAGAAACAAATACTTTGGTAAAAAGAGTATGTTCCTTAATAGTTTATGTAATGTCAACTATAAATTTTCACAAATGAATAAAAAATGATTCATCTCACAATTTTCTTTGTAACTAAGACATCTGGATTAAAATAATCCTAAACTACTGGAAAAAATACATGTATATGTGTGTATTCATATGCCTATTGCTATCTACATGGCAGTTTTGTTGAATCTTTCCTAACTATTCAGTAGTCTCATGGTGAATGGGACCAGCTGACAAATCCATGATAGGATAGCAGAACCTATAGCCCATTCTATCTTTAGAAGCACCATACAAATCATAGCTTTGATCAGGACATGCTGAATGCAAGCAACTATTCAGCTCCAAAGGCAAGATTAGCATCTGTCATCTTTTAAGGAAGATCTAAAAAATGTCATGGGATGAAAGGCTATCCATGCCTTCCTCCCTCCCCCTGCTTTTTTTTTTTTTTTTTTTTTTTTTTGAGACAGGCTCTCCCGCTTTGTCATTCAGGCTGGAGTGCTGTGGCATGATACCGGCTCACTGCAACCTCCACCTCCCAGGCTAAGCGATCCTCCCACCTCAGCCTCCCAAGTAACTGGGACTACAGGTGCACACCACCACATCAATTAATTTTTTTGCATTTTTTGTAGAGACAGGTTTTCACCATGTTGCCCAGGCTGGTCCTGAACTCCTGGGCTCAAGTGATCTGCCTGCCTCAGCCTCCCAAAATGCTAGGACTACAGGTATGAGCCATAGCACCTGGCCAGCTGTCCCCTCTTCTAAGGCTGTTTCCAAATGATTTCTTTCATCTTATTCTATTTTTTCTGTACCTAAATCTGTACTCTCACTTCAGGATATTTAAATTTTCTATTTAATTTTTTAGCATTTGAAACACTCTCCTCTCCCTCCAAAAACTTGCCCCCCCTACCCCCCTTAACACAAATAACCACCATCTCTCCTTTTATCCCATCTATTGGTGCAGCTTTCTGGTTTTCTATCTCCAAAGCACTACATTATTACATGGATACAGCAGTGTATATGACTAATAAGTCAAATCGGAGACAAAGTAATGTTTTCAAGAATTAATGGGCTATGCCAGTGGGGCCTCTTCTGAGCCTATGAACACAAAACAGTATTGTGAACTGAAAGGCTATTTTTAATTGCTCAATCTCTCCCTCCTATTTAGGTGCCCTTATATTATTTGGAGCTATCGCATTGAATTTGGTGCCTTCTAGTATGCTCTTAAGACCCATCCATATCAAAAGTGAGAACAATTCTGGTATTAAAGATAAAGGCAGCAGTTTGTCTGCACATGGTCCAGAGGCACATGCAACAGAAACACACTGCCATGAGACAGAAGAGTCTACCATCAAGGACAGTACTACGCAGAAGGCTGGACTACCTAGCAAAAATTTAACAGTCTCACAAAATCAAAGTGAAGAGTTCTACAATGGGCCTAACAGGAACAGACTATTATTAAAGAGTGATGAAGAAAGTGATAAGGTTATTTCGTGGAGCTGCAAACAACTGTTTGACATTTCTCTCTTTAGAAATCCTTTCTTCTACATATTTACTTGGTCTTTTCTCCTCAGTCAGTTAGCATACTTCATCCCTACCTTTCACCTGGTAGCCAGAGCCAAAACACTGGGGATTGACATCATGGATGCCTCTTACCTTGTTTCTGTAGCAGGTAAGAAAGCCTACATCAGCCTCCTACCCAAAAGGAAAGATCAACTTAATTTTACAAGTTTATTACATTTTAATAAAAAGCTAAAGAAAAACAAAAGAGGAATTGTAGAAGGGCCAGAGAAAGTAAAATTTTTGAGGCTAGATGGAGCACCTGGGCATTTCCCAGGAAGAGATCTCTGTCACTGCACACAGGCTCCCCTACTAGACAGTGGACCCTAAATCAAGTCTTATTCATCTTCATATAACAGTGTTTGACACAGTAGACATTATTTATTGGGTAAATGCGGAAATTTCAAAAAGCTGATGCTCAATGGCAATAGCCACTATAAGGAACAGAAAACCCCAGGTAGACAGCACAGTGCAGTGGCTCAAGGATTGGTTCTGGAGCAAGACTTCCCTGGCTCAACCTCCTGCTCTGTATTTCTTAACTGTGGGAACTTCAGCAAGTTACTTTGCTTCATGGTGCCTTCATTTCCTCATCTGTAATATAGGGATAATAGTATCTACCCTCATAAGATTGTCAGGATCAAAAAAGCAATGCATGTAGAGTTTAGAATAGTGCCTGGCCTGTAGTAAGCATTCAATAATGTTTTATTATTTGTAGCTAAGGAATTTTCCCCTTGAACTCATAGTAAAACAGATAAATATGACTTTTAAGGCTAGTCACTTATGGATTGTCTGATATTTAAAATAAGTTAAAATGTAAATTAAAAGTAAAAACAACTGGCCAGGCGTGGTGGCTCACGCCTGTAATCCCAGCACTTTGGGAGGCCGAGGCAGGTGGATCATGAGGCCAGGAGATCAAGACCATCCTAGCTAACGTGGTGAAACCCCATCTCTACTAAAAATATAAAAAATTAGCCGGGCGTGGTTGCGGGCGCCTGTAGTAGCAGCTATTCAGGAGGCTGAGGCAGGAGAATGGCATGAACCCGGGAGGCGGAGCTTGCAGTGAGCCGAGAATGCACCACTGCAGTCCAGCCTGGGTGACAAAGCGTGACTCCGTTTCAAAAAATAATAATAAAATAAAAATAAATAAATAAATAAAAACAACTATTTTAGTTGACTACTCATAAAACTGTTTAAAGACAGAATGCTTGATCTAGAAGAGGGATTTGGCCAGGTGCAGTGGTCCAAAATACAATCTCCCATTTCCAAACTTCCTACATATTTTCAAATTAAGCATAAACTTTGGAGGACTTAATTCCTAAAACTTCATATGCAATTATGAGTCCCAACATCTCCTTTTTTAACAGAAGACTTATTTATACTCCAATCTTCTACAATATGACTTCCCCAAGACACTGACCTGAAGGTCTATTTGTCTTTTAGAAACTTCATTTTCTCACTTGCAGGACCTCTTAGACGAAGAGACTGCATGGCCTTCTGTGCCCAGGGTCCTCTGTAACCAGGGATTACCACTGTAGTGACGTAAGCTTTCCAAACACAATCAGAAAAAAACACTAACTACATGGGTCTTCTACACTACTCTAGCGGAGACTTTTTTGCTATTTTATTAAATGTATTTGGAATAGGTAAGTATATAATAGAGCTTACTGGTACACAAATCAAATCATTTTTTTCCTTACATATCCTGGCCTCAGGATGAGATCATATTACTTGGGAAATGATGCTGTATGCATTCACATTTTTCAAAGGGACCAGGAAAATAAAAAGATTTCAATATTGTTCCAGGTATCCTTGAGACGGTCAGTCAGATTATTTCTGGATGGGTTGCTGATCAAAACTGGATTAAGAAGTATCATTACCACAAGTCTTACCTCATCCTCTGCGGCATCACTAACCTGCTTGCTCCTTTAGCCACCACATTTCCACTACTTATGACCTACACCATCTGCTTTGCCATCTTTGCTGGTGGTTACCTGGCATTGATACTGCCTGTACTGGTGAGTAGACACACTCATTAACATTGTTAAACCATTTAGTAAAAGCAAGTATCAGTAACAATCTCCCCAAAATACGTATTTTGTATTAATTTTGTAACTTAAAAAATCATTTCAAAGACCTTAGAAACTCTGCAGCTATATCCTGTCCAGTTACTCATCTTGTGTGTGAGCGGGGAGGAATGGTGAGAGGACTATCCACATGGGACAGGAATAAAATTAAAGCAAAAAAGGGATCAGCAGGATTCCTTTTTACTTATCAGTCTCCTAGATTAGGATTGTGTTCACTTCTCTCCTTCAGCTCCAGAAACTTGTTTGGCTCCTTTTAAGACACAATCTTAAAGAAAAGATCCCTGAGAACACTTCAAGAGAAAAAAGGATTTCCTGACCAGTGTGGTTTCTCTCTTGAAGTTATTGCCTTGGTCCTGTGTACTTTCACAGGGCCATTGTTTTATACTTCCTCTCCATTTTTACCCTAAACTGACGCAAAGTCCTCGACCCAGATGGAACCAAAATACTTATACAAACACTTCAGTGTTCTGGGAACCCCTGGGAGTCTCATGGGTTCTCCTTAGAACCAGGTCCTAAACATGCTGGAACAGATTTCCTAGAAAACTTCTGTTCTATCAATATTAGCGTAAGTGCTACAGGATATTATATGAAGTGCAGGCAAAAATCAAGCTTCCTAAAGCTGAAATTAACTCCTTGTGATATCTGATTACTTACAAACCAATGGTTGATACTTAGCCTTAGGGGATTCAAGAATATCACCGTCTGGCCGGGCGTGGTGGCTCACACCTGTAATCCCAGCACTTTGGGAGGCAGAGGCAGGTGGATCGCTTGAGCTCAGGAGTTGGAGACCAGCCTGGGCAACATGGTGAAACTCCGTCTCTACAAAAAAATAAAAAAATTAGCCAGGTGTGGTGGCACGCACCTGTGGTCCCAGCTACTTGGAAGTAACTGGGAGGATCACTTGAGCCTGGGAGGTGGAGGTTGCAGTGAGCCAAGATCACACCACTGCACTCCACTCTGGGTGACAGAGTGAAACCCTGTCTCAAAAAGAATATCACTATTAATTCATATTGTAAATATCATTTCCTAATAAGAGAAAAGCAGCAAGGTTTGGGGAAGAAAAAGTACCCATGAACCACCTAAAAAATTAAAATGAAAATAAAAACTTGTGTTCTTACTAATAAACTGAAAACACTGCCTGCCTAGCATTTACTGTTCGCTATTAGACCTCAGCTCTTTCGCAATATTGGGGGCAAAAAGCCAACCAACTCACCCCAGAAGTCACACTGTTCATAGCTTGAGATGATATAAATAGTATTTGTCCCTTTTAGGCATAGGTCTCTATAGAATTTCACCCTTAATATGGCTAACACTGAATTCTAATTCCTACAGGTTGATCTGTGTAGGAATTCTACAGTAAACAGGTTTTTGGGACTTGCCAGTTTCTTTGCTGGGATGGCTGTCCTTTCTGGACCACCTATAGCAGGTAACACCTTCACCACATTCTGAACAAATTTCAATAGCAATAAAAGGGAAAAACTGATCCAGGATTAATGGTAACATGTAATGACGGTATCAGGTTAAAAGAAACAGATTATTTCTGCTTTTCCTGTATCTACTCACTCCACCACCAATGCAGGAAAATCTGAAGGCTCAGATTCTTGTATTATCTTAAGATGTGCCTTAAGCAGATTCTTATATTCTTGGGAGTTGTAGGGCAGACACTGGATCTATGTCTACTTGTCTGGGGAGACAATCCAGAGTTTTTTCAGAGCCTCAAAGACCCATGATGCTTTAAAAAAAAAAAAAAGGCTGGGAGCAATTGCTCACGCCTGTAATTCTAGCACTCTGGGAGGCCAAGGCGGGGGTATCACTTGAGCTGAGGGGTTCAAGACCAGCCTGGGCAACAGACAGACCTTGTCTCTATAAAATAAAAAACAAAACAAAACAAAAAAACAATGAACGACTAGCATCTTGTATCTAAACATGAGTCACTTTTATAGAGCTTGAAAGGTATAGGCCTGACACTTTTGTTCTTCTGATGTGCCATATGGATGTCCAAGATGGCCTGTTATCTGTTAAGTATCTCTCTTTGAAAAGAGGGCCCTTCAAATTGTCGGTACCAAGGATGGGAGGATACTTGGCCTAAAGGCCCCATCTCTATGGAGAGGATATTGGGGGCCGTTGGAAATTATTATATACAAGTACAGTAGACATTTGGGGAGTTCTGATATGTAAGTTAACTTTAAGATTCAAATTGTAGTTTTACATTCACTTTTTACCTAATTGGACATTCTGTACTTGCTGAATATTTAATCTAATACTATTACAAACTTGAATACTCACACAGAAGTATTTCTAGGGAACAGACCTAAACTTTAGTTTCTCACACACCACAGGTTCTCAATGTATTTCAGTGTACAAATTACTATGACATTTCTAATCATCCACATAAAGGAACTTAGCCTAAAACTTACTTTTGCTTCTTTTAGTCCTGAAGTAAGACAGAAGGGAGTTAATCTTGTCCTACTATCATTTTTTTAAAAATTAAGTTTCATAATGATGTTAAGTTTATACCTCTTAAGACTGAGAAAGGGGCCAGGCGCAGTGGCTCACGCCTGTAATCCCAGCACTTTGGGAGGTCCAAGTGGGTGGATCACCTGAGGTCAGGAGTTCGAGACCAGCCTGGCCACCATGGTGAAACCTGGTCTCTACTAAAAATACAAAAATTAGCCGAGTGTAATGGCAGATGCCTATAATCCCAGCTAACTTGGGAGGCTGAGGCAGGAGAATTGCTTGAACCCGGGGGACAGAGGTTGCAGTGAGCCGACTTCACTTTGCACCACTTCACTCCAGCCTGGGCAACAGAGCGAGACTTCATCTCAGAAAAAGTAAATATTAAAAGAAGGAGACTATAAACTAAGGATAACAAGAATTGTTACTGAGAGGGCCTGGCAATAGTAGCTCACGCCTATAATCCCAGCACTTAGGGAGGCCAAGGTGGGAGGATTGTGTGAGTCCAGGAGTTCCAGACCAGCCTGGACAAGATAGTGAGGCACCATCTCTACAAAAAAATTTTAAAAATCAGCCAGGTGTGATGGTGCATACCTGTAGTCCCAGCTACACGGCAGGCTGAGGCCGGAGGATTGCTTGAGCCCAGGAATGAGTGCAGTGAGCCTTGATCATGCCACTGCACTCTAGCCTGGGTGACAGAGTGAGACCCCATCTCAAAAAAAAAAAAAAAAAAATTATTACTGGGAACAAAAAATATGCCAATAGCTGAGGTTCAATTAAGGCATACTTATTCTAAAGAAAAAATTTACATAAATATGCAACCAACTCTCTTATTTGCATTTATGAACACACCCCTTCCCATGCTATCTAACACTTAGCCTACGTTTCATACCTGGAAAGCAGGCTAGAATTATAAAGTAAAGCCCAGAATTTTTATATAGGGACTAGTAAAAGGAGGCCAAATACCAGAAGTACCTTGCACAACTACTCTATGGCTAGTACCCAGGACAGTGAGATACAGAAAACAGAGCTCAAACACAGTTTGCTGATGCATTTTTTTCAATCTTGATCCTTCTTCATTGGCTGTCCCAGTAGTGCCTTGGAATTTTTCAAGCCTATTGGGCCAAAAGTACAAGGAAGTAACAAATACAAGGGCATAGAATATCTTACTCAAATGAAAAAGACAAGCAACAAAACTATAACATGTTTAATGTCCTATGTGTCTTTGTATACTTCTTAAAATAAAATGTTTAAATAGTTCAATACTCGAGAAGACAAGTCAAGTTTCTGAAGACCATTACCTGAAAAGAAAAAGCTACAGGTATATATGTGAGTTCTGAAATAAATTTCTTGGGTCATGATCTCATTGTTTTTATGAAAAAAGATAGACTACCACAGAGCAGATTAAAAAAGAGTATATCACTTTATTTTCAAACTTTTATTTCATACACACACACACACTTATGTAATGTAAAATATGAGATATAAAATACTTCTGTCAATGAGACAAAAAAAAGTTAACAAGCTTTTGTTAGCCCAAATCCAGTATAGCCTAGCACCATACGTGAGGATAAAAAACTCATAATATATTTTTTACCCATTAATTCAGAGACTATTACTTAGGCAGCCATACATTCTGTAAGCTCTACAAAAAAAGTCAAAGGAAGCTATAAGGTTGTTGCTAAAGCTTATGTAGAAATTTTTAGTCCAGGATGTGCTCCTAGTATCTTAAACAAGATTCTAACTGCAATGCTGTGCCATTAGCCATCTGTTGAAGAAAGAAATCACAGGAAAGCTTTGTTCCTCTAAGTCATTCCTCCGTGAAATGACAGAGGACATTACAAAGGCCATTAGATTTGTTCCTAACTTCTGACTCCAGCAGCAACTACCAAAGAAACATCAGAAATGTTGATGTACAGATCAACTCAGTTCTTGCAGGTGTAGGCAGAACTGAGTCTTTAATTGAATCAAAAGTCTTTAATTGAATTTACTGGTGATGAAACATTAAATTCTCAACCAAACTTAGATCTTCAGAACTGTATGAGATTCCCATTTTTTACTTACCTAAATCTGTTATTACCAAATTGCAAAAGTTGAAACTCCTATAAAAGAGTATAGGCATTTTTAATTAGGAATCTAACAAAAGTAAAACTTTTCATAATAATCTTCAGTCAAAACACTAGTTAAAATTGGTAACATTTCAGCCATGCTCTTGTAGATCACACAGACAAAAAAGGTAACACATTACATGAACAATATTTCTCTCCTTCCTGTATAAAAATAAAAAAGAAAACAATATTAGTTCTATGCAACATATTTTAATAATTCAAGGAAAGCAAAAATAGCACAAGAAATTCATAGAACCATATTCTTATTTTTTTTTTAATATAGAGAATACGGGCAAGAAAATTACACACCTCAATTTCTTACATTTCTTTCATGAATTTAAGAAATAATGGTAGCAACAAAATTCTTTATAAGATCTTTGCTGAAACTGAGAGATTGAAAGGATGAAAGTTAAAACTTACCGGTCCCCACACCTCCTCTGTAAGACAATGCCCTGCTCACCCACTCCACCCCAAAGTCCCTTCTTATTCCAATACTCAGTGACAATTTCAATTTTAATTAAAAAATATGGCCTGCATTAGAGTAGGTGAGTTTTAGGATTGTTCCAGGTTCCCTGACCAGGGTGGTGAGTAGACCTAAGTGTAGGCCAAATGTCACACAGCTCATCTAAACCCAACTGCTGCTTTTGGGGTTAGATGGCACCCAGAGCTACACACTGGCACAAAGATGGAAGCCTTGGAAGGCTGTGGAAAAATGAGAAGTATTGATATTTTAAGCCTTATTTCTCACAGACCCCTGTTAACAGAAGTAAACCTGCAAAAAGCAATATAAATACAAAAATAGTGCCTTGGGCAGAAAAGCAAGTATATCTAATCACATTCTCCAACACACAGGGCAGATGTAAGCTACTTACATGAAATTCCTACTCTTCCATTCAAGGCATTTGACATGAAAGCTCAAAATGCTCAAGGCTCAGTTTCATTTTAAAATAAAACCAAAGGACCATATTAGTTGCCTATAAAATAAAAACTGAATGCAGTTCCCCACTTCTCCATATTCCCCTCTTTCCCAACTGACAAATGCATACAGTATGCTAATATACATATATAATCATTTATTTAATCACAAATATCTTCTGAAAACTCCCTAAAACACTATAAGTAATTATTTGATTACTTGGTAATCAAGTGACTATCAAATAAATATTTGAAACTTAGCATTCATTCAATAACTGTCAAGCAAATCACTAGCATAGTACTGTTATACGCTATGTGGGACACACAGAAGATAAAAGTTACTCACAGTCCTCACATGACTCACCAGGTCGTGAAACATTATTCACTCTGCCACATACACTGCCAGGACTTCATACTAAGAACAGTCTAGAACCTCTACAACTGTGAATTATTAGAATCTGTATCCTTCTTCTACTTCATTAACTGAACACCTGATTAAGCCACTGTAGCCCATCACCTTATTTTCTTACCTTTAATTGAAGACATTCTGAGTTGTGGGATAATAAAATGACTTTAAAATATGTTGAAGTTTAAGTCAAGGCAGGTATTTCACGAGTATTTTTCCCCCACCAAGCCCTAGAAAAATCATTTCTAACGCCAAATAGTTGTAAGTCAATTGTACTCCAGCATATGTTAAAGTCAGCTAGCTCCTAAAGAAGTATGTCTCTCTCTATTATTTACCGATCTCATCAGCAATACCATGGAGTGAGACTGGTAATTTTGCACCAAGTCTATTTGTGTTTTATGGAAAAAGGTAAGTGCTAAAATATATATTCATTCATCTAAGCTCATCTCTGTCCCATTATCACAGAAAAGTCATCTCCTCATGAAATGATAGATCATTTCCTATCTATCCCATCCTCAATTTCAGATACAGTATTAAACAAAAATTCCATCTGGTCCTCGCTCCACTATTACCAATCCTGACCTCTAGAGTTTTATCAGTCACCTTGGCCTATCAATTGCGAATTTCTCTATGGCCTAAAATTTTACTTGGAAAACACACTCTGGAGGTTGGGGGTGAGTGGGGAGAAAGTGAGAAGGCAGAGCAAAGCCCTGTCCTCTATATGTTCTGTGGGGGGAAAAAAAGGCTAAAAAAAAGTAAATATTTTATGTATCTAGTGATTATTTTCCCCATAAACTACAAAGCCTTACAGATTTTTACTTTGATTCAGTTTTCCTAAGATTGATGAATACCTACAAAGCATCAAAAATAAATTCCAAATAGCTCTCTATTGTGGTTTAAGAAGAGGAGTTCTTCCCTTTTATAACACACTTTGCAAGGCCAAAGAATCCAGCTTCCACATCCTAATAGACACCACAATCCTTTTAATAAAAATTACAGCACAGAGCTAATACTTGAAGCATTCCTAGTAAATCTTATTGCAAATTTCTATCAAGGAAACTTTACTGAGTTCCCATCTTAAAAGGCCCTGAAATTTAAATTTGCTAAGCCAAGTTTCCCAAGATTTTTCCGATCATGGCACATATAGAAAATATTTGCACAATACACCCAAAGTAAAAGAACAAGATTGCCAATAGCCAGCTGGTGGCTCCAGTGGCCCCAGGGATGAGAGGAAAATTGTCTTTGCACACCTTGGAAATTTGCCACTATGCTACAACCCAACCACAGGAGTTCTGATTCAACTCTGACCAGTCACCTGCAGAATTTTCAACCACTTTAGAACTAGCACCAAGAAAGTTTGGAATTAAGGACCTTCTAAGTTTTTTGTTTGTTTTTTGTTTTGAGATGGAGTCTCCCTCTGTCACCCAGGCTGGAGTGCAGTGGTGCAATCTTGGCTCACTTATCCAGGTTCAAGTGATTCTCCCACCTCAGCCTCCTGAGTAGCTGGGACTACAGGCGTGTGCCACCATGCCTGGCTAATTTTTTCTATTTTTAGTAGAGATGGGATTCACCATGTTGCCCAGGCTGGTCTCGAACTACTGAGCTCAAGCAATCTGCCCACATCGGCCTCCCAAAGTGCTGGGATTACAGGTGTGAGCCACTGCACCCGGCCATGTTAAGTTTCAATAAGATGACCAATAGTAAACTTACATAGTAATCCTAATAAAAATGATTCATGACTGGGCACAGTGGCTCACGCCTGTAATCCCAGCACTTTGGGAGGCTGAGGCAGGTAGATCACGAGGTCAAGAGTTCAAGACCAGCTTGACCAACATAGTGAAACCCTGTCTCTAGTAAAAATACAAAAATTAGCTGGGCGTAGTGGTGTGCGCCTGTAATCCCAGCTACTTGGGAGGTTGGGGCAGGAGAATCGCTTAAACCCAGGAGGAGGAGGTTGCAGTGAGCCGAGATTACACCACTGCATTTCAGCCTGGGCGACAGGGCGAGACTCCATCTCAAAAAAAAAAAAAAAGATTCATAACTTAGCTTAACAATCAAGTTCTGAGATTCTGAGATGTCTGAAGGTATGAATACTTTTTAGACAGGATGCTAAATTCCTTTTGAAACATGTATGGCCTAACACATAAAATAATGTGGAATAGTTTTAAAATATTAACACTTAAAAAATGAGTTCAGAATCCTATATTAAATATCTAACTTGAATGATTATTCTTATTCCTTTTTAACTGACTGTAAAAAAACTGGTTGCACAAGTGTTTAAAGAAGCTCAGCCCAATCTTCCTATTTGTTTTAAATTATCACAGGAAACATTACTAGACATTTCTGCCTAAAACAAGTCCTATAGCCATAGATATAAGAAAAGAGTCTGGACTAGTAACTTCAAATACAATAATTATTGTTAAATAATAATTTTACTGTGCGTAAGAATCAACTGAGTGCCACCCAGGATGGAGTTATGCTTGACAGAATCCAGTGAATCTGCATTATTAACATGCATCTCAGGTAAATCTGACGCAGGTAGCCTGTAGACACCAAGGAAATGCTTACAGAGGTCTTCAGCTTAATAATTCTGCATCAGCTGCCAGTTTATTCCTCAGAGTGCTGGCTACATACAGTAATACCAGGCATAGAGTGAACATTCAGATACATGCACATTATCCTAGATTATAACTGGTATGTAATCTTGTCTTTCTCTGACGTTCACAATGCTTATGCTATGACCACAAAGGAATCTAGTCTTTTGAATGTCAACTTATGTGTGTGCTTCCATTTAAAATGGTGAGAATACAGTGGCTTCTGAACTATCAACAATACTTTCTTTTAAAAATATTTACATGGCTGGGCGCAGTGGCTCACGCCTGTAATCCCAGCACTTTGGGAGGCCGAGGCGGGCAGATCACGAGGTCAGGAGATCGAGACCATCCTGGCTAACATGGTGAAACCCTGTCTCTACTAAAAATACAAAAAATTAGCCTGGCACGGTGGCGGACGCCTATGGTCCCAGCTACTCGGGAGGCTGAGACAGGAGAATGGTGTGAATCTGGGAGGCGGAGCTGGGAGTGAGTGGAGATTGCGCCACTGCACTCCAGCCTGGGTGACAGAGTGAGATTCCTCTCAAAAAAACACAAAAATTTACTTAGAAGCATTAAACTGTTTAGGGTCCGAAGTGCATCTGAACAGATTTTTCATACTGTTACCAAAAAAATACAGAGATCTAATAAAATCAGACACTCGTTCTCTCTCCCTACATATATATATATTTTAAATTTTTGAGACAGGCTCTCCCTTTGTTGCCCAGGCTGGAGGGCAGTGACACAATCACAGCTCACTGTAGCCTCAACCTCCTGGGCTAAAGTGATCCTCCCAACTCAGCCTCCTGAGTAGCTGGGACTATAGGCATGTGCCATGACACCTGGCTTTTTTTTCTTTAACTTTTTCTTTATTCTTTTCCAATATTTTTCTAAATTTAATTTTAATTTTTGATAGAATAGGGACACTCCTAAGCTCAAGTCATCCTTCTACCTTGGCCTCCCAAAGTGCTAAGATTATAGGCATGAGCCATCACGCCTGGCCAACACCCAGCTAATTTATTACTTCTTTTTTGTAGAGATAGGGTCTCACCACATTGCCCAGTCTGGCCTTGAACTCTTGGGCTCAAGAGTTCTGCCTGCCTTGGCCTTCCAAAGTGCTAGGATTACAGGCATGAGCCACTGTGCCTGGCCAATCCTTTTACTTTCAGCAGTAGAGAATGGCTAGTTATTCCAATCAAATAAAGTAGATGTTTCAATAGCAATGAAGCTCAAAACTTAACTAACCTAGTAGCCACTTAAATATAAGCTTGATTTTAACAACTAATACTTTCATAAAATAATCAGTCATATGTATATTTCTGCATCCTACATTTTACCTCATATTTGCTAGTATAAACAGCATCCTAAAACTAAATACTCAGCTGTATACTATTATCCTATTGAATGGCAATTGGATCTTAATTTAGAATCTAAAAAATACAAATATCTCAATGATCAAATATGACTGGGAGAAACAGATTTACAACAATTATTTCATCCAGGTTTTATTTCACCTAATTTTGCATGGAAATACATAGAAATAATTCTAAAACATGCTAAACAATTCCCCGCCCTGGTAAGAAAATATATTAAATATAGTCATGAGTTATTTAACAGGGATACATTCTGAGAAATGTGTTAGATGATTTCATTGTCATATGAACAGTATACCTACACACACCTAGGCTATATGGTAGAGCCTATTGCTCCTAGGCTACAAATCTATACAGCATGTTACTGTGCTGAGTACTGTAGGCAACTGTATCTAAACATAGAAAGATACTCGTGTATCCAAACAAAGTATTCATGTATCTAAACATAGATACAGTAAAAATGCATATCATAACCTCATGAGGTTTGTCCTGTTATGTGCCACATGACTATATTTTAATACTTAATGTTTCAGAAACAGCATTCTAAGAGTGAGTGAAATCCAAGCACTTTAGAAGGCTGAGGCAGGCGGATCACCTGAGATCAGGAGTTTGAGACCAACCTGGCCAACATGGCGAAACCCCATCTCTACTAAAAATCCAAAAAAAATGAGCCGGGTGTGGTGGTAGGCACCTATAATCCCAGCAACTCATGAGGCTGAGGCAAGAGAATCACTTGAACCTGCGGGTCGGAGGTTGCAGTGAGCCGAGATTGCGCAACTCACTCCAGCCTGGGCGACAGAGCGAGGCTCTGTCTCAAAAAACAAAAAAAAAAGTGAGTGAGTGAGAGAGAAAGAGTGTGTGTGTGTGTGTGTGTGTGTGTAAAATGAAAGGCTTGGTCGGCATGATGGCTCACACCTGTAATCCCAGCACTTTGGGAGGCCAATGCAGGAGGATGACTTGGGGCCAGGAATTTGAGACTAGCGTGGGTAACTTAGATCCAGTCTCTACAAGAAATTTTAAAAAAAGAAAAGAAAAGAAAGAAAAGGCTTATAAACAGTTTTTCTCTTCAATCCATTTTTACTATTTTTAGCTGTGCTACCTGACATTTTAGTAGCACTGTCTACCTTTTTGTCCAAGAATTCCTAGTCTTTCCCCAGGGTGTTACTTCTGAGACCACTATTTTATAATTCACAGGTTTTATATATACACATATACATACACAGACACATACACTCTAATACATTTGCTGTGTTGGCAGGACTAAGGCAAGAATGACAAGGGATGGGAGGGTAAGGACTGCTACCTTCTATACTCCTTCCTTTCTAGAAATGTCTACAAGAGTTCAGAGACTAGTCACCTATTTCTTAGAGATCTATAGGTCAATAACAATCAACATAACACAAAGACTTGTCCAGTTGTTTTCACTCCAGTAACTCCAAGAAACATTTAATAGAGGTCACTAATCAAACAGGAGTCAGTAAGTAAAAAGCAACTTAAAGTTAGTTGAACTTAAGAGGTTATAAAACATTCTATTCACTTATTTTTTACATTAACAATAGGAAACACAGAGCTATAAAACAAAAATAAATTAAGTCAATTTTTTCTGGTCTGCTTGTCTCATCTCCTCTTTGTCCATAACAGAACAAAGAGGAGATGAGACAAGCAGACCAGAAGAAAAAGGTGGGGGAGGGTATACTCTACATATCCAGTGAGGCATCATGATCTAAGATAGAAGGGAAAAATCAAAGACACAATGTAAGCTCCATGAGGGCAGATATTTTCATCTATTTTGTTCAGGGGTATATCCCTGAAACCCAGACCTGTGCTGCCATACAGCACTGAAATTTCTTGAATAAGTGATCAGATATAATATACATACTATACTTTAGAAAAGAACTTCTCAAAGTGAGGTCAACAGACCCCCAGAGATCCTTGAGACCCTTTAGGAAGTCCAGGAGGCCAAAATTATTGTCATGATAATACTAAGGACATTATTTGCTCTTTTCAGTGTTGACTTTTGCAATGATGTGCCTTAGCATAAATATTCTTTGCTATCACCTACTCAGTTAAAAAAAAAAAAAAAAAAAGTGTTTCGCTTAAGTTTTAGTATGTGCCATTAGCCAAAAGACTTTGAAGACCCTCCAACTTACGCTTTTAAAAAGCACTTAGGACCAGGCGCAGTGGCTCACCTTATAATCCCAGCACTTTGGGAGGCCGAGGTAGGCGGATCACTGGAGGTCAGGAGTTCAAGACCACCCTGGCCAACATGGCGAAACTCCGTCTCTACTAAAAACACAAAAATTAGCCGGGTGTGGTGGCGGGCACCTGTAATCCCAGCTACTTGGGAGGCTGAGGCAGGAGAACTGCTTGAACCCAGGAGGTGGAGGTTGCAGTAAGCAAAGCAGAGATCGTGCCACTACACCACTCCAACCTGGGTGACAAAGCAAGCCTCTGTCTCAAAAAAAAAAAAAAAAGCATTTAGATTTCAGGGGGGAACTTGTCATTGTTTAACTCATGTGATCAAGCAGTCAGTTCCTTCTCATATATTCTGATAGCCTCCTGCACCTTCCCTTCATAGCACTTATCACATATTATTTATGTGGTTGGTACCTATCTCCCCCACTAAAGTTCTGTGAGGGCAAGGACCGTATCTGTTTTGGCTCACTAGTGTATCCTCAACACCTAGCAATATTAACAGGAATATAGTAAGTACTCAAGTCTTTGTTTAGTAAAGGAAAAAAAAGAAAACTGATTATTATCACTTCTTTTTTTCTTTGGAAAACAATAATTTATGATTATTTTCTTCATAATAGTGGTCTTGTAATAAAATTCATGGTAAAATAAAATGGTATGTGTTCCTAATTTTCTCCAACTTCCACTGTAAGATTGGAGATGGTGTAAGTCCCTAACTCAGGTGGAGCTGATTCAACTTCATCAGTGAAAAATAGGGCAGCTAAGAAGCTTCACTAAATTCAAATGGGTCACAATACAGGAGGCTCCTTGCTTTGAGGAGCTATTCATGGCTGAGAGTTACTAATGGCAAAATTTCCTTCCCTAACAGAAATCATTCCTTCCTTCCAGGCTGGTTATATGATTATACCCAGACATACAATGGCTCTTTCTACTTCTCTGGCATATGCTATCTCCTCTCTTCAGTTTCCTTTTTTTTTGTACCATTGGCCGAAAGATGGAAAAACAGTCTGACCTGAAAGAAAGAAGACTGCAATCAAGTGAGAGCTAAACGAAAGAAAACCTAAACTAATGTCATTGGAAACAAAAGCTTGAAAGAAACACATCGCATCTACATTTGTAACATGAGAAGGAAAACAATTTTTTTTTTTTTTTTTTTGAGACGGAGTCTCGCTCTTTTGCCCAGGCTGGAGTGCAGTAGCGCAATCTCGGCTCACTGTAATCTCCGCCTCCTGGGTTCAAGGGATTCTCCTGCCTCAGCCTCCCAAGTAGCTGGGACTACAGGCACACGCCACCACACCCAGCTAATTTTTTGTATTTTTAGTAGAGGCGGGGTTTCACCATGTTAGCCAGGATGGTCTCCATCTCCTGACATCGTGATCCGCCCGCCTTGTCCTCCAAAGTGCTGGGATTACAGGCATGAGCCACTGGGCGCGGCCAGATAAGTTTTTAAGGTTCCTTCTTGCTTTAGCATTCTGAGAAATGTCTAATTGGTAGTAAGACAAGAGTAATAGCAACCTGTATTGTTAGTATTTAACCAAATAGGCTAAAATTTTAATCAGGTGCCTTATGTATTAAATAGAAATCGGAATGTACCATAATAAATCCAAACTCTCAATTACGCCATGGTAATTCAGTCACTAAAATATGTAAAGATAGAAAATTTTTTAATTTAAAGAAGTGTGAAACATAGCCATTGATTGATCAGAATTCTGGAATCTGAATATTAAAACCTTACTTAGTGACTGGAATGGTATATGCTCCCTCCAAAAGTTTATCTTTGTTTATTGATTAAAGGTAATCCTTACTTTCTTTGTATTACTTAGGTTCTTAATTAAAGGTAATCCTTACTTTCTTTGTATTACTTAGGTTCTTAAATTTCTATGATAAACATGTATTGCTAAATAATAAAAAGTATATAAAAATTGCTTTAAAAACTTCTTTATTTCAAGATCATCTGAACAGCAATTTTGCCCATCAAAGCGTTATTTTTCTGGTACATCTAATTAACAAAATATTCACACTAAATATTGAAACGTCTCTTTACAAGATTTACATGAAAGTTGAATAGGTGGTTTTAATAGGAAATATGTTTAAATTAAAAGATGTTTCTTATACCACCAACCTCCCTTAGCATCTCCTTCTGAATGCTTTTTTTTTTTTTTTTTTTTTTGAGACAGGGTCTCACTCTGTCGCCCAGGCTGGAGTGCAGTGGTATGATCTCGGCTCACTGCAAACTCCGCCTCCAGAGTTCAAGCTATTCTCCTGCCTCAGCCTCCCAAGCAGCTGGGATCACCGGCATCGGCCACCATGCCCAGCTAATTTTTGTTATTTTTAAGAGAGACAGGGTTTCACCATCTTGGCCAGACTGGTCTCAAACTCCTGACCTCAAGTGATCCACCCGCCTCGGCCTCCCAAAATGGTGGGATTACAGGCGTGAGCCTCCATGCCTGGTCCAAAATGCTTCTTAAACTATTACCATCATCGTTATTCCACTCTTCCATTCCTCTCTGCTTTAAAATGTCTATTAACAACTTACAGAGAAAAACTCTAGAAGACTGGTTTTAGCTCCATACCCTGTCACTGCCTATGTATGCCTTCTCTACCAGGCACCATTTCACTTTTCACTATCTGACTCACTCAAAGGCTACCTCCTTTGGAAAAATCTTCCCCAGCATTGTCATTCTCATCTGGAATCCTATCTAACTTTTAACAGAGTACTACATGAACTCACATGTCAATCCTTTCCATTAGTCTGCAAGATCAACAAGATGAATGGGGTTTCATTCATCTTTGTATTCTCCAAGGCCTAGCATAAGCTTTGGAACCAAATTAATCTCGGTTCAAATCTCAGTTATGTTAAAAAACAGTAGTTGATCCTATTTAAATATGGTTTTTATGGCTTTCTGACTAAAGCAAAAGAAAAAAGAAAACTGGTTTTCTGACTTAAAAAAAAAGAAATGTCATTTTTACATTTAGATGTGGATGTCTAATATTTTTACATTTTACATGTAAGAAAATATGAAAAAAAACCACCCCTTACACATACAAACAGCAAAAATAGTTAACTAATAATAAATATCAGCTCTGCCACTTGTTACCATATGCCCTCATGAAAGTTACTTAAAATTAACTTATCTGAGACCCAATTTCCTGCTCTGTAAAATGAAAATACCACCAACCTACCTCACAGATATACTGTGAGGACTAAACCCATGAAAATATACTTGTGCCGGGCATGGTTGCTCACACCTTCAATCCTAGCACTTTGAGAGCTGAGGCGGGTGGATCACTTGAGGTCAAGAGTTCAAGACCAGCCTAGCCAACATGGTGAAACTCTGTCTCTACTAAAAATACAAAAATTAGCTGGGCACAGTGTCGCATGCCTGTAGTCCCAGCTACTTAGGAGGCTGAGGCAGGAGAATCGCTTGAACCCGGGAGGCGGAGGTGGCAGTGAGATCATGCCACTGCACTCCAGCCTGGGCAACAGAGCGAGACTCCGTCTCAAAAAAAAAAAAAAAAGAAAAAGAAAATATACTTATACCAGGCAAAATGCCCTTCATATATAGTAGCTGCTAATGTCCATTCTGCTTTCATGTCAAAACAAAAGATAAAAGAAATCAATGATTTTATGAACCACTTTCATTAATTCCTCCTTCTCTTTAGAGTAGCAATTATTTTTAAAAGGGACTTCAACTACCTAGAGCAACCTGATCCTTCCTCCTAGCTAAGCAAGCTGTACATTTTAAGTGGGACCAACTAAAGAACTCCAAATTGAATTCTTAGGTTTTATGAATCTCATGCAACAGAGAAGTTCTTTATCCTACTCAATAGTAATAGGCCCTCTAAACCTGGGTGGTGTGAATTAAGAAAGCCTGAATCCCAAGACTACAGAAAGCTAACGACTTCTATAACTAACGCGTTCATCATATTAACAATTAACTTATGATGTTCCTGTTCATTTACTGCTATGTTGTCATTTTTGTGGACAATAAGATGCCATATAAAACATTTCTAGGAATCCATAATGCAGGAATATCATCCCAGCTATATATGGAGTTTCAAGAAAAGCATAATAGTTGCTGATTTTTTCTTCCCCCTCAAGAGATTCCATAAAACAAAGAGGAAACAAATATTACACAACTTACATATGAGTAAGTGCGCTTGGGGCAGTAGGGTGGTGAATAACTTCACTTCAACATCTAATAATACACCAGTTACTGAGGTAGACACATACCTTTTTTAAAAAAATAATTTTCTTTCAAAAAATTTTTATTTGAGACCAGGTCTCGCTCTGTTACCCAGGCTGGTGTGCAGTGGCACAATCACAGATCACTGCAGCCTCTACTTCCTGGGCTCCAGTGATCCTCCCACCTCAGCCTCCCAAGTAGCTGGGACCTCAGACGTGCACCATGCCTGGCAAAGTTTTGTATTTTTGGTAGAGACGGGGTTTTGCCATGTTGCCCAGGCTGGTCTAGAACTCCTAGGCTCAAGTGAATCTCCCGTGTCAGCCTCCCAAAGTGCTGGGAATACAGGTGTGAGCCACCGCACCCAGCTGACAAATATCCTATTTAGTCTTCATGATAACCTTCAGAAGCAGATAGAGATACCACACTATGATGCCCATTCTACAAATGAAGAAACTGAAGGTCAAATAAATTATTATTTTTTAAAATAATTCAGTTTTATTTGAGATGGAGTTTCACTCTTGTCACCCAGGCTAGAGTGCAATGACATGATCTGGGCTCACTGCAACCTCCACCTCCCGGGTTCAAGCAATTTTCATGCCTCAGCCTCCCAAGTAGCTGGGATTACAGACGCCCGCCACCAGGCCCAGCTAATTTTTGTACTTTTAGTAGAGATGTGGTTTTGCCATGTTGGCCAGGCTGGTCTTGAACTCCTGACCTCAGGTGATTTGCCCACCTGGGCCTCTCCAAATGCTGGGATTACAGGCATGAGCCACCGTGCCCAGCCTGAAGGTCAAAGAAATTAAATACCCAGTGAGTAGTGGAGTAATAATTCAAACACAATCTAACACAAAACCCTACTCTTTCTCCTTTATATTACTCTGGCTTCTTGGCAGTATCAACAGATTATGAAGCTGATTTAATTGAAAGCAGTTATAATAAAAATCTAACTCAAATTGGCCTAAAATTTTAATGTCTGTATTGAAACAAAAAGGAGAATGCGGGCCAGGTGGCTCACACCTGTAATCCTGGCACTTTGGGAGGCTGCGGTGGGAGGATCACTTGAGTGATCAGGAGTTCAAGACCAGCCTGGGCAACACAGTGAGCCCCATCTCTACAAAAAATTGTTTAAAATTAGCTGGACAGGGTGGCACACGCCTGTAGTCAAGCTACTCGGGGGGCTGAGGCAGGAAGATCACTTGAGCCCAGGTGGTGGAGGCTGCCGTGAGCTATGATCGTGCCACTGCACTCCAGCCTGGACGACAGAGCAAGACTCCGTCTCAAAAAAAAAAAAAAAAAGAGAATGCAAATATGCAAAGTACCTAAGAACCACCCCCCATCCTCCACCTCCGTCAAAATTAAAACCACAAAATACATCTGCTACAATGCAATAATAATGTAGTTGTGTTAAGATAATTAACTTTCTTAGGTCTCCCAATACTCAGTGAACCTGATTAAAGAGAAAATAATGCCTACGTACAGGGCCACTTATAATTCCTTAATACGTTATTATTAATAGTTGGAGTGTTTACAAATTGTAAGCCTTAAAATACACACACATATCTAGTAGAGCTATTGTAATTTGAACATAAAAGTTCAGTATACTTCAGTATACTTTCTTCTCTGCTACTTCTTGGGTTATGTTTAGAACTGTTAGGATATTTCCATCATTATAAAAGAAGGAATTGTCCATATATGTCATTGTAAAATACTATTTCTGACACTAAAACTCTACCTTACGGTACTGTTAACTATTTGGAGTTCTTTCCCATCTATTACTTCATTATCATCACGTTAATTCTGTGACAAAGTATGGATAAGTATTATTATTATTTCTATTTTATATATAAGGAACAAAGGCAATTAAGAACAAGTTATTTGCTTAAAGCTAGCCCTTAACAAAGCCAATTTTAAAACCTAATTACTGGTGCTGATTAATTAGCTCGTGGCCCCTGGCTTTTCTTCTTTAATGATTCTCTAGGAGTTTAACTTTATTAAAAGCAATTATACTTATATGGACTGAAATCATACTTTTGTGATTTTTTTCAAATAATTGAGGTATGTGTTATGTCCTGTTTGCAAAATATGTTTAGTAAATACATTTGTCTAACTGTAAAATCAGCTTTTTCCATGTGAGGAAAAAAATCATATACTATTATTTTAATTGTTTTTAAGAGAGACACAGTGCAAAACTTGGACGGTGGTTTCTCTGAAGACCTCATATAAAACCAAAGCCCAATACTTTTTATTGAGACAGGGTTTCACTCATGTTGCCTGGGCTCTAGCGCAGTGGCGCAATATCAGCTCAGTGCAACCTGTCTCCCAGGCTCGAGCAATTCTCCTGCCCCAGACTCCCTCAGCCTCCAGAGTAGCTGGGACTACAGGTGCACACCACCACACCTGGCTAAATTTTTGTATTTTTAGTAGAGACGGAGTTTCGCCACATCACCCAGGCTGGTCTTTAACTCGAGTTCAAGTGATCCTCGATTCAGGTTCCCAAAGTGCTGGGATTACAGGCATGAGCCACCACACCTGGCCCAAAGCCCAATACTTTTTAAAAGCCTTGAGTGTTTCTCTTAAGCCAGAATCACCTTGTATGAGGCTTTATATCTATATATTTGCCTCATGTGGCTACTCATTTGCCACAAATATCTACTCAATTGTTTCACATTTGTCATCTATGGTCTTAACATATACACAAACAAAAAATAACTAAAGTGCTTGAAAGCAACTTTTAAAATCCATTTAAAATTCTTCATGTTTTATTTCTGTGAGAATTAGACTGGCATGACTTAGGATCAGAGACAAGTCATTTCTTGAAAAAAGTACCTGGGGCCAGGCATGGTGGCTCGCGCCTGAAATCCTGGCACTTTGGGAGGCCGAGGCGGGTGGATCACTTGAGCTCAGGAGTTCGAAACCAGCCTGGCCATCATGGTGAAACCCCGTCTCTACTAAAAATACAAAAATTAGCCAGGCATGGTGGTGGGCGCCTGTAATCCCAGCTACTCAGGAGGCTGAGATAGGAGAATCACTTGAACCTGGGAGGTGGAGGTTGCAGAGAGCCGAAATGGCACCACTGCACTCCAGCCTGGGAGACAGAACGAGACTCCGAACCCCCAAAAAATAAATAAAAATAAAAATAAACAACCTAATCCCTGATACATTCCAACAGAAGCTAGTATATTATGAAATCTCCTTCCATTCAAAATGATAATCAATAACAACTTAGTGAGGCCTTTTTAGGGATACAGAGAGTGAACTAGGATTAGGGTGACTGTCTGGGTCTAGACAGAAACAAAGGAGTTCTTGAGACATAGAACTTTCAGTTTTAAAGCCAGGATGAGTTGGCTACTCCTTATTAAGTAGTGGAGAATACATCTGAATACTTGATAGCACACAACGAAAGACTAAAGTTTTTTCTAGCCACCTTCCAAACAAACAAAAAA
Source organism: Pan paniscus (assembly GCF_029289425.2). Lineage (NCBI taxonomy): Eukaryota > Metazoa > Chordata > Mammalia > Primates > Hominidae > Pan > Pan paniscus. Next base: position 116,682,897 of record NC_073249.2, read on the forward strand.
AAATCCACAAATTCATTTCTATTTTTACCTCGTGCAAGCACTAATGAGCAAAACAGAAACCAACAAAGGAGGCATACAACACTTTTAATGAGAATTCATCAGAGTAGAATTAATTAAATTAAATTTTTAAAAAGAAGCCACTTTAAGGCATTAATTATTTGCCTTGTGAAAATTTTTTAAAATGAGTTTACTTTTCCTATTGACAAGCTTCCAGCTTTTAAACTATTTTTAAAAGTGACAAATTGAGCAGAAGTAATGGCAAGGTGTTCCACCCTTTGACTTGTCAACCAATCTTATGTCTTTTAGCAGGAAAAAAGTAAGTCCATCCCTTAAGGGTAGTACGCCAGGACCAAGGAAATAAGTGAGACAACTTTTAAAGAGCAACAGCAAATATTACCTTCCTTCCACTACCTCAAAACTAGTCACAGTTCAATATAAGTTACCTATATATGGCAACCTGTAAATTAGAGGAATGTGCTTATCATACCTAATCAAACAATTTCAAGCCTAAATACTCCAGCTGTACAGCAGTCCTCTGAAGCCATAGCAATAAGATGACTCACCAACTGGCAGGTGTCTTAGGTTCTACAAATAATGGGTGTCTGCCCAGGTGAAAACAAATGTATGTGCCCCAACAGACGAACTCATCCTGCTTGGCTAAGAGAGTAGAGAGACTAAAAAAACTGATCAGTAGTATAGTACTTTATAATGGAAAGAAGAATCAGACTTCGCTACAACAAGATTTTATAATCCATGCAGACTTTCAAAATGTCCTTCCAATTTTCACTTACCAGAGAAGTACAAGAGAATAAGATCTAAGATAATAAAAAACAATTTTATGACCCCCAAATTAAAAATAGCTGAAAGTGCGAATTGACATTGAGTTCACTGCTTCAAGAAATGTGAAGTCAGTCACAAGAAAAATAAATCCATATTTAAACCCTCCTATTATATTTAGTGACCTGATGTCAGTTTCCACTCAAGTGAAAATCAGTAGCACATATTTGAGTTCTAGTTCGAGGATGTATATTCTTATGTGAAAACTGACAACATGTCACAGTTAATAAGATATGGGTTTATAAATATGGAATTAAAAGAAACTTACCCTTTCCCTTTGTGCAGCTCTGACTTCCAACCCAGTTTCTATAGAAACAGGAGGACAAGTGCCAGTGCCAGAAGTCTGCCAATTAGAACTCATCTTTGAGTTGCTGAATAATAAAGTCAGATCCCAAAGTCGACTATAGGTTTTTGTCAGTAGTTCCTAAAAAGAAACCCAGGGGGAAAAAAGATGTTTAACCAATTACTGTACTTAGAAATGCTCCCTTTAAAATTGGCTTTAAAAAAAATTGAGGAGGGAGATCTAACACCACATGTTAAAAAAATTTTTATTAGGGCTTCAGACTTTACTAAAATTAAGGAGCAGCAAACAGAAGAGAGGGTGTCTCTGAAGGTCCAAAACCCTTTTAAACTACTATATTAAAGGAAAAAAGCACTCATACATTATAAAGTAGTTTCATTCACTAAACCTTAAAGTTCAGATGAATCCATTCCTTTTGTGGAGCGAACTTTCAGTAAGGTTACAGCACTGCAAAGGGTAAACTTCACAAATGAAATTTGTCAGGAGAAATGATGACATAGGTTAAGTCTCCACTAAAAACCTCTCATTTCTAGGAGAAATCTATAAATTACAAATGAACCTTTGAAAAGTCTTCTAGAGACGTTGGCATTGTTGTGCTTGATGAAAAAAAATCCCTCTAAGTCACATATACCAATTTAGAAATTTTAAAATTGTGGGATTGAGTACAATTTTTCAATTGAAATCCACATGGTTGCCTGGTGAATGTATTTGAGATTCTTTTATCATAAAAATTTACACATTATTTTATCTCTTCATGTGCCTCTGAGTATGAAAAACTTACATATTAAAAGTATCAGGCCGGGTACAGTGGCTCATGCCTGCAATCCTAGCGCTTTGGGAGGCCGAGGCAGGAGGTCAGGAGTTCAAGACCAGCCTGGCCAACATGGCGAAACCCCATCTCTACTAAAAATACAAAAATTATCCAGGCTTGGTGGCTCATGCTTGTAGTCCCAGCTACTCGGGAGGCTGAGGAAGGATAATCACCTGAACCTGGGAGGCGGAGGTTGCAGTGAGCCGAGATGGTGCCACTGCATTCCAGCCTGAACAACAGTGCAAGACTCTGTCTCAACAAAAAAAAAAAAAAAAAAAAAAAAGTCATTCCTGGCCATGCGCAGTGACTCATGCTTGTAATTCTAGCACTTTGGGAGGCTGAGGCAGGTGGATTGCTTGAGTCCAGGAGTTCAAGACCAGCCTGGGTGACATAGTGAAACTCTGCCTCTAATTAAAATACAAAAATTACCCAGTGTGGTGCATGCCTATAGTCCCAGCTACTTGGGAGGTTGAGGTGGGAGGATCACTTAAGCCCTGGAGGTGGAGGTTGCAGTGAGCGGAGATTGTACCACTGCACTCCAGTCTGGGTGACAAGAGTGAGACACTGTCTCAAAAAAAAAAAAAAAAAAAAAAAAAAGGTAAAAATGTCATTCCTGAACCTAATTTGATACACTGCAATTTAGAGTACTATCTGAACATTCATATTGAACCATTCCCTTTAATACATGAATCTTAATACATTATTTGTCTCTGAGCATTCATACTGAACCATTCAATACATATGAATCTTAATACATTATTTGTCACTGTGTACTTTAATAGGTATTTGATTCTTGTTATGTAAGGAAAATTGATTTATGAAGTTAGTATACTACACTTAAGAAACAAAGGCAATTAGGAACCATTCCTCAATCCTGCCCATATCTATCCCCTCACAGAAAGCTCTAAACCTACTACTACCAAATTTCCTAAATCCTGCGGCACCTATTAGCAGAGTGTCTCCAATATCTGCACCTGTACTTGTAAAAAAGTAACATTTTCTAACTCATAAAGAAGACAGGTGACGAGGATAGAATGGGAAGGCAAGAAAAGAGATAAGCAGAGCAAAGTAATCAAGAACCAACCAACTAGGATAGGCAAAACAGTAACCCTTTCCCCTACCTTGGTGACAGAGACCTCTGGTAATTTTCTGGTCACCTGAGGCTCACTAAGTAAGAACTACTTTGTTCCACTTTTCTTGTTGAAAGTATTTTTAAAAATGCTTTATAGTAAATGTCACTGACTAATGCACAAATCTGAGAATCCTATGCACATGGAAGAAGATTCTAATTATCAATTTTTATCACACAGAACATTTATATCTACATCTAAAGTACTGCTTCTCAAACTTATATATGTACAAATCACCTGAGGATCTTGTTCCATTCAGTGGGTTTGGGATAAGGCCCTGCAATTCTGCATTTCTAATAAGCTTCCGGCTGAGACTAATGCTGTTGGTCTGAGGACCACACTTCAATAACAGATTCTAGAAGACCGAGCAATATACATACTGTACTGAACCCAAATTACATTCTCAAAGTTTTGTGTTTTGATTTTCAAGCAATCCTTAAAAGGCTGATTGTGTGTGTTTGTAGGTATAAAATGTGTCTCTAGAGCAGTGGTTGTCAACCCTGACTGCACCTTACAATCACCTGGGAGCACTTAAAACAAAATGACAACAAAACTGGGCCTTTGCAGAAACCCACCCAATCTACATCAATTTATATGAATCTCTGAGAGTGGGCCCCAGTCATTGGTATTAAAGTTCCTCAGGTGATTCCATTGTACAGCCAGAGTTGAGACCTCTGCCATAGAATGCAGAAAAATTCCAATTAAGGGGTCTAGTTTACTGAAGTGTTTCTGTACATAAATATACACAAATGGCATATATTAAGATACTTATCGTAGGCTGGGCGCGATGGCTCATGCCTGTAATCCCAGCACTTTGGGAGGCCAAGGTGGGCAGATCACGAGGTCAGGAGTTCAAGACCAGCCTAGCAAACAGAGTGAAACCCCAACACTACTAAAAATACAAAAAATTAGCCGGGTGTGGTGGCAGGCACCTATAATTGCAGCTACTCCGGAGGCTGAGGCAGGAGAATCGCTTGAACGCAGGAGAATCGCTTGAACCCAGGAGGCAGAGGTTGCAGTGAGCCAAGATCACGCCATTGCACTACAGCCAGGGCGACAGTGCAAGACTCCATCACAAAAAAAGAAAGAAAGAAAGATACTTATCTTGGGAGCTAGGTAAAACTATTGATACTCAATTTTTTTTTTTTTTTTTAAAGAGATACGTCTTGCACTCCTGGGCTCAAGCAATCCTCCCACCTCGGCCTCCCAAAGCGCTGGGATTACAGGTGCAAGACTCAGCGCCCAGCCTGATAGGCAATTTTTTTTTTTTTTTTTTTTGAGACGGAGTCTCGCACTGTCACCCGGGCTGGAGTGCAATGGTGTGATCTCGGCTCACTGCAACCTCTACCTCCCGGGTTCAAGCGATTCTCCTGCCTCAGCCTCCCGAATAGCTGGGATTACAGGCATGCGCCACCATGCCCGGCTAATTTTTTGTATTTTTAGTAGAGACACGTTTTACTATGTTGGCCAAGCTGGTCTCAAATTCCTGACCTCATGATCCAACCACCTTGGCCTCCCACAGTGCTGGGATTACAGGCGTGAGCCACTGCGCCTGGCCTCTGACAGTCAATTTCTATATGCTAAAATGAAAATCAATTTTATGAAACATTAATTTTCCCAATAGGTCTTAAACTGTGTAATAAAAAACATATACGAATACAGCATCCCAAAGTGTTAATAATTTTACCTGTAATAATTATATTGCAGACACTAGTGTAATGACTTAGGCTTATGCATAAAAATTTTTCATTAAGTCCTTTTCCTAGGTAAAAAGGAATCTGCTGGTTACCTCAGAAAGGTCAGATAAATTCAGCACTTAAAAACTGTATACACACATGTATCTTATTTGCATAGGATAACAGCCATTTCACAAAAAGACCCTCTAAACTATTTTTTAGCAAGGGAGTCTGGTTAAATATCACTAGAAAAATTGCAAGTTATGAAATATAGAAAGCATGGTCAGTGTGTTATATCAGTCATATATATGACTACAGTGGAAACTGTCATGACAGTTTATTGAAAGCAGAAAATATGAAGCAGCATATTCAGAAAATGAGGCATCTTCAGAAGGAAGACTGCTTTGAAAGTTCAGGATGGTCAACAACTATGAGCCCTAAAAAGAAATAAAATCTTTATTATTGTATTTAAATAAAAGAACAGTGCTGATCTCTGAACAGGAACATATTTACAATCTGACAGAGAATCTGTGAAATGCTAAGTAACTTATTTTCTTTGGCATTTGAAGGAAATTTATTACTTTCCTCAGACAGGTAGTCAAATATTGATGAAATCACATCACTCTCTGCTTAAAAACCTACAATGTCTTCCCATAGCAATCAGCACTTAGAATACAATCCAAACCCTTTGTCTGGAGCCTAAAGGCCCTAATTTATAGCTTACCACCTCCTTTCTTCCATCAGACTGTAAGCTCCACAAGAAAAGAGAAAAACGTCTCAAACGTCTCTTTTTTTTTTTCACAAATACACTCCCAAGATCTAGAATAATGTCTGATATATAATATGTACTCAAATATTTGAATAGTTCATTGGCTATACCTATCAAACACAAATGCAGTATAGATACTGTAATTCAAAATAATCATTTACAGGACAAAGATACACTCAACTTTACCTATAATGCCTTTGTCTCAATCCTATTGATAACTTAGGAGTAGTAGATATAGGTGATGGTCCATTAATGGAAATAAGTTTCATGTGTACACACTCAATCCCAGCATCACTTTCAATTTTAAGACTATAGTCACAGTATTTTTAGATAGACATCTGAAAACTCAAAGATACCTCAATCAGTTCCTGGCTGTGTATCCTTCAGTTAGTCACAAAACTTTTCTGGTGTCCCTTTAGCATTTCATAAACAAAACAGTGGCCCATCTTCAGGACTGTTATGAGGCAAAATTAAATAGTAATCTAGATTGAGTTTCTTGGAGAAATAATTACATGACTAGAAAACTGTTATGTTACTTAAGTGGCAATTTTAAGTAATAAATTCCATGGCAATTGCAGTTTTGTTCTCCTTGCCTGCTGCAACAGCTTTAAAGTTATCTTCTAGAAGCTCCTCTCAGTTTCTGAGACAACACAATTCTTTTTTTCCTATCTAGGCTTTTTTCCAGCACCATCTTCTCTTCCCATGCCTCAAATATGACATTATCCTAAGTTTACCTTAGTACTCTACTCTCTATGGGCCAGTGTTGCTCAACACATGGCCCACTGACCACAGAATATATCAGAATTACCTGAGGGGTTTGTAAAAGAACAAAGACTCCTAAGTCATGCTGGTCCTAACAAATTCCAGAATGTCTAGGGAGGTACCAAGGGCCTGTACGTTTCCCAAGTACTGCCAATGTTCATAAACTATAGTTTGAAATCCATTGCCCATTTTTTCAGGTTTGCAGCTTTAATCTCATTCCTAGCCTCCACAAGTACGGTAACCAAGAGAGCCTTAGCTGGGACAAAGGCCTGGTTAGAACTGTGGCTCTATCACTAAACTGTCAAATTATGGTCTGTGGTGAGATTTAAATGAGACAATGTGTGTACAGTACTTGGCAGAATCCTTGGCTTGAAGTAGACAGTCAATAAATGACTGCTATCAATGTGCCCCAAATGATCTGTTTCCACTCTCCACCCCTCAAACTGGCCTACCCTTCAGGATTCCCTATTTTTGTTGACCCAATCATTTTACTAGTATTCCAGGCTTCAGTTTGCATCTTATCTTTCCCATCAATCCACAAGCTGCTATATTCTTACTTATGCTTGTCTGCCTGACACGTCCATCCCAACCTCTCTCCACCATTCCATGTCCTACTCTAACAAATTCTTTTGTAAAGCCTTTCTTGACCATCCCAGTTTCAAGTAACTTGTTCATATGCTCATTCATACACCTATATCACCCATAAAAATTCATTAGAGGCAGGGCGCAGTGGCTCATGCCTGTAATCCCAACACTTTGGGAGGCTGAGGTGGGGGGATTGTTTCAGGCCAGGAGTTCGAGACCACCCTGGCCAACGTGGTGAAACCCTGTCTCTACTAAATTACAAAAAATCAGCCAGGCGTGACAGCACACACCTATAATCCCAACTACTCAGGAGGCTGAGGCAGGAGAATCGCTTGAACCCCGGAGGCAGAGGTTGCAGTGAGCCAAAATCATGCCACTGCACTCCAGCCTGGGCGACAGGAAAAAAAAATCATTAGCAATTAACTATTCACCTGTTTAATAGTTTCTCCAATTAAGAGTACAAGTTGCTGAAGAGAATAGATTGATCAAAATAACTTATTTGTTGCTAAGACCAAACTTGTCTGAGGTTTGAAGGAATTTTGTTATTCAATAAATTCCTCTGCCAAGATTTTAAAACTAGATAATTCAAGTTATTAAGTTAAAGGATCTTTAAACAGGGAAGCTCAAAAAGACTAAACTGAAATAGGAGATAGAGATGATGGTCAGAAGCCATAATCAGATATACTATTGTCAGAAGAAAAATAGATGCTCTATAAGCTGTAAACACTAAATATATTGCCTCAGATAAACAGCTTATAAACAATTATACAACTTAAGCTATGGAAGTGGCAATTTATACAATTTGGGTTGTTTTACTGAAATCAGGGTAATCCTCATTTTCAATTTTAGTACTAACAACAAAGCTTTTCAAATCGAGCCCAAGTCAACTTGGAGGTATTCCTGGAAGTAGTTCCTTTACAGAACCCTAAATTTAGATCATATGAAGGACACTGGGAAACCACACAAATACTTCAAAAGAGAAGTTTCCAATTTATAAAACCAGAACACTGAATCTAACACTCAGTCCAGTTAATTTTTTTCACAGTGCAGCTGGGAATAAATAAAATGATTTCATGAGTAATTTCAAAAAATTGTCATGCTGTGTACCTTCCCATTTTGTATGACATGGTTTTATACACAAATAAATGCCCTGTCTGCAACTTTTTTTCCTTGTTCTTACTAGAGATGAAGCTTGAAACTTTAAAAAGATACCAGACATACAGAAATATGTATAAAGTGTAACATAATCTTTCTAAATCTCCATAGTGATTTAAAATATTTGCTTACTAACTGGAAAAAACCACTCAGCAGGCTCATGGTGTGAACTAGTAAGAAAAAGAAAACACACTGAAAACTGACATTTCCAACAAGTATAAAATGTTTAAAGAAATGCAGGGGAGAGACCATTTAGAAAAGCCTCAGATGGCAGCCATCATCTCATAACCAGCTGTTTTAAAAATTCTTATGACACACTGAGAACCTGAAAAATTCCACTGTACTTCATTTTTTCCCTTTTACTATATCAAAGTATGGGTACATAAGCTGCCTAGAAAAACAATCCAAGGAGCTCTATCTTGTGGAAAAAGTAGCTAGTATAGATCAGCTATTGTAGTTACTAGATACTGGATGTCTTCCAGAAGAGATGAAAAAATAACAATTCTATTCAAAAATTTTGATCCCATTTGAAATAAAGCAAGGAAACCTAAGTTGTATTATATACTAAAAAAGCTGGGCTTGTGATAAGTTGCCAAAGCTTCAAACTTGATGAATGTGGGGAAGAAGGGCTCAGAAGGCTGGTAAAACTAAATAAATACTGAAAATGTTAAGGGGAGACCAAAAAAAGCCAGACTTCTCAACACTGCTTATTAATTTCCCTAAAGTTAAGGTTGCCTAGTTTTATAATCTCTCTGTGGGACAAAAAGAAAGAAAGAAAGAAAAAATCCTGGCTAAAATATGTATCATTCACAATCTGATGGCATACTTTTGTTGCTGTTATACACTGTAATGTCTTAACTCTGAAGTTTAGAAATCAGTATTCGTAAACAAGCAACGTTTTTACAGCAGTAAGTCCTCCTGCATCATTAAATCATGACTAAGGGTAAAGGCCAAGGTTAACAGCAAATGTCAAAATTTTAAAGGACATAAAGGCTATAGGTCCCAAATCCATAACCAAGATTTTAAAACTTTGGCTCCCACATTAAAAGTATTTTTTTAATGTTAAAAATAAATTTAAAAATATCAAGTAGAACAAAAGTTCTGACCTGAAATATGACACTTTGGTGAAGGAAGCTAGTAATGGCAGCAGAGTGCCTTAAGGCTTCCATCTAGAGAAACAGACCCAAAACATTAAAAGCCCTCACCCTATTAATTATAATGCATTTTGACCTCTAAAAACCCTCTTACCTGTTTACAAGAGTTTATACAGCTGTTTGCCACTGGAACACCACCTTGCAGAGTATAACCGTGGCATCCTTTGTTGATAATCACCTGTTGCCTAGCAATCATCATCCCGCATGGAGACAGACAGCACTAGGGCTCTTCCATCCGAGGTTAAAATTCAAAACAAGCCCAACAAGCCTGCATTTCAAGGTGGTCTTCGTCTGCAACTAGTTAAGTTTAAAACTGGCAAACAACAACAATGGTGTCTGAAGCCAATGGTGCAGCATTGCTGGCTTCCTCTTGAACTCCAGCGTTGTCACCGTGCACTGAAGTCTCCTGCTGCAAACAGGGGAGTTGTTCTCCTGTACTGGGAACAGGCTTCCAAAACTCAGGAGCCCCTCTGTACAGGATAATGCAGGAACTAAAGGCAAACATTTTTCCTCCTTAAGGATGCCTCCATCTTTTTCCTCACAATCTGTACTACCAACCGAAGTGACTGGGCCTGAGTGTGCGTTCGTACCTATGAAACCGTCACGGTGCATGCACATCCAAGGCATGTGGAACCAAAGGTCAAATAAGGCACAGATACCAAGTAACGGTTCTAATTACAAACGCTAGCTCTCAGGAACTCTTCATCCATTCAGAACTAAACCCATCACTGCATAACTCTGGTAAGAAGCCCCTGGAGACGGAGGAGCTCCTCAAATGTGTCAGGAAAGGCTTTATTAACATCATCATTAACATTTAAAAAGCAAACGGAGCATTTCTCCTTCTTTTGGCAATTTGGTGCAAATGTTAAGTGCAAGATAAAGCAATTTCAAACTTTTCTTCAAATTAAAAATGAAACTAAGGCCAAACGTGATGGGTGAACAAAATAAATCAAAACTTAAATTTCAGCAACTCCAGCTCTTCAAACCAGCAAAAGCCCCCGACTCAGGCACTGTGGTGAGGCTTAGGGTGCCTGCCCCGGCTTCTTGTGTGCCAGCAAACAGCACCATTTCCTCATCACGTTGAGAACCGAGAAGCAAATGATCCCCTTCACTGCAAACAAAGGGGGTCAACAGTAACACTAGTGATCCTTCAGAATTGACACACTGTGATAGTCAAAATGAAATTGATGGTCTCCCTGCTTCTTGCTCAAGACATACAAGATCTGAGCAGCAGCAAGCACCCCCTCGGCTGCAAACAAAGGGGTCAAAGGTTTGCCGTCAATTCACTTCCAGGCAGAAAAACATTTTCCTCAAAAGAAACAATTTATTTAGAATAAAACAAAAGCAGCTCAACTGTGAGCGCACGTTTGAGAGACAGCTACTCTTAAGCTGTGTGAGCCATAAAAAGGGTTTTTCTTTACTTTTCCAGAAATCTTGTGTACACAGCACAAAGCAAAGAGGTCATTTTTTTTCCACTTAAAACACCGGCATTGGCATCACAATAGCAGATACACAACTTTAAGCTGCCATTTTAGTAAAATGCACAAATACTAAACAGATTAGCTTTCTTCCATCAGAGGCCCATGTAAACTCCACATAAGCCACAACTTCTCTTCAAAAAGGTCCATTAGAGCTTTGAATTCCATATCTTCATCCGCTGTTCAACCAGTTTTGCTTGCGGAGGGGGGGAAAAAAAGGTTATTCAGTACAAATGTTTACAATATTAAAAATATATATATTTCCCCTATGCCATTATAGATGAACATAACATTAACAAGACCTTCCTGGATGGTTCACCTCAACTTCAAAAAGCACCAATAATACCCACTGGCATAAACCTTGAAATGAATTTACTGTATGAATAGACATATAACAAGTAGAACAATAGGGTGGGTTTTTTTAAAGACTGCAATTGAAGATAACAGGACTGAAAATATCCTTTACACTCATGTAACTGAGTAAAACATGTTGAAAAAATTCAGAAAAAAGTTTCACAATCAATTTATACTCTATCAATATATTCTAAATATAACTTAAAAAGTGAAACTATAAAAAGGTGAAGTTTAGTCAAACTTTTGCCCCATCTATTTTCATTCTGTAATTTATATGGAGCAACATAGACTACTCCACATTATTGTAGAAAGGGGTCGATACAAAGCCATTTAAAAATCCACCCTCATCTATGTTACCAAAGACAGCAGCCGTTATTTTAAGAAAACACTCATACAAATAATTGTTAAACAGCCAAAGAACACTTCAGGAATCTCACTTTTCAACTCTGTTTAAACCATACATATAAAACTCTTCATTCAGCTTAACATTTCACTGTGGTTACCTGAAATCATTTCCTCCCTTTAGGGACACCACTATAACCACTATAACAGGGTCAGCGCCAAGTTTTCTCTCTTCTTGTTCTCATACCTAACTCCTATCTGAAAACCAAACCCTGTGAGAGAGACAGAAAAAAAAAATGTCCAGAAATTCTCTCCAAAATTTTTTTCACATAAAAGGTCATTAAGGCCCTCTTCTCAAGAGGATTTCCTAATTCTGTTACCAGAGTTTTTGGTGATTGGTTCCTATATGGACCCAAACTATAGTTCAAGCTGTATATGCATAATGAACAATCTGCCTTAAAAAAGTGGATTTACATTTTTTATTTTTAAAAAAGCATTGTCAGTGAAAACCTGCTAATAGTTTTTAAATAAACCTAAACAATGTCTGACTCTGAAAGCAATAACCAAACACCTGACTTTTATTACTGGACCTAAAATGACCTGTAACTGAGTCAAGAAGGGCCAGAGTATATTTTACCTTCAAAAGGTGACAAATGCTTATAACCAGCCAGGCGATGGACATTTTAAGATGTAATCCTCAAAAGAAAAACTCTATCCACTCTCAGTTGAGAGTCAAAGTACACCAGAAATTTAAAACTTTGTGTGAAAAATTATTTATAGGAATCCCAACAAAATACTTAACCAAAAAGTTAAGCAGAACTATTGGCTAGGTATTGCTTGCTTAATTTTCCATAAAATTTGAAGCTGTGATCTAAAAGTCTTATCTTCACGTTTTTACCAATAATACTTAATAGTCATTAAATGATATCCTGAAGTTTTCTTTCCATTCATTTTAACTGAGTTCCAGAAAAATCAACTACATTAAAATAATTAAAGAAGAAAGATAGAAAAAAATTGGTTGTTACAAAGAACATTCAACGTTGGGATTATTAAATCCTGGCTAATGAGAAGTAGAACCGGTTTTAGACTTTTGCTTTCATTCGAATTCTTAAGGTTTAACTAGATACTTTATGGATATTATGAACCTGCACAAAAGAATGGGCAGTACAAATATGAGGTTCATGTGGACTATGGCACTCTGTAGGTAATGACCAACTAAACATAATTAGTTTTTTATAATACATACATTTAGAAATGGTATCAAGCCATTGTTTCAAAAACACTGAAGCACAAATTGCCCAGACCTAACAAAAGCGGCAATGTCAGGTAAAGATTCAAACAAACATGGAGCAAAAACATAGTACTCTTCTGTAAGCTGTCACACTAACAAAAAACAAAAAACAAACAAAACAAAAAGGAAGTAAAAGAAAAGAAATAAAACACACATTTTGGATGACAGTAAAATTAGATGTCATGGACTTCACTCTCCAAAAGAGCAAAATCATTTGTCCAACTATCTCAACAAAAGATATTCAAAAATTAATGGTTAGTGAGTTTATTTAAACTGGAAAAATGTAGCTGGCCACAAATTATACTATGAGCCCACGTATGCAGACTCCACACTTGCATTAGTTTCTGAACAGGTGTCTACTCCAAACCAAGCACAGCTTTTTGAAAGCAAGAAGCATCAGAAGTCTTCATTATAGGATTTCAGGTATTTTCCCAAGAGGCACAAGGACCTTCATGCTCATAGCCTAGAACCTTCCTTCTCTCAAAATGGCTAGTTTTTCCAGTTTAAAAACAAACAAACAAAAACCCCCACAAAACCTGCAAACTTAAAAAATTATAGATGCATAGTGAAAACCAAGAGGGATGACACAGCAGTGATGACACTTTCGTGCTGACATGCATTAGACACCTGTCATAATGGAAAATAAAAATTACATGACATTTCCCTGGGTTATTATTGGTGCTATTTCAAAACTACCAGCTTTGATAACAGAAAGAAAACAGTTGGGTTCTGCCAGGCTTCAAGTTAAGTCACTTTCATAGAACAGAAACATGACCATGATCCAGAAGGTCCAAAAGTCTCTAATCATAATTAAATATCAAGGGCCTTAGCTGAAGTCTTCAGCACTTAAATCAAGGGAGAAAAATATACTTACTAATGACCTGACAAATTAGGGGTGGGACAGAGGGGATAGATTAAAAAAAAAAAAAAATCCATTACTGTTAAGCAGCAAAAGTCCTTGTTGAGAACCAGAGGTTGATATCATTCTCACCTTTGAAAAAAAAAAAAACTGTGAGGCTAAGTTAAATGATCCTGTATTAATTCCGGGTGTCTGGGAAAATAAAACAATTAAAAAAGGTTTTCCTACACTGACATTTCAATTCCGTAGCTGGACAGCAGTGAGAATATTGAACATAAAATTTCCAAGATGTTCAAAACATTTTCAATAATGTAATGTCACTACTGTTTAAATATGAAAATAAAAAGACAAGCAAAATTTTAAAAGAGCATGTCAAAGGCATTTTATGATGACTTTTTAAGAAATTCTGCAATCCAAATATGGCTGATTTAAATGCCCACTGAAATAAAAGATGACTATGAGCCTGCAGACAACTCTTCTTTCTATTATTGAAACCAGAAATTTGAATTGATACAAAAACAAAAACTCATCTTTGATGAAGAACACTTAGTTTTGAAATATGCATGATTAGAACTGTACCTGCTACACCTCTCTGAAAAAGTCAGTAAAAACACCACCACACACCAATAACTGACCAAAGAATTCTGATTTTAAAAGCACCTACTCACTTCTTGCATACTAGTGTAAGCATAAGACATATATGGTTTGTAACACAGTCCTTAATTTTTACTGAACAGTTACTGCTACAAACCAAAAGTGCATATATGGGATACAGAACTCTAGAACAAATGATTTTAAAAATGCATGTTAAAGCAAACTCTCTGGGAATAAACTGTATCTTAAGAAATACTCAAATACCTGATTAAAATAATTACATTGCTATACAATTTACCAGCATATCTTTGAGATCCCTGATCAAATTTCAGTCACACACATTTCTGGTAAAAGAATTATTTACCTACACACCAATCGAGTCATTTTTAGGTGGCTATTACTCTCTTTATATGGTCAGTGGACTCCTTTCTCCAAATTCTGACTTTTCAAAATTTTGGTTTTGTAACTCTGAGGATTTTTTAAGCTCAAGATTAAAAAAAAAAACAACTGAATAGAGAAAAAAAATTACTCATAAGGGTGGGAACTCCTAATTAAAGCAAATCTGTCTGCCTGCCTGCTACCTTTAGGGCAGCCCTTTCACTTAAAATAATAGCTAAACAAACAAAAAAAATAGCTAAACTGTCCTGATTTCTATTTTAAAGACGTTTATAAAAATATAAAAAAGAAAATGCTACAACTAACAACTAAAAAGAAAATTGCATCTGATGCTGTATCCCATTACACATCACAAAACAGGAACCATGTCAAAGTAGTAAATACAAGTTACACATGGACTTTAGGACGCACCACGGACAATGATCATGACCAGGTAATCTTCTTCAGATTTGGCCAGTGCCTTGGCAGGGGAATCCAGGAACTGCTGGGAGAACTCACAAGGTGGGAAGGCATGAAGGACCCCGGTGTTTTCCTTGTCTTTGTTGCCCCCCACAGGGAGGCTGATCACCCCGGCTGCCTGCTTTTGCTTTAAATAGGACACAAGGTTCCTAAGTGGCCTCTGAGTAGAAGTGGCAGTGTCTGATGCAGCTGAGGAAGAGGAGGACCGGCTGTCAGAACTTCCAGGCACAGCCAAAAGAATGGCATAACCATTGGGCCCTGCTACTTTGATGCGTCGAGTTACTTCATCCAACTTGGGCTGGTCCAAACGGAGACGCTGAGTGATCTTGAGCTGGGCCACTTTGCCTCCAGTTGAACCCTCCACAAGAAGACTACTAGCCACTTGGAGGTCACCCTGCAACAGATGCATGTTGGAAGGAAAGTTGCTGTTCTTCAGTAGAAGCATGCCCTGCCAGGCCAAACAGAGTTTGGGAGAGGCTGATGCCACAGGGGCTGTCCCCCCATCCTGTTTCTGGGACGGGGACTTCAGCTTGGAGGAAGCAGTGCTGGTGCTAGGTGCACTCCCATCAGAGCGGTCTTCTTTTTTCAGAGGGCTTTTTCCCTCAGTGGGAGCAGTTGTCCGGTGCTTCCTATCTCGTTCAGCTGATGCAGAGTTTTTACGGTCTCGCTTGTCACCCTGGCTCTTCTCCAAACTACCTCGTCTGTCTCTGATTGGAGAGGGCCTTTCCAAGAGAAGACGGGAAGATCGATCATTGTCGCTGTTGTAACGATCCCGGCTACTGCTCAATTCTGGACTGCGGTCAGGAGAAGGAGCGCAGTGACGTTTTCGTGGGCGGTCACTCTCAGGAGACCTATCCAGATGACGTCCTCCACTCTCCTCAGGCAGCCTTCGCTTCCTAGGCTGGTCTCTGCTGCTGGGCAGATCTCGATCACCTCTGTCCCGGTCCAAGGACCAACCATCCCGCCTGCGATCTAGGCTATCCAGTGGCTCGTAAGCAGGCACAGAAGTAGCTGCAGTCCGAGTGCTGCGTTCTCGGACTGGGGGTGGGGGTGGCACCCAATCAGAGTCAGGATAAAGGTCCCTATCACGATCTCTGTATAGTAAGGGTGGTGTCCTATCCCGAGCACCCCTCAAAGGGTCTGGTGCCCGATGTCCAAAAGCATCTGTCACCAGCTCATAATGAGTCAAGGGCAGAGGCTGCAGATACTGCTGCTGGTAACGATGTTCGGTGTCGGCAAAGTCTACTCTAAGGCGTCGATCTGGGCCACCAAGTGGGAAGCCCCGCATATGGGTCCAGGCAGCATGCGCTGCATCCAGGCTTTCATACTGGATATATGCCCAACTATCACCTTTTCGGTAGTCTATGGTGCGTATGGTGCCAAATCGATCAAATTCTCGTGCCAGGGCAGCAAGAGGAACCCAAGGTCCCAGGCCTCCCACCCAGAGGCGGGTGGTGGGTGTAGCTTTACCATAACCAATTTTGATAGGATTCCGAATTATAATTTTGCCAGACATTGCTAATTTGGCCCGGTGAGACATATCTAAGTTCTCAAATTTGAGAAAGCCGTAAGTACTAGTCTGGCCGCGAGAAGGCCTCTTGATATCTACTTCTGTGATGACTCCAAAGCGATCAAACGCCCTTCTTAAATCACTCTCCGTTACAGTGATGTCTAGGTTGCCCAAGAAGAGCGTCCGGTTAGCTCGCTGATCATCCTCGGGTGAAATCTCATCCACTTCTCTGAAAGGAGCAGCACCTGCTCCAGCTCCCACCCTTGGCTCAAGACTGTATGCAGGGCGCACTCTCTCATAGAACGGGTAGTCTCTTTCTCTCTCCAGGTCTCGAGGCAATGGTGGCGGAGGTGGAGGGGGCAGGCGGCCAAGAGCCAACTGCTGCAGCCGGTAGTCTCTGTATCCCAAAGCAGCGCCACCAGGGGAAAGTGATCTCTGGCCTCCACCACCTCCAGGGGGGTGCCGGTGACCACCTACAGAGGCCCCGACCACGCTGGCTGATGGAGGATAAGTATCTTTGTCTAAAGGGGAGCGGCTGCGGCGCCGGCTCACATACACAGCTTCTATCTTCAGAGGCCGGTCATAGAGCACCAGGCGGCCTCTGGCATGCTTGGCCGCCCGCGCGTCCTCTGGCCGCCGGAAGTTCACAAAGGCTACCCGCTCATCCCCGCTGCCAGAACCCGACAGATGACTGATTTTCACACTTACATCACCGAAGCGTTTGAACTCATGAAACAGGCCGTCCTCCACCGCTTCGTCACTAAGCTGGGACCCCAACTCGCTTATCTTCAGAGTCTTGTATTCCGCGCCGTCCCCGCCGCCGGGAGCTGAGGAGGCGGCCCCAGAGGAACGTGACTCCCCGCCTCCACCCCGGGAGCTGCTGCGCGACTCGCCCCCGCCCGAAGAATTTTTGGTGCTCGGGGAGCTATAACTATGCAAGCGGCTACTGGAGCTGCCCCCACCGGTGTCATACTCGCGGCTGCCACCTCGACTGCTGGACTTGTCCAGGTGGAGACTCCGCCGCGACCCACCGCCGCTATCGGTCTTTCCGCTGCTGCTCCCATTGCTGCCACCAGAGCCCCCTAACTTCTTGCTCCGCTCACCGCGGGAAGTCGAGTCCTCACCACCACGAGAGCGTTTGGCCTTCACTGGCGAGCGCTCTTTTCCCTTCATTGTTGCGGGTCGTCGGAGGTCGTCTCCGCGGAGCTGAGTAACCCGCCGCCCCGCGCTCGTTTCACACAGCGGAACCGCACGCCGCCATCTTGGACTCCGCCGCGGCACAGGGTCCCGCCCCGCGGTCCTCATTGGCCAATTAGCTCTCTCTTCTACAGTCTCATTGGGAAAATTATTTGTCTATCTTTACATCTCCCCGCGCTCCAGGAAGGCGCCCGCCCAACCACTGTTATTGGGTTTCCAACCCCCTAGTCGGAGTACCTCATTGGTTACATTTGTTGTCTATCTTAACGGTTCCTCGCGCCAGACTGTAGCTCCGCCCCTCGCACTCTGCGGTCACGTGACCCAAAGTGTTGCGGTGTTGATTGGACAAAAAGTCTGCCCTGTAACGGTACTTCTTGCTCAGTGAAAGCAGCAACCCCACCTCCTTATCCCTTTCATTGGCTTATAAACCCGTCCTTTAAACCACTATTTGGGGGGTCGGGCCATCAGTTTCGGCGTTTTTTCCAGAGAGGCAGGCTCACAGCGATATCGCGAGAGACGGTAAGCTCCCTCTTTCGACCCCCTTTTTCCAACTCCTCCGGCGGCTAAAAGAAGTTTAAATCTGATTGGATGTCGGCAAGGAAGTTGATAGGCTGAAATAACTGTCCATCACTCGCTTAAAGGGGTAGGCCTGTATAACGGAGGAGGCTGACTGAAGGTGAAAGACTAGAACACGTGCTTGCTGTGCGACGTCACTTAGATGTCGCGAGAGGGTGACTGTGCGCCAGCCCCGCCTCCCTGCGTTTTCGGCGTTCTCCCCACAAACATTTGTTAAGTTCCGTCGGGTATTTGGCTGTGCTTCGGCCCTTGGAGTTCGAAACTTCTGAGCTCCCCGCCGTCGTGCCTGTGCCGGCCAAGGGGCGGGGCAGGCTCTCCGGCTGTCGGGGCCCTCCAGTCCCTCAGGAAGCCGTCCTGGGACGCCTAGCGGACACCATTTTACGTCGCTGTGGTAGCTGAGTGAACAGCCGGGGGGAGCCCCGCCCCCCGCGCGCGGGAGAGCGCCGCCCGCGGTCACCTGGGCCCGCGGGGCAGAGAGTTCACGGTTCCTGCAGCCTCGGGTCATGCTGACGCCCCCGGGCGGTGCTAACACGTAACACGCGGGACCTCGAGAGCTAGGAAGCAGGGCGACTAAGACGCAGCCCTCGCCCAGGAGCCCGTCTCTCCCGCGAGCTACCCGTTCCCGCCCAAGTACTCCGGGTAACCGAGGGGAGTGACCGTCGCTCCCCGCCTCGTGGCCCGCGGGCGGAGCCGGAACTGTCGGGACACCGCGGACGTGTCTTTGGGCGGCATGTTTTATGTTGCGAATCTGTGTGGATTTTTAAATTCTGTATTCCCCTAAAATAGCAGTGTTTTTAATATGTAATGCTTCTACCCTGAAAATCACCAAGCGAAATTTAGGCTCCATGCAGATATGTCACTTGTTTTTCCCCCTGTGGCTTCTTGTATCCCTTGGCACTCTTATTGTGTGTTAAAAGCCAGCAGCACAGGCACCTTGCGGCCGCTCCAGATCCACCTCGTTTGGCTCCTTCAGTCGTTCGCCGTACAACTTTCCTTTCCATAGTGCGTTACTGTGGCGGACAGAGCACCTGTGAGAGGTGCAGGCGATGCCGAGCTTAGGGGGGTATGGCCTGTGCCCCAGCACTCGCCGGTTGCTGGAGGGACGCAGCGCTGAGGTCACCACAGCCTTTAGACTGTCTGCAGCCCTCCCAGGTTCGCGCCGGGGCGGAGGTTATGAGGATTCTCGTATTGATCCGGTCCTCAACCCTATTTCCCAAGATCCAATCTATAGTAGAGGGTGTGAGATGTTTTTAAACATGACATTTTTCAAGGTAACAATAATATCCCAAAAGCTGAAACCTAAACTTAAAAACTGTGTTAAGATTAGGGACTGTAACCTAAATTTAGCCTTGGCTGAGCCATCCTTCTTTTTGTAAATAATTGTGAGGAATGTGAAGCTGGAGGCCTTCTATCTCTTGATTAGATCAAAGAAACTCGAAGGAAGAAGCTCAATTGTAAAGCATAAAAATCCACAATATTGTAATGTGTAGACATCTTCATTGTATTAAAATGGGAAATAAAACTTCATAAGGCATAAAATAATGTGTATAATACGCTACCATTTGTGGTTTTAAAAACGTTTGTATTTATGAGTATGTACATTTAAAAAATATATTTTCATGGAAACTTTCTTGACAAACACACGGGAAATTGTTACTAGGATTGCCCTGAAGAGGGGTGCGAGGGTCTGGAGTAGGAGGGAGACTTTACTTTTCTTTGTAGAAATCTTTTGTTTCTACAAAGGGCGCTATTACTCCTTCAGTTTAAAAAATAACATTTTTAACTTAAACTATTTTTGTGGAAAAAGTTTAAAATTTATAAAAGAATACTTTAAAGAACTCCCATGTGTACCCAACACCCTATTTCAGCAATTATCAAATCATGTCAATCTTGTTTCATCTGCATCACTCTTCCCACTCTTCCTTTCTCCATTATTTTCTTCCGGACTTACCTGATACATTTCCTGCCCCAGTTGTGGAATCAGCCATTTCTCCAGAGAGCTCTGGTTCCTTTTAGTGGGAGATGGTATTTAAAGATAAAAATCTGGATGCTGGAGGATAAAAAACACATGAACACATTATTTGTAAAAGCATGAAATAAAAAGTTATAGCTGGGTTTAAATCTGTTTCAAGGTTATATTAATAGACCACAAATGGAAATTGAAGTTAAGCCATTATCTGATTACTCAATGTAATAACCAATCGAGATAATAAACCAGGCACCAGAGTGACTTTTTAACCTAAATAGACCTGCTAAGGTGACTCACTGATCAAAGAAAAAGATAATGACCAAATCAGTAGTTTTCCAAACTTCAAGATAGGGGTTGAGGGAGCAGAAGATTTGAGAGAAATAATTCAGGGAGATAAACAGACACCCAGTCTGTGTGAACATGCACCAGAGGCATGCCAAGCTTAGTGGCTTGCCACTTCAAATACCAGGGAGCTTGGTGGAAGCTACTGCCTGCAGCTGGCTATAGTACAAAGGCTTGCCTAAGGGGACTGGAAATCTGCCTGGAGCCAAGAGTGCTAGTAAGTTTTATGGTTAGATGGAAAAGGCCTAGATTCCATTAAGAGTAACAGCCAAAATATTGCCTGTGATGTGTATGTGTGTGTGTGTGTGTGTGTGTGTGTTTCCACAACAAATGAATGACATAAGTTGGATCCATGCTGTAGTTAAAATAAGTGATTGTTTTCATTTCCTTTGTGTTATTGCCCCCAAAATTACCCCCTCCCCTGGCTTCCAGCAGATACTACCTGAAAATCCTTTGTGTTCTTTAAAGCAGTGGTCCCCAAACTTTTTGGCATCAGGGACCAGTTTCATGGAACTGCTCCACCTCAGATCATCAGGCATTAGATTATCATAAGGAACACACAACCCACATCCCTCACATACTCCATTCACAATAGGGTTAGCCCTCCTCTGAGAATCAAATGCCTCTGCTGATCTGTCAGGAGGCAGAGCTCAGGCAGTAATGCTCCCTCCCCTGCCCCTCACCTGCTGTGCAGCCACGTCCTAACAGGCAACTGACCATTACTGGTCCACAGCCTGGGGTCTGGGAACCCCTGCTTTAAAGCATAAAGCTGCTTAGTGAGTTTTTTATTTTTTTTGTTTTTTCTTTTTTGTTGTTTTGTTTTGTTTTTGTTTTTGTTTTAGAGACAGGGACTTGCTCTGTCACCCAGGCTGGAGTGTAATGGTGCAGTCATAACTCACTGCAACCTCAAATTCCTGGGCTCAAGCAATCCTCCCGATTCAGCCTTCCATGTAGCTAGGACCACAGGCACACACCACCACACTAAGCTAATTTTTTAATTTTTTGTAGCAATGGGGTCTAGCCATGTTGCCCAGGCTTATCTCAAACTACTGGCCTCAAGTGATCCTCCTATCTCAGCCTCCCCAAAGCACTGGGATTACAGATGTGAGCCACTGCACCCAACCAAGTTAGGTTTTATCCTCTGTTTACATGTGTGCTTTAGAGAGGGCACATGTGTAAAAGTGGATAAAAGTGACCCATGGTTTAGTTGGCCAGGACTTTGAACCCTTCTTTTGCTGTTGCTGTTGGAATTGTTAAGGTGCAACCTGAGCTTTCATTTGATCTCTTTGTGATCAATGGCCAGATTTGTGAGGAGAGCTGACCTAGGTGAGGAGGATTTTCGGTGATCATGAAAACAGGGCTGGACAAAATGGCTCACGCCTGTAATCCCAGCACTTTGGGAGACCAAGACGGGTGTATCACTTGAGGTCAGGAGTTGGAGATCAGCATGGCCAACATGGTGAAACCCCACCCCGTGTCTCTACTAAAAATACAAAAATTAGCCAGGCCTGGTAGCAGACGCCTGTAATCCCAGCTACTCGGGAGGCGAAGGCAGGAAAATCGCTTGAACCCAGGAGACAGAGGTTGCAGTGAGCTGAAATGGTGCCACAGCACTCCGGCCTGGACGACAGATCAAGACTGTCTCAAAAAAGAAAAAAATGAAAGAAAACAGAGTTAAGTTACCAGCAGATTCCCTGAGCATCAGAGCAGCTCTGTAAGGATAGTAAAAAAAAAAAAAAAAAAAAAAAAAAACCACTGAATTGTATACTTTATTTATTTATTTATTTATTTGATGGAGTGTTGCTCAGTTGCCTAGGCTGGAGTGCAGTGATGCAATCTCAGCTCACTGAAGCCTCCACCTCCCAGGTTGAGGTGATTCTCCTGCCTCAGCCTCCAAAGTAGCTGGGATTACAGGTATGCACAACCACGCCCAGCTAATTTTAGAATTGTGTATTTTAAATGCATAAACTTTATGGTATATAAATTAAGCTTAATAAAGATTGAAAACATACTGGCATCTTAAACTTATGTGTATGTTTTCAATCAAATGTCCTCTTTCCACCCTCATCTTTCCTAGGTTTTATTGTTTGTGTATCCTCAATATACGCACAAAAAATTACAACTGCAATATGAAATTTATCTTGAGAGTTGAGAGCCATCCAATTTCCTGGCAGATGCAAAAAAGAGGCTAAAGCTGGGAATTGAAAATTTTTTTCTATCCATAATAGCAGATTAAAATTTTCTATTTCATCTTCCTTCATAAAATGAGTGGTGTCTTGACAGTGAGGTTTATTTTGTTTGGTCTGCAGAAAAAGTGTATCTTTTTACCCTTAGGCAAATATTAAGTCCCACAAGTAGCAAACAAGCATTCAGGACCCAGTATGTGTTACAAAATCACTATTTGTGGTTTGTGAGGGTTTTTTTTAACAGCTTTATTAAGATATAATTTATATACCATAAAGTTTACCCACTCAAAGTAATACAATTCAGGGGGTTTTAGTATCCTTACAGAGCTGTCCATGTGGTTCCTCCTTTAATATTGTTATAGAAAGCACTCTGCTATAACTTTTTCATGACTAAGCCGTAATATAATTATCTCTTTTATTTATGTAGACACCTTATAGGGTAGTGATTACAGACTCTGGAGGCTGCGAGCCTGGATTAAATCCCAGCTCTGCTATGGGCCTCAGAAGAGTTACTGGTAACCTCTCTGGGCCTTGGTTTTCTCCTCACAGGGAAAATTAAATGGGTTAAACTATATAAAGAGCTTAGAACAGTGCCTGGCACATGGTAAGCACTATATAAATGATTGCTATTATTAATATATTTTCTCTTTGAACTTGGGTACATAGAATTGGATTAATTGTAATCTTTAATTCATGGTATACAATCATCAATGGTCCATATATGGGCCATTCAACGTTTATTATTTATTAATAACATAATGAATATCCCTGAACCCAGCACTCAATCCAGCACTCAAATAGAAAATTATCAGTAATTTACATCTACCTAAATGCTGCTCCTCTATCCTGTCTACTGCCCATCTTCATAGATATCCTGAATCTAGCATTTAACAATCCTTGCCTTGTAAAGGAATTTTTAAAGGAATTTTAAAGAGTTCATGTGTGTGTGCTTGCACATGTGTGCACACACATACTTTAAAAGTATATTCTTTTCATTTCGGTTGTTTTTGAACTTTATACAAACGTGTATTCGAACAACACACTATATATAATTCCTGAGATTTGCATTTTTCATTTATTGTGTTACTATGATTCTTGCATGTTATCATACATAGTAGCTATAGTTTATTTCCATTGTTGTAAAATATTCCATTATATTGAATATACTACTACTTATATATCCATTCTTCTTTTGATTTGGGCTATGAGTATTTTTTACTTTTTGTGCTATTATGAAGAGTGCTTGATATAGTTTGAATGTTGTCCCCTCTAATCTCATGTTGAAATGTTATCTTCAGTGTTGGTGGTGGGGCCTGGTGAGAGGCATTTGGATCATGGAGGAGGATCCTTCACGGCTTGGTGCTGTCTTCGTGATAGTGAGTGAGTTCTCCAGAGTTCTGGTTGTTTAAAAGTATATGTCACTCCACTCTCTCTCACTCCCACTCTCACTGTGTGATATGCTGGCTCCCCCTTTGCCTTCTGCCATGATTGTAAGCAGGCCAAAACCTCACCAGAAGCTGAGCAGATGTCAGCACCATGCTTCCTGTACAGCCTGCAGAACTATGAGCCAGTTAAAACCTCTTTTCTTTATAAATTACCCCAGTCTTGTGTATTCCTTTATAGCAACGCAGAATGGCCTAACGCAGTGCTATGATGAAGATTCTTATTCATATGTCCTGAGGCACACATGCAAGAATTCCCCTGGGATAGGATGGAGAGGTGAAGGATACCTAGGAGTGGAATTACTGGATTAAAAAGTTATATTGAAGCTGGCCTGGAACCCCAGCTACTCAGGAGGCTGAGGTGGACAGATCACTTGAGCCCAGGAGTTCAAGGCCAGCCTGGGTCATATAGTGAGACCCTCCCTGTCTCTTAAAAAAAAAAAAAAAAAAAAAAAAAAAAAAGGTTATATTGAATATCCAATTTCACAGGATAATGTCAAATTGTTTTCTAAAGTGGTATTTAGCAATTTACAGTCTCATCAGTAGTGTATAAGAGATCTTACTGATCCACGTCACTAACATTTTATAACTTTTTTTAATCAAATGGACATAAAATAGCATGTCTCTGTGGTTTTGATATTTTATTTCCTTGATTACTAGTGAGGTTGCTTATCTCTTTATAAGTTTACTGGCCATATATATTTCTTCATCTATGAAATATCTACTCATGTATTTTGCTCCTCTATTGAATTGTATGTTTCTTATAGGTATATGAGTTTTTCACATGTTCTTGATCCTAATGCTTTATTATAGAGTGTATGTATGGCAAACATCTTTTTCTAGTTGTGGCTTATCTTTTCACACAATTTAAGCTGATATTTAAGAAACAAATTCTTAATTTAAATAAGATTGAATTTATCAACATTTTATAGTTAGCACTTTCTGTATCTTGTCTAAGAAATCCTCATCACTTTCCCCAACCCTGCCACCAGTATTTGACTATATTAAATTTTTGTTATTTCTTATAAATTATAAGGCAGAGTGGTTCACACCTGTAATCCCAGCACTTAGGGAGGCAGAGAGGGGAGGATAGCTTGAGCCCAGGAGTTTGAGATCTGCATGGGCAACATAGCAAGACCCTGTTCTCCACAAAAAGGAAAGAAAAAGACAAAAAAAAGTCTCCCTATAAAAAAATTATTTTTCCTTATTAAAAAAGTATTTCAGTGAATATGGATTTTTTTCATTTAATTAGGTCTTATTTCGTTTCCTTCAGCAAAATTTGTATACTTGATGAATACTCTTGCATCTCTTTTAGTATGGTTCGTAACTATTGGTAATGGTGTCTTTTTAAATTAAATTATGCTTTTTATTTGTCTGTTGTCAGGATTCGAAATACAGCCCCTTGCTAAAATTTTTTTTTTTTTTTGAGACAGGGTCTCACTCTGTTGCCCAGGCTGGAGGGCAGTGGTGTGATCACGGCTCACTGCAGCCTCGACCTCCCAGGGCTCAGGTGATCCTCTCACCTCAGTTTTTGTATTTTTAGTGGAGATAGGGTTTCACCATATTGCCCAGGCTGATCTTGAACTCCTGGGCTCAAGCGATCTCCCCACCTTGGCTTCCCAAAGTGCTGGGATTACAAGCATGAGCCATTGTGCCTGACCCCCTTTTAGTTTTTTATGTAGGCAGACATATCATCTACAAATAGTAAGAATATTTCTTCCTTTCTAATCCTTATGATTTTGCTTTTCTGGTGTTACTGTGCTGACTTTGACTGATAGAATCTTTGATAGAATGTTACATAGAAAGAATGATGGTAAGCACTATTATTCCTCATTTTATTTTATTTTTATTTTTTGAGACAGAGTTTCACTCTCGTTGCCCAGGCTGGAGTGCAATGGCATGATCTTGGCTCACTGCAACATCTGCCTCCTGGGTTCCAGTGATTCCCCTGCCTCAGCCTCCTGAGCACCAACAGGTCTGTCTAATTTTTTCTATTTTTAGTGAGGAGAGAGGCCATTTCTCCTCCTGTCCCGTCTCCAAAGAAAAGGAGGAAGTAAAAACTGAAAAATAACAGACTGATCGGC
Source organism: Pan paniscus (assembly GCF_029289425.2). Taxonomy (NCBI): domain Eukaryota; kingdom Metazoa; phylum Chordata; class Mammalia; order Primates; family Hominidae; genus Pan; species Pan paniscus. The sequence goes on from NC_073249.2 coordinate 116,709,156, forward strand.
GCCACTGGCCAGGCCTGTAGGTTAAAGATTAACCCTCACCCTGGCCAGGCGTGGTGGCTCGTGCCTGTAATCCCAGCACTTTGGGAGGCCGAGGAGGGCGGATCACGAGGTCAGGAGATCGAGACCATCCTGGCTAACATGGTGAAACCCTGTCTCTACTAAAAATACAAAAAAAATTAGCTGGGCGTGGTGGCAGGCACCTGTAGTCCCAGCTACTCGGGAGGCTGAGACAGGAGAATGGCGTGAACCCAGGAGGCGGAGCTTGCAGTGAGCCGAGACTGTGCCACTGCACTCCAGCCTGGGCAACAGAGCAAGACTCTGTCTTAAAAAAAAAAAAAAAAAAAAAAAAAAAGATTAACACCCACCCTAACTGCTCGTGCTATCTATAGATCACAGACAATGGTATAGAGAAATACTTGCCTTGCTTACCCCTGCCGCTAGTGTTTGTGGACATAGTCACACACCTCTTGCTTGCTCAATCTATCACGACCTTTTCACGTGGACTTCTTAGAGTTGGAAGCCCTTAAAAGGGCCAGGAACTCTTTCTTTGGGGAGCTTGGTTCTTGAGACGCAATTCTGCCGATGCTCCCAGCCGAATAAAGCCTCTTCCTTCTTTAACCTGGTGTCTGAGGGGTTTTGTCTGCGGCTCATCCTGCTACATTAGTAGAGACGGGGTTTCACCACTTTGGTCAGGCTGGTCTCGAACTGCTGTCCTCAGGTGATCCATCCGCCTCGGCCTCCCAGAGCGCTGGGATTACAGGTATGAGCAACTGCACCTGTCTTATTATTCCTAATTTTAAAAGGAGTACTTCTAATGTTTCTCAATTTAAGATGATGTTTATTACGCATTTTGTTTGTTTTCTTATTATCCTTACCTTAAGAAAATTCGCTTTATTCCAGTTAGCTATCAAGGTTTTAATTATAGAAGTTGAATTTCTTCCAGAGTAGATGAGAGACATGTCAATAAAATCAATGCCTAATGCTACCTTATATCCTAGATGGGAAAAGAAGCTATAAAGCACAAAACAAATGGAGTATCTCTTATCCAAAATGCTTGGGTCCAGAAGTGTTTCAGATTTTTTTTTCTGGATTTTGAAATATTTGCATATACATAATGAGATATCTTGGGGATGGGACCCAAGTCTAAACATGAAATTCATTTATGTTTCATATATATCTTATAACTTGAAGATAATTTTATACAATATTTTAAATAATTGTGGCTGGGCGCAGTGGCTCATGACTGTAATCCCAGCACTTTGGGAGGCCAAGGCGGGCGGATCACCTGAGGTCAGGAGTTCGAGACCAGCCTGGCCAACATGATGAAACCCTGTCTCTACTAAAATACAAAAATTAGCCGGGCATGGTGGCATTTGCCTGTAATCCCAGCTGCTTGGGGGGCTGAGACAGGAGAATCACTTGAACCTGGGAGGTGGAGGTTGCAGTGAGCCAAGATGGTGCCACTGCACTCCAGCCTGGGCAATATGGTAAGACTCCGTCTCAAAAGAAAATAAAGTAATAATAATTTTGTGCATGAAACCAAGTTTGTGTTAACGTTTATGTGTGGAAATTTCCACTTGCGGCTTCATGTCAGTACTCAAAAAGTTTTGGGTTTGGGAGCATTTGAAATTTCATGTTAAGGATGCTCAACCCGTACTGGGACAATTAATACAATTTGAATATGTATTATGAATTAGTTAATAGTAATGTACCAATGTTATAGTTCCTGATTTTGATCAGTGTTCTGGGGTTATTAAGATAATGCCTTTACGGTCAGAAACACATGCTGAAATACTTAAGGTGTGAAAGGAAAATAAATCGTGGGATCCTCAAATCACTAAGCCAAAGGGAAAAATCAAGCTTGGAACTGCTTAGGGCAAACCTGCTTCCCATTCTATTCCTAAAAAAGATAGCTACTAAGATAAAAAAGCTACATACCTCACTCACAATTTGTCCACAGGGAAATTCCTTGCGGACAAAGGACAGACAGAACTCAAAGTCATCCCTCTGCTCACTAAGATAAATGCATATCTGATTGCTTCCTTTGGAAAGGCTAATGAGAAACTAAAAAGAATGCAACCATCTGTCTCTTATCTACCTATGACCTGGAAGCTGCCTCCCCGCTTCAAGTTGTCTCACTTTTCCCAACCAAACCAATGTACATCTTGCATGTATTGTTTGATGTCTCATGTCGCCCTAAAATGTATAAAACCAAAGTGTGCCCTGACCACCTTGGGTACATGTTGTCAGGACCTCCTGAGGCTGTGTCATGGGCATGCATCCTTAACTTTGGCAAAATAGACTTTCTAATTGATTGAGACCTGTCTCAGATACTTCCAGTTCACAAAGGGTAAAGGGATATCTCCAACTTCCTCTAAATGACTCAGAAAACTTTCAAGGAACAGATTATTTCCTTCTATTTTGTGGCTCTGCACTTCTACTGAATTATGATCTGACATGGCTTCTCAAGTTGCAGCCATGATAAGCATTCCAGTCAGCCAACAGGAAAGAAGGGAGGAACAGCAGCATGCCAGCTTCCTTTTACAACACTACCTGGAAGTGACACACTAAAATTCCACCTATATCTCATTAGCCAAAACATAGACATCTGGCTACATTTAGCTGCAAGAGAGGCTGGGAAGTGTATTTTTAAATTTATTTTAGCCCAGCTGAAAAGCAGAGGTTTTATATCTAAGGAAAAGGGGAAGAGCAGACACTGGGGCCAACCAGCAGTTTCTTCCACAACTCCATACTGGGTGAATTATATGACACAATGCATGTAAAGTCCATGGTACTTAGTAGGATTCGATTATAGCATGTCATTTCATGATTTGACTTACATTATCTAATTTGATTCTCACAGTAATCATATGAGTAAAGACAAACATTAATATCTTAATTGCAGATTAGAACACTAAATTGCAGATTTAGAAAACTAAAATTCAGCTAATTATGATTATCGTTGGTAGTATTTGCTTTTTTGTTTTTTTTGAGATGGAGTTTCGCTCTTGTTGCCCAGGCTGGAGTGCAATGGTGCGACCTCTGCTCACTCCAACTTCCGCCCCCGCAAGTTCAAGGGATTCTCCTGCCTCAGCCTCCTGAGTAGCTGGGATTACAGGCACCTGCCACCACGCCCGGCTAATTTTTTGTATTTTTAGTAGAGACGGGGTTTCAGCATTTTGGTCAGGCTGGTCTCAAACTCCTGACCTCAGGTAATCCACCCGCCTCGGCCTACCAAAGTGTTGAGATTACAGGCGTGAGCCACTGCACCCGGCCTTGTTTTTTGTTTTTTGGTTTTTTTTTTAGATGGAGTCTCACTCTGTTGCCCAGGCTGGAGTGCAGTGGCATGATCTCGGCTCACTGCAAGCTCCGCCTCCTGGGTTCAAGCGATTCTCCTGCCTCAGCCTCCCCAGTAGCTGGGACTACAGGTGCCTGCCACCACGCCCGGCTAATTTTTTGTATTTTTAGTAGAGATGGGGTTTCACTGTGTTAGCCAGGATGGTCTCCATCTCCTGATCTTGTGATCCGCCCGCCTCAGCCTCCCAAAGTGCTGGGATTACAGGCTTGAGCCACCATGCCCGGCCTTCCTTGTTTTGTTTTTAAAGAGGGAGGCAGTAGAGTTGAAGGGAAAGGAGCAGTGGCACCATTCAGGAGCCCCAGATTCTCTAGACAGAATCTCTCCCTGTCAAGTCCTGTAATTCTATGTTTTGTGACTTTCCCAATTTGGCACATAAGTCTGCAAGGGACAGAACTCAAGTCCACTGACTGCCACCACTGGACACTTTCCACTGTATCCCATGTGAAACAGGTTGTTGGAAATGACATGGGTCTTGAGAAGCTGCCTCTCCTTCCCAAAGTAGAAATGTGAACAAATAAATCATCACATGATCCATTCACTGACAAATAAAAGCCAGCCTTTATTGAGCACATACTACATGCCAGGCACTCCACTAAAACTTTCCTCACGTGAATTAGCTTACTTTATCCTCACAACAACCCCAGGAGACAGGTAGGCTTATAATCCCTTTTTCTTCAGAAAAAGAAACTGAGGCTTAGAGATCTAATATATTTTACAAATATTTAAGAAGAATAATATGTGTACCCTGATTGATCCCCTGGCTGCCACCACAGTCTGTGCAAAGTATTTGATTTTAAGTCATCCTTCCATATTGTGGATGACACTGCTTATTGTGTAACCAATATCCATTCTCCTGTTCTTTGTTGTGAATAAGTGCAATATTTTAACAGGAAAGTTGATAACAAGTGGTGCAGACAATTCTATAGAAATGTAATGTAGAAATATACAGTAACTATGTTATTAATTGCCTGCTTAAAGAATGGTACTTTAACCTCAGTAGTTTATAGAAACCACAAGAGAGTATTTCACTTGATTGTGGACAGTTTAGAGGCAAAATTTAGGTGTTTTGCAAAGGAGATGGAGATTCAGGGACTCTCAATTATTGGACAAAGCGTCTACAGTCAGAGACAATAAAAGTTTGATTTTCAGCTGTTTATTGGGTATTAGGCAAAATTCTCTTGCTGTTTCTAGTGTCTGGTGGAGATATCAATTTAAAGAGGTCTTGAGAGTATATTCTATGTAGTCTTCCTATCTCTCACATCTGAAATTCCACCCACCTATAAAAACTGGTATGGTTATAAAGTTGATAGAATATGAGTACATCTGTTAGCAACTGTGTTTCTTTTTTCTTTTTCCTCTTCTTTTTTATGGTTTTAAAATTAATTACGTAGAAGACTGCCTCGGCCTCCCAAAGTGCTGGGATTATAGGCATGAGCCGCTGCTCCCAGCCAACTGTGTTTCAGTTGGACAAAACGTGGTAGATTCAGATATTTTCTGGGGTGTTTTAGCACATCAAGTCTGTCACACAAATGCAATCAACTTCTGAGATCTCACAAGCTATTTCTGTGAGCCCACTATTAGCGAGATGAGACAAAGTTTAGAGAAATCCAGCCTCTTGAAACAGCTGTATATCATCTAGTAGAAGAAAAGTGGAGTTTTGGCTGGGCGCGGTGGCTCACACCTATAATCCCGCATTTTGGGAGGCCAAGGTAGGTGGATTCCTTGAGGTTAAGAGTTCAAGACCACCCTGGCCAACATGGGGAAACCTGTCTCTACTAAAAATACAAAAATTATCCAGGTGTGGTGGTGTGTGCCTGTAATCCCAGCTACTCAGCAGGGTGAGGCAGGAGAATTGCTTCAACCCAGGAGGCAGAGGTTGCAGTGAGCTGAGATCGAGCCACTGCACTCCAGCCTGGGCGACAGATAGAGACTCTGTCTCAAAAAAAAAAAAAAAAGTAAAAAAGTGGATTTCTGCAAATGTTTGTATATATGTAGCATGAATAAAAGCAGTATTGCCATGAAATTTTTAAATTGTAAGTTCCAGGCAGGGCATGGTGGCTGACACCTCAAATCCCAGCACTTTGGGAGGCTGAGGCGGGTGGATTGCTTGAGGTCAAGAGTTCGAGACCAGCCTGGGCAATATAGCGAAAACCCGTCTCTACAACAAACACAAAAGTTTGCCACGCATGGTGGTGGGCACCTGTAGTCCCAGCTACTCGGGAAGCTGAGGCAGGAGAATCACTTGAGCCCAGGAGGCAGAGGTTGCAGTGAGCCAAGATCATGTCACTGCATTCCAGCCTGGGTGACAGAGCGAAACTCTGTTTCAAAAAAAAAAAAAAATTGTGATTTCCTTTAATAAATCAACTAATTAATCATTATTAATCATGTTTTATGTGCCTAATACAGTTAAAATACAGGGAGAAAATCATGATATGATTCCTACCCAGAATTTGCTTATATGGGGACAAAAACCAGGTACACTTAAAAATTAGTCAATGAATAATTAAAATATAAATATTTATAAGTTAAGCCTTCAAAATATGATCTTGTATGCGATAAATACATAGAATTTTATCTGTCAAAAAAAAAAAGTTGTCAAGTATAAAAATTTAGTGAAAGTAGACCAGCACAGACTGGGAAAACCAGGCCAGTTATATGTGTTCATTGTAACATTCCAGACAGTACAGAATGCACAGTATAGAATTCTGATTACATTCCAAGCAATGTTTTATGAGGGGTGCTGACTCTAAGTGTCCTTAGTGTGTAACCTTGGGCATGACACTTAACCCCTCTGTAAACTGGAGTTGTTGTGAGTAAATAAGAGAGTAGGTAACTGTAAGAATGTCAGGAATTGCTATGGGCAGTTGTGAGATGATGCTTAAACTCTAAAGACCCCAGAGGCTTGGGGACAGGATGAAAGACTTGTATTTGTGATGCTAATAATTAGTATAATTGGGTATAGAATGAGTTGACTCTTGTTTGAGACGTTTTTCAGAAATATAGGAATTTTTGCATATGGTTAAGGGTGATGATGACTTCTATAATCCCTCCCAGCTTTGAAATTCCCAGATACATAAATCAAACTTGCAGTCATGAAGAGTAAATGGTAGGCCCCAAAGTGCATGGTTACAGGTGGGTGTTAGGCTGGAAAGAGAGTCCTGGGGCTCTTTTTAAATCCTAATAATAGATGTTCCAGAGAACATCTCTAATTTTAAGACATGTTTCTGCACAATGCTTTGCTTGAATGAATTGAGGTAACAGCAGACCACTTCTTTCCGCATTCCCAATCCTTTAGGTACAGAGGGGAGATTTCTGGAGAAGTGAATGGGTATCTATGAGTTATTACAAAGCCAGCTCTGTGTGGGTTCAACTGCTTTGTAGAAGAGGGATTGATCTAGACACATGAATTGATTTTTTTTCAGCATCTCTTCCACCACCGTCATCTTAGGCTAAGTTACCACCATCCTGAGCCACTTCAATAGCTTTTTAAACAGCTCACCTAGATTCACTCTGGCTCACCTCTGATGAGTTCTCCACTCAGCAATTTGAATGGCTTCCATACTCCTTGGATAAAAACAAATTCCCAACATGGCCTATAGCGCCCTATATGGTGTGGCCTTTTCTATCATTCTAGCCTCATCTTGCTCTCCATTCTTTCACTGGCTTTCTTTCTATCCCATTCTGGGGCAAATGCTCTTCTCCACCCTCATCCCCATGTGAACTCCTACTCATACTTTAGATGTCAGCCCCAGGTCACCTCCTCAGAGCAGCCTTCCCTGACCAGACTGAAGCTCCCTATTATAGGCTCTCATTTGGCCATGTAATGTGACTTTTCTTTATTGCGCCTGTCAAAATTACAATTTCATATTTCTTACGATTATTTGATTTACAGTTTAGTGCATTTGATTCATGTGTGTCTCCCCCCAAGTCTTCATAATGTCAGGACAATATTTCTGGTTAGTCACCATTTTATCCAGTCTCAGCACACTGCCAGGCACATAATTGGCACACAAAAATTGTTGCTGAGTGAATGAATGAACGTAATCTATGATAATATTTTCAAATATCCTATAAAATGAAGTTGAGTAAAAAGTCAAATGACTTTAGAAAACACTTTATAGCATATTATTTATATGCTATATATAATATACCCCCCACACACATATTTTCATATAAAAGACTGTCAAATCCTGCAGTAAAGAAGCCCTCAACTTATTTGACCACAGGATATAAACCAGGACATACTGGGGGCAGCACTTCTACTCAAGAGAGACAACTTGGATGCCAATGCTAGTGCTGTTTCTGGAAGCAGCAAATGGCAGGAAGTGTTCTAAATGTGTACTAAGAGAAATTTCCCAAGAATTGGCCGGGCACGGTGGCTCATGCCTGTAATCCCAGCACTTTGGGAGGCCAAGGCAGATGAATCACTTGAGGTCAGGATTTTGAGACCAGCCTGGGTAACACTGTGAAATCCCATCTTTACTAAAAATACAAAAATTAACCAGGTGTGGTGGTGCACACCTGTAGTCCCAGCTACTTGGAAGGCTGAGGCACAAGAATTCCTTGAATCCAGGAGGTGGAGGTGGAGGTGGCAGTGAGCCGAGATCACGCCACTGCACTCCAGCCTGGGTGACAGAGTGAGACTCTGTTTAAAAAAAAAAAAAAAGAGAGAGAGAGAGAAATTTCCCAAGAGTCAAGCTGCCTTGGGAATCCAGGCAAGTCTAGGATTTAAGATGTTTTAAATGGCGCCACAAGCACAAACAAGTTCTACAAATAGAACCTGCACAGTTAGCTGAAGAATGGACTCTACTCAGCACAGTATGTAGCACAGTAAACATTTGTTTGGTGAATGAATGGAGAGAGAAAGTATCTGGGGTGATCACACCTTAGCTGGTGGTCTCATCTTTTCATAGAAAATACAATTTTATTGTTAAACCTAAAATTCAAGTGTGAGTAGAAGATCTTTGTGTGTGAGCATTTTAACTGGCTATGTAGTAAAGAGTGAGGCATAATAAACCTGCACCATTCACAGGAACTTACATACCTAGTAACTGGATTTAAAGAAGTACCATGAACACGCTGAAGACAATTAAATACTGATCTTGTTGGTTTTGTGATAAATGTTTTGTCCATCGCTGCTAATGCTAGGACTTAATATTAACTTCAGTTTCGTCAAATCCAATGTTTTCTCTTTCTTTTTCACCCCAGTGCTAACCCTCTTTGATCTTTTGGTATCTTTTTGACAGTGTCACAACTCCTCTTTCTTTAAATTCTTTCTGCTCTTGTTTCTGTGACCTGCACTTTCAATTCAATTTCATTTCAACCAGTATTTATTGGTCATCTATGCTGTGCCAGACACTGGACTATCATCATTGGTTTATTAACTCATTCATCAACATTAATTGAGTTCCTACTGGGTGTTGGGCACTCTACCAGTGACGGATACAAAGATGAACAAGATGTAGTCCCTGACCTTAGAGGCTGCACAGTGTAGTGAAGGAGTCAGCTAACTATATCATGGAGTGGAGAGGCTGTTATAGAAGTGCACACTCAGGGCCTGTAGCCCTCAGAGAAAGAATCGATTACTTCTCTATGGGGGGAGGGGGTACATTGCATAGCACCATGCCTGGCACGTGCTAAATTTTCAACAAATATTTGTCAAAGAAACAAACAGTCTTCCAGGTGGAGATAATAGCACAAACAGGGATCTCTAGGGAGCCCTCACTAGCTAAAGTAGTGGTTTTCAACACAGTGAGGCAGAGTATTACGTTCTCTGGAGGCATGGAAGGGGATGGTGAAGGGAACAATGTGTATCTGAAGGGGGATTGCATATGAAAAATGTATTCCTACTGTTGCAATTTAACTTATAAATTTTACAAACATGCATATTTAAAACCACATTACATAAAATATTAATTTATAGATTCAATTTTATACATTTATATAACAAGAATGAGAATAAAATTATTGTCTTCATAATATGAATTACAGAAATTAAAGCTCAAACTAGGAAAACTGGATAAATATAGGTAAATATAGAAGTTCCAGAGGTTCTGCAGCAAAACCATTGTCTTCTTGAGGATGGTGGTGAGATTTTTATGTTTAACAAAAGGGGGTGTAGAATAATGGGCTTTGAAGGACTGTATTCTGTAGGTTAAGGTTTGTCAACTGGTGTCAGAATCAAAATCAAAATCACCTGGGGATCTTGTTTTTATTTTATTTTATTTTATTTTTATTTATTTATTGTTTTTGTTTTGGGGATGTTGTTTTAAAAAGCAAATTCCTGGATCCTATGTGTTACATAACAATAGGGATGCATTCTGAGAAAAGCATCATTAGGTGATTTCATCGTTCTGCAAACATCATAGAGTGTATTTAAAGAAACCCAGAGAGCATAGTCCACTATACACTTGGGCTATATGGATAGCCTATTGCTCCTAGGCTACACACCTGTACAGCATGTTAACGTACTAAATACTGTAGACAATTGTAACACAGGAGTATTTGTGTATCTAACATATTTAAACCTAGAAAAAGTATAGCAAAAATACAGTATTATGATCTTATAGGACCATTGTCCTGTAAGTCAGTGTTCGTCATTGACCAAAATTTCATTATGTGGCTTATGACTCTGTGTGTGTGTATACATATATATATAATTTATTATAAGGAATTGGCTTATGCAATTATAGAGGCTCAGAGGTCCCGAGATCTGCAGTCAGCTAGCTTGAGACTCAGGAGAGCTGATGATGTTAATTTCTTTTATTTATTTTTGAGATGGAGTTTCACTCTTGCTGCCCAGGCTGGAGTGCAATGGCGTAATCACAGCTCACCACATCCTCCGCCTCCTGGGTTCAAGTGATTCTCCTACCTCAGCCTCCCAAGTAGCTGGGATTACAGGCATGTGCCACCACACCCAGCTAATTTTTTGTATTTTTAGTAGAGACAGGGTTTCTCCATGTTGGTCAGTCTGGTCTAGAACTCCTGACCTCAGGTGATCCGCCCGCCTCAGCCTCCCAAAGTGCTGGGATTACAGGTGTGAGCCACCGCACCTGGCCTCAATGTTAGTTTCATTCTGAAAGTTGGCAGGCTTGAGACCCAAGAACAACCAATTTTTTAGTGGGAATCTGAAGGCAGGAAAAGACCCATGTGCAGTTCAAGTGGTCAGGCAGAAGGAGTTTCCCTTTACTCAGCCCTTTTGTTCTATTTGGGTCTTCAATTGATTAGATGAGGTTTACCCACATTAGGGAGGGCAGTCTGCTTTACTCAGTCTACTAGGTCAAATGTTAGGTGTATTTTTGTTTGTTTTGTGACAGAGCCTCACTCTGTCACCCAGGCTGGAGTGCAGTGGTGTGATCTCAGCTCACTGCAACCTCCACCTCCCAGGTCCAAGCGATTCTTGTGCCTCAGCCTCTTGAGTATCTGGGATTACAGGTGCCTGCCAGCATGCCCACCTGGCTAATTTTTGTATTTTTTGTAGTGATGGGGTTTCCCCATGTTGGCCAGGCTGGTTTCAAATGCTTGGGCTCAAGTGATCTGCCTGCCTCAGCCTCCCAAAGTGCTGAGATTACCGGTGTGAGTCACTGTGTCCGGCAAATGTTAGTCTTACCCAGAAACACCCTCACAGACATACTCAGAATAATGTTTGACCAAATGTCTGGACGCCCTGTGGCTCAATCAAGTTGACACAAAAATTAACCATCACACAGATGATTACTGATACATACTGTGTATCATATAGGTGGTTTTGAATGCACACTGTAATCTGAGGACCTTTACAGGCCATTAGGGACTATGGAAGGTTTTCAAGAAAAGTGATTTGATCAGATTAGCTGGGAACTGCTTAAGAAGGATCCCTGGTGGCTATGTGGAAGGTAGATAGTGATAGGGTAGGGTAGGTGAAGCAGGGCAGAGTGGGGTGGAGCAAGACTGGAAGACAGGAAGGTATTGTGCAGGACAGAATGATGAGGTTCTATGCTTTTCTCTGCTAATGACCCTTTCCCCCTTACTATTGCTACATAACAAGTTACTCCAGTGCTTAGCAGCTTAAAACAATTGTGGGTCAGAAATCTGGGAAGGGCTCTGCTGGGTGGTTCACACTTGAGGTCTCCCTCATAGTTGTAGTTGGATGTTGGTTGGAGCTTTATTTATCTTGTCTGTGCTAAGATAAATAAAGATGCATGGTTGGCAGTTGATGCCAGCTGTCATCTGCTGTACACAGCCTCTCCAGCAGGGTAGTCTGGGGGTAGTCAGACTTCTTATATGACATATGGCTTCATTTCAAGAGAACCAGGCAGAAGTCGCATGGCCTTTTCTGATCTAGCTTCAGAAGTCACACAACATCTCCTCTACTGTACTCAATTAGTTGAAGCAGTCTCAAGTGGTCCAGATTCAAGGGGGGGTGGGAGGAATTAGACTCCACTTCTTGATGAGGGCAATGGCCAGTTGACAGTACAGAAGCACATGTGGGATGGGAACACGTGTTGTGGCCATCTTTGGAAAAAACAATCGACATAGCTCCCAAATTGACTTATTTTATATACACAATTGCCCCCAAGATATCTCCACTTGGAAGTTTTGTTGTCAACTCAAGTCTAAAGGAGAATTTATCACAACAAACCTCCATCCCATTATTATTATTATTATTATTGTAATATGATAACTTTTTAAAAAAACAGACTAAAACATTTTTCTTTTTTTTTTTTCTTTGAGACAGGGAATTGCTCTGTCACGCAGGCTGGAGTGCAGTGGTGCCATCTCGGCTCACTGTGACCTCTGCCTCCTGGGCTCAAGCCATCCTCCCACCTCAGCCCTCCAAGTAGCTGGGATTACAGGTACACGCCACCATGCCCATCTAATTTTTGTATATTTTGTAGAGACAGGGTTTCTCCATGTTGCACAGGCTTTGACTTTTCTCTCTGAAAATAATCTGCTACAAAGTCCTATTTTTTCTTCTTCCTTTATGTTGGTTCCACATCCCACTTTCCTAATTCTGGAGTGGGCCCCTAACTGAAGTCCATTTATCTAAATTTCTAATATTGGGTTCCCTGGGAAGTGAACTCTGAGGCAGAGCTTAGCATGCAGGGTTTTTCTTAAGGGGTTACTTTGAGTGGACACCTGTGGCAGGGAAGAGAAGGAACTAGAATTGGGAAGGATAAAAAGTGGAGCTGCAATACAGGCCCAACACAGCCTCAGCTGACTCAGTGAGGAGCTCTGGAGTTAGAATGTTCCTTCAGAGTTGTCCCACAATGGGCTAAGATGGATGAGCTTTTATGTTTCTGCATTGTCCAGTCATTGGATGGGCCACCATGGAAAGGAGCATGAGCTTGGGCAAGGCAGCTCTCTGCAGTTGAGGAAATCCCCGAGTGGCTGACAGCTGCTGGTTGTCCACTTACAGCACTCCCAGGAGCTGGAGCAACAAGTCCTTCCTTCATTCAGTCTTCAGCAAACTTCGTTCCACATCATTCTCTCCTGTTGACTTACCCTCTGATTATTTCATGGCCGCTATTTTGCCCCACTCCAGTGCAGCTAGGTTATGAGCTCCTTGAGGGAAGGAATGGAGGCCTGCCTTTTCCCCACGATGTTTAGCACAGGTGAAGTACAGATATATGTACAGTCAGAGCTCAAAAGGTGCATGGTAGTCAGTTAACCAGGGCTTCGGATTGATGCAGAGATTGCTGACCGTACTGTTTGTATTACCATTACCATAGCAGAAGAAATACTTTAGGGGACCTTCACCTCATTGTCTTTCTGAGGGAGAAGAAAACTAACATCCTTGTTATTAATAGCTGCCCAGAGCTTGTGGTGCTGGGCAGGGAGTGGCAGCAGGGCCCGGAAACATTGCCTCTCTGATTCAAGCTGCACCTGAGGTCCTACTCCCCACCCGGCCTTTCCCCTCCACGAAGTAGAGCTGGGATCCTTCTGGTTCTCACAGGGTGCTGTGTGCATTTAACTAATTAGTGGCTATAAAGTGTTGTCCAAATGTCAAGTATAGTTATGGTTAGCAATTACTTTTGCCTGGAGAGGCAGCATTCCAGCCATTGTCGAGGGAGGGAGATAAGTGATAGAGTGTTCTATTAGAGACTGGGGGAGCAGGAGCTGCTTTCCTGCCCTCAGAGGGTCAGGAATCTGGATGCAGCTTTCACACACACATAGGACACACCTAGGCAGGAATCCCCTGTGGAGTCATATTTTTCTTTATCGATTCATTTCCAATGTGGAGAGAGAGAAAAACATTTCTGAAGTGCACTGCCTGGAGCCACCATCAAGGTAGCTTCTTAGAGCGTGGTTGAGCTCTGAAAGCCACTCATGAAGACCCCCTTCCCCGGGCCCCTTCCCTGGGCCCCTTCCCCGGGCCCCTTCCCCGGGCCCCAGAGATGTTGTGGGTGAAATCCACCTGCAGGTTTTCTTGCCACCCCCACAGCGTTACCTCAGCATCTGAAATTTAACAATAGCCTCTGCAATCATAATAATACATTAAAAATAAAGTACTTTGGGCTCCCTAAATGGAAATTTCTATGTGATTTTTATATTTAGAATTCTTTCTCTCCCTCTGGGTAAATTTTATAAATAACCATTGGGAATGTTGAACAGAATTCAATTTCCATATTGATTCTCTTTTGTCTTTTCACATAGGAAATACCAAGCAATTTTTTTGTCACGTGACCTTTTCCCATGAAGGTTTATAAAATTAGATAATGTAAACTGGCAGGTAAATAGGAAAGGAAGGAAGAAAAGAAGGAAACAATGATGTGGAAATAAGCAATGGTTTGCTTAGAAAGAAATGAAATTCCATGTTATATCTTGAGATAAATACAGGTTCATCTCACTATCCTGCCCGTTTGTAGTTAGAGTTGGAGTCTATACTAGCTAACATTGATTGAACACTTGGTGCGATCCACATAATTCTCAGGTACTTCCTATGTCTTATCTCATTTACGTCTCACATTAACCCTGCAAGTAGATATTATTATCAACCCATTTTATAGAGTAGAAACTGAAGACTCTAGAAATTAAGGAATTTACCACGTGTCCATCTGGCTCCAGAGCCAGCCAGGGCTCCTAACATCACTCTGCTACTAAAGGCTGGGTGGGGCATGCCGTGAATGTATAGGGGTTGTCATTTCTAGAAACAAGAGCCAGAGCACTGTAAGTTCCTGGGATCAATGAAGATTCCTTCATGCCAGCTCACTATGGACACCCCAGAAGCATTTTTGACCCTCTTTACCCCAGGACTATGCAGTCTCAGAAGTTTCTTGGTGAAGCTTTCCTGTGTCTAAGTATTGAAACTCTAATTGAAACTTGAGTCCATGTCCATTATTTACACTAACTCAGAAATAACCTTAGAAAAATATATATTTTTTTAAGGGATAGGGTCTCACTCTGTCACCTAGGCTGGAGTGCAGTGGCTGATCATAGCTCACTGCAGCCTCAACCTCCTGGGCTCAAGTGATCCTCCCACCTCAGCCTCCCAAGTAGCTGGGACTATAGGCATGTGCCACCATATCTGGCTAATTAATTTTTTGTTTTCGTAGAGACAAGTTCTCACTATGTTGCCCAGGCTGGTCTTAATCTCCTGGGCTCAAGCAATCCTCCCTCCTCAGCCTCCCAAAGTGCTGGGATTATAGGCGTGAGCCACTGCACCCAGCCCAAAGACATTCTTTTATATAAAAACCTAGAGGCAAAGTTTTTCCTGACACATCCCTCCCCCACCCCACACCCCAGTCTAGGGCAGTTCTTGCTACCCATAATGCACTCTTAGAGCATTCTAGTCTTTTCCTTCATAGCATTTATTGTAATTGTGGATTATATGTTGGTGTGACTATTTAACCAGTATCTCTCTGCCTCACCAGGTTGTAAAAACCCCATCAGGGCAGTGACTGAGTGTGTGTCACTGTGTGCAGCATCCCCAGAACCTAATACCATGACTGCATGGAACGAGCACCCGGATATAGGAATGAAGGACGCTACTGGTGGCCCCGTCCAGTTCTGAGAAAATGCTGCCACAAGCTACAAGAGAAATCTGCTTCTCTGAAGCCTTTAAAGATTTGGTTACTTTTTCAAAATGAATATTCTTTAATACACAATTTCAATAATTTCTGAAATGAGGATAATGGCTGGGGTTTTTTTTTTTTTTTTTTTGAGATGGAGTCTCGCTGTCACCCAGGCTGGAGTGCAGTGGTGCAATCTCAGCTCACTGCAACCTCTGCCCCCCGGGTTCAAGCAATTCTCGTGCCTCAGCCTCCTGAGTAGCTGGGATTACAGGTGCCCGCCACCACGACTGGCTAATTTTTGTATTTTTAGTAGAGACGGAGTTTCACCATCCATGTTGGCCAGGGAGGTCTTGAACTCCTGACCTCAAGTGATCCGCCTATGGCTGGCTTTTTATAATAGTTAAGAATACTGCTCCTGGAGTCAGAGGGTCTGGTTCTCATCCTCTGATTTTGATCACAACTTGCTGCATGATGATGATCAAGTGTTTGAACTTCCCAGTGCATCCATTTCCTCCTGGGTAAAGTGGGGCTAATACCGTTAAAGCAATGATGTAAAAATTAAATGAGCTAACACAAATGAGCGTTCAGAATTGCATCTAGTGCATGGGAATCCCTCATAAGTGTTAGCTATTATTATCAATGTGCTATCAGCTTGGAACTCATGCAGTTCTGCTACAGATTTGTATTGTTCCTGAGAACAGAATATGAGACCAAATTGAGGCCAGGTGTAAAGGCATCTGGACCTTATATCCCTGCTGTCTAGTTTCTTCAAGAGGCCAGAGAGAACCTCCCTCAACTCCAGCCTGCCAAGTGTCATTTATTTTAATGCAGTGTGCCCCCAGTCTTAGGAAATGGAATTCTTCATCTTCCAAGGCCTCTGGCTGAGACTGGAGACTTGTGCCTGCTCCACTGCTTGGCTGGATTAGATGCCCTAGAAAGATACTTTTAACTCAGAGAAACTGTGACTCCATGAAAGGGTCAGATCCCACCAAAAGTCATCCCAGTTCTCCATCAGTTTCTCTCTCCACTCCACCTCCCCCAGCCCATCCTCCATCTGGGCTCCAGGGCTCTTTCCTTCTGTGTTCCCACAGGACGGTGCCTGCTTTTACCCACCATCTAGACTTTGCCCCGGTCACCTCAAACAGCCGAGGGTCCAAATTTAGTAATAGAAATTCACTTCTCTAACCACTTTACAAAAACATTAACTCATAACTCACGGAAACCCAATGAAGTCGGTGCTGGTGGCACCTCCATTTTACAGATGATGAAACCGAGGAGAGGAGGGAGGTTGAATAACTTGGCTCAAGGTCACTTGCTGAAAAGTGGCAGAGCTAGGATTCACTGCCTCTGGTTCACTGCCTTGGAAGGAAGGAAAGTCTCCCCACTCCCACCACTGGGGAACTCTTCTTTAACTTTCTCCACAGTATCATTGGTCAGATAAATGAGAGGCAAGGAGAGAAACAAAGATGGATGTATGTATAAACTTAGGCAAGCATGGAGAGCCATGGTGATGTGGTTAAGTGTTAGTTCTTGAGCTGAATTGCACTGGTTAGTGTCCTGGATTTTGAATGTACTAACCCTGGAAAATAAAATTAGAATAATAATAAGTGTACATACATACCTTACAAAGTCATTTTGGACATGAAGTTAATAAATATTAAGCCCCTTAGAACAATGTCTGGCATATAGTAAGTGCTCAATACTTGTTATCTGCCTTTTTTTTTTTCTTTTTACATTCTCAAAAGGCAGAAGCAGCAATGCCTTTGTATAAAGAATGGTAGACTTGGAATCAGAAGATTGAGTCTGAGTACCACTTAGCTTTTGCTTCCTGTATGATCACCAGTGAAGCATTTTTCCTCTGTGAGGCCTTGCTGTTTTCATCCCTAAAATTGGGATGATGATACTTTTACACACTGAGATGGTGGCCTATGAAAGAGCTTTGTAAATTTGCAAGCTGTGGCCAAATAATTATCCCATTTTGTGATTTAGGACTTCTCCTAGAGTAGACAGAAAGTTGCCTTTCAGAAGGTCTTCAAACTTGCTTCTCGGCCTTTTGGCTAAGTTCAAGTGCAGAAAGTCTTCAGACTAAAAATACCTTCATCTTTTAGAATTCCACCGCTGGAGAGTCATTGTCCAAGTCTTCCAGACTTACTAAGATAAATGGCAGGAAGTAGAGAGCCCAGTGTGTTTGCGGGGAGAGAAGAGAAGTCTCAGGAATATGACTGCCGTCTTCAAGGAGTTGAAAGGCTGTCACAGGGTGGCCTGGTCAGACTTCTGAGTGACCAACAGGTAAGAACTGGGTCTCTAAGTGGAAGTGTCAGGGCTGATTTAGTGTGAAGAAAGAAGAGCATTCTTTTGATTATAGCTCTCGGAAAGTGGAAAGGGCTACCTGATAGTGAGTGCCTGCCATTGGAGGCATTCAAACAGAGATTTGAGACCACTCCATGGGAATGTGGTAGAGGAAATGTAACGAGTCAGGTGGTGATGAAACTAGTTGACCTGGGCCTGGGAAGATCTAATTCATCCTAGGATGGCAGCACGCTGTGAGGGAGGGGAGCGCCTGTGAGGGAGCGGAGAGCTGGTTATGCAGGGACGCAGGAGGAAAGTGTAGGGGGAGGCCTGCTGGGAACACAGGCCCAGCTCAGCAGAATTCACTCTTTTCCCAGAGTAGCTCCTGTCTCTTCGGCCACTTTAGGCCCTAAAGCCTAGAACTGTACACGATACACTCATTCATTCAGTTAATTCAGCAAATATTTACAGGCCTGAGAGTCAATTCCCACAGCGGACGCAGCGTGGGGTTGCCTGCCCTGGCAAGCCTCCTGCCTGGTGACCAGCAGAGGGCAGGAGAGACGTGCAGATGCCAAACCCTGCACAGCCCACTAGCCAAGTGAGCTTCCCTGCCGGGGAAACTGGGTCACTCAGTCCTGCCAAGCTGCAAACATTCCGAGGGTTGTGAGCATGTTGGGCCTCTCCAGCAAGGACCTCTCCAGCAAGGGCTATGAGGCCCTAGATGTCACCTGGCAAGGCTGAGACCTCAGACCTCTGGACTGGCAAAGTCACTCCCTCCTGCATGGGGAAGGAAGGAAGGATGAGGCTGATAACATGCGATGGCTCAGGGAGAAGGCTGGAGGGATCTCTTCCCAGCAAAGTGTTTCAAGTAACAGGGACAGCCCAGTCTACATGTCACAGAGGAGCCATGGGAGGCCAGGCCTGCCACGGTGGATGGGTGGGGCCGTTTGCTTCAGAGAATGCCTGGACTTCACTAAAGGAGTTTGAGGCTCTCCTTGGGCTGGGCTGAAACCCCCATTTGGAAGTGCATAAAAGGCTAACTCGCTGGATATGAATGGGTGAATGCCAAATCTGATACCTGAGTGGTTAGGAGGCAGGTTTGGAGTCAGATTTGCCTTTGTGTCCTGGTTTTCCATCTATATGTCATGGGACCTTGGGTAAGTCATTTTCAGACTTGATTTCCTTTTCTATAAACTGGTGGCGCTACTGTGAGTATTAAGTGGAATAATGAAGGAAGTGTGCAGATTGCGATTCTTTCTCCTTCCCAGCTCTCTCTCATCCTGGTCGGGGGACTGTGTGCTTGGGATAACAGTTGAAGCAGATGTTTTTTTGAGAATGGAAGTGAGGAGTGGATGCCCACCGTGCTGTCAGTCTGGGCAGGGTGAACTCAACCTGAAGGAATGCTGTTCTGGGTAAAGCACGTGGAGCCACCTCTCCCCAGGCTTCTCTGGTCCCCATAGAGTCCTGCTGCAGAAAGATGCGAAGTGTGTGAAGGCTCGCGTGACCTCTTGAAGTCTGAGGGTTAAGAAATCAGGGAGGTGAAATAGGCCTGGAATGGGAGGAAACTGGAGGATGGAATGGGAAGGAGCCATTCCCCAAATTCCCATTCCCTTTATGGACTCTGACGGTTAGAAGGGCCACTTGAACCTGCAAGCAAGGACCAGTTTATGCACTCTTCAAAATGTGTTTTCTCAACTAATCTAAGACATTGAAGCAAGGACTTTGTTGCCCATTCCTCTCCAGGAGGGATGGTGGGTGCTGATGCTGCTATGTAAAGGCTCTCAGCACCGTGCTCAATACTTGTTTGCTATTGATGAAGAAGGAATCTTGGACAAGTAATTTGAGTTCCCAGTTTTACTGATTAAAAAATAAATAGAACTGAGGCTCAGAGAACTGTGGAACCAGGAGAAGTAAAGTTCCTCTCATTTGCAATTGCTGCTAGAATCTTCATCTGTGACCATCTGGAGAAAGTGGCTCGATCCCTATGGTGAGCTGCTCAAATCTTGGAGTCTCTCTGCCTCCTTGGGGATTTCTCTTTGGATACATCCTCTCTACTAAACTCTAGCCACTGCTTGTGTTACCCAACCCCAGGTGGGAGACAGACTGAATTTTCCTCACTCCAGCCTAACCTTTAGGGCTCCAAGGAGCAGCAAGTGCTTCTCAGGTTGAGGGGTAATTCACCAGGTGTGTAGTGCTGGCAGCATAATGTGATAGAGCCAGTCACCTGCATTGCAATTCCAGCACCACCATGTACTGGCTGTCGGACCTTAGGCAAGATACTTGATATCTACAAGTCTCAGTGTCCCCATCTATAAAATAGAGACACTAATAGTATTTACCTTATAGCCCCTGTTCTTTCCAGTCCCTCTTAATCTGAAATTGGAAGGATGAATAAATTAAACAGCCATCTTCTTCCCTGGGAAAGCCAAAGAGCAACTCAAAAGGAAAGAATCGGAAGCTGGGCTTTGGAATCTTCTTGTCCAGGCACTAGGAGCTGTTGGGTGGTGTAAATAGCCCTGGGCTGGGAGAGAGGACCATGGCCTAGCACATCTCTGCTATCAGATTGCTACCTTATCCACATTGCCAAGCCTCTTTGGGCCTTAGTATCCTCCTCTGGACAATGACAAGGTTGAGCTTGCTGACCATGGAGGTCCCTGTAGCCCTGCCCCTACTGAGATTCTCAGCCGCAGAGCTGGGCCCTCGTTCTTTGGGATTCAGCCCAGGCCTCACACAGTCACAGTGGCTGAAGAGGTAGCACTTTGCTGAGCTCTGGCCTACTTCCCAGAGAAGGTCAGTCGGCCCCAGGGAAGCCCCTGGTTTGCTGGTTTGGATGCTGTGGAGGGCCAGGCAACAGGGACCTTAGCCTATTGGCATCTGGTTCCAGCCAAAGCTTTTCAGGGATGTGTGAGGGTAAGCAGCAGGGCTGGCAGAAGCAGTGAAAACCAGCCCGGAGCTTACGTTCTGTGGCCTTGCTTTGAAATCTACAACCTCAGCCACCTGGGAAATGATGAAGCTCTGAAAAGAAACACTGGTCAGGGGCCCAGGGGAAGTTTCCTCCTGAAAGGCCTGTGTGAGGATGGATTCCATGTGAGGGGGAAAGTATTGATAGAAGGAGGCTCTGCAAAGGAAAGCAAGCAGGGCAGGAGCAGGTACCCCATTGCTGATTCAGTCAATAAGCAGTGATTCAGCGTCTGCTCTGTGTGTGGCGCTGAGTAACAGCTGTGGGGGTGTCATTAAAGGATTCAGATGGGCTGACTTGGAGGACTTTCTGAACGGTGAGAACTAGATATGGTGTGGACTATAAACATGTGGGGGTAGGAAGTTGGAGAAGAAAGAACTCAGTGCCAGAGGGCTGCAAGATCCTCCAGGAGGTGCCTTAGAGCTGGATGCTCTCGGCTCTCAGGCAGGGGATTGGTTGGATTTCCTTCCTCAGGCAGTGAACTCTCCTAGATACCCGACTCATTCATTTGACAGCTAATGCCCGGTTATAACTGACTCTGTAAAGTGTACTCCCATGTGTTGACTCATTGGATCTAATGACCACTGTCTGGAGTCAGTGGAGACTGGTATGATTATGATCATCCGTGTTTAGAGACAGAAAAGCAAGGGCCACTCAGAAGTGCCTCATGCAGGGTCACCCAGCTTCCAAGGCTTGGGGTTGAGATTTGAACCCATGTCTATCTATCTTCAAATCCTGTGTTTATTACATCAAGATGCCAACTCCCAGTGTCCTCCTATTACCTTGTAGCAAGGATAGACAACATCCTCCTACCTTTACCACATGCAGACTGGCCAGATTTTGGTGGAAATGTAGACATTTTCAGGGAAAACCAGATGCTCTGGTTGCCTATCCCCACTGTGAGCAGGAAAATAGCTCAGTATTCACAGGGTCACCAGGAGAATGCCTAGCATTAACTTAAAGTAGTCCTCTAGGCTCTCTCCTTCCACAGGCCCACATCTTGGGGCCTGATGTACTCTGAGGTCCCCCTGGATCTTGATGCCTCCACTTCCGCTTGGTGACTCCACTCCAGGACTTTTTGGTGACTCATGCAGAGGGAAAATACATGGCCTTGTAGAGCCAGGCAGAGCCACTGGAGTCCTGATGAAGGCTCTCTTAACCAGATGACCTTGAGCAAATTGCTGAGCCCTCCGGGCCTGGGTTCCCTCATTTGTTAAAATGATGACAACCAACTACACCAAACAAAACTTACAGCTTTGTTCTGAGAATTGAATGAATTAACCCATGTGAAGCCACCTCACTCTAAGGAGATATTCAATAAATGCCCTTTTTCACCGCATAGGAGTGGGAAACTTTGTGGCAAGAAGAAAGGTTATGGGAATGATAATCACTGAGCACTTAAAACATACCCGTTATTATGCTCAATCCTTTACTCAAAATGTGCTATCTCAATCCTCCCAGCACTCCTATGACACAGGTAGTATGCATCCTCCAATTTGCAGATTAAAAAACTGATACCTCAAGATGTTAGATTCCTTGTCCAAGGCCAACGTGATCAGGAATCTGATGCAGAGCTCAAGTACTGAACATCTAAGATGCCCTGCAACAAATCCTGCTCTCCTGTCGTGATTGGAGCATCCCTGCCTGAAATGCACTCTCATTCCATGTTTAGATTTTTGATTCAAGGAAGCAAGAGCCTCCTGTAGGGAGATTCCCATCTCTCATGCTAGGCCACTCCCTCTCCTAAGCGCTCAGAAACTGTGCTTATGTTTAACCCTTAGGCTTTCCATGTAGTGTTATACATACGTATGCATGTCTCCTACCCTAGGCAATGCTCTTTGAGGGCATAGACAGAATCTTATTTTCTTTCTATTTCCTCCCCACATAACTATTACCCACAGCACTTTGTATGCAGTAGACTTTTCATAAATATCTGCTGACTTGGAGTGTGTGTGAGGCAGGGTGAGCAGGGAGCATGAGAGAGCTGGATTGGAATTCCTCCTCCCACGGACTGTGGCTCTGGGCAAATTACTCAACCTCTGTGGTTCTCCCTCAGTTTCCTCACTCTAAAAGGGGGTGATAGTATTGGCTGTCAAGGGGTTATTATGAGGAAATGAAGTGAAAAAATGCAGGCAAAGCATTTACATAGTGCCTGGCACATATTCCACACTCCATCAGTGATATGTATTCTAGTAGCTGCAGGGTGGTGCCTGGACAAGGTGGATGGTCGTAATGAGGAAGGAAAGAGCCCCAGGAGGCATGAGAAACAAGGGCCTACTAAAGACCACACTTCCAAGGGGATGGAACAGAGATAGATAAAAAGGAAGGAGATATTTTAAGGAAAGCTCAGTAAAATGGAGAGGAGCCAACAAAATGAATGGAGGCTGCTGGGATAAGGGGGAAAGGAACTGATTAGAAGCAAGAGAAGCCTGGAGCCATGCCCCAGAGACTCTATCCAGGATGAAAGGAGGGGCCTGGAGAAGAGGTAGATGTGCCCAACCAAAAAGAGAAAAGGGCCAGGAGTGGGGAGGGGGTGACTGGGAAGATGACATTACAAACTAAGGTGGCTGTGGAAGGAGCAGTATCTGCCTGGATCCAAAAAGAGGATCTGAAAGCCAAAAAGGATGAATAATCCAGGCATTGGGCTCAAGGCAGGAGGCAGCTGTTCATTTGTGGCTTGATGAGCACTTGACTAAGGTAGTTTAAGAAACTACTTCTAACGCAGTTTAGACTCGCTGGAGCATGTGCCTCACCGAAGACCCCACCCAGCAGGCATCACAGAGTAGTGGAAGCGGAAGGACCCCCAGACCCATGGACACAGTCTGAGGAGACTACCGCCCCTTTCATCCCTGGGGTGGGACAGCGGGAAATTGCCAGAGACAGTCCGAGGAAGGCCTTCTGTCCTGTGCCTCTTTAGTAAATCAAGCAGGGTCTTTCTGTGCATCAAATCTAGTCTCTGAAACTTGAATCCAAATTTGCTGACACAGGGGCTTCTATCTGCAAGAGGTATGCAGGGATGGCCAAGGTTAGGGGCTCCTTTGACCACTTAGAATCAGATCTGGTCTCAGCTGGAGTCCTTGGTCCCTCCTCTGACCATCACCTGGCCCCATTCTCCACAGTGAGAGGAAGAAGCTTGCCAAGTGGCAAGAGTCAAGTCATCGGCCTGCAGGGAAAGAAATGTTCTTTCTGGCCTCAGGATCTGAGCAAGATTGTCCAAAGCAATTTGCAGACTAACTTGAAAGGCGACATGGACAGGAAGGTGTCTGGGGAAGCAGAAGGCCCCTCATCCACAGATCCTTGAGGCAGACATGCCCTGCCTGTTAACTAGAAATAGTACCAGGCCAGGAGCCCAGAGGAGCACCCCCAACCAGATGTGATGACAGCCTGTGCACATATATGTATACATGTGAGTGCGCCTTGTCTCCTGGCTCCTTTCACTCCAGGGCAGGTACGGGTTGGTAGCATGGGCTTGTGCTCTACTCAGTTATTCAGGGACCTGGGTGGCCATGGTTTTGCCGTCTCCAACCAAGGCTGCCCTGGGATTTGGTGTCCAGCGGATGCAGAAAGAAAGAACATTGAGACCACACTGGGATGTTTTTACAGTCAGGTCTGAAAGTGGCACACATCACCTCATACTCCACTGACCAAAACTCATTCCCAAGAACACAGCTAACCTGCAAGGCAGCCTGGGAAATGAAGCCTAGCCATATGCCAGAGAAGGTGAGATGGATTTGGTGATCAATCAGCAATCTCTGTCACATGCCTAAAAGCACAGAGGACATTTTGCAATAGAGGATTGGGAAGAAGCACCTGAGAACGGAACAGATGGAAAAGACACGGGGAGCTTGGACAACATCCCAATGCTACCATGGGGTAGCATTAGTAGGCACCCATCTCCTCACCTTAGGAGCATGGTGTCCTGCAGGGAAGACATGCTAGGAGTATTTGACTTTGAGGCTCAAAGAACTGGGAAGCTCTTGGCCAAGGGGAATGGTGCTCTCAAGGTCTAGAGGACCCTCTGAAGAGAGGCCTGGTAACCTAGGGCCAGCTCTGGGCTCAGATGAGGCAGGTTCAGGCAACCTTAGGTCCAGCCCAAGTTACCAGGGGAGGAAAAAAGGCAGGGGCCCAGAACTTACACTCCACACTGCAATGCCCCCTGTGCAATTCTCCTGTGCTCCACTTTTGTGGAAGGGGGCCAGGAAGCCAAGGTCTAGGAGGAGGAGCTAACCGAGAGGTCAGCAGGCAAGGAATATCACTGCCTGCAAAGGTCTGGCCACAGTGGAGCAGGGAACCCCAGGCATGTGAGGAGGAGGAGCCCAGAGAAAGAAAGGAGGAAGGGCTATACATGAGAAAAGGGAAATGGAGACAGAAAAGCCTATTTTGTACATGGTGTAAGAGGTGAGGCTTGATTTTAGTGTTGATCTTACTTTGGAGTGCCACAGACCTATCCAACAGAACCTTCCGCAGTGATGGAAATGTTCTCCACCTGTGCTATCCAATAAGGTAACCACTAGCCACGAGTGAGCACTTGAAGTGTGGCTAGTGTGACTTAGGAACTGAATTTGTAATTGCATTCAATTTTAACTAACTTAAATCCAATCAGACACATGTGGCTAGTGGCTACTGTACTAGACAGCACAGGCATAGTTTCAGACCAGGAGAAGTAAAGTAGCTGATAGTCATTTCAGCCGAATGTCCTCATTCTCTCTGCCTGTTACCACTCCTGGGCCCTCAGCTTCATCCCAGCTTTGCCCTGTGGATGAACCCTGGTGGATGGCAATGTAGTTCTACCCTTGGGCTTGGGCAGATTTTGGACTCTGATATTCTCATTTATCCCTGTGGGTCTCTGAGACTGAGCAGCACAGTGTAGGGAAGAGAGATTGGGCAGAGTGCTAGGCAGCCAGGAAGCATTACTGAATCTTCATGGTCCTAGTTCTGCAGCTTCAAAAGGGGCTTGAGCCTTGTGTTCTCTGCCCTTGGTTTCCAGTCATAGGGCTTTGGTCACCACCCCATTATCAGTAGGAGGACCTGAGGCACTGAGGCCTGATGTGGTAGCATTCTGCAAGATGCTTGGGGAAAAGTGTCATA
Source organism: Pan paniscus (assembly GCF_029289425.2). Taxonomy (NCBI): domain Eukaryota; kingdom Metazoa; phylum Chordata; class Mammalia; order Primates; family Hominidae; genus Pan; species Pan paniscus. Next base: position 116,734,843 of record NC_073249.2, read on the forward strand.
ACACAAGGATGAGAAATGTAATTTCATCTGCCACTCACCTACTACATGCCCAGACTGTCTAATGCCACTCACTTGCTCCGTACCCAGACTACCTACACTATAAATGCTTTAATATCCAGTGTCTTGGAGACCCTGCTTCATTTTGAATCTAACATGTCGTCTCTGACATGTTAACATGTGGTTCCCACATCAGCTGAATCAGCTCTGCTTCGAAGCCTATTGTCATCATCTCACATCCTCTTGTCACTTCAGAATATTGAAGGAGAACATTATCAACAGACGTGACTGTCCATTTCTGGTCCCTGAGAGACCTTTAGGCACAGGGCTGCCTTGCCAGTGCTTCAAAGCCAACATCTGAGTCCCTGGAGCTTGCTTTACCCTTGAGACTTACCCCTGCCCACCTCTTGGCCCAGGCACCAAGCTAGAGGGGCAGAACCTACACTGAATCCTTCCCCTCCTCTGTTAATTCATAATTCTTTATCTCCTCTGTTATCCTCCCTCCCCTTTGGGGCACGGCTGATTTTTATCCTCTCTACAGGATACAAGGTTGGCTGGTCCCAAAACAGTATTTGAAAGTGGTGAAAGGGAGTTGATAGGAAAGAGATGGAGCACAGTGTGGCCACAGGGGCCATGGACCAGGGGCCAAGTGGGGTCTAGCCTGCTTCTTACTTCCATCCCCAGAGTCAACATTTCCTTAAGGCCAGGGTTTTCTCCCAGTCTTGAAGGCTGACCCACTCTCTCCATATGCCAGAACTGAAGCCACCCTAAGGTCCCAGTTTAAGCTTCACCGGAGTCCTCTGCCTCTGGCTGCACCAGCTCTCTGAGGCACCAGAAAGAGCTTTTCTTTTTCTTTTTCTTCTTGTTTTTTTTTTTTTTTTTTTTTGAAACAGAGTCTCACTCTGTCATCCAGGCTGGAGTGCAGTGGCACAATCACAGCTCACTGCTGCAGCCTCAAACTCTCAGGTTCAAGAGATCCTCCCACCTCAGCCTACTGAGTAGATGGGACTACAGATGCATGCCACTGCACCCGGCAAATTTTTGTATTTCTTATAGAGATGGGGTCTTGCTATGTTGCCCAGGCTGGTCTAGTACTCCTGGACTCAAGCAGTCCTCTTGCCTTAGTCTTTCAAAGTGCTGGGATTACAAGCATAAGCAACTGCACCCAGTCCAGAAAGCTCTTTCTAAAGGGCAAAGCTAATGGCATCCTGCCCCATGCAACATCCACCAATGGATGTTCAATGGCTCCCCAGTAGAGGCCAGACTCCTTAGCATGCCTTGGAAGATCTGTCATGCTTATTCCTCTTCTCCAGCCCACACTGTAACCAGGCTGGGATACTCAGCTTTTCTCCTCTACTCCACACTGAGCTGTGATGGTCCTATGGAAGGCCTAATCCTCTGGGCTTGGCCAAGATTATTCACAGTTGCCTGTGAGCTACCTCTTAAGTCTGCCAATTTCTTTTCTTCCCAGGCAGCGCCCTTACTCCACATTGCCTTTCTGATCTGCTCGGGCATACTACCTCTGTGGCATAGCCCTTGTCTCCCTAACGCCAGTCGTAGGTGCTTTGACAGAACCAAAAAGGGCCTATCAAACACTTCTAGGATCTTTTTGGTTTTGTCACAGCACCTAAGTGAGACCTTACAATTTTAATTTCCTTATCTGTCCCTGAACCCACTCCTAGCAACCAGCACATGTTGGGCTCATTCATATCAGTTTGGCTAAATGGAATGATGTCCACCCTGGTCACCAGCCCAGGAAGCTTTCTCTGGCCCAAAGCCAGATGAGAGAATGAATGCAGGACCTACAGTTGGTAGAGTTTACCAAGCACTTTTTACAAATTGGTATTAAGCTGTTGTTTCCCACATGTGGCCTCTACCCCTAGCCCTCTACTCTCAAGGGCAGAGACCCAGATGGGGCTGGTGCAGTCTCTTTCACAGAGTAGGTGCTCCATACATAGTTATTGGATGAAGCTGAGCTCAGACTTCAGTTTCGTTGTCCTCGCTGTTTTATTTTTTTTTTTCTGGTGTACAGAGCCATGCAAAGAAGTGTCATGGACAACTGGTGCATGCCCTTTCTCCTTACCCACTCTGCCCTTCATGAACCTAGAGTCAGAGACTCCAAAGCTGGGGCCAGCATGTTCTCCCCCATCTCTGGACTGCCCTCTTGGGACCCACTTCCCACAGCCTCCTCCATCCCCCTCCACATCTGATTCATGGATGCTCCTGCTCTGCAGGGCTTTGGTTGTGGCTGCTTCTCCACTGCTCTGCTGCTTGCTCAGCCAGAGCCCTGCCAAGCCTCCTCCTCCACACCTGATGGCATACCTGGCTGGGTTCTCAGCCTCACTTGGGATTGCTTTCTTTGGTTCCAAGTTGGGACCAACTTGTCCTTTGAAAAAACCCCCATGGTGCCAGGACTATCATCAATTTGCCTCCCAACTCCTTCTCTCTCCCTTGGTCTGCTCCCTGGGTGAATTCTCCTAGAGCAACGTTGATGCCTTCCCTACACCATCCTTGGCACTAAACCACACTCGGCCTCCTTCAGCCTTGATTATGTGGGTGTTTTATCTCTCTCAATCATGTTGTGGATTCCTCGAGAGCAGGCTTGGGGGCTCAGCACAGCTTTGTAGCCTCCCACATTCTCCATCCCACAGACCCCTGCACATGGTAAGCTTTAATGCCTTCTTATTGATTACTCAGAAGTGGAGGCTCATTAAGGTGTGTGTGAAATTTGGATTCCCTTCTGTTAGGCAATGGAACCTGGGTTCTCTTTCGTTAGGACAGTGTTTCCCAAACTGTGTTCTATGGGCTGTAGGCTATTAATAGGTGTTATAGGATAAAGAGACCCGTGATTAACTAAAGCACATTTCTTAGAGCCCTAATATGTTAATGAACGTTGTGATATTCCAAGAAGAAAGGTGTGGGAACTCAAGATCAACATGGCTTAGGGCAAGCAGATACAGAACCCTAAGATAGTGCTCAGGATGGTGGAGAACATCTACTTATCTCAGATAAAGGTTAGAAGGCATTGCTTCTCAGCCTTTTGGCTAAGACCAAGTGTAGGGTGGAAGGCAACTGGTTAGACAAAGACTAGGGTAAGATCAACTAATAAATCCAACCTCACACAGATACACTCTGAATCACAGGACTCACACAGCTAATGCTAAATGGGGGTCCCATAGGGTGAGGGGAACAGGAGTCTCTTCTCTCTCAGGTGTCTATCTCCTCTCAACCCAAGGAGGTAGTGGGCCATCATCAATATCTTAACCAATAAACCTTCACTCAAACCACGTACACCTGGCTGCAACAGCCAGATTCCAGATACTGAATTTCTAACTAAGCTGCAGACCTAGGGATTTTCTAAGTCAGGACTTATTCACCAAATAGGGGCTTTCTGAGATAGGACTGGCCATAGCCAGTGGCCATAGCCAACAAATTTGGCTAAGAAACTTTTTTTTTTTTTAATACCTCATAGGATTGATATTTCTAGGACAGTACCTTGGTACATGTGCCTTGGAGGCACTCACCTGTCTTCACCATCAGAGAGGTCACCATTAATGTTTTGTGATCCTTCTGGGCAACTGTCCCATCACGCAAATCTCCCAGGGTCACAATGGATGGTAAGACTAGCATTGCCATTGTCCCCATTGAACAGATGAGGGAAGGCAGAGAGGTCACTGGAATGGCAAGTCAGGAGATATGCATTTGAGATTCTGCTCCATCATCTACTAGATGTGGGATATCTGTCTCTGAAATGAGAATATCTATCTCCCAACGGTACTGATGGGATGAAATGAAGATGTGTATTAGAGGACTACATAAGACCCATCACTCCATGACATATTTATTGGACCCATGCTATGTAGCTGTCTATAAAGAATAGCTACTGTTTGCTGAGTCTATAGGATATATAGGGTATCATACACAATTCTTGGCTCTTTCTGTATGAAATTTAATGTAATCCTTACAATAACCTCATGGAGTTGGCTATTATAATCCCCATTTTATAGATAAGGAGACTGTGATTTGAGGAGATTTGCCCAAGTTTGTATCCTTATACTGATAACCAGAAAACTTGAACTCAGAGCCAAATTCAAAGCCCACATTCTATGCTCTTTAATATTAGGAGTTAAGACGCTAGTGCTAAAAAAAAAAAAAAAAATTAAAAGCTTACTTCACATGCAAAAACAAATGAAAAAGATACTAGGTATAGGCTACACTGTATGTGGTTCTATATAATGAAGATTAACCATATTAATATTCATCTTTAAAATTAAAAGCAGTAAAAGTTAAAGCTGGTGTTAAAAGAACTATGTCCAAAGCTTAGTTCCAGGAGTTACTGGTGTAGCAAATATCTTTGCTGTCTGTCTCTCATTTTCTTCCTTTGGAACCCAGGGGGAAATTGCCACCTATTTCCCAAGGCTGTTACAAGAAGTAAATTGACCTAGAATATGCTAAGCAGCTACAGCAGTGCCTGGCTGTTGGCAGACACTCAATGAGTATAGCTGAATGAGATTCTTTGTAGCTTATAATCTAACAATGACACATATTAACATGTTGCAGATATACTGATTTTTAACAACTGAGCATAATACAGGTGAAAATATTAGTGCTTGTTTTTTTATCATTGTGTTTTAACAATCAGGTGATAAGACCTGAGGGCAAGGCAGGATCCCCGCACAATAACCTAGATAAGAGCACAGACTCTGAGCCACACAGCCTTGGTCAAATCCACTTACCAGCTTTAGGCCCTGAGGAAAGTCACTTAGCCTCTCTATGCCTGTTCCTTCATCTGTAGAATGATGGGGTGGTTGTGAGGATTATGAGAGTTAATGTATGCAAAGCATTTAGAACAGTGACTGGTATACAGTAAGTGCTATGGAAGCATCCCCTTCCCCTACCTGCTGTCTTTCTGATCCCTTCAGATACTTATAAATGCCAAGAAGAGGTTTGGATAACATTCCATGCTTTGGATTTTGTTTTGGTTTGTTTTTTGTTTGTTTTGTTTTGTTTTTGCTTGTTTTGTTTTTTGTTTTTTGAGACAGAGTTTCACTCTTGTTGCCCAGGCTGGAGTGCAATGGTGCAATCTCTGCTCACCGCAACCTCCGCCTCCTGGATTCAAGTGATTCTCCTGCCTCAGCCTCCTGAGTAGCTGGGATTACAGGCATGCACCACCACACCCGGCTAATTTTGTATTTTTAGTAGAGGCAGGGTTTCACCATGTTGGTCAGGCTGGTCTTGAACTCCTGACCTCAGGTGATCCCCCTGCCTCAGCCTCCCAAAGTGCTGGGTATACAGGCGTGAGCCACTGTGCCCAGCGCTTTGGTATTTTTGTGTTGCACGTTTTATCTCTCCTATGATATCTAAGCAACTCGAGGGCATGATTCTATCTGATTTTGCCTACACAGGGCTCACCTAAAATAAATGCTCAAAAACTGTGGAATCCATGAAGAAACCAATGAACATCCTGGGGGGTCTAGTTCTGAGGGGCACCCAGGGCTGTGTGTTCCCCCACCCCATGGCAAAGCTCCTTCACTGCTCTGAGCTCCCACATTTCCTGGCTGCAGAAGTCCCAAGAAGAGTATGTGTGCTCTGAAGAGGCCAACAGAGGCTGTAGCAGTCCAGCTGCTGCTCCCCACAACCCTTTGGCCAGTCCATTTACACTTAAGACCACAGATTTCGCCTGAGAGGCTGACAGACTAAGGGCTCAAAAGCACCTGGGCATTATGATGTAAGGAAAAGCCCCTCCTTCCTGGCCCCCATCTGAAAGTCCACCATCTTTTTCTAGGCACCCTCTGGGGCACACTAAACCATTAGCTAAGAGGCTTTCTGCAGCTCAGGGTAGGAAAAGGTGATCTGAGCCCTAAGGAACTAGGATGGGGAGGAGGGAAAGAGGCCAGCTTCTGGGGCCTTGGGAAGGGGAATTTTTGTCTCTCTTCTCCAGGACCCTGGCAGTTAGGGTCTGGCTCACAGAATATCAGAGGGAAAGGAGCCTCAGAAATTCTCAGTCCCCAAGCCTCCTAGGGAAGTGACCGGCAATGGCAGACAATGCTGTTCTCACATCTGTTCCAGGCTCATTCCTCACTCCTGTCTTCCCACCCTCTCCTTAAACCCTTGTGTTGATGTTCAACATATGAGCCATCCTTCCGGGAGGCCACGTGGCACGGCTGCCCAAGCTTGAGCTTTGGGAACAATCAGACCTGATTTCAAATGTGGACTCTGCCAATTACTGTCTGTGTGATGCTGGCCAAGTTCCTCAACCTCTCTGAGCTTTAACTTCCAGTATTACTAATGTTACTATTTCAATTTGGCTAATTTCAAATATTGCCAAAATTGATGTGAGCTAATTATGTTAAGTCTCCACAATGCCTAGCACATAGTAAGTGTTCAGCAAATTATGATTGGGGCATACAGTGTCAAGTCTAGACATACTCTACACTCCCCCTTTTCCTCTGTTTTTATCTAACTGAAAGCCAGTCAGTCTCAACATGGCATCAGGCAGCCCAGGATGAGGGTGAGAAAGCTGGAGGGCAGGCCATCCTCTTGTTTGGGCAACCTGATAGAGGAAGGCCAAAGAGTTACAGGGTGAGTTTTCAACTGCACCTCATGTCTGGATGCATGTGCAAAGGCATTTGCCAAGCAGGCTGAGCCATTCTTATGCCATGAACCCATCCCCTCTGAATTAGCTGTCTCCCCTGGTCCCATTCCCTACTTGCTTTTCTCCAGCAAAGACTCTGGGGGTCTGAGTAGAAGGGTTGGATGCTTGATTGGGGAAAGATACACAAGAAACATCGTAAGACTTATAATAGTAATGATCAATAACAACAAACTTTTGAGGGCCAACTCTATGCCTGGCACATTGTGTGCCCATGACTTCACTTCATTATCAACAACCCTAAAAAAGAGGTGCTTTTATTATCCCCATCTTATAGATGAAGAAACTGAGGCTCAGAGAGATCCAAAAACTTGTGCAAGATTGCATGGTTCATAAGGAGGGAAGTAGGATTTGAAATTAGTCTAATTCCAGGGCTTACCTACCATAAGCCCAATACCTTAGTAGGTGCCTTACATCATTTCTAATCCTCACAACAATGTTATGAGTTGGGTAGTCCCTTTTTACCATTAAGAAAACAAAGTTGGAGAGGATACATAACCTGCCCCTGGTCATGCAGTTAAGTGACTTGTGGAAAGTCATGCAGCTGGTAGCTGTGGAGCCAGGGTCTGAATCCAAAGTTTGTGTGTTTCTTCCATTCCACTCTACTCCAGTGCCTCCAGTCCAGCAGAGCTTGGAAGTGGGGCTCAGAAGGGAAGGAAAAACAATCCTTATAAGAACCTTGTACATGGTCGGCACTTTCCCATAAGGTGTCTCATTTAATCCTCACAACTACTCCATCAACAGGGTATAATTAGCCCCAAGAAGAAAACCCAGGCTCAGAGAGTAAAGTGACTTGCCCAAGATCACACAGTTAGTAAGCAGGAAACTCAGGATTCATACTGACTACTGGTTTCCAAGGACTTGTTATTTCTACTGGGGTGCACCATCTACAACACCCCATCTGCTGGTTTTGCAGTTTTGCTTTGCTCCCAGTCCAAGATCCATTTTCTGCCTGCTCCATGCTCCAGGAGACAAATCTCTGTGCATAGTATCACAGGGCTCTCCTGTCTTCTGTCTTCCAGTTTGGGTTAGATTAACAGGAAGCTTTGGCAGGAGATCAAAGGCAGGAGACAGGTCAGGATGTTTCTTCTGCTCCCTCCTTCCCTGCCTTGCTTTAATTCTACGACTACAACTCCTTCTGGGCAGCCCCCTTGCATGGCTCCAACACTTTCTGGGTCCTGAGGACTCTATTCTTCCATGCATCTCCTCAGGTTGAGAGTAGGAAGAGCTTCCTGTTGTTGCTGGTCCCTACCTGTCTCAGCATTCCTTGTTGATTCCCTTAACCTTGCTGTACTTCTGCAAATGGTTCCCTCATGCAATTACCTTCATAATCCCAGTTGAGGATCCTTCTGTTTCCTGCTGGGACCTGACCAAGCCTCCTAATGTTCATCTGAGGCCGCTCCTTTTGGAGCTACTTGGAAGGAAGGCCAGTGGCTTCTTTGCTGATCAAACAGGTTCAGGTCTTTCCCAAACTAATTAGCAGATAGACAGGACAGTGGCCAAGGACTGGAGGCTGGCTCTTGATGCTGTCCCTGCCTCCATCCATCTGGAATTACAGTTTGGAGCAGCTCAGCCTCTCCAAGTCCAATGCCCTATCTTTTTTTTTTTTTGTTTTTTTCCAATTGATGCAACTCAGTAATTTTTATTGCAACTGGAAGACAATGCATCACAGAAACTTTATGGTGGGTCTGTGGAAGAGTGTTATTTACAAGAAATGATGAAATAGTTTGTCTTTGGCAATATGATTACATACAAAGAATGCAAAATGCAGGTATGGATGCCTTCCAAGCAACACCATCAAGTCCCTAGAGTTCGGCTGATGGCACCTGCCTCCACGTTGTTTCTTTAGGTTCACACGAACATAACTGAACATCACGTTCTTTCTCCTTTATGGTTCTCCCTTTCTATTCATGATATTGGCAGTTTCACAAAGAAAATACAGAAAAAAAAATTGGCTTTTGAAAAATTATTACTCTCATAAATTAATTTGGCCGTGTAGGTCTATTGGCCAGCCAAGGTCAGACGACCCTAAGCATCAACAGTAAACCTCTTGGTCTTCTGATTGCTTTATCACTTTTTTTTTCTGTAAAACAAAACAAAACTGGGAAATGTTACAGAATCAGAGTATTAAAAAATACACAAGTGTATATGCTTCCCAGACACACATGGATACATTTTTCCTCCACATTTTCACCATGGCAGTATAAAGTAGTGAGTGTGAATGACACAGCATGAAACTGGTTACTGAATCAGCTATGAGCTCAGATGGCCTCAACATACATACTTAAGAAATGTTGCATGTTTAAATAACTGAGAGTGTGCTAAATCTCATCCAAAAAAAAGGAGGAGAGGGGCTGGGGAACTCAGGCCACAGTCATGAAAGGATGAATACAATTTCTAGGTTTAATAGGTACACCATATCGAAGTCTTTGATAATCCAATATGGAATATCAATTATTTTGCAAAAGGTAGAGAAAGCAGTTCTCAACTTTTGCAAATGAAATACAATGGAAAAACACGGTTGTATATATTCCAAATAAATAGTCTTGATTTCATCACTAACAAAACAACAGGAAGGGTACTCGTGAGCATCTCACAGTTAAGTCAGAAATGATCATTCACACAGGTCTGATTTCAGAAGTACAACAGCAAGATGCAGCACCATAGACACATCGGTTTCGGCTGTTAAAAGATGGATCATTTTAAAAACTGCGTTTTCCTTACTTAATTTTTGGTCAGTGAAGCTAGCAGTTGTTTGCTGAACTGTGGAAGAACTGCAAGGTCACACACATTATTCATGATAAAGCAACTGAGCTGACAAGTCTGTGCTTAATTCAGAATAACCATTAGCGGGAGGCTGAGGCAGGAGAATGGCGTTAACCCGGGAGGCAGAGCTTGCAGTGAGCTGAGATTGCGCCACTGCACTCCAGCCTGGGCGACAGAGAGAAAAAAAAAAAAAATAGAATAACCAGTAGGAGAGAGAGAAAACACAAGGAGTTAACGACCATCGCCGGTGCTCTCTCAAAGGAAGAGGGGTTAACAGATGAATTTACAAAGGTATGCAGATCTATACAGAACAGTGAATGCCATGTGTAAATCCTCATGAAACTCCAGAAACGGGAACACCACACAATGTATATACTTTGATTTACACATTCCGTTACAAAGGAAAAAAAGACACCATTACAACTTTGTAACTGTGTTAACTGCAATATAAACCAAGTCCAGAGTTTGGCAGGTAACTAAAAGAGGGTTATCACCTAGGTTATATGGCGAAAGTGTTGATGTATATTACATATAGTAGCATAATTAATAAAAAAGTATTATTTAAATTAGATCACAGTGCTGCATTATGTGCATAACAGTGTTTGATATAGTATTGGTGGGCTGGGACCTGCAACACTAAGGACTTAACTGTCAACACTGGGAAGTCATAATCAAGAGGAAACACAGAGTTCCATGTTTTCTTTTGGTGGCAAAAAAAATCCTGAAGATTAAAGAAAAGTACTTCTCTACAGAAACATAAAAATCAGTTGCAACATCTGGGCAGCTGTGATCCACCAGAAAGAAACGAGTCCCAACCTGAATTAAAGGGAAAGAGAAATCACATGGAATTTAATCCAATCTCATCTAGAAAAGCTTCCCATTGGTCCGGCGCGGTGGCTCACGCCTTTAATCCCAGCAGTTTCGGAGGCCGAGGTGGGCGGATCACGAGGTCAGGAAATCGAGACCATCCTGGCTAACAAGGTGAAACCCTGTCTCTACTAAAAATACAAAAAATTAGCTGGGCGTGGTGGCGGGCGCCTGTAGTCCCAGCTACTCAGGAGACTGAGGCAGGAGAATGGCGTGAACTCGGGGAGCGGAGCTTGCAGTGAGCAGAGATGGCGCCACTGCACTCCAGCCTGGGGCACAGAGCGAGACTCTGTATAAAAAAAAAAAAAAAGAAAAAGAAAAAAAAAGAAAAGCTTCCCATTTAGGTCACTTGTACGTAACTCCAATTCCTTCTCCAGGAGCCCTTCTAGGAGAGGTGCAAGGCCCCCCACACAGTGGAATGAGTGGAACCTGCGTCAGTAGCCCTTGGCCGGGGCAGTCCTGGCGTGGTGCAGGACTCGGAGCTGGGCACAGAAGGCGTCCACCTGGTTCTCACTCTACAGAGCCCACTACCTGATGCTGTCCCTCAGGCAGGAGCCTCCTTCAACACAACGGCCCCTCCCAGAAGTCTCTGTGGTAGTAACTGCTGTGGCCAGCAAGCACCAGACACATTGAATGCCTCTGCAAAACAAAACAAAACTCCATTCTTGGGAAAGGCCTCTGGCACATTCCTTCTTAAAAACTCCCAAGATTGAGACCTGCCACAATCGTTTTGGCCATGGTTTCTCCAACCACCAGTGATATGGGTTTGGTTCATTTTAGTTTCAGATAGCTGGCTTCACCAAAGAACTCTTGAAAGAATACTGATTAGAGAGGAGCAGGGAAGTAGGAGCTTGTGGTATATTATAAAGCTGGGAAAAATCTATGATGCAAACCCTTTCCACATAGCACTAGATAAAGGTAAAAGACAATTATAATAGAATAAAAATAACTGTCTATGTGTATATCATTTAAGAAAAAAAGAGTGACTGTCTCTTTCTCTTAAATGTGTCCGAGGGCCAACAGCAAGTAATCGTAGATGTCGTGGTGTTGATGTGTTCACGGTTGGTTTCCAAAGCATCTTTAAATATTGCTACAGTTCCCCGTTTCCCCCTCCCCCCTGCCTTGTGTGAGTATGTGAGATACTGAATGACACATGAACTGCCACTTCTCCCAGCAGGAGAAATGAAAGCAAAAGCACCACACCTCTTAGTGGTGTTCAGGTGATCTGTCAGACTAATGGATACATATGCTGGTTTGGTAGCTGAAAGAACACCTGACGTTTGGGAAGGAATTCCAAGACTAAGGTGAATGGCACTTAAGCAAAATATTCTTTCACAAATAGGCTTGTGCTTAAATTATCTACTGCTCTTGGAGAAGGGAATAAGAATAAGAGAGGGTGCCTCCTGCCCCTTAGCTTGTTAAGGACGCGGACAACCTCATTCTGCAATGAATTCACTACAAACAGCCACATACACATCGATACTTTTTGTTTTTGTTCTCAACAATCAAAATACAAAGTTAAACACAATTGAGCCATTGTTTTGGTTATGCATAATGTGCATGCCTCCAAAAACAGAAGAAAAATAGGAAGAAGTACCCTCACTAAAGGTTCCCTGACAAGTCTTTCGGCAGATCCAATGAAGGGAGACTCAGGAAAATCACAATTAGAAAGCCACCCAATGAGGTATTTATGCAAAAAGAGTGGTTCCGGAATTAAGAACACACTTTTATATTTCTCTATTTCTCAAAGAGATCAGAAAAGTAAATCACATAAATTGCATTTTATTATTTTTTAAAAGAGCCTCTGCCTCTTTAGAAAAATGAAATGAGGGGAGACAGCCCACAGTGGGGATTTAAATTGGAAGAAGTCCTCGGCCAGAAACAGTCCCGAATGTTTAACCTCTGCCTTTCAGGAGAGAGGTCTGAATTTTATCATGTGGGGGGTGGGATGAAGGTGGGGGACTGAGCTGGAGGTCTTTAGGCTTGGTCAGGTGACAACACAAATCAAGGTGTCGCTCAGGCTCCACAGCTGTGGATGGCTTTCAGGGTGTCAGATGTCTGGGAAGATGGAGGGAACATAGCACTGCAAAGATACTTTATTCCCATCTACACCCTGAACAAATATGCTGGAAGTATTCAGTTTCAGGTCATGAATTCGACCTGCTGTAGAGGAGTAGGTTTTTTCAGGTTCTGTCATCAGCAACCCACCAATGCCCCATCTTTAATAGGTGAGGTTCCAATAAAGGTTCTGTCTGCTCCCTTCCAGCCCTGACAGCCCAGCCTATAAGCTGACACCCAGAGAAGGTAAAGAACTTGCTGTCCCTGCACAGTGAGGCAATGGTGTGAGTACTTGAACTTCTGCATCTTAAATCAGTTACTGCTTCTCTGCTTTACCCTGGAGTGTTTCCTTTACAGCTCAATAAATATTTCATCAGTGGTGACTCAATATAATCACCATCCCCCATGCCATCCCAGGCAGCTTACAACCTAGAGACTGTCACTGCTCTTTGACATATTCTGTCACTTTGCCTCCCCAGGTCACCATCCTCTCACTCGCCTCTGACTTTTCGCACAGGAGAGAGCTGGTCAAATAGTACAGTTCCCCGATGTGAATGGGGAGAAGCTGGGGAAAGGAAGAATGATCTTCAGGCAGTAAGGGTAAGAGGAGCCACTTTTCCCATCTGAGTAAATACCGAGAGAAGATGAATGTGAGGCTCTTGGAGATTAGCTGTCTGCTGGGAGAGAAACACCTTCATTGATTAAATACAAAATCTGTTCTGGAAAACATGGTCGTTGGAATAGTTCTTAGCAGATCCTTGCACTGGGCTTGTAAAAGCTAAACAGCCTTCTGCTCCCAACCTATCCCTCCCACTTGGGGGATTTGGAGAAAGGGCTAGGGAGAGAGAGAGGAAGAAGTGGTGCCCAGGATGCCACAGGGAGAGGAGAATGAGCTAAAGGTAGAGAGTGTGAGGATATGGTCAGAGGGTTATGCCCCTGACAGTCTTGGGCTGGCAAATGCAAGGGCCTTTGGGGGACAGTGCAGGGGCTGACGAGGCAGGCTTGAGGATGCTCTGGTCACATGGATACTAGGGCCAGAGTCCTCTTGGCTCAGGCACTGTGTAAGGAAAGAAATGTAACTTCCTTATTGCCTGTCCACTCTCCCTCAAAACAAACACTCTTTTCTGTTTAAATAGTAGGAGACCACCCTCTCGGCAGGAGATAGCTAAAAAAGAAAAAATAAATATATAATAGGAGACAATATCTTGAGAAGGTGGAAATGAGACCCTGCCCCGCCCCGGGGGAAAGTGATAGGAAAGCTCAGCTAGAAAGCTCCCGAGAGAAAGTGATAGAAAACAGCCTGGACCAGGGCCAGAGAGGAGCAGGAGGAGAGAAGATCCATCAGTGTTCGTGTCCTAGTGGGAAAGGAGGAATGTACTGACAGCTGGGATGTGATGGCAGACTGGTCTAAGGGTAGGGCCTGCGGGGAGAAGCTGCTAGCAGAGGGCATATGGGGTGAAGGGAATAGGGGGAGCAGAGCTTCAGGTAAAGGAGGAAGAGGTACTGTTTCTCCATTTCCCTCTGGGCTTTTGCTATTTAATTGAGTAATTCCTGGCCCCAGGGCAACTCTGAGAATTTCTCTGGCTTGCAGTAGAGGTGTCACTTTATTACCTTCAGATTCTGTTTGGAGTTTTTCCTTCTGAATTTCCTCAAATGGCCCAGCTTTGCCTTGCCATTTTGGTGGGTTTTATTTTCTCTGCCATCTGATGTCCCAGGGGTCTCCAGACAAGCACACCTTTCTGAAAGCCTCTGGGGGGTGCCTTTCTCTGAAAGCCTGGGCCAGGCCTGGGAAGACTCACCCACAGGCTGAGATTTGAGACCTTGTCCCCCACCCCTATGACCTTCCTAAAACACAAAACTCCCAGGCAGTGTCTGAAATGCCTCGACATGAAGGGAGCAAATAGTAATTTCTCAGAAGAACATAGGCTCTTCTTTAGTCCTTGGATTTAAAGCGCAGATTCCAAGGAGGATAAATTGTCTTGCCAGGCTGGGTAAATCTGTTGTCAGGCAGCTTTTCTCCACTAAAAAAGAGATTAATCTGATTACACCTATAGTCACCTGGAACTGTTCCATCTCTGAAATCTTTTTTTTTTTTTTTTTACAACTTCTTGTCCAACAGACACCTCTAAAATCTTAATTTTAAATATACCACCCTCAGGATATAAATCTGTTCATTCAGCTTTTCCCCAAACCTGTCATTCTTCCTCAAGACCTTCAGCCCTAGACCTCTCTGAGTCTACCAGTCCCTCCTGATGTCCCTTCCTTTCCTGCCTGGGTCCCTACTCCATGGTTGACCATTTGACCTAACCTTCACCAGCCCCTTGTATTCTGACTCTGTGTTAGTTTTCTGGGGCTGCCATAACAAAGTACCACAAGTTCAAGGGCTTAAAACAATGGGAAATGTATTCTCTCATAGTTCCAGAGGCCAAAAGTCCAAAATGAAGGTGTTGGTGGGGCCGTGCTCTCTGTGACGGCACTGGGGGAGAACTCTTCCTTACCTGTTCCCGCTGCTGGTGGCTCCTGGCCTTCCTTGGCTTGTGGCAGCACAGCTCCAATCTCTGCTTCCTTCTTCACATGGCCTTCCTCCCTGTGTGTCTGTGTCCTTTCCTGTCTCTTATAATGACACCTATCATTGGATTTAGGACCCACCCTAATTCAGTATGATCTCATTTCACATCTGCAAAGACCCTGTTTCCAAATGAGGTCACATTTCAAGGTTCTGGGTAGACATGAATTTTGGGGAGACACTATTCAACCCACTGTAGCCCCGTTTTTCCTTCTATTGCGTTCCAAATTCCCCAAGCTTAGCTCAGGCCCACAGTTGGGCATCTATCTCCCTTTTGGCCTTGGGGCAGCTGAGCTCTGTTCTTGGCTCCTCCTGCTCTTTGCTGGTTTCAGTGCTTCTCAGCAAGAGTGCCTCCTACAGCCTCTTCTTTCTTTTCCCTCGGGAAGTAGCACCCCAGAGATGGCTGAGGTCTGGGGCAGGAACTCCTCCAAATTCAAACCTTAAGGCCAGGCACAGTGGCTCATACCTATAATCCCAGCAATTTGGGAGGCCGAGGCAGGAGGATCCCTTGAGCCCAGGAGTTTGAGACCAGCCTGGGTGACATGGTGAAACCCCATCTCTACAAAGAATACAAAAATTAGCTGGGCATGGTGGCTAATTTTTGTATTCTTGGTGCACCTGTGGTCCCAGCTAGTCAGGAGGCTGAGGTGTGAGGATTGCTTGAGCCAGGAGGCAGAGGTTGCAGTGAGCCAAGATCGTGTCACTGCACCCCAGCCTGGGCAACAGAGTGAGACCCTGTCTCAAAAAAAAAAAAAATCCCATCTTAAGACCCCTACAGATGTACCATTAGTTTCACCTTTTCCCCCCTTTCCCATCCCATTGAAGGCCATGTGTTTCTTCTCTTCTTGGAGGCTATTCAGGCCCTCACAGCACTTGCCTGGTATACAGCAAATTATCCTGACTGTGTTTATCTGCTTCCATATGCACCCTACTCTTAAGACTCTCATACCACTCTGCTGCTTAAAACCATTCATTCATTCACTCTTTCATTCATTCATGTGTTTGTTGCATATATATTGAGTGTCTGCTATGTTAGTACTCTGGCCTCATCTCCCACAACCAATGAGATCATTGACTTTTCAGAACTTACAGCATAGAAAAGTTTCCATGGCGGTCCTATAGGATTTCCATTCTAAAGTTTACATTCTTTAGGTTGGTGGATAACCCCCTTAACCTGGCCCTAACCTACCTCTGACTTCTGTCTCCCATTGCTCCCATCTCTAGCCCAGCCAAACTATTACTCAAGCCAGGCTCTTACACTTCTGTGCTGTGGTGCTTTCAGTCTAGTTGAAATGTCTCTGCCTTTTGCCTGCCTGGAAAATCCCTAGTTGTCTTCAATATTTAGTTCCAATGTTACCACCTCCTAGGAGCCTTCCTTGACAATCCTGTCCTGGACTCTGTCTTTTTTGCCACATAAATCTCTTATTGTGTGAATCATGCTGCCTTGCAATGATTTGTTTACATGTCTGTCTCTCTTTTCCCTTGAAGTTAAGGACAATAATTTATTCATTTTATATTCTCTATATCTGGCATAATGTAGATGTTTAATAAAGTTTAGGTGCTTAATAAAAGAAGTGGTGGAAGACCTCAATTCATCTGAGAGCAGAATCTGCCTAGAAGAGTTGGAACTTCTCCACCCTGCTCCATCCTCTGTACCTGACCTGTGTGTTCTGGGCTCCCCACAGCCAAGGAGCATCAATGGGCTAACGGAGTGTAATGGGCTGAATTGTGTTGGCCCCAAACTCAAATTTTGAAGTCCCACCCCTCCTTCATTCTATGGCCTTGTTTGGAAATGGGGTTGTTGCGATGTAATTAGTTGACATAAGGTCTTATTATATTTGGGTAGGCCCCTACTCCAGTATGATTGGTGTCCTTATAAAAAGGAGAAATTGGACACAGACACCCTACCAAGAAGAACACTATGTGAAGATGAAGGCAGAGGTCAGGGTGATGCCTCTACTTGCTGAGAAACTCCTACAGTTGCCAGCCCACCGCTAGAAGCAAAGGAAGAAGCACAGCCCTCAGAAGGAACCAACCCTGCTAATGCCTTGGTCTTGGACTTGCAGCCTCCAGAACAGTAAGCCAATACATTCCTGTGGTTTAAGCCACTGACTGTGGCACTTTATTACAGCAGCACTAGGAAACTCATACAGGAGGTGACAGTGCTCAGATGAAACAGGACCTTCCACTTCCATGGCAAAGCCCTCATCTTTCATGCCCATGCGCCATTTGATCTGCACACAAATCACTGAGCAGGTTCCTCAGCTATTATTATCCCCACCTTTCAGATGGAAAGAACTGAAGCTCAAGAGGGCCAAAGAAATTTGGCTATGGCTTTCTTTATTTTCTTTTTCATGGGCAGAAGTAGATTTCAGTTTTGGTCCCTTTCCACTACCATATCAGGTTGCCTTAAGGCAACTTTGAAAAGTCTAAAATATTAAACAGTTTGTGAAGTTATTATCATTATTCATAAAGGACAGCGCGAGGTTAGTCTTACCCTAGAGAGCCCCATTGTTGGCCCAAAGCATCTTGCCAGGAGCCCTATAGGACCATGTTTTCAAGGCCCCCAAAGAGCACAGGGCTGTTGGTCCATCCCAGCTCCTGGAATGGCTCATTGTACCCACCCTGCCTCCAGCTGAGGACCCAGGGAGAAGCACTGACCCCTGATCTTGCTATCCCTTCCATTACACTCTTGCCAGAGGAGCTTTTTTTTAGGGGTGGCCGCTTCCCTCTCCTCAAGAGAATTCTGGGGACCAACCAGCTCAGGCCTGCTGTTGGCCTCAGGGTCACATCTCACCCAGACACCCCCACCATTCCCTCAGGTCTAGGGATGCTGCTCCCCTACCATGGGATCTTCTTTTTATTTTTATTTGTTTATATTTTCCTTATGCCTAACACAGTGTAAAGGGATTTCTTTTCTTTTTTGTTTTTGTTTTTTTTTTGAGATGGAGTCTCGCTCTGTCACCCAGGCTGGAGTGCAGTGCAGTGGCGCTATCTCGGCTCACTGCAACCTCCACCTCCTGGGTTCAAGTGATTCTCCTGCCTCAGCCTCCCAGGAGCTGGGATTACAGGTGTGCCACCACATTTGGCTAATTTTTTTACTTTTAGTAGAGATGGGGTTTCACCATGTTGGCCAGGCCAATCTCGATCTCCTGACCTCAGGTGATCCACCCGCCTCAGCCTCCCAGAATGTTGGGATTACAGGCATGAGCCACCGCTCCCAGCCAGGATCTTCTTTTTAAAGCTACCACCACCCACTCTCATTCCCCAGGACTCTCCTCACCCCTCCGGCTGCAAAGGCAGCTGGTGTCCCTACTGGCTCCTTCCTTTCTGCCCCTAAAGACAGGCACACAGGTGATTTTCCTTTTAAGTGTTTTTCTGTGGATCACTGCGGGGAAATTGACAGGGGCTGATAAAAGGAATAATCTTTGATATTCTTTCAGTTGGATTGCTGATTTTCTTGCTGGGCTGACAAGAGCAATCTTCCCTACTTGGAATCTTGGTTTTATTCCTTAGCATGGGCCTTATCAAACCCACTTTTTAATGAAGGGAGAATGAAGAAGCCATTGAAGCAGACCTCTAGCTGCCAGTCAGGTCTGCTCTGAAGGCTGCCTATCTGTGGGGGAATGTGACTTCTGGGGCTTTCCAGATTGAGTAATGCTCACCCCACATGTCTGAAATTCTCCAAACACTATTCCGGCCCTGCTGTGATTCTTAGAGCAGAGGTTCTTTGCCTTTTTAGTGTAATGGATCCCTCAGCAACTTAGTGAGCCCTTCTCAGAATAAAGTTTCTAATGCAGAAAGTAAAACACATGGGATAATAAGGGAAGTCATGTCCTTTGAAATCCTTATCAAAAATATTTTTCAAATTTTGTGATATAAGTTTGGTTGCTATTATATAGTATAATATAACTTCATATCTAATAGCTATTGTTATTTTGAAGTAGTTGTGAATATATATGCTATTTTGAGATGTCTAAAACAACTGTAATGTGTTACAAAAATATCCATGATTTCTATCAGTGACAAAGTCAAAAGTATCGTGAATACTTCTGTGATTTGCAAGCTACATCCAAAATGGAAGGAAATCCTAATGTTTGGTTAGTGATTGATAAAAATAAAGATGTGGGCGGGCGCGGTGGCTCACGCCTGTAATCCCAGCACTTTGGGAAGCCAAGGCGGGCGGATCACGAAGTCAGGAGATCAAGATCATCCTGGCCAACATGGTGAAACGCCGTCTCTACTAAAAATACAAAAATTAGCTGGGCATGGTGGCATGTGTCTGTAGTCCCAGCTACTTGGGAGGCTGAGACAGGAGAATCACTTGAACCCAGGAGGCGGAGGTTGCTGTGAGCCGAGATCACACCGCTGCACTCCAGCCTGACGACAGAGCGAGACTCCGTCTCAAAAATAAAAATAAAAATAAAAAAATAAAGACGTAATACTATTTTTCCCCCATTGAGCTCATGGACCCAGATTAAGAGCTCCTGCCCTGGATCTGTGCTTCTCAAACTTCCATGTGCTTCTGAATCATCTGGGCTCTGTTAACATGCAGATTCTGATTCAGGAGGTCTGGAGTAGGCTCAAGGCTCTGCATTCTTGACAAACTCTAGGGATGAGTTTGTCAAGCTGGCTCCTGAGATGGGCACAGTCTGGGACGTATGGTACTGGGTAATGGTCACCACCTGGAACCATGATGGGAATCTGAGAGCAAGGGCATCAGCTGCTGGGGCCTGAGGGTGGGTTGGGGCCTTAAAGTGATTCCGTGAACTTCACAAGCTTTGTGGCAGTCTTGTGGTGACAAGGCCATTCCAGCATATCTCCTGATGAGGATGCAGAGGACACTCTAACCTGGAATACATTCTCTCCACAAAGCTGAAGGGAGCCTGCAATCTTTTTAATGCTCCAATTAGAGCCTGAATACAAGACCTTTCCTTTTGTCTGGTGAAATCAGGCTGGGCCAGTTACATGAGACTTGACTAAAGGCTTAGGAATAACAGAGAAAAAAAAAAAATGCAGGCAATAGAATATGACCATAGAACATGACTTCAAGACACCCTGCCCACTCAGCAATAGGCTTTAAAGACAATCTTTTGTCCCTTAGACAGAAGGGCTGGACCTTTAGACGTGAAGCCCAATGAGAGAGGCAGCAGTCATTGTCAGAACATCCCTGAGGGGAGTATGAATCCCTGGGTTGGACGCAGTGAGACCCAGGTCCCCTTATATGCTGGTTTTGGAGGTCTGGGATTTTATTAAGAGAGATGGCAGGTCTCCCTGGCCCACTGCCCCTTTCCCACTTCCTGATTCCTGCTTTCCTCAAAGTGGTGGATGCTGCCTTTGCACTTAACTTTCCAGGAGGCCACACCTACATGGGGCATTCCCTCTGCTTCCTGAATTCTAGTCTGAGAATCCTCTTTGTCTCCATTATGGGCTCTTTCATCACTATTCACCCTATTGAAGGAGATACTCCTTTTACTCACCCAAACATTGTAGCCTTAAACTCACAGTCATGTTTGAATACAACACATTACATTTAATAACCATGCAAGAAAATCACACACACAGTGCAAGAGGGTCTAATCTGTACCAATCTTGATTTTGCACTTGTAATCTATCCCTCTCTGGAGTTTAGTTGAGAGCATGATCTTTGCAGCCACTCAGATCGGGGTTCTAATTATACCATATACAAGCTGTCTGACCTTAAAGAATTTGATTAGCTCAGTGTGCTAATCTGCAAAATGGGAGTAGTAAAAGTGTCTACCTCATTTGACTATTGTGTGAATTCAATAAAATGATACCTGCAATTAGTTCCCTCTCTGGCACACAATAAGTTCCCAATATTAGTTGTCAATGTACTACCCTCACCTCTCATGGTAATTATTTCAGCATTTAAGAAAATTTATTCTCTCACTGCAAGTACCATGCTTGTCACACAGTAGGTGCTTGATAAATGTTTTGTGAATAAACAAATTAAGCATATTCACAAGACTATTTCTGTCTGGGAAAGCATCCCTTGAGGCTTCTGACTGATGACAGTCACTGTAAGGAGGTCACAGCCCATTTTGATACATGATCAAGATATAACACTTGACTATTTCCCTTGATCTTTGTATCCCTGTGAAGTCATCTTTAATATCCCCATTTTATCCCAAGGAAACCAAGGCTCATGGAGGCTTAGTGTTGTGCCCAAAGTAACACAGTTAGCAAGTGGCTCCATTGAGTGATGCCTCAGCAGAAGCCCAATGTGCCCTGAAATAGCATATAAAGTCTGTCTGAGATCCGGGGGCATGACTTATGATTCATAAAATAACTGTGTAGCTAGGGAGCTACAGAAAGAGATTAACAGAACCTGGGACTTCAGTCATTTTCAAGAAAGTACAACAGCTAAGCATTAACAATTCATAGAAAAGACCCACTCTAAATGATGCTTTGTAAATGCATAATGAAGAGACTGGGAAGTACCCAAGTCCAAAAAAAGTCGTCAGGACTAAATGTAGCTAAAGAGAGCTGGGGCCCAGTCAGTAGTCCCCAATCTGACTGAAGGAAGCCTAGGGCAACTGAAGATCTGGGTCTGCTAGGCGTCCAGAAAAGGGGCAGTCAAATAATACGACCAGTCAGTGTGTCTCCACTTCCACTGAGAGAGACAAGTGGCTCTGGACCAGACATCGTTAATCACAATTTCCTATCCCCTGACCTAATGTCTCTTTGTTCTGAACTCAGTAAGCAATCTTCTGATTATTAGTTTTCTGGGTAAGCTTGGTACCAAAAAGGGAATACTTGGTAGGAATACTCACCATTTTACATTTACCTTGGGCTCCTTAGTGCTATGGTTTGAGTTTGACCCCACCAAAATGCATGTTGAAACTGATCCCCAATGTGGCGGTGTTGGGAAGTGGGGCCCAGTGACAGGTGGGGACAGATCTCTCATAAATGGTTGGTGGTAGTCAGCGCTTGCTCTCTGTGAGACTGAACTAGTTCTCACAGGAATGCTCCCTTGAGAGTGGGCTTTAATAGAACCAGGACACTCCTTGAAATTTACCTCTTTGCACATGTCCACTTCCCCTTTGATCTTCCACCATGTCTTAATGCAGCAAGAAAGCCCACACAGAAGCCAAGCAGATGCCAGCACCATGCTTCTTGAACCTCCCAGCCTGCAGAACCATGAGCTAAATATACCTCTTTTCTTTATAAATTACTCAGCCTTGGGTATTCTGCTATAGCAACACAAAATGAACCAAGACACTCAGTCTCTTAGAAGTTTAGTGACTGTGAGTCAATCTCTCTTAAGTCATGTCTCCCAGTTTTTTACTGGACTCAGGTTCATCAGTCTCTTAGGGATTTAGTGACTGTAAGTCAATGGTTCTTGAACCTGAACAACTACGAGCATGCTTATAAATCTAATGTCTGGAACTGCAAAGCCAAGCAAGGGCCATCCCCTGGTCCACAGCAACCCTTCAAAGAAGGTGCTTCTACCCTGGGAGACACCTCCCCACTTACCCCACAGATGCCTGTAATGAGATCCCTCCATCCTCCAGCCTCTGGCCACATGCCTGCAGAGCAGAGTGGTGTTCACAGGTCACTTCAGTGGGAGCACAGTGCTTCCTCAGCAGAACTGAGAGCTGACAGGGGTGCAAAAATAACAGGCTTATTGGAAGAGAGCAACATTACAGACACTCAAGCACCCCTAAGGTAGAGGAAAAACAGAAAAGCTCTCATCTTTTTTCCTACCCATGGTCAGACATGTAAGAGCCTCGCTCCTCCCTATAGGAAGAGAAAGAAGCAGAGAGATGACAGGTGGAGTTAGATTTTCAAGGACACAGAAGGATTTGTAAACACTGGAGGCTGTCTCTCACTGAGGGAGAAGTCATCACAGGTGGGGCAGAGTCCTCCAGCTCCACTCAAGGGATGACATTTTCCTTTCATCTCTTTCTCCCCTCTGGGATCCAGGGAGTGATTGAGATAATTTACCATTTAATGTGGGCAGATGGCTTAATTAAGCTAAAGCGGAAGGCATTAACAGTGGCACTGAGTATGAGAATGACTCGGGGGTGGGATCCTGGGAGCCACCTGGCAGATGTGTCCTCCTCTGCCCTGTCTCCTGGACTGGTCCCTAGGCACTAGGGTGCAGGGTGTTCAGTGGGTAATTTGCCTGCTTGGGAATTTAGGCTCCTGGTTCCCCTGCAGCCTCTGCCAGCGCAGCCTGGGAAGGCCCCGGCTCACACATTGGGAAATGCCTCTGGTTTTGTGGCCAGTCTTCAGGTCTAGGGACAGCAGCAGCAGCAGAAGCCAGCATTGCTGGACTCTCCCTGAGGCTGGCTGGGTTCTGAGTGATCAGTCATCCATGAGATTGAAGCCAAGTCCCTGCTCTCAGAGAGATCATACTTAGGTGGGGATACCAAATTCCTGGACCTCTGCAGGCTGGGCCGGAGAGATTCTAGCCCTTCTCCTAAAATTTATAGATGAGCAAACTGAGGCCTAGACAAGGGAAGCAACTGGCTCACCATGAGCCACAGAATAGGCATGAGAACTCAGCTCCCCAGCTCCTGAGCTGTAAGTGCAGTACGTGTGTGTGTGTGTGTGTGTGTGTGTGTGTGTTTACATATGTGGGGAGTCAGATAAAGAAAGCACAGCTCCTCTAATTCCCCTTCCCCCTTCCCGCCCCCATTGCTATCTTCCTCAGTCCATGGGTTCCCGTCAAGTCCTTTCCCATCTCTGTATTTATGTCTAAAGAGAGGAGTGGGAGCCCCCAAATAGGTAGTAAGTTTTCAGATTTCACTCATTCCAAGCCTGGAGCTCCACAGCCTTTGGAAACAGGTGTAGGGTGGCCCCACATCATTTCCTGGGTGAATTCTGCTTCCACAGCTCATTAACCATATCCTGTCTGCAGCTGGCAAGTCTGGGAGGAGAAACCCACAGCAAACCACCCTCCTCTCAGTCCCCCTTCCCCGCTCCAAGCACCTTAAAATGATTGCTTTGGCCCAGAGCCAGGGAAGTGATGAAGTTTTCCAAATTATGAGGCAAGGTTTCTTGTCTCATTAGCTTCTTTACTTTGCTATCCAGAAGCCCCCGCACCACCACCACCACCACCACCACAGGGAGCCTGAACCTAATACCCCCAGGAGGATCTGAGTGACTTGGGGCAGGATGCTCACGGTCCTGTCCTCAGGGATGCAACTGTTTGCTTCGAGGAGGGCTCCTGGAGAAACTAAGCTGGGTAAAGATCACTGGGCAGCTCTGGGTAGGGAATGTGACACAGCAATTTGGTCTACGTGGGGCCAGGAATTTCCACTGGGAATAGCAGGGCAGCAGACCAGGGGATGGTGTGGGAGGTGGCCAAGGATGGTAGATAGAATTGCTACATAAAATACAAGACACCCAATTAAATATGAATTTCAGATAAACAACAAATAATTTTTTAGTATTTGTCCCAAATATGCCATACTTATACTGAAAAAAAATTTGTTGTTATTTGAATTGCAAAGTTACCTGGCCATCCTGTAATTTTATTTGCTAAATCTGGCCACCCAAATGTTGGGGGAGATAACTAGGCGATGGTGTAGCAGGAGATTAGGGGATTGTGGGCAGCGGACCAGGCTAGACTCACCTGGGCCTCTGAGCTGGGCCTCTGTCCTCAGGGGTTTCGCAGAGTTGTAGACTGAGGACCTGTTTCCTATCCAGGCCAATTTCACGGGACTTGTTTCCGCCTTCCCTAAGGTCTCAGGGAAGACACCTTCCCTTAGCTTCTCCCATTGCCACTCCCTCCCCCAGAGTCTTCAACCTTGGCAGGGAGACAGAGCACAATCTCCTCCCACCCTGTGGCCACCAAGCACAAGCACGCAGAATCTCTCTGTTTGAAGGGCTTTACAAAGACCAGCTTTGGAGGCACACTGGCCTAGGTATGAACCTGAACTTAGTCGCCCTCTAGCTGGGCATCATAGGCATGTAATTAACCCCTCTGTGCCTCAATTTCTGCGAAATAGTTAAAAAGAGAACCAACCTATTGTGATCATCTAGTGGGTCAATGTTTACAAAGCTGATGGAACACAGCACTCAATAAATGATAGCCTTAACATTCCAGCCGGGTGCGGTGGCTCACACCTGTAATCCCAGCACTTTGGGAGGCCAAGGCATGTGGATCACAAGAGATTGAGACCAGCCTGGCCAACATGATGAAACCCCGTCTCTACTAAAAATACAAAAAATTAACTGGGCGTAATGGCGGGTGCCTGTAATCCCAGCTACTCGGGGAGGCTGAGGCAGGAGAATCGCTTGAATCCGGGAGGCGGAGGTTGCAGCGAGCTGAGATCGTGCTACTGCACTCCAGCCCGGGCAACAGAGTGAGACTCCATCTCAAAAAAAAAAAAAAAAAATTCCTAAAGCCCACAGGGAACCAGGAAGGGGATAATAAAAAAAAATTAACATGGAGAAGTGACACAGGTACCAGATTCTTTCAAAGCTCTCTCTCACAGCCATTATCACTCTTTCAGAAATAATGGAAAGCATCAGTCCTGCATTCCCCTTTTACATCTGAGAGCAGAGCTCACTATATCATCTTTGCTCTTTCAAATCTCTCCTTTCCCAGGATCACTCTATCCAGCATTAGTCCAGATGGCAAGCTATGAATTGGAGTCCATTCCAATTTTAGGGAGCCAGGTGGGGAGTGTGCATCTCAGGGAGACCACATGGGAGGCTCTTCATTCATTCCACAAATGTTTATTGGGTCTCTCCTGTGTATACTGGGGACAGACAAGTGAATGAGACAGAACTTGCCCTTGCCCCCAAGGAACTTACAATCTAGTTGAGAATCTCATTTCATTCATTATCTCTCCCAACCCTTATTATCTTCACTTGGATGGTTCAGAGAACAGGATGGTGAGTTGGTTAAAATCAGAATGCCGACTCTATCAACTGGAAGTGGCTTTGTCGAGAGCCATGTTTAGCCATGCTCCAGCTCAATGGGGAAAGGTTTTGTGATGATTAGTGGTCTGCCATGGGTGCAGGAAAGAGAAGTGGCACAGATGTTCCACTGATATGCACATCAAGCCTTTCCTTGCATTTATATCCTGGAAGAAAAGCCCACAACTTGAATCTCTTTAGGACTATGAATCCAAGCCTGGGGGGTGGAGTGATGAAGAGCTTCCCCACCCCTGGGGAAGGTGAGTCTTCAGAGCTGGCAGACCTAAGTCCCAGAAGAGGAAAGAAATAGACATGAGACGGAAGGAAGATTGCAGTTGGGCCCCTGAGTGGCATGCTGACAGACAGGAACAGAGTTCACCAGATAATGAGAGGAACCGGGCAGTGAGAAAAGCCCAGTGACAAGTGATACCTCTGTCCCCACTTCCCATCAAGCTTCTCTAGCTGGGAATGCCTTCCATGATGATAGGTGTTCTGCTGACCCTGGGATGACAGATACGATTGCAGCAGATGGCCCTGGGTCTGCTTGGCTAGGAAGGTGAGTTCAGGACGTAGGCACAGAAGCAGGGCACCTTCCTGGTACCTGAAATAAATTTTGGGCCTTGCCATTAAAACTCAGGGATCCCAATTATACATGTTCACTTGGGTTTTTAATACTCACACCAAAGGGAAGATATTCTTATAAGTGGGAGAGAACTTTGAAATCATCTACTCCAGGGTTTCTCAACCTTGGCACAATTGATATTTTAAACCAAATACTTGCTTGTTGTTGGGGCACACAGAGCCTGTGCATTGGGGGCTGATCAGCAGCATCCATGGATGATAGTAGCACTGCATACTCCCTCTCATTGTTACAATCCAAAACACCTCCATCTCCAGATGCTACCAAATGTCCCCAGGAAGCAAAGTCACCCCTGGTTCAAAACCATTGACTCATATCATCTCAATCTATGGATAAAGAAACTGAGGTCCAGAAAGGTGATCTGCCCAAGCGACATTTAGTATGTTCTTTGGTGACTCTCCCTGGAGAATTCTCTTTTTTTTTCCTCCTTCCGTCCCTCCCTCCCTCCCTTCCTTCCTTCTTTTCTTTTCTTTCTTGAAACAGGATCTCATTCTGTCATCCAGGCTGGAGGGTAGTGATGCGATCATAGCTCACAGCAGCCTTGACCTCCTGGACTCAGATGATCCTTCTGCCTCAGCCTGCCAAATAACTGGGACTATAGGCATCTGCCACTACACCCGGCTATTTTTTGTATTTTTGTAGAGATGGGGTTTCGTCAGTTGTGCAGGCTGCTCTCAAACTCCGGGGCTCAAGCAATCTTGCCTCAGTTTCCCAAGGTGCTGGGATTACAGGCATTAGCCAGTGTGCCTGGCGTATGAGCCACCATGCCCAGCCCAAGAATTCTTCTAATAACACCCCACACAAAAAGAAAGGGTCTTATAAATCTGCACCTAGTGAGATCCTACAACTTTTGCACAGCTATATAAAACCTTTTAGAGTTAGCCTACATTTAATTGGAGGAGGGCTCTGCTCCTGTCCCCTCTCCTGGGGGTACTGGGTCTGGGGCCTTTTATGATGTTACTTCCCACTCCGACCTTCCTGGAATCTGGTTTAGAACAGCGTGTACCAGGTTTTGGAGATAGAAGCACTGTCACTCTCAGCTCCCATGGCAGTGCCACTGACTTGAATGTCAGACTTTATAGATCTTGGTATTGAAGGAAGACGAAGGCCCTAAGTTTCATCTGGAGAGGAAGAGCTCCAAGGTTGGTAGCAGATGAGCTATCTCAGGGACAGGTAAGGTGATGGAATAAGAAATGTGGTGGGCTGTCCATTTCACCAATAAAACTTATTTTCTTCTTTCTTAAAGAAAAGGACTTCCCAATGCTAATTTGTTAGAGCCCAGAGTTGCCCGTGGCATTAAAAGTGACACAGGGAATAGCATTACATTTCTATTATCTTCCTGATGAGGGCATCAAGACCTGCTGCCGCTATGCTATTTCACATTTCCAGCTAAAAAGCAAGTGATTTCAAAGGCATTTGGCTGGCCCTGAACATTTTTAATGATGTGTGTTCTTTCTTGACTTCACTTACATTATCACCCCTATCAAGTAAGCCTAAGTCCCTGTGATTATTGGAATGGTGAAAACAGATGGCTAAATTTAGATTTCAGCGGGATGTGGGGTGGAAGGTAATGCTGAAAGCAGAGGCTTCAGAAGACAGTTTATATGTCCTTTGCAATTTGGTAAAATCTGAGTCTCTGATAATGAAAAATGTGTGGGTGGTATTGGTATATACATATGACCCGGCTCTCAGCACTGTTGAGAACTTCTGGGGGCAACTGTCTGTTATCAACTCACTTTTGCAGTCTTCCCTTGGAGGTCCATGTTTGTCAGTCTTTAGTTTGTTTTTGGCTTGGTGACATGATACACTATTCCTGCATGAGATACTAAGCTCCTGGGGCTGTTCTAAGATGTGTTGAATACAAAATGTCCTGCTCTCTCTGCCTGAAGATGATGCTCTTGCATTTAGATGCACTATAGGACTAATACATGCCAATGAGCCTCCTAAGAGATTGATGGTAAATCAGAATTGTCATGAGAAATAGAACCCAAACAGGCTGGACTGGATGGTCCTGAGGCAGAATGTGGGGCACAGGAGGTTGGTTTATGCTTTTGATGGTCAATATATTATGCCATGGGAGCTAGGTACCTATGTCTTCACTCCAGAAAAAGTCCTGCCAAGAAGTCCAGGTACCCATGAGGGCTAGTCAGGGCTCCCTCTCCTTCTGAAAAAGCTGGAGACACTGAAATTCTCTTTCTCTCTCTGGTCCTGGTGTCCTGTTTGCCTGAACACCATGAAAACCCAGCTATTTCTATTAACCCATTCTTCACGTATAAAGATCACAGAACACTAAGGTCCTTTTTTTTTTGTATAAATTGAAAGCATATAAGTGCAGTTTTTTTACATGGATATATTATGTAGTGGTGAAGTCTGGGCTTTTAGTGTAACCTTCACCTGAATAATGTACATTGTACCCATTAAGCAATTTCTCATCCCTCACTCCACTCCCACACTCCCACCCTTCAGAGTCTTCAATGTCTATCATTCCACACTCTGTGTCCAGCTGTACACATTATTTAGCTCCCACTTACAAGAGAACATGTGGTATTTGAATTTGTTTCTGAGTTTTTTTTCACTTAAGATAATGGTCTCTAGTACCATCCATTTTGTTGAAAAATACATGATTTCATTCTTCTTCTTTTTTTTTTTTTTTTTTTTTTTTTTTGAGGCAGTCTCACTGTCACCCAGGCTGCTGGAGTGCAGTGGTGTGATCTCAGCTCACTGCAACCTCCACCTCCCGGGTCCAAGTGATTCTCCTGTGTCAGCCTCCTGAGTAGTTTGGACTACAGGCGTGTGCCACCATGCCTGGCTAATTTTTTGTATTTTTAGTAGAGACGGGGTTTCACTGTGTTAGCCAGAATGGTCTCGATCTCCTGACCTCATGATCCACCCGCCTCAGCCTCCCAAAGCGCTGGGATTACAGGGACATCCAGCTGATTTCATTCTTTTTTAAGTGGCTGAATAGTATTCCGTGGTATATACATATCACATTTTCTTTATCCAGTCCTCCATTGATGGACACTCAGGTTGATTCCCTATTTTTGCTATTGTGATAAACATACAAATGCAAGTATCTTTTTTATATAATGATTTCTTCTCCTTTGGGTAGATAACCAGTAGTAGAAGTGCTGGATCAAATGGTAGTTCTATTTTTAGTTCTTTGAGAAATAGCCATACTGTTTTCCATAGAGGTTGTACTAATTTGCATTCCCACCAATAGTGTATAAGCATTCCTTGTTCTCTGCATCCTCACCAACATCTATTTTTTTGACTTTTTAATAATAACTATTCTGATTAGTATAAGATGATACTTCATTGTGGCTTTAATTTGCATTAAAACCTGATGATTAGTGATGTTGGCCATTTTTTTCCTATGCTTCTTGGCCATTTGTATGTCTGCTTTTGAAAATGTCTATTCATTTCCTTTGCCCACTTTTTAATGGGGTTATTTGTTTTTTGCTTTTGTTGTTGTTTGAGTTCCTTGTAAATTCTGGACATCAGTATCCTACTAGATGCATAGTTTGCAAATATTTTCTTCCATTCTGCATGTTGTCTGTTCACTCTGTTGATTATTTCTTTTGCTGCACAGAAACATTTTAGTTAAGTTCTAGTTGTCTATTTTTGTTTTTATTGCTTGTGCTTTTGAGGTCTTAGTCATGAATTCTTCGCCTAGACCAATGTCCAGAAGAGTTTGCCCTAGGTTTTCTTCTAGTATTTTTGTAGTTTCAGGCCTTACATTTAAGTATTTATCCATCTTGAATTGATTTTTGTATGTGGTGAGGGACAGGGGTCCAGTTTTATTCTTCTGCATATAGCAATCCAATTTCCCCAGCACCATTTATTGAAAAGGGTATCCTTTCCCTCATGTATATTTTTGTTGACATTTTCAAAGATCAGTTGGCTGTAGGTATGTGGCTTTATTTCTGGGTTTTTAAATTCTGTTCTATTGATCTGTGTGTCTATTTTTATGCCCATGCCATGCTGTTTTGGTTGCTATAGCCCAGTAGTATAATTTGAGGTCAGGTAATGTAATGGCTCCAGCTTTGCTATTTTTGCTTAGGATTGCTTTGGCTATTTGGGCTCTTTTTAGGTCTCATATGAATTTTAGGCTTGTTTTTTCTAATTCTGTGAAAAATGACAATGGCATTTTGATAAGGATTGCATTGAATCTGTAGATTGCTTTGGGCAGTATGGTCATTTTAACAATATTAATTCTTTCAATCTATGAGCATGAGTTATTTTTCTATTTGTTTATATCATCTACAGTTTCTTTCATCAGTGTTTTGTAGTTTTCCTTGTTGAGATTTCATTCTTTTTCATGGCTGAATAGTATTACCTCCTTGGTTAAATATAGTCCTAGGTAATTTTGTTTTGGTGGCTATTGTAAATGGGATTGTGTTCTGGATTTGCTTCTCAGCTTGAGTTTTATTGGCATATAGAAATGCTACTGATTTTTGTATGTTGATTTTGTATCCTGAAATTTTACTGAATTTATTTATCAAATCTGAGAGTTTTTCGGAGGAGTCTTGAGGGCTTTCTAGATATAAGATCATATCATCAGTGAACAGAAATAATTTGACTTCCCCTTTTCCAATTTGGATGCCTTTTATTTCTTTCTGTTGCCTGATTGCTCTGTCTATGACTTCCACATTAAGTTCTTAATAACGTTTTAGTCCTAAGGAAGCTCCTTATGTTCCTGGGTTGGTTCTGGGAGTGTTTTGAGTCCTCTCTACCATCAATGCAGACTCTGAAATTTGGATGACTCCCTCAGAAAACTCAGGGCATCCAGAGAACTTAGAGACAACTAGTTTTGCTACCTGCTCTACTCCTAGGTGAGTGGCTTTATCTATAAGTTCCAGGGCACCTCCCTACAGACACCACTCACCCATATCCAGTGGGCATGTGCTTTGAGCTCTTCCCCCAGAATGAATTTGAGTGGTTTCACCCACATTCCTCAATGCTCCTTAGCCTCCCACTGTGACCAGGAGCACATAGTTCCACGATTTGCTGGAGAGGGCCAGGGTGGCCATCAGTGGGCAGGGAGGAGCAACACAGTTCAAATCCACAGCCCAAACCTGGTAGCCAATTCTCCGGTCAGTTTTTGAGTGCCAGGCTCGGCATTAGTTTCAGCGGAGGGAAGGAGAGATGATAACCCAGGGTCCCTGTTCTTTCCAGACTCTTCGTCTCAAAGAAGAGACTGACACAGAGATAAATAACTCTCACAGAAGGCAGACTGTTTTGTTGCAGTACCAATAGAATGCCAAAGTGTCTCCACTAAACCATGAGAAGAAACTCATGATTTAGTGAAGGTTTAGTGTTGTATTTATCTGCTTCCTTAGCACCAAGCCCAGGGTCAGGCCCATATCTATGTACAATAAATGAGTAAAGGAACCAGTTGAGGAAACACACAGCACTTTCTCTCTAGGGACCACACCAGGTCAATGAAAGGCACTCTGTAGCTCTAACTAGATGCCCTCTTTCAGCTCCTGGGTTCATTTTTCTCCAGGAAACATTATATGCAGTTACAGAGGTGAAGCTTTCCTCCTTCCTCTCCTTGCTCAGCTTCTTAATGGTCTTTCATTCTGCCAAGGCCAATTGTCAGGGGAACTGCGGAGATTTAGATAGACACCACAACCAACTCCAGGACTATCCCTTGGAGACTTGGGAGTGAGGATTTTTATAATACAAGGAAATCAGATTACATTTAGATAAATGAATTTTAGGATGAATTTACTGCATGCAAAGGACAGAAAAGCAAACCAAAATGAACAAGGTAGTCATTGTAAGGTTCTAAGACAGCTCATGGAAATAAAGTGCAGCCAGTATCATTTTGAAAATTGAATCTGGGAAATCTGAACTGTTAGGGCTCAAGGTATCCTCTCTCTCTCTCTCTCTCCCCACCCCCTCTTTTTCTCTTTTCCTCTCTCACCCTAACTGTAAGATACCTATTCACTTTCCCACACCTCCAATCATGGATTATTATGAATGAGATGTCATGATTATGAGTGGCTAAGTCTTCTGTCTCCTCAAGAAAACAGCACTATTGTGTGACTACAGCATCCTATGGAAAATTTCAATCTTATTATAACCTTAAGAGCTCTGGTTTCATAGCCATCCAAGCCCTCTTTGAAATGACTTATAGTCCCTCTCTTTGATTCTCTTTCTCTGGGGCCTCTATGGTGTCTCTGTGGTCTCATCTGTTCATACATTTGGGCCATTTTTCTCTCTGCAGCTTGTTCAAGAAGCATCTCTGCCTCTTAATAACTTCAGCCTGTTTACAGCATTGATTGTAGGTAAAGTTCCCAACCCTCAGTAACCTTTGAGCTCTGATTGCATTCTGGCTGTGCAACACATACTTGAAATTCTCAAGAGGGTGAATCTGATTGGCTGCTGACCAGCCAATAGATTGTTCAATATTGAGACAGGATCTGATTCTGGTCCAACCAGCTGTAGCTGGATGGTCACATAGAACACATAAGGCAATCCAGCTGGTCCCTTCAGTAGGGCTTACAATCCAAGACAGATCACAGAAGAAGATGGAGTGGGCCAGGTATCCCAGAACAAAATTACTATGTTAGATCAGTTTCGAGGTCATCAGAGGTCCACAACTTTAGGGAAAATTGTGGCGGGAAGGGGGGGATCTGTCCAACATGGTGTGGACAATTTAGAGGAATATGGGGTAATTATGGGTGAGTGTGTGTTATAACCTAAGTGAGTCTTAGCCTTTCATGTGTGAACGGAGCCTCCTCCTCCTCCTCTTTCAGATGCTTTTCAGAGTCACTGTACAGTTGGCAGCAAGAGGGAAGATTCCCAAAGCATGCGATGGGGACAGTCTCCTCCCCAACCCCACACCTCAACCCCCTTCTTCCCTACCCTGCAATAGAAACAGCCCCCACATGATTGTTTGCTTCCTAGCAAAACTGGACCTAAATGTTTCCAGAGGCAGCTAGCCCACTTTTTGTTGGAATGGCCTTCTAAAGAATGAGAAATTTGTCTGCTGGCACTGAACTCACAAGCTTAAGCCCCTGTAATCAGAGGCTACCCAAGTGCAAGTATTTGGGATAGGAATCAACCAGTCCAAACAGATCTGGGTTCACATGAGTCTTGCTTCCCATTCTTAGCTTTTTGCTCTTTAAGAGAAATTTTCTAGACTAGATTTTTCTAATGAGCTGCCAGGATTCAAAACTACTCTCAAGAGTCCAGAGACTTGGGTTCCAGTTTTAGCTCTACTACTAACTAGCAATGTAACTGCGGGCTATCCCTTCCCCACCCTAAGCTTCAGATCTCTCCCCTGTATAAAGAGGGAATTTGGAGTAGATGATCTTTAATGCTCTTTTCTTCTTGACCTTCTGTTATCCAGCTTTCACCCAACCACACCATCAGTGCTCAGCTATTCTCACCTCCAGGAATATGCCCTGAACTCTCACAACCTTCCCACCTCTGAAGGTTTAACCTCTCTTTTCTCTTTGCTCAGTTTCTCCAGGGTCTGAGTGGCATCTAGCCCTTGCCAGTTCACACAAGGAGAATTGCATGCCTTTGACTCTGGAGAGTCATTCCTTGTTTGTTTGTTTTCTATTTCTACCCTCTCCAGAACTGTCATCCTCAGGATCCTTCCATTTGCTTCCAAGCCTTCCTGAAAAGATCTTTCAAGAGGGTTCCATTCAGCCCCCCAGGGTCTAAATCTACTGAAGAGCTGATCTTCCACATCAATAGACTCCTCCAATGTCCTGGAATGTGTACCTCTGAATTGAGGCCACCGCAGAGCCAGTCTGCAGGGGCTGAAAAATGCAATGCAACTGAGGGTAGGCCAGGCATCCTGTGTTCAGACCCTCAGGCCCTGATAGGCTGCTCACCTCTGATGCAGTGTGGTTGGGTGAGAAGAGCCAGGCCCACTTTGGAGGCAATCCCTTCCCACCTTTGTAGCCTTGTTTCCCTCGCACATACTGCTTCTATTTATCTTCCTCACAACCAGCTCCCTTGCACCTGTTCCTTTCTTGAAGGTCATTCGCTCAGCCTCCTGGTTTGTGCTCACACCCTCCAGTCAGCAGCTTATCTCCCTAAAGAAGTTCAGTAGACACATATGGGGACAACTTGTAAGACTCGCAGTGCCTATGTGGACAGGGTCATCAGGCTGCCTCTAAGTCCACCCTGAGATTATTAGTATAGCCTCATCCAACTCCTTAGCTTTGGTTTGATCTTCAGGCAGATGCAACTGTTTTTCATGGCTGTTCCCTCTCTTAATCACGCAGTCCTTAAATCTTTCCAGTAGCTTGTTCCCTGGGGGATCTGCTGACCATAACTTGGTAGTGGAGGGGAAGGTCCTCTCTGCACTCAGCTTATTTCCAGAGGAATGAGGCCAATGCAGCAGGCAACATCCAAACAGAAAGGACCCAGAGAGGAGAGTCTGAGGGCGGCATGACTTCAAGAAGGGGTGAGGACAGAGGTAGATCAGGAACTGCTCATGACCAAGGGAAGCCAGTTGGACGTCAGTGTTTTTCCAGGTGAGAAGGATGAAGCGTCAGTAGCTCTGTCCTCTAGAAACTGCCAAGCAACCTAGAAAGCTTCATGTGTTCATTCATATATGTGTTAAAGATATATTGAGCTCCTACCCTGATATATTCTGTGTAGGCAATATAGAAATAAACAAATCCCATTTCCTGCCTTCTAGGACTGCCACTTGAGAAAAAGAAGCATAAAAATAGATCACAAAAGTGCCATGTAACACATCTTTAGAACGGAGGGAGGTTGGAATGGGGAAACTGGCAATACCTGACATTGTAAAAATGCAAAATAACTGGATCTGTCACACACTGCTGGGAGAAATGCAAAATAATACAGCCACTTTGGAAAACAGTTTGGCAGTTTCTTAAAAGTTAAATATATCCTCTTGCCTGAGATCTGGTAACCAAAAAAAAAAAAAAAGTTAAATATATACTTACCTTACAACTCATAAATCCCGTTCCTAGGTATTTACCAGGAGAAATGAAAACATATGTTCACATAAAAATTCTACAGGAATGTTTATAGCAGCTTTATTCATAATTGCCCAAAACTTGAAACTCTAATGTCCTTCTACTGGTGAACTGATAAACTGTGGTACATCCATACTTCAGAATACTACCTAGCAATGGACTACTGCTGCTTGCAACAACATGGCTGAATCTCTCTGAGTGAAAGAAGCCAGACTCCAGATTTCATTTATGTAACATTCTGGGAAAGGCGAAACCAGAGGGGAGAAAAATAAAACCACCACAGATTAGATCGGTGGTTGTGAGAAGCTGGCGATGGGGGAAGTTGTTGGCTTTAAAGGTATATGAGAGAATGTTTTGGGGTGATGGAATTGTTCTGTATCTTGATTGTGGTGGTGGTTACTCAACTGACGTGTCTGTCAAAAATCTTGAGTTGTATTTTACTTGGTGTAAATTGCACTTTAATAAACCTGAATGAAAAAAACAAAATACCAGGCTACAGGAAGGCCCAGGGAGATTTGCTTTCTGAAAAGATGGCCCTGTCACAGACTGATGGGTTCTTCTTGCCTGCTGCCCTGAAGAAAACAATGAGAACAGCAGGTTGTTGCAGCAAAGAAAGAGTTTAATAATCTCAGGGCAGGCCGGGCGCGGTGGCTCACGCTTGTAATCCCAGTACTTTGGAAGGCCGAGGCGGGCGGATCACGAGGTCAGGAGATCGAGACTACGGTGAAACCCCGTCTCTACTAAAAATACAAAAAATTAGCCGGGCGTGGTGGCGGGCGCCTGTAGTCCCAGCTACTCAGAGAGGCTGAGGCAGGAGAATGGAGTGAACTCGGGAGGCGGAGCTTGCAGTGAGCCCAGATCGCGCCACTGCACTCCAGCCTGGGTGACACAGCGAGACTCCGTCTCAAAAAAAAAAAAAAAAAAAAAAAATCTCAGGGCCAGCCACATGAGCAGAACGGGAGAAACTTCTCAAGCCTGTCTTCCCGAGAATTCCAAGGCTAGGGTTTCTTTTCTTTTCTTTTCTTTTTTTTTCTTTTGAGACAGTCTCGTGCTCTGTCTCCCAGGCTGGAGTGCAGTGGTGCGATCTCGGCTCACTGCAAACTCTGCCTCCCGGGTTCACGCCATTCTCCCGCCTCAGCCTCCGGAGTAGCTGGGACTACAGGCGCCCGCCACCACGCCTGGCTAATTTTTTTATTTTATTAGAGATGGGGTTTCACCGTGTTAGCCAGGATGGTCTTGATCTCCTGACCTCGTGATCTGCCCGCCTCGGCCTCCCAAAGTGCTGGGATTACAGGCGTGAGCCGGTACCCGGCCAAGGCTAGGGTTTCTTAAGGGCACTCTGGCAGCCAGGGGTCTGGAGAATTGAAACAATTGATTGACAGGGGATAAGATCACAGGGGTATCTAAAGCTGCCTTTGTGCAGCTGAGTCAGGTACTGGGAGGGGGTCTCAAGACCAGGTGGCATCTATCTCTTGGTCTGCCAAAATGCCAAATCTGAAAAAAAATCTCAAAAATATCTCAGATACATATGGGGAAGTTCTTTAGGTTTCACAATAGTGATGTTATCTATAGGAATAGCTGGGGAAGTTATAAATCTTGTGACCCCTGCTTACATGACTCTGGGGTAGTAAAAAACTTCTAGAAAAGCATGCTAAGTCATGGCAGGTTATTGCTTAACTATGCCTATTCCTCAGCAAAGTTAGAGCCCTTACCATGATTCTAACCATGTATTACGAATACGACTTCAATCTCTGAACAAGGAAGGGGCAGTTTTTCTGGCCTCAAAGTTTAACTGTAAACCAAATTCCTCTCATAGTTATATTGGCCTCCAGACTAGAATAAGCAAAAAACCAATTTAGCCTGTGAGGTTAGAAGCAAGATGGAGTCTGTCAGGTTAGATTTCTCTCATTACTTATAATTCTGCAAAGGCGATTTCAGTCCCTTCCTGGTGGTGAGATACATAGAAAGTGGGGCAAGGAGGATTAAGAATGCCTGAATGTAGAGGTTCGCATCTTGCTAAAAGGAACAGAATAAGATGAGGGCTAGGGGCATAACCTAATCCTAAGAGAGGCTGAAATGAAGTTTTGCTGGCCAGGGAAGGAAGCAGGAGCCGGACTGTAAATGTACTTAGGAGTGTGTTCATGTGGGTGGTGGAGGCATTGGGGAGTGGTGCTATCTGGAATGTACGGATTCCAGAAGGACATGGAGGCAGCGGGGAATAAGGACGGGCCTCGTATCAGCTGAACTGAGGTGTGTGCAGCACAGCACTGAGCCAGAAATGTACTTAGAGCCTCAGAGTCTATTCATTCCCTTCAAAGAAAACCCCTAGACAGCAACTGCAGTATAAATAGCAAACAAGCAAGCACATCGTTCCTCTGCAGCAGAATGGAGAAAAGACGTTGATCCTGAGCAACCTGGAGTCCAGCAGCAGCCCTCCTGGGCCCCAAACCTTCCCAGTGGCCTCCTCAGCTCTCAGAAAACCAGCACCTTTCTCCCCAGCAAAGCCCACCCTACACAGACTGCTGAGCCTCCCACAGCCAAACAAGTGATGAATAGCAGCCCTCTCCCCAAGGGTTCTGCCCACGGAGGCGTGCGGGCTGCTTCCTAAATGGAAGCTACAAGACCTCTGGGGCTGCTGCAGTTTGTTTTGCTGCAGGCCCCTTGGCAGATGGTGTTTGCTCAGCCTGCCCCACAAGCCAAAGTGAGAAAGTGGGATGCTTCAAGAGAACTAACCAGGAGCTAAGAAGGAGACATCAGAAGGGGCAAACATCCCCATGACAATGGCACATCAAGGCACGGGGTCCTCGGGTCCGGGGAACACAGACTTTAGGTCTCTCCTGGTATTCGGGTCCCTTGGGGTACAGATGCCAAGGACTTAAGGGGAAGAAATGGGGCCCATACAAAGAGCAAGGGGGCCAATCTGGATCAAGAATGGCAACAACAGCTGTGGCAGACTTATAGCTAGGAGCAGAGGCTGGAGCTAGGCTGGGTTCAAATCCCAGCCCTGCCACTTAAAGGTTCTGTGCCCTTGGGCAAGTCGTTTTTACCTTTCCTCATTAGCAAAATGAGAATAGTAATAGTACCTACTTCCTAGGGTTGCTAGGGAGACTAAAGGAGTTATCCCATGTAAAGTGCTTAGAGCAAGCCTGGCTGTTCCTAAGGACTCAGTGAGGGTTACCAACAATGAATGACTGTTTCCAAAGGTTCTTCCAAAAACCTTGCAGAGATTCTTGCTGCTTCTCATTAGGAAAGTGATGTCCTGGGGCTGGATTTATTTGTGGGACCAGGTTTGTTCTGCACTCCAGCCCCTCCCCTCCTCACTCAGCCCTCCAGGGTGCAGTTTCGGTGTTGCGGCTATGAATGTTTCAATATCTGATCCTTTCAGTCAGCTGAGACTCTCTCCCCATGCAACAGTGTTGGGATCTGGTTACCACAAAGCCAGTACTTGTGTCCCTGATCAGCCACTTAACTTGCTTCCCTGCCCATTATTTCTCCCCCTATTTCCAGAGCTGTCGGGGGAATTGGGTGAATTGTACTTAAGCAGAAGAATGCCTGCATCTATTAAATGCTCCACAGTGCCTCTTCTGCCTTCATGGAACTTCAAGAGGCAGTCCCCACCCTGTCCCTAGCTCTCTATGTGAAAAGGGAACAAGGCTACATGTATTTCTTTTGTATTCCTGCGGTGCTCTGAGGTTTAATGTTATCACATGGTAGGCTGGGTCTATCTGTGCTGAAAGAATGAATGAATGAACAAATGACAAACAAGGTAGGAAGGTAGGTGCAACAAGTCACTGGGAGGGTCAACAAAGGAACCAAGGGCCTCTCTGGGGCTGGAGCACCACCAGCCCAGTTTCTCCGTGTTTTCAGGAGGAGAGAGTCTAGTGCTGGGCAGGACCTACCCTGTCCTACCCACCTCCAAGGGCCTCTTCCCTGGCTCTGAGTTCCTCTTCGGGGCCCAGAACAGGCTCCCTGGTGCTAAAATGGAAGATGATGACTATTGGGGCTTTCTCTCCAAACCAGAGAGGGTTAACATTTTGACATAAGTACTGTTGTAATGCAAGAAACTCAAGCAGCCCAGAGGAGTGCAGAGTTCCTCAGTGTTGCCTGGGAACAGGGGCCTGGATGACTTCTTGGGCAGCCCTCTCTAAAAGCTCCTTTGGGAGCCCTCTTCTAGCAGCCTAAAACCTGACTGCTAGGGGCCATCCTCTGGGTGGGGAATATTTTATTTTATTTTATTTTATTTATGTTTTATTTCTGCTGCTGGAAACTCAGGGAGCCTGAGAGTTCTACTGCTCACTCATCAGCCACTTGTAAACTTATTTTTCCGAGGCTTCTTGCCTAGGAAGAACCTGAACACTATAAACGAGATCTTTCTCTGAAGATGCTCAGAGCGTGGGGGAAGGGACAGGGTAAAAGAAGTTACTAGTATAGCATCAATAAATTCTGTTTTGATTGCAAGTGGTTTTGTTCTTTATTTTCTTTCACTCTCCCCCACCTTTTCTTTTTTTTTTTCTGAGACAGAGTCTTGGTTCTGTTGCCCAGGCTGGAGTGCAGTGGCACAATCTCCGCTCACTGCAACCTCCACCTCCCGGGTTCAAGTGATTCTCCCGCCCCAGCCTCCCGAGTAGTTGAGATTACAGGTGTGTGCCACCATGCCCGGATAATTTTTGTATTTTTAGTAGAGATGGGGTTTCACCATGTTGGCCAGGCTGGTTTCGAACTCCCGACCTTAAGCCATCCGCCTGTCTTGGCCTCCTAAAGTGCTGGAATTACAGGCATGAGCCACCGCGCCCAGCCAGCTCTCTCCTTTCTTTCTCCCCCTCCTTCTCCAGAGACGAGTAGGGATCCCTCTTAGGGGTCTAAATAAAGAAAAATCTTGAGTTCCTTCCAGGAAAATTGCAGGCTCCTAGCTAGCCTTGAGAAGTAAATAAGCAACTTGGTAAGCAGGAAGGTAACAGTGGCTTAAAACAATAGCCAAGGAAGTTAAAGTCATGTTTGCTTCCCTTTAGAAACTAAAGATAACATCTCAACATATGTCCCTGAGTTGTTTTTCAGAAACCTGGACCCCTACTAAATGGATCTGCTGGCATGTCGACCTCAGATAAGGGGAGACTAAGGACTGAACTCTGACCTCTGTTCTTTCTTCTAAAATTCTTCCTGAAGGGCTTGGAGGAGGTCATGCCCATGAGCCAGAGCTAATATTCTTTTCTGCTTGCTTCCAAATTTTTAGACAAAGCCTCCTTAACCAATCACAAATCAAAAAAATCTTTGAATCCACCTATGACCTGTTGCTCTCTCCTCCACTTTGAGATGTCTTGCCTTTTTAGGTCAAACCAATGCACAGACTCTATGTATTGATTTATGACTTTGCCTGTAACCTCTGTCTCCTTGCCTTTAAAAACTCTTACCTGTAAGCCACTGAGGACTTCAGGGTTTAAGCATTAGTGGCCCAATTCTCCTTGCTTGGTGCCCTACAATAAATGCCTTGGTTTCTTTCATTGCAGTCCCAATGTCAGTGTTTGGCTTTACTGCCCGGGGCCAGAAGACACCTGTTCCCGCTTGACAGGCGGGAAAGACAGGACATCCTCATCATGACAAATGCTTATTATCAGTCCTGACTGTGCAGGTAAGCACTATAGGAAAGCCCTCAGAGGAGGAAAAGACCAAAAGGAGGGGGTCAGGGCCGAAGAAATGGGACCTAAGAAGTACCTTCTCACAAATCTAGACCTCCACTTAGTAGGGGAGAGGAAGGGCTTCTGGAGAAGTATTGGAGAAAGGTGGGTTTGACAAGGTTGATAGAGACAGTGAGGCAGAAGGACAGCTGTATTGCTAAGAAATTAGAGCTTATCCTATGGGCTTCTGGGAGCCAGAGTAGGTCAAGTAAATGGACCTTAAAATGTATGATACAAGAACTGGAAACTCCCTATTGGCCTGAACTTTAAATTCACTTTCACAAATGCAGCGGCTGCAGATCAAAGAGGTAGGCACTGGGGCAGGGTAGGATTGGGGAAGTTAGGGAAGAGGAAAGGCACAGAAAGAAGAAGAAGCAGTCACTGAGCTCCCAGTTGCATCAAAAGACAAAGTACTCCATAAGAAGCCAGAGGTTGGCTGGGTGCAGCAGCTCATGCCTGTAATCCCAGCGCTCAAGGATGGCTTGAGGTCAGGCATTCAAGATAAGAAGCCAGAAGTCTAAGGTAGTATACAATAAGCATCACATAATTGCTATAGCGCCCAGAGTCTGTTCTTCTAAGCAAACAGAAATATTTTTATAACTTTATATTTTATAAGCATTTATTATATAATTATATCTTTATAGTTCTAATAAAATGGAATCAAAACATATGGCCTCATTCACAAGATTTTAAAATAAGGTAGAAAATTTTGTTTCCAATCTTTTTTAAGTGTACAGGTATGAGAGATTTAAAGGTATTACAAAACAGTGCTTCGGGCAAAATTGCGTAATGATGGAAACATCTAAACATCTGTTTTCAAATGTTTTTTCCTTAGCATGTCATCAATTTTTAAAAGATGATAAAGCATCACCTTTAAAATGGAACACTTGTTGTTTTGTATAAGAAAAACAAGTAACTTTTTAATTTTGATAAACCTTAAGTACTTGCCATGAGAAAATTGGTAAACCTTTATGGGAATCAAAAGACCTCCCTGGTCACTCCATATCCCATTTCAAAGTGTTATAAGAATTCTGTTATATTTTACAGACCTTCTTTTTATAAAATTAACATCATCAATGACAACACAGCATTTTGTGCACATATGGCTTTAACTTCTTTGCTGCCCAGTAAAGGAATATTAAGTGTGGTTCTATCTTCGTAACCACACCAGATCCCTCTTTTTATTCCAGTCAATACTTTTTCTATAAAGCATTTTTATTAGGGAAGTCATTTACTCTTTTCCCACTCATCTTCCCTTTAGTGGCTCAAAAATAGTGCTTTATCATATAATTCTCGTATTTCAACAAAATGTAGCAAATCCCATTAACTGAGATGTTAGAAATCTCTATACTTTAAATCAAATATATAGCAGATTTCCTATCAGGCATACTTTGTCCTAATATTCATTTAAAATTTTTTCAGCAATGTTTTTTATTTATCTGTCAATAATGCCTGCTGACAAAAGATTGCATTTTTTATTGCCATATTGTTTTTCATGTCTTATTTCAGCCATTTTTCATGGTAGAAAAAGCAAGTGTTTCCCTAAGGGCATATGGCTTTTTGTGTTTTGCAATTACTAAGAACACTAAAGGATTCATGCATATGTTTATCATTAGATTTAATGAAATGTTGTTAAATACCGGATTAAGCATTGTAATGACTTTACGCATTAATGAAAAAATTGAGAAAGTTTTTCTTCATGGTCTAGATGCTTAATTTTTAAATATCTTACTAATTGGGAAATTTTCTGCTATCATTAGCTATTATCTCAAGACAAAAACTCTTAGGACAATATCCTTCATTAACAATAATAAATGGCAACCATGTTTCAGAGAATTGTTTTTGCTTTTTATTTATTTATTTTTTTGAGACGGAGTCTCGCTGTGTCACCCAGGCTGGAGTGCAGTGGCGCGATCTCGGCTCGCTGCAAGCTCCGCCTCCCAGGTTCACACCATTCTCCTCCC
The DNA here is from genome assembly GCF_029289425.2 of Pan paniscus. Lineage (NCBI taxonomy): Eukaryota > Metazoa > Chordata > Mammalia > Primates > Hominidae > Pan > Pan paniscus. The sequence goes on from NC_073249.2 coordinate 116,777,893, forward strand.
TCAGCCTCCCGAGTAGCTGGGACTACAAGCGCACGTCTCCGTGCCCGGCTAATTTTTTGTATTTTTAGTAGAGATGGGGTTTCACCGTGTTAGCCAGGATTGTCTCGATCTCCTGACCTCGTGATCCACCCACCTCGACCTCCCAAAGAGAGAATTGTTTTTTAAATGTTGCATTTTTCTGTCAACTTCTTTTCAGATCTGATTGGATTCTCATTGCTTTTGCCTTATAAAGTGGCTAACAAAGAACTTATAAAGAAAGAAAAGGGTCACCCCAGAAATATTCTTTTTGTTTTTTATGCTTTTACTATTGATATTATCTCCAACCCGAATTTCTTTGCAGGAATCTTTCAAAGACATTTGTTCATTTTGTGAAAGTTATATAGACACACGGTAGGCATTTGAAAAGATGTTGGTTGATTGAGAAAAACCTGAAACCTGATAGATGATATATTCATCATTTCCTTTTTTTTTCTCACACTATCTAGTCTAAGATCATCAATTCCTCTTTACAAAGTCCTAACATCTTACAGATCCCAAAGGATTTTCAAGATCTGCAATCCATGGGACTTTCAGTGGGAAGCACCCTTATGCCCTAAATGGTTTGATAAAGAGAGGGAGAAGCCCCCCTGTTCCTAGTTCAGGAGGATCAAATTTTTAATTCTCAGGGACTTCTCAGCCAAGATGTATTTTCTTGTATTCCACATTGTCTCTTGAGAGGAGTAAAAACAATCCATGGTATTTTATTCTTCACTTTCCCCCATAGTGATAAATACAGATGAACAGTCAAAGAGCTCAGCCTCATCTGAGATGCATGCCCAGGCCTGCTGGGCGTTCTGCTGGGACAATGCAGCCTGGCCAGGTCTTACCTAAGAGGAAGTGAGCCTGAGGACAGAACCTGGACAGGAAATGCACATTGGTTGGCGAGTCTGCAATCACACAAAAAGGCACCCTCTTTGACAATCTTTAGGCATCACTTAAAATTGTATTTGGCTCCCTGTACTAGAAACCCAACCATGCTGGCTTACCCAAATGAGGCTTTTATTTGTGTCATGTAACAAGAAATCAGGAAGTAGATAGTCCAGAGATGTTGTCAAGAAAGTCAAGAAGAACCTCAGATCCTTCTAGCTTCCTGCCCCACCATCCTAGCATGGAGCTTTCCTTTTCAGGAGTGTGAGACAGCTGCTTCATTCCCAGGCATCTCCTCCTCCAGGCGGGAAGAAGGGGAAGGGTGAGGCCAAATGCAGCCTCTTGGGCCTTTCTTTGCAGGCACACATACCCTTTCCAGAGCCCTGAACCTACATTTCAAGGTCCAGCACTGTGAACATCTGCAAGAGAGTCTGAGAGATCAGGTATCAACTGAACACATTACAGCCCCAAGTAAAATTGATGCCCATTTAGTAAGATGAAGGGGAGGAAAGATTCTGGAATAAGTAGCAATGTCTGGGCTCTTCTCATGAATTAAGCACCCATGCTTCAATTCCATATGGAATAGACTGATCCTTGCTTGTCCACCGTCCCCTCTCAAACACCTGTTCATCATGCCTTAGACAAGCAGCACACTGAGATAAAGTGTTCCGGTGGGTTCCCCGTGTGCCCTAGTCACATGCTGAGCTGGCCTACGATTTATTCCTGAACAATTTCCTTGGGGACAGTAGGGGTCAGGATGCCTGGACCCAGCCTTTGGTTTACTGTGGGGAAAAGGAGACTCCTCCAGGTCCTTGACCTACCTTCTGGGTGCTTGAGGAGGATACCTCCGATTCACAAATAAACAGAGCCATCTGTGACAGGCTGTGCAAAGGCTGAGCCTCACCCGCAGAGCCACAGCATCCACCCCTGCTATTCAGCTCTGAGTCCAGATGGGCATGCAGCCCAGAAGCCCCTGAGGGCATTGGATTTCAGCGTGGAGAAGACCTTGTGTGGGAGGTACTCCCAGACAAGAGGAGATGGGAGCAGGAGGAGGGGAGGCTGAGGGCTGGGGAGCTGGCTGTGCATGAAGCTGTGATTCTCATCAGTGCCTTGGAGGATTCACCACTTCTGCTCCATGCCTCCTCATAGGGTGATATGGTAGATTTCATTCAAGCTGAACAGAATTGATATTTTGCTCAAATCCTGTTTTAAGAATTTTTGTGCCTTCCTCGTAAAAACAGCATAGCCTAGGTGACTCTGGGCAGGGTTAATAGTCATCTGTGTGAATGATTTGAAGGAGGATGGATGGGTGTTTTTCTCTCATTGTGAAATCAACACATACATGCTGAAGAAAATTTAGAAAGTACAGAACAATTTTAAGAAGCAGGAAATGGCCAGGCACTGTGGCTTACCCCTGTAATCCCAGCACTTTGGGAGGCTGAGGCGGGCGGATCATGAGGTCAAGAGATCGAGACCATCCTGGCCAATGTGGTGAAACCTTGTCTCTACTAAAAGTACAAAGATTAGCTGGGCATGGTGGCGTGTGCCTGTAGTCCCAGCTACTCAGGAGGCGGAGGCAGGAGAATCGCTTGAACCCAGGAGGCGGAGGTTGCAGTGAGCCGAGATCACGCCACTGTACTCCAGCCTGGCAAAAGAGCAAGACTCCGTCTCAAAAAAAAGAAGCAGGAAACAAAAACCCTTCATAAATCGTAGGAGAAATACAAATCTAGATACAGATTCTAGATATATGAATAGTATCTCCATTTAGTGCCTAGGAAAGTGTCTATGGCAGAAATTTCTGGTTGCTCCCAATATCATTCTTCATTCCTACCACAAGCTCAAATCCATTTAGCATAGCAATGTGCCCAGGTAAAAGACAACATTTCTTAACCTCCCTTACTGGCAAGTGCGAAAGGATTATAAGTAGAACTTGGATGGGATTGCAGAAAGACTCCTAACGGGGCAGACAGGTCAGGCATGCATGTCATGTCCTTTTGTTCCTTTCTGTTCTCACTTTTCCTGCCTGAAATATGGATGTGATGGCTAAAACACCAGCAGTAGTCTTGGACATTTTAGGATTAAAGCTGTGTGCAAAAGTCAGTGATGCAGAAAGCTAGAAGAAAGCTGCATCCCTGATGACTTGGTTAGAGCTGCCATACCAGCCCTGGAACACCTGCCTCTGGACTTTTTTTTTTTTTTTTTTTTTTTTTGAGACGGAGTCTTGCTCTGTTGCCAAGGCTGGAGTGCAGTAGCGCGATCTCGGCTTACTGCAAGCTCCACCTTCTGGGTTCACGCCATTCTCCTGCCTCAGCCTCCCGAGTAGCTGGGACTACAGGCGCCCGCCACCTTGCCTGGCTAATTTTTTTTTTTTTGTATTTTTAGTAGAGACGGGGTTTCACCATGTTAGCCAGGATGGTCTCGATCTCCTGACCTTGTGATCCACCCGCCTTGGCCTCCCAAAGTGCTGGGATTACAGGCGTGAGCCACCGCACCCGGTCCCTGGACTTTTTTTTTTTTGCAGCGGGGGAGGGAATCAAACACAATTTATTTTATAACTAGACAGGAAAGACTGAACTAAAGAAAAAGTTTTACCCTAAACTTTCCCAACTGACGTCTTCTGGACAGGCTCCATGTTATCAACTGTGTCAGTCACATCAGTGGCCTGTACAAATTGTGTAATTCAATTGAAGAGTCAAGTTTGCAAATAACAATCTTTCCATTCTCTGTGCTTTAGAACAATTCTGAAAACACATTTATTATGCTCCCAACCCATAACTGTTTAATTAGGTTTTTCTTCTAAAAATAACTTGGATCAAGAGAATCATTTACTTTATACATATTAAAAAACAGAACTCATTCATTTTCTTCAGTGTTCCATGGAGGGGAAAACTGGTCCAACCAAACAGATGTAGTAAAAAGTATGTTTCCTGTTTTGGCTTCTTTGTGTTAATAACCAGAGAAAATCCTTTGTTGTTTTCATCTTGGCTTCAACATAATGTATCAATATCCCTTTCTTCCTCTGATTCTTGATCTGATATCCAACACTGATCTTTTATACTCAAAAAATGAGTATTTCAAAGCTTTGCAGTATCCTTCCTTCAAACACTGCAGAGGGGATTTTCCTTCCTGGACCACACAGTTGGACTGCAACAGACACACGCCCAGGTCCTCCTTCAGCTTGTCCTTGTAATACCGGGGCGTGACGGCGCTTCCCGTCCACTGCAGACTCGTCTTTCTTCCACTGCAACCACTGTGACCGGGCCTGGAGCGAGCAAGGCCTCCGTCGCCTCTGGACTTTTATGAGTGAGACGTAAGCCCCTGTTTAAGTCATTGTGGTCAGGTCTTCATTAATCACAACTAAATGTAATTCTTAGCTGATCCACTGCCTGACACAGCATGATGTCCAGTAAAAGCTGGAATATCTGGGAAGAGCTACGGGTGATGAGAAGACTGGGCAAAAGAATCTTGGCCTTGCTCCACTACAAGTTCTGAGTGACCAAGTTATGTGTTCTTTCGGGGCCTCAGTTTATTTTCTCTGAAGTGTGAGGGTCACACTAAATAATCTCTAACAGATTCTTTGGGCTCGTATCCCTCTGAATCTAGGGACTGGAGAGATCTGGGTGCTCTTCTGGTTCCACCCTTAATAGCTTTGTAACTGTAGGTGGGTTTCATAGCCTCTTGGAGCCTTGGGTTTTCATCTCGCTTGTCTAACATGTCAGGTACACAGGAAATGCTTGTCGAATGCAGGAGGAAAGTGGAGATCATGCCACCTGTCTTGGCTGCTTCCCCAGATGATAGCAAGAATAGGATAAGATGGTCCTGTACAGTGCCACCCAGAAGAGTGGGCTACTGTAATTCTAATGGCTGCAGGACTGACCGGGCCTCCCCCAGCCTCCTGCAGAGCTTGTGTTCTAGGTGTTTGCCAGAACTGGCCTCTACTGCAAAATGGCCCTGCCACCTTCCTCCCTGAGCAGCTTCTAGACTGCTTCTTGGGTGGCCAAATCCCTTTGTGGAAGGAAGGGCCAGGAAGAGAACTAAAGCAGTCCACAGCAAGTGTGAGTGAGAAATAGAATCAACCCCTCCCTGAATGAAGTTCCAGAGACAGTGTCCTCCATCTTCTGGCTGACCCCTTCTGAGGGTGCCAGGGACCTCTGCCATCGTTTGCCTTCAGGAGAGAAAGCTGTGGCCATCTGAGAAGCTTCTTGATCCCCATTGGCCCAGAGCTCCACCTGTGCTGTTGTTTCCTGAGAGGAAGTTCGGTTGTCCTGGCACTCAGTCTCCATGGCAACCCTTGCTTTTGAGACACTGAATGGAAACTGCCTGGTATGGGGAGGCCAGTAGCAGAATACTGATTTGCCTGGGTGTCTGTAGCAATGACTGCATCTCAATACCTTTCCAGATACCCAAAGAGCTAAAAATACACCCGGCTCTGTCTAGGGCTCTCCAGCCCCGCTAAGCATCTTAAAGTATATCTGTGCTGACTCTAACCTGCTAATATTAGTTATCTTTGGCAACTTGTGCCTGGGGACATGGAGTAGGGTGTTGAATGCAAAACTGCAGAGCCTAAGTGTGAAGGGGTGAGCTGGAGAGAAGATGGTGAAGTGAGGGGGACCTCCTGAGAGGAAACCAGGGGGTTCCAGGGGGACGGCCAACAGAGAGCACATTGAATCTTAACTCCCTGCAGAGCTCTAGGGAACTTGTTTGTCCAACTCCGACGATCTAGGCATTTGCTCATTTGCCAACCATCTATTAAGCACCTACTCTGCTCCAGGCTCTGTGCCAGGCACTGGGATTACAGGGGTGAATAAAAGAGAGTGTATGTTCCCTGCTCTCACCAGAGTTTACCAAATGTCTTAAATGAGAATCATCTCTGCAAGTCCAGAAATGCTATCTGTATATACTTGGATGTCTCCTATGCTATGCAGTGAGCTTCATCAACTTGAAGATTATTTTACTTATAATGTTGGCACCCTTTCCAGAACATAGTAGGTGGTGAGCTAATACAGAATTGAATGGAATGGAATGGACTGGAATGGCATTGCTACAACTGCTGTGGGCTGTTCTACAGCACTGCTGCAGCCTTCTTGTGGGCCTCCCAGAGGCTCTGGCTGGCTCTGCAAAGTATATGCTCAGGCTGTAAGGTGCTGTATTTGGGATAGACCAGGTGACTGCTACACTGACACCTGCTAAGGGAGCTCAGTATAAGGTGATGGTTTGAATATATTCCTAGTCTCCTTGGCAGGATCTACAGACAGTCCTCCCCCCAACTCATCTCCTTGTTCCCGTAATCACTTCACATGTCATTCAATTAATTCTGCATTTCCCAGGGCAGGAAGCTGTACAGAGTTTAGAGCAAGCAGCCTATGCCAGGGCTGCTCTCAAAAAGCAGGTGTCACACACTCAGCCCCAGTCTTTAACTCCAACCTGGCCTCCTCCACATGGCAGATAAGCCACAAGATGGAGAAATGGAAAATGACCATGACTCTCTGGGGATGTTCTTGGATGTGCAGTGGGTACTATGAAGGAACATGAGGTGCAAATGATGCACTGAATCACATGAAGATGCCACAGTGACCCTGACCATCCTCCCAAGCCTCAGGGGTCAGATCCTGTGGCTGGCTGGTTGGCTTAGAGCAGACAGAAGGGGCTGGTCTCCTGGATGCACCCAAATCCCGCAGGCTGTCTAGCTGAGAATGGGAATGGTTTTATGCAACCGAATCCTCCTTTCTGACAAAGCATCTCCAGATACGTCTGATGGGGGACATCCACAGCAGAGCTGCTTGGGGTTCCCTCCTGGAACCCTGCAGGCAAAACAACAACAGAAACGCCTCCCCCCACCGACTTCTGCCTATTTCTTCCTTCTCATGAAGAAGCCGTAGCAGGCCTCTGAGGGTTTTCCTTCCCGTTCCTGCTAGAGGAAGGATCCTGAGGGTACCTGGACCTTGGTCTGCAACTGATCACCTGCCTCTATTGGTGGCTCTCTGCACGGCTGTGAAGTAGGGCGGGGGCCCTATAGACCCAAGAACCCCTGAGGAGAAATGGGAAAGGCCTCTCTTGACCAGGACTTCAGCCTAGCCAGGTGGCTGGACTCATTCAGAGCTTCACTTGAGATGCTTTCACCACCCCTGCCCTCTGACTTCTGCTGCCCTCAGAGCCAGTCTGATAACACTGTCAACAAGGAAGGCTCCCTTCTCATGGCTCTGGGGAAGAAGGAACAGTGGAGAAAATAAGCTGATTGGAACATGTTCCAAGAAACAGTTGATTATCTGTGGCCTGAGCAGAGGAAAGAGCCCTAGACTCAGGATCAGAAAATCTGGGTCCTGGTCCGGGTCTCCCACTGACCTTAGCTACAGCACTAGCCCCTCAGAGCCTGGACACCACCTCACACTGTTCTCAGGAGGATGCATCAAGACAGGGGACATTCAAATGCTTTGAACAATAACATACAGATGCGTGGAATTTATTCAACACTCTGTTTGTGGTTGACACTATGCTAGATGCTGTGGCAGATGCATGAATGTGGCTTCCACTGTGAAGACACTTGCAGAATCTAGAGTTGACATCTCAGGGCTGTAAGCAATGAGACATCTCTCATGATTGGTTGTTATTCTTTAGGGAAGACCAGAGTGGGCAGAAACAAGGCACGCATGTGCAAAACAAGAAGATGCATAAACAGACAACAATGAAGTGCCCTCATGGTCAGTAAATGTGGTTGGAGATTGGAAAGGGGAGGAAGGGATGATCAGCATGGGGTCAGCATGGCCCCAAGTGCTAGGGAAGGCTTTGTGGAGGGAGCCATTGTGCATTGGACTGGGAAGATATACCAGCTTCAGAGAGTTGGCTGAGAAGATGGGGCTGGGGAAGAGGGTTGAGTGGAGGAGACCTAGCAAAAGCATGGAGGCCCCACTAAATATGGGGTGAGGGAATCAGCCTGCCTGGGAGAGCAGAGAGATAAGATCACAAACATACGCTGGGGAGTTGCTTGCCTTGGGCAAGCATAATTGGCCTATAATTAGCCTATCTGAGTCCCAATTTCTTCTCCTATCCTATGAAAAGTTGATAACAACACATACCTGAAGGGACTGTGGTGAGATTACAATAGATCCAAGCCATGGTTCTGCAACTCACTAGCTGCCTGACCAGACAAGTTAACCTAACTTCCCTGATGCTCAGATTTCTCATTTTTAGAGTGGAGATAATATCTCTTTTGAAGGATTGTGTTAGAATTGAATGAGATATGTAAAATATTTGGCACAGAGTAGATGCTCAATGAATGTGATATTGTACCAGAGCCATTCTCGGGAGGCAGGGCATCAGGAAGTTTCTGGAGCAGAGGGGCAGGGTTTCAGCTGAGCCATCCAACCTCTCTCCGGTGATCAAGGGAGAGCATTTCTGAGTGCTCTATCCAGGCAAGTTCCATCTGTGCTCAAGACAGCCAGTGGGAAGCTAAGCCTCTCTCCACCCTTCTCTCAGGCCTGAGCCAGTGAGTTAACCAGGCCCAACCACAGGTTTTGCAGGGCAGACTTTCATCCTATGAAACCCAAATGACCAATTTAACAGCTGTAACCAAGGTAGGGAAGGAATTGGGAGAGGGCTGTTCTCTGGTAGCCAAGGATGGGTTATGAACCTCATTTCTTGGTTGGAAGGAAAAAGAAATCATTTTAATGGATTTATTTTCTTAGGGGCACACTGAGAGTCACAGAATCTGGACATCCTCCCCTAGCCAGGAGGCCTCTGAGCTCCCCAAGCTGCCCCTGCCAATGCCTGATAAGATAAATGAACTCAAGCTCCAGGCTTACTGGGTTCTGGGCACCTTGATTAGGAGTGGGGGTGAGAGATTGGTGGGCTGTGCAGGCCTGGAGTGACTCAGAGCCTGCCCCACCCCTTGCTCCCTCCTTTGGCCCCTCATCAGAAGGGCTGCCTGGAGCAGCTGGAGCGCTCACCATCATGGGCTTGCTCTCAAAGTCCCCCTAATGTGGGGCCCCCATTAGACCCATGGTGTAAGGAGAGGCAGGCTGGTTGAGCAAGGACCCTGGACCAAGGACAGAAACACTGGGGTCAAACCCCAACTCCTCTACTGATGAAGTGAGTGGCCAGCAAGGGCCTTAACCTTTTGTGCCTTGTTGTCTTTGCCTGCATAATGGGATCGCTGTTTCTGCCCTGCTCCTCTCATAGGGTTGTTGTGAGGACCATTCGAGTTAATGTTGTCAGCTTAACACCTTAAAAATAATCATGATAACCAAGTCACTTAAGTTCCTCCTTCTCTCTTGGGTAAATAATCCCAAATGCTTACCCTCTGAGCAGATTCAAATTCTGTCACTTTCTACTATAGACTTCATGTTTGTATTAGTCTGTTCCCAAGCTGCTAATGAAGACATATCTGAGACTGAGTTATTTACAAAAGAAAGAGGTTTAATGGATTCACAGTTCCACATGGCTGGGGGTGCCTCACAATCATGGCAAAAGGTGAAGGAGGAGCAAAGGCATGTCTTACATGGCGGCAGGCAAGAGAGAGTGTGCAGGGGAACTCCCCTTTATAAAACCATCATTTCTCATGAGATGTATTCACTATTGTGAGAACAGCATGGGAAAGACCTGCCCCCATGATTCAATTACTTCCCACTAGGTCTTCCCACAACATATGGGAATTATGGGTGCTACAATTCAAGATGAGATTTGAGAGGGGACACAGCCAAACCATAACAACGTTCGTGGCCTGTGGAGCTTGAAGTCCTCTAAGTGGACCCTCTAAGCCAAGCCGGACTAGCATGCAGTGACGTTGGGGCCCCTCACATGGAGGTCCTATAGGGACTCCTGCCAGTAGACCACTCTACCCTGCAGCACTCCCCTGCCACCCTCTGGGTAGAAGCAACTGCCACAAGGGATACCTGGCTGTTCCTGTTTGCCTAGGACCTGTCTCCCCTCTCTGCCTGCTTACATGGCCCTAGTCCCGTCCCCCAGAACTGACCTCAAAAGCTGGAGTATAGCTAAGCCTCCAGGAGGTGAGGCCAGGGCTTCAAGGCAGTCTATGGGCTTGAGGCTTCAGGAACAACCACCTGCTTCTCCACCTGATGGGCTTGGCCTAGCCTCCCCTACCTCAGCCGCTCCTCTCCTCCTCCTCCTAGAGAAGCCCAGGGCCTCTCCTAGCAGACTGGCTGTGTATGAGCACACAGTACCTCCGAGGGGGGTCTTCCTTTCCTCTTTTCCCTTGGGGGCCTTGCTGGGTGCCTCACTCAGAGCAAGTGCCACTGCATGTTTGTAGGATGACTGAGTGAATAAAAGAAGGAATAACTGTGCTGAAGGTCTCAAAACTAATTCATCCCCTTGGCAATTTGCTTTTCCTCAGGACAGGAATCTCTATCCACACTGACAGTGCCCCTGGCCCTTCCTTACACCAACCATGCAGGCATATTTCTCCAAGAGGATAATTCCATCTTTTTTCCTGGGAGTTTCTAACCACAAAATGGCCCAGGCTTGTGCAGTGGTGCCAAATGTGACATATGAACTATTCTAAGCAACTCAAAGGCCTGGTTTGGTAGGTGCAAGCCATACAAAGAGACTGGTGGGAACTGTGCCCTCAGGGAGCTTGTGGCCAGAGGGAGTGAGTGTAGAAGGCAGTAGGGCAAGATACAGGGTGGCCTACCAGATGGCAGCCTGGAGGACATGGAGGAGGGAGGAGAGACCCCTTCCAGGGGTCTGTCTGGACTTCTGGCTGGAGAAGAGGGTTGAGCTGAGTAGGCATTAGCCAGATGAGTGTGCGAGGCCTGGTCATGTGGGAGGAGGGAGGTGGGGGAGCCCGGGAAAGGGGAGCTGTGTCTGGGAACCATATGGAAGACAGTGTTTCATTTGGCATGAGAAAAGGAGTGATGACCCATTCCTGTTGTCAGAGACTAATTCTTGCTAAGGTGTTAATTTTTAATTAAGGAAAGTGTTCGCTGATAACAGCTTCAAGGTGGGACTTGAAAACGTATGATTCCACTTATATGGGGTACTTAGTCAAATTCACAAAGACAGTAGAATGCTGGTTGCTAGGGACTGGGGGAGAAGAGAATGAGGAGTCATTGTTTAATGGGTGCAGAGTCTCAGTTTGGGAAGACAGAAAGAGTTCTGGAGATGGATGGCTGTATAGGTTGCACAACATGTGAATGTACGTAATGTCACTGAAAAAAATGGTTAAAATAATAAATTTATCTTATGTCTATTTGGCAACAATTTTTTTAAAGCAATGCTTTTATTCTCCAGAAGCAAAGCCTCTACCAATTTCTCTTTTCTTTTAAGGAGAGCAGACAAGAGCAGTGACACTTCTAAAAGGTCACCAACTCAGAACTTGATGCCTAATTATCAGCTGATCCTGCTCAAGACTCCCAGAGGGGGGATTGATTAATCAGTGTTCTGTCCAGGCCAAGGAGTCTATATATCAGACTCATTGGAAGGAAGCTGGCTCTGGTGCTGAAGTCGGGCCGAGGGAGGGAAGGTGGATTAGCATTCACTGAGTGTCTGCTGTATGCCAGGCAACGTGCTAACCAGGTGCCAGGCATACAAATCAACAGCTTCTCTCCTCAAGGAATTTGCAAGCAACTTTCACCCTCAGTTACCAGCCTGCCATCCCTTATTGTGGAGATGGGCAGGAGGGTAAAGGGGAAGAGACATATTCTTGCAATTGTCTGCCAGGATGCAGGACCGAAAGAATTTTTTCCAGAGCCCCCAGAAAAAAAGGGGCCTGCTCTGCTACTGACCTCTAACAACAAAAGTGCCTCTGTGTCCAGATGGTGAGAAGCAGTTAGGGTTGTCTTACAGAATCTTCATAGTGATGTAGTTGGCCATGGGGCAGGAAGGGACAAGAGTCCTATCTGGGCTCCATACTTCCTGCAGCACCCCAGGTGGGTGGGAGGGGCGGGGAGCCTGAGAGGACCTCACCCTTGAGCTGACAGAAGGGACTTGCTTTGGCCAGCATTCCCTTGGGATCACAGGCCCCCCAAACTGGGAAACCACCCAAATAGTTCAGGATCCTGAAAATGTCTCATCTTTCCTGCATCTGCCACTCTCCAGACATGTGGCTGATAGGGATCCCACCACAAAGTTTGGCTGGCAGTTTAAACTTTCGGCCTCAATTCTAAACAAGTGCTTCTTATTCATTCAACATTTACTGAGTCCCTACTTAATACTAGGTATGTTAATAATTGAGTCTCTGCCATCAAGCCGAACAGGAGACAGAGATATGTCAAAATATAATTTCCAAAAAGTTAGAAACACAAGTCTCATACAGTTAAAGTATGAATATGTATCAAAGATTTTATTGAACTGATTAACTGACAAGGGAAACAATACGATAATAAAGTTGATTCAAAGAGCATTTGAGGAACTGGGATTTAAAAGGCACACCAAAATAATTTTTTAAAAAATACAAATCTAGTTAATGTCGTACAGAGAAATAAAACTGGGGTTATTTTTCCTACTGGATACAAATCACTTGAATCTCTAACAGGCAAAAAAAACCCAAAAACAAAAACAAAAACAAAACCCTATAACATGTAACTTCACACTCTGAGCCCTTAATTAATGATAGCAAATGACAAAGTCAAACAATTATTGTCTTCTACTGCAGCACTTTCCAGTGGATATATAATGTGAACCAGGTGTATAATTTAAATTTTTCTGGTAGCCACATTAAAAAATAAAAACAAACAGGAGAAATTCATTTTAATAATTTATTTAACACATTCAAAATATTGTCATTTTGACATGAGGCACTAGCCACATTTCAAGTGTTCAATAGCCATCTGTTGATAGCACACTTCTAGAGAATTAATAATCTTCATGACAGACAAAGCGTTAGTATGATATTGAAGGAACATGCAGGCATCCTCCAGGTCACAGCTACATTCTGAATCATTTTTCCTACCATATCTACATAGGTCTCTGTGATCTAATTGGCCAGGTCTACAGGAAAGGTGGGTCTAATCTATGGCCTTTGAAAGGGCCTGTGGAAAGCAGCCGAGTAAACATCTAGTGCAACATATGCTCTTGTAAAGGCATATCACTGGCTAAGGGGCGAAACATTCTGCCGGTGGGACAAGGTGGATCAGAAAAGACTTCACAAGGCCAGGTGCGGTGGCTCACGCCTGTAATCCCAGCACTTTGGGAGGCTGAGGTGGGTGGATCACAAGGTCAGAGTTCGAGACCAGCCTGACCAATATGGTGAAACTCGTCTTTACTAAAAATACAAAAATTAGCCGGGCGTGGTGGCACGCACCTGTAGTCCCAGCTACTTGAGAGGCTGAGGCAGAAGAATCACTTGAACCCAGAAGGCAGAGGTTGCAGTGAGCTGAGATTGCACCACTGCACTCCAGCCTGGGTGACAGAGCAAGACTGTCTCAAAAAAAAAAAAAGAAAAGAAAAAGAAAAAAGAAAAGACTTCACAAAAGAAATCAATATATCTAAAAGAAAGCCAGGCCTGGTGGCTCCCACCTATAATCCCTACACTTTGGGAGGCTGAGGCAGGAGGACTGCCCAAGCCCAGAAGTTCCAGACCAGCCTGGGTAACATGGCAAGACCCCATCTCTGCAAAAAATTAAAACTTAGCCAGGCATGATGGCATGTGGTCCCAGCTACTCAGAGGAGGATCACTTGGGCCTGAGAGGTCAAGGCTGCAGTGAGCTGTGATGGTATCATTGCACTTCAGTCTCGGTGACAGAGCTAGATCTTGCCTAAAAAAAAAAAAAGTACCTGCACTCGTATGTTTACTGCAGTATTATTCACAATAGCAAAGACATGGAATCAACCTAAATGCCCTGCCCACCAATAGATGATTAGTAGATAAAGAAAATGTGATACACATACACATGGAATACTATTCAGCCATAAAAAGAATGAAATTATGTCGTTTACAGCAACATAGCTGGAACAAGAGGTGAAATAAGTTAGACACAGAAAGACAAATATGTTCTCACTCATAAGTAGGAGCTTAAAAATGTGTACACATGGATGTAGAGAGTGGAATGACGGACAATGGAGACTCAGAGGGAGAGAGGGTGGGAGAGGGGTGGACAATAAGAAATTACTTAATGGGTACAATGTATGTTATTTGAGTGACCGATACTCTAAAAGCCCTGATATAACTACTGTGCAACTAGGCATGTGACAAAATTGCACTTGTACCCAATAAATGTGTACCAAAAAAAAAAAAAGAAAAGAAAAAGAAAGAAAAGACTTCACAAAGGATGAGCAGATTCACAGGTGGAGGAAAGCCAGGGGACACTCCAAGCAAAGGGAAGCGTGTGACCCAAAGCAGGAAAGTACATACATTCAAACACTTCTATGTGCATGGGATTGGAGTGCGAGTGTGTGGGAGGGAGGGCAGGGACTGACTGAGGCCCAAAAGAGAGGCTGGGACCAGACGGTGAAGGTTCTGGGGAAGCCACGCTCAAGCTTCTAACCTTTATCCAGCAGGGAGTCAGAGAAGACTTTTCGGAAAAGGAAGGGCATGACGAGACTTGTCTTTTAGCAAAAGCTTGTTCAAGGAGCTGTTCTGTGGCTGGAGGAATCTTCTCCAACTCCCTACCCTCTAGTCACACGGTTGTAAATGGGGATGAAGTCTGACTCATGGTTGGTAGCTAAAAATGTTTTCTGGACCCCAGGTGATAGATGTGATTCCTAAATACAGGAAGAAGAAAGCATTGGCAGAAGATGCAAGGTGGCTTCTGAGGTCAGGATGGAGTAAAGACTCCTTCTGGGATCTGGAAAAGGCTGCAAGATGACTTTTATAGATTGGTGATTTAGTAGCTGATACTCTGGCAGCCTTGAGATTGGGTTAACATGAGGTCAGAGAAATCCCAGTTTGGCATTAGCTTAGCCACTGGACAAGTGAGGCAAGAAACAGGCTTGGACTGTTTTTATCCCCACCATCTGGATGGAGATAAGAGCTGGCTTTGATTTTTCTCACCCTTTACATCGGAGAAGCCCAGAGTACTTCATGGGCATTCCCTATGATGCTGGCCACTACCTCCTGCAAGAAGCAGGTCAAACAAGGGCAGCTAGAGCTGGAACAGGCACAGATAGTACAAAGAGCCAAGAACCTCTTCGTTCTCTGAAACCTCCTCCTTGATACCCACCCTCTCAATGTCAGAAAGAGGAAACTGACTTGTTCAACTTCTAGTTCTACCTGAAGACAAGATACGTGCACTGAGCAAGCTTCTTCAGGCCAAGAGAAGAGAAGAGGAAGAGAAGAGGCAGTGTGGAGGAGAGATTTTGGGATGGTTCCATAGTCAAGCCAACTCTGTTGGGCGTGCGTTATGGGAGCGGGGCCAAGGGGTCTTAAATCAGCTTCCTTATGGTTGCTGGTATGTTTCTAAGTGGCTAGTCTTGGAAGAGAGTGGACTTTAGGGTCCTATTTCCATTTAGGGTTGTACAATCACCACGTGCAGGGTAACTACCACATTGAAAACACTGACCGGAGATAAGTCTTCTAGCTTCTGACACTTTTTGCCACGAATTGATCACCAGCTGGGTCTTCATGTGAATGCCATCTGATGACGGGGAGAGCAGAGAATACTGAAGCCCAGAGCAGCAGGGTGAACTGAGTTAGAACTTGAGGAATGTACCTAGGTCTGCCAGCTCTCAGCCCCATGTTTAAAACTGAGCTCCACAAAATGTCAAATATTTTATTAAAGCCAAAATCCAGCCTGATTTCCAGCTGTGATCCAAATACCATATACAGGTTCAGTTGCCTCTCTGTCACAGAAGCCGCCAGCACTTAGGTTGAGACCTTCTGATCACTCATGTCTCCCCTTCCCTCCTCCACCAGACCTACCCCTCCAGCCCCAGCCCCTCATGGGGAGGCTGTGGGCTGGGCTGTGTTCCTTTTCTCAATTTAGCTTTCTTCAAAGGTTCTCTAGTGAATTGGGAAAGGTTCTTAGAGCTCATTCAGAAAAGAAGGGGGAGAGGAAGGAAGGAAATTAAACCTTATAAAATGTCAAGTTATTGAGCTAAGTAGGAGGGACACAGGATCTCATTGGAGCTTTATGAGAACCCGCTGAGGTGGGCAGTATTATCCCCAGTTTTACAAACGTGGAACTGAAGCTCAGCCAAGTTAAGCAAGTTGCCAAAGACTGCACGGCCCATGGTGGAAGCGAGGCTGGAGTTCGGGCCCCCAATTCCTGTCCACATTCAGGCCCAAGTAGAGCTGACCTGAATTCTAGAGAAGTCAGTGATGAAGCAAATGCCCCACAGTGCAGACACCTTGGATTGGGCTAAATGGCAGCTCTGGGGGCCACTTGGCTCCAGTTATCTTCATAGCCTCTGCTGGTCCCATGTCTAATTTCTGGACTAAAGGTTCTGCATATTGTGTGTTGGGGGTTGTGGGGAGAGGAGGGGAAAAACACAGAGGTGGCGCTGCTGGTGATCAGGGAAGGAACCAGCCCATGGCAGAACCTCAGGTGGCCTGGGCACCTCCCAGGGCGAAGTGTGCTGGTGTGTGTGAGGCATGGTGCAGTTCTGTGAGCTGAGACAGGCAGGGCCCCTCAGGCTAGTCCTGATCCATCCTGGAACTGGGTTTTGTTATTTATTATTATTATTATTTTTAGACAGAGTCTTGCTATGTTGCCCAGGCTGCAGTGCAGTGACTAATTTAGAGGTGCTATCATAGTGCACTGCAACCTCAAACTCCTGGGCTCAAGCCATCCTCCCATCTCAGCCTGCTGAGTAGCTGGGACTACAGACGTGTGCCACTGCACCCGAGTTAGGGTTTGTTCTAGTAAGGGAAATAGTATTCCATTACACAGCTTAGATTCCTCAACCTCCATTTAGAAAGTGGATTAAGATCTCTTCTCCCGAAGCCAGTGGCATCCACAGTTAGAATAAGAACCCATAGTGGTCTTGGTCTCAAAGTAACCCAAACCTTCCACCTGCCAAGGATGGGGTGGCGTCAGGCTAATCCCGCCAACAAGCCAGCCTGTTAAAAATAATGATTACGTAAAGAAAACATCCCGGAAAAAGAACCCCGACTAATCTGTGCTGGACTGGAACACATGCCTCTTGTTCTGACCTGCCTCCAGAGTGAAATGAGCCACTTCTTCCTTGCATTGTTGCTCCTTTCTTCTCATTCACGTGCTTGCTCAGCAGACACCCAAACAAAGCGTTTGGGGTTTGCCCAGCTGTTCTATTTCCAGCCTGTTCAGTTCATTTTAGGCCCCGCAGCCTCTGCCCACAGCCGGGTGCAGTCCCTCCTCCTTCCCCTCCTCTGCCCCTCCCCCTTCCCTGCCTGCTTTTTCTCTCCCTGCTCCGCGGGCTACTGCTCCTCTCTCTGCCTCTCCCTTCCCCCTCCTCCTCCTCTTCATCTTCCTCTTCTCAGCTTCTGAGATCTGCTTTCAGTCTTCCCCTGTGCTTCCTCTCACCTCCCTGCCTCCTTTAATCTCATTCCCAGGAGCTCACAGGTGTGTGTGGAAAGGACTTGGGGCAGCTCCTGGCTCCAGCAGGTCCGGGAAGCAGGGAGAGAGGGGAATGGAAGGTGGGGCCGAGGTGCCCACATGCAGGGAGCAGCCTTTGGAGCCAGCAGCTGTGTGGGTCTCCCTCTGGCTTCTCACTGCTTCGGGAAGCAAGCACACAGGTGTCACTACTTCTGGGTCACTAAGGCGGAAATGGTCATGACAGTGAGTTGTCTCATGAGCACTGGTGTCCCAAGGCCCTGCCTCGAGTTGGACCTGCCTCCATCCTCTCAGTCCACAGTGAGAGGCCCTAGCAAGGAATTTCTGGAAAAGGACTTCTAGTGCTTCTGTTGTGCTCAGGCCTGCCAGGCAGGGTCTGTCAGTGTCAATAGGGAAGGACACACACTGAGCACTGTTTACTGCCTGGGTCTAGAGCCACTTCACATATCCCACCTCCATTTACTCCTCTGGGCAAAATCTGGAGATGTTTCCTTATCTCCATTTCACAGACCATGCTTAGAAAGGTTAAGTCATTTGCCCAAGGTCACGCAGCTCACAAGTGGCAAAGCCAGTGGAGCCGGAATTAGCAATCTGGCCGTGGACCAGAAATCGATGGCAGTGGTGGTGCTGGTGCCAAGGGGCTGGCCACAGAGCCAGTGTAGAAGCATGGTCAAAATCACCTGTGAAATCTATCTGTGAGATCTCCGTCAAATTACTCTCCGGTTTCCTCACCTGTAAAATGTGAGTGATAAAAAAAGCCCTTACCTCCTGGGGCTGCTCTGATCCATTAAGCCATGTAGGGGGCTTGGGCTGGTCGTAAACACTCAATCCACGTTAGCTATTATACCTTCCAGAGGCACCTGCCCTCTGACTCTGGAGGAACACCCAAGTCCTCGACAGAGAGAAAGCCAGAAGAATGATAACCCCTTGCCTCCAGTGGTGCTTCAGGAGTTCCAAAGGACCCATCCATCCACTCTCATTTAATTATCATCCCACCTTGGATGAAGGCAGGGGAAGCTTAATTCCCATTCACAGATGTGGAACCTCAAGCCCAGCAATAGCGTGGGATTGGCTCAGACCCCTCTGGGAACAACCCTTGCCAGCCTCTTTTTCTATGTCCACTTATGTAGCAGGAGTTTTGTCCAAGAGCACAAACCTGAGCACCTAACTAGCACTCGGAGAGTTGGGGTGGGTGGGAGGCTCACAGAACACCATTAATGAAAACTGAGAAGGAAGCAGACGGAGGGAGAAAGGACCCAGGACATAGCCCCCCCCGCCGCTGTTCCAAGTTAACTGTGATGTAAATTGCGGCTACTAACATCAGGAAAGAAAGGCCCAGATGGCTGAAGCCTGGAGAGTTGAGGGGAAATGGGGAACTTTGGAAGGGAGTACCGATGGTGAGGGTGGCGTGGGTGAGAGGAGACTTGGCTGGCACATGGTGGTGGGATGGCAGAGTGAGAGGTCCAGCATCCCAGATAATTATTCTGGACAAATCTTACAACCCAACCATGGACTAGAATGACAGGGGTGAAGGGCAGAAGTCAGCAGAGGGCAGCTAATTCATTCACTCCTTACTCATTCACTCATTCCTTTGTTCATCTTTGAGCTCCTGACCACTGAGCAGGGGCTGGAGGTAAAAACATTAAGGAAAGCATCCATAAATGAGTAAACAAGCAACAAGTTATCACTGCAGTAAGTGCTATAATGGAGGAATATTCAAGGTTCTGTGAGAGCATAAAGGACAGAGGAATTCTACCTGGGAGAGCCCAGGAAGGATTCTCAGAGGTGACAGTTGAGTGGGCCTTGAGGGATGAGTAAGAGTTTGCCAGGCTGAGGACACAATAGTGGAATGTAAGAGGGGAGCACAAGGAGCAGGAAGATCTTCCAGACAGAGGCAGCCTCCATTGCATATCACTTTGGATTTCTCTTTTGTGCTCCACGTCCTTCTTTGTTAATTGGAGTCAGGCCAGAATTCCTTGTAGAGCTCCGGACCCTAATTTGACCCACACAGGAAGTTTTGGATTTCTTCCTCTCCTAATCGAAAAAATTATCTATCCTGCTTGGAGCTCTCTGGTGCTAGGACTTCCTATCACAGAGAACAAGGCTCTCACTCCACAAGTTGAGAGAAGGTCAACAGTCCTATCTCCTGGGAAATAAAATATACATGGACCCTAAATTCATACTAGAGTGCTGATGACTGACACAAGATACTTTCTTGTGCATAGGTCAGAAAATGAAGAGAGCAGGACGACTCTGGAAATGTGTGTTTATGTTTAGGTGCCAGTATGTAAGGGGACAGTAGTTAGCAAGAGCCTCTGGCAGGGGTGGGAAAGAACCCAAGAAGAAAGATGGAGAGTATTAGAGAGCAACTCTCCAGTCCTGTCCAGGGAAACCCAGCTTGTCACCACCTAGCACTGAGGCCCACAGGGAGCCTGGTATCACTGGAGCCTTCTTACCTCCCTGCTGCCCTCAACATCCCTTCCCCCAGGCGCCCTGGGAGCTGGTTGCCATCTCTAGTAGGGTGCTGACAGAAATGAGGTCCCTAATCAATTTTCCAGGGGGGCAGTGTCATCCCCTCAGGGGAAGAGCGGGTCCTGGGGCACACAGCGGGATGCTGCCGGGGTGTTGGAAGGGGGCTGATTGTGACTCCTGTTCCCTGGTACTGTGGCTGCCTGGCATGGTGAGATGATAGCACAGACTGGTCTCTCAGCAGCCTAACTAGGAGGGAGGCCCCAGGAGCAGCTTTGCTGTGGTGGCAGCCCTGGTGGTGGTGGTGGTGGCCGTGGTAGTGGCACTTGCTGTGGTGGCAGCCCTGGTGGTGGTGGTGGTGGCCGTGGTAGTGGCACAGCTCTGCCTCCCATGGCAGCTTAGGAGCCACCACCCCAGGGAGGGTCACCGTGGCAACAGCTACTCTGGGAACAGATCCTCCGGGCCTCTGAGGCTGGCCCCTGGACTTCTCGAGGGGCAGCTGGCAGGCCTGTGCCGGGCGTGGGGAGGAAGCAGGGCATCTGTCTCTGAGCCAAGCCTCTGGGGCCCCAGGGCTGAGGCAAGGAGGAAAGCTGGTGTTTGTTTTCCTTCGTTTGCTATGAACATTTGATCACTGATGCTGGATTTGGAGTTAATCGTCCTTGGATCAGGGGCTCAATATGAGGAGCTGAGGCGAGGGGAGCTGAGGGGAGTCTCTAGGGATCTCAGGGATGGAGCTGGGCCTCAGGTTAAGGAATCCTGGGCTCTCGTCCCTGCAGAAGTCTCTTCAGGAGCAGTCTCTCCTGCTCCGGGCAGCCTGGGGTCTGAGCTGAGTTCAGGGTGCCCTTGGTGTCAGTGGCAGGCTGGAGGAACCCTGCTGTCCCACCTAAGGCTGGGGCAGGCCCGGGAGGCTCCGAGTCCAGGAAGACTGGAAGGAGTGGGGTAGGGTGCTGGCTTGAGGTGGACACCGGGCCAGGGTTCTCTTTCCCTGTTTCCCACTCCCTGACCTCACTTCCCTCCCTCTGCTTCTTCACTCTTCATCAACCCCTTTGCCCCTCCCTCCTCTTCCTCTTTCCTTCTTTCTCACTCTTCCTTCTTACTCATTGCTTCCTTTCTCACCATATCCTTCATTCACTTCAACATTTCGCTGAGCACCTACTCTGCATGGACCACTAAGCTAGGCCCTCGAGTGGGAGCTGGGATGAACCAGCACCTCTGAGCAACTCGCCACTGTGGGAAGGGGAATTTGACAAGTACCAAAAAGTACCAGGTAGAAAATGGTAGGTTCTAACAGGAAGAGAGAGGAAGGGCTACGGGAACTCTCTCTCCAAGGCTTCCTCATTATTCTGACAGTTTCTCAGGCAGGAAATGCATAATGTAAAAAGAAGAGCGTTCATGTTATTCCCCAAGGACTCCCAGGAATGCCCTAGAAATGAGGTGCAAAAGCCAGCTGGAGACGGCTTGCGAGGAATAAGAGAGGATGGAGTTCAGCAGCTGCTCATGCCAGGCCTATCTCCAGCCCATTCATTCATTTGTTCATAAAATATTTACTGAGCCCCTATAGGCCCTAGCAACTTACAGGGAAGCAGGCAATACACAATTCATAGTTACAAAGGACTGTAAGTACCATGAAGAAAATGCACGGGCTGCAGTGATGGAAACTGACAGAGGCAGAGGGGTGTGGATGTGTGAGGGGAAAACGCCTCACCAAGAAAGTGAAATTTACAGCCAGGCCTTCTCAGCCAAGAGAAGGAGGTGGGGTGGGGCTGGACTGGAGTGAAGTGGTCCCCGTGAGGGAAAAGCAAGTGGAAAAACACTGAAGGTGAGAGAGCTGGGGATGTGTGGGAAACTGACAGGAAAGTGAGCTGCTGGTCTCAGGGGCTGAGAGCAGGGGCATGAATAGGTCTGCGGAGGCAGGAAGGCCATGAGGAGCAGCAGGGCATCATAGGCCCTCCTAAGGAGTCTGGATTGTACACGAAGTGGGAACCCAGCCATTGACAGGGTTCTAAGCAGGGGTGACATGATCTGATCCAGTTTCCATTTTAAGATGCTCTCTCTCTGGTGACTGGGTGGAGACTGGTGGCAGAAGGGCAGATGGGACCCAGGGAGACCTGGGAGGAGGCTCCTGCAGAGCTAGAAATGTAGAACTTGGTAATAGGTTGGAATACGGGTGGGAGATATTTTTTATCTATTGGTCTTCTGGCCTCTCTCCCTGATTAGAATGTAAGTCCCATGAGGGCAGGGATCCTGTTGGTCTTATTCACCATTGTTTCCCTGAGGACAGAGTTCACAGGTGTTTAATAAAGATTTAATGCACGAAAAATGAGTGAGTGAATTAAGGAATGAGAGGGTGGTTTTGACAACATCTATCTCAGCCTCAAGGTGAATGGTGGCAGCACACTGAGGGGGACCAGGGAGGCAGAAGGGTGGGATCACAGCTCGGCATCAGGGAGCTGTGAAGACACCCAGGCACTGCCACGCAGGTGTGTCTGTGAGCAGGGAGTGCATGGGGAAGGGGGTGTCTCTTTGGGTCCCTATTGTACACCCAGGTTGTAGAGCAGTACCTGGGACAGAGATGCCACATATGTTTGCTGAATGAATGAACAAATGAATGAATGGAGCTGACGGGATTTCTGAACTGGAACTACACAAGTGGATGACACCAGTACCTGGAAGATGTTTAAGGCAATGGGAGGGGATGAGGTCACCCAGGAAAGAGTATGTGAGGAGAGAAAGGGAGCAAGCCCTAGCCCCCACCAGCAACCAGAGGTTGCTCATTTCAGAAGCAGAGGCCCTAACTCAGCCCCAAGTGGAAGCCTACATTTCTGTAGACTTGTATTTGATGGCTATAGCATATGCTTGCTAACCACTGCTCTTCTAGGGATCCCTGGAGAAGCAGGCAAATAAGAGCGGGGAGTAGAGAAGCCCCCATAACCTGTGGGGAAAGAAAGGAGAGGCTTCCAGCGCCAACATCAGAAGGCCTCTGACCTCTTTGACTTGCAGCTGTAGCCGTTTGGCTCCCTCTCCTCACCCCCTAAAGCTGGGTCGGAGACAGCCTTGTCCCCAGAGTCCCCAGCGGCTCTTTAGCATGATGCTGCATTTTGAATGTGGTTACCACAGCCCCAAGTGACTGAGCCAGCTCACGTGCTACCTCTTGTGTGGGTACCAGTGTATGCACACACAGGGCTTGGAGCCAGGAACGGAAAGAAAGTGCTCACTGCAATAATGCCACAGGAGCCCCACGAGGGTGGGCACTGGATGGCATCACAACCCAGGCCCAGGACACTCCCCTCGCTCCAGACTAGAGGAGACACAGATGTCTCTCTGCCCTGCCCTATATCCCTGATGGGCTGGGAAGAGGCAGAGAAGAATTTAAGGAAAATCTTGCTAGGAAAGGAGCTCATCTGAACCCCATCTGAATACCTGTGTTCTGGACCTGCCTCCACCACTAACTAGCTGTGTGTGCCACGTGAGTCAGAAAGTCTTAGGATTGGAAACAGTCTTCTAATTCCACCTCCCACGCCGAGCAGAAATACTTCCCACGAACCCCGGTGCAGCACATGATCATCCACTGTGTCTCCAAACATTTTCAGGGAAGGGAACTTCACTACCCCGCAGGGAAACCCATTTTGATTTGGTAATTTTGTTAGAAAGTTTTTTTTTTTCAAAAAGCCTGGGAGGACCCACATCAGATGTTAACCGTGTCACCTCTGGGGAGGAAAGTGGGACTGACGAAGGGTGACAGGGGATTCCCTGTTGATTTGGTATGGGGATGGTTTCCAATACCTTGTATTAAATAAATGTTTGAGACAGGGTCTCGTTCTGTCGCCCAGGCTGGAGTGCAGTGGTATGATCATAGCTCACTGCAGCCTCAACCTCCTGGGCTCAAGAAATCCTCCCGAGAAGCTGGGGCTACAGGCACATGCCATCACACCTGGCTAATTTTTTCTTTTTCTTTTTTTTGTGAAGAGATGGGGTCTCACTATGTTATCCAGGCTGGTCTCAAACTTCTGGCCTCAAGCAATCCACTCTCCTCAGCTTCCCAAAGTGTTAGGATTACAGGCATGAGCCACCATGCCTGGCAGTAATAAATTTATAATAGCAAGGGAAACAACAGAAAATAAGGTTCTTATATATACCTACTATGTACCCACAAAAATTACAAATCAAAAATTTCATTAAAAAAAGATTTTTTAAAATTTAAACCCAATCTGCCCTCCTAACATTTCCACCTATTATTTCCAGATCTGCTCTCTGCAATCAGAGAAGAATCTAAATGCACTTCCCCACAGGTACCCTTTAAACACCTGGTAGTTGGGATCAGGTTTCCAAGACTTCTCCAGCTTGAGCCACTCCTCATGTAACTTGGGTTCCAGAGCAGTCCTACCCCCACTTACCCACTTCTGTGCGTCAGAGAATAAAACTCCAGTGGGGTCGCAGAGGGAAGGAACCAAGCAGTCACTGAGCTGGGTGTTACCTGCTGCTAATTAATGAATGAATCCCAAGAGGACATTCCTCCTCGCTTTATGTGTGTGTGGGGTGGGGTACATACACGTAAAAGGGAGAGTGAGTTTAATGATTCACTTCTCCAAGCCTTGGTTTCTTATCTGTAAAAGGGGGAAACAATACCTTTGCTATGAGAATCAATTGCAGTTAAGGAAGTAACACTAAAAGCACAAACTCCCACACTGGAGGTTATGACTCACAAGCTCCACTCAGTTCAGAGAGTGGCTAAGCATTGGACCCACAGAGCCAGACTGAGTTTGAATCCCAGCTTTGCTACTTAATGGCTGTGTGACTTTGGAGAAATGACCTGACATTGTTGTGTTGGTTTTCTCCTCGTAAAACAAAGGTAATGATAACATCAATCTTGGAATGCATCTTTATAAGCATGAAATGTACTGCCCAGCACTCAATAAATGTTCGCTGTTAGGTATAATCATCCCCTCTTATTCCTTCACAAGGAGATAAGGACTAAGGACTTCACTGAAATGAGGCTGATTCACTGAAAAGTGAGGTCATCAAACCAAACTGGTCATCTGTTACTGGAGTGAGTTGCCCCAAAATACTCCCCTCTCCCTCTAGCAATGGTTATGTGCTAGGCACTGTGCTCGAGGCTTTACAGGCACCGACTCATTTCTCCTCATGGCTCAATGAGAGAGACACTGCCTCAGGCAGATACTACATTTAAAAGATGAGGAAATAGACGTTCAGAGAGGTTGAGTAACTTGCCCAGGGTCACACAACAAGGAAGTGATGGAGTCAGGACTCAAACCCAAGTCTGCCTGACTTCAAAAGTCTGTCTTATTCTTTTAAACAATGTCCTGTTCTTTTAACCAGCTCCCTACCTTGGGCTCGACTCCAGCTTTGGGGGACAGGAGGAAGCCAGAGCCCTTTCTTCCTTGACAGCACGGCCTGCTGTTTCTGTGAGGTGGGGAGGAGGGGCAGTCTGCTGCTTCTCTCGTCCACCCCTCCACCCTCCTGCACACTGCCCCCTCCTCTTCCAGCAGCCTGAAACGGTCACTGGGGACCCCAGTTGCCACCCCTTCAGTCCCCTCAGGACCACTCTGGCATCTAGTACCCCTGCTGCTGGCTGGGTTCTCAGCCCCTGACCATGAAATGGTTCCACATCGATCTACAGAAAAAACAGCCACTTTGGCCGTGGGCCCTGATGCGTAATATCATTATGGAGTCAGCAGCGCATCCCGTCCCATTATCGCCTGGCCAAGCTTTTCCAAGGCCAGCCTGGCTGCAAATGGCTTTCTCCTGTCTAGGGGGGCCACAGCCGCTGTTTGCCCTCCACTACCGGAGGAGAAATTTTATCTTTAATTGACACTGGCTGCCTGCCACCCCCTTGCCTCGGCTGGCCCAGGCTCCAAGCCCGATCTTTCCTTACACTTCAGGAACAGGCTTCCCCTGGCTTCTTCCCTCTCCTCGGCCATTCCGTCCTCACCCTGCTGTTCTACACTGCCCAAGACAGCTCCCGGGTGTGTTCTTGTCCTTTTTTGGTGCAGCTGGACATGGAGATCTCAGAAGTCTGTGGAGAAAAGTCTGAGAGTGACAGGAACAGGGCAGGGAGGGAGCTGACACTGTGCCGCTACTATATGTCATGTCACAGGTAGACACGTGACACCAGGCCAGGCTCTTCACTCTGTCTCTGAAACAGGGGCCATCATTATTCCCTAACAAACAGGGAAACCGTTTCGGTGAGTCACCCCCAAGTTACCCAGCTAGCAAGCAGCAAAGCAAGACTTTGAATTGAGGCCCCTATGGTCCTACACAGATGCCCAGAGTAAGAGTGAGGAGTAAGACAAGAATAAGGAGAGGCAAGCAGGCAACCAGACCCGCCAGAGCCTGGTGCAAGATGGAAACGCAGGGCCCCTGTTCAACCATTATTAATTTCATGATGGTGACAGCCAAGCATTAAACCCAGCATGGGGCCCTTCTGAGTGGCTGCAGAGGTTGCACACCCATGAAGCTGGCCCTGCATGTGCCCCTATGTGAACGTGAGAGGGATAACAACAGTGAGAGCCAAGGGCCACGTCTGACCATCACTCACCATCTCCCCGTCCTATCCAGGCCCAGGATGTGTTCACTCTCCATCCCTAAGTGGTCCCCAGTTGTGCCACCAGTCTCTAGTTGGCCTCAGTTCATCAGCCATCCAGCCAATAACTTTGGCATCCCCAGGGTCTTGGCCGATTTAGAACTGGTACAATTGCAGGGAGGAGGGGAGGCCCCCTGCACAAACGGAATGCAGTGGAATTCCTTAAACAAAGAACAGTCTTTTCTTCCATGTTATGGCAGGGGCTTGGGGACAGCAGTGGATATTAGAACACTGTTTGGGACTCGGGGTCCTGGGTTAGTCCTCTTTGTGTGGCTTTGGGCAGATGACTTGTCCTCTCTGAGCACTAGTCTCTCCCTGTAAAACGCAGGGGTCAGGCCACACTGATGATTCCTGCTGGAGTGGGGTTATGCTGAGTGTGTGCACTCCTCAGGTGTCAGGGGTGAGAGCCCCAGGAGGTCCCAACAGACACAGAGCCAGAAAGGAGAGGCAGAGGCAGGTGCTCACACAGCAGGAGCAGCAGGATGCTCCAGATGTCTTTATTGGGGATCGAGCACAGCATGACAGTTGGAGGCATGCAGACAGGGCACAGGGCCCAGCCTGGGCATGCCCCAGACACACACGAGGGGACAGCTTTAGAAAAGGACTGACCAACACCAGGGAGAAGCAGGGAGGGAGGGCCAAGGGAGGGGCAGAGGCCAAGGCTGAAGGGGTCACCTGGCCTCTGCTATTGCACGCATCCTCTGGCCACTGGCCAGGAAGTACAGTATTGCAACTGGTCTCCTCTTGCCCAAGGCTTCCCTTCTCGGACCCCCTGGGCCAGATGGGCAGACAGATCCTTTCCCTGCCCGTCTGCCCCAGCAGCATCTTTGACAACAAACAGACAAAGGAGACAGAACAAAATCAAATTTAAAAAAGACAAAATGCCCCCCTAAGTCAAGGACATAGATGGGGTGGAGGAAGGAGTGGAGGAGGCTGCAGAGGAGCCCCTGGAAGTCCCCCCACAACGAGGATGTGGGGTGGGAGGTAGAACCCCAATCTGGGGTGGGGTGGGGCTAGTGAAGCAGTGACCCTAGGGGGCAGTCTGGCCTTCAATAGACTTCACCAGGTTACTTGCTGACAGGGGAAACATCCCCAAGACAGGAGCCTGGGACTACCCAGCTGGACTGGCAATTCCCAGATGCACTTTTCTTGGGACATTCCACCCACACAGTCAGCAGAAACAACAGATATCAGTGAAGGGGATGGGAAACTCTGGGTGGGGCAAGGGCTTAGGGAGACACAGCCTAACAAAGAAGACAAACCACCAATAGCACGTGCACTACACACAAGAGTATAGTATGTATGAATATAGATACTATATGTGCATATATATCTCTTCAATGTACAATGGAACAGAACATCAGACCCAGATGGCTCTGGGCCCTGAGGGTCGCATGGGAGATTTTCCACCAGTCCTGTGCAAACAAGGATATCTGAGTCTTTCCCAGCGAAAAGATTCTTGTCTGGGTTCCAGAGTTTCCCTAAGCCTCTGGCTTTCTGTCTGTCTGCCTGTCTCTCTCACGTTGGTGCCGCCTTAAGAGAGGGTGAGGACTTCAGCCTGGGCATAGTTGGACGAGAGGGCGTCTTGGCAGGTCTCTGTGTTTAAAGAGCACAGGTGTGAGACACTGGGACGCACGCTTTCGGCTCAACATTGCCTTCTGGGGTTGGGGGGACAGGGAGTTCAGCAAAAGAAAGGGAGAAACAAAGAATGAGATGTTAGAAGGAAGCCAGCTGCTGACCCACAGGGTGTGGGCTAAGGAGTAGGCCAGGAGCAGAGCTGGAAGGCATGAGGAACCCAGGGCTAAAAGGCCAGGAAGAGCATGGATGGGTCAGGGAATGGGGTGAACCCTTCACCCCTCTGCCAACCCAACTCTGGTGACTCAGGTGATGTTGTAGCTCATCGCCATACCTGTTCAGGTAACCACTAGCTCCAGGAACCACTAGCCTCTTAGGTCTTCAAAGCTCCAGTGCAGTGGAGAAAGGGACCATAGCTCTGCAGCCTTGCATGGAGGCAGTGGGGAAAGTTCCTGATGTGGCCTGTGGCTCACAGGCCATCACCCCAGCTGTTGCCTGACCAACTTGAGCTCTCCCCCAAGTAGCTCCATCTGCTGTCACCACCCTGGGATATTCCATTGTCCCAAGGAGCTGGTGAAGAAGGCTCCTGAGTGTGATGCCATGTCGTGCCCAGCCCCCTTCCTCAATGTGGCAGGAACAGAGTCCCAGCAGTTGGAGGGCATGCAGCCTCAGGTGAATGCTGAAGGGGAAGGTCACGGAGGACGAATGTGCCTGTCTCAGGAGAGAAGGTCAGGAAATAGTACCTTATTGAGAAACCCAACCCCTCAGAGAGCCCTTTTGGGATCCCATCCTCAGCCTGGGATATCTACCACCTGGGCCTTTCCTTCCCCTACCTTACCAGTGGGAGCACAGGTAGGGCAGGCAGGAGTACTGCTGTCCCAGCTGCAGATCTGGGTCAACAGTGGAGGTGGGAGTTCCAGACCCGCTGGGACAACCCCTGCAGCTCTCAGGTCTGAGGTCTAGGGCTAGGCCTCCTGTCAAGGTGGAGTGCAGATGTGGCATCCAGACCTCACAGCTTCCATCCTGGGCTTTGGGGTGCCTCCATCACCTTTCTAGGGAAGGGGTGTCCTCATCTTGGGGTGATGCTGTTTCCATCTTCTTAAGACTGTATGCCCTAGCCACCTCCTTAAACACTGCCCCTTTGCCTACAAGTGTTCTGGGCCTCTGAGTACTATCCTTGAAATCAGAGGAGTTCAGGGTTCTTCAGAGCCCCATTTCTGAGGACACGCAGACAGAGCTGTGGTCTTGCCCTGTACTCCTGTCTGCGTAACTTAAGCAACACCTGCCACTGATCCCCACTCATTAGGGGACAGGGGAGTGCCTCTGGGCTCCCAGTAGGCAATTAGGCCCTAAGATGCACTGGTGAGAATGCCTGGGCTACTGAGGGGTCTAGGATGGGTCTAGGATGAGACAGAAGGAGTCACAGCAAGGCTGTCAAGTGTCCCAGAAGCCAGGGAGCAGAGCAGCCCATACCGAGATAATGGCCTTAGATTGCTTTTCCACTGGCTTCCATGGACTCTCCATCCTCAGGGACCTCTGAGAGTTGGGGAGGGGTCTTCCTAGGAATCTCATCCTGGATTCTTACCTATTTGACCCACCAGGGGTGGGGGAGGGATTTCAGAGGGTGACAGTGGCCAGAGCAGAGCAGGCCCTCCTCTCCCAGGAAGCTCTGTGAAAGGGCAGCCTGGGCCCTGCAGCCAGTCCATGGCCTC
This sequence comes from Pan paniscus, assembly GCF_029289425.2. Classification (NCBI taxonomy): domain Eukaryota; kingdom Metazoa; phylum Chordata; class Mammalia; order Primates; family Hominidae; genus Pan; species Pan paniscus. Next base: position 116,807,577 of record NC_073249.2, read on the forward strand.
CCCTCTGGCTCCTGTCAGCCAGCTTCTAGGTTGCAGTGCCCTCCCCTCTGGTTCTACCTCTCAGAAGCCCTGAAAATTGGTCTCTAGGTTGCCAGTAACCCTGCTACAGACTGGAAGGTGAGGTTGTGAACTCCTACCCAGACTGCCTCCCAGTTCTGTGGGAAGGGGCTGAGCTCCAGCTGCAGGTGAAAGGCGTCTGACAGCAAAGTAGTGGGTGCAGGTCCAAGTCTAGCCCAAGGAAAACAAACTCTACTCTCAGATGGTGGGTGGGAGAGAGCCTTCTCTCAAGGAGGGAGGCTCAAGGCCTGGGTGAGCCTGACGCCTGTACAGGCAGCCACTTCCTGTGGCAGTGCCTGGTATGCAGGGGTTCTGCAAATGCCTGGGCTCACCCTGCCCTTTCCCAGGGCCCTGGGCAGGCCCAGAGGTGCTGAGAGGTTGTAAGAGCAGTCTACTCAGCCCTCCTGCTATCTGGGTTCTATCTCTCCCAGATGAAGCCAGAGAGCCAGGAGGGATGTGTGGGAGCCAGCTCCCCGAGGCATTAGGGCTCCAGCCTGGCAATGCTGCATCTTGTCGCCCAGGGACATCTGTGCCCACCGTAGGGGTGCCATGAGCAGGCCCAGCCCTGTGGGAGGGAAGAGAGGGAAGGAGGCGGTGGGTGCCGTGGAAACTTGGGCTCCTGACAACTTGAGGGCTGCCACAGAAATAGCGGCCTCGGTTCCCTGAACCAGAAAGGCAAGTCAGAGGAGAAAACAGTGGTGGCATCCCTGTGAACCTGCACACCCGGCTCGTTGTGTCCCTGTCAGAGCCCAGGCCCTCCATGCCAGGGAGCCCTCTCGCTGTTGGGGGAGGGGCCCTCGCATCTCCATCGTGTTCCACAGGCTTCCCCATCCCTGTCACTTCAAGGGCCTGCTCCCTCCTGAAGGGCAGTTGCATGGAGGCCCCCACATCCCCTCTTCTCACTTCTTATGGGTCAGGTCACTTCATTCTGAGAGCAAGTGGGAGGCAGGCCCCACAAACCACTGCAGGGTGGGGGTATCCCAGTGTCCACTCTGAACAGACCTTTCCAGAAGGACATTTCTGTGTCTGCCCAAGACTGAGGGAGGTGCCGAGATGGGGACATTCCGGGCACAGGCTTTACACAACACCCCCAACCCCATGCAATAATTTGCTCTGCCCAGTCCGCCTTTTGGGGAGCCTCAGATTTCCCAGCCTCTGCCCATCCCCGACGCTGCCCTGCCATCCTATCTTTGCCGACCATGGAAGGAGCAGATCTGGACCTTACTTAGTCATTCTCTCTGCAAAATTGCATAATCTGACTCTAAAAATTGCCAGGCGCACGGCTCTGCTGTCAGGTCTAATTCCCATCAGGTGAAAGAGGAAACGTCTTGGCTGAGGCAACCTTGTTCCTCAGGCTGTGGAGGGCCCCCTTCCCGGGAGTGGCAGGAGCAGGTGGGGGCAAGATGGCTTCTGTCCCCACACTTCCCCTCAGCTGCCCCTGCGCAAGGTGTACCCCTGCTCACCCAGTGACTCACAAACCTTTGTGCTCCTGGGCTCGTTAGGTAAATGAATACACTTAATTATAGAAATTAGATGAGTCTCCGGTTCTGGCAGGAATACAGAGCGCAGAGGCTGGGTGGGAACGGCAGGTGACTCAGAGGCAGGGCTGGGAGTTTGAGGGAGAGGGAAGAAAAACTGTCGCAGAAGCAGAGGAAGCAGCGTGGAGAGCGATGCTGCAGCTCGGGGCGCAGAAGGGACACCAGGTGCCGCCAGTGGGAGTCACCACTGAATCTGGGCAGAGGCTTCCTGAGGGAAGGGCCTCCCTCGCCTAGGCAGCCCGCCCACGGCCTGCACCAAGCCTGAGGCTACAACGCTAGGGACCCCTACCTGCGCCCCAAGCCAGGGATAGAAAACATCAGGCCTCTTCTCCCAGGGCAGCACTGCCCATAGGCACTGCTCTTCCAAGGAGTCAAACCACCTTTACATCAGCAGAGATGCCCGACATAACAGCCTTGGTTCCTTGCTGGTCTGGGTGTGGGGTGGACAGACAGACAGACAGACAGGCTGTTCGGCTACTGGTTAAAGGCTATGAGGAATGGAAATACATTCACAGTGATTAAAAATATTAACATAGGCGTGGCTCCCCAGCAAGGCTGACTGGCCCCAGGCGCTCTGTGCACACATAAACGCCTGGTGGCTGAGACTGGCCCTGGTGGGACCCCGAGAGGGAGGCAAGGCCAAAAGACAGGTCCGGGGTGTGCACCTACAGCCCAGGAAGAGGCCAATATGGGGAGAAGCTCTGGGATTGCTTTCCCCTTTGCTCTCCGGTTCCAGAGCTGAACCTTTTGGGAAGCTGGGAGCTATAGAGGACAGGCTCGGGGGCCTAAGTTCTCCTCTGTCCTGACTACTCCCCTCTGCTCCCTCCTGCTGCCCGCGTGGGCCCTGGGGAGTGAGCGCTGAGGGCATGGAAGGGTGCCTGTTTGTGCACGTGTGCCCAGAGGGGAAGGTGCAGCTAAGGGGCAGATTGACCAGGGGGTGGGCCGGTGAGGGGGTGGAAGGGGGTGAGCAGGAACTTTTTCAGAGGGTAGGGAGAGCTGTATCGCGATGCCAGTGGAGACAGCCCCAGGCTGGTTCCAGCTGCTCCAACTATGTTGTTTAGACTCCGGGACTTTCCACAGCCTTGGTGAAGAAAAGGCACATGGGTCAGTGGGCGCAGCTCCACAGGGTCCACACTCCAGGAGACACTGTAGGGCGGGTGGCCCTGGGCTGGTGTGGAGGGGCCTGGCCCTCCTTGACTCTCCCTGGCCTCAGGTCTCCTGGGCTCCTGAGGACAGACTCCAGGGCCCCACACCCAGCTGACTTTTGTCCTGTCCTGCCCCCAGGTAAGCTCCCCACCAGCTCCTTGATAGCCCAGCTAGACAAAGACCCCACAGCCTCCAGCATCAGCCTTCTTGACTCTAAGAAGCCCTAATTAGCACCTGCCACCATCCTCCCAGGGAACTGACACTCTGATACATGGGCCTGTGTGGAGGAGGCCCAGACCCACTCACTCCTGGTCTTAAGCATAACCTGAGTGTGGAGAAGTGTGGCACGGTACGGCGTGGAGAAAGTTGCCGAGTGTGCATTGGGAGTTTGGCAATGTTAATTGCCACGCTTGCTTAGCAGGGCCTGTTTCCCAGCAACCCACCTGTTCCCTCTCGAAGGTCACTCTAATTGGCTGAGCTACACGCCTGTTGCCAAGAAGCAGTGTGGAGGCATCTTGAAAATAGAGCGGACAGGCCCCACAGGCACCCCAGGGATATTGGATGGTGAGATGCTGGCTCCCCTGCCCCATGCACGTGCCCGTGAAACTCCTTCCCCAGGTGCAGTCCACTCCCAGTACCTCGTGGTCCCTCCTGACTGGTACCCTCATGGCCTCTTCCACACCTATTTCCACTGAGCCCCTCACAGCCCAGGGAGGAAAGCAGGTATGCGTGGCACTCAGCTCTGTGTGCTCGAGTCCTACACAGGGACCGCTCATTCTAGACTGTCTGCTTAGCATGGTCCAGCCAGACCAAGGCTTTGGGCCTGAACAAGGACACAGTGGAAGCCACTGCCTGTTTGGGATGGTAGGCGGGAGAGAAGGCCAAATCCAGGGCCCAAGGATAGGACACGGGGGTGAACAAAGGAACATAGGCGAGGGTAGAGGTCTGAGCACCCTCCATCTGCTGCCTTTTGCTGGGGTTGCTGGACCACTTCCTTCTAGGCACCAGATCACTATTCCCATTTCTGCCAGTCCACAGAATACATGCCCAACAAAGCTGGACACACACCTCTCAGGGGCTGGTTAGGTTCAGGGTGGCCTGGGGCTTCCATGGGAAGAGTGGTACTGAAAGGTCTGGGAAAGAAACTAGAAGGTGCCCACAGAGCCTGCATGGGCTGGCCGGCCACGGGACATTGGGACATCTTCAGAGGGACAGAGGCATCACAGGCTATTCCTGTAGCTGCCACTGCCCCTTCCTCACTCAACCTAGTTTGGGTCTGGGGTTTGGGGACAGAGGGAAGTGGGGGATGGGAAATCCAGCTGGTTAAGAAGTGGCAGAGAACCTGGGGAAGAGCTCTGTTTTGGAGGGAGTCAGGGTTTATTCTAGAAATAGGTAGAACATTGAGTGAGGTTAGGTAACAGGGACAGGGCAAGAGAGACGAATAAGTGATCGAAAACTGGGTAGGAGGGCCTGGTCCTAAGACCCCTGGTTCTCAGCCACCATGGGCCCTCCACCATCCTTGATCATTCCTACCCCCTTTCCGAGGCCAGGAATCCCTAGCTCCACAGCCCAACCTCTGCCCTTGCCTTGCCGCAGGCTTGGGGCCTGGGGATGGAATTTCAGCCTTTTCCGACAAGCAGAGGATGGGCTGCTCCCTCTCTCTCCAAATACTCAGAACATTCCTCAGATGGGACCCACTCTTCCTGCCCACCTATCCCACCCCTTGGTCATCTCTGGCACTGCCTCAAGAGGACAGTCACCCTCTAGGTGCTTGCAGATGGAAGTCTGCCCATCCTGTGCTCCAGGACCCCTGGCGCAGGATGGGAGGATGCAGGGCCTGTGTGGGGCTCCCTGACTCTTGAACGTTGTTGGCACCTCGAGGGGTGACCTACTTGGGAAGCCTTAGCTGTGTTTAAGGGAGGCCTAGGGAGAGGCTGGCAGTGACCCTGTGGAATGGGGCCTGAAGGCAGCAGCGGGAACCAGAGGTAGAAAAAGAGATGCAATGGAAGCAAGGGGCAGGGACCCTGGCCTTGTGCACCCTCAACCCTCTAGCGCTGCTCTTTCCCATGGGCAGCTGGATGGGAGCCGTGTGCCCTTCTGAGATGGAGAAGACCTTTCTAATCCAGGGACTGGGAGATCAGGTACCCATTCTAAAAGTGGGGGTGCATCCAAGGCAGAGGAGATGGCGGCCACGGTCTCAGGGGAGGGGGGGACCTCAGGCTCTTGGGGGGGGACTCAGGAGACTCAGCTCTGTGGGGGCTCCCCACCTGTCCAGCTTGGGAAGCCATACCTTTCCGGACACTACCATCGGCGCAGGCATAGTCCCCAGCGCTGAGCAGGAAGCAGGCAGCTGCCTTCTTGTTTCTGTCTCGAGTGGTGGAGCGTCGCAGGGCCCGGCGCTCCTCGGGGGTGGGGGAGGAGGCCAGGGGTTGGGTGAGGCCAGCTCCCTCCTCATCAGACAGCACTGCGTTGGCATCGCCATTCTGCTTAGAGTCTGAAGGGGGCACACAGAAAGGAGGCTGCATGAGGGGCCACCTGAGCCTTGCTCATGGGTCATCTGGGGTCTCCCAGACCCAGAGTGTTACTTCCTCAACCTCAGGAGGGGCCTAGCATCTACCTGGGAGGCAGCATTGCCAGAGCCGGGGAGCAGAGGGCAAAAGGCAGGGATGCTACACTTGGTGTGAAGACTGACTTCCCTTCCAGCCTCAGCTTAGGGTCTCTCCTCAGGGATGAAGCCACAGTGCAGATGCCCTACAGCAGTGACTCCCCAAATCTGCCTGCTGACGGCTGCCCCAGGAGATCAGCCCAAAGCAGTCCACAGACTCTACTTCCTCCTTGGGTCTGGCTGAGGCTGACTCTTGGATGAGTCTGCTTTCCCGTGGAGAATACCTGGCTTGCTAGGGGGGAGGGGTGGCACGGCAAGGGTTAAACCTATAAAGTGGCGTCTATGCTTTCTCCCTGGATGACAGTAATTCTTGTTCACTAGGCATCTAGGCCAGAGTCCTGTGCCCAAAAGACCTAGAGCCCTCTGCAATTAGGGCTGACCTTTGTCTGGGGAGGATACCATGAGAAAAGCTCCGACGCAGCTCCCAAGTGCTGTGGGCTTAGTCCCCACCCCTTGCCTCTGTCAGGCAGTAGCACAGGTGAAGCTGGGCCCTTGGATCTGGAGAAGGGGGTGCTACTCTATCTGAAGACAGTGGCCCTGCCATTGGCCAGGCATGCCCTTACTGTGGCTGCTGTCAGGGTCAGGCTGAGGGCAAAGCTGATAGGGCCACAGTTAAGTGTACCTTGAGGAGCTGACCTAAGGACTTCTACATTTTAATACTGGGATTCTCTTTATACCCTGAATGGGCCTCAGAGTGCAGCTGAAATTCCCCAGGAGATTAATATTCACAAATTAGGAAGCAGTGCCGCTTTGGTGGGGGAGAAATGGGAAGCCTGATGGATGCTATTCTGTCAAGGCCTTTGGAAGACCCAGGCCCCTGACATGACCCCAGGGAATGAGTGGACCCGGGCATGTATGATAGGCACATGCCAAAGGCCATAGGTGAGTGTCCCAAGCTAGGCGCCTCTCCTGCAGGGTCAGTCCCACTTTGCCCCAGAGCTTAGCCTTAGTCTCCTGGCTCCAATCCAGCTCCCCATACCAGGAATTCCATACCTTTCCCAGGAGCCCAGCCTACACATAACAGTCAGGATGCCTTTCCCTCTCTCCAACCTAAGTTCACATTGTTGGGGATTAAGCTGTTTTCCATTTCCCAACTCCTGATTCAGGGGTGGAGATGAGCTTTCTTGGGATGGCCTTTCCCATCCTTGAGGGACAGGATTCAGATGCCCAGGCTCTCCCCTTCCAGGGCACAGATATCAGTTTCTTCCATGTTCCTCCCCTTCCCAACACTGTCTGGGCCACTCCTTCCTCAGTTCCTTTCCATCCCATGTCAAACCCTGAGCCCAGGACTCAAATCTAGCTTGTGCTGAACAGAAGGCAGCCTCCCACTGCTATTACATTATCACATTTATTAGGCCAAGATACCAGACTCGAACGTTTGCAAAGAAGTGATTCATATGTTGATGTACTTTGGAAGAACAGCTGCCCTGCTCATTGGCTAATATTGACAGTACCTGACATTTGTAATGTGGTTCTGACTTCCCAAAGTACTTTCATATCTGTCATTCATTTGGGTCTCTCAAAGTCTTGAGAGTAGGATATGATATTATTCCCATTTTACAGGTGCCTAGAGAGGGTGAGTGACTGGCCTCAGGGCACACAGCACAGTGGCCAAGATTGGATTTAAAACCAGGGCATCTAATATACAGCCCCATGTACTGCCCATCACACCCTACCCTGGGTGGAATACTCACTCCAAAGATCTGATGTTCGGGAAGCTATCGAAGACCCAGCCAGAGGATAGAGAAATTCGGCCTCAACACTTTGCCCTCATAAAGGCACATCTTATGCTTAGGGAAGCCCCACACAAAACACATGCCAAATCCCAAGGGCTGAGGTCCATTTGGAAACTCCCTAGGCCACTGGGGGAAAAGGGATTTTCCTTCCCAACCCCTAATCTCACCTGCCCGTTTCCTCTCGATCATACCCTCTTCCCGGGCAGGGGGGCTGGTATCACTGTAGGTGCTGTCCCGGGGGGAGGTCTCCTCAGACTTGCAGTACATGGGTGACTCCAGCTGGGCCGGCCGTGGCACGTGCTTCTTCCGTTTCTTGGGCAGCTTCTGCTTGGCCATGGCCAGGGAGTAGTACATGCCGAAGTTGTTGACGATGACAGGCACCGGCATGGCGATGGTGAGCACGCCAGCCAGCGCACACAGTGCCCCTACCAGCATGCCTGACCACGTCTTGGGGTACATGTCTCCGTAGCCCAGTGTCGTCATGGTGACCACAGCCCACCAGAAGCCAATTGGGATGTTCTTGAAGTCGGTGTGGTCATTACCCCGAGGGTCGGAGGGCCTGGCCCCAATGCGCTCAGCGTAGTAGATCATGGTGGCAAAGATGAGCACACCCAGGGCCAGGAAGATGATAAGCAGCAGGAACTCATTGGTGCTGGCCCTCAGGGTGTGGCCCAGCACGCGTAGCCCCACGAAGTGGCGTGTGAGCTTGAAGATACGCAGGATGCGCACGAAGCGCACCACGCGCAGGAAGCCCAGCACGTCACGGGCCGCCTTGGATGACAGGCCGCTCAGCCCCACCTCCAGGTAGAAGGGCAGGATGGCCACAAAGTCGATGATGTTGAGCAGGTTCTTGACGAAGTCCAGCGTGTCGGGGCAGCACACGATGCGCACCAGGAACTCCAGTGTGAACCACAGCACACATACGCCCTCGATGTAGGTCAGGATGGGCTCTGTCTCTACCTCCCGCCGGAAGTGCACGCTGGTGATGTTCCCTACGCGGAGGATCTCTGTCACGTTGCGGTCGATATTAAAGGCCTCATGGGTCTCCAGGCAGAAAGTGGTGATGGAGACCAGGATGAAGAAGAGAGAGGCAAAGGCCACTACCTATGGGCAGGGGAGGAGAGCAGGGGGCAGCTGTCAGACAGGGATGGATGGGCCCAGCTGGGGACGTGGACTTCTGCATGAAGGTTACCAGGAAGGGCATTCCAGAGTGAGAGGTGGGATTAACGTACGGAGTCAGGGCTGGAAGTCCCTCCTCAGAGGGTCTTTATCCATATGCTTGGGGGCTCTCAGGCAATGTTTCCCAATCTTTGTCACAAAAGATATAAGCTGCTCTTGGCTGGAAACACTGGTCAGGGATCTACAGCTGCTAGACCTGCCTTTGATAGCTCTGCCCACCTCTGACCTATCTGCATTTTAAGGCTTCTCAAGCTGCCATGGGAATCTTGTTACAATGCATTCCTGATCCAGAGGCTTGGGGCAGGTCCTGTGATTCTGCATTTGTAATAAGCACTCAGGTGAGGCTCTGTCCATGCACCACAGTTGCAGTAACTGGGCTTTAAGGCAACAGTCCTCAAAGTATGGTCCTGGACCAGAAGCATTAGGTCTCTGGTCCTTTGGTTAGAAACGCAAATTTCAAACTTGACCTAAAGCTACTGAGTGAGAAATGCCAAGGGTAAGATCCAGCAATGTTTTAACAAACCTTCTAAGTAATCCTAATGCACACTAGTTTGAAGTCCACTGTATGAAGGAATGCTCCGAGGCAGGTTGCTGCAAGGAATGACCCTGGACCACTTTCTGCTGGCTGAGCCTATTACCCATAGTCTCTTCTCCTGCCTCTCACCTTAGGATGTCCCCGCTGACTGCCTAGATGGTGAGGAAGCCCCTAAAGGCAGACAACATGCACCATGGCAGTTGAGAGGGTGGTCTGGTCAGAAGAACCAGTCTCACTCCTTCCCACAAACTGACATTTCCTGGAACTCTGAGCTCCAAAGAAAAAGGAACCACATGCATCAGCATCAGAGTGGCAGGGGCTGATCTCGACAGCTGCTGGGATCTCGGCTAGAAGGATGACAGCAGCACTCGGCAGAGGAACGGCGGCTGGGTTTAAGTGTCCAATCATTATGAATGGAGATGAAATGCATGTGTAATAACACCAATTATGGAGGCTTCATGTGTTATTCATGACGTGCCATCCACCACTGTCAGGATGCCCACTGATGGGGTCCAGTCTCATGCCTCCTGCTGCCGCCTGTCCTGCACGATGGCTGGACTGGGCTTCCTCCTTGACCAGACGGCTGAGCCTAAATAGGTGGGTAAGGGAGGTCTGTGGCCTCATGGTACCATTTGGTAATCCCCATGCCTGCCTGACCTACCCTGACTTCCACCTGGCTGTGTGGACAGGCACTGGCATGTGCCCGTCCCCTGTCCAGTGAGGACTCAGAGAGGTTTTCCTCCCTGGGAGTCTGCACTGGGATGGGGAGGGCATACCTTGTTCTTAGTACTGCAAAACACCAATGAAGAATACAAGGGGACCTGAGAAAATGAAGCAAGCAGCAGCACCTCCAGGGCTTCTGGAGCAGGAGCAAGTTTGAGGGGGAAAATCTGGGAATGAACAGTTATCAGCTGTCTCTTCTGTGCCTGGTACTGTTAAGCACTCTGTATATGCTTCAATCGCCTTCAATCCTCCCAATGACCCTGTGAGGCACGCCTCATCATCCCATTTTATGCAGGATGAACTGAACATCAGAGACGTTACACACTTGCTTAAGGTCACACAGCCTAGAAGGGATGAAAACCAGATTTGAACTCAGAACTGTTTAACTTCAAAGGCTGTACCTTTTCGTCATACCACAATGTTTTCACCACCTCCCAGGCAGGGTCAATTCACAGGCCTGGGAAAGCCATCTCTGAATCACTGATCCTGTTCCCAGTTAGCTCCCTGATGACTGCTATTTCACCCGTGGGAAAGTGTGCCTCAGGCTTAGGACAGGTCCCCCATCACACACCTCACTGTACCTCATTCGCACTTTAACTTGGATGGGTTGATCAGAAACAGCATGGAAGGAGAAGGCTAGGTCCAGGGGGTGAATGGAGATGAAATGCATGTGTAATAACAATTACACAGACACACTTTCCCAATTTTATGACACTGCTGGAGTTTTTCCTGCTTGCTTCTCCCCAGTGAAGGTAAATTTAAGTTCCTTTTCTAGCCTCATTCTTCCTCCTCTGAGAAAGGGGCTGCCAAGTCAATGCAGGCTGATATGGGCAGTAAGTAAATGGCTCCAGCCTGTGGGCTCTCCAAGGCCATCCCTAGGTGGGCTGGCAAAAGTGCCTGTCCGTGGCCGTGGCCATGCCAGGAATCCAGTCCTGGCACCACCCTCTCTCCTGAAAAACAGAGTGGTTGAGGTAAGGGGCAGGGACAGCATATCCCAATTCTGCCAGGAACCATGGGAAGCAGAAGCTGGCTCTCTGAGGAAAAGTTAGCCAGGAGAGTAGGCCCACCTGGGAGACTGAGCGTGAAGTTAATTAGTGACTTGGAAAAACAAGTTCAGGAAGAGCTGCCAAGAGGGTGAGCAGAGGGAGGGAGGGAGGGAGGGAGGGCGGCATGGCCCTGGCCATCCTCTCATAGCAGGGCCAGGGAGCCTGCCTTGCTACCCTCCTCAACTGCCACCACCATGGGCTCATTCTGCAGCAGGCAAGAGAGTCCTTCAGGCCCCGCGGGCACCAGCCACATCCTGGATTAGGGAACAACCCCCTAGATTCCTGTCTGTCCATTCACCTTTGCTTTTTTTTCAAAACACAGAACTGTTCCATCTACTATTAACTGCTACCCCTCACCTCCACCCCGAGAAGAGGAGGGGAGCTAAAGAGTGGTCATGTGTGCCCATTTTTTAAGTGAAATAGAGGCACAAGAGAGGGCAGATGATTTGCTCAGGATCACACTGAGGCCAAGTCTCCTGACTCTCAGCTCAAAGCTCTTTCCAATTGGCCCCTCTGACCGAGCAGGTAGGTATAATCCCCTCCTCCTTTGTTGAAACCTTGGTGGGGCCTCAATCTCCACTGTGGCCTCTCCAGGGCTGGGGCAGCAGGCACTCAGCAGGCCCCAAGAAGCCCTCACTCCCCAAGGAGACAGAGATGCGGCCTGAGCTGTGGCACCTTGCTCCAGGTGGGTCCTGAGGTTACAGGTTCCCCTTCAGGGCCCAAATTATTCCTTTCTGCCCTATGTTGCTCCCCAAACTGAATTATTTCATAAGTGGTTGACCCTGCTTGCAAATGGTGCTTTTCACCAGGCCTTCCCCTCTGTGGGCAGGGATACACCGCTCCCTTGACTAGGGCTTCCTAGCACTAAAGGGGGCCAAGGGAAGAAGAGGTGGTTGCAGCAACACCACCCTGCTTAGAGGCCAAAGCCTCAGCCTTGAGCCTTCTATTCATTCCCCACTGGACCATCCTGCCATCCTACAGAGCTGGCAGTGGAGATCCGAGCCTCCCTCTCATGGGCCCCTGTGCTGACAGACTAAGGGCAGAGAACAGCTAAGGAACCCTACACTAGAAGCCTTGGGCCCGGGTTTAGACTTCTGGGATTCCTCATCCTGGCCCTGCCACTCAACCAGGTAAATGAATGGTAACTTCTGCACCTGTTTCCTCTATATAAAATGGGGACAGTACTAGTACCCCCTTCACAGTGTTACGGTAGGATTAAATGAGCTTCTACATGGTAAATGCCTGGCACCCAATAGGTGCTCCATAAAATGGAGATAAGAGTTGAGGAGGGTTAGGGTCCTCTGTGTGCAGCTTTTGAAGGTGAGCCGAATCTGGAGCCAAAATACCACAGAATCTTTGCTTTTTAGAAGTGAAAAACGGAGACTGAGAAAGTTATCCAGTTCAACTCCATTTCTGCTGTTTTACAGATGAAGAAACTGAGGCCCAGGGAGGAGTGCTTGTCCTGATTTTCATGGCTGAAGCTGCTAGTTCTTTCCACTACAAAGGGCATGGATTCTGCTGGAAGGCAAAACTTCCCAAGTAGAAAACTGCCGGTGAACTGGCTCCACCAGGGGCAGCTCCTCTCCTGCTGGGAGGATGCAGGAGGGTCTCAGCACCCTGGACAGCAGGCTCCCGTCCTCTAAGCGCCCCCTGGGCTCCTGTGTCCTGTTGAAAACTCACCCCTCTCCAAAGGCCCAGTTGTTCAGCCCTATTACCAGCCTCCTCCACCAACCCCACTGTAGGACTGTCCCTAGAAATGTAAAGCCACACACTTCTGGGTTCAAGTTGGGCTCTGCTACTGACTGCATATGAGACCTACATGAGTTCCTTAACCTCTCCAAGCCTTAAGGTCTTCATTTATAAAATGGAAAAGGGAGCGCCTACCAAGTACAAGACACCGTGTTTGGGAAAATACCAGACAACCACCCTTGCCCCTGGGACCTTACATTCTAGTGGAGGCCGACTTTAACAAATAAACAAGCAAAATACACAGTATGTCAGGTGATCTAAGGGTTAGGAAAAAAAATAAAGAGAAAAAGGAGATAACGGGTGGGAGGATAGGGGAGTTGTTTCCAATAGAGAGGTCAGGTAAGGCCTTAATGACAAGGTGACACCTGAACAGCCCTGAAGAGTGAAGGAGTGAGTCATACGAAGAACCAGAGAGTTCGAGGCAGAAGGGATGAGTAGTGCAAAGGTCCTGAGGCTACAATCTGCTTGCTATGTTTGAGGGGATGAGGGTAGTATCTACCTGGTACAGTTGTTTTGAGGATGCAAAGAAATGATACTTGTAAAACTCAGCACAAAGCCTAGAGCATTCCAGGAATCTGGCACAGGCTGGGTCGAGGGGAGAGGTGACAGACACCAATCATTGGGAACTGCATACAATCAGCGGGGGCAGGGGAGGAGAGCCCAGGAAGAAGGGCCAGGGAGACAGATGGACAGATAAACATAAGGAGACTCAGGCCCAAAAACCTATATTAAGGATGAAGTGTAGGAGAAGGGAAAATTGAGAACACAGCCAAAGACACTGGCAGAGTAAGATCTGTGGGGATGGGGTGAGGGACTGAGGGACTGAGCCTTCCAGGGAAGCAAGATCCTCGTGCCCAGGCAGTGCTGGAAGACAGTGGGGCAGTCCTGGGGGTAAGAGGCAGGAAATGAGAGGGTCTGCCAAACAAAGCATCTCTGAGCTATCCCTGGCTCCTGGCTGAGGGCCCGCACTAAGGCCTAGGTCCCAGTAGAGAAACATCCCCTCGTCTCCCCTCCATGGGTGCCCCTAGGAACAGGACCTGGCCCTGCCCCCACCCCATGCTGAGCCAGGACCTTCTGGTCCCAGTGTCCAGAACCCACCTCTACCTATGCTCACCCTCCGATGAGCCAGCACTTGGGGCCTCTCAGGGCCTCTGGGTTGCCCAGAACGGATGAGTCCCTACCCCAGAAGGAATTCAGTCTAGCCCGGATCACTATCCAAGAACCCACTATTCAGTCAAATGGAATTCCTGGTTATTGCCCACCCAGGCCCCACGCTGTCCAAGCTCTGCTTGAGCTGGTCACCTGACCAGAAAATTCCCCCTTTCCCTAACGCTGCATATGGTTTAGCTCTACCCACATGGAAATTTTATTTATTTATGTATGTATTTATAATGTGCCTCTTTGAAAAAATTATTTAAGGCACTAAGTCAGTATCCTACAAGGCCCACCCAATTCAACTTCTATTTCCTTGTGGAAGCCTCTCTGAACACCTCCTACACCTCATCCCACATAGAGGTGGGATTTATTGATTCCTCCTCTCACTTCCTATTGAACTTTATTTTCTTATGACTCCTGTGGCACCTCTCATGATCCGTCTTGTATTACTGTTGCCATTTCTTGTCACCTAATTTCCCTTGACTGCCACTTACTCTACCCGACTTGGCTTTTGTCAGGAGCAGGGGCCCCCTCTGACTCATCTTTGGATTTCTAGAACCCCACATGTGTATGGTAAGTACGCAGTAAGTGTTTTCTGAATGACTGGGGCCAAGGTGACCCCCTGCTCTCTCTCCTGGTCCTGATGAGCCTGTCAGAAGAAGAGGTCATCAGCTCCACTGACTGGGACAAAGTGACAAGGGTATATGCCCAGTAATACCTCTAGGTACTGGGGCCCTAGGACCTCTGCTGCCCTCCAGAGTGAGCCAGGTCCACTTCCTGATAAGGACCCTTGCTAGGGGCCAGGTGACCACCCCTTAGCCTGAAGAAAGTTCCAGCAGGGAGCAGGGCCAGAGGTCATGGCAAGTCAGTTACGCACAGGGAATGAGGGTTGCACAGAGCTCTGGTGCCCAGCATCCGAGGCTGACACTGCCCATGGGTGGGGGTGAAGGGCCCAGGGTCTCCTACCCTCAAGGCCAAGCTGCCTGGCTCTGCTCCTGCCTGCCTGCTCTTCCCCCAAGTCTCCAAAATAGCTCGTTTATTTTCTCCCCTTCCCCTACTCCACACCCCACCCCTAATGTGACAACCAGAAACACCTCAGCATTCAGAGACAAGATGTTCAGAGACAAATGTTGATCTGTTCAGAACAAGAGAAGAAAACAAACCCAAGAGGAAACTGGGAGGTTGCCCTGCGGGCAGGGTCTGCAGGGAGTCCTGCAGCCTTCAGCCCGGCCCCTGCCTGCTCCTCAGGAAGGAGGTGGAGGGGCTGCCCCGGGCAGGCTTGGCACTGCCCTCCTGGGGAGCTCAGAAAGCCAGGGTACCGCCCTCCTGGGCTCAGGTTCCTGGCTCACCCTAGCTCAGAGGGCACAGCATCAGTGAGTCCTGGCCCTCACTTCAAAGCCTGTCGTGATCACTGACCTGTCCCCCAGGCAATGCCCAGACCAGAGAAGCCAGGGAACTTCAGAAGCGGGCAGGCAGGAATGCAGCTCTGCTCCTTTCCTAGAAGGCCTTGGTTTCATGCTCTGCCTGGGCCAGGGAGCTTCCCTTAGTCTTTTCTCCCAGCCATGCCTCCCTTCATTTTTCCTATGGAAATCCCACAGTGAGAAGAGAGGTTAGACTTGACCAATTCTAGGGAGTGAGAAGTAAAGGAACAGATAAGAGCAGAGTGGAGGAAGAAGCTCTCCAGTGAGGGGCCACCCTCTGGAAACCAGAGATCCTCTCTGGGCAGGAGCCAGAGGCCATAGGAGGAGCACAGACTTAGACTGATGTGACCTAGGTGTGGATCCTAGTTCTACCACAAGTGGTGCGACCTTGAGAAAGCCCCACCAGGCCTGTTTCCTTATCTGTATACTGATACACAGATGTTAACAATACCTGCCTCACCTAGGCCAGATGAGTAGTAGCAGAAAGCACAGGCCAAGCCTCCCACATAGTAACTGACACTTAACAAAGGGGAAGACCCTGCTGGAGCTGCCTTCCTGGAGCAGGGAGTTCCTGTGGGCCCCCTCCTCTACTCAAAAGGGAAACATCACAGGAAGAATGTGCTGATTTAGCCAAAGGAGAGGAACTGTAATCCTTAATAAGGCTGATAGCTGAGCTAAAGCCAGCCCTGCCCTGGAGACCTTGGAGACTAGGGTAGGGGAAGGGCATCCTGGCCCCATTCTCCAGGCCTCTTGTCTGCTCTCAGAAAAGAAGGTGCAGGTTTCTAAAGTTTCGGATGCTGCCAAACCTCCACTGGGCCCCCTGAGGCTGTGAAGTCTCCATGGTGAGCCTTCATTCTGCCCTGCCCCTCATGCCTGTTCCCAGCTCAGGCCACAGAAACGGAACCACAGCAGCAGCTGCCCATGGGCCCAGCACAGTGGAGCAGGGGTGAGCATCCCAGTCCAGGAGCCTGCCTGAGCAGAACAGCTCCTTGGGCCAGGCCTGTAGCTAGGCAACAGGCTCTCATAATCAGCTCAGTTCACTTTCCATTTGTATCGTTTTGCTCCTGTCATAATGCACTACTCAAATGACCAGGTTGCTGTGTGCGAAAGGACGCCTCAGGGCAGAGCACTGCTCCTCTCTCCCTCTTCGCCCACCACCCCACAGTGCTGCGGGCCCTTCCAGGGAGGAGGTAGCTGTGAGTGAGGGAAGGTAGCACATATACCCGGGGGAACAGGGCTGGGAAGGATGGGACAGTGTGACAAGCCAGGGGCAAATGGAGGGGGGAAAGTGCAGCCCCAGAACTCCCCGCATGGCATAGTACCCTCAGGCCTGGAGGGGTAATACAGTAAGTCTTCCTTCTGACGTCTCCATCTGCCCCTGGGTTTTCTGATGCCATCCACAGGAGGTACAGAACCTCAGAAGGACATTTCTCAGGCTACAGTAAGAAACAAGCTCTCTGCCTCAAAAACAGCCTAGTTCAGTGGAAAGAAGGTGTTATAATCACAAGAGCAAGGGCTTGGGAGTCAGGGACTCTGGCTTTGATTCAAAGCCTGGCCACTATCTGGCTGTGTGATCTCAGGCAAGTTGTTTACCTTCTCACAGCCTCAATCTATTAAACGGGGATAATCACCGGGTTTTAAGTTTATTGGGAGGATTAGAGATTAACGTAAAGTATATACAGCAATGTATCTGTCTGGGGTGCTCAATAATGAGCAGTTATTCATTAATTTGTAAAAATTATGTATTCCCACTTGTGTGTCCCGGGAGCAGGTGAGGGTTGCCTTTGCCTGGGCTCCTGAGCAGGAGGCAAGTCCTCTTTTAGTGCATGTGTTGGCCAGAGCTCCATCCAGATATTCACATCAGGATGAACAACCAGAAGGCTGGAAACTAGGGGTGGTTTCCTGGCTCTGCTATTAGTTAAATGTCTTTGGCAAGAAACTTAATGTCTCTGAATCCTGGTTTTCTCAATGTTTAAATGGAAGAATTAACCTTGCTCCATCATAAACTTCAAGACCTCAGCTGGAATGCCTGGGCTGATGTGATTCCATGTCAAAGGGGCAAAGCACCCTGGGTTCCTGGAAGACTTCCAGGGGCAGGCCAGGCTCTGAGCTTACTCAAAGAGGCCCCCTGGCTTGGCCATTCAGCAGTGAGTTAGGAAGAAAATAAACTCAATGATATGTGGGGTGCCACCTGGAATTCCAGAGGGGAAGAAGAGCAGGTGAAAAGCCCCCAGAAGTCCCAGAATGCTCAGAAATAGGGCCTAGCTCCCCTAACCACCTCATCTCATCCCTGCTTCCCTGGTTTGTCCCCTTTCCCCATCTCTATCTCTATCTCTCCTCCCCGACCCCCAACTTTGAAAGAGTCTGAATGATGTGTGCCTGCTCTCTCTCCCCTAATACAGACAGCCAAGTGCTAACACTAGCAAGGTTAGTGACCTACATGAGAAGCCTGTAGAACTCACAGCAGACCCAGGCCAGGGGCATCACTATGCCCTCACCTTCTTAGCCAGTCTCAGGGCTGCAAGGAAAGAAACCCAGACAGTTGCCTCTAGCTTTGTTGTCAGTCCTGAGAAAGATCCCTGCCTTCTCGTGGCTGCCTGCAGCCCCAGCCCGGTATGCCATGGCCCCTGAGACCTCTGCTCTTCCCTTCTCTTCCAGGCAGAAGATGCATCTGCCCTGGCCTGGCATTTATGCCAGCCTGGCTTTTCCCTGCAGGCCTGTTCCCCAATTCCCTATCCTGCCTTCTTCTATGACTAGGAAGGAGTCCAGCACAGGGGTGCTGGGAAAGGGAGGGTGCTCTGAGACTCATTAACATGACAATTTGGGATGCTGGAGGAACCAACCAGGTTCCACAGCAAGCAGCAGTCCCCAGACCTAACAAGTTATACATTGCTCTTTCCTGTCTCCCAGACAGACCCCAGCCAGGCTTTAGGCTGCTGACCATGAGATCCGACACCAGCCCCCAGAGTTTTCTTTCTTTAAAGAATCTAAAGCCATCCTTCAGGGATTTTTTTTTTTTTTTTTTTTTTTTTTTTTTTTTTTTTAGCTGTCCAAGCATAATGGGGGAAGCACCATTATGCTCGTTCTCCCCTTTCACCTAAAGGGGTTAGGGAAACTGGATTTACTTGGGGAGGAGGTGGTAGGTCTTGCCTAAATCAACCTGTGCTTCCCCCTTCCCTCATACACCCATTTCAAGCAGTAACCTGAACCAGGGCTTTCTGGAAAGACAGTTTGTGCTGCAGCAGAAAGAAAAGAAGCGGCAACAAAAATCTGGTATCATCACCAGGAAGCCTGTGGCTGGCCACTGGCCGTGGGAGCCTGCAGAGCCTAGAACACTAGGCCCTTCGTGTTTAATTCTCCTCTCACCCCAGCTGAGGCCAGGACATCCCAGGTGTGCAGGAAGCCTCAGGGGCATGGTATCCTCCCTGGCAGAAAGAATGCCTTTCTTAAACCTGGAAAGGAGGCCGGATTGTGGTCTCAGCTTTGCCTCTTCTGCGCTTAAGATGCTGAAGCCTATATCCTCCTCTCTGAAGTGCATAGTTGTGAGCACACTGAGCTGCTGGGAGGATGTAAACGAGGTGGCACGGCATGGAAGCATCTAACAAAACCCACCCTAGTTTCCTTCCTCTCAACCCTGCCTGCCCCCATTAGAAGGCCAAATTCCAGCTCTTCCAGGACCGTAGTCCTGTGTGGAGTGGAGGGCAGCTGAAGATAGGGCAGCCTGTGCAGACCAAAGAAGGGGGTGGAGGAGCTGAGCTGGGCACCCCACTCACTGGAGGGGATGCGGCAAAGCAGGCAGCTGGGACTGGGTCCAAGTAGTAAGTCAAGTGTGTGCAATCTCCTGATGGAGCGTGCAGGGGAGAGGGTGGGAGTGTGTAATTCCCCTGCGAGCCACGGAGGGGGGTTGAGAGGAAGGCGGGAACAATCTGCGGTGGTAAGGTAAGTCAGGCTCGGTCCCTGCTCCTCCCGGCCCCTACCCACCACCCACCACGGACCCCTTGCAGACCCAAGATGGGGAGACACGGGCTCCTGCCACTCACCCTAGCGGCCCGGGAGGAGTAGGGATCCTCGAAGAGCGCCCACATGCGGGGCTGCCAGCCGCGGCAGCCCCCAGACCCGGCGCCATGGCCCGCGCCTCCCTCGTGGGGGCCCAGTCGCTGCAGGGCCAGCTCCCGCTCATCGTCGCCGGCCTCGTCGCTGGGCCCCGCGCCGCTGCCACCTCCGTCTGGGCTCTCGAAGATGTCGAGCGCCTCCTCGGCGTCGCGGTGCTGCCGGTAGGTCATCCAGCAGCAGGGTTCCACGTCGGTCTCGTCGATGCCCCAGAAGGTGAGCTCCTCTTCGAAGAGCGGCCCGCACACGTCGGCGGGGCAGTGCAGCTTGCCGGTGCGGTAGTAGTTGAGCACGTAGGCGAAGACGCCCGGGTGCCTGTCGAAGAAGAACTCGCAGCCCCCGCCGCCGCTGCTGCCGCTGCTGCCCACACCGCCGCCATCGGTCTCGGGCCGGCCCCCGCCGTCGGGGTCGGCCAGCCAGGCGAGGCGCGTTCCCGGTAGGGTGCGCAGGGTGCTGCGGTAGGTCTCATGTCGCGTGCCGCCCACGTTGATGATGATCTTCTCCGACGCCTCGCCCTTGGCCATCTCCTCCTTCAGACATGTTTTGGACGGAGGCTTGTTCCCCGACTTGCGCCCGCGGTAGGAGGAGACACACACCGAGCTGATCATAAGAAGCGCTGCGGGGCTCCGGCTTGGGGCGGCCGCTGCCCTCCAAACACCCTTCCCGAGGAGGCACCGTCAGACGGGGGAGGGGGAGGAGACGAAGAGGAGGCAGGAGGCGGTGGCGGCCCCCTCTGCGGCTTGGCCCTGCCCCTGCCTATCCCCCTAGGACGCGGAGCGGGAGGAGTTGGATTTCTCCGGTACACAGGTGGTTGGGGTTAGGGCAGGAAGCTCCGGAGAGAGGGAGGTGGAGAGAGGGAGGACCCGGGGAAGTAGAAGCAAGCACACACGCGGTCCCCCGCTACAACGGGACACACAAACGCTCTGGGCCGGGGACACGCCCCCGCCTTCACCCCGACCAAAGACGAGGAAGCGCACAGTCCACGCGCACCGCGAAGGTCCGGGGCGCTCGCGCCCACACGGGCCACCCTCCGGCTCCAAGACCGCACCAAGCCCCGGAATAGCCGGCTTCCCCGCAGCGGCGGCAGCGCAGCAGCAACAAGTCCTCCGAGCGGCTGCCGGGGCCAGGCCGACACTCTCACGGCAGCTGGAGCTCCGTGGGCCCGGGCTGCTTGCGGTCAACACGAGGCGGCGGCGGCGGCATGTGGCCTCTTCCCCCCATTCATAAATCCAGGGCCGGGCGAGGAAGGCAGGCGGGGCAGAGCAGAGCGCGGCGGCCGGGCGGGCGGGGGCTGCGCAGGGCGAGGCGGCAGCTGGAAAACAAGCGCGCCCGCAGGAGCGAGCCTCGGGTCCTGCGTCCGCGGCTGGGAGCTGCGCCGGACCGGGCGCAGCGATGCGGGGGCCGCGCTGGGGCGGGGGTGCCTCAGACGGGGCGTCCTGCGCGGAGCCGAGCCTGGGGGGCGGGGCCGCTCTGGGGAGCCGGGCTCTGGGCACTGGCGAAGGTGTACCGGGGGCGGCGGCCGAGCGGCCAAGGACACCTGCAGGCTTCCCGGGCCCCGCGGAGAGGGAGCCTCAGCGCAACGCCCCGGCGCCTGGTTCCTGCGATCTGGCGGCGCTGGGAGCCACGCCATCTACGCGTCTGCCCATCTCCGGGCGGGGCGCCGGCCTTGGCTCGCGCGCGGCAGGGGGCGGGCGCGAGGTGGCATAGGGGAGGGGGCGCCTCGGCGCCGGCGGGCTGGGGCCCTAGGGGCTCATGGTCTCCCTCCGGCGCTGGCAGCGGCCGCCACGCCCCAGTGGCGCCTTTTCCTCCGGGGCCCCGCCTCGCCCAGACGCGCCCTTCGCGGGGCGGGGTGGGCGGGGCGCGGCGCAGCGCGGGGCCGACCCGGCTCACTGCAGGCCCTGGCGACCGAGCGCAGTCTTCCTCCCCGGAGCCGAGCCCCAACCAAGCGCGTCACCTCCTCGCCGCCAGTGCCCAGCCCAGCGCGCCGCCCCTGCGCGCCTCCGCCGGCAGCCCCTCCCGCCCCCCTCAGCCCTGCTCCGCGCCTCCCCCGGGCCCGCAGCTCCTCCCACCGCAGCCCGCTGACACCGAAGCGCTCTCGACCCCTGACCTGTAACCTCCGCCCGGCTCTTCTTGCTTCGTCCCTCGCCCCCTCCCCGCCAAGCTGGTCGCACTGTTGCCGTTTCACTGCGGCTGACGGAAGGCCAAGGAAGAAAGAGGGTAGAGACGCTGTCGCGAAGATCAGGCTGCCCTCTCCTTTCCCAGGGACCGTGTTGGGGCCTTCTGACCACCCCGCCCCGCATCCTGCGCCTCGGAGGCCCAACGTAGCCCAAGACACCCATGGTCTTGATGCTCTCCGCCTCTGTCCCAGCCACCAAAGCCCCCGCGATGGAATGGGGGACGGGGTGGCCTTGGGCAGAGAAGCGCTTCTTGTGCCGGATGGAAGGAAACCGTAGCTCTGGCTGTGTTCATCGCGAAATGTTTTATGGATGTGGAGTGGGTGGGTGGCCCTGAAAAGTCATTAGTTAAAGCCTTTGCTCGTCATTGCTCTGGGGTCCACATAGGAAATGCCTGTGTCCTGCCTCATGACCCCCTCCTGTTTCTACTCTTATTCTACCCATTACAATTTGACTTTGCCTGTGTATATGTCTCCTCTCCCCTCCCTAACCCTGAGCTCCTGCAGGCGGCATTGTGCTTTTTCATCTTGATAGCTCCCACAGTGCCTGCCTCTGAGAACATGTTTGCTAAGTGATTGAGAAGCTGCCATACCCAAAACGTAGGCACCAACAGGACTTTACTGGCCCTATCCCAAGAGCAATTTCCAGATTCATTTGTTTTTGTTAAGTCCAGAACCTATTTTACATCTTCATATTAATCCCCATTGGGTTTTTTTTTTCTTTTTTACAGCTTCAGGCAGCCTCCATGCCTGTCTGGATGATGTAAAGAGATCTTGAGGCAGAAATGAAAGGTGAATGACACACCTGCCCTGGACACCTGTGCACCTTCCCAGTTCCAGATCAGGCAGTACCTAGCTCAACTGAGAAAAACAAGACAAGGGCCTATGTGTGTCTCAGGAAAGGTTAAAAGCTCAGTGCCAATGCAAGGGATTTTTACAAGCAAAAGTCTCGTTATTAATGAGGCCAGAAAACCAAAATGACAATGATCTTTGATGATCTGTACTGATACGCAGGGGAGGTGAGTTAATCAGAAACACACATTTACTGGCACCCCCTTTGTGCCCAGTCCCTGCTCCTCGAAACTGATGTTTGTATTTCAGAGTTTAGCTGTCTTTGAGTTTGCTGCAGTGAAAAGAAATATCCCAAGTGTGACTGGGAAGAGAAGACCCGGGACAGCCAGAAACTGGAGTGAGGAAGAAAGAACCACAGAATATTAATGCAATGAATAACTTTCAAGTCCTATCTGGTCCGTGTCCTGGCAAAGTCCCTTGGGGTCTCTCCCCTGCTTTCCGTTCATCAGGATGACTGAGCTCAGTAATTGTAAGAAAGGGAGTGTAGTAGGCAAGGGGACAAAACCCATAGTATCCCACCCCTGATTGACTTATTAACTCAATGAACACTTATTGAATACCTACGATATGCCAGAAGCAGTTCCGGGCACTGGAAATACATCAGTGAATAAAACAGCCACTCATCCTAGTAAATCTGCCCAACTGGTGCTTCCACTCTGCAGTGCTTGTGGATAGTGATGAGCACCTGGGGAGATGGGTAAAGGGAGAAAGCTGCCAGGGAAAAAGGAGGCCAAGAGGGAAGGGAGGAAGATCAGAAAGTTGGGACGCGGGCATGGGAACCTAGGAAGAGCTGACAAAAACAGAGGGCCCAGCCTGAGAGAGGCAGCTGGGTAAAGGTGCATGGGACCAGGGCTCCCAGCTCTGTGCACTGACCAGCTCGGGAGAGGGGAGCTCAGCCTCAGTCCTGAGGCCTCCAGAGAATGCCTCACCCTTGCTGAAGGTTTATTCTAGAACTCTGGGCTCACCTGTTACGTGTACCTCTCTGAGGGAGTCGATATGCTGCAGTTAGCACTATGGGACTTGTCCCCATCATTTCTTTGTGTGAGGTCTTGGTGTTCCCTCAAAACACAGAGCTGGGGAAGGATAGGAGAGCCCCCTGCCCAGGCTACTGTGACACAGCCTACCATGGATGTGAGGGTGCTGCCCTCTGGTGGTGCTAGAACATCCTGGCTCCAGACCTCGCCCTGAGCTCTGGGGGCTGTGATGTGGGCAGATGGGGTGGCAGCAGATTCTGGGCTTCTTGTTGATGCCAGGACCTCAGGTACATCTTCTAGCCTAACTCTGCCATTGGGACTCTGCCTACTCCCTCCCTTCTTCATTCCTCCAAGACCTTGATACCTGACAGGCTTAAGCAAGACCACAAAGCAGCCACTATTGGAAATTCCTAGTTCCCCAAGCTTCTTTCCCTCATTTTCACCTTTTCTCTTCTGTCCTCTCCTGAATGCCCTGGTTTCTTCAGGCTGTCAGGGAAGAGCACCTGTCTGAAAGCCAGTTCACAGAAGGTGTCAGCCACAGCGGGTTTCCCTCATCATGGGTGAGGGTGTGGTGAAAGAATAGGAAGAGAGGGCCATGGGAGATTCTAAAGGGGCACCGATGGAGGCTGTCAAGCACCTGCACCCTTTCCAGGCCCCCCCTCCACCCGCATAATAAGGTCCTCACCCTCTGAGTGCCGACGCTGACCCTGTCCGTAGAAGCTGAAAGCCTGAAATCAAAGCCGTTTACCCTTCCCCTTTCCCCACTGGGAGCTTTGTATGGGCTCAGCCTCTTTAGGATGACTAGAGCCATCCAATCTCCTCTCCATCTTCCTTCTTTGAAACCTGTTTGTGGTGAGGGGCTCCAGGCCAAGGCGAGGTCCTATCCATTGGTGCTCACACTTTCCCTTTTTGGTATTCTAGCTCCTGCCAGGGACTGAGCCTCCTTCAGGTCCAGGCCAAGGAGCCAGCATCCTTTCCCAGCATGCCTCACTCTCTCCCAGCCTGGAAAATTGAATTGCTTTATCAGACTCATTAGAGGGTGATAGGGCCTCCCCGCTCATGGGGGAACAAGAGAAGGGAAGGCAAGAGCAGGCTGGCAGCCTCCTGTCTGCGTCTCAGCTCACTTCATCCTGCCTCCCCCAACCCCAAGCAGCCTGCAGAGACTTGCAGGCTCCAAATCAAATGTGAGAGCCTTCTTGGGGGGGAGGGGGGTGGGTGGGGGAGGGGCTCTGGGGAGAACCTAGCCCTAGTAATTCAGGTCTTGTGAAGATCAGTAGAATGGCTCTGCCTCAGGACTGAAAGCAGGGTTGGGTTGCTGTGGTAATCCCAGTGAAGTTGTATCTGGGGCTCAAAGGCGGCCTTTGAGGGCCCAGCTCTTAAAGAGAAGAGACCAGAAGCTCGGGCCTGGGCAGGGCTCAGGGCCTCATACACTATGGACCTGGAGTCATAGGGTTGGAGGGGACCTGAGTGTTAGCTCATGGACACCTTCCCCCCACTTAGGGATGTCAGGCCTAAGCAGCAGCAGCGAACTCTGAGAGACGGAGCTAGGGCTGGGGTTGGGCCAAGGACAGAGAACGATATGGGGGCCACCAGCTGAGTGGACCCTAGAGGCCTCCTTGTTTAAGGCTCCTGGGCTGGGAACTCAGCCTGCATCCAGACAGCACACCCCTGCCGCCGCGCCTGCCACATGCACGCTAGCCCAGGGTCCGGCTGGCAAGACCTCTTGACACTTAGCATTTCTCCATCTAGAAAAGTACAGATTGCTCCCACCTGGGCTAAGTTCCAGGAAAAACTGGTTCATTCCATTAGAGTAGTTAATTAGTCCTGATGGGCCCAGTCCCCTCCAGCAATATCCTGGGGAAAGGGGAAGCAGGTGTCTGGAGAGACAGGCCAAACTCAGGTTCCTCTTGGGTGCTCCTGAAGTCCAGGGATTCTTCCCTGCTTGGGTCAGCCCTGGGCAGAATGGAGGGACCCAGAACCCAGGCAGCTCAGACCCAGGGACAGAGAGCAGATCCCCACTGAGTCTTTATGCTCTGCAGCCAGGACTGTGCCTGGCATGGATCAATCTTTGTAAGGGTTTGTGGTTGAATGACAGGCATAGTCTTCTCCCATCTCGCAGGTTTCTTCCCACCTAAGATGATGTAATTAAAGAATGCAGCAGCGTGCCTGGCACCAGTGAGTGTGCCAGGAGGGGAGATGCCCAAGTCAGATTGTGACTGCCTCTGCGAGCCAGGGACTCTTGCCTGGTCCTTTGTATATTCCCAGTGCTCAGCGCAATCCCAGGCACTCAAAATACCTGATTCATGCTTGCTTGATGCATGGAATTAATGAGGCGGGGGGTGGCGGGGGAGGAGTCCTCCCTGTCAGTTTCTTGCTGTGTGACAGAGAGTGCACTAGATTGGGAGTCAAGAAACCCAGGCATTGGCCCCAATCTTCCCCTTGCTTGGTTGTGGGAAGTCTGGTCTTTTCCTCTTTGGGCCTCAGTTTCCCCCATTGTTGTACAAGGAGGTTTGACCAGATAATCACTAAGGTTCATATTCTGGTTACTATTGTTATGAAACAAATTACCCCTAGTATGTAGTGATATAAACCCAACAGCCATTTTATTTTGTTTATTATTTTATGGGTCAGGAAATTAGGAAGGGCTCAGTTGAACAGTTCTTGCTTAGGGTCTCTTATGCAGCTACAATCAGATGTCAGCGGGCTGCAAACATCTGAAGCTCAGCTGGGCTAAACGTTCAGTATGCTGTGTTCATGTGGCTGGCAGTTGACACTGGCTGTTGGCTGGAAGCTCAGCTGAAGCTGTCAACCTAAGCATCTGCAAACATATCGCCTCCCTAGCATGGCAGTCTCAGGGTGGTTGGCTGTCTTACATGGCAGCTGGCTGCCTCTAGAATGAGTATCCCTAGAACACCAGGTGGAAGTGGCATGGCCTTTCCTAATCTAGCCTTGGAAGTCACATAGCATCACTTCTACTATACCCTGTTGGTCACAGGAAGCATTTGCTCACCCAGATTCAAGAGGAGGAGCGTAGACTCCACTTTTGATGGGAGAAGTATTAAAAAGAATTTGGGGCCAACCAACAACAAAGAAAACAAAAACAAAACCCCACAATAGCCTTGTGGTCTGTGGAATACTTTAGCCTTGGCCCAAGTCCCTGTGACTGGAGCTGTCTGGTGGTGACTGCTGGGGTGAACATGATAATGTACAGGATCAGTGAGACCCCCACACTCTGGTACTCCCTTTCCTGGAGAGAGTTCCTTTTCTGCCTTCCTTCCTTGGCTTCTCTGGATTTTAGGCTGAAACTGTCCTTTGTTAATAGCTTTAGGAGATGGCTCATTGCATGGGTGATGGGGCCCCGAGAATGAAGTAGGCCCCATGGCCTTGCCCAGGATCGCAAGCAAGGAAGGAAATATTTAATGAGCACCTATTGTATCCCCATATGGAAAGAAGTCGATACTGTATTCCAGTAGATGTTACTGATGAAGTTCATTTTTCCCTCATACCATCTCTAAGGAAGAGATTTTATTGTCGTCCTCCTTTTACAGATCAGAAAATGGAGATGCCAGGGTTAAAGTGGCTTCCCCAAGGTGGTATGGTTGGCGACAGACCCATGATTCAAACCACTCATGCCACCTGCCCTGGGGCAAACCTGAGGCAGAAGCAGTGGCCTCACCTGTCCTCCTGCATGCCCTTCTCATCCTCCTCTGACTGCTCCCTCCACCCAGGGCCCAAACTTAACCACTCACCTCCCCACCAGAAATGACCTGCTGTGTGTCCCAGTTCTGTGTCTCTAAGCTGACATCCCCTCAGGAGAAAGCTTCCATGCAGGTGCTGGTGACTGACGACAAAGATCCCTAACACTCTAGAATCAGCCCATTACATGGGCAGCCAGACTCTCCCCACTCCCCATCAACAAGGGGGACTTCTGTGTGCCTTCCCCTTTATTTGGGCAGATGCTGTGACCCACAGAAGATGGTAGAGGTACTGTGCCATTTTCCAGCCCCAGGCCTTAAAAACCTGGCAGCTTCCACCTCCTGTCTCTTGAAATGGTCTCTCTGGGGACCCTAAGCCCTTCAGTCAGAAGTCTGGCCAAGTAGCCATGCTGGAGAGGCAGTTGTAGGTGCTCACTCTGGCCGGCAGGCCCAGCTGAACTCAGTCTTCCAGCCATTCTCACTGGAGTGCCCGGCATTTGAGTGAATGTGAGGGCAGCTGCCTTGGACCCTCCAGACTAGTTCGCTGCTAGTTGAATATCACTGAGTAACCTTGGTTGCCACCAGAAGAGTTGCTCAGACGAGTCCTGCCTGAATTCCTTACTCACAAAACTGCGAGATAGAATGGGTGTTTTAAGCCGCTCAGATTTGGAGTAACTTGGAACACAGCAATAGATAACTGGACCAACATGTGTTATCTCATTCAATCTATTTATTATGTCTGTTTTACAGACTAGGACATTTAAGCTCAGAGCGATTAAATGACTCCCTCAAGGCCTCCCAGGAAGCAGGAAGCTGGGTGGCATTTGAACTTGAACTTGAGAAGTATGACTCTAGAGCTCCTTGGAACCAAAGCCCTTGTTATGCTGCATCTTGGTGGATCTGTGTGCCCCTCCTGGCAGGAGGGCTTGCATCTCAACCAAAAACATTACCTTCAACCAAAAGACTGAATACTTGACAAGGAGTGACTTTTTCAGCACCAGGCCATTTCCCGGTTTGAAAGATACATGGGGAGATGTGGAGTCATAGGGCCGGTCCCCTCCCTCTGCCAAACTCAGGACAGCAGGGGCTGATTTTATCTTTATTCGTCTATAGCTGGCATGGAGCCTGTCCAGGGTGGGTATGTAATAAATGTTTGTTCAACAAATAAACTAACCCACAAAGGAATAAATGACAGAGAGGAAGGCAAGCAGACTATGATCTGGCGAGAAAGGTTTTCTTGCCATCTGGTGGCTATTCCTGGAACAACACTTTCTATGGCAAGAGAAGAAAATGGCAGGTTCCTTCAGGGTCCTTGGCTGTGTGCGTCTGAGTGCAAGCAGCATCATTCCAGCCTGGAGCTGGGTGGGGTGGGGGTGAGGCCTCCTCCAGGAGCCAGACTTCTTGTTTCTTTCAATGTCGGTGCTCCTAGAGGGTGAGGCAGGAAGAAGAGCTTCCCAGCCACCAGCACAGTCCGTTCTTCACAGTGCTGAGTATTCAGTGGGTGTTTAATAAATGAATACTTGGGGCTGGAATGTTAGAACAGAGGTGATGTCAGATCCCCTAGTTCATCTTTACCTTCTACTGAAGTTTGCAAAAGGGATAGCTATCTTGAAGAGAGGGGCAGAACTTTAGAATATGCCTGTTCCAGGGGAGCCCACCCCCCCACCCCCAGCACCCAAGAGAGTCCTGGTCCTTGTTGTGAGACCTCTCAACACTGGCACCTTCCCACCCCTGTCCTTCCCTGAGGTGGGCCTCCACACACCCCACCCTTGCCAGGCTGACAAGTATAGCTTTTCCTGGTAGTCAGGCGGGACAGGAGTTTCCCCTACAGGGTCCTGTAAGAGACCACCAAATACCATCCTCATTTCAGATGCAGTTTCACCCGGAAAAATGTAGACAGCAAAGGGTCTCCCTTAGGAAATGGTTGCAAAGATGACAGGAAATTAGACGTGGAATCGCTGGACCCCCAATAGGGCCCTCTACAAGTGTGTGCATTGTTAATACCTAGGACAATTCCTAGGAAAATACAGATATGAACCTGTGCACACTCCCCGCGCTGCTCCTCAGCCAGCCAGCACCCACAACCCCCTCAGCAGTCCTGTCCACCCATCCCAGTCCAAGCTTTTCACCCCAAAGCTTCCCGCAGGATCCTTGGCCACCCTTCCCTCTCCCTCCTTGCAAGAGCAGGTGAGAAAGGCAAGAAGGGTTTGGTAAGAACAGACACTTTATTGCACACCATGGTGGGGGAGAGAGGAAGAGGGGTCTAGGGTGACAATGCCTCATCCCCTCCCCTGGGCTGAGTGGTTTTGACCCAGGGCTCTGACCAGCCATGGGACACATGGACTTGAATTGTTCTGAACTTATGCCAGAACCCAAAGTGACGGCCTGGTGTGTATGCTTGGGTCTGTACAAAGCAGAGCTTTCAATGAGAAGAGGCCCTAGGACCCCTCCCCCAGCCAAAGTCATGGGGTCCCAGTGAAGCAGCAGACCTCACATCTCAGGGCCTATTTGAAGGATCCAGGGATGCTCAGGGAGCCAGGTTCATTCTAACCAGTTTAGTTTCCAGCTCTTTTCACAGTGGGGAGTACTCTGGGGGAGTGGGGTGGGGCGTGGGGGTGAGGAAGGGCAGAAAAGCAGCCCCTCTGCCTGGTAATACTGCAGGCCTGTGCAGTGCCTGGGACCATGTCTCCTGGGCCCCAGCCTCATGACCCACACAGGCTGACTCGGAGCGGGGGTTCTCCTGGCACTGGGAAAGCAGCAACCCCTGCACATGTATTGCTGGAGGGCAGAAGCCGACCTCACTGGCATTAACTGATGTGCCCTACCTGTTCAGCCCCCATCTGGGCCTCGGGCTTCATGTTGCCTCAGTGAGGAGGGCGGAAGGCTCCCTGAGCAAGAAGCTGGTGATGGGGCTGGAGGGCAGGCACAGGTAGGGGATCAGGGGACTGTTGACTCTTTCAGGCACATCCCTGCCCTGGAGTTCCCTCTGCCTTCTGGTGGGCACTGTGTGGACAGCACCAAAGCCAGTGGGGGTGGGGACCCTGTGAAGGGACTTGGGGACCTGGTCCTCTCCTGCTACCTCCTGCTCCTCCAGGATTCTGGGGCTGGATCTTAGCTCATCAGGTGACCCCACCTGCCTTTGACTCCAAAGGCATCAAAAGCACAGTGGGGAGGGGGCAGGCGGCCCTTTTCAAACACTGTCAGGACTGCGTCAACGGCAAATGCAGCAGTGCTATGAGATCCCTCTTGGGGTCTCGCCATCTTAAGAATCCTAGTACTTTTCCTCTGGAGAAGAGCTAGCGATTCTACTGGGAACAGCAAGAAGCTGACTGGTAAATAAATTTGAGGATTTTTTTTTTTCCCTTAACGCCCTCCTTCCCTGTTTCTGGCAAACCCAGTGGTGTGAAGGCAATGAGTCACCAGCAAGAAACACATGCCTTTCCCCATAGCAGGGGGCTCCCGAGGCACCCTGCCGGCCCTGAGGCTCCCGATAGAGCCAAGAGGAGGAGGAGGAGGCAGGGGGAGGGAGCGTGGTCTTCAGGAAGGTGGTGAACACTGGGAGTCACAGATCAGCACGCTACACACACCCACACTCACGTATGTGCACACCATACACACAACACGCACACACACACCCCGAGCTCTAGGCCCTACGTCTAACACACAGCGAAGACACAGCAAAAGGCTACAACGAGCACTAGCGCGCCCACACCTAGCAAGCACACAGCCCCAGCTCAGCCCCTCCCGCTGGGGCCTGGCCCAGCCACACGCTACAAAATTAAAAATATATCAAATATACAATGAAAATAGATCTGTACAGCACTGAGGATGAAAATAGTCCACCAGCCACAGTATAATATTGGGTTTGTCATTTAACAGCATTTACACCCACATGTACAGAGTGAATATACAATAGAAACAGAATATATAGAAGAGTATATATAGTAGAGTGTCTCTCCTGGGGCTCTGCTTTTCCTGTTGCTAATTCTGCTTGGGATTTGGCAAGGGGCCAGGTAGGAGGTGTTGTCGGGTGAGGGGGCCTACGGTGGGATGTTGTGCCCCAAAAGCTCATCTCTTTGGGGAGATGTGGGTCTCTCTCTCCCCTCAAACACTCAGGAAAGACAGGTAGGGCAGAGGGGGCTAGAAAGGGGAAGGTGTGGAAGAGGGATGAGTAAGGGAGATGGCAGGGTTGGGGGATAGACCGCTCCCAGGCTTGGGGGAACAGTAAGGAACTCGGGGGTGAAGGAGGGGACCCTGATTCTGGTCTGTCCCTCCAGGTCCTAAGAGCAATCTGAGCCACAAGAGTGACTTGTGACCCTTCGTGAGGGTGTCCGGGTTGAGCACTGTGGCCTGTTTCTGCCCTGCCCACCAGAGCTCTCAAAGATAGAGCCAGTATTCCCTCCTTTCTCCCTCCTTTCCTTCCTTCCCCCACCCCATCCGTCCATCCATCCATCTATCCATCCACCCCCACCCCCCAACTCATCCATCCATCCATCCATCCATCCACCCCTACTCCCCAACCCATCCATCCATCTATCCATCCATCCATCCATCTCTCTGCAGACATTTACTCTTGGGTCAGGTTCCTCCCTGGCTGCACTCTGAGAATGGGTTCTCTTCCAGAGGAGGCCCTGAAGGTAATGGCAGGTGGGGTCGCTGTTGTCAGCTGCAGCCTTCTGCACAGACTGGCCTCCATCCTGAAGACCAGCCCTTGCCTTTGGCAGCCTCTACTGTCCACAGCACTGCCTATGGCACTGGCCACTGTGGGCCAGGAAGGCTTGGGAAAGGTTTCCAAGGTGTCTGCACATGATGTGCACACTGGGCAGCTGTGCTTGTGTAATAAGGAGAGTGAGTGGTGGCTCAAAGGGGCAGTGAAATTATCTGTCTTTCCGCAGGAGTGAGGCTTCCTGGGGATAAGCCCGTGAACTCCGGGGACCCCTGTTCCAGGGGAAAAGCTGCCACTAGACAGAACATTGGACCCCAGGTGAGGAGGGAGGGGAGTGTGCTTCACAATTGTGCTCCAAACCATCTAATTTGTGCTAGGAACCAACAATTTGTGCTCTGGAAACCTCTCCTTGCACTGTCCTTCTCTCTCCAGGAAAGAGGCAGAGGCCACCACTGTGGGCTGGGGAGGGGTGCTGGGGACAGGGAGATGGCTAAGCCCTAATTGAGGTGGGGAAGGTTCTGGTCCCGGTCACTGCACTCCCAGACAAGATGCAGGAGCACACACCACACACCCCAGGCAGGGCCAAGGACATGGGAAGATTCCACCCAGGGACCAGGGCAGAGGAGGTTCCTCACCTTCTGCTACCAAGGCTCATGCTGAAGCCAAGGGCAGCACATACCTCAGAAAACAGAACTTGGGGCTTCTGTCTAGGCCCTCCCAAGTCTGAGCCCTGAGCCCTGGCACACCTGCTCCCACCCTCCGCCTTCGAGCAGGTAGCCTCTTGGGCCAGGAGCAACCCCGTCTGGGCTGGGCAGGATGGTGTCCTGTTCCCATGGCAGAGTGAGCCAAAGTCCACTCTCCTTCCCCAGCCCCAAGGCCTCTCACCACCACCATCTGACCCCACAGCCCTAAGAACTGCAGGTGGCAAGTTACAGGGAGAGAGGGAGGTGAGTGACTCCTGCAATGGCCACTTGGAATCTCCCATGGACTGGGAGGCAGGACTGATGGGTTGTTCCAATTACATGGCTGCAATTTGGCGGAGGCTCTTGGAGGGCTAGATGAGTGGGGTCCTGAATTAGGAAACAGAGCTGCTCCCAGCCTCCTGCTCAGGGCTACGGAGCAGAGTCTACTGGGACTGAAGAGGGGAGTGAGGCAGGGCAGACCCTCTCTTCTTGGGCAAAGGGCCTGGCCTGGGCCTGGTGGCCACCTCAAGAAAGAGGCCAGGCCTGGACAAGTGGGCAGGTTGAGCGTGGGGGGAGAGGTGGGCAGGGCTGGGGCAGTGGTCACAGCTCCGACTCAGGGGTGCTGGCCAGGAGGTAGCCGCTCCCATAGCGTCCATTGGGGTTACCGCTGGTCTCCAGGGGTGATGTGCTGCCGGGCCCCAGATAGGAACGGTGAGTGGGCATGGGGGAAGGTGCCTCACTGGGCACCTTGCTGAGGATGAAGCGGGTCTCATCGTTCTCCTCCAGGTTGGAGATGTCCTTCATCATGCGGCCCTTCTTGTAGGACACGGAGAGGGTGTTGGAGCCATCAGAGAGCAGGTGGAAGTGCCGCAGGACGAACACCACAGGGATGGGCAGCGTCGCCACGACGATGAGGGTGATCAGGAGTGCCATAGCCCAGTTGGGGAAATACAGGTAGCGCTCGGCAGCCTGCGGGTGGGCTGCCTTAAGGGCTGCTGCCGGCACTGTGACAGCACTCCCCACCCAGGCCCTCCAAGACTGCTCTCCTGCCCTCACCCATGGCCTTCCACTCCTCTCCCCTCCCACCATCCTGGCCAGGCACAGCCAAGGATGGGGGTTTACCTGGTCACCTTGGTGAAAGGGTCTAGGGTGGTTTCTCCTACTATAAAATGGACTAATTCCACTCCACAGGCATGGAGAGAGAATATGGGTTAGAAAGACTGGATAAGTGCATTAATCTTTCTGAGCCTCGGTGTCCCCATTTGTGCTACAGGGATGATGCCACCTCTGTCTTTGGCTTGTTGTAAGATTGCGGTTTAGGCGTGAGGCACCTGGCAAGGCCTGGCACATAGCAGCTGCCCTAGAAAGGTGTATCCCTATCAGTGGTTGCATTAAAGGCCTGAGAAGATGCAAATGTCCCTGGGGTTTGGGGCCCCACCCCTCACCTCCTCCTTGATCCAGGCGCTGTAGCCCGGGGGCGTGACCCCCAGCTGGATGATGCTGGCTGTGGTGAGCACAGCCATGCATAGTGGAGACACGAACTTCCACATGTAGAAATAGAAGCGGTAGGGGCGGAAGCCCAGCATCTCCGTCAGCTCCTGCATGAACCTGCCAGGCATAGCAGAGGGTCCAGCAGTTGGCATCCCTCAGTCACACCTCCCTCTTCCCCCATCACCATCTCCTCCAGAAAGTCTTCGTTTCCCAGTCCCTCCCTCCTGGGCTCTTCTATTCTTCACATTCAGTGCTCATTGTGTGTGGTCTGGCTGGTTTCTGGGAAGGCTCTACTGTCCTCCTCTAACCTCCTCTGATTCCGTCACATCATACCCCATCCAGAGATATGATAGGGCCCACCAGACATACCCTGGGCAGGTGCACGTCTGTTTTATGTATAGACAGCTTGTGTGTTCAGGGAGGGGCCTAGCCCTTTCACACTGGCCTGGCTGAAGGCTCCCCCTGCTGGAAAAGCAGTAGAAGTACACTTCTCTAGAGTCCAAAGGTAGAGAGCTGCCCTGACTCGGGTTTCTCACCAAGGGGTGAGCAGAATTCTGGAAGGCAGGCAGGCTTGTGCTTGAATGGCATACAAAAGAATCATCTTTACCTCAATAACCGCTAACTGAAATCTTGCATTACTTTCTATTATATTATGAATGCAAGCAAACACAGTAGTATTAACAATACCTGTGACTGTCACCAATAGATTATAGATATTTTCATATTACATCCCAGTTATTGAAAATATTGAGTCATCGCTGATTTTCATCACTACTTCAAAGTTACCACTGTTATTAGATCTATAGCTAGATCTTGTAACAATGCATTAAAAATAAAGTGCTCATACATTACTATATCACAAATTTTAAATGATATTTCGCTATTTTTCAATATAATAAGTTTCTTATATAACCCTACACATTTTATCTTATGCATTTAAAGTAACATACAGGGACATCACCAGACTGCCGAAGGAGTCCAGGACACAAAAATCAGCCAGAGTCCTTTGTGGCAGTGTCTTACAGCCCTGGCCCACAGCAGGTGGAAGCAGAGGAGTGTCCTTCCCCCCACTCCCTGTCCCCTCCTGTGCTCTCCTAGGAAGCAGACGGCCCCTGTGAAAGAGCCCCACTGCCAAACCAGGTCCAGGCATCAGGGAGGGTCAGACCAAGTGGGTTAGTGGAGGTGGGTCTTGCCAAGGACAAGGACAATGTGGTCATGGTCGATGCTGAGTGAGTCAGAGAGACCTAGTTCTAGAACTCCTGGGAACACGTATTTGCCCTAACATGAGGGATGAGGCCAAGAGTTTACAGTAAGTGTACAACTGCCCTAGGCTTAGGCTGTGAGACCCAATCCTTTCTTAGAGCTGAATCCTCTTACCCTGCACAACCCCAAACTTGGGGCCAAAATCATACCTCATCTCATACCCCTATCTAGACCCTTACAATTGTGAACCAGGCTGCTGAAGTCTACACGTTCTCGGAGGGCAAGAGCCTCTTGTAGACCCACTAAGCCCTTCACAAAAACTTAACAGAATTCTGAAGAGTTGGTACCCAGGAAAGGTGCTGTGGTAATTTAAGGATGATGCCAGGACCTGCACCCAGGACACCCAGTCCTCAGACTGGCTCTGTTTCTCCCTGGACAAGTGGCCTTAGGCAGCCATGTCCTTGCACTACACCTCAGTTTCCCTAAATGATCCGTAAGGGCACTTTCAGCTCTGCCATTGTGACCCTATGATCTGCCTCTCCAGGGAGTCATGATAGGACAGACCCCTCCTCCCATCCCACCTTTCCCCCATGTTCCTCTTACTTCTTGGTTCCATAAATCCAGGCCACAGCGATGTTCTCAAGGATGACGATGAGAGTGAGTGGCAGGGTGGCCGAGTAGTCATCGAACATGGTGACAAAGTAGTTTCCGGAGCGCTGGACGAACAACAGCCCCACGAGGAATGCAAAGACACAGCAGCCCACTACAGAGAGCCGGGAGGCCGGTTTGGGGGCAAAGGTGCAGGGTGGGCGGGGCCCTGGGGGTCTCGGGGGCACCCAGGCCCCTCCCATCACATCCCTCCCCCAAGCATGCCTGCAGCCCTCCTGCCAGCAGGCTCAGTCCTGCACGAGGGATCCAGATGCTCAGGTTCTGAGCCCCGCTCTACTAGTCGGGGAGCACCTGAGGAAGGCGTTGTGTCTAACTTTCATCCCATGCCTCTGCCCCAGCACAGGGCCTGGCCCGTGGCAGGTGCTCTACTTAATTGCTGTATTTAACTTAAATGATTCATCTGATTGTTACCAGTCTTTTTCTCCACCTCAGTTTCCCCATTTGAGAACAGAAAGATACCCCGCTCTAGGGATGCAGATGAGAGGTATCCCTCTATGGGCCCTAGATCAACGCAGCAAACCCCGAAGGGAACTGTGGACACAGCCCGGGACTGGAGTGACAAAGATGGAACAGGGCGCAAGGCCAGTGAGTGCCCCTGCCCAAGACGACTCAGCACCCACTTCCCAAGATGACTCAGCAGGCCCTTGGGGAGAGGGGCAAGTGAACTAACAAAGGGGCCTAGATGCAGGCCTCCCGGCTCATGTTTGCTCCAGATTTCCAAGTAGCTTTCTCTTCCTGGCTTGTGAGTGCTAATCACTGAGTGGCAGAGCCAGGCTCCGGCTGTGTCC
The DNA here is from genome assembly GCF_029289425.2 of Pan paniscus. Taxonomy (NCBI): domain Eukaryota; kingdom Metazoa; phylum Chordata; class Mammalia; order Primates; family Hominidae; genus Pan; species Pan paniscus. Next base: position 116,843,831 of record NC_073249.2, read on the forward strand.
CAGTGTGGGGTGGAGCCTTCTGGGTGTGGGGTCATGAAGGACCCAGTCAGAAGCCAGAACGGAATTGTTGTCTACAAGGGCAGCCTGCAGAGCCTGGGCATGGGGGCAGGGAGGAGTTACCTGTGAACATCTCCTTGGGCACCTTGAAGGTGTCGATGATGGGCGTGGTGATACCTGCCATGGTCCCGATCATGCTGCCCAGGCCCAGGTTGATAAGCATCAAGAAGAACATGACGGACCAGAACGGGGAGGCGGGGAAGTGCGTCATGGCCTCAGTGAAGGCGATGAAGGCCAGGCCTGTGCCCTGCACGGACTGAAGGTGGGGTGGAAAGCAGGGCCTGTGAGGTCACCCCTCCCCGGGGAGCCCACTGCTTCCTTCCCTCTGCCCTTCGAACTTTTGGAATAACTATTCCCTCTTTCACAGGGGTTCCCACCTCCACCTAAATCCTGTTGATTTTGGCCAGTGGGTCTCGAACTTTAGCAGGCATTGGAATCCCCTAGAGGTAGCTCAAAAACACCAACTTGGGAGTTCACCTGTGGGACCTGGAATCTAAAGGTTGTACCAGGAGCTTAGGTGATTCAAGTGAAGATGCTCATGTTTAGAAATACACCCAGCTCAGGACCCTGCTCCTCTAAGATGTCTTTCCTGATTGCTCCAGCCACACTGTGGCCGCTCCCAGCTCAGAACTTCTGAACTGCAGATCTTCATGCAGTGGTCTCAGCCTTGGCTCTCAATGGAAGCACACCGGAGCCTTTAGAAACACCGACACCTGGGTCTCACCCCAGGGACAATGACTGGATTGGTCTGGGGTGAAGCTGGGTGTCAGAGTTTTTTTTAAAAACAAACAAAAATACCCCAGGAACTCTAATGGGTAGCCAAGGTAGAGAATCACTGCTTTAATGCTTGGGCCATGCTTGTGGGTCAGGTGACCACACACTGCCCCCTGTCACTTACACGTTGCCCTGTAATGTTCAGTGATTGTAAGGGAACATTTCTTCCCCACTAAGTGAGTGTATAATCTTGTCATTTGAATGCTATCGGAGTTGTATTGTATGAAAACACTGCTATAAACCTAGTTTTATTCAGAGAACCAGGCCATGCCCATGAGAACTGAGCAGGGTTTCAGAGAGTGTGAAAAGGGGAGGTCCTTTATGCTGCCAGTTACCTGGGGAAGAAACCAGGGCAGTGGGCCCGAGATTGGGCTCTTTTGCTCTTGATCCGCAGGGAAAGGGTTGGGGTGCAGGATGCAGCTCCCTCAGCATTAGGATGGTACCATCCAATGGAGCTGACTTTTAACATAGAGCCCAGGGAAAGCACCCCCTTCCCCAGTCCCATGAAGGACAGGGTTGACCCAGGCTGATGGGAGCTGGCTCCGCCCCATGTGAGCCTTGGCTCCAGCCTGGTTCCCAAGATGCTGTGGGTATGTCCCTTTCCTGTTACCCCTTCTAACAGAACAGTCATTTTGAAAGTGTCCAGCTATGTAAGTATAAATAGAAGCAAGGTGTCCTAACTTGGGCCTGAGCACTGAGGAGGAGTCAGCACCCCCAGGACCACCCTAAAGTCTAAGAGTCATCATGGCAGTGAGATTGGAATGGGGACAGGTTGGGGAGGGGCAGAAGCATCAAGAGGTGATTCTGAGCATGGGCTCTGGACCCAACTAACTGGATTTGGACCCAACTAACTGCCTCTCTCACTTACTAGTTGTGAGACCTTGATCAAGCCCCCCATCTCATAGGCTACTCATCTGTAAGGTAGGGAACAATATGAATACTCAACTCATAGAGCTGTCTTGAGCGTCAAAAGAGATAGACAGCAACGGGCAAACACTAACTTCAACACTTCTTTGATGCACACCATGTCAAGGCACTGTTCTGAGTACATTACCTGTGGCAGTGACTGATGCACGAGAAGCCCACTCAGTAAATGGAAACATCATCCCATACACTTACTGTGACTTCTGAGAGGTGTGTGTCTGCCCTACTTCTTGTCTAGGCTCAAGCCTACCTCTGGGCAGGGACTTTGGCCAATACCTTTCTTCCCTTTCACTCCCTCTGGACACACAGCAGATCCTTGCTTACCAAGTAAACTAATGACTACCTGTCAGCATCCTGAGGCCTGAGCCCAAGCTCCCGCCGGCCACAGCTGCTCTCTGTGTTCCTGCCTGTCCTGGGAAGGGCAGCCTGTCCCCGCACCTTGTCCAGCTCGTCCTCCAGAAGGCAGGGGTCAAGGCCCAGGGCTGAGAACTGGTCCTCCTTCACGGTCATGATGACATTGTACATCTCCATGTAGTCCTTTGTGGTCAGGTGGGAGAAGTTGACGTGGGGTGGGATGAGGTCCCGGCTCAGGACGTTGGTGTTAAGGTACCCTAGGATTTTCTCAGCATTCCTGCAGCACAAAACCGAGAGGACCAGGTAAGAAGGCAGGGGTGGGCAATGGGTGAGATCCTGGAGGCTCTTCCCAGGCACCCAGGTGGGACCCTCCTGGGTCACTGACAAGAGGCATCTCTGAGCTTGTCCCTGTGGCCCGGAGCTGGGGACAGAGAGTGCTCCTCTGATCTCCATTCCTCAGTCTGAGTGGAGGGGACCTCTCTCCCCATGCACACCTGCGCCCCCACCCCTGCCCACTCCCAGGTAAGGTAGACAGGGAGAAGGAGGGACAGGAGGAGAGATGCCACCTACTCGACCACACACTTCTCATTCATGATGTTGGCCTTGAAGCCCAGCACAGCAAACACCACAAGGGTGGCCAACACTGACGTGAAGAAGTTGATGAAGGACACCAGGGCGGCATCGAAGTGGCAGTTGTTGTCCTGCTTATTGTAGCTGGAGAAGGCAATGACACCACCAAAGCCCAGGCCCAAGGCAAAGAAGACCTGGGTAGCTGCCTCCCGCCACACCTGGGGGTCCAGCATCTTGTCCAGCTATGGCAGAAGACCAAGGCAGGAGGAAGAAAAGAGACACAGAGAGGATGGTTTTATTCATGTGCACACCCCCTTTCTCACATGCACACCCCCTTTCTCAGCCTCAACAGAGTTCAGAGGCAGCAGCCCATAGTGGTAAGAAGCTGTGTGAACTTGGGCAATTTCCCTACTCCTCTGAGCCTCAGTTTCCCCAATACGCAGATCACAAGAGTATCAACTTCAGAGGATGACTGTGAGGACTTGGTAAGACAACATACATGCTGAGTGCTTACATAGTAATTTAACTGCTACCATGGCTTCCCATGCAGCCATCATACTAAGGAACATCGTCAAGGCCATCACATATGGTCATGTAGTACACAGCTCTAGAGAGTGCCATTCACTTGGACTACAGTGTGACAAGTGCCTCCTAGAGTCCTGCAGTGAACAGCTTGCACAGCAGCACAAGAAAACTGAGAATACCAGAATCTCCCTGATGCCTTCTCCACCTCAAACTCCTCTACCTCATGAAAGGAAAAAAAACCCAAACCACCTGCTTTTCCCCACCACCACCCAACCTGAAGCACAGAACCTAGACAATTCCTGGAGAAAGGGCCTCCGTCTAAGCTTCCATCTGCCCTCACACCTGACAGGAGCCTGAACTGCAACAGCATTTGGATGGCATGGAGCAATTTCCAAAGCCCCTTTCCAACCTATTTTCCTTTTATTGTTTGTTCCTTGGGGCAGGGACCAAGCCTTGGACCCAGCACAGAGCTTTAGAGTCTCAGACAGATCCAGATCCAAATCCTGACTCCCATCTTTAAATGGCTATGAAGCTTTCGGTAAGTGGCACTGACTGTGTTATGAGCTTCAGATTACTCATCTGAAAAAAAGGGAATAGTAATAGAGTCTCGGAGTGAACGTGAGGATCAAATGTATAGCAACAAGTAATGCCTGTACATAGTGGCACTCAATCCCAAGAGAATGAGGCTGACCTCGTCAGGACAGGGTGTTTTGTGTTTTGCGGGGGTGCAGGAAGCAAGGATTACTATTCATGTTTTTAAAGGGTAAACTGAGACCCCAAAGATGAAATGACTTGCTCAAGGTAATGGAGCTTGTTAGTCGGGGCAGAGTGATAACTAAAATATAGATATTCTGGGCCAGGCCCCCGCCCCCGGCCCCAGCACCAACTCCTGACTCAGTTTTTCTATCACCTATACTCTTTAAAGCATTTTCCCCTGCGACCTTTGCTGCTGAGGTGAACCTAAGTGACCTCACTCCAGACAGACTAAGGAGGCAAGGAGCCAATTAAGAGAGTTTACTTCCCTGTGGTGACAAGCCCTGTGTGGGTCCTGGCCCGGCTGCCCCTTCTGACTTACCTGTGGGTAAGTCCTCACCTGAACAGTGAGGTGTTGGACTTTAGGGTCCGTCTGGACTTCAGCTGTCTTTAATATCACAGCCCTAAATAACATCCAGGACACAGGGCCCACCTGCCATCATCTCAGCAGCTTCCTAGGCATGTCTCAACTCCTGGCAGCACTCCAACAGCTGAGATGTTGGCAAGCTCAGAGTGCTGGCAGAGCAGTGAGGCTGAGGGCGGCACCCCCATGCTGAGGGGAAAGAGGTGGGGGATGGTAGTCGAGCCTTTGAGCTTCAGGGCCTGGGCACAAATGGAGACCCAGGAGGACTGCCTGGTCAGACAGCATGTGTACTCCAGGGGAGATTAAGGTCCCCCATCCAGCACAAAATAAGTAAAACCATCTTTAGTCCACCAAGAAAGCGCAGAACCCAGGCCTTAAGGATCTAAGGGCCCCCTGGCATCTATGAGGAGACCCTCTCCCCAGCCCACCCCTGTGTACTTATTAGGTATAAGGTGTCAAGGCCTCCCTGTGGCAATGACATGTAGCCACTCATCCATCAATCTCTGAGCACCTGCTGTGGGCCAGGCCTGGTGCTAGGTGACGCAGAGGCCATGGGGAATAGAAGCAATCAGGCTCTCCAAGTTTACATTCTAGTTGGAGAGAGACACATTGGTCAAATGATCCCACGAACAAATGCTAAATTGCAAATGTGACAAGGGCTGTGAAGGCTGGGCACCCAGTGCTTGGAGAGCCCATAAGAAGGGGATCTGAACAAGTTGGGAGGCCAGGCAAGGCTTGCCAGAAGAAGGCGTCCTCAAGCTGACATTTGAAAGCTGATGAAAGCGAGGCCACAAGGGGAGGGAAGAGCATTCGGGAAGAAGCATGGACAGAGGTCCTGAGATAGGACAGAGGATGGTGTGTAAAAGGGAATGGAAGGTGCCAGGGTGGCTGAAGCAGTGAGGACGAAGTGGGGGTGGCACAGGTAGGGCTGGGAGAGGAGAGAAGTTAGATCAAAGGCCTGTACAGATCCTGTCTTCACCCTAAGAAAGCACCTAACCCAAGAAGCCACCGAGGGGTTTAAAGAAGTGGGGACACAATCATGTGCATTTCCAAAAGAAATAAGTGGATTCAGCAGACCTTCGAGGAAGCGGCTTCTGGGGTCCAGGCTGGAGGGGACAGTGGCTTTGCTAAGGGGCTGGGTGGTGCCAATGGAGAGATCTTCGCAGGACAAACCAAGGAGACCTTCGGGATGGACTGGAGATGGGAGATGCTGGAGAGGGAGAGGCTGAGGTGAGGGCCATGTCTCTGGCCTGCATACCTGAGCAGGTGGAGATGGGGACAGTGGGAGAGGAACAGGTCGATGGTGTTGGGCAGGGAGGATCAGGACATTAGTTCTACAAAGGTTGAGCTGAATGTGTCTTTAAGACATCTAAAATGAAATGCCAAGTGGTCCGCTGGACAGATGAGCCTGGAGTCAGAGACAAGCTGGAGATAGACTTTCTGAGTAGCAGGTGTGCTGGCAGGAGCTGAGGCTGTGGCTGTAGTTACAGAGGGATAAGAAGCAAAAGCCTGCTCCTATCTCCAACACTGAAGGCAGGGAAGAGGGAGAGTCTCCTGAAAGGGAGTCAGAGAAGGAGAAGCAGCAGAGGCAAGAGGAAAACCCAGAGCCTGGAGGAGGAAGGGTCAGTGCTGCCAGTGAAAGACCCTGAGGGAGTCCACGCAGGAGGCCACAGGGGGCTTCAGAGGCTTCCTCGGAGTTACTCCCTGGCAAGAAACCAGGGGAAGTGAAGAAAAGAGAGAGGCAGAGGGGAGGAAATGGAGGCAATGTGGGTAAGCAGGTCCTCAGAGAAGCAAGCCTCGGATCAGGAGGAGAAGGGCAGTATCAGGAGAAGGCTATGAAATCAACAAAGGGTTGCATTTTTATATGTTGTCTTGATTTCTTTTTTGTTTTTGTTTTCAATGGAGTGCCTTGAAAAGCTGGAGGGTAGGGATCGGGATGGGGTGGGAAGCTGTCCTCCATAGGACCACCCTTGGGCTGCTCATTTGAGAGAGGAGGGAGGGAGGACAGGATGGGGCAGCTGCAGGCAGGTTTTATGGTCGGTTTCTGTCTCTGTCATCTGAGGGAGTTTCTTGGCAGCTTCTGTTTTCCTTGTAAAGCAGGAGGCAAAATCATCTGCTGGGGATGAGTATGCCGGAAGGAAGGTCAGAGGGTGTGAAGGATTGGAAGGGTTTAAAATAGCCACAGCGGAGCATGGGAGAGCCAGGTGACCAGAGAAACAGGGCAGGGCTGTCCTGTACTGCTGGGGGCCCACCCCCTTGCATAGGCGGATGTCTGGTTTTTAAAGTAAGATGAAATGTTACCTTCTTTACAAAAGTAATACAGGCCCAAGGTTCCTTATCTAAAAGCCCTGGGGGCTGACTGGTTTTGGAATACAAGCTTTTGTTTCTAATTTAATTTTAGAAAGGTAATGTGATGCATATGCTACTTAATTACATATCACCCCCAGCGGGGTCTGGGGCAGCACCCTGTAATCAAACACGTTAGTATTTCTGCAGCAAAATATGAATATTCACACCAAGTGAATCAATAAAGACTATAAATAGCCTCACATCTGTGCAGGTCATTTTGCTTCCAAGTGAGTTCTGGAGGATCAAAACCAAACCAAACCAATTTTTGTTTTTCATGGCTATTTGGATTTTGGTATTGTGGATAAGGAAACGGGGGCCTGTACTGTGCCTAGTAGAAATTTGGAGAATAGAAAAGGAGAAGAAAACAATCATAGTTCCACTGGGAAAGGACTTGCGTTAATTCCCATCTCTTGGGTGAGTTTTTGAAAAATAATTTTTCAAGAATGCTCCAGAAATGGGCATAAGGGTGACTTATGCCTGGAAGGCATGCTGGCTGGCCTCCTCTGGTATTCGAAAATGTCAATCACAACAGCCCTACCACAATCTGCTGGAGCCTGGGCGCTTCTCCTAGGCTAGAAACCAGCACCTCATGGGAGGGCTCTGAGCAGTTTGGTGAGTTCTAACTAGGAAGAATTATGAAATTTTCTAAAAGAAGGTATGTTGAGATTATTAAATCAAGTTTAGCCTAAAGCTGCCTCCTTACATATTTTAAGTTTGGCCTAAAGGTTTCTCTGTACATCATGAACTGTAAGAAGTGGAGGTGTAAACAGACTGTAGCCTACCCTTGTGCCAATCACTGAGTTTTGGCCAATCAAATGTGGCCAGCTGCTCGAACCAACTTCAAATAAGGCAAACGCCAAGCTGTGACCAATCCAGCTGTTTCTGCACCTCACTTCCGTCTTCCGTAAGTCACTTTCCTTTTTCTGTCCATAAATCTTCTTCCATCACATGACTGCACTGGAGTCTCTGAACCTACTCTGGCTCGGAAGGCTGCCCGATTCGCGAATTGTTCATTGCTCAATTAAACTTTTACATTTAATCTAGCTGAAGTGGTTTTTTTTTTGTTTTTGTTTTTGTTTTTTTAACAAGATGAACACAGCTCTGGTCACGTCGCTTGCATGCTGAAAAATATCTGATGGTTCCCCACTGTCTTCTAGAAAATCTTTTTCCATTCCTTTATGTTCTGAACATTCTACATGCAGGTAACTTACTCCTCTTCAAAAGCACACCTCTGGCCTTTGCCTAGGCTGTAATTTTTTCCTGAAATTCCCTTCCTCCTACTCACTTTCTGGTAAACTCCTACAAATTTCTCAAAACCCACCATGAATATCATTTCTTCTTTAAAGTTTTTCCTAATTGCCTCTGGTCCTTGAGCTCTCACAGCTCTTGTCAATACCCACGTCACAGGTTTATGTGTCTCCTCTTCCTTTCAACACTTTGTGCTTAGGGGTGGAGCCCATCTCCTCTCCTGTTTGTATGAACAGTGCTGGCACGTGTGAGAGAAGGAAAGAGTCGGGAGCAAGAGAGAGAGAGAGAGACTAGACAAAAGCTGACCTTTTTCTATGAGTTGTGAGCTGAGCAGGAGGGACCAGACAAGGGGCTACAAAGTTGTACCAGCCTTTTGGGCTAAGATGCTGTCTTCTAGAATAAGAGGACGATCTTAGGACTTCAAACTTCTACTTTCTAAAACATGGCTATTTTAATACTGGCTTCATTTTATTATCCTTTCCTCTTCTCTTTCTTTCCTTTTTTTTTTTTGGTAATTATTTCCTTTTTTATCTATGTCAATCATTTTCACAAAAAGGTCCAGACTACCTGTGAGACCCAAATTCATACCATCATTAAGATTTCCATCACACCCTAAACCTAAAAGGTTTAGGATAAATAAAGATGTGAATAAATTCCTCAGCCTAGTAACACTTCAGGGTCAAATTTCATAAATGGAGACAGCCACTCCTGGGAGGATACCACAATCCCAAACTGCAGATCAGAGCTGGCCCTATATAGCTTGGCGATTTCTTGGAGGATGGAATATTCAACAACTTTGGATAGAACAAAAATTTGTTTGTTAAGATTGCTCTTTTTCCACTAAAAAATTATGGAATATTTATTATAAAATGTACAAAGGTAGAGAAGATAGTGTAATGAATACCTATCACCCACATACGTATCACCCAGCAAATTGATGGAACCAAATCTGACGTTGACAGGGCCCAGGAAAGCATCTGAGGGTGAACTTGACCTTTGAGGAGAAAAGTGCCTGGTGCAGGTGGTCCCTGGGCACCCTCCCTTCCAGCCTGCAGCTCAGAGGGGTACTCTTGCTGATGGAGATGACCACAGATGCCCAGTGCTAATCTGGGGGTAAATTGAGCCTGGCACCTTCAGTACAGAATGCTTATTGTTCCTTGCATTTAAAGGGGCTCTTTCCAGGATTCCTGGGGTGATGGTGCATGATTCTAACAAGCAGCAACAGAGGATGAACCCCCGGCCAGACTCAGAAAACCCCACGCCCCTTCCAGGCATCAGGATGTGACTGCAAGAGGAGGATGGGCAATGGACTTTTCCCTCAGAAAAGAAGGCTCGCCCCCTCCTCGGGGTGTCTGCTCTAAAACAGAGGAACAGCTTCCTGCCAATTCTTCAGCATGATGGCTGAACTACTTCCTCACTCAGGTAAACAAAGTGTATCAAGGTGTTTGACTCGTGGGCATGATGATGCTTTTGAGCCCACAAGCAGCTGCTGAGCCCTAGCCTGAGCGCATGCGTGACAGGAGCACACACCTTGCTTCTCAGCACTGCTGTGCACCTGCTGGTGTGGAGCCAGCCGGGGCCACGAAGCACCAGATGGCACTGGAGCATTGGGCTCCCGCTGCCCAAGAACAGTGTCACCTTCACAAGGGACGAGGATAATAATAGCTAACATTTACCACATGCTCTCCACTTGCCAGGAGCAGTCCTAAGCACTTTCCCGACAACCCCACTGGGGAGGTGCCACTGTCCACCCCATCTTGCCATTGCGGAAACTGAGACCCTGAGGGTAAAGGAACTTGCCCAACAACTGCTGAGTGATGAGGTAGAGTCTGAACCAGATCATCTGGCTCCAGAGCCCACGCTCTGGTAATGAGGCTGGGCCACCTTCATCATCCTGCTGAGAAGCCCTCTCTCTAACTGTGGGAGTCAAGAAGCTCCACCCCAACCTCCACCCCTGGGCCTTCCGAACTTGCAGAGAACCCACTTCTCTCCTCTAGGAGTTGATGCACACCCCTGATCCCTCAGTCTCCTTTTCCTCATCCCTGTATCCTGTAACACCTGGTTCTTCTTCTCCAGATGTACCCATGATGTCAGTTTCCGGTGTACTCCCCTGTGATATTTTATGCGTATACCAGCAGTATACACACACACATACATTACATACACATATACATACACGCACGTGAATATGTGTGGGTGTGTTCCTCTTTTTCCCTACTGTCCACACCAGAGTGGTCACGGAACTCTCCACACTCCTGGGGCCACTGCCCTTGCTCCCAGCCTCGGCACTTCCTCAACGTGCTAAGTTGGGAACCCACAGAGTCCCAGAGCTCCTGGCACACTGCCCCTTCTGCTCTTGCCCACTCATAGCCTCCTCCCTACAGTTATCCACCCTTTCTGTGCTTCAGTTTTCCCATCTGCACAGTGGTGATAATGAGAGTACCGACCTCTCCAGGGTTGTTAGGAGGTTTAAATGGGTTAATATATGCAAAGTGCATACAAAAGTGCCTGCTACAGAGTAAGCACCATCCACTGTAAAACACGGGCTTCTGGGCTGCGCGCAGAGGCTCACATCTATAATCCCAGCACTTTGGGAGGCCGAGGTGGGCGGATCACAAGGTAAGGAGATCGAGACCATCCTAGCTAACATGGTGAAACCCCTACTAAAAATACAAAAAATTAGCCGGGCATTGTGGCACATGCCTGTAGTCCCAGCTACTTGGGAGGCTGAGGCAGGAGAATCGTTTGAACCCGGGAGGCGGAGGTTGCAGTGAGCCGAGATCGCGCCACTGCACTCTGGCCTGGGCAACAGAGCGAGACTCCGTCAAAACAAACAAACAAAAACAGAAAAAACAGGCTTGTATAATTGCCTCACTGATCGTCGGAAACAGCGTGCTTTCAGAGATGTTCAAATGTGAAAAACTGTCTATCTTGGAGTTGCGGAAGTGTTGGCGATCTCCATGCTGGAGAGTCCACTGCACACTCCTGACCCCTAGCCTCCAGGGGGCCCTTCGTGCTGCCACTGCCCACACATTTCTCCCATCTCTTACACAGTTACTTCACACTCACTCCTCCTTAGCCCTCCAAGTCCTCCTCCTCCCTTCCTGCTCTCAGACAATCACCTTGTCTCCTACTTCACTGCGAAAAATGACACAATCAGAAGAGAGCTCCTTCCCACAGCATCTCACCTGCCAGCGTCCATGCGCCGTGGCCCAGCCTTTCCCTCCTGCTACTATGGGGACTGTGTGTGGTCCTAGCTGAGACCAACTCTTCCAGCTGAGCACTGCAGTCTCTCCCTCCTGCTTATTTCTCCTCTCCTATAACACAAACTACCTCCTCTTTTTTGAATTTTTTAAGTGCACAATTCAATCGTTTTTAGTGTATCACACTGTTGTGTAACTATTACCACACTCAATTTTAAAACCTCTTCATCACCCCAAAAAGAAAACCCAAACACATAGAGTCATTCCCCATGTCTCCCCCAACCTCCCCACAAGCCCAGTACTAACCACTAATCCACCTTCTTTCTCTATGGATTCACCTATTCTGGACATTTCATATCATTGGACTCATACCGTGTGTGGTCTTTTGTGTTTGGCTTCTTTCATTTAAAGTTTTCAGGAGTTGCGTGTTGCAATGTGTATCACTGCCTCATTCCTTTTTATGGCTGGATAATATCCCACTGTATGGATATACCACATTTTAAAAATTTATTCATCAGTTGATGGACATTGTGTTGTTTCTACTTTTTGGCTATAATGCACAATGCTGCTATGAACATTTGTGTATAAGTTTTTGTGTGAACATGCTTTCAGTTCTCTTGGATATGTGCCTAGGAGTGGAATGGCTGGGTCATATGTTAACTCTGTTTAACCTTTTGAGGAACTGCCAGGCTGTTTTCCAAAGCCATTATACCATTTCACATTCCCACCAGTGGTGTATGATGGATTATTTTTATCATCTAGATTGTGAAATAACACCCTTGACCCCATGACCCTCTCCAGTTACCATCCCATTTCTCATTTCTCTGCTCCTCTATAGCAAAACTCCTGAGAATAACTGGTATCTATTACTTGTCTCCAATTCCTCGCTCCCATTTTCCCTTCAACCCATTATTATTAGATTTGCCCTCAGCACTCCGCCCAAGTAGCCCTTGTTGAGGTCACCAGTGACCCCTCTGTTGCCAAGTGCCTCGGTCAATTCTCAGACCTCATCACCTGACCTCTCAGCAGCTTTGGACATGGCTGATTGTTCCCTCTTTCTTAAAACATTTTCTTCACTCTGCATCTAGAATGTCTGTTTGTCTGTCGGCCTGCCTGTCTCTCTCTCTCTGCTCCTATTCTTCGACCTCCCTGCCACCACCCACCCACAGCTATCCCGCCCTCAGCCTCTAAACACCAGGGCCCCAGTGCTCAGCTCTCTTCTCTGTCTTTGTTCATTCTCTAGGTGATTGTGAACCAGTCTGTGGCTTTAAATTCTCTCTGTTATCCCACACTCCCAAATGTAGACCTCCACACCTGACCTCTAGATCCATACATCCAACTGCCTCCTCAGCATCTCCATGTGGAGATCTATTAGATATTTTAAGCCTGCCATGTCCAAAAGAGTACTCTTGATGTTCCCCACCGAATCTGTTCCCTCCACTGTCTTCCCCATCTCCATGAATGTCAATTCCATCCTTCCAACTGCTCGTGTAAAGGGCCACAGTCATCCTTGACTCCTCTCTTCCTCTTACACCTCACAACCAATCCAACAGCAAATCCTTTCGACTCTGCTTCTGAAATGTATCTTCCATCGAACCAACTCTCATCACTCCCATTGCCATCACCTGGGCTCAAACCCCAGTCATCTCTCACCTGGAGGACCTCCTGGCAGGTCTCCCTGTCCTGTCCTCATTCCCTCAGATTTTCTATAGAAGCCACTTAAGAGGCTTAGAATGATCATCCTAAGAAGTCAGATCATGCTACTCCTCTGCTGAGAACTCTCAATGGCTCCCTTTTCACCAGAGTAAATGTCAAACTTCTTACCTTAACCACAGGACCCTCATGATCCGGCTGTACATTACTACCGACCATACGTCCTACCTCTTTCCCCTCCTGTTCGAGCCACACTGGCCTCTTTGAATATGCCAGCCACAGCCAGTCTCAAGTCCTTTTCACTCATTGTTCCCTCTGTTCAGGATGGAATGCATTACTTCTAAATATCCACATAGCCTGCTCCCTGGCCTCCTTCAGGTCTTCATTCATACGTCACTTCTCAGCAAGGCGTTCCTTGACGGTACTGTCCATAATTGCAACTCTTCTCCCCGAATGCCCTAAACCTGCTTTCTCTGCTTTATTTTTCCCCTTGGCATCAACAGTTAATGACAATTCTTTATCTTATATTATCTGACAACATCTGTCTCCCTCCACCAGAACGTAAGCTCCATGAGGACCAGGAAGTCTGTCTGCTTTGTTCACTGCTGGATCCCGTGACTCGGAACAGTGCATGTAACAGGTGTTCAATAAACCTTTGTTGAATGAATAAGTGAATGATGGTTATTTGGGTTGTTTTCAATCTTTTTCCACTAAAACAAATGCTGTAATGAACAACATTGTACACTGATCATTTTGCTTATGTATGAGTACATCTGTAGGACAAATATGTAGAAGTTAAATTGCTGGGCTGAAGGATATGAACAGTTGTAATTTTGATAAACATTCTCTGAACATTTTGGTGGTTAAAAATCCGACCATAATCTACCACTTCATATCGAGCAAATCACATGATTAATTGCAGGTAGCCCATGCTGACCTGGGTTTTTACCTACATGGAAAGAAAGTAATCAGGAGAAAAGCTGCCCGAGGAATTCAAGAAGTTCCTTAGCCGTCAACACGAGTTACTGTCCTACCAACGATGCTAGTGGGTCATCATGGCAGCTTGGCCACATTGCATTCATCATACCCGGTAACTGTCTGCTTGAAGACATGGACTGCAAAGTCCAGGTCCGATAGCCTGAATTATTTCTGATGTTGGAAGGCTCTATGGAAGGGAAGGCCTTCCAGGTCATTTAGCACAATCTATGGAGAGCCTATGCTTCTCCCACATGGGTTCTGAGATGCCCTGGCCAAAAATCCTTGGACTCTGCCAGAGGTACCAAACAGCATGACCCCTGGGGATGTCATTTATATTATAGTCTATATGAATGGAGCAGTGCACAGCACGGGCAGCTAGGGCAGTGACCTGGTACTTTACAGCATCATTGTAGGGCAAGAACTTGAAATGGCTCCTAGGACCCCTCATATCTCCCCAATCCTGTGCTGAAAACAGTCACAGCTCTGCAACAGTAGTTTGCCACATATAGACTGTCAGGCCATTGTTTCTGAGAGTCGGCCTACCCTTTCTGCAAATGACTTGGAGGGATTTGTAAATAGGAACCTCACCCCAGCCATCACCATTGGCCTCACTTGCCTGACTCCCTGAGGGGGCTTGGATGGAGCCCCCCAGAGCTTCCTTCTCAGCCAGCTCAGCTCAACCATGGGGTGTAAGATGGGGAAAGGCAGATTAGCAGTAGTGTGCTGGGGTTTTTGTTCCTGCAAAACCTCTCCTGCCCATCCCCCAAAATGTGGGTTTGTTTTTAGCCATTCCCAGGAATATAAGAAGGAATGATTTTAGATGAAATTGTAAGGTAGGGGACGTTTCTATTTAACCCTCCACTCTTGCCACCTGGCCTTCAGCCACCAATTTTCATGAAGCCAGTTTATCAGCTGGAGAGCATGGGATGTGGAGTCTGTGGACATGAGTTCAGGTTTGCCTCTGCTTCTTGCCAGCTGTGTAGCTTCGAGAGAGTCACTTTATTTTTATGTTGATTTTTAATTAATTATTTTTTGGAGATGGGGTTTCACTATTGTTACTCAGGCTGGTATCTAACTCTTAGACTCAAGGGATCCTCCCACCTCAGCCTCCCAAGTAGCTGAAATTACAGGCACATGCCACCGTGCCTGGCTCCTGGATTTGATTTTTTAAAGTCTCATGAAGACCCTGGCCTCTGCAAATGCCAAAGTGGATTCACATGGTTTCCTGAACATCCAGGAAACTGTTTTAGAAAGAAGCACCCCAAGGCCAGGCGCAGTGGCTCACGCCTGTAATCCCAACACTTTGGGAGGCCAAGGCGGGCGGATCATCTGAGGTCGGGAGTTCGAGACCAGCCTGACTAACATGGAGAAACCCCGTCTCTACTAAAAATGCAAAATTACTCAGGTGTGGTGGCGCATGCCTGTCATCCCAGCTACTCGGGAGGCTGAGGCAGGAGAATAGCTTGAACCCGGGAGGTGGACGTTGTGGTGAGCTGAGATCGTGCCATTGCACTTCAGACTGGGCAACAAGAGTGAAACTCCAACTCAAAAAAGAAAGGAAGGGGAGGGGAGGGGAGGGGAAGGGGAAGGGAAAGGAAGAAGGAAGGAAAGAAGCACCCCCTACTGCTCAAAGTGTACATAAACCATTTTGCATCCACCTAATTGGCAAAAATTGAAGACTGACAAATGTGGAACAACTGGGATTTTCATGTACAGCTTGTGGGAGTGTTAGCAGATACAACCATTTGGGAGTGCAATTTAGTCAACATTGAATAAGACTGAAGATATGCATACCCTCTGAGACAGCAATTCCATTCCTAAACATAGATACCCTAGAGAAACATGTATGCATGAAGACCTGCGTAGTGTTTATTGTAACATTATTAGCAATGGTGAAAACTGGAAACAACTTAAATGATCATTTACTAGAGAATGAATAAATACATTTCAGTTTAGTCCTACAGCGAAATACTTGCATCCATGAAAACTGATGCACTAGAGCTATACACCAAAATTGGTAAATCTTAGAAAATCATGTTAAGCAAAAATAAAAGCAAGTTGCAGAATACATATAATATGATGTCATTTATGTAAAGGTTAAAGGTATGCAGAAATGCTAAACATTGTTTATGGATACACATATATGTGTAACAAATTTCAAAGAATGTATGATCAAGACAAATCCCAAATTCAGGAAAGTGGTTGCTATAATCTGGATGTTAGTATCCCTTCAAAATTCCCATGACAGAACCTAATACTCAATGTGATAGATTAAGAGGTGGGGGTCTTTGGGAGGTGATTAGGTCATGACGGTGGAGCCCTGACGGGATTAGTGCCCCTATAAAAAGAGGCTCAAGTGAGCTCCCTTGAACTTCTGCCATGTGAGGATGCAGTGAGAAAGCACCATCTTTGAAGCAGAGAGTCCTCACTAGATACTGAAGCTGGGTGCCTTGATCTTGGACTTCCCAGCCTCCAGAACTGTGAGCAATAAATTTCAATTGTTTATAAATTATCCAGTCTAAGGAATTTTTGTTGTAGCAGCAGGAATGGAATAAGACAGTTGCTATCTTTGGGAAGGGAAGGGAATGGGATCAGGGAGGGCTACACTGGCACTTTAATGGCATCTGTAATATTTTATTTCCTAAGAATTTTTATTCTATTATTAGATATGTGTTTATATGCCTGAGATATTTCATAATTAAAGAGATAATTTAAAGTGTGTCTGAATCCAGTGGGGAGCAGTATTGTGTGTGTTGGGACCAGCAGCTGCTCCTGTGAATCTGTTCCTCTTGCTCCTAGAGTTACATACAGGGGGCCCTTAACACCATTGAGGGGCCCATCTGGAGACCTCTGTAAAAGTCCACACTCAGGAACAACACCAGAGCATATAATTTCCTCCTAAAGTTTAGTAAAGTAGAATTGGAAAACTGAAGTGAACGTTTTAGACTGATCATGGTTCTAGAAATACAGTTGTAATCTGTTAAAAACAGTTGGCTTTCTTTTCATGGCTATTTTCTCCCAAAGAAACCAGGTTTTTATTTTTTCTTTGTCAGATATCATGTGTTTACAACAACCCTACGGCCAGCCACATGGCTCAGGATTCACATTCATGCCTCAGGAGATTCATTAAGTGCTTCATAAAGTAGACCTTTGAAGTTGGTCACGTGTAAACCTCTGATGTTATATCCAAGAACACTGAGGGACCATTTAGGCACTGTCTGGTGACCATGGAGTGGCGTGTGCCCTAGCCAGACTACCCCTGAGACATCAGGAGCCTACAGGGATTTCCAACCCTATCAGATCTGGGTTCTTCTTCCTGTGTCATCCTGCACGAACTGTTTGTGTAAAGGGGTGTGTGTGTGTACACACATGTGCAAGGTGGCACCAATGAACACTGAGGCCTTCAAGCTGGCCTGACAGAGCTCTGACCCTGTGCCCATGGGCTATAGTCTCACCAGGTCCCTGCTGGTTGCTACTGATCAGCTGGCATTTAGAGATGGACTCTCAGCCTGACCAGCTGGGGTTTCTGATGTACAGGGCTTGGGGCAACTTAGAGGGAGTGCCAATCTGCATTTGAAAATCTTTTAGTCCTCCATGGACTGAGGCATGCCAGTTGTGCCCAGCGGTCTGAAGGGTCATAGAGAGGCAAGGCCATGGGTGGAGATAGACCGTCTTTAGGGAACCTGGGTATACATCTTCAGGATGCCCATGCCTCTGCTGCACCCTTTGTGAAATGTGAACAGTGATCCTGCTCATCTTGCTCCCCGGGCTATTGAGAGAATTAAGAGGAAGTGTGAATGGCTTTGGTAAGGTTAAAGTCACCACTCATGTAGTCTATTATCTTTAATAAAATAGTAACTTTTTTCCTCTGATTTGGGTACAAGGGGAGATTCCCAGGAGCTTTCTTCTCTTAGGCATCTTCTTGGTTCCTGCTGCCACACAATGAAAGCCCCCATGAATGAATGAATGAATGAAGCTCCCTGCTCTCATACCCTAGCTAAAAATGACTTCCCACTGTTGCCTCAAGCACGTCCAGTGTTTTCCCACACCCTTGCTCATGCAGTTCCCTTTGATTATAATGTCCTATGGCAGCTCACTGCAATCCTACCTGCTCCCTAAGGCTCTTTCAGATGTTACCTCCTCTCTGAAGCTTTTTCTAATTTCACCCAAATCGATGTGACACGCCTCTCCTTGGAACCTGGAGGGCAGGGCCCATGCCCCCTTCCCTGTGCATCTCTCCAGGGCCTGGTACAATACCCAACACATAGCAGGTGTTCGGAGTGCATTAAATTCCATGAAATTGCAGGAAGCTGACCAGGCCCAGTAGACCTGTTGCTGTTCCCTGGCATGTGGGAGCCCCAAACCCTTACCTTGGGAGTGAACATGTGTAGGATGCCATCAACTGCCCCTCGCAGCAACAGCCCCCGGACCAGGAAGCAGGCCAGCACCACGTAGGGGAAGAGGGAGCTGAAATACATCACCTGCAGAGAGGACAGGGAACCCCCATCAGGCAGAGCCCTTCCTGCAGCTGGCACCCCCCATCCCTGCTCACATCTGGGGCACATGAGCCGCCCCTGATGGCAGCAGAAAGCAGAGCCCTGGAACCCCTGGGCAGAGGGCCAAAACTGCCACACATCTGGCACAGAGCCAAGGCAGAAGCAGGAACAGGACAAGCTGGAGTCTGCATGGCTGTGCCTGGGGTTGGTTTTCTCCCTTCCAGAGCTTCTGGGGCTGAGCTAACAGCCTCCTCACCCCAGAGGGCTGCCAAGGGGGTAAGGGAGTCCTTTGCTGTCCCCTCCTCATTCTCCCATGTCTCATTCCCCCAGTGGGTCCCCTAAGGATCTCCCCTGTCCTTAGAGCTCCTTTGACGGAAGACCTTCAGGAGGTTATAGACACAGCTCCCAAACAGAAGACATCTGAAGAAGTCCCTAGCCCCTTGTGAGGATGAATCGTGTGCTCTTCTCTACCACAGCATTTCTCGCACATGTCTATATCCCTGCGTGCGTGGTACATGGCCTCACACAAGAGATGCTCACAAAATGTTTGCTGCACTGAAACAAAGGAAGAGGGCTGTTTGGGCAGGGTGGTGTAAAGGCTAAGAGAATGCAAGTCTGGTGTTAGGCTGCCTGAGTTCTAACCCTGGCTCTACCACTTACCAACATGTGGCCTGAGGCATTTCATTTAACCTCCATGAGCCTCCATCTCCTCATCTCTAAAATGGGTGTAATCATCCCTAACTCATAACGTTGTTGTGGACCAAATGCGTTCATACAGGTGGCAGTACCTGAGAAGTGCCACAAAGCATCAGCTACTATTTCAGCCTCTGGAAAGGGAAGAGGTCAATGGCTGGGGTCACTCTACCTTTCTAGAGCTTAGCTTCCTTGCTCATCAAATCTGGAAAAGAACCTGAAGCCTCAAACAGCCAGGGTTCTAGTTGCAGCTCTGAGACTGACTGGCTGCGTGATGTTAGCTGAGGTGCTTTCCCCTCTCTGGGCCTCACTTTCCTCATCTGTAAAATGAGTAGTCTGGGATACAGGATCTCTAATCCAATCCTTCTCATCCCTGGCAGCCCATGAATACTGGTATGTGACAAGTAAGAAAGGGCCCTTATTTAAAGGGGATCTGAAATGCTGGGAAGAGGTGTGGGGCTTGGCTGGTCTACCCCTCAGAGACTGCTATGGAGCTGCCCCCTGAGGCCTCCAAGACCCCCTTCACTCATAGCATCTACCTGCTCAAAGGGCCCTTTAGCTGTAGGCATGGCAAGCTGCTGGTTTTCACCAAGAACTGCTCAAAGCAGGCTCTTCTAGGCCTTTTGCTCTTGGGAACCTGAGGGTCTAGAATCTAGACAAACGTCCCTGGGTCAATACTTCTAGTTTTCCTCCTCTCTAATGTTTGCATTAGAGCAGGACTGAGTTATCCGAGCATGGAAGCGGCTGGGGTCCAGGGCAATGACTTTCCAGCTATTCCATTCCGGGTAGGCTGTCCATGGTGAGCAACACTATAGGAATGATACTTCCACACCCTCCTCTGGGGGCCTGTGTTATCCACCCAGAAGACCCTGCAAAGGGCAACCTGGAATTCTTAGCCCTGTGCCCTCTGTGCTTTTCTGCTGTTCCCCATTTGGGTCCTGGGTGCCCCCCTCAGCACTCACCTTCCCCGAGGACTGGATGCCCTTAACAACAGCCATCCCCACGATGCTCCAGGCCACGAGGAGGCACAGGGTCATCTTCCAGTTGAGGCCCCCACTCTCCGAGATGGAGTCAGAGATGTCCAAGGCCTCTCGGTACCAGAAGTAGGTAGTGGCTGAGCTCTTTTCACACTCTGCCTCCACCACTGAAATAGCAGCAAAGGTCACAGGGCCTCAGTGGCGGGGCCTATGGGGTCACTTCCTCTGCTGGATCCCCACTCAGGGCAGCAGTGGGTGAGGGAGCTGCTGAGGGTGGGCAGCTGGGAGGGGCTGTGCTCATCTTGGGTTAGCCGGGATCTGGCAGACCCTGAGGAATCCTAGGCTCCCACTGGGGTCTGGGAGGCTTCAGGACACACCAGCCTGGCTGATTCCCACCCATGCCTCCTGCTGCCCATGTCTCTCTATGGAAGGGAGGAAACGTGAGGCTGAATTGGCCTAAAGTTCCTCGGGGAAGGTCCTGAGCTGGGAGCTAGAGACCTGGATTCTCATCCCAGATCATTGGTTAGATGAGTGGTGTGAACATGGGAAAGTCGCTTCTGGGCCTCAGTCTCCTCATCTGTGAAGTGGAATAACAGGGTGAGTAATAACAATTAAAGTCACACTTTCCAGAGTTTTACCTACACTCACTGTCTTATTCAATCCTGTCAGAAATAGGCTGGAAAAGAGACCATTCCCACTGGGGAAGGGGAAATGAGGATCAGAGATGTTAAGTGACTTATCCAAGGTGACACAACAAGTCTGAAATTCCAAATGTGTGCGCTAAGCCTGTGAGACCCCTTCCTGGGACAGGGCTGGCTGGCATCCCCAGCTGGGCCCCATACTTGCCTGCCACGCTCCCATTCCTGACGACAGGACATTCACTCCAGGGCAGCGGGTACTGGAAGGACTTGAAGAAATAGAAGATGCTCCACCCGATGATCACATTATAATACAGCCCCACAAAGAGACAGACCTGGGGACAAGCCCACTGCGGGGTCACTGAGGCTGCAGGCAACTCCACCCTGCCCCCACGCTCCACCCGAGGCCCAGCACGTCGGCAGCGCCATAAACACAGCAGCACAGCCTCAAGAGAGGCAAGGAGGGATGGGGTGCGGGCCGTGGAGGAGCTCCCCTCACGCTCCATTCATCTGGTATTCAGGAAATCCACAAAGGAATTTTTCAGATGTTAAAATTCTCTCTTTTAAGCAACAAACTCTTAAAATGTTAATCCTTTCCAGTTTGAAATTCTTCTAAGATACTTGAAGTACTTTCTCCTCCTCATTTCCTGATGACTGGGGATTGTAATGACAGAGATGCCCTCCAGGACTGTGAAGGCATGCACAGCTTTGGCCCCTATGGTAAACAGACCCAGACTGCTGTGCTTTTAGAGACTTTGTGGGTGTTTCTTGTGGATTCTACTCTCTCGGGCATGTTAGCAGCCTGCCTCTAGAAAGATGGCACTTGTCATTTCTTGGAAACACAATAACTAACATTGGTAGAATTTTATTTAAAATAGGAGTGCATGGACTCTGCCTGAGGGTCCAAGGGGCTTCTTTGAAAGCAATGTTTCTATGGGCAGGGATTTGCTGCATCCACTCTGGACACAGGGTGGTCCCTTCCAGAGGCCTGGCTGTCTCCTGCATCAGTGAGACTGGCGTCAGTGTGAGAGCTGAGGGCCACTTGCTTCATCAGTCTCACCTAAGCACATGTGTGCAGGAGCAGCTGCTCATACAGCAGAACTTTCTGGGAGCACAGACAGAGTGAGACACCCACTTCTTTTACTTGGGTGCTTTCAGTCCAAGTGGGAGACCATACACACACTCCTGTGTATCAGCACACAGCCAGCCCCAGCAGAATACACGGCATTGGCCAGTGCAAAGCTGATGGCTGACGTGAGAGCAGGGGGCTGCAATAGGCCCTCTCCCAGTCTCTGCCTGAGGCAAGTTTGGGCTGGCCCTACTGCCAGGCCTGGCGGAATCCTTAGTCCCTTCCAGAAGTTCATTTCAGTCTTTATCCCAGGTGTGAGCAGTGAGCATGGGCCCCTGTAGGCTTTGCCCTTAAGGGATGCTGTTTCCTCACGTAGAGCTCTGAGCAGGTTCTCATCTGTAGCCTTGTGGATGAGCCTGGAGACCTCACAAAGTTCTCCATCCAGGGCCACTGGCGTCTCCCTGTCTCTCACTGTTCCAAAGCCTCACCCACCTTGGGTTGACCTTAAGTTTCCTGTGTAAGTTCTCCAACTCTGCTCTTTGGCATAACAAAATGGCAAGGAGACCCTGAGCCCCCTGCTTGCCTGCTTAAAATACTCTTTGACCAAGGAAAGAGGAGGGACCTCCCTCATGGGGAGCTGAGGGACTGGTAAGCAGAGAAGGGCATCTGGGCTAGTCCATATGTTCCCAGAGAACTCTGGCTGAGCTGTCCCAGGCGGCCCCATGTGAATATGTCCCAGCTTTTCCTCCTTAGCACCAATGGCAAATCTTCCATGCTGTTTCAGGCAACGTGGTCGACTCTCAGTTTAGGAAACATGGTGACTGGGGTCCTGGAACCCCAGCTGTGAGTAATTCCCATGTTGAGGATCCCCCTCCCTGCCCTTGTCCTGACGTAGGACTCTGGCCTGGAAACTCGGTGACCTCGTCTCCAATGCCCAGGAGCAGCCCCCTGCCTCCCACTCAGTGCCTGCCCCAGCCCTTGACTCACTATGCAGCTGGAGAAGCCGATGCCCCCCAGGCGGGGACATATATAGTGCCACACACCGATGCTGCCGCGGCGGATCCTCTGACCCACAGCCAGCTCCAGGAAGAAGAGGGGGATCCCGATGATGATCAGCAGCACCAGGTAGGGCACCAGGTAAGCACCTGTGGGGAGAGCAGAGGGATGGCAGAGGGGCTCTGGAGCACAGCAGCAGAGTGAGGGAAGGGGCCTCAGCCATGTCCTCCAGTCTCAGCCACATCTCTGGTCATCCGCAAATTGTCACCAGTCCCGGTGCTCCTCCATGAATGATGTGGCCATACGTGTGGCCTACCACACAGCAGCCCACCCAGACCCTCCTTCTCCCCCTTGACTCCCCTGACCCAAAACACTAAGGGAGGAAGTGTATGTATGTCAACTCACAAGGCTAGGTTCAGAAACAGACAGACATTGCACTGCCTCTCCAGAATCCACATGTCAAGCCACACGCAGCAGACACACTCATCTCATGAGGCGCTCCGTGGACACCTGTTCACACCCCCTCCTGACCACAGAGAAGCAGCCCCAGATGGCATGGGGGCTTACTCGCCCCCAGATGCACAGACACGGGTGCAGCCTTCCCAGAGTCTGAACCAGACGCTGACACAGCAGACTGGGCAGCTCCAGGGAAGCTGAGCTTGGAAGCTCTCCAGGGAGGGGGGTCTGACCAGCTTTGCCATTAATCTACAGCTAATTGAGAGGAACGGGAGAGAAATTAGCAGTTCAGGAAAGCATAGCCAGGAGGATCATAAAGGATAGAATGGGTCTCGCTAAAGATTCCAGATGATAAATTGATCTCGCTGTCCTGGGCCTCACTGCAGAAACAATCTCAATTCCAAGTGACAGGGCATTTAGCAGGAGAATTAAAACCATGTCTGGACACAGATGAGTGCACCCTGCTGAGAGCTGTGCCAACAACCTAGTCCTGTTAGCAAGGCCCTGCCTGTCTGTCAAACACTGTCAGGCCAGCCCCAGTCACCAGGGCCCTGATGGTCACCCAGCACCCTCTGACTAAGCCTTGCCAGTAGAGAGCCTCCAGAAGCCCCCAGCTACACTGCTCTGACCCCATAACATCCCACATGTTCACCAACGTGTGCCCAATCTGCCAATGAACACTGGCAATCAGCCATCTCCTAGGCACAAATTCTGGCATTTGGCAACAATCAGCTATTTACTGCAGGTCCACTCTGAGCCTTGCACAGGCAGCGGGGAGACAGTGGAGTAACAGTAGGCACAGACACCATCCTAGAACAGTTCACGATCTGCCGGGGAGGCAGGCAGAGTCACGTGAGCAATATGAGCACACATGTGTATACACACACACACACACACACACCACAGACTAGTCACACAAGCCAACCATGCACATACATGCTGAGGAACGGGCCAGGGTCCAATGGAGCTAGTCAGGAAAGCCCATCGGGGAGGCAACCCACCAAGCTTTATATGACAGCATCTAACTCACTAGATGCACACGCACACATACATTCAACTCGTCACTAACAAGCAGCCCCATCATGGTGCTCAAAGGAGAGAGGGCTCAAAGGAGAGAGGGCCCAAAGGGCCACATGCTTAGACCCCTGGGTCTGTCTTTAACTCGGTCTCTTGGTTTTGGGTGTGGGGAAATGGAAAAGAAGCTAAGTGATCTGCTGCAGGAAGGCAAACGGAGACAGCCTCACCGGTTTTTTGTTTTTATTTTGAGAGGGAGTCTCGCTCTGTTGCCCAGGCTGGAGGGCAGTGGCGTGATCTCGGCTCACTGCAAGCTCTGCCTCCCGGGTTCACACCATTCTCCTGCCTCAGCCTCTCAAGTAGCTGGGTCTACAGGCGCCCGCCACCACACCCGGCTAATTTTTTGTATTTTTAGTAGAGACGGGGTTTCACCATGTTAGCCAGGATGGTCTCGATCTCCTGACCTCGTGATCCGCCCGCCTCGGCCTCCCAAAGTGCTGGGATTACAGGTGTGAGCCACTGCGCCCAGCCAGCCTCACTGGTTTTGTATTTCGCCCCAGTGTTCTGGGTGGGGCAAGATGTGCAGGGATGTGAGTTTCAGGGTGTCTGCAAAGTGGGTTGGCACCTTCTATGGATGCCTCTTTTTTCTCCCCAAAGAATCAGGGAAAGCCTCCAGGTAACTGCCGCCAAAGAGTGACAGGGGTGGGAGTGCAAAGACAAGGTACTGGCCCCTCACCATCCAGGCTCTGTCCACCTCAGGCAGGCCGCCAGGCCTTGAAGTGACTGCAGGTCTCTCTACCACACCAAGGCCTAAACTAACCAGAGTGCTCAGGGGGCCGCGGTCAAGATAGGCAGAATTTGTGGTTAATAAGAGGTATTTTTTCATATCAACCTTTGTTGCAATCACTTGAAAATGCAACAGCATCCTCTTCCGCCTTAGAAAATACAACCTGGGGACACAACTGGATTTCCTTTTATGTTTCAACAGCTTTCAGGAGCCTAAAGTTGTTCATCCGAATAGCGGGGAGCACTGTTCAGGATGTTAGGAGATTTATCAGGACAGGGCCAGGATCCAGGATCTCTGAGGCCTTCTGGATCTCTAATCATCTATGCCTCGGTCAGTATTCTAAGCCTTACTTCTGGCAAACCCCGAGGTTATTCCTGGGGTTTAAAAGACCATCTTGGTGGTAAGAGCCAGGTCCTGAAGTCAGACCTCCTGGTTTTAATGACTTACTAGCTGTGTGACTTTGGGAAAATTATTTGATCTCTCTGTGCTGCTGGTTTTCTCATCTGGGTAAAGAGGATGAAAATGTTACGTATAAAATTGCTGATATTTGACCATTTTTGACTTACAAAAATGGCCATTTCATAAGCTTTGACCCAACACCTATCACACAGGGCTGTTGCAAAGATTGAATGAGTGGCTTACCCATAGTAAGCACTGGTTGAACATTTGCCTTTTTCTCATAAAAATAAACAGAAGAAAAAGCAAACTAGGAAGATGTCAACATTTCGTGGAGCTAAGGAGAGTGTTCCAGAGTTTCTGTCCAGAACTATGCAAAGTTTGATTACATCGACTATGGCTCAAAAGCACAGACTCAACTCTCAGACCAAACAGCTGTCTCCTTCCTGTGATAACTTGCCTCCTCCTAAAAAATATTTAAGACAACTTGATATAGACTCTGTCTCAAAAAACAAACAAAGAAAAACCTGTAAAAATACTGGACAGTTAAAGGTAGAGATAAAAAGGGATTGCAGGAATCAGAGAAGATAGAAAAAGGAAGGCAGGAATGTGGAATGGAAAGCTCAGAATTCTGAGAGTTGACAATGCTTTTCCTCTAGGGTAGTTCTTTATGTCTGGTGCCATGGTGATTGGTGTCATTGTGAACAATCAGACTGTGGCAAGAACACTGCCCTGGGTGTGAGTGCTTGTGTGTGGCATAGAAAGGGATTCTGGAATTCATCACCAAGTGCCCAGGCAGAACTGATCATCTAAGCTAGAAAGAACAAGGTTAGAAGTTCCCAGCTAAGTCCTCCAATGCCACACGTCCTTTGAAGTCATTTTGGTTGCCTTGGAGCTCTTCTCAACATCTCACAGGGCATAAAGAAACCATATACTTGTATATCTTTGCTTTGGGCTAGTCTTACATCAACTCAGTTACCATGCCATGCAGGCCACAAGCTCTGATTGACAGTTACTTATTAAAAAGTAAAAAAGATCTTTCAAGCAAGGAGACCATGCAGCTAATATAACATGCTATGGGGGAAAGATGGAAGCCTTTGGCCTAATTCAATCACAAGAGTTCAGGTGGGCATTCTCACTCCCTGCCCTTCAAAAGAAACTGGAAAGGAGAAGCCTCCCAGCCAAATGTGGCCTTCTAAACTAGGGAAAGATGCATCCTGGAGAGGAGGGGACTGCGTCTTTGGAAAAGGTTACATGGCAAGAGTTCCACAAGCAAGGAAGGAAGGACTGGGGTAAAATGCCTGCCAAGCTGGGGCCACCCAACAGGCTGGAGCATGCCATGCCAGGCACAGGGACTCAGGAGCACAAGAGCTCTTGCTAGTTGACCTTCCCAGGACCAGAGGTCTGGGCTTGCAAATCTCTTTGTTTCCAGCCTATTGGGGTTTTCTTTATTTTTAGTTAGTTGATCTCTGGTTTCAGGGAAAGCTGCCTTTGGACAATTCCTGGGGGCTGGAAGTGGTGGTAGTGGTTTGATACCAGGGGCAACATCCTCAAGAGGGATTCAAGCTTAGGGGGCAGTGTGAAGGCCCCTCCTACCCGGAGGCAATAGGTGTGGAGGCTAAGTGCCCAGGCTCCGGGCAAGCCTGTCCAGGTTTGCATCCTGACTTTATCACTAGCTGTAACCTTGATCACCCACAACCTTGAACAAGTTATCTAACCAATTTGTGCCTCAGTATTGTAGTCTGTAAAACAAGGATGATAATAACTCCTTCATATAAGGCTGTTGGGAGGATTCGATGGTTGAATCACATAAAATTGGTGCTTTGTTGTTCTAAGATACTCAAATATCAGCAGTTTCAGGCACTTAGCCCTAATATCCATTAAGCCCTTAGAACAGTGCCTAGTACCTCATAAGCATTTAGTAATAATGGCCAACAGGTGCTCCTTACCGTGTCAGGTAGCGTGTTGCCCATTCTGCACGTAAAGCTCATTTAATCTTCCCAACTATCCTATGAGGCAGGAGCTACTATTATTCTCATTTTGCAGATGAGGCACAGAGAGGTTAAGCAATTTGTAGTAGGTCCCAAAGTTGATTGGCAGGGCTGGAATCTGAACCCAGGCAGTCTGGGGCCAGAGCCCACTTTCTTATCATGTCCTGTAGTCTCTTGGTAGCTACTAACCATCATTATAGCTATTCCTGGGCTGTCTTACTCTGCAATCCTGAGCTCCAACCTACAAGGGCTCCAGTTCTGCCTCAGCAAAGGGGTGTTCTTTTTTACCCCTCAGCCCGGCCTATTTGCAGGGGACCCCTGATGCCAGCAGAGCTGTCTCTTACCTCCTCCATTTTTCTGGCACAGGTAGGGGAACCTCCAGATGTTGCCGAGGCCCACAGAGAAGCCAATCTGGGCCAGGATGTACTGCAGCTTACTGTTCCAGGCCGGCCGGTCCTCTGCGTCCAGCTCCTCCTCCACCGCCTTCTGCTTGCCGCCTGTCTCACCAGCCACATTCAGTACACTCTGCTTATAGTCCACAGGCTCCTCGAGGGCCAGCAGGTCGGCCACGGACTCAGTGACATGCTCACTGCTGTGCTCACGCTGGGTCACTTTGCTGTTCTTCGGCATTGATGCCACCTGGGCCGTGTAGCCCTGCTCCCCAGCACACAGAGAAGATGGAATTCAGCTGCTGTCAGCTCCTTCTCATCCAGGGACCTAGGAAACCAGGTGAGCAGTAAAGGATTATCTGACCACACCAGGAAGGTGAGGAGCCCAACGTGGACACAACCCAAATTAACTCCCCATCACACTGTGAGGCAGGTCAAGGGCCTCATATATTCAGCTTGCCCTCCCTCCCCATCAGGGGCTGCCCAGTGAGGAGCTCAAGGCCTACAGACTCAGTTTCTCCAGAGGCTTGACCTGAGCATTATTTGAAAAGTAAACCTAAAGGGGCAAAATAGGCATACTCCGAACCCAAGTAGAGCGTTATCCGTGAAGACATTTCTCTCTTCCATACTGCAGAGCTTAGAGTGCTCAAGCCCCTTTGGAGGCCCATACAGCCTTCCCCTTCCAGGTGTTCTGCTTAGCCAAAACCACCTGGCGGAAGCCACGGAAGCCAGCGCCTTCCTTCCTTAGGGCCTTTTCATTCAAAATGCAGGGATTGCACCAGGAACTGGTTAGAAAGGGGCATCTTAGGCTCGCACCAGACCTCCTGAATCAATCTCTGCCTTTTTACAGGATCCCCAGGTGATTTAAAAAAAAAAAAAAGGCTCTTGAGCCATCACCAGGGGGCCCCTGGACACCAGTGCCGATGGCATCTCCATTCCCCTAGCTGGACTGGTTGACCAGGCTCAGCTAAAGATTCTGGCACCAGAAGCCAAGAGCTGTTTGCTCAGTGCCAACGAATCTTGGGTCATTGCTCAGCACTGACATTATCTGAGGACTTCTGCAGCCAAGAGCTGGTTCTCCATCCTTCAGCGACAGTTTTACAGCAGATAATGTCTGCACAACATGGGCGGGGGAGGCAAAACCCTCCCCTGCTCCTGCCAGTCCTCATTTGTCTTTCATGCTTTCCCTTAAAGAAATAAAGCACCAAGAAAATGAAGCCTTTGAAGAATTCCACCATTCCGTTATATTTCAAGGCACCCCCTCATTAAGGGAAGGTTGGAGGATTTAAAATTAAACACACACACCCCAGCCTGCGGTTGCCCTGCATCTTTCTAGGGATGTAACTTACCCAGCTCTGTAATTACTTTATTAAGGGAAAGAGCTGTCTCTGGAAGCTGGGCTCCGTTTGTTCTCCTCGTAGGTAGGTGCCACCTGAATGGCACAGGCAAGCTTGCTGTGCAGTACAAGGGCCAGGCCCGTCCTTCCTGCCAGCCTTGACCCAGACCTCCTGGCTGACCCCAGCCAAGGCCTGACCATCAAGGAGACCTGCCAGCCAGGCCCTGTTACACATGTAATGAAACTGGGAGGTTTATGGGGTTGGCTAGCCCTCCGTAGGCCAGGTCTTAGACCACATTAGCAGGTGACACCTGCTGCCCTCCTCTTCCAAGGGAACAGTGAGTCTTTAGTGACTGCCCCCTCACACCTCAAGCATAGACAGGGTTAGGCTTTGGGGTAACTATGACAGGGCCAGCCTGGTTAGAGGACCACAGAATTCCCTATAAGAAGCTCTCTGCTGGGACTCACTTCCCAGTGGGTCAGCTGAACACCCCATTGCATCCTAAAAGGTGCCCCACGGGTGGCACTTGTGCATCTGTGGAACTTTCAGCCCTGGGCCTCCCCCTAGGGCTGCCGTGTTGCCTGTGCTACACAAGTGAAGTGCGGCCCTAGGAGTTACGCAATGGAGAGGCCTGTGTCCTTGCCTGGGCTGCCAGGGCGAGCTCCTCTCCTCACTCAGCAGGTCGCCGTCTGCAGGGCATGCAAACAGAGAAACGGCTGCCTGTCAAGGCATCTCCCCGTCCCCTACAGCTTACATACAGAGCTGTTACTAAAGATGAGATCTGGGAAGAAGGGTGGGGGTCCCTCTGGAGCCTGCAATCACTAGAGTTCCTTGGCTCAGAGCCTGTCTCCAGCCACTCTGCCTGCAGCAGGGTTTGATCAGAGCAGTGCATTAGGTATGATTTACTGATCATCAAGCCACAACTAGAGAAAACCAAGGGAGTTTCCTGCAAGTCTGCAGAATTTATCTTGCTGCTGACCAATTGGAGCACATGTTTCTCCATAAATAGCCTAGTGAGTGGCAGCTTCGGTCACCAAGATGAGAAAGGGCTGGGAGGAAAAAAGCATCATTTTAAAAGAAGAGGACTCAAGGACATTCTGGTAAAGCAGAAGGAGGATACCTACAGCAGCATCCAGCAACCACAGGGCATCAGCTAATACGAGCTTTCTCCTTCTTCCCAAGATGTCACTGACGCCATGCGCATCCCGCACTGAGGGATGGGGGCCCAAGAACTCCTGTGCCATTAGGTCTGCAGGATGCAAAGGGCTTGCACAAACCTCCAGGCTGAGGCACTGGGCTGGGCTGCAGTCATGACTGGAACCCTCTGTGTCCAGTGAATATGCCCAGGTGACAACAGGGTCAGACTCAGAAATTAAAGCTTGAGGGACCCTAGCAATTGTCCAACTCAACATTCCCATTTTATCTCTGAACAAACTGAGGCCCAGAGAGAGGAACTGAATTGCCCAAAGCTACTCAGGTTCTCCTAACACCCTGAACAGAGCCTTGTCTGGGACAGAGTCAGACTCAGTAGAGGTGGGGGACACAGGGAGAAGATCACTGGGTGTGGGAGTGGGAGGCATGAGCTGTGAAGCCAGACAGGCCTGGAGTTGAGAGTTCTCACTTCATTCATTGACTCACTCACTCACCTGACATACATTTCCTGAGTGCCTCCTATATGCCAGCCTCTGTTCTAGGTGTGAGGGATACAGCAGCAAACAAAACAGGTGAAGTGTCTCCTCTTGTGGAGTTTGCATTTCATGTGGAAGGGCCGGATACTAAAGAAATCGATGGATAATATAATGGCCAGGGGTGATACATGGGGTGACTCCATGTATCTCCATGTGACTCCAGGGGAGTCACACCGGAGGGGTGGAGCAAGCTGGCAGGTGGCTCTTTTATGCTGGATGCGGGGGTTGGGGGGCAGTCAGGAAGGGCATCTCTGAGGAAGTGACATTTGAGCAGAGGCGTGAATGACAGGAAAGAGCATTAGCAGAGCGAACAGCAGACACAAAGCTCCCAAAAAGGAAGCAGCCCCGGGAATTCCAGGAAGAGCAAGGTGGCCAGAGCCCCGGGGCAGAATGAGAGGCGGAGACAGGGAGAGGTGTGCTGGGGAGGGAGGAGCACGGCTGTGCTGTGTGTGAGGACTGGGGCAGGTGCTGAGGGAGGTGGGCAGCCCTGGGGCCTTGGCCACACACTGGCTGTGTGCTCTTGGACAAGGCACTTTAATTATGTGAGCGTCTGTCTCCTCATGGGTGAAAAGGTTGCATTTAATGATAGCTCCCATCTCCCAGGGAGGGCTGCTGTGAGGGTCCAATGAGCGGCCGCACACAGAGTGCCTGGCATAGAGCTTGGCACACAGAAAGGACCCAAATGGTAGCAGCCACTGCCTGGAAGCCTTGCGTTGTTTATCTTTATGCATTTAAAAAATACGTAAGTCCCCATATTGATATTTGGTCCCGTCAATCCCATTTCTTCTCAAGAAAGGCCAAGGAGAGCTGACCAAGGGAGTGGAGGTGGGTGGAGAGAAGCATCCTGCACCACCTCAGCAATGCCCACTTTCTTCTCCAGAACTGGTGTCCACCTAGGGCACCCCCTAGAAAGTCCTACCATGCACCACACCCCAGTGTCAAAGGAAGCCAGGCAAAGGTCCCGCAGCTACCAGCTTGGATCCAAAAGACCAGCAATATTATTATTAATAAAAACACGGCCTGTATTAAAAGTTTAGCATTATTGTTATTAAAATGTACCTCATGTTTGGAATAGCTTGAGACCACTTAAAACCATTTTTTTTTTTTTTTTTTTTTTTACCAACACGGGTTGGTGATCCTGCTCAGGAGTAAGATGGCCTGGGTTCCAACCCCAGCTCACTGCTTGCCAGCCACCTGGCCTGGGCAACTTTTCTAGCCTCTCTGAGCTTCAGTTTCCTCATGTGTCAAGGGAGGATGCCAGCGGTGCCCACCTCACCATACTGTGAGGAGGATACATTGTACTGGTCTTAGAACCATGCCGGCACCCAAGAAGTGCTCATGAATGGTACCTCTTCTTCAGCTCTCATTCAATTCATACCCCAGTGGAAATAGTGACTTGGAATAACCCTCCCTGCTCCACCACCAGTTCCCTGAAGCCATGTGCTGGTGAAAGGTGAGCTTTTAGAGCAGGCAGGGCCTGGGAATCCAAAGTGTACCCAGCCAATGACCCCAAAGCCTTGTCTGGGAGAAGCATCAGGATCAGAGAAGGACCCTGAGAGGGGCGATTCCTCTCTTCCCGTACCCATGTGTCTCATGGAACCAGCCACAATCCAGGCATCAGCAGGCCAGCTAGGTGCTGGGCCTGACCAACCTACTGTGCAAACTGGTACTATTGCCCTAACTTCTCCGGATCTCAGTTTTCCTGTGTGTAAAATGGGTTGGCATGGATGGCCTCCAAGACCCCCTTCAGCTCTAGCATATATCTATTGAGAGTCCCTCCTGCTTGTGGGTGTGAGCAAGAAGCCACCTGCCCCAGGCACCTGTAACAATGGATGCGAAAGGTAAGTTCTGTCTGCCCTGCCACCCTCCATCAGCTGAGAGCCCACTGGAGCATGGTAGAGATGTGGTGACAGCCAGCCCAGCCGTATTCTAATTATCCCCCCCGTAGTAGCTCGGGTGGGTTGTAAAGTGGCTTTCACGAGCAACACGTCAGATGATGAAGCTGCAAGGTACTCTCTGAAAGGAGTGCCTCCATCCCTGAAAGCACAGCGCAGAGGGGCACGAGTGCCGAGAAGGCCCTTGGTGCCAGCTTGTCACTTAGCAACAGAGGTGGCTTGCAGCTCAGAATAGCTCCTGTGAGAGAAGCAGGTCGGAGCAAGTGAACTGCGAATCTTCTTGAAAGGAGAAAAAATAGTGTGACTGGGAGGCAGACAGGTAAAAATATCTCCTGCCAGAGGGGTGAGGGCTCCACGAAAATTTTTCAAGCACAGCATCCGGCAATTAGCTCAAGGTGGTGGGGGATGGCTGCTCTCACCCTGGCACCAGGACAAAGCCTGGAGCCCCTCCACCCCACAGCAGCCGGGGAGGAGGAGAAGGGAAGAGGGGCACTTTTGTAATGATGAAGGCAGCTCCCTGAGCACCCACCTCCTGGGCCTGGGGTGTTTCTTGCTGGGGAAGGTTCAGGTAACTCAAGGGACAAAGAGAATCATTTATTTTCCAAGTTAGACTCCCCAGGGGAGGTGAGTGGGCGAGCCACCATCTTTGGGGAAGCAGGCAGTCAACTAATTACAACGACCACAGACACTATAGTGCCTACCCTGCCCCGCCCCTCCCCGTGCTCCTGATCCTGCTACCCTTGGGTCTTGTGGCTCTGGAAAGAGTGGCTGTGGCCAAGCACATCCTTAAAAAGCACCTCTTCAGGGTGTTCCAACAGGCACCCTGAAGAGCCCCCAAGAAGAGGAAATCAGTGGAAGTGGTCCCCACTCAGGACCTCAAAGCCAACATCTAACTCAGGTATAATTGGTGGTGAGTAGGAACCATGTCAGAGGATGCTTGGCAGCTTCCTGATTTCTTCATGACAGGCAGCTATGGCCCAAACTGTTCTCCTAATTACCTCAGAGCCCCTGAGCTTTTACTGAGCCCAAAACAGGCCGGACTGTTATCAGAGACACAAATTATTTTTAATTGTTTTATTAAAACCTCTGACAGTCACTTGGGGCAAACTGCTCCTGACAGGGCCTGGCCTTGACTTGGAGGCTGCTGCCCCTGGATGCTGCTGGCCCAGGACACAGGCAGGGACCCCACACCCTTCTTGACCTCTCTTTCCTCCACCCCCACCAGGTGTTGCAAGTCCTATAGGTGTGCTCAGCTCTGTCCTCTTCCCACCCCTCTGCTCTAGTTCAAGCCTGCTCTCTGGCTAGATGCCTACAGCAGGCTCCCAGCTCACTTTCCCCGCTGGCATCCTACACATTGCCTTCAGTGGCATCTTCTAGAAATGCCACGCCGCCCCACTCCCACTGCCTACTGAAGGGAGCCCAAGGCCCTTTCCCAGGCATTTGGGCCCCCTCTATCTCCCGGGCCTCGGCTTCCACTTCCTCCCAGCCCACTCACCACTCACTCTAGACTAACCACTTCCCATCCCCTGACAGCTGAAGCCTTCTAGGTCCCCTGCCTCGCCTCTATGACAACTCCTGCGAGTCTGTGAGTGAGCATTAACGCTCTGCCCTTCTCAGCACACTCCTTGTAACACCCTTTTACACTATTTTACTATTTGGCTGTCTGGTACAACTAGTTGTCGTTACGCCTGATCCCTTTTCTGAACAGCAAGCTCCTTGAGGCAGGAGCGAAGGTGCATTCAGCTTTGTGCCCACCCTTCACTGCTTCCTACCCAACCAGTGCTTTGCACACACAGATTATCCTACACATTTCTGTGGGCAGAACATGGTATTTACAGGTGTTCTAGGGTCCCTGCCTTCCAACCCTCTGAGAACAACCTGCTTGTCATGTTGAAATCTTACTACTGCCTCACATTTGAAACAAAGAGGCGGGGTAAAACACTAACAGCAGTGACTAGAGAGACATTTGAACCTACCGGAAGTCTGCATGTCCCAGCCAGGGGGACTCTAATCCAGTGCAGCCCTGCAGCACACATGGAGAGAGCCCCAAGACTTGGAAGCCAGTTTGTTTCTTATTCATCTGTAAAATGAGGAGCAGTGCTTGCCTGCTTACCTACCAGCTGCATCTGGTTACCACATGGATGGAAGGAGAAAGAGAAAGAAAAGCTTATTGAAAAATCAAATGAACAGAGTGGTGATTTCTTTTTATTCCATTTCACAGATTTGTCGGGTTTGTGTTTTGGTCTTCCATTTCATACCTCAATTGACACCATCTTTGCTTCTGCAAGGCCAAATCCTGGTATCTTATCATAATATGAGCATGATAAATATGATATGATGGAATTGAATGAGTGCATAAATGAATTGATCCATTTTTGAACACCCCAAAGTTCCTGGAGTCCAATGTGTTTTTCCAGCTTCTAGTTTTTTCCATTTTCTGACGCAATATTCTGATGCCAAGACCATATCATGCCCCAAGGATGCCCCAAGTGACAGTTTGAAAGCCAGGATACACTAAGAAGCCTGGCCATCCCTTTGTGACTTTTGGCCACTTTCAAAAGAGCCAGTATTTGTGCTGTACCTTCCCTACTTTGTAGACAGAATCCATCCTCACCTCAGGGAAATCATCTTTGGGTGGGCACCGTCCTGACACACAGCATGGCTTGGGACTTGTGGGACCATTCCAAACAAGAAATCCAGCTGAGGAGCCAGTGGCACCTTCTGCAGCCCTTTCTTACTTTCCTGTTGCATTTGCTGAGTCTGTTCTCTTGAGTCAATATCTTGTTTTCTTAGTCAAGAAGGAAGGGAAGCAGGAAAGGGGGCAGATGGTCCAGAGGGGGAGGAACTGGCACTGAAAAATGTGGGTGTGGCCAGTGCAAACAGATCTTGTGGTTCCACTTTACCATCTCACGTGGGAGAACGCATGCTCTGTGTGCATGTAAACAAGGGCAGCCCCAGAAAGCACCCCCCCAACCCATGCATTCTCTCTTTACTAGAATTCAGGTGCTGAGGGATCCACTGGGGGAACTTCTGAAGGCAGAGTGGGGTGTAGTAATAATAACAATGACAACACAGCACATAGGCCATAATTCTTGAGTCCCATCTCTGTGGCAACCACCATGCTGAGCACCAAACAGATATTAGCTCCTTTAATCCCGCCAGTAATTATATCAGGTAGATACCACTGTTACTCCCATTTTACAAATGAAGACATGGAAGCTGAGAGGGATAATTACCTATATTTCATTGAATCTAGGATCCTTTGATGCTGGCACTTTCTTGAACTTACCAGAAAGGGTCCATCAAAGTTTCCCACCCAACTAGGGTGAGCTGCCATAGACCCACAGCCATTTTGAAACAGCTATTGATTGCATGTCATGTCCTGATTTTAAGATGTGGCAATGTGCAAAAATACACATTTTGGAATTGATGAAATAAGGCAAGTCATCCAAAGCCCCTGGATCTGCACTGACAGACTGACCCTGGAGCCTGACTCTCAACCTCAATGCTATCATGGGTTTTAGAGCCAGGAAAACCTAAAGTCCTGCTCTGCCATTTATGAGATGTTGGTCTTTGGGAAAGTACACAACCCCTCTTGGTTTTACCTTCTAGACCTGAAAAGATAGGGATGAAGGATGCTACACCTCGTAGGGTTGTCATGAGTATAAAATGAGGTAACAAAAGAGTTATGCTCAACTCAGGCCAGGCCCTCAGGGGCATGCCATCAACCAGTGCCAGCTACCACCTTCATGTGAGAACATGTGGGAAATGGGCTTAGCCAGGAATCAAGGCGTACTCACCCACATCCCACAACGCCCTGGAGATGGGTGGGACATGCACGTGCAAGCCCAAGGACACAGTGGGCTGACAGGGGATACTGGAGCTCAGTTCTCCAACTTCTACTCCCCTCTTGGCCTGGAAGGAGAATAGAGCCCAGCGACCTTTATGAACTAGAGGTACTGCTGAAATATGGGATTTTAAAATATGGGATTTAAAATATTTTTAAATCTCTTTCCCTCCTTCTTTTCCTTTACTTCTTTCAACAAACATTTGCTGAACATTATGTTCTAGGCCCTGTTCTAGTACAACAGAGAACAGAGCAAATAATGTCCCTGCTCCATTGGATTTATTTCTAGTGCAGAGGGACAAATAGAAATCAGACAAATATATAATTTATAGTGTACATATAAACATACACTATATCTGATAGTATATATATCAAATAAACATACACAATATAGAGTATGAGGGGGTGGAGCACAGCAGGGATGCTACAACAGAGATGGGGGTAAGGAAGTATGCTCCGATAAGGTGACATAAAGACTTGGAGTGAGAGAGTGGGCCATGTGGATGTCCTGGGAAAGCATTCAGAGCAGAGGGAACAGAAAGTGCAAATGTCCTGAGGCAGGACCTGCATGCCTGGTGAGTACAAGGAACAGACAGACGGCCATGTGCCTAGAGCACCCTGAACAATGGAAGAGTGGGAGGTGCTGGGCTAGGAAGACAGTGAGTGTCCAGAACAGGCAGGACTCAAGGAGCATGGAAAGGAGTTGGGGTTTTCTTTCAAGGCTAATGGGAAGCTGTTGGAGGTTTTCAAGCAGAGGAGTAATGTGACCTGACTATTTTTATTTTTATTTTATTTTATTTTTATTTATTTATTTTTTTGAGATGGAGTCTTGCTTTGTCACCCAGGCTGGAGTGCAGTGGCGCAATCTCGGCTCACTGCAACCTCCACCTCCCGGGTTCAAGAGATTCTCCTGCCTCAGCCTCCTGAGTAGCTGGGATTACAGGCGCATGCCAGCACACCCGGCTAATTTTTGTATTTTTAGTAGAGACAGGGTTTCACCATGTTGGCAAGGATGGTCTGGATCTCCTGACCTCGTGATTTACCTCCCTCGGCCTCCCAAAGTGCTGGGATTACAG
This sequence comes from Pan paniscus, assembly GCF_029289425.2. Classification (NCBI taxonomy): domain Eukaryota; kingdom Metazoa; phylum Chordata; class Mammalia; order Primates; family Hominidae; genus Pan; species Pan paniscus. The sequence goes on from NC_073249.2 coordinate 116,881,328, forward strand.
GTGTCAGCCACCACACCTGGCCTGACCTGACTGTTTTTATAGGGATCAATGGCTGCTGGTAGGACAAGTGAAGAAACAGGGAGGGTAGGTAAGCGATGATGGTGATATGGATCAGGCTGTTGGATGAGACTTGAGATTTGAAGAGAAAGGGAAATGAGGACGTGAGGTGCTGAAGGGCACACCAGGTCTTAGACAGATAAAGGACCTGTGAGAGTATACCAATTTGGAAAAAGAAAAATTTTACAAACCAGATGTGCAAATAAAAGTCCAGGAATAACTAGTGAAAGCCTCATTCCCTTCTTTCCTCATTCATGGGGGGACCACCATGGGGACAGATGAGTCCTCACGGCATCTGCCAAAATAATCTGACCTGGATTTTCTTAAAACCACTATTTTCTGTTGTCTTAGAAAGAGACAGAGGGAACCAAGGGTGTTCAATTACCTGAGTTACCAAACGGACTGCTGAAGAGCTCTTGAAGGAATAGTGATCAGAAACCCTTAATTACAGTCCCAACATGATGTCTCTTTCCTGAAAATGAGAAGGGTTTGTGTCTCTTTTCTCATCAGCCTCCAGTGCAGCTTTGTAGAGGGCTGGGCAGAAAAGCATCCTATTGGGACAAGCCACAGGTGACCCACTGTGCTTACATGTGTTATTTATCCTCCCAACAACTTACGATAAAATACAATTCTTATCTTCAAGACAAAGAAGCCTCTATCATGTACAAGATTACCCAGCCATAAAATGGAAGAGCGGGGATTCAGACTGTCATCTACCAAACTGTAGCTATATTCTTTTTGACATACTGGTATGTTCCAATCTTTTGCATGTCATGACACAGAAAATAACACTATCATGGCACACTGGGGTACACGGAGGAGGCGCCACCATGCTAGGCCATCCCAGGCTACTCCAAGGGATGAGGGCATCATTATTTCTGGGCCACATGCTACCCATCTGTGGCACTGGTTGGGAAGTTCTGCAGTGCACCATGCAGCCTTGCAAAATGATACATTCAGGAAGTCAACAGTGGACTGAGCTCATCTACCACCATTTCTCCCAGAGAGCAGGATCTTCCTCACTTGACCAAGTTCTCTTCCAAAACTCACAATATAAAGCAATTTGGGGAACTGGTCAAGGAGATTCCTTTCAGCTGTTATGTGGAGTCCCAAATTACCAGCAGGCAGATGGCCCCAGTGGTGCGGCAGGACCATGGACAGCGCCCACCGGGCAATTCTGCGAGCCAGCCCCAGGTTGCGCAGTACAGAACATCTGCTCTCCTTCCTTTAGACCTGGGCAAAGGAAGGGAGACCCATGTCCTCAATGAATACTCACTTGGCAGTACATTCTGGAACCACCCTATCGAGTGACTATTCATTCCTCTTGCAAGGTAGTTTTAGCAAACATTGCTTCTGCTCCATTTAGAGCTGGTGTGGGATTTAAAGCCTCAGGAACCCAGGAGTCTTATAATTAAAGAAAAATGTAACTGGCAGAATTTTGGGGTGTGGACCAGTGAATTCCACTTGCAAGCAAAATAGAAGGTGGTAAATTGGTGGGATGCAGAATCCAGCAGAAATTCTAATTAAACCACTAATTAGAAATGATGGCATACAGTGACAGGCAACTTGTTATCTTCAAATAAACTGCTAGGTAGGCTCGGGAAGGCAGAGTGGCAGCTCAGTGGGACAACTGCAGCTAATGAGGTGACCCCAGGGCCTGTGAGCTGGGGTACTCACTCCTCTGCTCTATATGTGCCTCACTCCCACTCCACAAGAGGACATAGACTGGACAGGGCTTTGTGCCTCAACTCCCTAGTTGGGGACTCAGGCAGCCTAGAACTCACCTGACCCAGAATTATTCTCTAACAAAACATACCTGGTTCTGAACATGAGAATAAGTGTATACAGTAATTCATATTGCATCTGAGCTTATGTTCTTACATGTGAATTTTCTGTACATATTGAACGTCTAACTATGTATTTTTTTTAAAAAACTGGATTTGCCCATAAATGAGCAATGTTTTAAGAATCACTCATGGGAGGAGGAGAAGGAAGAGAAAGAGAATTATCAAAGGACTTATCTCCACAAAATGGCTGCCTATGAAGCAAGGGTTTCTGGGAAGTCCTTTTCGTCCACTGCCAGTGAGGAGCATTAATACTTACATTCAGTTATCCACCTTCAGGAACTTCCCCACTGAGATCTCAGGTGGTTTGGAGATGATGGGCAGGCTAGGACAGCATGGGCCTGTTCTGGGGATGGCGATTTTTCAGAGAAAGAGAAGAGACAGAGAAGCTGGAGGAATCAGGTGCCATGTTTCCCAGAACGGCCACGGACACGTGTGGCAGAGTTTTGGAGTGAGGAGAGAGTGGGCTCTCCGTGGGAAAAGACCAGGAAGAAGCAAGTGGAATCTCCCCAAGCAGCCCTGCCAGCAGCTGCTGTAAATAACCTTGAAGTGTTAGTAGTTTTCTCTGGGGTCTGGGGCCTCACCAGAAACTGCTACAAATCCCTGGCATACACTCTTCAGCAGAGAAATCTGACCCACCAAGCTCCCATCAGCAAGTGGCCGTCCTTGATTCTGCATATGCAGAAATTCTCAAGGCAACATCCACCGGCTCTGACTCCTCTCACTGCTCTACACACGAACCCCTAGCTTGGACAGATTTTAAGGGAATGAGGTCAAGGGCAGTAGAGGTCAGGAAGAGAAGGGCAGGGAAAGGACAAGAAAGCACCAAGATGGAGCCTGGGATCTTTTTCTGTATTTCAACCCACCTGGAGCCAAATACCATGTTCCCCAAACCTTGGACGTTTGGTTATGTTTGTTTTCCACCAATTTCCAATTAGTACAGGCCCATTTCCCCTTTTCCCGGGGCACTAACTTAAAAAAACTGGACCCACAGCTCTAGACAATCTTGTTTGGGTAAATGCCTAGGTTGTCAGCATTTATTAAGAATGTATTGCGGAAAAGTATCACATAGAGGTTAGGAACATGAAGTTTGGACTGATAGAGTTCCAATTCTCTAGTTGCCACTGACCTGTGTGACCTTGAACAAATTATTTAACCTCTCTGAACCTTAAATTTTACAATCTGTAAACTGGAGATAGCAATATCTGTCTCCTGGGATTGTGGTGAAGATTAAATGAGATGGTCTGGGAATAAAGCACTTAGCACAGCACAGAAGCCTCAATAAGCAACTGGATATTATCAATTTGTGCCAAGCACAGTGTGAGCCACTGGAATCCAGAACAGCACTCACCCCTCCTAAAAGCATGCAAAGTAGGCATTTCCTCACATATCACTACCCCACTTGAGTTTGGGATACTGCTCTAGCAATCAGATCTACCTATGGCACTGTGCTTCTGACCTCTGGCAGCCAGCAACATCATTCAGGGGAGGGAAACACAGGGGCTGAGGTGACAGGTTTTTTTTTCCCCCATCCTGGTGCTCCAGATGTTTGGCTGTGAGGACTTCTTGTAGCTCAGCCTGGGAGCAAGTGATAACTCAGAGCTAGTTCTAGCAAAAAAGCTTAAATCCATCTTCCCTTTAAACTATTCTGCTGCTTATCTTAGCAGCTTTAAAGGGATTAATGATGAATTGTCCTGCTGCAGCAAACCTGGACAGAAAAGGAGTATAAAGGAAGGGAGGGTACACAGGCAGAAGGAACCTGTTTCTCTGGAATCTTCTCATCTCTGTTTCTGCCATCCTTGGAATTTGCTCCTGGATCCAATGGGGAGGGCATTGGCTACAGAATGAATGGTGAATGCAATGCACACACACACACACACACACACACACACACACACACACACACACACATTTCCAGTAGCAGATTGGAGTCCCCTGAGCCAGCATGGCTTCTTTCTTGCTGCACTGGGGATCCGCTTATTTCCTTCACTCTTAAGGCACACACATCTTAGCTCAGCACCAAATCTGGACATTTTATAGACGGAGAAAACTAGGGGCCCAGGGTCCTTCAGGAAAACAGGAATCACACACCTCACTTTCCTTTCCAGGAGAGGCCAGTCTCAGCTCTCCTGAACAGTTCTTTTGTAACTTTCAATTCTATTATGGATAGAATGGGTGGGGAGGAGGATGGTAAGACCTGAACAAAGAGAAATGACCCCTGAAGTCCACCCAGCACGTGCTGCAGCTTGGGACCAGGCTACAGTCAGAAACAACCCCAAGGAGTCAAGGTCTGTGGTGCTGGAGTCACCCCAGAGCTGTTGCAGGTGGCCAAGGGCAGCCAGCAGACCCAGCACAGCTGAACCCCACCCCTACCCCAACACTAATCCTGCTCTTAAGCAGGCTTCCCAATTTAGGGTCTCATGGGGAGACTTGAGGGTTGGAAACAGGTCTATGTGAAGCTGAGTTACAGGTCCTTCTTAATCACATGGGAAGCACCGAACCTTCATGTGTCCCCACAACCCCTTTCATGATGGAGCAGAAGCAATGAGAGAAAGAATTGCCTCTGGTTAAGGCCCATAAGGGAAGGGATGGGGAACTAACATCTAATGAGCACCTGCTGTGTCTAGCACCTGGCTCAAAATAAGCCTGCAGAAATAATATCATAGGCATCCCTGTTTTACAACTGAGGAAACTCTGAGACTCCCGAGGTGAAGTGACTTGCCCAAGGTCACCCCACTGGCACATGGCAGAACACTGGGCCCAGTTCTGACCACAATCACAGAGCCTTTCCTTACCCTCCCCTTCACCTCTCCCCATCTCCCTGCCCAGCCCAGCCTGGCCCTGCTCACCTTCCCAAGGAGTCAGAGCTCCAGGACCCTTGCTCAGCAGCCAGAGCTCTGCTTAGCTCCTTCAGAGGACTTGCCCACCTCTGCCCAAAACACTTGGGCTCAGGCCATTCCTGCTCACGAGTCCTGCTAAAGAACTCCAATCAACTCACAAACAGCTGACACACGACTCTGTGTGTGACTCAGGCCAAACAAACTCACTCCAATCAGAGCTGGTGGGCACCATTTGCCTCCTGCACTGAGTCACCCTCCAGGCTGAGCTGCAGGGATTCGCTGAAACTCAACCACCTACTTAGCCACAGATGTTCCATTAGAGAAAAATCCGGCAGTGGAGCTAAAGCCTCTCACGGTCCTCGTGGATGAGCCATGGCCAAGGACAATCAGGTGTGACCTCAAAGCTCTTCCTGCCCAGGTGATGGGTCCGCCTCACAGAGCCATGGGATAATGTAAGCACAGAACGAGACACAAGAACTCCCCACTGTTAACCTCAACACACTCTGACCTTGTTCTCCAGACATCAGTGAGCGTGTCCAGCAAGGCCTTAACAGTTAGGCGCTAACTAAAGTTTTGGCCGAATTTTTTTGGAGCCATTACAGGATTGTCTTTGTTCCTGAAGTTCCTGTTAACAAGGACAATGCCCGGAAAAGAATCTTCCTCCTCATTACCACTTCCCTGTCTCCCCAACCCACCCCCATCTGCCTCAAGTTCACAGCTGAATTGCCCAAAGGTAGCTCTGGTTAGAAATCTCGTAATCCAAAAGGCCTGTTAAAGTATTTCTTAAAAAAAAAAAAAAAGGAAAGAGGAATGGGATCAAAACATATTTTCTAAAGCCAACTTGACAGGGCCTAGGTCCTGTAAGGTGAATGGCCTTGGGATTTCTGAATTTGATTTCTGACAGGGCTGTCTGGGCTTTAAAAGGAAACATTACGCTTCTTTCCAAGGCAGCCGCGCCCCTGGGGAGCGGCCCACCCATAGTACTGCGAGCATCCAGCATCGCTTCAGAGCACGGCGCACACAGGCATAAATGCAGCAGAGGCCTCTCGCCCGGCCAGGACGGCGCCCCCTCCAGATGGGCACCACACGCACGTCCCCTGTCTCAGCCATTCCGTTCCCCAGATGCGCTTCCCACGAGGGAGGAAGGGCTCTCTGCTAGCTCCGAATCCAGCGAGGACCAGCCCCAGGACTGAGAATTAAATATTCATCTCGGGCGTGAGAGTTCTGCTTCGCTTGCCAATGTTACTGTCAAGGTCACAGGCCTGAGGCCGAGCGGCTGGGGCTGGGGTCTCCAGCTGCGTAAGAGGCTCCCAGTGGAACTGCGCCCTGGGCGCGCAGTTTCAAGCCGCGGATGGGCCGGACAGGCCCCCTCCGGTTCTCCGCGGGCGCTTGCCTCCGCAGCTAAGCCCAATTTCCTCCGGAGTTCTTGGGCCCTTCTGAGCACCAGAAGCTGAAGCCCGGTGTCCAACCCGTGCGTACGCCGCTGGGGACCCCGATGCGCGAAGGAGAGCGGGCCCCGGGGCTCCGTCGCCAGGCAACGGCGGCTGGAGCGGCGAGAGGAGCCCGGGACGAGCGCAGGGTCGGGCGGATGCGGGGGCAGCGCCGCCTCACACCTTGGTCCTCAGACCTCCCTGGCTGGGGCGGGGCCAGAACAGGGAAAGTTGCAGTGGCCGGCCCGGTAAAGCCAGGCGGGGCGCGGCCAGCGACTCACCTGTCACGCGTGGGTAGTCGCGCAGACTCGGCCCGTGCACTCCGGCCGAGCAACTGCGGTCCCCGACGGGTCGCGGACGCACAGCTCCTCCCCCGGGCCACAGGCCCCCGGCTGGGGCTGGGGCGACCCGGAGCTGCGCGCCGGCGCACGCGACTCCGCTCGCTCCTCACTCCCTGCCTCACCACCAGTCCCAACCTGGCTCCCGCCCGCCGCGCGCTCGGGGCTCAGGGGAGCGGCGCGGGGACCCAGGTCCCACGGCGGAGAGAGCGCGCGGGATTGCGAAGACTGGGGCCGAGGGCCGCCCTCCCTGCGCCCTGGCAGCGCCGGCTCTGCGGAGCAGAACGGAGCTGGGCGGAGCGCTGCGCGCACTGTTCCCTCGCTTTCCGAAAGGCCACCCTGGCGGCGGGGCGCCGTGACGCAGGCTTGACTCACGCGCGGGCCGGCGTCAATGCGAGGCTCTCGGGCAGCGAGCGAGGCTCTGACGGCCGACGTAGGCGGAGAGGGTGGGCGTGGGGCGGGAGAGGGAGTTGCAAGGGGGCTTAGCTTCTTGAGGCCCCTGGTCAGGGGATGCAGACCCTGGAGCCCTCGCCAGGGCTTCTGCCCTCGGAGAGGAATGGGGCCCCAATGGTTAAAGCCCTCCTGGACCCTGGGCCTCACTTTCTTCTTTTCAGACTCACCTCTTTTGGCCTTCTTTAATGAACTCAATCTCAATTCATGTGGTTATTTCCCCTGCCCTAGACATTTCCACCTCCGTGCTTCTGTTCCCTTTCCTCGAGATGTCCTTCCACTCCTCCGTCCTTCCATCCTACCATTCTGCAAGGCCGTTCCCTGTGCAGGTCAACTCTTAGGACATCACGCATCTGTTGAGCACCTACTGTATGCCAGGGGCTGCAGAGGCTGAAAGGATCACAGACGTGAGGGAATGGAACCTCCTGGAGAGGCAGTGTGGGTTGACCCAGGTCTTTACAGTACAAAGCGAAAGGATTGGAGAACCGTACAAGATGAGTGAAGTGGGGAGACAGTGACAGGGAAATTCTGACTGGTCTCTGAGTAGGCCTCTTGGAAGATCCTGGCCTAAAGGATGGACAGTCAGAAGGGGAGAAGGATGACCCCCGTGGAGTGGACAGCATGGCAAGGGCATAGATGCAAGAGAGTAGAAACGTATGCGTGGGGTGGGGTGGTGGTTGCCTGAGCTGGAGCAGGGGTGGGGATGATGAGAGGTGAAGTTAGACAGGGAGGCAGGAGCCATCCTGCCAGGGCCTTGGGGGGCTGTTATGAGAGTCTGGATGAATTATCTCTCCTCTAGGGAACACTAAGGGGGCCTTTGGCATCCAAGGGAGGTGTTTGGGAGGAATGGGAGATGGAGGTTGTCTTAGTGAAAGGTGGTAAGGGCCATTGTCAAGAACTCTGAAGGGTGAGATTTTACACTTACAATCTAAGTTACCCTGCCAGTTTCATGGATGCCAGCAGAAGACAGGAAACTCTGGGCCAGACACAAAGGACTTTAATTACTCATGGCACAGCAGGCTGCAAGAGCTTCACATTCAGATCACCTCCCCTTAACTCTGAAGTCCTATGGGTGGGACATGAGACTGGACCACACACACTGAGAAACTCCAAGCTTAGGAAACCCCAATCTTTTATAATGCGCTGCAAGCAAACTTGCCCGACATTTGCCTTAGACATATCTTTATTATACTGGACAGCAAACAGAACTGCTCTCCGCTAGAGGGAGACGCTATCGTTGGAGGCTGTTTGCTATGCAACCATCCTCTAAAAGATAATGGGAACAAAAAAGCCATCAGTGCCTCTGCCCACAAGACTTGTGGGAACACAATAAACCCATAGAGAATTATCTCCTGATAGAAAAATTCTTTCAACAATTATTTAGTGAGCCTAATGGTTACTTTACACTGTTCCAGGCCCTAAGGAGACAGCAAAAAATGAGACAGATAATAATCTCTGCCCTTATAGGGTTTACATTCTGGTGGAAGCAACCAGGGAAGCAGATGGGGTGGAGTGGCATGGCAGGAAGTAGCAAGAGACAGGACAGAGATGAACAAATAGAATGTGACAACTGACGTGGTATGGGAGGTGGGAGGAAGGAACCTATCAGAGATAGGCAGTATTAAGGCAAGAGAACTTACAGGTGGTGTGGTCATGGAAAGGGGAAGGACTTTGGAGCCTCATAGATCTAAGTTTTCATCCTGACTGCCATTTACTAGAGACCTTGAGCTAGTGACATAACCTCTCTGAACTTCTGTTTCCGTGTCTGTAAAATGAATGATACATACCTCATAAGGTTGTTATGATGATCATGAGATGATTGTTCTAAAATATCTGTTATTGGCCAGGCACGGTGGCTCACAGCTGCAATCCCAGCACTTTGGGAGGCCAAGTTGGGAGGATTGCTTAAGCCCAGCGTGGGCAACATAGCAAGTGCTCTTCTCTAAAAAAAAAAATAGTAAAATATCTGTTATCATATCTGATAACATGTTCTTAATAAATAACTGTTATTAGGGGTATTACTAGATGATTGTATTGTTATTAACCAAGATGGGGAATTTAGAAAGAGGAGCAGATTTGGGGAAGAAGGTAAAGAGATAATGGATTTGGGACATATTGAAAATGACATGTCTGTGGGATATCAAGGTGACAACTAGAAGATGCCCTTGCCTCACTGCCTTTTATCACATCTACCCAGTGAAACCCCACCCTTGAATGAACTTAATACCTGGTTTCTTTGTGCCAAGTTCTCTAGACAGAAACACACCACAGACCAGTCTCTGTCTGCCTTCATGGCCATCAACTTCAAGTGGGCTCCTCACACTTCCTAAGGACTTCCCTGTAATTCTCTGGTCAACTTACTTCCCCACTCTGATCAAGGCCATTCCAACCAGAACTCTCCCCAAACACTCATCCTACTTTCCCCCCACGTCATACTTCCCTGCTGTCTCAGGAACTGCCTTACTTCATTTGGAAGCCCCCTCGGTTTTCCAACGAGAATTAAACCGTTTCCATCTGCACATACCCTCTTCTCCCTCTTCCCTGGATATGGTAGGGAGAGTCTCTCCTCTGTAGACCAGCCCCCACCTGTCCCCTGGGTCCCATGGCCCCACACCTTCTTGAGAACTTCAGCTACCCATTAGTTAATCCAGTCTCTCCTGTCTGTCTCATTAACTTTCCCTTTCTCTGGATGCTTTTTAGCAGCTCGTGAGCATATGCAAATATCTTCCTTTAAAATGTCACTAGAGTCCATCTCAAAAAAAAATGTCACTAGGCTCTCATCCCTCATTTCTTCTTCATTTTCTGCCTCCATTTCCTCACCCCTACACACTCCTTAACACACTTCTGCCCCATCATGCTGCCAAGAAGGGTCTCACTAAGGTCACCAGTGACTTCTGTGTCACTAAATCCACAGGACATCTTCCAGTCCTCATCTTACTGACCTTTCTGTAATGCTTATTGTGGGTGCCCTCTCCTTCCTTCTGACACTCTCTTCCCTCCCCTTCTGGAACTCTGCGCTCCCAGGTTTTCCTCCTAGCCTTCTGCTCACCCCTCAGTTTCCGTTGCTGATCTTTAAGTGTTGGACGTCTCCCAGCCAAACCCTCTTCTCACTCTGTACTCTTCCTAGACCATCTCCTACACTGATGACTTCTGCATGTCTGTCTCCATTCCAGACAGTCTTCTGAGCTCCACATATTCACCCTCCAACTCCACCTTTCCACTTGGCTCCACAAAGCTACACATGTTGAAGAAATGAACTCAACATTCAAAGATCTACCCTGCAGAACATTCAGCAGTTGGCTTCTTGCTTCTCCTCCTGTGCTCCCTGGCTCTGTGAATAGTTGAGCCAGCCAAAACCCCAATAATCACCCTTGAGACTTCCCCTTTCATAAAATCTATCAGTAAATCCTGGAGATCTTAGTTGCTACATACCTCTGGGATCTGGTCGTTTCTCTTTAATTCTGCTGCCACCACCTCCCGCCCCCAACTGCCTATTCCAAACTATAATAGTCACTCACCTGGACTCACAGTCCCCTCTTGACACTAACTCCAGTCTTACTCCCTTCTCTCCACATAGCAGCAAGAGTGATCTTTTAGAAGTACAAATATAATCACAACCTTTTTAAGCTTGCAGAGTTGCACCCACATCTTTAGCATGTCTTTCAGGGACCTTCCCTGTCTCCAGCCTCATCTCACACCCTTCCCCCCATGGACTTCCCTGTAGCCCACTAATACACCACCCTTCTTTCAGCTCTTCCTACCCCCCCACTCCTTCCTGACTCAGACTTTAGCCCATAAGCCCTCTCTGACAGGGATCTGCTCAGTCCCCCTTGTTCTCTTCCCTCACTGCCTGCCCACTCGTCCAACAGAGTTCACCATGAACTGGACCCTCTCCTGACCATGGAGAAGAACTGGGTCAACCTCCCAGCTGGACTTTTCTCCTCCTTTTTAGCCCTTGTCACAATTGTAATTAAGTACTGAGGGCATGACTGGTTGCTTAGGGACAGTCTCCTTGGTTTATGTGGAAGCTCCACAGGACAGAGGCCATGCCCAACTTTAACACACAGTAGACTGTCCATAAATAGTTGATGAAATCTGAATAACTAAAAATAATATTGCTAGTCTAAAATCACTCCCATATTGCTTTGATTTGTAAGTTCAACCTTGTTTAAATAAAAAGAAAAACAATGTGAAAAAAAAATAGTTGATGAAAGAATACCTAAGGTGTGGTTAGAAATATGAGTAGAAAGTCCAGGAAAGAGGGCAGGAGACACACACTTGGAAGTCATAACCATAAAGGGTTTGGGGGAAGGTGAGACTCTCTGGAGGAAGCACACAGAAGATGGTCATGAGGATAGAGGCTTGGCAGGACATGCTTATTTCTGAGGAGCAGGAGGGGCAGGAAAGAAGACAGAGAAGAGTCAAGAGCTGAGAAGATGACATGTATCACAAAAGAAAGAGAATTGTAAGAAGGAAAGGTAGTTCACAGTGTTGAAATCTGCAGCAAAGTTAAAAAGATGAAGCCTGAGAGGTGTCCTCGATGACAGCACTCATGGGGAGGTGGGCCTGAAGCCACAGGAAGGGGCTGAGATGGAAATGGGAAGAAAGGCCTCCACCATGAAATCTTCCTGAACACTCCAGCTGTCAGTGGCCAACTCTCCTCTGAGCATCTAGAAAACAAATTCTTCCTTTTCTATGGCATATGGAAATACATAAACTTATACAGTGTAACATTATAGGGTCAGTATTATTCAAATTCCCATTTCACTAAAGGGAAAATCAAGGCTTAGTGTGGTTAAATAATCTGTCCAAGCCATACAGTGAGATGCATCCTGGGTCTAAAGTCCTTGTTCTCAATCCCGACCTTTAGGGCTTTATAACATAAGTCTGCCTTCACGTGTCTACGCCTTCCTCTCAAATTAGAGTGTGATTCCTTACAGGGGAGGGATCTTTTCTTCTTCATAGCTTCATGCCGTACAGCCCCAGCACAGTGACTTACATACAGTAGGTGCTCAGTCAAAGCTTACACACTGGGCAGCCCTGTCAAACATGGTGGATCCAACACGATGACCTAATCCACTCATCCCAGCACTAGTCCTCCTTGAAAGAGGAGACACGTGTACTGGCTAACCTTTCCTTCCCAGCTATCCCCCATCCACTCAAGCCTGCTTTCCTGAAAAGAAAGGCATTGAAGTGATGTTCCTAATGTTCATCTCCTTCTACATAGCCTCAAAGATACTATTCCCAAATATGTTAAGTAGGAAGATGTAGGAGGACATATTGGCCTTTTCCCAGGACATGGAAACAACCCAAATTGCAATTCACCTAAGTCGTGTTTGTGTTTCTGAGTGTCTTAAACATACAGCTGCTGAGATACACCCTCTCCTTTGTTCTTGGTGGCACAATTATTAGAGTTTCCTCACTGTGTATGTTTTAAAACATGGCCTCAAGATTCTTTGACAATGCTCTCTTCAAGAAGTGAAGTCTATATTCCCTCCCTTTGAATCTATGCTCTGAGACTATGTAAACAAGATAATTAATATCATGTTTGTTTCTGGATACAGACCATAAGAACACAGTAGCTTCCATTATCTCTGTCTTGGTATGCTTGCTCTTGGAATCCACCTACCATTCTGTGAGGAAGCCCAAGCAGCCTATGGAGAGGCCCATGGGAGAGAAACTGAGGCCCTCAGCCCACAGCCCTGGCTGAGCTCCTGACCTACAACCATCCCCAACCTGCCAGCCATGTGAGTGAGTTATCTTGGAAGCAGCTCCTCCAGCCTCCAGCCAAGCCTCACAGCTGACACTGCATGAAGCAGAACCACTGCCCCTCAGTCCTTCCCAAACGCCTGACCCACAGAAACCACAAGGGAGAAAAAATGACTGTTGTTTTAAGCCACTACACTGTAGGATGATTTGTTATGCAGCAATAAATAACCAGAACAGCCATGTAATCATTGAATAAGTGTGGAAGTAGCAAGATGACCGGGGACCACTTATCCACCTGCTCCTCCACACCTTTGAGATTTCCCTCACCCAGTAAGCAGTAAGAGGGGCCTCTTCCCATAGCCATCATAGGAACCCCATCCTCCTAGATTGTGTTAGATCAGCAAAGAGGATGAGTAAACCTCACCAAATTAGCATTCAAAATCTCAAACACAGCTGATAAGAAAGTCCCCAGCCACCATCGTTACCGTATAAATGTATCTGTAGAATGAATGCTCGGCTGTGTGGTGCCTTGAGATATGGTTATCCTCTTGTGGCCTCTGAGAAGAAAGCTGATCCGTGTGGGTAGGTGGCATTCTACCTGAAGGAAGAGGCAAATGCCAGTGTCATTCCCTGGGGGAAGTAGAAACTGGGACCTGGAACATGAGCTCCATGCTTCTACAGGGCTAACCCACATCCATGACACTTCAGTTTCCTTCATTCCCTTTCCTTGCCCATGGCCACCATCCCTAATACATTTTGGTTTGATTTCCCATTGAGACCCTACTTGGCCTCATTACATCACCAATCAGTTGGAGTCAGCAGAAGAAATGAAGCACATTTGCCATCCTGGGTTGGAAAATGAGGAGACATGAAGCTTCAGCTCTCAGAGGCAGGGACGAGGGGGCAGCATAGTAAGACAGCACACTGAGGGTGTGGTTAAAAACTCGGCCCAGGAGTGGAGGTGCCAGGGTTCATCGTCTCACCCCATTATTACCAGCTTGGGATGTCTCAGGGCCTGCATATCCTCACCTGTGGAATGGAGATAATAACAGTTCCCTCCCTCACAGGGTGTTGAGTAATAAATGAGATTTTTCCAAGCAACACGTTTATAACAGCAGCCTGGCATACTGCGAGGACTCAATATATGTAAACTGCTGCTGCTGTGATGATGATGATGAAGATGACAACATTGTGAGGGGCGGGATCAGGAGCTTGGAAGGCGGGGGGCGGCGGGGAGGGATGCTTCAGGTCACAGCTCTTCATCCAGGGATCCTGTGTGGATGGAACAGAACTTTGATCCCACAGAGGGAGCTCTGCATTGCAAGCCAGGCTGTCCAGAAGGTCACCTGTCCCAACATGAGCCATGTGTTGAGCGGGGAGCAGTGAAAATCTGAAAGGGGACAGGGACTTCCTCGGGCAGACTCAGGAGAGAGTGGGCAGCTGCCCCTTCTCCCCTGGCCCACCTGGTGCCAAGCTTGGATGTGGCAGCCCTTCCCACATCTCCATGCCCACCTGCTCCTGTCTGCAGGCAGTGGTCTGGGTTTCAAGTCCAGCAAGTCATATTTGGGGGAATCTACTGTCCGTCAGGTACTGTGCTAAGTTCAGCCAGCCCCTGGCAGAATCCAGAGGAAAGGTTTTACAGTCAGCCAAGGACAACTTGGAAGATGTCAAGGAGCTAAACAACTTTCCTCTGTAGGGACCAGGGCCTAGTAAGAGCCCCAAAGCAGCCCCAGAGGAAAGGAGACAGTGACAAACTTCATTCAGATATAAGAGATGTTTCCTGATGTTTCCTAAAGCAGTGACAAAGGGACTTTGTTATGTTGCTTTGAAGAAAGAAATAAAATTGATACTCTCTCTCTCTCTCCATATACATCTCTCAATTCCATCAGAGTTTATATGAAAACTACCTAGAGTTTTAGTTTATTCCAAGCTAAAGAAAAATGAGGCAACAATGTAAAACAGCCACTAAAACAGTAAACTTAAATTTGAGATGCATTAATAGAATTACATTTTTCAGACAAAAAATGATTAAACAAGTCCATCTAGCTTCCTATCGGAGCTAGGAAACCACTGTAAAGAAACAGAGAACAAGCAGGGATTAGCTCATGAAGATCAGCATGTCCCCGATCTCACAGACCTGGGTCTGGATCCAGGTGTGCCATTTAGAAGCTGTGGACTTAGGGAACTAGTGGAAACTAAAGCTGGAAGGTGATCTTGATTCTCTAATGTGGAGGCCTGACATGTCATGGTGGAAAGCCTCTACTTACGTCAGAGGATAATAGGGAGCCACTGAAAGCTTTAGAGCATGATAGTGACATTGTGGGGATGACTTTCTATCTAGGCTTAAATGGGAGGTAGAAACTTCAGAACCCTTCTGAAGCATCCCTACTCCCTCAGAGGAGACCTCAATTTCTATTCCCAGGTTCCACCTCACAGGAACTTCTAGAAAGTTCTTCATTCAGACTGTAAAATGGAAGCCTCCCTGCAGGGCCTGAGGAGGATTCCTGACACTAACAAACCCCAGTGGCGAGCAGGGTTGGGGGAGGTGGAGGAGAAATGGGGCAGAATGTGAGGAGAGAGAGGGGCAGAGAGGGGCAGAGAGGGGTCAGAGGCCCTGGAGGCCAAGAGGAAGTGCCTCCAAATCCTTTCCCATGCCCACTACCTCACCTTCCTCCATCATGACTCAGAGGAGCCTCGGAACCACCATGCCCCATGATGAAGGGGACAACTGGACAACTCTTCACAGGACCGAGGCACATGCAAGTAGAGGTCAGGCCCCCTTGCCCAAACTCCAAAGGCAGCGTGCCTCTTTGGCTTGTTGGAGCTCAGAGGCACAGCATATTGCCCCTAGAGAATCTGACTCTATAGAATCCTTATCGAGCAGGGCAGGCGTGCCCCCAGCTAAACATACCTATGTGTGAACATCCAGAGTGAAAATCAAATCAGATCTTTGGAACGAGTGATTCTAAAGGATGCTTCACTTTACAAAAAGATTCCCCTCTCTTTCTTTTCCTCGAGACAATGTGATGTATATAGTCAGAAAAACTCAGGTTCTGACCCAAGCACTACCTTGACAGATGACTTTTTTTTTTTTCTTGAGACAGAGTCTCACTCTGCGTCCAGGCAGTGCAGGGGCGCAATCTCAGCTCACTGCAATCTCCACTTCCCACATTCAAACAATCCTCCCACCTCAGCCTCCCAAGAAGCTGGAACCACAGGTGCACACCACCACATCCAGCTGATTTTTTTGTATTTTTTGTAGAGATGGGGTTTTGCTATGTTGCCCAGGCTGGTCTCAAACACCTGGAATCAAGCAATCCGCCTACCTTGGCCTCCTAAAGTGCTGGGATTACAGGCGTAAGCCACTCCATGTCTGGCCTAACAGGTGACTTTTG
The DNA here is from genome assembly GCF_029289425.2 of Pan paniscus. Classification (NCBI taxonomy): domain Eukaryota; kingdom Metazoa; phylum Chordata; class Mammalia; order Primates; family Hominidae; genus Pan; species Pan paniscus. The sequence goes on from NC_073249.2 coordinate 116,897,391, forward strand.
ACATATCACTATGTCAAAAGAATGTGACCTTCAGAATCTTTATTTGGAAAATGGAAGTAAAATCTGTCCTCTAACCTCATGGGGGTCATTGTAAAGATTAATTGAGATGAAACTCTGTAAAGTCAAGGCAATATTATCACTGTTGCTATTAGCAATAGCTCAGAAGATGTGCCAGGCACTACTCTAAGCAACTTACATTTATTAGCTCATCGAATCCTTAAATAGCCATTTACCCTGGGGGTTTTAAATATAATGTGCATTCTTCCCTTAAAGGCTGAAAGCCTCATTTAAAAAATAATTTACAACTGGCTGGGCGCGATGGCTAACACCTATAATCCCAGCACTTTGGGAGGCCGAGGTGGGCGTATCACCTGAGGTCAGGAGTTCAAGGTCAATCTGGCCAACATAGTGAATCCCCGTTTCTACTAAAAATACAAAAATTAGCCAGGTGTGGTGGTGCGGTCTCTAATCCCAGCTACTCGGGAGGCTGAGGCATGAGAATCGCTTGAACCCGAGAGGTAGAGCTGCAGTGAGCCAAGATCACGCCACTGCACTCCAGCCTGGGCTAGAGTAAGGCTCCGTCTCAAAAAATAAAAATAAAAATAAAAAATAATTTACAACTAAAAAACTTATACAAGATAATTCAGTAACATGGTTGGATACAAAATTAACCTATTAAATATCTACACCTTCAGATATACAACAGCCAGTAGTAAGAAGATATAAAAAATGGTTCAGTTACAATAGCAACAACAACAAAAAAGAAAAATACTTAGGAATAAACTTTAAAAGGTTTCTAGAAAGTCTATGTGAAGAAAGCTTCCGAATGCTACTCAGAGATCCAAAAGAAGGTGTGAACATAGGAAAAGAAATTATATGTCCTCAGAGTGGGAGACAAAACAGAAGAAACATGTTAATTCTCTCTGAATTAATCCATAATTCTAAAATGACCCCAGTGAAAATAACAAAAGCTTTTCTTCTTTTTAACTAAACAAGCTAGTTAAACTAACACTCATATAGAAAAAGAAACAAAGAAAAAGCAGTGGAATTAGGAAAGGGAGAATTAGTGGGTGTCAGGTGAGGAATTAGCCTACCAGAGGGTGAAACACATTACAAAGCTGCAAGTTTAAATTAGTGTGGACTCAGAGATGGCACCACTGCACTCCAACCTGGGTGACAGAGTGAGACCCCCTCTCAGAAATAAATAAATAAGTAGATAAAAATAAATTAATGTGGACTTAGTTATGAGAAATACACGAGGCAGAACACACAGTCCAGAAGTAAACTCAGATACAGTCATTTAGAACATGATAAAGGTTATATTTTAAATGAGCAGAAGAAAGATGGATTTTTAATCAATGATATTGATTTGGTCATTTCAAAAGAGTAAGTTTGACTCCTTACCTTACTCTTCATACCAAAATAAATTGTAGATGTATCAATATTGATAAAAGAAAAAAATTAAGCCACAGGGATGCATCAAAAGCAGTATATAGAGGGATATTTATAGCTTTAAATAGATAGAAAAGAAGAAATGTTGAAATCAATGAACCAAGCAACCATCTCAAAAATGCAGGGAAAGAACTACAAAATAGACCCAAAGGAAATAGAAGGAGGGAATGTAGAAATTAATCAAATAGGAAAGCAAACATACAATAGAAAGGATTACCAAAGTCAGAAGTTTGTTCTTTGCAAAAGGGGATACCAGAGGCTGGGAAGGGTAGAGAGAAGGGAGGGATAGGAGCTAGATAGGAGAAATAAGCTCTAGTGTCTATAGCACTACAGTTACAGAACTATAATATATTATATGATTTCAAATAGCTAGAAGAAAGATATTGAATGTTCCCAATACAAAGAAATAATAAGTGTTTGAGATCATGGATATGCTAATTACTCTGATCTGATCACTATACATTATATGTATTACAACATCACTATGTACCTCATAAATATGTACAATTGTGTCAAAAAAGTTTGTTTTTTGCAAAGTCCAATTATTCTTTTAAAAATCATAAAAATACTATGGAAAAAGAAAACACAGAAAAAATTATCATGTTGGGTGAAATGGGTGGTGAGACCTCTCTAAATATGACATCATCACTGGTTTTCCCTTTGTCTCATCCTGCTTTATTGCTCTTGAAATCACGTATCACCATCTGGCATTCCACTCACTTTCCTGTTCATTTGTTTGAAGATGAAAGCAAACTAGATGAAAGCCGTATCACCAGCGCCTAGAACAGTCCTGACACATAGTAGGTGTTCAGAAATATTCATTGAGTGATTGTTAAAGAAGGGGGACAGGTTTCTTTAATGAGCAAAAACCTCCTGAAAATCAGTAAGAAAGAGATAGAAAAGGATATGAATAGAAATCTCATAGAAAATGAAATATAAAGGCTCTTGCACATGTAAAAAGATGTTCAATTTCATTCATAATCAGAGAAATGCAAATTGAAAAATGAGATTCCATTTTACCTATTATATTGGCAAATAACTAAAACAAATGACAAAAAGTTAATAACACACATGTTCCTAATGAGAGAAGAGTTAAATTATACAATCTCTGTGGAAGATAATTAGGCCATATTTATTAAGATTATAAAGGCACATACCCATTGACAATTTGGCCATATCTATCAAGATTATGAAGTCACATACTCATTTTGCACATGTGTTTGTTTAAAGACATTCGTTTAAAGATACCCCTTGTAGCAGTGTTTGTAATTAAAAAAAAAGGAAACAATTAGATGTCTATCAACAAGAAACCATTTAAATAATTTATGGTACCTCCAGCAATGAAATTCTTTGCAACCATTAAAGTGAACAGGTCTGCCCTATAGGTTCTGATCTGGAAACATCTCCAAGACACATTGTTAAGTGAAAAAAAAAAAAAGGCAGAATAGTGTAGAGCGGGTATGGCCATTTGTATATGATACATGTACTTACAGAGGCATTGAATACTTCTGGAATGGTACGTAAGAAACATAATAGCGCTTGCCTCTAGGGTGAAGAACTACATGAGTGGGGGCAGGCATGGGAGAAAGATTTACTTTTCATCATCCGCCTTTTGAATTTCATGCCATATGTCTGTACCATATATATTCAGTACATCCATGTCTGCTCCTATATGCACATGAGATCTCTAGAAGGAGAATATCTGAAACCAGCCACAGTGACTTCCTCTGCAGAGGCGGACTGGACACTAGACGACCCTGAGAAGGGAAACTTAGTATTGGACTTATTTTAATTTTGTTTGATTTCTTTTTCTTGACTGTGTGCATGTGTTACCTGTTCATTAAAATAACAAAATGCGTTTCTCCCTGCTCCTCTAGACTGCCCTTTCTTCGGCTCTGTCCTCAGCACCAGCATTCCCTCCTGCCTCCTCCTTTTGAGCACACTATCTGCCACACTCCATGGCAGGGCACCGTGGGAAGAGCATGGACTTTAGGATTGGATGATCCAGGTTCTCACACGGACTCTGAGCGTCCTCATCCTCATCTGTAAAATGGGGATAAAAGCAGTATGTTATAGGATGTGGTGCGAATTACATGAGATAACTTATAAAGTGAGTGCTCAAAAACAACAGTTCCTGCTGGCTCACTTTTCTGGAACACGACTATCATACCCATGAAGGGCAGAGGTGGCTGAACCTTTCTGTGGCTTGCACTCAGAAATATCCTCCCTCCCTTTACCAGCAACCTCCAAACTCTTAAGGAAGAAACAAGTGGCAAAGTCTTTGAGGAAAGCAGTATCCCTCTAATATTTAGAGAGCAGCAAGGACATTCCTCCAGTTTGTACATGGGGAAAAGGGTGAAGAAGGGGTCCCAAATTCCCAACACACCCAGCATCCTGGGGCCCCAAACTCCAGCCTGGAAGGAAGCATTGTTCAATGTAAACAGAATAGGGGAGTCAGCTCTGGCAGGACCGGCATCAGCTGGGAGTAGGGGTGGGGGGGTTCTGCCAGGAGACAACAAGAAGGGGAGGGGAATGTTTGCCCCACCAGGCATGAGGAGAGAGAATCAGATGCAAAACCTGCCTTGCCCCAGGGACAGCATGGAGGTTTCAGTACCAGAGTCAAATATAGACCCATTTCCATAAAGGCACCAGCCACTGCTTCTATAAATACCTCAGCCAGTTTTCCGGGGTTCTCATGTGACTTTGATGCCTACCTCGTCTGCGGGGATCCGTCGCCATGGTGACCGGGCCATGTGACCAGCCACTCTTCATTCATGACAGGTTGCAGTGTCCTGGATTGGGGGTGGGGTAGCGAAACACGGCTGGAGGGAGGGACAAGGAGAGGGAGAACCAGGATGAACAATGAATAAAGATAAAGTTTCCAGCCTTGGGGGAGACTGCAGAGCTCTAGGTTTAGAGCAAGGATGCTCTGACAGAATTATCTATTTCCCCAGGCTGGCTGTCAGGAGAGGAATATATTTATTCAAGAAGCCTTGCCTTTGAGTCAGAGAATCAAAGGTTTAGAGCTGGAAAGCATCGTAACAATCCTCTAGGCCACTACCCTTGATTATACAGATGAAAACAAGAAGACTCAGAAAGGTGGACTAACTCTTCCAAGGTCACACAGCAAGTCAGTTGCAAAACTGGGGCAAGAACCAGGCTATTTGTCATTGTCAGATTCCTCTCCATCTAACTGGGGCCTCTGGGCTGGGGTCTGTGGTGGGCCACAGATTTAAGTGTGACTCTGATGAGTGGAACTTTAGGTACCTTTGTACCCAGGTGATTCAACACAGCTGGAGTCATAGGTCCTCCAAAGGAGGTAAAAACAGATCATTTCATCTGTGCCAAGGCTCAGTCCTGGCCCCTTGGCCAATAAATGTGGGAGACAGTGGCTAATAAATCGTGAGAGGTCTTGCATTATTGAGCAAAGCTAGATGTCATCCTTGGTAATCTATGGAAATCTCTTTTTGATCAGAATGTCTCAGATCTGCCTCCACTGCTGAATCCCTCAAACATTACCAAGTCCTGTACCCTTTCTTGCTGGGTGTTGGGGATAAGATGAAGAGGCAGGAAAAGAACGCTTCCTGCCTTCACAGACCTCCCATGCTTACGTACGTATGGATAAGTAAGTAGAAGAGAATCTTGTTACCCAACAAGCTATGCTCTAGGGAGTGCTCAGGTCTAGAAATAGGACAGGCCACTGGAGTTGGGGAAGGCTTCCAGGAGGAGGTGAGGAGAAGGAGGTGGCCTGGCAGGCAGATGAGAAGGAGCATTCTCAGGGGCATCAGGTAGTGGAGCAGGAATTAAGTGGGCGGGGTAGGGGAGAGTACATTTGACTGAGGTGGCCAAGCCTTCAGATAGGTCGGCTGCCAACCGCATAGCTGATTCATATGGTTCAATCACGTGGGCACAAGCAGCTGGCAGTGAGGGTCCAGGAAGAGATGGATTCAGAGAAGACAAAAAAATACTTGCATTGAAATATTCCTGAAAGAGACCAAGAACAAAGCAGACATCATCACGGGGCCGGAAGACCGTCAGCAGCCATTGTGAGCTTTATCACCACCTGGTCTTGAGACAGCAGTCCAGCAGGCTTCACGGAGGTTAAAATTCCCCATGCTGGAGCCTGGTAGCAGCCAGAGTGTCCCAGCCTGAGGCTCTTCCTCTCTCCTTCTTCACTTATGCCATCCTGGTGGATCTTAGGGGTAAGGGCAGAAGGCAGGGATGAAGCAGAGGGCAGAGCACCTCACCTGCCCCCACCCCAACATCTGTTTGCCGGCAGAGTAGACTGACCACCACAGCCTCCTCCCACCTGGAAGGGTGAGAGCACGTAGTCTGATAAGGGAGGCTGTGCCAGCCCGTGTGAATGCCACACTTCCTCTGTTCTTCTCAACCAGCTGAGCACCCATGCTGTGTGTGTTTACCAGAACTGCAAGCTGCTGGAGTCCTGAGACAATGCCCAACCTAATTCTATAAACCCCTCCCCTGGCTTATAACAAGGGGCATTGAATGGAAGCACAAAGTCATCTGGGTGGGCCCGGGAGGGGTTGGTATTTAGTATGCCAGTGCAGACAGGGCACACCTTGGAGACAGACCTGAATCTGAGTCCTGGCTGTGTCACTTACTTTCGTGGCCTTGGGGACCTTCTTTAGTCTATCTGAGCCTCAGCTGCTTATCTTGCAAAAGGGGATAATGTCACCTGCCCTGATGAATGGCTGTGAACAGTAGACGTGATGATTACAAAGTGGCACATAGAAAGTGATTTTGAAGGTAGTCGCTTCTATTACAGTAGGCGGATGAATGGGAGCATTTCCTCGTGGGTTTCCAGCTTCCACCTCACCTCGAATTTTCCTGAGACTTCATACCTAGCTCCTTTCTGTGCATCATCCCTTCTGCCCAGGAGGTCCTCCCACTTGGCTCCACTAATCCAAAGCCTCTCTGACCTTCAAAGTCCCATTTAAATGTCATTCCTACCTATCTTGCCTGATCACCTCCAACCCAGAGTGATGTTCCACAGGCCAACTCTTCCAGCACTTATGCGTGGCCACAGCACCATCCTTCAGCACACAGCACACCCTGCCTTTAACAGCAACAGTGAGAAGTATCTCATGGAACACCATTTACTGTACCAAGAATCTGACATATATGAGACTTGGAGAGGGTAAGTGACTTGTCCATGATCACACAGCTAAAAGGTGGCAAAAGTGGAAAATAAGCCCAAGCCCCTACAGTCCCATGCTTACACATGCTGCACATCGCTGCTCTGCATCCTTACTGTTACTCACTTGAACATCTTGACTCTCTCCAACTACTCCAACTACATTATAAGCCAGTGTGTGTCAGGAAAAACACAAGCCCTGGAGTCAGTTCGAAATGGGTTGAAAGCTTGCCTTTGCCACTGACTGGGTGGGTGATCTTGTGTGAGTCGTTACCTTCTCCAATCTCAGTTTCGTCATCTTGAGTTACTGAAGGGTTCGTTTAAATGATATGACATGTAGTGATGGAGCTGTTTTATAACAACAAACATTTGCACTTATGCTTCCTGTTTGCTCCCAGGCAGCTGGGTACACAATGAAAGCTCCAGCTAATACCTGAGTGCATAATCTAAGCGCTCCTTGTGCATCCGTTCATTTTATTCCTTACAACGTTACAGAGTAGATACTGTTAGTGTCCCCACTTTCTCAACAGGTTAAGAAACTCGTCCAATGTGACATCACCAGACAACAGAGCTGGGATTTGACCCTAGATCCTTCAGATCCCAAAGCCCATGCTCTAAACCATGATACTATGGGGCCCCTCTACACAGTGGGTGATGGGTAATTCCTCATCCATTTCTCCTGTGAGATAGTTCAAGCAGAAATCACAAATTCCATCTTACAGATGGAGAAGGAAAAGCCCGGGGGTATTCAGTGACTTGTCCAAGGTCACAAGCCAGCTGATGGCAGAGTCAGTCCTAGAACTCAGGACTCCTAAACCCAGTGCTCCATGTTCTGTGAGCTGCTGCCTGTGGCTGAGGTTCCTGAGATAGACATGCTGGGACTCTGGGACCTTGGCCAGGAAGTTGGCCATAGGCCTCAGCCTGGGCCCAGGAAGCTTCCAACCATGGAGGAATTTGCTTTGAAGACAAAGGATGACTCCTGGCAAGGGGAGTTGTTCCTATTTCTGCTCCAGACAAATGGGAGGCTGCTGCAGATTCCATGATGAATCTTTTTGCGAAAGATGATGCATCACTTTGGGCCAGTTACATGCATAGTCTTTGGACATTATACAAGTCAATTACTAAGACCAAATTCTCAGCACTGAGCAGAGATATTTTCATCGAGTCGCTGTAACGGAGCCAGAGCCTCCCAGGGATCTGGCAGGGAAGCTGTTCCACTTCATATTTTATGCTGGGGGTGACTGCAGAATGGTGAGACCTGCCCAGGTGCCCAGTGGGAAAGGCATCCCCTCCCATCAAGATGACTTCCACTCAGTGTTTGCCCCTGAGGATTATTCTGCCCATTTCAGAATCCCCAGCCTAATGTGTCCTCACTCTCAGCTGCCTGGAGTCAAGGAAATAAGTTTCCATTCGAGGCTGAACCCCCAAGTACAGGTCTGCAAATAGGGCCTTGCTTTTCCAGCCTCTAAGTCCCAGAAGCACTCTTCTATAAACTAGGTATCCTAAACATTTCCAGGTCATCTCTCCTGCCCCCTCAAAACCTCTTGGGCATTCCAGCCTGCCAGGCCAGTCCCTAGGAACTGCTCCAGGCCAGCAGATCCAGCCTCCCCTCTACTCTGCAAATGAGAAGCACAGGGCTGGTCCTCCTGAGGCCAGGGATTTCAAAGCTAATATGTTTATTTCAAGAGGGTCCTTCTCTGGTCTGATGGCGGCTTTTGGTGTTTCAGAATGAAGGTTTGAGGTCCTGGTAAGAGCACTGTAGGCCTTACCCACTGGCTGTGTGGCATTGGGCAGGCCCTTAACCTCTCTGGGCCCCAACTGCCTCAGCTGAAAATGTGGCAGGTGGTCTGCCTAGCTCCAAAATGCTCTGATTCAGTCTCTGGGATTCCAGGAAGGCAGCTGGAAGTGGCTGGAGCAGAAGATGAGGGGGCTGTGGGTGATAAGAAATAAAGAGACAAGATTAAATGGTGAAGGCAGGGGCTTGAAGCATGGAGAGCTTGAATGTTATGCTACAAAGCTTAGATTTTATTTTAAAGGTAATGGAGAACCAGGGGAAAATTTTAAGCATGGGTGTAGATTTACTAAATTTAGCAAATAAGAATACCAGACATCCAGTTAAATTTGAACGGAACTGACCATCCTGTCTTTTATCTGGGAATCCTGCATGGGACCAACAGAGAAAGTTCTCTGGGCAGTGAGTGGAGAATGTATTGGAGGGAACAAAACTGGAAGCAGGAAGACACCATTTGGGAGGTTATTATTATACTCTAGACAATAATTACAAAAGCTAACTAATATTTGTTGAATGCTTCTTTGTGGGTTGCTTTTTTTTTTTTTTTTTTTTGCCAGGCACTGTTCTAACTGCTTTACATATATAAATTAATGTAATTCTCATAACAAGCCTATGAAGTGTAGTATCTAATATCACCCCCATTTTACAGGTAAAGAGGCTGAAGCACACAGAGATTAAGCAACTTGGCCCAGGTCACACAGCTACTTAGTGGCAGAACTGGGGTTGGAGTCCAAAGCCTCTGTGCTTAACCACTTTGGCATACTACCACCCAGGGGGCCACGAGAGCCTGGCCCCAGGCCATGTGATGGGAACTGGGTGATAGACTGTTTTAAAGCCCCAGCCTCTGGGGTGGGGATTGGGGTACCATGACAGGTAGACAGGTGAGAAGGGAGGCTCAGGAATCCGGCTGTGTCACAGTGACACTCACATTTTCTTTTTTTTTTTTTTCTTTCTTTTTTTTTTAATTTAGACAGAGTCTCACTCTGTTGCCCAGGCTGGAGTACAGTGGCGTCATCTCTGCTCACTGCAACCTCCGCCTCCCTGGTTCAAGCAATTCTCCTGTCTCAGCCTCCTGAGTAGTTGGTATTACAGGCTCACACCACCCCACCTGGCTAATTTTTGTATTTTTAGTAGAGATGGGGTTTCACCATACTGGTCAGGCTGGTCTCAAACTCCTGACTTCAGGTGATCCACCCGCCTTGGCCTCCCAAAGTGCTGGGATTAAAGGCGTGGAGCCACTGCACCTGGCTGACACTCACATTTTCAGATCACTTGATCCTTTTCATAGCAGAAAGAGGGACTGGTAAGAAAAAAAAACTAGCCTTGAAGAAAGGCATCTACCAAACACCAGGCCTGGTGTGCAGTACTTTCTGTCCATCATCCCGCCTAATCCCCTCCACTGCCTGCTGAGGTAGGTAATGAATTTACTCCATGAGTGAATAGGAGATTTTTTTAAGCCAGAGGATGAGCTGCAGGTGGTGGTTGGGGGGCAGGGGGGTGAAGCGAGAGGCCAGTCAGATGGCTGCCGTGAGTGCCAGAGCTGAGGGCAGCATTCAGGACCCTGAATGCAGGGTATTTAAGGGGCACACTCAGCAGCACCTGGCAGCTGCCTGGATTGGGTAAGGGCAAGGGAGGGCTGAAGGACCACTCCAGCGGTCCTTCTCGGGGACTGCCAAGGGCCAAGGATGACATTAACCAGAGAGCAGGTGTGGGATGAGGAGCAGCATGGGGCCTAGACTGCAGAGAAAATTTCCTCAGCCCAGGACATGCTTACCTAATTAAGCACAAAGCAATGGGGCTGTTGAGGCCCAGAGAGTTAAATGACTGTCGTGGAGTCGCACAGAAAATGTTAGGGCAGAAACTGGAACTGAAGTCTCCTGACAGTATTTGGGGTACCTGACCCAGGTGGAGCCCTAGTTCACAGACGGGATGAGGATGGAGACACCCAGACACAGCCATGGTCAGCACTTTGGGGCCGCTGTGATGAAATTCAGGCACACCTGGGCGCCCAACTCTGAGAACAGATGTTGCCCCTTCAATGCTGAACAAAAGCTGAGGGGAGGCCAAGAGCAGTCTCCCCGCAACAATTTTTCTCCGTCTGTGAAAAGAGACAACCACAACCCGCGGCAAGGTTGTTTTGAGGACTAAATGAGGGGAACCCGCAGGGACGCTGCTGTACCGCGCAGACCACCGCACCCCCCCGCCGCCCCTTCCATCCTCTCCATCGTCCCCACCCCCATTTCCTCATCTTCCTTCATTTTAGGCCTTGGGGCAGAGCCCGTTCCCGGGGGTGTCAGGCGATGAGCTGCCTGAGACAAACGTGCTCACCCCCCAGCTCGGCCAGCCTGGCTCCCCCTGCTGCTCCTGCTCTGCCGCCTCCTGCGCCCGGACCAGCCCCACCTGCCGGCCGACATACCGCGCACGATAGTCCCAACGCGGGCCTGTCTCACCTGGACTTCCTTCCCGCCAACCGCCCTTTCCCCCCAGTACCTCCCCTCCTCCCTCATCCAGCGGTCCCCCGCCCCCAGGGAGCTGCGGGAGGTGGCCGTAGGGACCGCCCAAGAGGCCCAAAGGGATGGGAGGCTCCGGTCTGCGGCCTGGAAATGTACAAAGCCCATCCTTTGGGACCGTGAGAGCCTGACGTCAAACCGAGGCTGAAAATACAGTCTGGAAAGTCACGCGGCACCCGTGAAAAATGAGCCACCCTCCCCAGCAAGAGGCGTGGGAGCCGGGAAGGGACATAAATCCCGGCTCTGTAGAGTATCCAAATAGCAGGGCAGCCGACGAGCCTCTAGAATGCCTGCTGAGAGGTCTCGGGGTCCCCAGTGCCCCATTCAGAGGCTCCCTTGGCCAGAACATCTGCAAACACCGCCCCCCGCCACCTTCCCCATATGCTCCCACCATGCACACACTCCTGAGAGTGGCCAGCACCTAGAGAAGGAAGGGACTCCAAGAGGGGACGTGGGGAAATTTCTCACAGCTGGTCCGGTGCTCCCTTCCCCACTCCCACCCCTGCCCAGAGCATCTGGCTAGGACACAGTGTGCTGGGGACAGGATTTTCCAAACCATACCCCAAAGGCCCAAAGAGTCACGGGTGGTGGATGTCACAGAGGGCCCCTGAATCCTCTGCAGCATGTGGTTCTCAGAGACCAGACTTCCCTCCGGCTTGCTCTCAGATGCCCCAGCATCCCCCTCAGACTGGGGTCAAAGGAGCAGAGGAGCCACAGGCTGCAAGGGCTAGTCACGGATTAGGGCTTTCCGAGACAACCGGAACAGACCTTCAGGACCAGACAATGGCAAAGGCAAATGTCCCCACCCAAAATTACCAAGGTTAAGTTTTCACTCCCCTGCAGCAACAAAGTCAAAAGAATTTAGGCTGGGCGTGGTGGCTCACACCTGTAATCCCAGCACTTTGGGAGGCCGAGGCGGGAGGATTACTTGAGGCCAGGAGCTACAGACCAGCCTGGCCAACATGGAAACCCCGTCTCTACTAAAATACAAAAATTAGCCGGGTGTGGTGGCACGTGCCTATAATCTCAGCTACTCCGGAAGCTGAGGGAAGAGAATTGCTTGAACCCGGGAGGTGGAGGTTGTGGTGAGCTGAGATTGCACCACTGCACTCCAGCCTGGGTGACAGAGTGAGACTCTGTCTCAAAAAAAAAAAAAAAAAAAAAGAGAGAGAGAAAGAGGGAGAGACAGAAAGAATCTAAGCTGTTTTAGAAAATAAAGAACATTTAATTGACTTCCCATCTATTTTGAGGTTGAGACTCTTCCACACACGTTCATGTCTGGGTCTTGTTCGTGGTGTTCCCTCCTTCTGGTCAGCCTTTAACACTCCAGCTCCAGTGTGGTCCACTCTCTAAATCCCCCACTCACTCCCCACCCCCAGCACCATGGTTGCTCCCTCCTCTGATGTGAAGAGCCCCTTCACACTACATGTGAGTGTGTCACAGACAGGTCTGTCTCCTTCTACAAGGCTTCTATTTGTAGAGAGGCACCTTGGGCATCTCTGCAACCTCAGGGTTCAGCTCAGCCCTGCCCCAGAAGAAGGCCCTGGCTCATGCTCATGGAATCAAATCAAACAAGGTTCATTTGCACATCAGCATTTCAAAAACCTTACAAAGCCAACAAAGGACTGGAGCCCTGGGCTAGGAGGCAGAGGCACCACCAGACTCCCCTTCTCTGGCCACCTGTCCACAAAGTCATGGACCTCAGGCTTCTGACACTCCTACAATAGGTCTGGGTGGGAAGCAGGAGGCAGCCAGTGCCATGTGACTGTCCAGGGGGACAGTCCTCCTTATCTAGATGGCCACGTGCAGGGTCAGGCTTCAGGGCGGCTAAGACATTAGAATGAAAACCTAAGTCAGTCAGAACATGCCACTCCTCAGCTCAAAGTTTTGTCCTGTTCCTCATTTCACCTGGGGTAAAAACCAAAGTCCTTAGCATGAGCCCTGTGTGATCCAGCCCCCATGACCCCTCAACTGATGCCAGGCTGTGCTCTGCCTCCTTCTTCCTGTTCTAGCCACAGCAGGCCTCCTCTAATGCCACTCCCCCAGGACCTTGGCACCTGCTCTCTCCCATTGCTCAAATGTCACCTCTAGAAAGGTCTTCTCTCCCCACCCACCCTGTTCAAAATTACACACACACACACACACACGTACATGCACACACCTGCACTTGCACACACACACATGCATGCACATGTGCACACGCATGCTCCTTGTCCCTCTTCCCTGCTTTATTTTTTTTATCATTTATCACTAACTGATACCTATATATTTTATTTATTTGTTTCTTTATTTCTTTTCCTGACTAGAATGTAAGCTGAATCAGAGTAGGAACTTTTAACTGTTTGATATTCATTCTTCTCCTGATTAATTCACACTCCCCCCTTTAATATCCTGTAACTTAAGTTCTGAGATAGAACGTTAACTACTATCAAAGCATCTTATGTTAAATGGTAGGAAATGAAGGAGGGAAAGAAAACAAAAGTGCTTACTGGAAATGCATGTAAAAACATATTCATTAGGAAATACAGTCCTTGTTTCTACAACCAGACATGTGGCCCTAGCAGGGGCTTATGACCACCTCTTCCACTGGCCAGTTCATGCTCGCTTTGCCCTCAGCAAGCACCTCAGCTGGTCGAGTGCCTTGCCTTGCTGCGGGGTGCATGCACATGATGGACCCTCAAATAATATTTACTGAGTCAATGAGGAAGAAGCTGGTCTACACATATCATAGTAAGTAGGGAGAAGCCAGGAGCTCGTCTTTGATCTATACAGATAGACAGAATAGATAAACTGAGTTTTAATGTTTTAAAACTAAGCAATTTACCACCCAGATCAGGAAATACTCTCCTGTCAGTTTTGCTGTGATGGGTGTTGAGACACATCACTCTAGCCGATGCTGAAGAGCTACCTGCCTCAGTTTCCCCACATCTGTAGAGGGCCCCCTCAGGGCTGGATGGGCAGGAGGGCTTAGCTGGATGCAGCGTGCAGGGAAAGGTGGAAGGTAATCCCTTGGGTTCTGCACACCTCTTCCTCAAGGCCTCCCTCAAGAGGGCACTTTCCAGAGTCATTATCAGTGCCTCTAACAAGGCCCAGGGGACCCTGGGGGACTGCCACCCACTTCCTGCTGGTGCCAGGAGGCTCCATTCTTCCTGCAGGCCCAGAGCACCTACCTCCGCAGAGGCTTCACCTGAAGGGAGTAAGCCTGAGTATTGCTCAGGGCAACCAGGACCAGCTAGGAAGGCCAGCTCAGCAGCTTCCTGCAGGTCCAGTGTTAGCCCTGATGCAGCCACATACCCCCTAGAGAGGCATCCCTGGACTAGATGCCCCAGGAGGGCAGGGAAAGGGTCTGGCCGACATTATTAAGGCTCTATCTCCAGCTCGGGCCTGGCCCATGCATGAGAGACACTTGACACTAAGGGCAGAGCAGTTATAAAGCAGCTAACAAGACAAGTAGTGCTGCTGGGTGGCTGTGAGGGCCCCTTGGGTAAGCCAGGACTCACTTCCACCACCTATTAGCCAAGTGATTTCAGGCCAGTCACTCAGTTCTGAGTCTCTGATTCTTTATCTGAAAAGCAAAGATAATGACACCTGTCTCGCTCAGTGTTTAAATGCCATAATGTGGCCCTGTGTTTGTGCCAGGCCAGCAGACAGACAGCAAGGGCTCCACAAACAATGTAGACATGTGGGCAGAGGCAGGGCTTGCCCTGCCATAGCCTGTGCATCTCTCTGGCACCACTGCAGGGGCTTCCACAGGGGTTCCTCCACCAGGCACACCTGATTCCTTGTTCCCCAATGCCTCCTACCACTCTGTGTCCCAGGAGAGGCACCCTGTATCTGTCAGAGGTCCACAGAGAAGCAGAGCCAGTAGGAGATGTATATGGATTTGTTGCAGGAAATTGGCTTATGCAAGTGAGGAGCTAGCTACACAGGTGGTCAGGAAGGGAAAGTCATGGCAGGCTGAATCCCACAGGCATGAGTCCCTCTCAGGGAAGGGCTAAGCCTTAAAGGGCTTCCAACTGACTGAGTCAGGCCCACCCAGGATAATCTCCCTAATTTAAAGTCAACTGATTAGGGACTGTAATTACATGTGCAAAATCCCTTTACAGCAGCACCTAGATTAGTGTTTGACTGAATAAGAGAAAGAAGGGGAGTACATGTGACAAAATGGCCCTGCCTCCTTCTGTCCTCCAACTTTCATGAGAGACTATCGCCTGTGGCCTACCCTATCTGGAAGCACACTGGAGAATGAATTCTGGATAATGTAATTTTGCCCGGCCAAGCTAACACAACTGCGAAGCCTTCACATACTTCACTGGCTTAAATCTGCACAAGAGCACAGTAGCCACACTGCACGTCAACCTACAGGCATAGCTTACATTGTCTTGCACCATCCTCATGACAGATCTTTGAAGGGAATTTAATTATTTCATTTTAGTGGTGACTTAACCTCACACACAGCTGCTAAGTGGCAGAGCTGGGATCTGAATCTGTGTTTACCTGACTCATTCAGGTCCTCAATGGGTTGTGAGTCTGATAATGAGAGGGAAGAGAAAAGAGCTTTGATTTCTGGCTGTACTCCAGAAAAGGCCAGAGGAATAGAGACCTAGGTTTCCAAGGCCTAAATTTTGGTTTTGCTGGGACTTTGTTCTGGATGATAACAAGATAGGGTATCATGAGTAAGAGATTTTGCTCTCCAACATACGGTGTTTAAAAGGTCTCGTTTCTTTGTCCAGATTAAATGTAATCTGCTCCAAAACTCCATCCTACCAGCCCAGAGGGAAATTCAATTTGCCATATTAAAGCTTCCTTGCCCATGCACCATCAGAGGCAAGCAAAGACTCTGGGGTCTCCCACATTGCAGAACATTTAGAGGACAGTCTGCTGGTCTTCACACATTCTGTCTATACAGGTATGCTCATTGACCAATTCTCATGATTCAGGAAGGGTGATGGGTCCCTGCTTCTAGGCCAATTTGGGGAAGGGTCTCTGCTTAGAGTCAACCTTCTCAGGGTACCCTGCAGCCATTGTCCTAAGGCCCTGTCACCTCCCTGGGGTCCCATAGGGAAGGATGGCTCCAGTCTCATCTATCGTGGACCCTCCACCCCCAACACATCTCTTTAGTCTGCTTTCCTTCCAACTTTCCTCCCACTGCCCCCTTCTCCAAGATAATCCAACACAATCTCATCAATGAACCTAGAATTTGACAAAACAAAAGCCAACAATGTGTGAGAATAGTCTTCTGAGTGATTAACAATTGATACTTTTGGCTCTACCACCCCAAACAGTAGCAACAGTAAAGTTTACTGTACTTTTACTATGTTCTAAGCTCTTCATTTGTGATCATTCATTTAATCCTGTCTATAAGTCACTAAGGTAATAGATGCTACTTATCTCAGTCTGGATGATAACAAGGTAGGGTATATGAGTTGTCTCAGTCTGTGTTGCTATACAAGGAATGCCTGAGGCTGGGTAATTTATAAAAAAATAGGGTTTATTTGGCTCATGGTTCTGCAAGCTGTACAAGAAGCACGGTGCTGGCATTTACATCTGGTGTGGGCCTCAAGCTACTTCCACACATGTTGGGATCCCTGCCTGGAGTGTGCAGGGATCACACAGCAAGACAGCAAAATCACAAAAGAAATGAGGAAGGTGCCAGGCTCTTTTAAACAACCAGCTCTCATGGAACTAATAGAGCGAGAACTCACTCATTACCATGAGGATGGCATCAAGCCATTTGTGCAGGATCCATCCCAATGACCCAAACACCCCCCAATAGGCCCCCCCTCCAACACTGGGGATCAAATTTCAACGTGAGGTTTGGTGGGGTCAAATATCCAGACCATAGCACCATATGGTTAGCTACTTTGGTTAAGGTAACATGCCCAATGTCAGCCCAGCTCACAAGTGGCTCCCAGCATTCTAACTCAAGGACCTATGCCCTAACTGCTACTCTGTGCCATCTCTCACCAAAATCTGGTATAAGGCAAGGCTGCACAAAGGACTGGTTGTAGCCCTGAGCTGGGGAAGAGATGATTAGTTATAAAAGTGAGATCAAGCCACAAACTAAAGTTGCAATAAATTGTTCCACCTATGTGGGTGGGGAGTAGGGAATGGAAGTAAAGGATTCGGATACTGGATCTGCTATGTACCAGCTCTATGACCTTGGGAACTCACTTAACCTGAGTTTCAATCTTCTCAAATATAAAATGGGGATGATAATGACAACTTTTCAAGCTTATTGAGAGGACTAAAAGAGAAAAAGTATGTGAGAGCTCTTCATACCCTCTACTCCTATGAAGATATTACATGTTAAGGACATTGAGCAGAACATCTGACTCGACAATGCCTGGGTTTAATAACCTCCACTTTGGCAGTCAACAACAAAAGAATGCCCAGTGGAAAGGGCAGGTCCCTCTGCTGGGAGCTGGAGAACCAAGGAAAAAGCTATCTTAGAGACAAAGACAGAGTTTGTTTCCTGCACTAAAGAGACTGGAAAGTGTGTAACCACATTTGCCAGACTCCTTTGCAGCTAGGGTTCATGTGAGACCCAGTTCCACCAAGAGAATCCTCACATGAACCTGGGGAGGGGATGGAGAGAGGAGCTATAGAGTTAAAAAAAAATGTAAAGCAGTGGTAGGCCAAGGGGATTAAGTCCCCTGGGCCAGCTGTGGGGGTTTCTAGCATGTCTCCCCTGAGGAGTGGACAGCAGAGCGGTATTTCCACCAGATCTGTCCTGTGAGATGCTCAGGTATTTCTCCTGACTGTGCTCTTCTGGGCCATGTAGTGTCTTGGCCCTCTCCAAGATTCTATGTAATATCCTCTAATAAATTCCTTTCTGCTTAAATCAGCCAGAGTGAAATCTGTTGTCCCCAATTTAGAACAGTAACTCATACCAGAAGAGATTCTAAGCAAGAAACCCTCAAGGAAATGAGAATCTGGGACTGGTTTTCTGAACACATTGCATTTTGAGGCAACAGGGAGCTGGTCGGCATCAGAGGACAGGCTGCTGGTGGTGGGTGGCTCACTGTGATGAAACAGTTACTGACGGGCCTGAGGCTGTGCAGCATGGCAGCTGTCAGAGGCAAGGCTTCAGCAAACTGAGCAGCACTGAGGTAAAGCTTGTCAAAATCTTGTGTTATCAAACATTTCAAACACACACAAAAATAGAGTAGTATGAACAACCCTATGCACCTTGTACCCAGCTTCTAAGGTCACTCCATGGCTCCAGAAACTGCCTCTGTCCCACTTCACCAGATTATTCTGAAGCAAATCTTATGTACCATTTCATCCAAAAATATTTCACTGTGCATTTCTAAAAGATGACTTTTTAAAACCATAACAACAATACTATCATCACACATTTAAAAAATGCATACTAACATTTACTAGCATCAAATATCAAATTGATGTTCAGATTTCCCTGATTGTCTTGCTTTTTTTTAAACAGGTTGTTCAAATCAGAATGAAGATAACTCCACACATTGCAATTAGTTGTTATGTCTGTTCAATTTCTTTTAGTCTATAGAATCCTCTCCCTCTCTGTCTCTCTGTCTCTGTCTCTCTCTCTCTCTCTCTTTTTCTCCCTATAGCAATTGATTTGATGAAGAAACTGGGTCATTTGTTCCACAGGAGAAATTTCCCACAGCCCAACCCCCTTTCCAGCTTGTTGGAAAGTTAGAAGTTACATTTCCAGGACTCCCTTTCAGCTAGGGTTCATTGCAATCTGGCTGCTCCCAGTCAGATGCTGTATGTGACCTCTGGGTGGAAGAAAGTCAGGTGAGAGACGGCTCTTGAGGGTGCTGGTGGGGGCACTGGGGTCCCCTAAGAACCCGTGCTGGGGGCTTCGGGCTCTCACCCCTGGAACCGCAGGGCCAAGCAGCAGGCAAGGTGGTCACCGTGTGTCAGGCATTCCTCTTGGTTGCAGTGCTCTGGCTAAGTGTCCAAGTCTGGTTCCTTGGCCCTCCCAGTAAACCACCCACCTCTGCAATAAATTATTCTATGTATAAACTGGTATTCTGTTGATCGCAGTAGAGATTTCTGTAGAGAAAGAGGGGGATACAAATAAGGCTAAATTCTGCATAGCTCTGTAGGGTTTACAAAACACTTTCCCATACCTCATCACTGGGTGCTCTTAACTACCCCTCAAGGAGGGCCCTATTATCCCCACTGTACAGATGAGGCCCCTGAGGGTTAGAGAGACCAAGTGACCCACCCAAAGTTGCACAGTTAGGAAGTATCTCAAGACTGACTCCTAAGTCTTCGGATTCCAAGTCTAACACTGTCTCTGTCACCACCTTGCCCCTGTCTCCTTGTGGACTGCCATCTTCCCAGCTCAAATGAGGAAGGGTCTGGAGCTACAACGGCCCCAGGAAATCAGGCGGCCCAGAGAGTTAGAGTCTGGAGAAACACCCCTCTCTTTGTTTAGGATGAGTGCCTCCTCCTCAAACTTCCCTGCCCAGTGAGGTCAGCCACAGGGCTGCTTAGACAAAATCCTGGGGCTTGGAGACCCGATGCTTCCCTCCTTCTAGCCAGGCTGGGCTGCAGGGAGGGGCAGCAGTGGGTCAGGAAAGGCCCCTCTCCAGCTGAAGCCCTGGCCCCAACTCTGTCACCAAAGCTCCTCCAGACTCCCTGTCCTGATGGGTGCAGAAGGTGGGGTGCATTTGGAGATGGTTGGGAAGGGGGTTCAGGGGAAGCCAGGAGTACTGAGGCTTTGTCTAACGTGTTACCGTTCAAGGTTAAGTAGCAGCAGCAGCCTGAGGTTGTCTGGGTGAGAGGAGGGACCAGCAGGACGGCTCCAAGGGCCTCTGCCCTGTCCTCTCTGATGGACAGTAGCTTTGATCCTGGGGTCTGAGGCTCATAAATAATGTCCCAGGCACGGGTGCCCTGGGACTCATCCAAGGGCGGCTGGCTGACAAGGCAGACTCCGCCGGGCCACAGCAGGCAGGCCTGGCCCCACTGCAGCAGGCCGTGACGGGTTTATGACCAGCCACCGACAGTAGTTACCTCAGATTTATCACCCTTCTACAAGGGCAGTGGGAACTGCTAAAGGCTGCCAGGGAGCCCTTAAATCACAGTGATGGGAAATGCTGTCGGAGGGAGCAGAGGGGTAGGTAGGAGCCATCCGGGGGGCTCAGGCTTCCTGCTGGCTCCTCAGGTTACAGTCCCTTCCAGAGGGGATTTACAGCCCTGGAGCCCAGCGGG